>NC_140593.1:810856234-812064598 GCF_964204655.1 Triturus cristatus
GAGGGAAAACAGAGAGAGAGCGAGAGAAGCGACAGAAAGACAGAGAGAGAGACAGGATGGATGGGTGAAGAGAGAGTGCGATAGAGAGAAACAGATAGATAGCTAGAGAGCGAGAGAGAATGGATGAATGGATGGGTGAAAAGAGAGCGAGAAAGAAAGAGACATACAGAGATAACGGATGGGTGAAAAGAGAACAAGAAAGTGAGAGAGAGGATGGATGGGTGAAAAGAGAGTGAGAAAGAGAGAGAGAGAGAGAGAGAGAGAGAGAGAGAGGGGTGGCTGGGTGAAAAGAGAGCGAGAAAGAGAGAGAGAATGGATGGATGGGTGTAAAGAGAGCGAGAAAGAAACAGGGAGAGAGAGAGAGAGAGAGAGAGAGAGGATGGTTGGGTGAAAAGAGAGAGAGATAAAGAGAGAGAGAGCGAGAGAGAGAGAGTGATAGAGAGACAGGGTGGATGGGTGAAAAAACTGCGAGAAAGAGAGAGCCATAGAGAGAGCGAGAGAGAGAATGGGTGGATGGGTGAAAAGAGAGCGAGAAAGAGAGAGGGAGAGAATTGATGGATGTGTGAAAAAAGAGCGAGAAAGAAAAAGAGAGACGGTCAGGATGGGTGAGTGGGTGAAAAGAGAGCAAGCGAGAGGGAGAGAATGGATTGATGTGTGAAAAGAGAGTGAGAAAGAAAAAGAGAGAGAGAGAGGATGGATGGCTGAAAAGAGAACAAGAAAGAGAGAGCTAGAGAGAGAGAGAGAGAGAGAGAGAGAGAGAGAAAATGGATTGATGAAAAGAGAGAAACGAGGAAAAGAGTGCGGTTGGTTTGAACATTTTTGTGAGGACTACTTATGGTTCCCATTCAGGCCCTGACTGCAGAGCTGACAGTGATGACGTCTGGTGGTAGCCTCCGGAGAGAGCCACCGTGATGCTGTGGGCAAAGAGATGCTGAGGAGGCAGACCTGCCTGCCACCTCCTCCTGTTCCCGAAGGGTTAACATCTGGAGAGCTCTGTGCTCCTGAAGCTGCAGTATTGAGATCGATGCCTCCGAGCTAGCCTCACGCTGGCTATATGTTAAGAGGCGCCTTGAGTGATGTCTCTCATTGTAAAGAAATGCCATCCCTCGCTGGTTATAAGGCAAAAGCCAGTAGGAGTGATTGTTCTTATTGTACAAAAATGTCATCGCACAGTTCGCACTCCTGGCTGAGAGTTAATAACGTTGTCTTTTCTGGCATACGCGATGGCTTGTCACCGCTTGCACCGTCTTGTAATATGTCAGCTTTCACAGATTTTAGGTTGGATGCCACTGTAAATTATGGGCCTTCCATAGGAAGTGCTTTCATAGTTATACATTTCTTTACCATGGGAACACTATGAGAAGGACATTTCACTGGGGCATTTTCCTGCACTTCCAGTGGCGGCTCGCACAGGTAAGAGCGGTGAGACGGCAGGGGCGGCGCGTGGTGGGGGTGATAGAAGCCGACGGGATAAGTAATATTAAATAAATAAAACCACTTACTTTGTGCTTGCCGCATCACCGATACAGCGATGTGGTGAGCACAAAGTAAGTGGTTTTATTTATTTAATATTACTTATCCCTTCGTCTGTCAACGTCCACCACCCGCCCCACCGCTCTCACCTATGTGAGCCGCTCCTGTGCACTCCCCGATGGAAGTGGAGGACTTTTTATTATGAACCAACTCTAAATCGGGCCCTGTGTCTCTTATGGTCTTCGATATGTCGTCTTGCTTTGCAACCCTGTTAGAGACACTTATGGCATTAGAATTTGCCATCTCATGATGTCTTTGGGTTAGTTGGTGCTGAGAGCTAGGGCTGGACTGGCAGTAGAGGCCATTGGGTGTTTCCCCGGGAGGCTGGAATGGTGGGGGCCGGTTTTACAGTGGTGGGGGCTGGTTTTGCAGCTGTGCTGTAATATCGGCCTCCAGTAACAACAGCAGTAGCTCTTCATTCCTGCCCCTCACCACTTTCCCCCACCCCCACCCCTAGGGGCTGATCCGCAAACATTGCCAAGGCTGCTTTGAGTTCCCAGTCCTGTCCTGCTGAAAGCAACTTTCTTGCTGGCGTGAGAGAGGCCATTCTTATACTTTCTATTAGGTTTGGCTTGACAGTGAAGCTGTCTGATAGACCTATTGTTACCAATCCTTTAAATGTAGGCTGGGCTTGGACTTCACCCAGAGAAATATAATTCTCTCTCGCCTCATGCTATTGGCTGTTTGGTATATCTCTGCCCCTGCTAAGGAATGATGCATTGGCATATATGAGGGACTATTTTACATCTCAAATGTACACTGAAACAACAGACATTAGATTTGTTACCTCATAGATTTAGTTTTGTTTTTTGACCCCAGCAGTGTTTTCATATATGTGACTCCTGGCTCAAAATGTAAGCCAGAAGAGGCATACTTTACATGGCAACCAGTTACTGTTACAGAGGTCTGACTTGCAGTTTTATGTGGTTACAAACCCGTGGCAGATTAGGGCTGTAGAGGATAGGTGACCAAAAAGAGACAAAAAATGCACATCCGCTACCAAACATATCCAGCTGTAATAGGGAGAAGAGGACATATGAGGTGTCTGTTCCCCTTGTGAGAGTTAGTGAGGTGCACGGTTAAGGAAGTACGACTTTCTGGTGGTCTTGGGGGCTTGTAGGGATTGGCTGGCATGATATTTACTGGAATAACATTCCAGTAATTCATCCCAGCAGGTGGTGTGAACCAAAACTGCACAGTGCACAGGGGGCTTTAGCACACATAGGAGACAGGATGGGGAAAGGCCCTGGGTCCCTTCTTTTGCAGGATTAGCTAAGTTTAAGAGGGTCATTGACGTACAGGCAACAAACCCACTCGACGGCAGTGAGGAGGACTGAGCTGGTGACGTGGGAGCTTTTAGACAGGGACACTGGAATTATGCGATTCTGTGGCTGCTGCATTTTCTGCGGAGGATTTGCCACATTAACAATACAAAAAATTCTAGCTAGGGTTAATAAAAATGCAGCAACATGTGTAACTGTGCAGTGGAAGGCCCGTCACAAAGGTTGACTGGTCACCTTTCAGTTGCCTATTGCTGTATTTTGGTGTTAAACTGGTACTAACGAGGTGTAACTTGTCAAAATGTCAGAATAATAAAGTAATACTATCAAAAAATTAGTTGCTATAACACACATAATTTGCCTTTTCTTGCCTCATAAGTTATTCAACCCTGCCGAATAATTTGGTCCTCCATTGCCAGATAATTCCAGGGTCCCTGGTTCAGAGTACATGTGCAGCAAGTTTAATGTTATGTCAATATGCGTGCAAGATTGTTTTGGGAGCCCCACTGCCCTTGTTTCAGGGGACGGTGAAATATTTTTTCAAGAATCATAATTTGACCCAGAGTGGGCCACAAAATGGAAGGAGAGAGTTACAGATAGGAACACGGTAAGAAATTGAGGATGAAAAAGATCCTGCAAGAGTGGGTTAAAAAGACAGGAATCATTCTTACACAATGATATAATAGAATAATACATATTAAATGGAATGTGAGAACATTTCTTAATTAATTAATTACATACAATAAGCCAACCAGGGTAAGAAAGTAGATAACAGAGAGAGCAAGTATTCAAGGGGGTTTAACATTTTCAGCATTTAAACTAGATTTGCTTGTTGAAACAGAATGGTTTAAATAGTTAGTATGGGGTAACCAAAAAAGATCTCTGTTAACCAGCCGCGGTCCGTGGAGGGAGTTCCGTGGGGCGGAAAGGCGGGGCGGGGGAGGGGCAGGGTTGGGGGTACTAAACACCGGAATATTGATAATTGGAGTTAAGTAAACAATTAAATAAATAAAACGAATTTCGTAGCGCGCGCTGCATCACAAAATGCGATGCAGCGCGCGCTACGAAATTCGTTTTATTTATTTAATTGCTTACTTACCTCCAATTATCCATATTCCGCTGTTTAGTACCCTCCACCCTGCCCCTCCTCCGCCCCACCTTTCCGCCCCACGGAACTCCCTCCACGGACCGCAGCTGCTGTTAACGAATGGCTACCTTTCTCCCCTTCTCTCCTTCTTACCCCATATAAAATTTAAAATAGCTTTTGTTGTTCTTAACTAGTACTAGCCATATTTTCCTTTACGTTAAATATCTCTTATATTAACTTTGTATTGCTAGTCTTTTGTATATCCTGTTAATTTTCAAATAAAGCTTTTTGAACTGAAAAAAAAAGACAGGAATTGTTGGGTGGAGAAGAAAAAAGCATGTGATGGAATGAAGACTAAGGAGTCTTGGAAATTAACTCTGGCAGTTTTATTTTTTTTAGCCAGTTAAACACTATTTATAACAAGTCCTGCACAGAGCTTCATTTGGAATATTCAAGGGCTTATATACAAGCAGCTTGCGCCGCCAGTGCATCATGTGTTTTTTACACACCGGAGGTGCAGTCTGTTGGCCCGTATGTACAAAGCAAAGCAAAGCCACCCTGCGTGATTTTTTGTGGCCTTTGTAAATATGGCCCCTTTACATGCATCACTTAGGGGCCAATTCCGATCCGGGTCAGAAGGGCACCGAACGCGATCCGGCCGGAAAAACTACGAGCCGTACGCGTGTTCTCCGCCCGACTCGTACAGCTGTGTGAGCGAGCAAGTACGATGCGAGCTACGTGAAATTCACCGACCGAGTCGTTTCCGGGTCCGAACCGCTCCGTACGTCTCGGCCTTAAGCTAACTGTGGCGTGCAATGGATGCGATTTACGACCGAGCCAGTACGATGCACGCGTTGGACAGCCGGTGCGAGCCGGAGTGTTCGGCTCGCAAAACGTCCGGGAAGTTGCCTTTGGTGGTCCGCATCGGACCCCCTGTCACCCGCAGCCCTATGACTCAGACACAGGGGGAGACCCAAGGGTTCCCCCAACACAGGCATGTACGGTGCGGATGGCACCGACGTGTACCCACTGTAGGGGGCGCCCTTGTGCGAGACGTACCCATTCAGTCAATAAGAGCCCATGTACGCGTCATACAACCGGCTCCCATTGACTTCTATGGGAGTCCGACCGAACTGAGTCCGGCAGCATACGGTCGCATCGTACTCGCTCGGTCGGACTGCAGGACTCCGGCTCGGTCGGAAAACACTCCGGATCCGGCTCAGTCGGAGAGCTTTCCGACCCGGATCCGAATCGGCCCCTTTGTGTGAGAGGGGCATGCCATGGGTGTTGCTTTGGGTGTTCCCACGCAACACCCATAAATTCTGCCGCATTCACAAATTTTCGTTTAGTAAACCTGGGAATGAGTCAGATTCCTACGCCTCCCAGGGAAGGTGAAAGGAGGCGCAACAAGGAGAAATACTTTTATTTCTCCTCGTTTTTTCCTCTTTCTATGCATGCTGCATTCTGCAGCACGGATAGAAAGAGGAAAACGCCATCAATTATTGTTTTTGTGAAGGAAGGTGTCCCTTCCTGCACAAAAACAATCACCCTACAATGCAGACAACCTTGTACTATGGTGCAAGGGTGCTGCACTGGCACATGGCAGCCAGTTTGCACGAGAGCAGGGCAAAGCACATGGATATGTTTTATTGTTGTTAATATGACACATCCCTGTGCCTTTAAAATAATGCCGCAAAATGGCTTGTGCATCCCTGTGCCTTTAAAATAATGCAGCAAAATGGCTTGCGGCGCTGCGCTGCATCATTTTGTTGTAAATGAGGCACTCTGTTTTTAGGTTGAAGCCTACCAGACAGCATATCTATATGGTTCGCTAAATAGATTTTTCCTGGGAATGCCTTCTGCCCATTGCTTACCATTGGCTTTATGGTTTGTAACTCACATTTGCGTGCTTTCTATTTGCTGGCTGTATTTGTTTTATGGTGTCCAACTTGAGTTTGTTCCTTGCAAAGAGCGTTCCTTGCAAAGAGCATTCCTTATTTACTGTATCCTTCTGAGGGCTCCCTTTCTGTAAACAGGCCTTTAAATCGTGTTCTTATCTTGTTACATTTGCTTTGTATTCAAAGACAGAGGTCAAATGCCAGGCTCTATCTTCACGGGAGTTTGATGTTTACTTTTCTTTCTCTGACTTCAAAGTGAGAGGATTTATGTACAATCTTGCTGTGAAAGGCTGTTTTCTAGCAGACAACAACGTTTAAATGTATTTAATGAACTGTGCAGACAGTTCAGAATATATCAGAATTTAGATAAGCACAAATAAAGCACATTGTTTTGTCATTCTGAAGTGTGGTCGAAACAAATGTTTTAATACAATCAACACAAATCAATACACTAGGTGATGACATTTCCACACATTATCGTTTGTGTGCTGCATTCTTTTATCAGTAAAACGTTATGCCTGTGCAAATATAATGGTCATTTCAATTGAAAATTATTGTCTGTAATGGCAGTGTGCTACCACACATTGCATACTCCACTTTACGCCACTCCACTCTACCCTACATCACTCCACTCTACGCCACTGCACTCTACTCTGTACCACTCCACTCTACATCACTGAACTCTATGCCACTTCGCTCTACGCCTCTCTACTCTACGCCTCTCTACTTTATGCTAATGCATTCTATGCCACTTTGCACCACTATACTCTTCAGCACTGAACTCTACACTACTCCATTCTAGTCCACTCCACTCTAGTCTGCTGTCCTCTACACCACTCCATGCCACACTAATCTGCAACGCTGCACTCTATGTCACTGCCCTCTATTTTAATACACTCAATGCCAATGCAGTCTACGCAATTCACTCTACTCTGTATCACTCCACTCTGCATCACTGCACTCTGTGCCAGTCCACTCTACGTGACTGTATTCTACCCTGGACCACTCCAACCTACCCTGCACCCCCCCACTACAGGCCACTTCACTCTACTCTGAAACAATCCATTCTATGCTACTGCACTCAACTCCACTCTGCTCCACCACACACTACACTTTACACCACTCTACTCCATCACCACTCTACTCTATGGTACTGCTCTCTACACCACTATACTCAAAACCATTGCACTATATGCCACTGCAGTCTGTGCTAATCTACTCTGCACCACAGCACTCTGTGCCACTATACTCTACTCTGCAATGCTCTACTCTACTCCACTCCACTGCAGTGTATGCCACTCTACTTTACACCATTGCACTCTAAGTAACTGCACTGTATGTCACTCTATTCTACTCTGCACCACTGTACTCTATGCAACTCTACTCTACTCCACAGCACTTGCCACTATGCCACTGCACTCTACGCCACTCCACACCAATCCACTGCACTCTACGACACTCGACTCTGGAGCACTAGATTCTCTGCAAATGAATTCCATGCCACTCCACTCTCCACCATTGCACTCTATGTCACTGCACTCTTCTCTGCACCACTTTACTCTACTGCACTCTACACCAATGCACTCTATGTCACTACACTCTGCATCACTCTACGCTGTGTACTCCGCAGCACTGCACTCTACTCTGCACCACTCTACACCACTCTAGTCGACGCCACTTCACTCTACACCACTGCACTCTAGGACATTGCACTCAATGCCACTCTACTGTGCACCACTCTACACCACTGCACTCTACTCTGCACCACTGCAATCTACATCACTGTACTCTATGCCACTACTCTCGATGCCACTCTACCTTACTCTGCACCACTGCACTCTATGCCAATGCACTCGCAACTGCTCTCTAGGCCACTCTGCACCACTCCCCGATGACACTCCACTCTATGACACTCCACTCTATGACACTCTATGGCACCTTATGCCACTCTATGCTACTCCAGGCCACTCTCTACTCTTTGGCACAAACGTTTAGCCATGCTGAACAGCATCCACGCTGGTGTACAACATGGCTGAAACACATTGGCAAAGCCAATAAACCTTGCATAGGCGAGACTTATTGGCTTTGCCAATGCTTGTTTCACCAGTGGAGTCAAAATAAGTGTAGGGTTTCTAATGCAAGCAAGAGAAATTGTACTCCTCCCACCTTTTACCATTGGTTGAGAAGTAATAAACAACTATCATGTAATCACAGTGGACCCAGGGCATACATGCAGGATGACGGTGCCTACCCTCTCTTTTCACAAGGTATATGCTGTCAAACCTGCCAAGAAGTTGGGCCCCACTAAAATAAGCTCAAAACAAAGGACGAAGAAAAGAGGCCATCAGGCCTTCTTTTGTTCAGTATCCTGATTTGGGGTCATCTGGAGCCTCTCACCTAAATGTAATGGAAGGGAAACAAGGGCACACAGCTTATCACTTCACAGGTACTTAAGAGAGGCACGCCATTGTCTTTGTTCGGTCCCTTTATATAAAATATATGCAAGCACTGCAAGAATGTCACACGCGTTGGTTTGTCCCAGTATTTACACACATAACAATTTAAACACTACCATTTTGTATTATTTCTTTTATAGTGCTTCTCATCTCAATCCAGGTTGTCTAAGCACCATATATCACACGTACACATTATACATTGAAAATAAATCATATGTGTGTAAATCAAAGTACAGAATGTGTTATAGAAGAAAGTGAGGGTTACAAGGTGGAGTCACTTACTCCATAGCTCACTGTGCTATTTTAGGATTATAATTGATGAACTGCAAGTAACAAAAGGATCTTTGTGTTAAAAGCAGTAACCCACTTACCCATGTACATAAAGCTAAAATCTGTCATCTGCGAGCCATATGATGTGCTTTTCAAGAGACATATTAACCCTCTATGATACTTTGATTCAAAACTGACACAGGTCTCTCCAGCAAGGGCATTAACCTCCATAGTTATCTCACCATTATTATTATTTCCAGAGATTTACTGAGCACACAAAAATCTATGTAGCAGGTGCCTTAACCCCATAAGATATTTTAAAATGCAGACTTTGCAACCAATTAAGTACAACAGATGTACTGCCACATTTCTCCTTGTGGACAATTTCGTTGTGGCAGCATTGTAAAAAATAAATGTATAGTTGAGACCCAGATTTTGTCGGGTTGCGTCACCTTATTAGCATAATTCTGACGTAAAATCTAATTTGTTAAATATTGTAATGTGCATAATTGTACTCATGATAGACTTGCTAAACATGTGTGATGTCTTAAGATCTTATGCCGCTTCTTGTGATGTCACTTCCTGTGACGTCAAGGGTTGTAATGCTGCTTCCTGTGATGCCACGTACAGGGTTACACTCCGTAATGCCACACGCTGTAATGCCGCTTGCAGACTGCCTAACTTGGTTAGTCCCCCCCTACTTCTATTTTTAGGACTTGTGCCCTGAGTGACCCATCAGATCCCTGGGCGTTGGTGCAGATGGCTAAGTATCACTCATTGAGCATTAGTGTAACGCAGTTCCATGCCTGTCCCCGTATTACCGCACATAAATGTTATGTCACACACTTTAGAGCTACTCTCAGAGTCTCTCACTACAATCTTCATTCCTGGACATGGTCAGTGTACCAGTGTTTTATTACCAAGGATGAGCTGAGACTCTGCTTTATCCAAACCCAAGTCTGCTCTGTGCATAGGGAAAGGGAGGGTCGCTACGGTCGAGGAGTCAAAAAACAGACAGTTAAAATCCATATCCAGGATTTTTGCCTCCTTTTTAGGTCTCGCCTAGGCAGCACTTGTGCTGTCTCTTTGAGATATGCTATAATCAGGATTTTAAGCCCTGCCTATTTTACGCCCATCTTTTCAATTGGCTCCTGTTACTTTCCTTTGTAAATGGTGGCTTTTGATTCGTCATTAGGCTTAGTAGTCCCTCCTTAGTACCTCCTTTTCTCCTGTTGTAACCTCCCATGGGGATTGCTCCTGTTACATGCATTGTTACTCTGGATGTTTTAATAACAGTCTGTGAGCACTATTTTCTTAAATTACTTTCTTCTGCAGGACACTCTTTCCCGCAACAGCACCACTTAGCCTCATAATTCAATAAATTAAAACAATGGCACGGCAACCCGCATTTCCCCGACACAACCATATTTACTTTAATAGCAGCGCAGTGTGCCGCAATTGCTACAAAAATAAATAGAAAAAGAAAGCAGCCGCTGCGCCTTTCTTTTTTATTTATTTACTTTCCAGTTGTCGACGAACTCCCCGCTTTATCTGCACAGCATTTGCGAGCATTTGTTTTTAGGCTTTTGTAGCCTTTTCAGTATGCTGCACTTTAACTGTAAATGTTTAAAGTTAAAGCGCACCATGCTGTCAATGCTAAAAAAGTAAATAAATACACAACAAACGCAGGGCGCTGGCTTTACATCATTGCCGGGATTATCTTTTAACACGGCGGCTGCCCATGTTTAAGTTTTATGTATTAGCTTATTTTAGCATTGACGGAACAGCACAATTTAAATTTAAACATGTAAGGTTAAAGTCAGCATACCGCAAAGGCTACACAAAATGTTCAGACACCTAGTAACAGACTATGGTACTGCACCCTTTCCTTCATTAGTTGAATTAAAAATTTGCGAACATTCGTGACAAGAATTTTCAATTCTAATAAGGACACGGAGGTGAGGATTATGCTTCTCATTTTCTTTACTGAAAATCTCAGCAGCCAATCAGAAAGTAGAAGTTAAGTAAACAATTAAATAAATAAAACGGATTTCGTAGCGCGCGCTGCATCACAAAATGCGATGCAGCACGCGCTACGAAATTCGTTTTATTTATTTAATTGCTTACTTACCTCCAATTATCCATATTCCGCTGTTTAGTACCCTCCACCCTGCCCCTCCCCTGCCCCGCCTTTCCGCCCCACGGAACTCCCTCCACGGACCGCGGCTGCTATTAACGAATGGCTACCTTTCTCCCCTTCTCTCCTTCTTACCCCATATAAAATTTAAAATAGCTTTTGTTGTTCTTAACTAGTACTAGCCATATTTTCCTTTACGTTAAATATCTCTTATATTAACTTTGTATTGCTAGTCTTTTGTATATCCTGTTAATTTCAAATAAAGCTTTTTGAACTGAAAAAAAAAGACAGGAATTGTTGGGTGGAGAAGAAAAAAGCATGTGATGGAATGAAGACTAAGGAGCCTTGGAAATTAACTCTGGCAGTTTTATTTTTTTTAGCCAGTTAAACACTATTTATAACAAGTCCTGCACAGAGCTTCAATTGGAATATTCAAGGGCTTATATACAAGCAGCTTGCGCCGCCAGTGCATCATGTGTTTTTTACACACCGGAGGTGTAGTCTGTTGGCCCGTATTTACAAGGCAAAGCAAAGCCACCCTGCGTGATTTTTTGTGGCCTTTGTAAATACGGCCCCTTTACATGCATCACTTAGGGGCCAATTCCGATCCCGGTCAGAAGGGCACCGAACGCGATCCGGCCGGAAAAACTACGAGCCGTACGCGTGTTCTCCGCCCAACTCGTACAGCTGTGTGAGCGAGCAAGTACGATGCGAGCTACGTGAAATTCACCGACCGAGTCGTTTCCGGGTCCGAACCGCTCCGTACGTCTCGGCCTTAAGCTAACTGTGGCGTGCAATGGATGCGATTTACGACCGAGCCAGTACGATGCACGCGTTGGACAGCCGGTGCGAGCCGGAGTGTTCGGCTCGCAAAACGTCCGGGAAGTTGCCTTTGGTGGTCCGCATCGGACCCCCTGTCACCCGCAGCCCTATGACTCAGACACAGGGGGAGACCCAAGGGTTCCCCCAACACAGGCATGTACGGTGCGGATGGCACCGACGTGTACCCACTGTAGGGGGCGCCTTTGTGCGAGACATACCCATTCAGTCAATAAGAGCCCATGTACGCATCATACAACCGGCTCCCATTGACTTCTATGGGAGTCCGACCGAACTGAGTCCGGCAGCATACGGTCGCATCGTACTCGCTCGGTCGGACTGCAGGACTCCGGCTCGGTCGGAAAACACTCCGGATCCGGCTCAGTCGGAGAGCTTTCCGACCCGGATCCGAATCGGCCCCTTTGTGTGAGAGGGGCATGACATGGGTGTTGCTTTGGGTGTTCCCACGCAACACCCATAAATTCTGCCGCATTCACAAATTTTCGTTTAGTAAACCTGGGAATGAGTCAGATTCCTACGCCTCCCAGGGAAGGTGAAAGGAGGCGCAACAAGGAGAAATACTTTTATTTCTCCTCGTTTTTTCCTCTTTCTATGCATGCTGCATTCTGCAGCACGGATAGAAAGAGGAAAACGCCATCAATTATTGTTTTTGTGAAGGAAGGTGTCCCTTCCTGCACAAAAACAATCACCCTACAATGCAGACCACCTTGTACTATGGTGCAAGGGTGCTGCACTGGCACATGGCAGCCAGTTTGCACGAGAGCAGGGCAAAGCACATGGATATGTTTTATTGTTGTTAATATGACACATCCCTGTGCCTTTAAAATAATGCCGCAAAATGGCTTGTGCATCCCTGTGCCTTCAAAATAATGCAGCAAAATGGCTTGCGGCGCTGCATCATTTTGTTGTAAATGAGGCACTCCGTTTTTAGGTTGAAGCCTACCAGACAGCATATCTATATGGTTTGCTAAACAGATTTTTCCTGGGAATGCCTTCTGCCCATTGCTTACCATTGGCTTTATGGTTTGTAACTCACATTTGCGTGCTTTCTATTTGCTGGCTGTATTTGTTTTATGGTGTCCAACTTGAGTTTGTTCCTTGCAAAGAGCATTCCTTATTTACTGTATCCTTCTGAGGGCTCCCTTTCTGTAAACAGGCCTTTAAATCGTGTTCTTATCTTGTTACATTTGCTTTGTATTCAAAGACAGAGGTCAAATGCCAGGCTCTATCTTCACGGGAGTTGGATGTTTACTTTTCTTTCTCTGACTTCAAAGTGAGAGGATTTATGTACAATCTTGCTGTGAAAGGCTGTTTTCTAGCAGACAACAACGTTTAAATGTATTTAATGAACTGTGCAGACAGTTCAGAATATATCAGAATTTAGATAAGCACAAATAAAGCACATTGTTTTGTCATTCTGAAGTGTGGTGGAAACAAATGTTTTAATACAATCAAAACAAATCAATACACTAGGTGATGACATTTCCACACATTATCGTTTGTGTGCTGCATTCTTTTATCAGTAAAACGTTATGCCTGTGCAAATATAATGGTCATTTCAATTGAAAATTATTGTCTGTAATGGCAGTGTGCTACCACACATTGCATACTCCACTTTACGCCACTCTACCCTACATCACTCCACTCTACGCCACTGCACTCTACTCTGTACCACTCCACTCTACATCACTGAACTCTATGCCACTTCGCTCTACGCCTCTCTACTCTACGCCTCTCTACTTTATGCTCTACTTTATGCTAATGCATTCTATGCCACTTTGCACCACTATACTCTTCAGCACTGAACTCTACACTACTCCATTATAGTCCACTCCACTCTACTCTGCACCACTCCATTCTACACCACTCCACTCTAGTCTGCTGTCCTCTACACCACTCCATGCCACACTAATCTGCAACGCTGCACTCTATGTCACTGCCCTCTATTTTAATACACTCAATGCCAATGCAGTCTACGCAATTCACTCTACTCTGTATCACTCCACTCTGCATCACTGCACTCTATGCCAGTCCACTCTACGTGACTGTATTCTACCCTGGACCACTCCAACCTACCCTGCACCCCCCCACTACAGGCCACTTCACTCTACTCTGAAACAATCCATTCTATGCTACTGCACTCAACTCCACTCTGCTCCACCACACACTACACTTTACACCACTCTACTCCATCACCACTCTACTCTATGGTACTGCTCTCTACACCACTATACTCAAAACCATTGCACTATATGCCACTGCAGTCTGTGCTAATCTACTCTGCACCACTGCACTCTGTGCCACTATACTCTACTCTGCAATGCTCTACTCTACTCCACTCCACTGCAGTTTATGCCACTCTACTTTACACCATTGCACTCTAAGTAACTGCACTGTATGTCACTCTATTCTACTCTGCACCACTGTACTCTATGCAACTCTACTCTACTCCACAGCACTTGCCACTATGCCACTGCACTCTACGCCACTCCACACCACTCCACTGCACTCTACGACACTCTACTCTGGAGTACTAGATTCTCTGCAAATGAATTCCATGCCACTCCACTCTCCACCATTGCACTCTATGTCACTGCACTCTTCTCTGCACCACTTTACTCTACTGCACTCTACACCAATGCACTCTATGTCACTACACTCTGCATCACTCTACGCCGTGTACTCCGCAGCACTGCACTCTACTCTGCACCACTCTACACCACTCTAGTCGATGCCACTTCACTCTACACCACTGCACTCTATGACATTGCACTCAATGCCACTCTACTGTGCACCACTCTACACCACTGCACTCTACTCTGCACCACTGCAATCTACATCACTGTACTCTATGCCACTACTCTCGATGCCACTCTACCTTACTCTGCACCACTGCACTCTATGCCAATGCACTCGCAACTGCACTCTAGGCCACTCTGCACCACTCCCCGATGACACTCCACTCTATGACACTCCACTCTATGACACTCTATGGCACCTTATGCCACTCTATGCTGCTCCAGGCCACTCTCTACTCTTTGGCACAAACGTTTAGCCATGCTGAACAGCATCCACGCTGGTGTACAACATGGCTGAAACACATTGGCAAAGCCTATAACCTTGCATAGGCGAGACTTATCGGCTTTGCCAATGCTTGTTTCACCAGTGGAGTCAAAATAAGTGTAGGGTTTCTAATGCAAGCAAGAGAAATTGTACTCCTCCCACCTTTTACCATTGGTTGAGAAGTAATAAACAACTATCATGTAATCACAGTGGACCCAGGGCATACATGCAGGATGACGGTGCCTACCCTCTCTTTTCACAAGGTATATGCTGTCAAACCTGCCAAGAAGTTGGGCCTCACTAAAATAAGCCCAAAACAAAGGACGAAGAAAAGAGGCCATCAGGCCTTCTTTTGTTCAGTATCCTGATTTGGGGTCATCTGGAGCCTCTCACCTAAATGTAATGGAAGGGAAACAAGGGCACACAGCTTATCACTTCACAGGTACTTAAGAGAGGCACGCCATTGTCTTTGTTCGGTCCCTTTATATAAAATATATGCAAGCACTGCAAGAATGTCACACGCGTTGGTTTGTCCCAGTATTTACACACATAACAATTTAAACACTACCATTTTGTATTATTTCTTTTATAGTGCTTCTCATCTCAATCCAGGTTGTCTAAGCACCATATATCACACGTACACATTATACATTGAAAATAAATCATATGTGTGTAAATCAAAGTACAGAATGTGTTATAGAAGAAAGTGAGGGTTACAAGGTGGAGTCACTTACTCCATAGCTCACTGTGCTATTTTAGGATTATAATTGATGAACTGCAAGTAACAAAAGGATCTTTGTGTTAAAAGCAGTAACCCACTTACCCATGTACATAAAGCTAAAATCTGTCATCTGCGAGCCATATGATGTGCTTTTCAAGAGACATATTAACCCTCTATGATACTTTGATTCAAAACTGACACAGGTCTCTCCAGCAAGGGCATTAACCTCCATAGTTATCTCACCATTATTATTATTTCCAGAGATTTACTGAGCACACAAAAATCTATGTAGCAGGTGCCTTAACCCCATAAGATATTTTAAAATGCAGACTTTGCAACCAATTAAGTACAACAGATGTACTGCCACATTTCTCCTTGTGGACAATTTCGTTGTGGCAGCATTGTAAAAAATAAATGTATAGTTGAGACCCAGATTTTGTCGGGTTGCGTCACCTTATTAGCATAATTCTGACGTAAAATCTAATTTGTTAAATATTGTAATGTGCATAATTGTACTCATGATAGACTTGCTAAACATGTGTGATGTCTTAAGATCTTATGCCGCTTCTTGTGATGTCACTTCCTGTGACGTCAAGGGTTGTAATGCTGCTTCCTGTGATGCCACGTACAGGGTTACACTCCGTAATGCCACACGCTGTAATGCCGCTTGCAGACTGCCTAACTTGGTTAGTCCCCCCCTACTTCTATTTTTAGGACTTGTGCCCTGAGTGACCCATCAGATCCCTGGGCGTTGGTGCAGATGGCTAAGTATCACTCATTGAGCATTAGTGTAACGCAGTTCCATGCCTGTCCCCGTATTACCGCACATAAATGTTATGTCACACACTTTAGAGCTACTCTCAGAGTCTCTCACTACAATCTTCATTCCTGGACATGGTCAGTGTACCAGTGTTTTATTACCAAGGATGAGCTGAGACTCTGCTTTATCCAAACCCAAGTCTGCTCTGTGCATAGGGAAAGGGAGGGTCGCTACGGTCGAGGAGTCAAAAAACAGACAGTTAAAATCCATATCCAGGATTTTTGCCTCCTTTTTAGGTCTCGCCTAGGCAGCACTTGTGCTGTCTCTTTGAGATATGCTATAATCAGGATTTTAAGCCCTGCCCATTTTACGCCCATCTTTTCAATTGGCTCCTGTTACTTTCCTTTGTAAATGGTGGCTTTTGATTCGTCATTAGGCTTAGTAGTCCCTCCTTAGTACCTCCTTTTCTCCTGTTGTAACCTCCCATGGGGATTGCTCCTGTTACATGCATTGTTACTCTGGATGTTTTAATAACAGTCTGTGAGCACTATTTTCTTAAATTACTTTCTTCTGCAGGACACTCTTTCCCGCAACAGCACCACTTAGCCTCATAATTCAATAAATTAAAACAATGGCACGGCAACCCGAATTTCCCCGACACAACCATATTTACTTTAATAGCAGCGCAGTGTGCCGCAATTGCTACAAAAATAAATAGAAAAAGAAAGCAGCCGCTGCGCCTTTCTTTTTTATTGATTTACTTTCCAGTTGTCGACGAACTCCCCGCTTTATCTGCACAGCATTTGCGAGCATTTGTTTTTAGGCTTTTGTAGCCTTTTCAGTATGCTGCACTTTAACTGTAAATGTTTAAAGTTAAAGCGCACCATGCTGTCAATGCTAAAAAAGTAAATAAATACACAACAAACGCAGGGCGCTGGCTTTACATCATTGCCGGGATTATCTTTTAACACGGCGGCTGCCCATGTTTAAGTTTTATGTATTAGCTTATTTTAGCATTGACGGAACAGCACAATTTAAATTTAAACATGTAAGGTTAAAGTCAGCATACCGCAAAGGCTACAAAAGCCTAAAAACAAAATGTTCAGACACCTAGTAACAGACTATGGTACTGCACCCTTTCCTTCATTAGTTGAATTAAAAATTTGCGAACATTCGTGACAAGAATTTTCAATTCTAATAAGGACACGGAGGTGAGGATTATGCTTCTCATTTTCTTTACTGAAAATCTCAGCAGCCAATCAGAAAGTAGAAGTTAAGTAAACAATTAAATAAATAAAATGGATTTCGTAGCGCGCGCTGCATCACAAAATGCGATGCAGCACGCGCTACGAAATTCGTTTTATTTATTTAATTGCTTACTTACCTCCAATTATCCATATTCCGCTGTTTAGTACCCTCCACCCTGCCCCTCCCCTGCCCCGCCTTTCCGCCCCACGGAACTCCCTCCACGGACCGCGGCTGCTGTTAACGAATGGCTACCTTTCTCCCCTTCTCTCCTTCTTACCCTATATAAAATTTAAAATAGCTTTTGTTGTTCTTAACTAGTACTAGCCATATTTTCCTTTACGTTAAATATCTCTTATATTAACTTTGTATTGCTAGTCTTTTGTATATCCTGTTAATTTTCAAATAAAGCTTTTTGAACTGAAAAAAAAAGACAGGAATTGTTGGGTGGAGAAGAAAAAAGCATGTGATGGAATGAAGAGTAAGGAGCCTTGGAAATTAACTCTGGCAGTTTTATTTTTTTTAGCCAGTTAAACACTATTTATAACAAGTCCTGCACAGAGCTTCAATTGGAATATTCAAGGGCTTATATACAAGCAACTTGCGCCGCCAGTGCATCATGTGTTTTTTACACACCGGAGGTGTAGTCTGTTGGCCTGTATTTACAAGGCAAAGCAAAGCCACCCTGCGTGATTTTTTGTGGCCTTTGTAAATACGGCCCCTTTACATGCATCACTTAGGGGCCAATTCTGATCCCGGTCAGAAGGGCACCGAACGCGATCCGGCCGGAAAAACTACGAGCCGTACGCGTGTTCTCCGCCCGACTCGTACAGCTGTGTGAGCGAGCAAGTACGATGCGAGCTACGTGAAATTCACCGACCGAGTCGTTTCCGGGTCCGAACCGCTCCGTACGTCTCGGCCTTAAGCTAACTGTGGCGTGCAATGGATGCGATTTACGACCGAGCCAGTACGATGCACGCGTTGGACAGCCGGTGCGAGCCGGAGTGTTCGGCTCGCAAAACGTCCGGGAAGTTGCCTTTGGTGGTCCGCATCGGACCCCCTGTCACCCGCAGCCCTATGACTCAGACACAGGGGGAGACCCAAGGGTTCCCCCAACACAGGCATGTACGGTGCGGATGGCACCGACGTGTACCCACTGTAGGGGGCGCCTTTGTGCGAGACGTACCCATTCAGTCAATAAGAGCCCATGTACGCATCATACAACCGGCTCCCATTGACTTCTATGGGAGTCCGACCGAACTGAGTCCGGCAGCATACGGTCGCATCGTACTCGCTCGGTCGGACTGCAGGACTCCGGCTCGGTCGGAAAACACTCCGGATCCGGCTCAGTCGGAGAGCTTTCCGACCCGGATCCGAATCGGCCCCTTTGTGTGAGAGGGGCATGACATGGGTGTTGCTTTGGGTGTTCCCACGCAACACCCATAAATTCTGCCGCATTCACAAATTTTCGTTTAGTAAACCTGGGAATGAGTCAGATTCCTACGCCTCCCAGGGAAGGTGAAAGGAGGCGCAACAAGGAGAAATACTTTTATTTCTCCTCGTTTTTTCCTCTTTCTATGCATGCTGCATTCTGCAGCACGGATAGAAAGAGGAAAACGCCATCAATTATTGTTTTTGTGAAGGAAGGTGTCCCTTCCTGCACAAAAACAATCACCCTACAATGCAGACCACCTTGTACTATGGTGCAAGGGTGCTGCACTGGCACATGGCAGCCAGTTTGCACGAGAGCAGGGCAAAGCACATGGATATGTTTTATTGTTGTTAATATGACACATCCCTGTGCCTTTAAAATAATGCCGCAAAATGGCTTGTGCATCCCTGTGCCTTCAAAATAATGCAGCAAAATGGCTTGCGGCGCTGCATCATTTTGTTGTAAATGAGGCACTCCGTTTTTAGGTTGAAGCCTACCAGACAGCATATCTATATGGTTTGCTAAATAGATTTTTCCTGGGAATGCCTTCTGCCCATTGCTTTCCATTGGCTTTATGGTTTGTAACTCACATTTGCGTGCTTTCTATTTGCTGGCTGTATTTGTTTTATGGTGTCCAACTTGAGTTTGTTCCTTGCAAAGAGCGTTCCTTGCAAAGAGCATTCCTTATTTACTGTATCCTTCTGAGGGCTCCCTTTCTGTAAACAGGCCTTTAAATCGTGTTCTTATCTTGTTACATTTGCTTTGTATTCAAAGACAGAGGTCAAATGCCAGGCTCTATCTTCACGGGAGTTGGATGTTTACTTTTCTTTCTCTGACTTCAAAGTGAGAGGATTTATGTACAATCTTGCTGTGAAAGGCTGTTTTCTAGCAGACAACAACGTTTAAATGTATTTAATGAACTGTGCAGACAGTTCAGAATATATCAGAATTTAGATAAGCACAAATAAAGCACATTGTTTTGTCATTCTGAAGTGTGGTGGAAACAAATGTTTTAATACAATCAAAACAAATCAATACACTAGGTGATGACATTTCCACACATTATCGTTTGTGTGCTGCATTCTTTTATCAGTAAAACGTTATGCCTGTGCAAATATAATGGTCATTTCAATTGAAAATTATTGTCTGTAATGGCAGTGTGCTACCACACATTGCATACTCCACTTTACGCCACTCTACCCTACATCACTCCACTCTACGCCACTGCACTCTACTCTGTACCACTCCACTCTACATCACTGAACTCTATGCCACTTCGCTCTACGCCTCTCTACTCTACGCCTCTCTACTTTATGCTCTACTTTATGCTAATGCATTCTATGCCACTTTGCACCACTATACTCTTCAGCACTGAACTCTACACTACTCCATTCTAGTCCACTCCACTCTACTCTGCACCACTCCATTCTACACCACTCCACTCTAGTCTGCTGTCCTCTACACCACTCCATGCCACACTAATCTGCAACGCTGCACTCTATGTCACTGCCCTCTATTTTAATACACTCAATGCCAATGCAGTCTACGCAATTCACTCTACTCTGTATCACTCCACTCTGCATCACTGCACTCTATGCCAGTCCACTCTACGTGACTGTATTCTACCCTGGACCACTCCAACCTACCCTGCACCCCCCCACTACAGGCCACTTCACTCTACTCTGAAACAATCCATTCTATGCTACTGCACTCAACTCCACTCTGCTCCACCACACACTACACTTTACACCACTCTACTCCATCACCACTCTACTCTATGGTACTGCTCTCTACACCACTATACTCAAAACCATTGCACTATATGCCACTGCAGTCTGTGCTAATCTACTCTGCACCACTGCACTCTGTGCCACTATACTCTACTCTGCAATGCTCTACTCTACTCCACTCCACTGCAGTTTATGCCACTCTACTTTACACCATTGCACTCTAAGTAACTGCACTGTATGTCACTCTATTCTACTCTGCACCACTGTACTCTATGCAACTCTACTCTACTCCACAGCACTTGCCACTATGCCACTGCACTCTACGCCACTCCACACCACTCCACTGCACTCTACGACACTCTACTCTGGAGTACTAGATTCTCTGCAAATGAATTCCATGCCACTCCACTCTCCACCATTGCACTCTATGTCACTGCACTCTTCTCTGCACCACTTTACTCTACTGCACTCTACACCAATGCACTCTATGTCACTACACTCTGCATCACTCTACGCCGTGTACTCCGCAGCACTGCACTCTACTCTGCACCACTCTACACCACTCTAGTCGATGCCACTTCACTCTACACCACTGCACTCTATGACATTGCACTCAATGCCACTCTACTGTGCACCACTCTACACCACTGCACTCTACTCTGCACCACTGCAATCTACATCACTGTACTCTATGCCACTACTCTCGATGCCACTCTACCTTACTCTGCACCACTGCACTCTATGCCAATGCACTCGCAACTGCTCTCTAGGCCACTCTGCACCACTCCCCGATGACACTCCACTCTATGACACTCCACTCTACGACACTCTATGGCACCTTATGCCACTCTATGCTACTCCAGGCCACTCTCTACTCTTTGGCACAAACGTTTAGCCATGCTGAACAGCATCCACGCTGGTGTACAACATGGCTGAAACACATTGGCAAAGCCAATAAACCTTGCATAGGCGAGACTTATTGGCTTTGCCAATGCTTGTTTCACCAGTGGAGTCAAAATAAGTGTAGGGTTTCTAATGCAAGCAAGAGAAATTGTACTCCTCCCACCTTTAACCATTGGTTGAGAAGTAATAAACAACTATCATGTAATCACAGTGGACCCAGGGCATACATGCAGGATGACGGTGCCTACCCTCTCTTTTCACAAGGTATATGCTGTCAAACCTGCCAAGAAGTTGGGCCCCACTAAAATAAGCTCAAAACAAAGGACGAAGAAAAGAGGCCATCAGGCCTTCTTTTGTTCAGTATCCTGATTTGGGGTCATCTGGAGCCTCTCACCTAAATGTAATGGAAGGGAAACAAGGGCACACAGCTTATCACTTCACAGGTACTTAAGAGAGGCACGCCATTGTCTTTGTTCGGTCCCTTTATATAAAATATATGCAAGCACTGCAAGAATGTCACACGCGTTGGTTTGTCCCAGTATTTACACACATAACAGTTTATATACTACCATTTTGTATTATTTCTTTTATAGTGCTTCTCATCTCAATCCAGGTTGTCGAAGCACCATATATCACACGTACACATTATACAATGAAAATAAATCATATGTGTGTAAATCAAAGTACAGAATGTGTTATAGAAGAAAGTGAGGGTTACAAGGTGGAGTCACTTACTCCATAGCTCACTGTGCTATTTTAGGATTATAATTGATGAACTGCAAGTAACAAAAGGATCTTTGTGTTAAAAGCAGTAACCCACTTACCCATGTACATAAAACTAAAATCTGTCATCTGCGAGCCATATGATGTGCTTTTCAAGAGACATATTAACCCTCTATGATACTTTGATTCAAAACTGGCACTAGATAAAACATAGGTCTCTCCAGCAAGGGCATTAACCTCCATAGTTATCTCACCATTATTATTATTTCCAGAGATTTACTGAGCACACAAAGATCTATGTAGCAGGTGCCTTAACCCCATAAGATATTTTAAAATGCAGACTTTGCAACCAATTAAGTACAACAGATGTACTGCCACATTTCTCCTTGTGGACAATTTCTTTGTGGCAGCATTGTAAAAAATAAATGTATAGTTGAGATCCAGATTTTGTCGGGTTGCGTCACCTTATTAGCATAATTCTGACGTAAAATCTAATTTGTTAAATATTGTAATGCGCATAATTGTACTCATGATAGACTTGCTAAACATGTGTGATGTCTTAAGATCTTATGCCGCTTCTTGTGATGTCACTTCCTGTGACGTCAAGGGTTGTAATGCTGCTTCCTGTGATGCCACGTACAGGGTTACACTCCGTAATGTCACACGCTGTAATGCCGCTTGCAGACTGCCTAACTTGGTGAGTCCCCGTTACCCGCAAGACCTCCCATACCTAAATAAACCAAACATTCTACCCATAGCACTACTAGCACCATAATGCATTGGGATGGTTAGGGTAATTGTGTGTGGTCTCTGGATACCTGGCAACGAATCAAAACGCTCATGTCCTTTGGTCTTGTGACGTCTGACAACCAATCAGATTACATGTGGCCTTTGAATAGAGAAACGCCCCCCTCACTCATTGCTTGGCTTCTCCAATCCGTTGGACATCCCTGCCTGTTCTGGATCCTACGTTATCTTCATTGGAATATTCGATTCTTGGAAACTCTTGCACGCCGTGTGCGGCATCTCCCGTACTTCAGCCTCGGAGTTATCCTGCCCGCCATTCTCGGCGCTTGTCTGCACACCGATCGCGGCGTTTATCCTGCCCGCCATTCTCGGCGCTTGTCTGCACGCCGATCGCGGCGTTTGTCTGCCCGCCAATCTCGGCATAGAACTACACGCCCTTCTTGGCGTTCCCATGCACAACCTTGGCCGTGTTCACAAAGTATTCCAGTTGTCTGCCAAAAGGAGTTCGGCATCAGAGAGAGTCCTTGTACCCGTTGTGCAACCTTCCTGAAAAAACCACGACGAACTAAAACCCCGGTTCTTTTGAATACGAGAGAATTATTTACTCGTTCTCCTTAAGATACATTTTACGAGTGAGGCAACCTTGTGGCAGTCGTGAGTCAATTCAAGGAGCGTTACTATTCTTTGTTTCAACACTACATTGCGGAAAACTACTGCAACTCAGTTAATCCTTTTTTATGGAACTTCCACGTCCGGACATCGTTCGAAAAACATTCAGTTGAAGGACCTAGCGTTTCCTCACCAGTCTTGCGAAGATTGATCTGGAGGATGATGTCTCCCTTTCAAATATGAACAACAAAACAAGATTGCATTAAGACTTCGGGTGTCTCTTGGTTCACGTTGCTTATGCTCTTGGTAAGTTGAGACCACGCTCAATTCCACTGTTTAGAATCACAATTAGAATCCTTCACCTCTTGTCCCATATGTGTTTTAGATTTCTAATATTGACTGTCCTTTTTGTTCACAGTACCTTCTTGTTGCTTCATCGCTCATCGACTCCCCCTGCTCTGTGCCTACTTCGTGGAAGTTTCCAAGTCTGCTCATCGCTCCCTGGGAATACTTGTAAGGTTCCGGTTATATCTCTCTTGGAGACTTAAAGTATTCTCGGGGAAGGTGAGACCTAGCTTCGCTCCTGAGGATCAGAGGTGCACAACGCCTCCTTGCAGTGACAGAAAGCCAAGCCCACGTTTAAATTGATCCCCCGAGCGAAGTATGGATAAAGAGACTCTGGTAACTGGAGCAGCTGCCTCTGAACTATCCATGGCGGATCTCACCAATGCGTTAGTTACCTTACAAACAGAACTCCGAGAGGTTAAAACAGAAAATCAAAGATTAGTCTTAGAGATAGATATGCTGAGAAGTCAGAAACCCGTAGGCATAGATAGTGGTACCCCATATAAAAAACCCTACATCCAGCCTGCACGCTTTCAGGTTCCATCCTTTCCAAGCACATCATCCTTGGACAGCCCTACACACACCCCTGTGAATGTCACTGTAGTCACAGCTCCCCAAACACCATTAGCCATGCCTGAGAGATTCACGGGTGATAGCAACAAGTTCGCCGTCTTTATGAACCAATGTCACTTACAATTTCTCAGTACAGCAGCAGCCTTTCCTGATGATGCTGCAAAGGTTGCATTTATAATATCCTACCTGTCTGGGAATGCGGCATTGTGGGCTGTTACCTTAGTGGAAAATGACGATCCTATCCTATATAATTTATCTCAGTTTAAGGATAGCATGAGACGCCTCTTTGCCAGACATTCTTATATGCAGGCCAGCGATAACGAGCTACTTGGGTTAAAGCAAGGATCCAAGGATCTACTAACATATATTACGACATTTAACCGCCTCGTTACGGAGACTCAATGGCCTGAGGCTAAGAGAACTTCATTATTTTATAGGGGTTTGAGAGACGAACTAAAGGATATCTTGTCTCAAATTGTCGATCCCCCTGAAGATTGTACCTCTTTCATAGACTTAGTAGTAAAATTAGAACACAGATTACATGAAAGGAAAGGGGAAAAGGTCAAAACAGAATATCCCCGATTCCTGACTTCCCGACAAGACAAAAGAGAAGCGAAAGACACTAGTGAGCCGATGCAAATCGGAGGAGTCAGAGGACCACTAACACAAGAAGAAAAAGATAAGAGGAGAAGGATGAATTTATGTCTCTATTGTGGGAAGGAAGGGCATTATGCCCAAGACTGCCCGGTTAAACCTAGTTCAAGTAAGAAGGCTCCCCTGAACAAATCTATCTCTGTGGTACACTCGGAAAACGCCTAGACTTGGAAGGTAACGAGACCGTTCTTCCAAGTCCAACAGGTCCACAGGTCTCACCCTTTTTGGCAAATACCTGTTCTCTGATACCCAAATATCTGACCATATCAGTGGTGCTTCTGTTATCTCCCCAACATAGAAAACCCTTATCCGTAACGGTGGATTCTGGAGCCACTGGCAATTTCCTTGATATAGCCTTAGCTAAGACGTGTGGAATCGAGTTTATCAGAAAGTCCCAACCCGAGAAAGTAAGAGCGGTTGATGGATCAGATCTATCATCAGGATTAGTAACATACCACACCCCCGAGCTACTTATGACCTGTGACAACGGTCACACGGAGAAAATAGTTTTTGATTTAATCGATACTCCTCCTTTTGGAGCGATTGTGGGAATTCCCTGGTTACAGCAACATAACCCAACATAAATTGGGAAAACAGAACCATCACACTGAATTCAGCTTATTGTATCGAACATTGTTACAAAGATATGATACATATGCATGTTCCTTTGTATTGCGCAGGGTCTACTTATCCCTCTACTCTTCCAGTGGAATACCAAGACTTTGTCACTGTGTTTGACGAAATTAAGGCTGTTGAACTACCCCCTCACAGATCCTATGATTGCCGAATAGATCTGGTCCCTGGGGCCGAGTTACCTCTTAGCAGAATCTATGCTCTAACTGAACCTGAAACAAAATATTTACAGGAATATCTCAATGATATGCTTAAGAAGGGATTCATCCGACACTCGACCTCTCCGGTGTCCTTGCCCATCTTTTTCATACCTAAACAGGAAGGTGGGCTAAGAGCTTGCCTGGACTATCGCGCCTTAAATAAGGTAACAATAAAAAACAGATACCCTCTTCCACTCATCTCCATACTCCTGGATCAAGTACGCAAGGCCAAAATCTTCACCAAACTGGACCTCCGTGGCGCCTATCATTTGATTCGCGTACGAGAAGGAGATGAGTGGAAGATGGCATTCCGCACCAAATGTGGCTTGTATGAGTACTGTGTAATGCCATTCGGGTTATGTAATGCTCCAGCCGCCTTTCAATTCTTCATCAATGAAGTGTTGAGAGAATATCTCGATGTATTCGTGATCGTATACATCGACGATATTCTTATTTACTCCCAGAATGAACAAGAGCACATTTCTCATGTTAAGAAAGTCCTTCAATGTCTCCAAGACAATCGTCTATTCGCCAAATTAGACAAATGTCTTTTTCATGCAAAAAAGGTCTACTTTTTGGGTTTTGTGATATCGGAGGAAGGGTTACAAATGGATCCCGCTAAAATATCTGCCATACTCCAATGGGCTAGCCCACAGAACGTGAAAGAAGTGCAATCCTTCCTTGGTTTTGCAAACTTCTATAGGAGGTTTATAGACCATTTCTCTGATCTCGCATGTCCACTCACAAGACTCCTTAAGAAAGGAATACCCTTCGTATGGGATGAGGTAGCAGAAAAGTATTTTCATGAGCTAAAAAAACAGATTTACCTCTGCCCCCATAATACGTCATGCTGATGAGACTCAACCGTATTTCATCGAGGCTGACGCCTCACAATATGCAGTAGGGGAAATACTCTCTCAAAGAGACACCAAGTCAGGAACAATGCACCCCATCGCGTATTTCTCCAAAACCTTATTACCAGCCGAACAAAATTACACCATTGGAGAACGTGAGCTCTTCGCCATTAAACTAGCCTTTAAGGAATGGCGCCATTATCTCCTTGGCTCACCTCATGTGATTACAATCTATTCAGATCACCGAAATTTGCAATTCTTTAAATCGGCCAGAGCCCTTACACCAAGACAAATGAGATGGGTGTCTTTCTTTAGTGAATACAATTTTATCATCTCGTTCCGTCCTGGAAACAAACATGGCAAGGCCGATGCCTTATCACGAATGGGTATTGAGTCCAAACATTACATCGACAATCCGGTACCCCTCGTTCCTGACAGCAAAATAGCAGCCATAGGTGACATGAATCCAGAAGTCCCTGACTCACTGCTAACAAAACTCTCCATTGCATATTCCACCCTATTGCCTGAAGAGTGGTTAACCGATCCCCTCAATACGATCAAAGACGGCATCTATTTTCATGACAATTGCATATATGTGCCCTCTGAAGAACTCCGTAAGACCCTCCTTCAATGGTGCCATGCTCTACCCTTAGTAGGACACCCAGGTAAAGAAAAGACCCTTCAAATGTGCAAGAGGTGGTTTTGGTGGAAGGGTATGAATCAGGACGTCTTTTCATTTGTAGGGGCATGTCCCACTTGTGCTCGACAAAAAGCAGTGCACAGTGCTCCTGCTGGACTTCTCCAACTATTACCTATCCCACCTACCCCTTGGCACTCCGTTAGTCTTGATTTTATCACGGACATGCCTAAATCCAGAGGATATACCACAATCCTCGTTGTGGTAGACATGCTCTCTAAGATGTCTCATTTCATTCCTTTACCTCAGGTACCCAAGGCTCGAGAACTAGCAAACATTTTTATAGAACATATCGTCCGGTTACACGGATTACCTTCTATCATTGTGTCAGACAGAGGTCCCCAATTTGTGTCTAGATTCTGGCAAGGGTTGTGTCAGGCATTACATATAGACCATCGTCTGTCCACAGCATACCATCCTCAAACAGACGGGCAAACCGAAAGGACAAACCAAACACTAGAACAATATCTTAGGTGTCTGCTCTGTACCCTCCCGAGTGATTGGGTTTTTGCCTTGGCCCTCGCTGAATTTGCATATAACAATTCCATGCACTCAGCCACCAAGATGTCACCTTTCTTTTTTTCTCATGGTTACCACCCCAAGTCTTTACCGCTAGATCTCCCACCTTCACTAGCAGATATCCCTGCCGTCCTAGAGCATCATGCAAACTTACACACCACATGGAATCAGGCAAAAGATGAGTTACAAGAAACTAAACAACAGATGAAAAGACAAGCTGACAAACATAGACAAGAGGGCCCTAAATACGACATAGGGGATCAAGTATGGTTAGCAACCAAGAACCTCCGACTAGCAGGGCCTAGAAAATTACAACCCCGATACGTAGGACCCTTCCAAATCGTTAAGATTATCTCCCCTGTAGTGATGAAGCTCGAGTTACCCCAGGAAATGCAAATACATCCAGTATTTCACATCTCTTTATTAAAGCCGTACATTAAGCCTTCCTGTCCTGAACCCCCACCTCCGCCCATAACAGTGGAAGGAGAACTAGAGTATGAGGTTGAGAAAATCATTGATTCCCGAAGTCATCAAGGGAAACTACAATACCTGATAGATTGGGTGGGTCACAATGCAGATGAGAGAACATGGGAATTAGCTGAACATGTGCACGCACCTAGGCTAATACGCAGATTCCATGCTCTCCACCCTGACAAACCACGCCCGGTTAGACCACCTTTAAGGGGGAGAACTGTTACCCGCAAGACCTCCCATACCTAAATAAACCACACATTCTACCCATAGCACTACTAGTACCATAATGCATTGGGATGGTTAGGGTAATCGTGTGTGGTCTCTGGATACCTGGCAACGAATCAAAACGCTCATGTCCTTTGGTCTTGTGACGTCTGACAACCAATCAGATTACATGTGGCCTTTGAATAGAGAAACGCCCCCCTCACTCATTGCTTGGCTTCTCCAATCCGTTGGACATCCCTGCCTGTTCTGGATCCTACGTTATCTTCATTGGAATATTCGATTCTTGGAAACTCTTGCACGCCGTGTGCAGCATCTCCCGTACTTCAGCCTCGGAGGTATCCTGCCCGCCATTCTCGGCGCTTGTCTGCACACCGATCGCGGCGTTTATCCTGCCCGCCATTCTCGGCGCTTGTCTGCACACCGATCGCGGCGTTTATCCTGCCCGCCATTCTCGGCGCTTGTCTGCACGCCGATCGCGGCGTTTGTCTGCCCGCCAATCTCGGCGTAGAACTACACGCCCTTCTCGGCGTTCCAATGCACAACCTTGGCCGTGTTCACAAAGTATTCCAGTTGCCTGCCAAAAGGAGTTCGGCATCAGAGAGAGTCCTTGTACCCTTTGTGCAACCTTCCTGAAAAAACCACGACGAACTAAAACCCCGGTTCTTTTGAATAGGAGAGACTTATTTACTCGTTCTCCTTAAGATACATTTTACGAGTGAGGCAACCTTGTGGCAGTCGTGAGTCAATTCAAGGAGCGTTACTATTCTTTGTTTCAACACTACATTGCGGAAAACTACTGCAACTCAGTTAATCCTTTTTTATGGAACTTCCACGTCCGGACATCGTTCGAAAAACATTCAGTTGAAGGACCTAGCATTTCCTTACCAGTCTTGCGAAGATTGATCTGGAGGATGATGTCTCCCTTTCAAATATGAACAACAAAACAAGATTGCATTAAGACTTCGGGTGTCTCTTGGTTCACGTTGCTTATGCTCTTGGTAAGTTGAGACCACGCACAATTCCACTGTTTAGAATCACAATTAGAATCCTTCACCTCTTGTCCCATATGTGTTTTAGATTTCTAATATTGACTGTCCTTTTTGTTCACAGTACCTTCTTGCTGCTTCATCGCTCATCGACTCCCCCTGCTCTGTGCCTACTTCGTGGAAGTTTCCAAGTCTGCTCATCACTCCCTGGGAATACTTGTAAGGTTCCTGTTATATCTCTCTTGGAGACTTAAAGTATTCTCGGGGAAGGTGAGACCTAGCTTCGCTCCTGAGGATCAGAGGTGCACAACGCCTCCTTGCAGTGACAGTCCCCCCTACTTCTATTTTTAGGACTTGTGCCCTGAGTGACCCATCAGACCCCTGGGCGTTGGTGCAGATGAGTGACCCATCAGACCCCTGGGCGTTGGTGCAGATGGCTAAGTATCACTCATTGAGCATTAGAGTAACGCAGTTCCATGCCTGTCCCCGTATTACCGCACATAAATGTTATGTCACACACTATAGAGCTACTCTCAGAGTCTCTCACTACAATCTTCATTCCTGGACATGGTCAGTGTACCAGTGTTTTATTACCAAGGATGAGCTGAGACTCTGCTTTATCCAAACCCAAGTCTGCTCTGTGCATAGGGAAAGCGAGGGTCGCTACGGTCGAGGAGTCAAAAAACAGACAGTTAAAATCCATATCCAGGATTTTTGCCTCCTTTTTAGGTCTCGCCTAGGCAGCACTTGGGCTGTCTCTTTGAGATATGCTATAATCAGGATTTTAAGCCCTGCTCATTTTACGCCCATCTTTTCAATTGGCTCCTGATACTTTCCTTTGTAAATGGTGGCTTTTGATTCGTCATCAGGCTTAGTAGTCCCTCCTTAGTACCTCCTTTTCTCCCGTTGTAACCTCCCATGGGGATTGCTCCTGTTACATGTATTGTTACTCTGGATGTTTTAATAACAGTCTGTGAGCACTATTTTCTTAAATTACTTTCTTCTGCCTGCTGTTGCAGGCAGGACACTCTTTCCCGCAACAGCACCACTTAGCCTCATAATTCAATAAATTAAAACAATGGCACGGCAACCAGCATTTCCCCGACACAACCATATTTACTTTAATAGCAGCGCAGTGTGCCGCAATTGCTACAAAAATAAATAGAAAAAGAAAGCCGCCGCTGCGCCTTTCTTTTTTATTTATTTACTTTCCAGTTGTCGACGAACTCCCCGCTTTATCTGCACAGCATTTGCGAGCATTTGTTTTTAGGCTTTTGTAGCCTTTTCAGTATGCTGCACTTTAACTGTAAATGTTTAAAGTTAAAGCGCGCCATGCTGTCAATGCTAAAAAAGTCAATAAATACACAACAAACGCAGGGCGCTGACTTTACATCATTGTCGGGATTATCTTTTAACACGGCGGCTGCCCATCTTTAATTTTTATGTATTGACTTATTTTAGCATTGACGGAACAGCACAATTTAAATTTAAACATGTAAGGTTAAAGTCAGTATACCGCAAAGGCTACAAAAGCCTAAAAACAAAATGTTCAGACACCTAGTAACAGACTATGGTACTGCACCCTTTCCTTCATTAGTTGAATCTCTCATTCCTTACTAGCTACTGCTGACACATTTTTAAAAGAAAAAATCATTCGCATTTGCAAAGCCAGCTCACATTTTCACTAATGCGAGACCTATTGCATTGCAAGTGCTTGTTAACTCTTGACATCTGGACCCGAACGGGAGTATTCTTTGCTGACTTTCCAATTTCGGAGTCTCTCACTCGTATAAACCCAGAGCGCTGCAGTTCTGGAAAATTCTTACAACTGCAGTTTATTTCATAGCCGTTGTTAACCCACTGCAGTCGAGGCAAATCAACTTTGTGACTCGGACACAACTGCTTTATTCACACTATTAAGTGTCACTCAAAGCGTCACACATAATTGTATTGAAAATTTGCACTAAGCAAACTGCAGAAATGGAAATGTCACAGATAACGCAACTGGAAACATGGCAGCTATATTGGTGACACTCACTGTTCTAATGACATGTAAGCAAGCCCTGTGTTTTTCCATTTCTGGGCTCCCTTCCGTCGGGTGCATTGCTCTGAGCCGATGCGGGTCAGTGACTTGAACAAAGGTGCACACGGAGACGCTGCTCATCACGCGCTCCAGCCAGTCACGCCTGAGCGCCTCGCGCGCTGGGCTGCCAACAGGCCACTGGCACGGAGGGGGCCGATGCGCGCGAGGAGATGAGCGGCACCTGCACCAAAGACGTCATCAACCCACAAACAAACAGCTGCGAGTCTGCGAGAAGGAAGCGCGTGCACCGACGATGTCAGGGGCTACGCGCTCAGCGCCTCCTCATCAGCGGCAGCCATTCAAATCCGCGTGACCTGCGTTGCCGCGCGGAGATAAACCGCAGAAGAGCGAGAGCTGCTGAATTCATTAGAAGTACAAGCGGTAGCCAGACAGCGTGCTAAAGAGATGCATGAAGTGGTGAGAGAAAGAATGGCGATATAGCGCAGCCAATCAGCACTCTCAAAGACTTCCTAGCTTGACTCTTCGAATGGAACCAGAAGGTTACGGCATTGCAAAGTTACATCACAAACAGATTATAGTCACAGCATGAGCTGCCCTTCAGGTTTCCTCTATCGCTCTATGCACACCTAACTAGCACCCGCTTCATACCTGGCGTGTGGAATGCCCTCACTGGAAATAGTCACCACAAGAAAAGAGGCAGTGCAGACTACATTCACACAGACCTGGTGAATCATGAGCAACATCACTGAAAGAACAGGCAAAGCATGTGGGGCCGCAGTCCAACTCCCTTCACTTACAGAACAGGTATGTAGCATGGATACTACCCATATACCTTTCTGGGGAGACCTGCTATGTTCAATCCAGGGTCAAGTAGTTTAAGTTTGTTGTATCCACAAACCAGGACACGACTAACGTTCCCTCTCATAAAGAGCATGTGCACTACCAACAATGGCGCTGCAAGCTTCCCTCACATGCGGAAGAGGTGTGGCGCCGCGGCCAGGGCAACTGACTCCGGAATCTGGGGATTACGGTTCGATCCCCGGTGCCGGAGGCAGATTAGCCCAGCACCATGTGACTCTGGGCAATAGCTTGCTTAATCTTTCCAACGGCCCGCAGCGCCTAGAGACCCTTATGGGTGATTGTTCGCGCTTTACAAATGTGGATATTATTATTATTATGCACAAAACTGGCACAGCATAGACCGAGCCCTCTCCCATGGTTCATGACGGAACCACACCGTCATGAGCCACGGGCGGCGTGTGCTCATGACGCCGTGGTTCCGTCATGCTGCGGCCGTTGGCGGGCGCTCCTCCCACGCGGCACTAATTCCCCGCCTGTGCGGGCGAATTAGACAGTGGGCGGAGTCGTGACGGAACCACGCCGTCATGAGCACAGCTCGCCCGTGACTCATGACGGCGTGGTTCCGTCATGAGCATGGCGGCGCCGCGCTCACCCTTACCCCCCCAGCGCTGCGGCAGAATTCACGCCCCAGTGAAGGGGTTAAATGGGCCGGTACTCATCGGTACGGAGTACCGCCACTTTTTATTTTTCTCACTTTGAGTACCGGAACTTTGAGTACCGGTACTCAGGGGAAAGTCAGGCAGTGCAGTTTGGATGGCACTGAAGACTGTGCTGGGCAGAAAGTGCTCTGCTCTGCTGCTGCCGAAAAAGGGAAGGCAGAATGGAGGGACGGGCAGTGTATGCCTCTGAATGGAGCCGCTGCTGAGCAATCCAGCAGCGGCTCATTAGTATCACTTAAGGGCTGTTTAGGGTTGTAAATGCCCTGCGGCCCTCTGTGAATAAAAGTGAAGGGTCCAATCAAACCCTGCCCAGTCAATCACACTGTAGGTGTGGGACTGTGAGCCTATACCCTACCCCACAAATCTAATTACAGCGTGACACCCAAGATGAATGCACCTCTCAGCACGAGTCTGCGAAGGGGGTGTATTACGCGCTATCCAGCATCAGATTGGGAAGGCGGACATTGGGCGATGTTATGGTGCCTAAGGGTCTCTCTGCTTTTCTTCCCTGCTCCCTGTCCAGGCTAGCGCCCTGAAGCTATAGTTCCCTGGGAAAGGAGGAGAGTAAGTGAATTGGCCTTGCTGTGTGCCTGTTGTTAGCACCTTCGCTCCAGTGTCTTTCAGGCCTTGGTGGGGGGTTTATGTTTGCATAGGCTGTGAGGCATCTTTCCCAGATAGGAAAATTGAGAGGATGTAATGTTAGGGCTGGTCAGAGCTGCCTAACAAGGAACTATGAAAATAGGTTTGAGTCCCAGCTTCAGCTCAACATCCTGTGACTCTGAGCAAATGACTTAATTGTCCTAGGCCTAAAACTAAAATTAATGTGACTTTCTGTAATCTAACTGGTGCTCATGTAATCTCTGCCCTTGCGTGTCTGCTATGTTTGTGTGTTTGCCTGCATTTGTATGCCTGTTTTTGTAAGAAGTGAGAGAAAGAGAGAGAATCAAGACACTCTCGGGAGGTATTTTAAAGAAAATCGGTGGTACTTTGTGTGTACATGTCTGCTCGGCAACAAAGATTCATAAATAACAAAAAAAAGGGTTGGTGGGTGTGGTGAGTGAGTGAGTGGATGAATGAGTGAGCAAGGGTGGATGTATGGCTGGATGGATGAATAGATGGATGGTTGAGTGAAAGCATGCATGGGTGAAAGAGGGTGGATGATTGGCTAAAAGGGCGGATTATGGGTGGATAAGTGTAAGATTGGATAGATGAATGAAAGGGTGGACGATGGATGAGTGAAAGGAGGGATTGAGTGCAAGGGTGGATGGAATGAAAAGGTGGATGGAATAAAAGAGTGAAAGGGTTGATGGATGGATGAGCGAATGGATTGATGGATGAGGGAAAAGGTGGTTAAAGAGATGGATGAGTGAAAGGATGAATGGATAGGTTTGGATATAGATGGATAGGTTTGGATATGAAGGGTGGATAGACGGAATGGTGAAAAATGGAATGATTGATGAAAGACTGAATAGATGATGGAATAAAGGATAAATGGTGAACATCAGCAGGTAAATGGTAGGATGAAAGGATGAATGGATAGATCGATGGAAGAGACAAGAGATTTCTTCTGGGGAGGGTCATGATTGGTTGCTTCATTTGCTTGGTGCCATAAGATCTTTTGTTCGAAGTGGGGGTATTTTCAGTTTCTTCCTACTCGTATGCTTAAAAATATATAGTATTGTGCCAAACAGCAATTAACAGTATGACATTAAAAAGGTGCAACTATTGCAAAAAAAAAGGAAATGTTAACATATTATCGCATTTCTCTTTCATTTTGTGTAATAAGTTAACTTGCTTTGTTTATATAAACACATTTATCATGTGTTTTGGTGTGTGCTGCAACTAATATAGAAGTCGTTAAGTATCATCATGTCTGGCCTTTAGCCTCGCCCCTAGCCCCGCCCCCTCACTGCACCTGTAGCTCATTTTAATGAGTACCTGCACTTATTTTTTCCCATTTAAAGCACTGGTTATTATTCCCTCACATGGAACAGGTAGAACAGTGCCAGCTACACTGCAGACCATCCTCATGCACATAACTCGAACAGGATGAGCAGGAACACTGCAAACATCCACCACACAGAATATGCACTGCAACAGGAGCGCAAACATCCCTCACACACAGAAGAGAAAGGGCATGTGTTACCACAGTGACATTTCTCTGACTCACAGAACATGTTGAAACATGGGCACTAGCTTTTATAGCTTTCTTGGTCACCAGTTATGTCCATTGCAGGACCCAGTAGTGTATCTTTCCTGCTCACAAAGGACAAGAAGCAGACCAGTCTCCCCTCATCCAGACTCACAGAATAACGAGCAGATCTCATGTGGACCAGTGCTTTAAATGGACCGGTACTGTCCGGTATGGACTACCATCACTTTTTTATTTTGGGAGGGAGAGTACTGGCATTTCTCAATAGAAGTGCAATACTTTTAACTGGAGAGTAATGGCACATCTCAGAAACACTTCTATTTTTCCTGTTCAACCACTGATGTGGACAGCTGTAGACAACTGCACTGCAAGCTTCGCTCGGATGCATAAAGAAGGCACAGCATACAATGGGCCAAATCTGCTCAAGAAGGGCTGGCACTAGGCATGGGCAGCTGCCCAGGGCCTCGCGCTCAGCAACACCTGTATGGGGCCTCGTAAAAGTGTTCCCTGTCTTAGGCTAAAGCCTCACACCTATGGTGCAGCATTGCGAGACCCAGGGAAGTCCACCTCTCTCCTGGGCCTCGAAGGCATGTGTAGCGCTGCAAGGAATAGGGGAAGAGGCCCACCTCCCCTGTGCTTCGCAGTACTGGACCACGGCTGCTAAACCCAGTGGAGGGACCCCTTCTCCCCTGGGCCTTGCAGCTTTGCCGCCCCAAACGTAGCTGTGAGGCCCACCTGCATTTGGCAGGTTTGGGCTGCGACTGGGGATCCCGTCCACTTCCCACTCAAAGGCAAAAAGTGTCAAGCTTCCTTCCCATGCACACATTCAGCAGCAGTGTAAGCTTCCCTCCTCATAGACAACAGACACCATACCGGCCATAGCAGTCCAAATCCCCATCATATGTAGAAAAGAAAGTGTTACCACGCAGACAACAGCATTTCTGATTTTCATCATATGCATATTACATGTAGAGCACAGGCAACTTCAGTGAAATAATTTCTCCCACTGGCTTGGCCGAGTACAACACTAAAGGGCGCTGGCTGATTCACTGAGACGCCAATGATAGATGATTTTGACTGTTAGGAAAAGTTCCTTCGCAGCACACTTTGAACACGTATGGAAATGCATTGACAACGCAAGCCACCCTCAGGAATGAAGAGCTATAGACAAACACAGGTGGTGCCAGTAGCTTTGTCAGAAGCAATACTGTTTTCCCGCAGCACAGCACTTCTGCAGCTGGGGAACGTCTCATTGCGTACACGTGTTAGTTACAGCACAAAATTCTTTATTTAATAGAACTAATTGGATTAATGATTTTCATTTAAGCGATTCCATCGCTATCCTCGAGTGCTAGGTGAGGACGTTCTTTCCCAGAGGACACTATTTGGCCATTTGAAGTACACCTCAGGAGATTAGGAGGTGGCACTCACAAGCACCAAAGAGTTTGTTCCGGATTACAATTTACTTTAAAGTTTTCAGATACTTGAGAGTGCGATCGTTCTCCATTTTTTCTGTCAAAAATAATTTTTTACCACAGTTTCTGCAATTTTCTAAGCAGAATTTTGGGGGGTTCTACCGACTTGCAGTTTTGGTGGAAACAGATGTGAAACCCGAAAGCCATACTGTTAGACCTGGCCTTTGCAGGTTTATCCACAAAAGTTTTGCCTTTTGCCTCCTATTTTTCTGACTCTGTTTTTTTTGGCATTAGGACTCTGTGCACGTTGCCACTGCTGGTCAGTGCTAAAGTGCATATGCTCCTAATGTAAATTGTGATTATGACTGGTTATACATGATTGGCATATTTGATCTACTAGTAAGTCCCTAGTAAAGTGTGCATAACTTTCCATTGGGACAAGATAGAGAAATGGAGTTTAGGTTCTCTGAATTCAGAATTTAATAACACACCTATTAGTAAAGATGTTTTTTAAATTGTGTGTTTCAAAGTGCCCCTTTTAGAAAGTGCTCAGCCTGTACTCTGGTGAAAGCCAGGATTGCTGCCACAAGCTTTCATAACAAACTGCCAAGAAATGCTGAGTAACAGTCAAATGAATCTTGAAGCTGTGCGCCTGAAGGGCAATGGAATTAATTTTACAACAGCATGCAAGTTCAGGAGATACCAGATCCCAGCCACTCAGGGTCCTGAGGAGAACCCCAAAAACCACAAGAGGTTCGAAACGTGTCAACTGATACCCTTGGGTAGTGCCTTTAAATTGCATTTTCTGGCCAGTGGGCAATCTCAATGAACTTTCACTGATCCCACTATAACCAATCAGCTTTGGAACCCCCAAAAGACATTAGTAAATAGAGGTTCACATTAGAGAGAATGACAGTGATGGAGCAGGTAGAGCAAAATTTTGTATACCTCCTCTATTTGCATGAAAAGATTAACTAAATAATCTACTAATTATAATTTTATTAATGGTTTGCTGTGTAAAAAAATTAACATAACCCTTACATACACAAATCACATGTGGGAACTGCTAAGTTGCATGATGAAATAACTCTAATAACTAAAATATGTATGCATATTAATATTAGTATATGTGATAATTAGATATCACATGATTTATGTTGCTTTTGTGATGTTTGCATCTTCGTGGAGGATCGTAAAGGTGAATATATTGCTTTAAGTGTCGCTGTATGCTAGGAAAATACTAATACATAAAGGGATTAGTAAGGGTATAACATTAGAAGCATAATTTCTTTGTATTAATTATTCTTGTGTTTGATTCGCTTCAGTTGACATCTGGGCCTAATCCAATATGGTGGCAGACACTGTGTACAGAAGTAGCCACCGTTTCTTGAAGACGGCTCCATGAACCTCTGCATATCCCTTTCCACACTGCACCCGGTCAAGGATAGGATCTTGGTGCACTGCCAAGAACTAGGACGGTAGAAACTGGTTCAAATGAACAATGCACTTTACAAATAAAATCCAAAACTTTGCTACACCAAGTCCGTGACATCAATCGGCAAAACCCATGTGAAGACTAACGGACAATAATCGGATGATTTATGATTATCCAATCATGTACTGTCTCCGCCCAGAAATGTTTCATATTATCCCGAAATGTATTATAAAAGAGTAGTAGAATAGGGAGGAGAGATGATTGAGGCTATTCGGTTGCATTCGGCGGTTACTATGACTGCACACCCTCTTTGACCCCACAGGCGATGACGGATGCTAGCACGACTTTTGGTCCTTTGGCGATCTTTGGGACTGCATCGTGCTGAGCAGAGGACTTTCGGACTTTGAGCCTTGGACTGCTTTATTCGGACAATTAACGATAAAAATTTGGTTATGCAGAGCCAATGAATTAGAGAAACTCCAGATAGCCAGAATAGGTAAATATGATGTTCTGTGGATGAAATAAATTGATCTAGAAATTCTAAAAAATTGATGAGACAAATGCTAATATTACTTATAATGAAAATTTAGATAAACAAATATTGATTAACAGAAATTATGAGTTTGTGATTTTTCGTTAAAGAGAATAGAGGATTCTGAGTCTTAAATGTGTTTTAGCTGGTTCTAAATCACCATCAACCAATCCAACTAATTGGTCCGTCGACCACGTGGGTGGAGTGCCTTGATGTTTAGGATTAGGGATCTATAGGTGAAGAATGTTAATGTATATTTTGTAAAATAACTCTTCTCTCCCTATAGGTTATAAGGTGTTCCCCCACATGTCCAGCGCTTGAATTGTTCATCCCTCCTGTGTGCAGACTCGTGAGAGAGATGTATGAGTGTTGGTGTTATGGGCCCCACCAATGACTGCATGTGTGAATGAGCTAGCGTGACGTCGGGTCTGCGACGCAGGAAGGATATTTGTAGAATTCACGTCTTTCCCCGGTCTCGCGCTGGATCAGTTTTTCTGGTAGCAGTATGATGGTGTTATTGTTTTGGTTTGATGATTAGTGCCTATTGATTTGATTATTGCTTATCGATGTCTCACTTTTGGTTATTGATTATCGATTGCGGATGTTTGGATGAGTGTTGGTTTATGTATTAAACACTCTATGTTGAGTTGCGTTAAGTTCTATGTTGTTTGACGGCTTCTGGGATGTAGGAAGTCGGAAGTTTGTAATGATTCCATAGTAGAGCAGAGGTAAGCGCTGCTCTCGGGAAAGACGGAATTATTGTTGCCCTGTAGGTACACAGGGAAAACGTGTAACGATTGGAGTTGCACGATGCATTGTCTGGGTTCGATTTGGTAACATTGTCGTGTGTTACAGTTAGGGACATTTCTGTGTGAAAGAGGTGTATGGGTAGCGAAGGCCACCTGTGAAATTTTGGTCTTAAGTACCAGGAGTCCACGTGAACTCTGATTACGCTTATCACTGGAAAGGTAAAAGGTATTCCCTAAGCTTGATAGAAGGATAAAGTAAAGGGAAGTGCTACTTTATTAACAAGTGTGATAATTCTGTAGTAGGGCAGATTGTTTGCTGCTCTCGGGAAAGACAGAATTCTGTGTGCATGAACTACATTTTTCCGTATGAAAGTGCGTGAATGAAATAGCATTCAGGTTAAATGTGAAACTCTGGTTTTATTTCTCAGGAGCAGAACGTCTCCAACAGGTGTCTTAATTCTAGAGAAACGGTTAGCTAATGCTTGTTAGAAGGGTAAGGTAGAGGAAAGTGCTACTTTATCAACAGATGTAACGATTCCGTAGTAGGGCAGATTGTTCGCTGCCCTCGGGAAAGACGTAATTCTTGTGAGTAAGGTCATTAACTATACTTTTGTTAGCGAAACAGATAATGGTGGCGTTTTTATGTCGTTACTAACAAGATTTGTAAGTCAGAAAGAATGTAAGAAAGCTTACTGATAAATTTTGTGAAGGAGGGGTCAGCAGAAGCAGGAGTAGCGAGAAAAACTGACGTCAGTAAAACCGCGCTGTAAAACAACGTAGACGCTCCTGATTGGTGCGTTAGTGTACGCCGCGCTAGGAGTGGAGAATTACCGGGTGACGTAGACGCTACTGATTGGTGTGTTAGTGTGAGTCACGCTGGGATTGGAGAATTACAGAAGTGACATAGACGCTCCGGATAGGTGCGTTGGTGTGAGATGCGCTACAATTGGTTAAACCAACAGAATAGTCGTAAGGGAAATCTAGCGATACTAAAAGGACAAAATGATGTATTACGATCCGCCAGAAAAGGAGAAAAAGTCCTGGTTCGGAAAGATCAAGAGTTTATTTAAAAAGGATAAACCGATTGTGACTAGAGAGGGACAGTTGCTTCCTCCACCAAAATCGCCCGCATCCTTCATGGTTGCGAAATACGGATATCATACATGTATTTGGTTGGACAATTGGGCAAAGTATACAAAAGATGTTGGAGTTTTAGCATTTCCAGAACATGGTTCATTTAATTTAGCGGTTTTGAGAAATTTGAGAGAAAGAATGATACATTTATAACCAAGACCTAGACCAACTCAGTTTGAAGCATTGACAGAATGGGAAGACGAGATGCATGACAGAGAACGACAGAGGAGTGGCGGAAGGTATAAGTATATGTTTGGTAGATCATATGGACAAGAGAATCATGATGACCGAATGAGGAGATGGCGAAGTGCAAATATGACTGATGGTTTGTTTCCAGTGAGAAATGCTGAGGAGATTAGCAGTAGAAAATGCATAGAAATAAGAAATAATACAGAATCAGGAGGGTACGGTGTGCATGAATCGGAGGATGATTTTCTTGACGACATGTATTATAAAAATCCACCCCCGTATCAATCAGATTCCACATTATTGACACCAAGTGTCCCAATAAAAGAGACACCACGAAATATAAAGTTCGAATCAGTACCACAGGAGGTAGGAAGAAATAATCCTTTTACAGAGATAGAGAAAACACAACATGGTAAAACGGGTAATGAAAATTCAGCTGAATTAGCGAAGACCACCTTAGATTTAACTGAAAAGATTAGGGAATTAACTAAAAACTTGGAAGCCGTAACTGTTCCTGTAACTATAGGACCTGTAATGCCTATTTTTGATAATCAAAAGGATAGTGAGCATTGCCTGACGATTCCTTACAATAGTAATAAACAGATTGAGATGCCAAGAAAGAGTTCAGACGAGAATCCATGGAGACAAACAGTAGGTATTTCAGAACAAAGTACGCCTAAAAACTTGACAGTAAATCAAAGTTTAGTGGATAGGATAATAATGACGACAGATCAGTCCCAGGATCACCAAAGGGTTCAGAACAAACCAGTAGCGAGAAAAATCCTGTAGGGCCTACTTCAGAAGAATTAAGCGAATGGTTAAAGGAGCTTACAGCGGAAAGATGCAGAACCCCAACCTATAGACGTGGCCAAGTTGAAAATTGTTTTGGAAGAATTAATAGTAGGGACTATCCCCACGGAAAAGTTAAAAGCATATCAGGATGAAGAATTATTATTTTTATGCAAAAGTATAACAGGGAGAGCAGGGAATCTACATGAAAGACTAGAAGAAATAGCAAATGAAATGGGTATAGACTTTGAAAGGGTAAAGTCTTTACAAAAACCATACCGAGTAGATTTTTCTGAAAAGGATATTGAAAATCTGAACACTGCAGGACGAACAACCCAGATTAAAGACTTAATCATGTTATTAAGAAAATGGGGAGATGTAGATAAATGGAAAAGTAGGTGGTTTCGGAAACGAGACGATGCATCAGACAAAACGTTTGCAGCCTTCCCGGTAAGAGAAAAGGAAAAGGTAATAACAGAATGTCCCATGAGAGAAATTCCAGGTGGAGGCTATGTACATGTCCCCTGGACTAGACAAGATAATTTGTCATTTACCAATGATTTTCCCCGACTGCGCGAAAAGCCAGTCGAGTGGTATAGGCAGGTAGATAGGTTTGTGAAGTTATCAAAAGTTCTATGGATTGATTTAAATAGTCTTTTTGACATACTAGTACCAGCAGACTTATGGACAGAATGTAAGGTAATGATTAGCTGGCCTAAACAAGAGTACCCTAGAGACCCAAAAACAGGTGCCCCTGATCCAGAAGTAATGAAAAAATATGAACAGGTAATTACCTTTCTAAAAAACAAAGTACCTCCTAAAGAAACTGATTGGGTAAAAATTGACCGAACTCATCAGAAAGCAAAGGAATCAGTACATGCCTACTATGAAAGGTTGATTCTTGCCTTTAAGCTGTTTAGTGGTGATGAAAATTTGAGTGAAAAGGATTTGAGTCACTTTGTATATCGATTTGTAAATGGGCTGCGACCAGAAGTAAGTGAAATGATTAAACAGCATACAGTGGACTGGCAAAATAAAAAAAATAGATGAAGTACTGAGACATGCAAAATATTTTAGTGATGAAATTGAAGCAAAACAGCGTAAATTAAAAGAAAAAGCCATGTGGGCACAAGTAAAAGTGGCAGAAAGTCAGGAAGCTCAATTGATTGAACAGGCAAATGGTACAGGTATGAAACCTAAATTTAATGTTGGAAAAGGAAAAGGACAATTTAATATAGAAGAAGCCAAAAAGAAATGGCCATGTCATAATTACGAAAGAATAGGGCTTTGGAAATCCGAGTGTAAATTTCCCCCGAGTGCTAATGGTGATAATGCATCATTGAATTCACAGGTGCAGAAAGAGGTGAGTTGTCAACCACAGCGACAGCAGCAGATTGTTGCCCAACAGAATCAGGCGCCAAAACCGCCTTTTCCACAGAGCGTAAATCCTCAGAAATACAGTAATGAGACAGGATTCTACAACGAAGAACAGGTAACTAAGCCGCCGCGCACTGGTGCTGTTTCGAAGTATTGGCTACAACGTGAGGAGAGTGAGTCAGAAAAAAGCTATTGACGGTGACGAGGGGAGGAAGAAGAGTGCGTAGTTGGCGCAACTCTAGAAGTAGACCAGACAGGCCCTTTTGTGGATGGAAAGGTAAATGACGAAAACAATACTTTCCTAGTAGATACTGGTGCTACTCGCTCAACTGTTAGGTCAGCTGATGTTAAAAATCTTCCTCTCTCGTACGAAGCAATCCAAGTAGTTGGAGTATCAAACAGACAGATAAAAACGTATCTCACTGATCCAGTGAAAGTTAAAATAGGGAAATTTTCTGAAATGCACCGCTTTGTTGTGTGTGATTCAAGCCCTGTAAATTTATTAGGGAGAGATTTGCTGTGCAAAATGAATTGCACAATATTTTGTACTCCAGATTGTATAGCCTTTGAGACTCCAGATGAGGATGTACTATACAAAATGACAATGGCTAACATGGAAACCAAAGTTACTGAGGCATTTGCTGTATTTGATCCTGAGGAATTGCCTCAAGAGTTGAAAAAAACTGTAAAAATAGAAGTATGGGATTTTACCAGAGAAGATGTGGGTTTGATGAAAAATGTAGATCCCATAAAAATCTCTGTAAAGGAAGGAGTAAGTTATCAAAATATTCCACAGTATAAATTGACACCCGAGATAATTACCGGAGTTACGCCTATAATAGAGAAAATGATTAAACAAGGTATTTTGAGAGAAATAATGAGTAGTCCATGTAATTCACCAATTATGGGCCTGTAAAAGCCTAATGGAACGTTTAGAATAGTACAAGACCTGAGAAAAATAAACAAAATTGTTGTGTCATGTTGTCCCATTGTACCAAATCCATCTGTGATTTTGTATCAGATTCCTCATGATGCAGAATGGTACACAGTAATTGACCTGTGTCATGCTTTCTTTCCCATCCCATTGCATCCTGACAGTCAACAAATGTTTGCGTTCCGGTTTGGCGAACGCATTTTGGCATGGTGTCGAATCTCACAGGGGTATGCAGAGAGCCCCTCAATATTTAACCAGTTATTCAAAAGGTCCTTAGAAGATCTAAAAATGCCTGAAAGTTCAGTGTTGGTTCAGTACATTGACGACCTGCTTGTGGCGTCAAAAACTCGAGAAGCTTGTGTAGTGGATACCATAGCATTGCTAAACCATTTGGCAGACGGAAGACTTAAAGTATCTCCGTCAAAATTACAATTCTGTCAAAAGGAAGTACAATATTTAGGCCACAAAATCGAAAAAGGATTGAGAAAAGTGACTGCAGATAGGATCAAAATAATAAAGGGAATGAGAGCCCCAATGATGCAAAGAGAAGTGAGAATGTTTCTTGGAATGGTGGGATATTGCCGTCAGTGGATAAGTAACTTTTCCCTGATTGCAAAACCTTTGGTACGCTTGACAAGAAGTGATGTAAAATATCCTATTGAATTGAATAAAGAAGAATTGATGGCTTTTAAACAATTGAGAGATAGTTTGTGTGAAGCACCAGCACTTGGTATGCCTGATTATGAAAAAGAGTTAGAACACTTTTGCAGTGAAAGAAATGGATGTGCACTTTCTGTGTTAATACAGAAACATGGAAAACTGCGAAGGCCAATTGCATATTTCTCAGCCATATTGGATCCTGTAGCTGTAGCATTGCCAGGTTGTCTAAAAGCTGTTGTAACTACATGCAAGAGTCTTGAACAAAGTGAAGGAATTGTGATGGGATATCCTGTGCGAGTGTTTGTACCCCATGATGTGGCAATCCTTTTAACAAGGAGCCGTACACAGTTAATGACGCATAGTCGTCTGACTAAATATGAGAAAGTCATCTTAGGTGCAACAAATGTGAGCCTTGTGAGATGTTTGAATGTAAACCTGTCAACGTTGCTACCTGATGCTGAGAATGTGGAAGTCAGAGATGATGTGGATCATGACTGTTTGGAAGTACTTGATTTCTGTACCAAACCACGTCCTGATATAAACGATGTACATTTGACAGAAAGTTACTATGTGATGTTTGTGGATGGCTCATGTTTGAGAACGGATGAGGGAATTCTGAGTGCAACATATGCAGTATGCACAGTAGCAGCGGTATTGGAAGCATCGTGCCTGAAAGGAGTAAAATCTGCCCAAGTTGCTGAACTATTTGCATTAACGAGAGCATGCAAGTTGGGAAAGAATGTGAGAGTGACTGTGAGAACCGATAGTCAATACGGCTTCGGTGTAATGCATGACTTTTGGCAAATGTGGTCCCAAAGAGGGTTTTTGACATCGAGTGGAACTCCTATAAGAAATGCTGAAGTGGTTGGGAAATTGCTTGAGGCGATACAGCTGCCTAAGCAGTTGGCTGTTGTGAAATGTACAGCTCATTTTGGCTCGAATGACTACATTTCAGCTGGCAACCAGTTTGCCAATGATATGGCTCAATATTGTGCACGAAATCAGAACTCTGTGAATCGGGGAAGAGAAAGAGAAATGAATTCATGTCCTTTGTTGTTTACTAACATTGTGAATACATGGGAAGAAGTTAGTCAGTTGCAGGAAGAAGCAGTAGATAAGGAAATGAGACAGTGGGTAAAGGCAGGATGTGCACCAAGGGAAACAGATCATGTGTGGGTTTATCGGGATGGAAGACCAGTTATGCCTGATAGCAGGGTGTCCACCATGGCACGGATGTATCATGGACAAGCACATGTAGGGAGAGATGCAATGATCAGACTGTTTAAACAGACATGGTACAAGGCAAAATTTAGACTAGTAGCTGAAAGTCTTTGTCAGAGATGTCTTATATGTCAGCAGTTCAATCCTGGAAGAAAAACAGTGGTAAGTCTAGGAACGATAGGTCAAGAAGGAGGGCCTTTCACCAGAATGAAGATTGACTTCATTGAAATGCCCCCCTGTAACAGGTTGAGGTATGTTTTAGTGATGTTCTGTCTGTTCTCTAGATGGGTAGAAGCATACCCAACTAGAAGAAGTGATGGAATTAGAGTAGCCAAACTACTATTGAGAGAGTTTATTCCTAGATTTGGGTTTCCAGTCACAATTGAGTCAGATAGAGGAAAACATTTCCATAATGAAATCATGAAGTTAATTTGTGAAGCATTGAATGTACAACATTGTGCCTATCGCCCAGAGGCTTCTGGCATGGTGGAACAAGTAAATGGCACCATTAAAAACAGATTGGGGAAAATGTGTTTAGCCACAGGTTTGAAATGGCCTGATGTCTTGCCTCTGGTACTCATGACTATTAGATCTATTCCAGATAGGAATACAGGTCTGAGTCCCCATGAAATTGTCATGGGAAGAGCAATGCAACATGTTTTCATACCAGTCAACAAGCTGTTGCCTATATCTGATGACTTGGTGTTGGATTATTGCAAGGGGTTGGCTGATTCTGTTCATTCTGTGTTCCATCAGGTTGGATTGGATGCCACCATGATTGAGCCCAGGGGACTGGGTGAGAATTAAAGTGCACAGAAGACGAAACTGTTTGGTCCCACGTTGGGGAAAACCACGTCAGGTGATCTTGACCACAACAACAGCAGTAAAATGTGCAGGAGTAAAGAACTGGATTCGTGCTAGTCACACCTTGCGAATTCCAAACCCAGTGGATAACAAGAAAGGAGAATACTTCGAAGAATCAGATACCAGTTCTGAATCCGATACTGAAGACACAAGAACAAGACAAACTCCTGAAAGGGGGGAATCAGAACCAAATTCAATTATTGCCCCAGAAAATCTTCCTTTAAGAAGAAAATTACAGATTTCAGATACCAGCTCAGAATCAGATACTGGACCAGTACAAGTACACGAGAAATGGAAAACAAACGGTGAAGAGACTGTCCAAGAAATCCTTGGTAAAGAAATTCAGAGTGAAAGTTCAAGAGAAATTCCACCTGAGGTAATAACATTAGATGGTAAGGTGCCAGATACAGAGAGTGAGGGAAAGATTTTTGCAGAAGACCCCCGAGGAGTTGTAGGGAATTAACACTTCGTTAGAGGAAGGGACAGTTAGTCAGCAGGAAGATTGTGTGGAAGAACCATGAGGAGGGACAGAAGTAGGTAATAAAAAATAAGTGGTGGAAAAAAGAACAGCTGAAAGTAAAAGTCAAGTTGAAACTGAATCAGAGGACTGTGATGAAGAAGTACCAGAAGGTCGAGTCCTGAGAAAGACAGCATGGAGAACTGCGAAAAATGAAAAGGGAAATAAATTGAAACGATCAGCAAGAGATGAAATTTGGCCAAACAAAATAAAGAGATTGAGATACAGATTGACACAAGTGAATTCATCTAGGGCTGAACAAATGAATGAAGTATCTAGTCAAGAGAAATTGAAAGACCGGGAAAAAACGACAGCAGAGGAAAATAAGAGAACGAGAAAACCTAACCAGAAATATAAGTCGCCGGAATGGTCATATGTGGCACTGCCTGAAATAAAAGAAGAGGCGGACAGCTAAGGGGATCCAGAGGGGACTGTACCAGAAGTGGTTGAGGAAGACGAAGAATCGGAAATCCTGAGAGTTATCTTGTCCGACATTGGAGAAGAGACGGATGTTCAGGAAGTTCTGTATCAAGATTATAAAAGAAAGTGAAAGACAATCAAATGCCAAACTGAAAAGACCAAAAGTGACCCAAATGGAAAGACAATAAATTACTGGAAAAGACATAACTGATAGAACCAAGTAGGTGCTTAGAGCCTTGGGTTAGACAAAACTAGTTGTGAAGTAGAAGAGGCTAAGTCAAAAGACACTGATCATTTTACGAAATGGCAAACATAGAAGGTAGAAAATCAAAATGTACATTTCTTAGAAGATGGTTCAAGATGTGTTGTTGTTGTACAGATTTATTAATGCTTCTATGGAGTGCGTTGGCTTTAATGATTTCATTTAAGGTGACATTAGAAACAACAGAAGGACATAGAGAGACTAAAACTAATGTAGAGAAGATTCAGAGGGTATATCCGACTAAAATAGATAGAAACTATTTTCATAAAGACAGGTCTATAAATGATTTTTCTAACAATGTATTTTCCAAATTACTATATGAATATGTAAAGTCGATGGATGTGAGAGACTGCTACGTCTGCATGCAGTTGCCCGCATCTGTATCTGAGGGAGTGACTTATCATCACCTCCCGGTAACATATGGAATAACATGTAGCGTGATAGCAAGTTTATTTTACAAAATAGGGAAATTAGAATATTATTTTTCGACGTAGATAACATTTTCTCACAGATACCTGTAGTTAACAAATTGAATAAAGTGAAACTTGCAAAGGTGAATTTTTCTTAGAAACTAAAGAATTAACATTAGAGTCCATATTTAGAAACAATCTAACTTGCAGCTTAAAGAAGGAGGAGAAGATTTTCTTAGATATGGTTGAAGAAAGAAGAATAAAGATGCAAAAGAAAGTACCTGAAGGAAAAGAAGAGAAGACAGTCTGGGATGTTGAAAGAGAAAAACATTTGAAAGGAGAAGCTAGTCCAACAATGGCTTTGGATTGGCCTCAGAAAGGAAAGTTGTGTATTAGAAGGAATCAACCTGCATATGATAATTATTTTGTAGGCACACGTGATTGCCATGATACTTATCGAATCATGGGTGAATGGGGATTTAAAGGAGGAAATGATCCAGTTTTTCCTGGATTATATTTTATCTGCGGGAACAAAGCATATTATCGATTGCCAGATCACTGGTATGGCACATGTTATATAGGCCTGGTTTTCCCAAAGATATTCCATGTGGGAAGAGGAAAAGATGGTGCACATGAGTTAGGTAGACAGCTAACACGTAGAAAAAGAGAATCTTGGTCAGAAATTGTAGGAGACATTTTCGGAGCGTTGATACCAGCAGTGGGAATATCTCTGAATGCACACAAAATTAGAAAACTATCAACAGTAGTTGATCGCTTGTCAACAAGCACCGCCGAAGGATTTTTATTAGTAAATGTAGAAATGGTTGCCATGCGTGCCATGGTAATGCAAAATCGACTTGCCCTTGATATAATTTTGGCAAAAGAGGGTGGAGTCTGTGGAATGCTGAAAGTTCAACATTGTTGTACTTACATTCCTGATGAAAGTCAAGATTTGAAGACATACATTAAAAATATAACTGATTTGCATGAGGAAATTGTTCCACTGGAGGTTGAAAGTATTTGGGAAAAGATTGGGAAAAGGTTTTCTACTATTAAGGACTTTTTACTAAGGTTAGGTAGTACCTTTATTGGTAAAATATTATTTCCAGTAACATGTGTGATTATTTTAGTATTAATTCTAAGATTAGGATGTTTATGTAGCAAGAATAGAAAATTACGAAAACACCTAAAAAGAGAAACTGTAAGAAACAAAGAGAAAGAAAGAAAAGAAAGGGAATTTGAAGAAGTAGAATTAGAGGAGTGGAAAGATAATATGTATAGAAAAACAAGAGAAGAAGAGATAGGTGAAACAATAATGTGACCTAACAAATTAAGAGATTGAATTAATTTCTTTACTTACATTTTTCCAAAATGTTAAGGTAGTGTGGTGATTTTAAAAATCACCAAAGGGGGGATTGATGGAGCAGGTAGAGCAACATTTTGTATACCTCCTCTATTTGCATGAAAAGATTAACTAAATAATCTACTAATTATAATTTTATTAATGGTTTGCTGTGTAAAAAAATTAACATAACCCTTGCATACACAAATCACACGTGGGAACTGCTAAGTTGCATGACAAAATAACTCTAATAACTAAAATATGTACGCATATTAATAATAGTATATGTGATAATTAGATATCGCATGATTTCTGTTGCTTTTGTGACGTTTGAATCTTCGTGGAGGACCGTAAAGGTGAATATATTGCTTTAAATGTCGCTATATGCTAGGAAAATACTAATACATAATGGGATTAGTAAGGGTATAACATTAGCAGCATCATTTCTTTGTATTAATAATTCTTTTGTGTTTGTTTCGCTTAAGTTGACATCTGGGCCGAATCCAATATGGTGGCAGACACCGTGTACAGAAGTGGCCACCGTTTCTTGAAGATGGCTCCATGAACCTCTGCATATCCCTTTCCACACTGTACCCGGTCAAGGATAGGATCTTGGTGGGCTGCCTAGACCTAGGACGGTAGAAACCGGTTTAAATGAACAATGCACTTTACAAATAAAATCCAAAACTTTGCTACATCAAGTCCGATACATCACCGGAAATGAATCGGCAAAACCCATGTGAAGACTAACGGACAAAAATCAGATGATTTATGATTATCCAATCATGTACTGTCTCCGCCTAGAAATGTTTCATATTATCCCGAAATGTATTATAAAAGAGTAGTAGAATACGGAGGGGGAGATGATTGAGGCTATTCGGTTGCATTCGGCGGTTACTATGACTGCACACCCTCTTTGACCCCACAGGCGATGACGGATGCTAGCACGACTTTTGCTCCTTTGGCGATCTTTGGGACTGCATTGTGCTGAGCAGAGGACTTTCGGACTTTGAGCCTTGGCCTGCTTTATTCGGACAATTGACGATAAAAATTCGGTTATGCAGAGCCAATGAATTAGAGAAACTCCAGATAGCCAGAATAGGTAAATATGGTGTTCTGTGGATGAAATAAATTGATCCAGAAATTCTAAAAAATTGATGAGACAAATGCTAATAATACTTGTAATGAAAATTTAGATAAACAAATATTGATTAACAGAAATTATGAGTTTGTGATTTTTCGCTAAAGAGAATAGAGGATTCTGAGTCTTAAATGTGTTTTAGCTGGTTCTAAATCACCATCAACCAATCCAACTAATTGGTCCGTCGACCAAGTGGGTGGAGTGCCTTGATGTTTAGGATTAGGGATCTATAGGTGACGAATGTTAATGTATATTTTGTAAAATAACTCTTATAAGGTGTTCCCCCACATGTCCAGCGCTTGAATTGTTCATCCCTCCTGTGTACAGACTCGTGAGAGAGATGTATGTGTGTTGGTGTTATGGGCCCCACCAATGACTGCATGTGTGAATGAGCTAGTGTGACGTCGGGTCTGCGACGCATGGAGGATATTTGTAGAATTCATGTCTTTTCCCCGGTCTCGCGCTGGATCAACAGCGATGGTCATCTTTGTTCAATTTCAAACTGTATTGCTTGGCATTCTTTAATGCACTAATATATTACTTCAAAGCACATTCACGTTTGGTATTTCATGCATAATGATCTTTTAATTTGTGTCACGGTTCAGTTCCGTACAGCCTTGTCTAGGGCTATGGGGCAAATCATATATTTGGAAAATGTTTAAGTGGTCCCTTTTCATGATATGTTGAAAATGTAACATATGTGTTGAAATGTTAATGAAAGATATGTGATTAAATTCACGGGCCAAGATGAATTATTTTTCTCGTCTTTGATTCCAAAAAGAAGTGGGTTAAAAATTACAAGTAGATTCTGTTTGTGTTTAGAATTATTTGTAACCCAATCTAGCTGGTTGGGGGCCCAACCCCTTGGTAAGTTACTTTTAGAATGTGGGGATTTGTTTGCTTTACTATTCTGTGTGCCTCTGCCTGTTTATATATTCACCGTCTGGTTTTGGAGTGACAGGAGCCGGGGATGTGCATTCACTCCAGACAGTCACAAGGGGGGTTGAGGTATGTCCTGCATTGCCTGGGTGACTCATCACTTGGCTGATTAGACCTGGTCTGCATTTAGAGTGGTGGGAGGAGTTTTCAATAGCACCTGAATAGGCTGTGTCTCATTTGCACAATGCTGTCTCCACCCCCTGTAATCGAGCTGGACCAGGGCGGACAGATCTTGTTTGTACTGATCTCAGAGACTCCGAAACAAAGAGTACAATGAGAAAATGGGATATAAGTATGAGACCTAAAACCCCAGAACTTTAGATTACTTCTGTAAACAAGAAGACCCTGTCAAGAAGAAGAGCTGTGTGAGGAACACCACCATTTCTCTGTGAGGGGTGGGTTGGCCTGCAGTTGCTGCCTCTGTCTGTGGCAGAGGAAAAGGACTGACTCTTTTTGCCCTGCTGTGGTATCCTGCCAACGGCTTGTGTGTGCTTGCCTCTTGTTGGAAGTCCCAGGCAGATAAAATACTTCACCGGTTCCTTTCTAGATCCCAAGGTAAACCTGCCTAGAAGGACAGCTGAAGAGCTGTGTGAGGAGCACTACCCCTGCTGTGTGAGGGGTGGGTTGGCCAGCAGTTGCTGCTCCTGTCTGGGGCAGGAGAAGGACTAGACTGTTCTTCATCCTTTTATTGTAAAAGGAAAGCGCTCCATTTGGGGATTCGTTTTGGCCCTAAGAAGCAGGTGGTGAGTGCCTTTCTTTGTGTTTATATCCCTTATAGCACAGGTGGAGTGCTGTATTGATGTCTCTAAAGCTAAGGGACTGTTTGAACCAGCGCATGGTGAAGTGCTGCGATGTGTGCCTGACGCTCAGTGCATGGCAAGCCCTGGTTGAGGCCTGTGTGCGCTGCAGTCAGTGCCAATGCCACTTTCTTTGATAAGAGGCGCTGGTGTTGTCCCCCAGTGTGGCCTCCCCCAGACAGGAAGACCGCAAAGAACAGCCTGGTGAGGACTAGCACCGTCCAGGGTTAGCAACTCCCTCCCAAAGGATTCCAGAGCTGCTCATCAAGAACCCCTTAGTAGAGCCCCACCATCAGGGAAGCCTCGCTGCAGCTCTGGGGGTTGCCGTAGCAACTAAGGATCAGAACGGGCCGACACAACAGCCACACTCCCCGGAGCAAGATGAACGCCGCACGCTCGCCTGAGTGCAGAAGGCACACCCGAGTTCTGCATGACCTGACACTGGTCGCCGCACCATGCGTTCACGGGCAGTGTCATCGATTCCTTAAACACGGGGGAAGGACCGGGCGAGGTCTCCCTGCATTGGCCCTATAATTGGTATTTCCCCCTTCTCCCGTTTTGAAGTGTCCGGGGGTGCCTATGTGTTTTGGGGCACTAGATCTTGTGTCTTGGACGATTGAAGCCTCAACGGAGGCCCTCGGTCCTCTGTTTTCTTCACTGCAACAAAGTACCACAATATCACTAAATGGAGCACAGAGGCTCCAGTACCATATAGGGAATCCCTGAATTACCACATAGCATGTATTAGGAGGGCAAGCACACTGTCTCCTATGCTCCCAGGGTGATTTTGTGCAACCTATGACCAGCTAGTGATATTTGGTGACATATATCACATATCATGCCCTGATGGATAATGTATACTGTTTTGGACTCGCCTGGTATGCAGAATATTTCATGTGTTCCCATTTCATAACTGCTGCGTTTCTTGCCCTTATGTGCTAGTGTATGTTAGCTTGATTTTTACACTGTATTATTTCAGGATTGCATTTATATACGCAGTATAATAATGGTGTTTTCATGATGTGTGCAACCTATAAGTATGTACTGTATTGCACTACCTGTGATGTTCTGAAAATTGCCTAGTTGGCAAAGTGATTTATGGTTGATGTGATTGTGGTCTATTGGTTATATACAATATATGAGATATTTTTATATACTACTGTCTGGTGTCTCTTTTATGGTGTATTTGTTTTGTCACTGGTGTGCGTGTTGCGCAAATGCTTTACACAGTGCCTCTTGGATAAGTATGACTGCTCTGCCAAGCTACCAAGGGGGTGAGCAGGGGATATCTTGGGTGTTTAACTTCCTTACCCTGACTGGAGTGGTGGGTTCTGCCTTGCTTAGGTATATACCCTAGCCAGCCAGAAATTCCATTTCTAACACATACATTTCTGAAAATGTGACAAAATTCTGAATTCAGCAAGGCATCATATATGCAGATCGCTTATGGTCTTCCCAAAGAAACCCATATTTTAAACAAATGGTTCAAATAAAACAAATATACAAATATGAAAAATGAGCAGGAAAAAAGTCAGGGGACATTTTCATCTATAAGTTTTTGCCCTCACGGAGACTTTAAAAAACATATAGCATTACATCTGTCAGACTCATTTGGTTGATGCAGAGACATATCTTCGGGGGGGGGGGGTTACACACCCCTAAAACATTTATTCTGTAGCAAATAGTTGGGTGGAGGTGCTTTCAGTTGGTTATGGTGAGGTGTTTGTCTGATTTCATTCTGGATTTTTATATGTCCACACTAACAAAAACACACACTATCTCTTTTCTCTGCCTTAAAACTTGGTTAGTTTGAAAACTATTGTGTTTTAAGTACCCCTAATAATCCGTACTACTCTCTCTTTCTACTGCCTTTTAAGCCACCCTTGTGTGCTGCCTCTAATACACATTTTAACAAGATATGCCAGTGTGGTTGTTGGGAAATGTGAAACTTACACCCCCCCCTATCTTACTGACGAAGCTACACCCCTGAGTATATAGTGTTTGTTGTTTGTCCAAAAACATGCAATACCCAGATTCAGCAACTGAGCTGCAGCTTATAATGATTTGTCATTGTGTACCAACCATGCATCAATTCATGTGGTAACATCTAATGAGTGCAAAATAGGTAGAGAGGAAATCTATACATTTTTTAAATGTGCCCTAGATACTGAGTTTAGGAATAGTGATATTAATTGTAGCAGAGTTTCCCCTAGAAAGCGGAGTTGGAGCATGTTCAGTATGCAAAGCAAGACACACATTTGTGTTTCAGCGCCAGGATACCCTTCTGGGTGAGTTTTACCCTATAACAATACATATAACTCACTGGTAACTGCTATAGGAGGAGGAGCTGCGTAAGCGTGCGAAAGCTGAGGGTTGAGCCGGAGCAGCTGCTGGTGAAGTTGCTGCTGCCAGAGCCGAGCTGTGCTGAGATGAGCCGTATCGAGCCCGCCCAAAAACTCACCAAATTGCTGCCTGAGCCCCCTCGGAATCGCGGAGCTGCCGAGCCGAGGAGCATCGGAGCAGCGGAGCCGCAGGGGGTGAGCGGTGGTGTGCGGTGGTGAGCGGGGAAACAGGGAGAGGCCTGCGAGAGACACAGGCAGTGGTTTTGTGCCGGCGGAGCGGGCTGGTGGTGCATGCCCTGTGTGCTCTGTGGGAGAACTGAGCCACGGACCACGGACCGTGACGGAAAACAGGAGCCAGCGGCTGTGGGGCAGTGAGTGTGAGCAGGTTTAGGAGCGTGTAGAGCTCCTCCCGCCCGGTCTACCATCTTGGCCCATTCTCCTGTTCCCTGCGCCCTGATTATTTTGCTCCCGGTTTGCCCCCCTCCGTCCACAAATTTGTCTGTAGCTCTCACTGCTTTGTGTACCTGATCCAGGCCACAGTTTGCTGAGAGCTCACCTGGTGTTGAGCCCTCTGAGTCTAGCGGAACCTGGAGCGTGGGAGGTTGCTGTTGCGACATCGTGTTGCGTTCACGGTCTTCACAGCAGGGAGCCAGAAGCCACGGGCCGGGAGCTTAACAGCCTGCTTGCAACTCCCGCACTTAGCAGCATCCACCCGCCAGCTTTCCATCTCATGCTTGGGGCCAGTGACCTGCGGTGAGGGGCGAGTGTCCAGAGAAGTAGCGTCGTTGGCGGCCCTGCCATTTGCTATTGCCCATTGTCCATTGCCGAAGTGGTTTCACGGTTAACGTCCCCCAGGGCTATAGGGGCCGAAGAAAAACCGTAAATCTTCCAGCCCCCAAACAAAGAAAAAAAAACAAAAAAAAATAAAACTGTAAACTTGTCTATAGAGCCCTTTCTCCGGGGTAAGGGCAGGGTTGCCCAAATGAGATCAGGGACAGTCCGACAAGCAGCGATTGGCAAGAAACAAGGTAAAAAAACAAACCAAAAAGCTAAAAATCCAAAATCTAATTCAGCAAAAGAGGAGGACTCTCTACATAATAAATCAGTAAACGGTGCAGGACAAAGGGAGAGGCTGATTTCAGTGTCCACACCAACAACAGTCAATTGTCAAACTCGAATAACCAAATAGGGATTCGAAAATTCTTCTTCTTAAAAGACCCAATAGCGGCAATATACGCCCCTTCAAAAGAATCGTCCCAGTTACCAAGCCCAATTCAGCCAGATAAACCGGAAGCCATTGCTCTGTGGACCCCTGTAAACTCCACCAATGTATCACAAAAGGAATTACTTGTGGGAAAAAACACGGGCCATCCAGGTTTTAGGAAATCTGTGACAATAACAGCTCAGGTGCATCAGGCAGCCCCTATAACTCCTGTCACAACTTTTGCAACAAAATCCGAAGCACCTGCCAAAACCCCCACTGAGAGCGGTACAAAGATAAATACAATTGCAGACCTTGTGGAAACGTCTGTGATCTACGTTGGGGGAAACATTGAGCGCGAAAAACTTAACTACAGTTGCACTCTTCCTAAAGTAGCACCGAAAGGAGACTTCACTACTGCGGCCCCAAAGGTCGGCAAACAACTACCTAGTCTTAAGGAAGCAGGCCAACCTGATATTAAATGGACCAAATATGAAAAAATAAATCTAATTAAACTCGCAGCTAACGCAGTGCCTAAGGATTCAGTGTGCAGTAAATTATTCACCAACATAAATGATTCAAACCTGACAGAAATTTTGGAATTACTAGAATCTAACTGCCAGGACAACGTCTGTTTTAGCCCAGGTTCAAATAAAAAAAACCCGCAAAGGAGATCCAAGCTTGTTTCATCTACACCGTCAAGCCCTCAGGGCGAAAAAATCCCCGGTATCCAGAATTAATGGAGACCAGCCATTGCTCCACAATGATTAAGCAACAATCAAAAGGTCCAAACCTCTCATTACCAATAACAATTTCATCTGAAAGCGGATCAGACCTCGGGCTAGAGGCCCCGGTGCAGCATTTTGAAGATCACCCCCATATGCAATGGGCGCAAACTCTGATTCAGACCCTCGAACAAGCTATAAGGGTTTTAAACTATCAGTCAGATAAAATGGACGTCCAAATTGATCTTGTAAATCTTATTGCCAGTCACATTTCAGGCGTAAACAGCAAAATAGATTTAATAACCACCCTCCTTTCAAGAAGGGAAAATCTGGAGCAACAAAGACATACAGATAAAAATAAGTCAACCTGCTGTTGCAGTCCAATAATTGAGAAACTGGCAACCCTCCCCGAAATTTTAAAAGACGTCCTAGGGGCAGTAAAACTATCGTGCACTAGCAAGCACCTTACAAACCCCCCCAAAAAAAGCATTGTTCAAGAGAAAAGTGCAAATCAAACTAAAAAAATAATACAAGAATTAAGCGATATTAACGACGAATTAGTAAAAACAGAGATCGAGACTCAATCTAACTTAACAGATGCCCCAGAGAGCCCTGCCAAACAAGTATTTGAGGTTGCCAAACCAACAAAAAGGGAAAGAAAACGCGCAAGAAAGGCTCCGTCTAAATACAACAAACAACCCAGCCTTGCAACTGAAAATCTTTTCCCGTTATTCACAGTAGAATCATCTAGGGAAAAGAAAAAGAATACTTCCTCTCCGTATCGGGTGGTTTGCCCTGCAAGTAATCAACCTCAAGATTATCAGCTGCCCTACCAAAAGCAACAGGGCACTAGTCAATCCTCCTCATTTCAAACCTCTCCTCAAACTACACAAGGGGCCGGAAACTCCCACCCAAAGGACAAAAGAGTTCAAAAAGTCATCTCGATAGCCCAGCACCAAGGAGGAAAAATAGGAGGTAATAAAGGAGTGGGTCAAGAAAAATTCTTGTATACCTCGGGAAGTAGTACCCCGGGGAGAGGTAAAGGTCGGAGCATACAACAATGTGATTTACAACAAGACGAAAGAAATAAAGAGTTAGCACTGGAAAATTATAATCCTCTTCCAGTGAAGATGTTGGATCAGTTAACACCGCCCAAGCCTGAAAACTTGCTAAAATCAATTGCAGTAACGATAAGGGGAAAGTCTCGCCTATGCAAACTTCTCAACCAGGACCAACTGGAGCCGCAAAAAAGGAAAACATTTCAAAAAAGCCCCGGAACTCCGAAATTGAGTACAGAGGCAAGAACTTCGGATCCCTCCGTGTATGTTCCGCAACGTGAAAAAAACACCCCATTAACCTTAATAACTGAAGGTGGAAGAAAGGAAAAAAAAACTCTCTTGCATACCGAGTACATTCAACCGGACGAGTTTGAACTGAAATTATCGTTCATACCAGAATATTCGTCAAAGGGAACACAAGACACACTAAACAGAGGAAATCTCTGTTCCAGAGACCTAACTTCGGTTGAATTCATAGACACAACCGGGCTGGGAACAGAAGAGACTTTGACAACTTGGTCCTCAAAGGACCTGGTGAAAAAAATAGTATCAATGAGCGGAAGGTTTGGAGTATGAGGAATTACGTTAAAGGCTTACGAACGCCCAAGGTATCCGCACCCCCTTCTCAAAAACCCAAATGAAGTGAACAGATCGGGGAAAATCCATCCAACATGTGTACGTGGAGCACGTGCCAACTCTGCAACAGCTCCCCCCAGCAATAACAGAAATGATACAAGAGAAAGCCCCGATATTACCGAGGGCAGCTCACATGAATCTAGGGACTGGTCCTGGGTGCCTAGAATATTAAACAATAAGCATCCCTAACCAAGCAAACATAAGCAAAAAAAAAAAAAAAGGAGGACGTCCCTCAAAGCGGAAGACACGTGCACAGTCAATATCTCGCTCTGTTCGTGGAACATTCACGGATTTAATGATACGGGGCAAGATCAAGAAACCAAACTATTTTTTACTCAACACGACATTATCCTGCTCCAGGAAACCTGGAACCTGGTTGCAAGTTCAATTCCAGGATTCACAGATCATCACTGTATGGCAGAAAGATTTTCACACTTCGGACATCCGAGAGGGGGCCTATCAACATTTATTTCATACAAACTGAACTGGGCAATGTAAGAATTAGACAATGAGGTCAACTGGATACAAATGACCAAAGTAAGTAGTAACCAGATGCCCAACGAATCAAACTGGCAACTTCTACTAATCAATGTTTATATTCACCCAGAAAGAAAAAAGCAGAAGGGAAAATACACAATTTTAACCAAATTAATAATATCAATGCAGAGAAGCCATGAGAACTGTCTATTATTGATCTCAGGAGATTTTAACAGAAACCTTTTAGCTAATCAGTGGGGAAGCAAAAGAAAAGCTACTCAGGCAACAAGAGCATTTGTGAGCAATTTAGATACTCTCGATCTGACAATTCGAGACAGCCCAGCAGCCGTAACATATTTGAGTGGAAAAACCTCCTCAACGATAGATTTCATAATTATTAGTAATAACATGCTCCCACAAATTAATAAACTCAGTTTTACTCCACGAGCCGAAAGCGACCATTTGCCTCTCGTTTTAAACATGATTAAAAAAGTTAATCATGCACAAAAAATTAAATCCATTGTGCAGCCGCCCGAAAAATTTAATCTCTGAAAGCTAAAATGGCGGGGAGTGGTACCCCAAGCCATTCAGGAGATAGTCAAGGTTTTCGTGGCTAAACAGGGCTGCAAATCAGAGAATGATCGTGTTAATACCTGGGAGCATTTGGCTCAGTTTCTAGTTCATAAATTTCCGGCCTCCTTGGGACGTACCCCAAGAATGGTGAATCCCTGGTTTAACCAAGACCTCAGAAATCAAAAAAGAGCGATCACAAGAGAAGTGCAACTGCTATTACAAGCAGAAAAAATGGGATATAAAACAGGAAAAATGAAGCTGTATGTATTGAGGCGCACCTACAGGAGGAACCTGTGGAAAGCTAAAACAGCGCATAGAGGATCCATTTGGCTGAAATTATTATCCGCCAGTAAAAAGCCCAACAGCAGTGAGTTTTGGGGTATAATTAACAAGCTGTCAACTGGTCCAAAACTGCTGCAAGAAGCAGGAATCGGAGCAGACATCTGGACTGAACATGTGCAATCATTGTATAATAAGGCAGGGACGGGACTTGTAGGAAGGTCCCTTGGGGAAGATCATGATCAAAAAGAAATACAAGACTCCACCACCCCAGCTTATGTGGAAGATAGCGCACTACAATCAGCGTCAATCATGTGCGGGACAAATACCCTGACAAATGGGAATGAGCTAAGAGGGCTTATACGGAAACTCAAACCCGAGGGAGCGGCTGGCCCCAACGGTATCCCTAATGCTTTTTTCAAGAATGACCCAGAGTTTTGGTCTTCCTATCTTACTCCACTCTTCAATGGGATTTACAACCAGTCCAACACACCGGCTTCTTGGAGGGGGAATATCATTCACCCCATATTTAAAAAGGGAGACCATCGTAAGCCTGGAAATTATAGATTAATTTCACTAATAGACGTGGAAGCAAAACTGTACGCCTCGTGCCTGTTAATTCAGTTGAAATGTTGGATGGAGGAAAAAAACATATTCCCAAAGTTTCAGACAGGATTCCGGCAAGGTATGGGTACCACAACCAATCTCGTAACCCTTGCTCTTTTAACAGAAAAGCGCAAAAAAGGAATCTCCGGTTGTTCGCTTGCTTTATTGACATCAAATCTGCATTTGACAGAGTGAGCAGGAGCCAGCTATGGAAGAAACTTAAAGAATGGGGCCTGCCAATCACAACGCTCAACGCTATAATCGCCTTGCACACGGATACCTGGGCAAGAGTCAAGTTGGGCGATGGTTCGAGTACAACTGCAAGTATTCAGACGCAAAGCGGCTTAAAACAAGGTTGTGTTTTAGCCCCCAGTCTATTCAATCTGTTTTTATCTGACATTGCACCTTACATTGAAAAACCAGAGTCACATCCTCCGAAAATGGTCAACGTGCCAATTGCCATACTACAATATGCGGATGACATAGTTCTGTTGAGCCAAACTCCCATCGGCCTACAGAGATCAATAAATAACCTTGTAGCCTATTTGGACAAGGAACAACTGGAGCTAAACAAAGAGAAAACAAAAATAGTGCGCCTAGTGGATCACAAGAAACTCAAGTTTAAATGGATGGCTAAGGGGGCAACCGTTGAAGAAGTTAGTTCATATAAATATCTGGGCATTATAATTGGGCAGGGTGCAACTCATAAAGAACACAAACTGGCACTAAAAGCAAAGGCACATTCATTAATTTATGCAGATCAATTACTACGTAAAAAGATGGACTGCCCAAACTTCTCTTACTTGCTTAAACTAATGGCCGCCCAAATACAACCCAGTTTTTCCTACTGTTTGGCCTCTTGGTGTGGCAAAGAAGCGCACTTATTGAATAAACTGCAGACAAAGATCTATAAAGCAGTCTTTGACTTGCCAAAATCTGCTTCGCCCTCCCAGGTCAGACTGGAATTCGGCCTCCAGCATCAGAAGTTCCGAGGAATGAGCTGTTTTATTAAACTTTGCTATACACTCCGCTCTTCTGACCTGGATACCTTGAATAGCTTATGTTGGGAAGAAATTAAGCTCCAGGGGGATCTAGTAACACCGAACTCCTGGGGAAGCTTTCTGAGAGAGTCCCTGGCCGAGATGGATTTACAAGCAGCATGGGCCAATGGGTTGGACAGAGGAAGCTTTGGTAAAATAGTAAACAGCGCAACTAAAAAGAAATCTTTGTGGGCTGACAAAAAAGCGCTCACCAAGGGGCGGCACGGGTGGACAGTCATAAATTCTTACAGACTTTTGAGGCCACAACCATATTTATCCGCCCATTTTAGCTCACAGTTAAAAATAAGCTTTTTAAAGTTTCGAATGGGCATGCACGAGGCAAAGGACTTATACCCACAGTGGAAAAAGCCATTTAAATCAGAGTCCTGCAGACTATGTGGTTTTAAAAATGAAACTTTAATCCACCTAATATGTGCCTGTACAGCTGTTCTAGACCAAAGGAGACAGTACTTGAAATCTATCTTCAATGAGCTGAACATTCGCTCCAGTAGGCAAGCGGTGATTTGCTGGCTAGAGGGTACGTCGATCATTCTGGCATTCCGTGGAATTAAATACATGAATTTAGTCAGTAGACTCTTACGGCAAGTCGACGGAGATTCTAAATAAAACGAGTATAACGAGATCAACAGTATCCCCAATGGGTTTTTTACTTTAATAATTCTGTTGTTTCAAGTTTAAAGTTGCTAATGCAAGTGTTTTTAAACATAAATTGTATTGACAAGTGATGTGGATTTTATTCAGAACAACAAGGTTTCAGTTTATATAATATTTATTTATTTGTTCTAGGGGGGGTTTGTAATGATTTTAAGTAATCAAACAATAAAAATGAATACATATAACGTAACACATAATTTATAGCTTTTTATAAATGGTTATACAATGGGGTACGTGTTATTCATGGGACACAACTCTTAAGACATTTCAATATATAGTCAAATAATTCACTTCCTCTTCCACATTAGATTCATAACAATCCAAAGACCCATAATCGGAATTAAAATCATGATCATGCTTATTCAACATATTCAAAAAGTGTGGTACCCTTACCACTGGTTGGTATGGTTACCCTGACATTACATACCTGCTCAAATATATAGGATAATATGATTGCAACAAAGATATTAAGTCTCTTAAATCTTAATTCCAAAAACTCTCTTTAACCAGGGCCAATGCCATCAAATACAAAGCCACTGTCTACAGTATTTAATCCTTTAGCACTTTCACAAATATGATCAATTTGTTCATTTATTCTCACAGAGACATCTGGAATAAATGTACAACATTCTTTACCTATATTAGCACCAACTCCACCTTTAGTAGCCAGCACAAAACTGAGACCCATTTTATTCCAGAAAATCACAGTCCGTTGAGCTACTAACTGATCCAAGATCTACTCATAAAGCAATTCCAATTGTAATTGCTACTTTCTCTAATACTTTGACAAGTATTTTATGCCCGACTGTAGCTTGGGATCAGAATGGCTAAGAAACGGTTGGGCTCTGAAATGTCTCCGAGCTGTCACTTACACGTGACCAGAGGATGTGTGGAAAGATGTCATTATGTAGATGGGATCAAATTTTCCAGACCTGTCCATGAGTACCTACACATAAGCTCTGTTCCCACAGATGTTAGCTTCCAGGGGTCAGATGTACGACCCTTTTCAGCGGCCGCAAACAGGAGATCCTCCCGTTTGCGGCCGCAGAAAAGGGTAATAGCATGTACAAATGCTATTTTGCGAGGCACTGACTCACAAAATAGCATTTGCGACTCTCGCTATTAGGAACGGGCGTCCCTTTCTAATAGCGAATCCACATGCTATGTACTAATGTTTTGCGGCCGCAAAACACTCACAGTTTACCACCTACTTCAAGTTGGTGGTAAACCACTCGCAAAGGGTAAGGGGTCCCTAGGGGACCCATTCCCCTTTGTGAGTGTGTGGGAAAATATTTTTTAAGAGCAGGCAGTGGTCCCAGAGACCACTGCCTGCCCTTGAAAAAATTAAACTGAAAAGTTAAATTTCTCTTTTTTAAATGCATCCCATTTTCCTTTAAGGAAAACGGGCTGCATTAAAAAATAAACTGCTTTATTGAAAAGCAGTTACAGACATGGTGGTCTGCTGACCCCAGCAGGCCACCATCCCTGTGAGACTGGCCATTTCCAATGGTATTGCAAATTGCGAGTGGCTCATGAATATTGATGAGCCTCGCATTTTGCGACCCCATTGGGAATCGCTAACAGTGTCTCTGACACTGTTGTACATTGGATTTAGCGCCTCGCAATTTGCGCCTCGCAATTTTTCGCAAATTGCAAGGCGCTAAATTCAATGGTCGTACATTTGGTCCCGTGTCTCTTACTGACCCCTGATACTTTTCAGCAGGGATCCAAAAGAACAGTTCTTGTCAGATTTACTTCAGTAAAAATAGGAACAGGGATTGATTCAGTATGTTTCGGTATGGTCAAAATACGTTCACTGTGTCATGTGAAGACACTTCTGTTTCTGACTTAGCAGACTAATTTGCAAACAGCATTTGAGAGCAGGACGGATGATGTGTTGATAAGGAAGAGACGTTGCTTGATCGTAAAGTGATGGGCAAGAAATACGATGGTAGCATTCAGATATGAAGTACCCATGCACATTTAATTGTTTCGCATTGTTCATTCCAATCAAGCAAAATTGGAATCATGAACATGATTCCATTGGAATCACATAGATACATGGGTAGACACTCTGTTTGATGGAAGGTTAAAGTCCTGTTTGTATCACTCCAGAATCTGCAGGAAAGTGTTCTTTTTGTAGAAGGGAAGCTTGTCTAGAGGTGGCAGTCGGCTCATTATGGTTGATTTCTTCACACTGGCCCCATTCAGCCACAGCCACACAGTGAGCCAGCCAAACAGGTTTGCAGCAAAGAGGGCTGACCATACCAAATGAGGGATGAGGTAGCAGAGAGGCTTCACACTATGGAAGTTGCAGGCTATACCTGTGGGCAGCAGTATCGGCTGCTTTCTGATGAGATCAGTGTAGTGCAACTCCTGGGGAAGCACCTTTGATTCCAGGTGCTCTGCAGCTTCAGGTAGAAAAGGAAGGAGTGTTTCTAGGCAGATAGTCCACAGCACTTCACTGTGTTGAGCTGGATCTGGTATGTGGATGGATGGATGTTTACATGGACATAGTCCCTGATCTGTAGATTATTGCAAACTTCAGTCAGGATGGTAGGCAGAGCAGCTTTGACCTGGGAACAGAAGGTGTTGAGACAGTGAATATACAGGATCCAAGGTGGGTTCTTTTGTCTCTTTCGATCTGGGGAGGGTTCTGAACCTCTGGATGAAATCTTGGGGCAGGTTCTAAGATACAGTGATAGCATTAGCTTAGTCACATGGGTAAGCTGAGTGCCTAATTTGTCACAGAATGAGTGTCAGTGCCTGAAGCTCTGCTCAGAAGCCTACGGTTGGCGATAGTACATGCCAGCGCACCAAATACCAAAGCTGCATATTCTAGTATCCACCTTATGCCACTTGAATTGCCTACCAGGGGCGGGATTATACATGCAGCGCATTTTCCTTCATTGCGCTGGCCGCACCATTTATTAGGTGTGCACAGCGCAATGAAGGAAAATTAGCTGTATTATGATAATTGTGCTGCCCTCAGGGCAGATGCGAACTTGCACTGCACTGTTGCAGCGCATTCATGTGAAAAATGGAGAGGCTGCTGTGAAGCCGCTCCGTGTTTTCACAGTGCGGCCGCAATCCATCTGCACTTTAAAGGGGGAGTAGGGATCACCTTGCAGGTGGGTGCAGTGATTGACTGAACCCACCTGCACATGTGTAGGAGGTCCATGGGACCCCCTTTTCCACCCTCCAGAGGGCTTCTCTCAGGGGGAACACCCCCTGAGAGCTTCTTTGCCTCTGCGCCTGCAACTGTAATGCAGCGTGGGTGCAGAGGAAAAGGGATTCCCTCATTTGCATGGGAATGCCCCCATGCAAATGAGGGAACACCCCCTGAAGATAGGGCTGGTGCTTTATGTGTGCCAGCGCTATTGGTATTACAGAGGGGACCGTTCAAGAGACTGCGGCCCCTTCTGTAAAACCAAAATACCCTGGGGGCGCGCAAAGCGGTTGCAAACGCCCATTTCGCCCCGGGGCACTTTGTGTAATATGGCCCCGATACTCCAGGCCCACTTATCTCTCTCCTGCAAGTTCCTGATTCCTCCCTTTGTGACAGTTTTCCATCTTTCTTTTCCTCCTTTTTTCTCTTTGTTTGTTTTTCCCTCTCTTGCTCTAGGGAAATGACAAATTAGGAAAAATAAGTGTTGGGACCCAAAAATGAGTACCACTGCTCAAAATAAGCACTGGGTAGGTTTCAATTCTGACAAAGTCAATGTTCTTTAGAAACGGGAGAGGTTAACCGGTCTGGGAAGCTTATGGATAGCTGAGATACATTCAGCAGACAGGTGGCACTCCTCCATTTTGATGCATTGATCTAAATATTCAACACTGATAAAATAAAATTATCCCTTTTTAGCCAATTCAGTCAGCACATGCAGAGAATCAACTATGCATTTTTGTCTAATGAGCTAGAAGTAATCCGTAAATCATCAACATATTGAACTAATGTAGACCCACCCAGGAAGCTGAGGTTGTCTAGATCTTTCTTAAGTGCCTGTGAGAAGATAGAACATGACTCTGCATACCCTTAAGGCAACTGAGACCACAAAAGTTGGCCTCCGAAAAATGAGGGAGGAAAAAAAAATTGGCTATTGTGGTGTATGGGAATGAAGAAGAACGCAGAACACAAATCTACAAAAGTGAACTACACAGCAGTTTATAGTATGGGTGTCAGAATTAAAGTAGTGTTTTGCACTAGAGGAAAATTCATCAGCACAACAGCCTTTAGGGCATGTAAATCCTGCATGAAACAATAGCTTCTTTACCGGGCTTTTTGGTTGGCAAAATAGGAGTATTACAAAAGCTTCCAATAGGCTCAAAAACTCCTTGCTTTAGCAGAGTAGCAATGACTGCGGAGATCTGAACATCTTATTTTCACTTCTAGGCTTCTTCATACCAATTTAGGAAAGGTGTTCATTGTTCGGGAGTAGATTTATACTTAGGATCTTTCAATCGTTTCTTAAGGTTAGTCAAGCTCTCGATGTCAAAGGTACCTTCTTCTGGAAAATACATTTTGTGTTCGCTGCTAGTAAACTTAATTTAGTCTCCAATATACCTGCACATAGCCTTGTCATACTGGGGGTACATGGCATAGGCATGAGTTCCTTTTGCTGGTGCATTCTCCAGTTCTGATTTGTCTGCCACCATATTCCCTACTGTATTCTCATTCCAAGCAGGTACGCATTTAAGCATCTGCCTGACTTGTGCTTCAGTTCATTCAATCCAGAGGGTGGGATAGAAGGGTACAAAGAGAAAGGGTGGTTCTTACACCTCTTCCAGGCCTATCTCATGGAGGGAGGTAAGAACTGGTGTTCAGACTTGTTGTTTGGAGACCCCTGGGCACCCCCTTTTGGAACTCGCAGTGCACACCTATTATCCACACATACATCCCCTAGCTTCTGTGCTAGGCGTCCTAGGCAACCCTTGTCTTCCTGAACTTCTCTACATGCCTCCAGCTCTTGTACTCTACATTTCATGCACACACCTATCTCCTAAATCCCGGGATTCCCCCCTGTACTTATCCAAACTTGTTTATGACATCATTACCTGCCCAGAAGACAACATGTGAGTTTTACCCACAAAATACTTTTACATAGTCAATTAACACAATTAAACTTGCATTTCATGAATTAGAAAACACGTTTACATAGTTTAATTGATAGGCAAATCCTTCATGTTAACTTTGGTGCATGAGGACGTTGTGTTGAGTCCGGTCTGACTACAATCACCATATCCATGGCAGCTGGCATATACCAGGAGGGGGTGTTGGGGTGCGCACGTGGAAAATATTATAAAACAAATAAATAAAACGTACCTGATGCAACGTCCTCGGTATGGACCTCTTCTCTTTACTCAGAACTGGAACTAGATGCTGGAACTACTTTGCCCAATCCTGGCGCTGCTCACATGCAGCAAGTGAGCAGCTCCAGGATTGGTGAGAGCAACCTTACTCGGCGCTCCATAGTGCCCCAGAGGCCTGCACTGTCTCTCAACCCAGCTGTCTTAAGGCAGCTGGGTTGAGAGGTTTAAAGTGTGCATGTGTACCTGGCTGTCTCAAGATGGGCAGCCAAAAAGACATGTGCACCTTAAACAGTGCCATACCGGTCCACCCACCACCCTGCTGAGTGACATGTTTATGTCACTCAGCAGTAGCCCCGCCCCTGTCCTGACGCTCGGGATGGGGGATGAAAAATAAAATGGTAATTCATTTCCATTCTTTTTTTCATCTTTGGGGGGATTTTTAAGTGGGGTGATGCGCCTCTGCTCTAACGGAGGCCCCCCCCCCGCATCCAGTCAAACATGCTATGTGTGGTAAAGAAATTTTCTCACACACTAATTGAAGCGTGAAAGGTTTTATTAATATAAAAGAAAAGTTATGGCTTTTGCAAGAAAATGATTCTTAGTGTGAAACACATGATAAAGTTAAAGAGATAGAGCATGCGGATGTCTGAAGCCGGAGATAATGAAAAAAAAAGATGACAAGCTTTGGTTTGCATCAAGAGTGTAAACATTTCAGCTGATCTAGCTTATAACCACTTTCTCGTCTCAGGGGCCAAATGGTGAAAGATAGGTTCAAAACTTAACTTCCTTTGGACATGTGTGAGCATGAGAAGAAAAATGTGGCTGAAGCAGGATACAGTTATGCTAATTAGAAAATATAATTTATTATAAAGAGATGTCTTATCTCAACACTTTAATGTACCACTTTCTGACAATATAAAAATGGAAAATTAAGTAATGCAATTAAACAGATCCATAATCATGTCCCTTAAACTTTGCCAACCAGAACAATATGCACACCACATAGCCACAAAGATCACACACAGGTCCAACACCTGTGGCACAGTTAGTAGACTCTCTCACACATACACAAATAATACACACACACATACACGGTTCATGGCTCATGAAACACCAACCACCTGAAATCAGACAAGGGTGTCCAGAAACCACAGAGCACCAATTTTAGCTTATCTTTCAACTGATGCACACATCCTAGCTGATCAGAACTAAGGAGCACCACACAATTCAGGTAGCTCTGAGCTGGGCTGTAATGCACATTGCCAAGAGGTGATATCTAAAGCCAACTTATTCTATACAAATACTAATGACATAAAATATGTTTCCATGCTCAGGGGCGAGTGTACATGATTGTTGCTATAGTAAGCTGCCTTCCAATTCATGCAAAAAGAACAATTGATGGACAGAATGCAGAACAATGTCATACATTCACCCCAGTTCAGAGATCCGGGCCTAAATCCATTGTTTTTTGCTCCCCATGCCATTCCAGTTTGAACAAGCCATATGCAAATCAGTCTTGACCCTGCTCCCAATCGGAACATTCCAGCCTGAATCATGGCAAGTGGGCACAACAGGGTGCAGGGATGTAACACATAGTCTAACGCACGGCAGAGGTAGTGTAGTGTATTTCCTATTGTACCCTTCATGCATGACCTGTGCATTTGTGGAGAACATAAACTGTGGGTCTGGTGGCAGACATCCTCTGTACACCCCCGCCGAGTATGTTAGCCTGTTTTTGCATTAGCTAGCTCGCAGTGCCACAAGAATCTCCTTCTATTAGAGAGAATAGTTTTTGGCAACCTCAGAACACAACAAACCCTGAATCCTCAGACTCGTGTAAACAATATACTACTTTTCACCCAGTCACTCGTGCTTGCTTGTTTTGCTCTCAGAGAGATACACAGAAGAAACAGTTGGGCGTGTTTACAATAAGAATTTATCGTACCGTTGTTCTTCTCATGTAAAACAAATGTGCTGCTACTACTGTAACACAGTAGCAGAGATATAGAACCAGCAGTACCGTGAATAAAAAGGAATAGTATTGTTCTACCATTTTGCAATAGTCATTAACACATACATGAATATAAAATGCATTTATACAATAAAGTGTGTACTCCTAAGATGCCTGTCTAGATGTACCTGAGCGTACCTAGCATGTAAGTAGGTGCGAAAGAGCTAATGAGCCTAAGAGCCTAATAACCTAGAATCTAAGAGCAAAGAATCCTGCTAGGATTTAGTCAAACCCCCATACCTGAATAGTGAGAGTGTGGGACTTCGTCCTGAACTTGAGTTGGACACCCCGTCAGGGATAGTTAGACCACTGTCAGCTGGAGTGATGGCATGCCGGAGCCGCAGCGTCTCTGGTCAGTGTGTCAGCCTTGAAGTCTCAGTTCCCTCCTGACTACTGATAGCAAGAGGTGCTGTATTTATACAGTCTATGTGCGTATGTTACCCATTGTTCATTATGAGGATGACGTTGGGGATTAAACCTTTGTGCGTAGATAGGAGAGGTAAGTATGCCCCCCTGGAGAGTGTACTCATAAATTATTCATATGTGCTAAGGATGACATCTTAGCAATATCGTTTGGGCAGAACCCACCCTCGTCATAGAACTAGTTGAAAGGTTTAGTCCTTAAAAGGCATCAGTCCTTATAAGGCGTTCTGTCCCTATAAGGCATTCTGTCCTTATTTGGAGTTATGTCCTTATAAGGCTCGTTCATATAAAATGAAGGGGAGATGATGTAGGGAAAGAGTACGATGTTCTCTAAACCTATATTAGGGTACCGATATGAAATATAACAGTAGGTGAGCAAGATTTTTCTAATTACAAAGTATCATTATGATTGGGCCTTTGAAAATCCTTGCACTAGGGCTGTATAAGGTTTTTCAAGTAATCCAAAAGTAGTGGCCTCAACCTATGCAACATTTTTCTAATCCAGCTTTTTCTACGACACCCATCTCAAAGACACTCTATATTCCTTCAAGGATACTCCCCTCTGACAGTCGGCGTATTCAGAAAGAGAGTATGCTCTTGGAGAGGGAAGAAGGTGCTTGGGACCCTGTGCAGGGCTTATATCTTATTTACTGAACTGTTGTAATATCCATTGTCTCCCCACAAGTGAAGCCATTACATCCTGTTTTTTTATACAGGCTTTCTCCGTTTGGAGTGTTCTATATTGTAGTATTGTGTGTGTTAAAGATAGTGGGACCTCCATGGTCCCCGATGGACTCAGCAGAATAGTGAAATAAATGGCTGGGAGTGGTTAAGAAAATTCTTGATGTTGTACAGGCAGTTAAAGGTTACACTCTGAAGAATAAAGATGTGTAAAATCAAGCTCCGTGTGTGGTGTGATCATTTACATGTACCCGGGCTGGGGAGGACGCCACAGCTGCTGACGAGATAGGGGATTACGTAAACCCCACAACTCGAAGAACCGCGAGAGCTCTCACGGTGAGTTTGCCATGGTCCAGCAAACTGCTTGTGGGTGCCACATGTGTCTTAGTCAAAGTGAAAAATCGAGGGCTGGAGCACCTCTCCAGCCAAAGCCAGGCTTGTGAAAAATGAAAAAGGCCTTACAGAAATTTTGTTTGTCGTCAGCTAGAAATTTGCTGGTAAAATTGAGACAAGAGATACTGCACCACAGCCTAACACAGAGCTGTCATTCATACACAATTACAACGCTAAAGGCAGTACAACAAGGTACAGAGACGCGCTAAAGGCAGTGACAGCCGAGTGCAAGGAAGCGCTAAAAGCAGAAGAATTTCTGATGTAAAAAAACGCAAAAGGCACTAGAAACCAAGTACATTGCAAAGAGGTGAGAGTGGGGAAGATCCTGAGCAAGAATCAAAGCTACTTCTCACCACCAAAGAAGAAAACAGCGCCTAACAACCAGAAAGCGGTCCCGATGACCCAAATGTTAGTACACGGCTAGTGCTTAATGAAGGTGCCGGTCCAAGTGGGCAGCATACACTACCGGAGCGGCTCCGCTCTGAACAGCAGAAAGTTGGAGGATTTATGATGCTGCTGCATTCCTAAAACCACTGCCCCTCCTTCGATAGCACCAAAAAGCAGAATATTGGTGACAGATGGATGCCTGGATCAAATCTTTAAATTATTTCATTGATGCGTTGGAAGAAGCAAATGACAAAAAGATAATTGAATATCTAAAGAATTTGGTGGATGAAGGAGTAAAAGAAGTGATAAGGAAAATGCCACACAGTGATAAAGTGACGCACCGTCAAGTCAAAGAGGCATTAGACCCCAAGTTCAATCCCATTCCAAATGTCGACTATGAAAGGTACATTTTCAGTCAAGAAAGGCAGAGAGAATGGTGAACCGCTAGATGAGTTTGTAGGAAGACTTCATTTGCTCATCAAGCATTGCAAGTTCATGGACTTCAACGATAAAGAGGCCATGTCTCTCTAAGTAACAGATTTTGTCTCTCCGATTCCTTCAGACGATGAATGCTGAAATAGACACTTAGCTTGGAACTAGTAATCATGACAGCTAGAGCAGAAGATTAAGCTGACAAACAAGCCACTAACATAGAGTCCTGAACGGCCCAAAATGAATAAGCTCTGAGTAATATTTCCGAAGAAAAGGAAGTTGTGTTTTCAATGTGGATTTGCCTTTCCGCATGGAGGTAAATGTCCCGCCATTGGACAGATATCCAAAGGCTGAGTGAAAGAGAACCATTTTGTAATGGTTTGCGAAGGAAAGATCAAGTACGTCACATTGAGAAAACAAAATGGATGCCAGAAAGTTCCAGAGACGTTCCAACCACACCCACAAGGCCAAGCGGCAACATCAGTTGAGGCAAGTAGAAACTGAATGACGTTGATTGTCATAAAATTCCTCATTTGAAGTTAATCACCGTCATTGTCAGGTGACAGTGAATAAGATGGGTATGCGGTGTCAATGTCGACCACTGTCCAATGTGCACATGTAGGATTAACTTCTTGCAAGGAAGAATGGTTGTTGAAGTGAGATCGACAAGTGAAAGTGTGAAATTCGTTTGGACACTTTCCCCACAATCACACTGAAGGTGAATGGATGCTCCATACCTGTAATCATAGACAGTGGCGCATCGATAAACATTATGCCAGTGGAAAAATGCAATAAGCTTTCTCAGTGCCTCGTTTAACCCTATCAAAAACCAAAGTGTATACGTGGGCTGCTTTGACACCACTGCAACGTCTAGGTTAATTTATAGCAACTATAAAGCACAAAAAGATGGAAGGACACGCACCAATTCATGTCTTGCAAGGCACTTCAACGACTGCATGTTTACTCAGTTTCAGCACTGCTGCTGACATGGGGCTGATTTCTGTAAACTATAACGTCAATGCCTATCATGAGATAGTGAATCAGTTTCCATCCTTGTTTCATGAACTAGGAAGACAAGACAATGAAAAGTGCAATTTCACGTAAATGGGGACAACAATCGTCAAATTGTGTTTCATTTATAAGAGGCTTTTGAGAAAGAACTTGAGACACTATTAAAACATGACATCATTGAGTGATCCACTGGTCCGATGCCACTGCTGTCACCCATAGTAGTAGTGCTTAAGAAGGATACTGGAGGAGCCGTGTGCATCTGTGTCGATATGCGCCAAGCTAACAAGGTGATTAAAAGAGAATGACATCCAGGTCCGTATATTGCTGACATTATTACGCAGCTGAATGGAGCCAAAGCCTTTCCCCGTCTTGATTTGAACAAAGGGTATCACCAACTCGAATTAGAAGAAAACGGAAGGTACATTACTATGACTCATGTTGGTTAATTTAGATAATAAAGGCTACGTTTTGGATTGTTCTCAGCTGCAGAACTCTTCTCAGGTTATAATTCGTCGGACAACACAGCCAGTCACAATTGATTTCAATCACAGTGATGGCATATTAGTTTAGGGGGCCACACAAAAGGAGCAAGGAAAAGCTCTTAAACAAGTGTGTTGTGTACTTGCTGATGCAGGTCTTACTTTAAATGCCACAAAGTGTGAGTTTCATAAAACAAAACTCAAGTTCTTTGGTTATATCTTTTCTGAAAGGGGAATGACTCCAGATCCAAACAAAGTACAACCTCTCATCCACTTCTTCCCCACAAGATGTAACTATGTTACAATTCTTCCTTGGTATGGTAAGCTACTGTTCAAAGTGCATACATGACTTTGTCAGCCACTGTAAGTGCCCCATTGAGAGACTTAATGAAATGCTCCATTTCTATGGTCATGTGAATGTGAAGAAAACTTCAAGAAAATCAAACATGCGATTGAGAATGCCTCTGAAATGGCATACTTTGATCGGAAACTACAAACAGGGATTTTTGTTGATGCCATCCCAGTAGGGTTAGGTGCCATACTTGCTCTGCACAGTGGACATCCTAGTACACCAAGACACATTGTGGCTTATGCTAGCCAGAGTTTGTCACAGATGGAATGTGCTTATTCACAACCTGAAAAAGAAAGCCTCGCTATGGTATGGGCTTGTGAGCATTTTCATGTGTTCCTGTATGGAAAGCACTTCCCAGTCGTCACCAATCACCAAGCATTACTCACCATTTTCGGCAATCCTAAAGCCAAGATACCCTCTCTTGTGGGGGTTGCGCCTGCAAGAGTATGATTATACAAATGTGCATCATCCAGGAAAAGATTTAAGCCCTGCTGACTGCTTCTCTCATGGCACCACTTCTAAAGCAGCTGATGCTTACGTTAACTTCATCGTAGAATCCAGTACCCCTGCTGCTGTATCAGTGGAGCAAATTATTGCTGCCACAAGCACGGACAGAGATTTGCTAATACTCAAATACATTATTGCACACCAATCTTGGAGAAAACACCCTCAACCTCTTCATGATGACCTTGAATACCAGAAATTTTAAAATGTGCAAGAAGAACTTTTTTTTACTACAGAAGGCATTATATTACAAGGGTTGAGAATCATTATCCCTGAGAGCCTGAGAGAACAAGTCATTAAACTGGAGTTTCTATTAAACGAGCCCTACGGGACCGAGTGAAGTTCCCTCGTCTTGATGAAATAGTTGAAAAGGAACAAAGGCCATGCCATTTGTACAACTGCTTGGCATCCACAACAACCCTGCATCCATTAAACATGCCTGATCTTCCAAAGCATGCATGGGAGAAGATTGCAATTGATTTCTTTGGACCCCTTGACAATGGACAGCACCTAGTAGTAATTGTTGATGAATACTTCTGTTTTCTCCTTGTGGAAGTTCTGTCATCAACCACTCATGACAAAGTCATTTAGAGATTAAAAAGTATGTTTGCAACATGAGGTGTTCCTTTGGCTTTGACATCTGACAATGGCCCGCCTTTCAATAGTCGAGAATTTAAAGATTTCCTCACTCACCTAAATATCAGGCATCAGAAAAGCACAGCTCTTGAGCCTCAGGCGAATGGTGTCATTGAGCGATTTATGAGCACCCTCAAGAAGACTGTTCAGTGTGCTGCGCTGAAAAGACATGAACTCAAATCAGGTCTTCACTCAACTCTGTGTGCCTATAGGTCAACTTCCCATTCTACCACAGGTGAAAGCCCTGCCGCCTTAATGTTTGGGAGAGTCATGGAAACCGCATTGCCACAATGGACCACAGACACATCTATTGACATTGATAAACTTCGCACTATTGATTCATCTCACATACACAAAATGAAGACCCATGCTGTTAGGCGCAGCTGTGCTCGGAGTACTGTGGTCAAAAGAGTCATTGTCGGCAGAAACGGAAACACAAGCCTGATGCTCCATTTGATGCTGACCCACTGAGGGTTGTGACTAGCAAAGGATACATGTGACCACTCATTGTTCTGGTTGACCGCTCATCGTTCTGGTTAGTCCATCACAAGAGATTTTTCTTATTTCGAACACCTGCCTCGAGGTTTGTTGACTCCAGATATTCAGAGTGAAACACTTCTATCTGAGAGTCAGGAGTCACCTGTTTTTGTGTCACTTTTGCCTACTGCGGATGCCTCTCCTATGCACGCAACGAGATCTGGAAGATTGATTTGAGCACCTCAAGGACTCATTCAAGAATTATGATGTATATATGTATTGTGAAACTTTTTATTTAAAAAGGGAGGACATGTATTGTCAAGTGTGTTAGAGATAGCAGGAACCTTATGGTCCCTGATGGACTCCATAGAAAAGTGACGTAAGTAATTTGTTGCGATTAAGAAAATCCATGACATAATAAGGGCAGTTAACGGTTACACTCTGAAGAATAAAAACATATAATACTGAGCCCCGTGTGTGGCGTAATCATTTACATATACTCGGACTGGGAGTACACTGCATATATTCCATTCCATTCTTGTTTGTTTTGTCTTCCCTTTTAGATGTCAATTTTTACACTTAGCCACAGCTGGTCTATCTCTCTATATGAATATCATCTATGCTGGTGGGATTGTGTCTTACCATCCTTGGGCTTCTAACACCGTGATGCTGTACCCTGTTTCAATCCCCCTGGCTGAACTACTCTTTCTGTTTCTTTTTGTGCAGCTCAGGGCCCCTGTCTCCTGCTGGGCCAACCGTATTCCCAGGAAGACATAGTGGGGCAGCTTCCTTTCTTTGCTTTTGTGTGCCCAAAACCCCCTACTTTAACTACAACTGCAAACACAAAACAGACAGCACAGCAAACAGTAGTGCAAGCTGAATTAACATTCGAGAAAAGGTCCAAATTCATACATGAAGTAACCACTGGGGCATCTGTGCCTCAAACACTTTTATTTTCTAACAACAGCTCAATTTATTACCAGACATCAGTTCTTATGGGGACAATATAAGCCATAATTGCTCCACTTGAACACAGTGGTGGAAATAATAGGCCTTTACCAGTGCCCAGCTTAGATTTTGTTAATGTTATTATGTTAAACATGTTTTTCAGCCTCATAAATTGCAAGGTCTTTTGATTATGTGCAGTCCTGCCTCTCAGCGAGCCAACCACTTGACACAGTTGGCTGGTCCTTGCAAGGTGTGAGAACTGTCATTTTGGCATCCGGGGATTCTGTGTTTCTCGAGACCCCGCGGTTTGTGTTCTCAGCAGCGGATGTGCGCCGGGTTATCATTTCTCTGGAAAGCGGCTCTCTTTAGCCTGCTCGGCAGCAGCTGGTGCTTCACAAGTACAGATCAGTATTATTAATGTAGGTTCTGGGGTAGGGGCATGTGCTCAGCATATGAATTTGTTTTCCAAGCATGTTAGGGTGCAGGGTACCCAGGCAGAGGTGTGGCAGAAGCAGTGGTTAATTTGTAAAACAAAAAGTGCTGGGGCTCTCGTCAGGAGGCTGCTTGCCCCAGCCCATTTCTCTTGATAGTGCCGCTTACAGCAGAACCACCTACTAAACATGAAAGTGGGGAGAGGATGTGGCTTAATGGCCAGAGCTGCTGGCTTCTGAGGTGGGGAACCAGGTTCTAGTCACGGTGTCAGCTCAACACCCTGTGATTCATGGCAAATCAGTTAATCTCCCCGTTCATGAATGTGTCCTTAACTGGTGCTCACGAAAAGCGCCGGTGTTGATGATTAAGTGCTGGTGTTGAGCATCGGAAACCAACGGCTCGCATTAGGCACTGGGCAGGTCTTGGATGGGCCATCGATGGAGGGGCCCTCTATTTTTTTTTTGTCATCAGTGATGTCACTGACCATGTCATGAATGATGCAATATGTGACATCATCAGCAGTGCATTGTGGGCGCGTGAGTTATAGTTAGCAGAACTAACTATAACGGAGGAATTTCTATGGTTTTGTACGAGTGAAATGGCCAGCTAACTATAACACCCCTGAAACCTATGGTTTTTTCTGTGAATTTCTAAGGTTTTTTAAATGCTAACTTTTAAGTGTGATAGTAGTTATATCTATTTTTTTGTACTGATTTTCTACAGTTTTTTAACTGTTTATATATAAATATTTTATTCATTAAATAACATTATATATTTTTCTGAAAATTGCAAAAAAACATTTTTTAATTAAAACTGAAATATTGATTAATTTTCTTGTTTACATTTTTTATTTTAATATATTTATATCATTTTGTTTAAAAAAAAATTCCAATTTTTTTTGCAGTCGCGCACTCAAAGTGTACACATCACGGTGGGTGCGCGCATTCTAGCTGCCATTTTAGAAAAGTCATGAAGGATCCGCGTATGGTGTGCGACGCCTGCGTGTTTTTCAGTTACATCATATACATTTAATATCAGGTGATATGCGCGATTGGTATGCGACCAGTCTGCGACTCCTGCTTCCGCGCATTCGCGACACATGCGCATTACGGTGCGAGATGTTTGCGCGCTTGCGGGTCCCGCGTGACATCATATACGTGCTGGGGCGCGCTGGGTGCGCGACTCCCGCAAAAAAAAATTATGTTCCAAAGTTATATGTATGTGTCTTTAATATACATTTTAAGGCAAGAGATTATGTAAGATAATCATCAAAATAATATATTTGTACTTATAAGAAACTTACGCGAAGTCGGGTGCGTGCGTCGTGAGTGCAGAAAACCAGGTCAGCAGAGCTGCTGTAGAGCCTAAGAACTAGGTCAGTAGAGCTGCTCTAGAGTCAGAGAACCAGGTCAGCAGAGCTGCTTTAGAGCCAGAGAAACCAGGTCAGCAGAGCTGCTTTAGAGGGAGAGAACCAGGCCAGCAGAGCTGCTTTAGAGGGAGAGAACCAGGCCAGCAGAGCTGCTTTAGAGCCAGAGAACCAGGTCAGCAGAGCTACTCTAGAGCCAGAGAACCAAATCAGCAGAGCTGCTTTAGAGCCAGAGAACCAGGTCAGTAGAGCTGCTCTAGAGCCTAGGACCAGGTCAACAGAGCTGCTCTAGAGCCAGAGAACCAGGTCAGCAGAGCTGCTGAAGAGCCAGAGAAACCAGGTCAGTAGAGCTGCTTTAGAGGGAGAGAACCAGGTCAGCAGAGCTTCTATAGAGCCACAGAACCATGTCATCAGAACTGCTTCAGAGCCATAGAACTGGGTCAACGGAGCTGCTTTAGAGCCAGAGAACCAGGTCTGCAGAGCTGTTGTAGAGCCAGAGAACTAGATCAGCAGAGCTGCTCTGTAGCATAATAACTAGGTCAGCAGAGCTGCTCTAGAGCCAGAGAACCAGGTCAGCAGACCTGCTGTAGAGCCAGAGAAACCAGGTCAGCAGAGCTGCTTTAGAGAGAGAGAACCAGGTCAGCAGAGCTGCTTTAGAGCCAGAGAACCAGGTCAGCAGAGCTGCTCTAGCTGACACTGACTGACTGACACTGACTGACTGACACTGACTGACACTGATTGACACTGACTGACACTGATTGACTGACACTGACTGACACTGATTGACTGACACTGACAGACTGACTGACACTGACTGACTGACATTGACTGACACTGACTGACTACTCTCTACTACTCTACTACTGACTCTCTACTACTCTCTACTACTCACTCTCTACTACTCTACTACTCACTCTACTACTCACTCGCTACTATTCTCTACTACTCACTCTACTACACACTCTCTACTACTCTCTACTACTCACTCTCTACTACTCTCTACTACTCACTCTCTACTACTCTCTACTATTCACTCTCTACTACTCACTCTCTACTACTCACTCTACTACTTTCTACTACTCTCTACCACTCACTCTCTACTACTCTACTACTTACTCTCTACTACTCTCTACTACTCACTCGCTACTACTCTCTACTACTCACTCTCTACTACTCACTCGCTACTACTCTCTACTACTCACTCTCTACTACACTCTCTACTACTCTCTCTCTCTACTACTCTCTACTACTACTCTCTACTATTCACTCTCTACTAGTCTCTACTACTCACTCTACTACTCTCTGCTGCTCTCTAGCACTCACTCTCTACTACTCTACTACTCTCTCTCTACTACTCACTCTCTACTACTCACTCTCTACTACTCTCTACTACTCACTCTCTACTACTCACTCTACTACTCTCTACTACTCACTCTCTACTACTCTCTCTCTACTACTCACTCTCTACTATTCACTCTCTACTACTCACTCTCTACTACTCGCTCTCTACTACTCACTCTCCACTATTCACTCTCTACTACTCGCTCTCTACTACTCTCTACTACTCACTCTCTACTACTCACTCTCTACTACTCTCTCTGCTACTCACTCTCTACTACTCACTCTCTACTACTCTACTACTCTCTACTACTCACTCTACTACTCACTCTCTACTACTCACTCTACTACTCTCTACTACTCACTCTGTACTACTCTCTACTACTCACTCTGTACTACTCACTCTCTACTACTCACTCTCTACTGCTCACTCTCCACTACTGATTCTCTACTACTTGCTCTCAACTACTCTCTACAACTCACTCTACTACTCACTCTCTACTACTCTACTACTCTCTCTACTTCTCACTCTCTACTACTCTCTCTACTACTCACTCTCTACTACACACTCTCTACTACTTGCTCTCTGCAACTCGCTCTCTACTACTCTCTACTACTCACTCTCTACAACTCCACTACTCTCTACTACTCACTCTCTACTACTCATGCTCTAATACTCTACTACTCTCTACTCTCTACTCTCTACTACTCTCTCTCTACTACTCACTCTCTACTACTCTCTACTACTCACTCTCTACTACTCTCTACTACTCACTCTCTACTACTCTCTCTACCACCATCTTTCCTACTCACTCACTACTACTCTCTACTACTCTCTACTACTCTCTCTGCTACTCACTCTCTACTACTCTCTACTACTTACTCTCTACTACTCACTCTCTACTACTCACTCTCTACTACTCTCTACTACTTTCTACTACTCACTCTACTACTCACTCTCTACTACTCTCTACTACTCACTCTCTAATACTCACTCTCTACTACTCACTCTCTACTACTCACTCTACTACTCTCTACTACTCACTCTCTGATACTTTCTCTACTACTCTCTACTACTCACTCTCTACTCTCTATTACTCACTCTCTACTCTCTACCTCTCTCTCTACTACTCTCTACCTCTACCTCTCTACCTCTACCTATACACCTCTACCTCTCTGTACATGCACACATATGCACATATATATATGCATATATATGCATATGCATTTATATATATATGTATGTGTATATATATATATACACATATATAAACATATAAATATAATCTGCATATCTATATAAATATAAATTCATGCAAACATATACATATACATATATGCATACATATGCATGGTATGTACATGAAAGTTTGAAAAACTCTAATACAAGCAAAGCTAAAAAGCCACCTAATTTCAAACAGAATTGCTTTAACTTAAACGAGGGCGAGACCTATTGCATTTTCAATGCTTGTTTACTTTGATTCCCTCAAGAAGGCATTCAGATGTGTCACACATTTTCCATAAATTCTGAATGGTAGCACTCTAGTTGCTCATTAGATCACTGTAGTAAAGCTACTGCTCACCAGGGAAGTCTGCTTCTGGTATTGAAAGTGCATGTTTCAGTCTGCATGTCAGAATTTTTTAATGAAATAGAAGAGGATTTGAGAAGTCACTCAAAATGTGCCCTAATTTTTCTTTTTTCCTCACTAATCATAATTTCTATGGCAAAATGAACCTCCTCATTGTGTTCCTTTTAAATTAAACTACTCACTCTCTACTACTCACTCGCTACTACTTTCTACTACTCTCTACTACTCTCTACTACTACTTTCTACTACTCACTCTCTACTACTACGCGTACGGTAAGCGTAATCGGCGAAATTTTCAAAAAATAAAAATTTACCGTTTTTGGCCTTGGGGGATCTTTGAGGACTCAACTAACATGGCTATGTGCATGGGTGCTGTCTAAACAGCCCCTTTATATGTTTTTTGCCTTTGTTTACAGCCCCCCCCTCAGAGTGCGAGAGAGAAAATGGCGGCTGCCGCTTCCTGGTTTCGACCGATTCGAATGTTTACTTAGATGTAACAGCCAATCAGAATCGCGCTCGCGCACGCCACCGTACGCGTACGGTAAGCTTACGGTAAGCGTACCGTAAGCTGGCTCAGATATATATATTGATTTAAAGGCTATTTTCTCAGAATCTACTGAACAGATTTACACCAAACCTACAAAAGGCACTTCCTTGACCTGAGGACTACCTCTCTGCCAAATTTCTAGTAATTCTGTTCAGCCGTTCGGGCTGTAGCCCTGTCTAAAGGTCCTATGGAAAAATGCATGGGAAAAACGCGTTTTGGGACCCCCCTTTTATCTCAGCCCCCGCTTGACGAATCCCCCCGAGACTTTCAGGGTAGGAGCGGAGCGTAGCGCCCCACCTATTTTGAGAAATTCGCGAGGATTCGTCGACCGGCGCCAAAGTTATTCAAAATAGAGTGTTGCGGATTTCCTATGGAAACAGGGTCCTAACTATAACTACCTACTGGCGACCGCCAGTAGGTAATATATATATTATTTATATATATTATCTCTCGCACTGAAAAACAAAGGTGGATAACGTGAAAAGGGGGCAACAAAGAGAGTTGCAGACCCCCTAGCGTTTGTCAGGGGGTCCACGAAGGACCAAAAAGTACGAAAAATACATTTAATAATTTTTAAAAAAAATCGCGGAGTGCGCGTAAGGTAAGCTAAAAAAAAAAACGAAATAACAGTCACTCAAAATGTGCCCTAATTTTTCTTTTTTCCTCACTAATCATAATTTCTATGGCAAAATGAACCTCCTCATTGTGTTCCTTTTAAATTAAACTACTCACTCTCTACTACTCACTCGCTACTACTTTCTACTACTCTCTACTACTCTCTACTACTACTTTCTACTACTCACTCTCTACTACTCACTCTCTACTACTCTCTACCACTCACTCTCTACTACTCTACTACTCACTCTCTACTACTCTCTACTACTCTCTCTCTACTACTCCCTCTCTACTACTCACTCTACTACTCTCTACTACTCACTCTCTACTACTCTCTACTACTCTCTACTACTCACTCTCTACTACTCACTCTCAACTACTCACTCTACTACTCTCTCTACTACTCACTCTCTACGACTCTACTACTCACTCTCTAATACTCACTCTCTACTACTCACTCTCTACTACTCTCTACTACTCACTCTCTACTACTCTCTACTACTCTCTACTTCTCACTCTCTACCACTCTCTACTACTCACTCTACTACTCTCTCCTACTCACTCTCTGCTACTCTCTCTACTACTCTCTACTACTCTCTCTCTACTCTCTATTACTCATCCTCTACTCTCTACCTCTCTACCTTTCTCTACCTCTCTCTCTACTACTCTCTACCTCGTTACCTCTACCTCTCTACCTCTACCTCTCTACCTCTACACCTCTACCTCTCTACCTCTCTCTACACGCACACATATGCACATATATGCATATGCATTTATATATATGTATGTGTATATATATATATATATATACATACATATATAAACATATATATAATCTGCATATCTATATAAATGCATGCATACATATACATATATGCATGTTATGTACATGAAATTTTGAAAAACACTAATAAAAGCAGAGCTAAAAAGCCACCTAATTACAAACAGAATTGCTTTAACTTAAACGAGGGCGAGACCTATTGCATTTTCAATGCTTGTTTACTTTGGTTCCATCAAGAAGGCATTCAGATGTGACACATTTGCCATAAATTCTGAATGGTAGCACTCTAGGTCCTCATTAGATCACTGTAGTAAAGCTACTGCTCACCAGGGAAGTCAGCTGCTGGTATTCAAAGTGCATGTTTCAGTCTGCATGTCAGAACTTTTTAATGAAATAGAAGAGGATTTGAGAAGTCAAAATGTGCCCTAATTTTTTTCTTTCTGCAGCACTAATCATAGTTTCTATGGCAAAATGAACCCCCTCATTTTGTTCCTTTGCAAATTAAATGTTTTAAGTGTTACCACTTTATTCCAATCAAGATGGCTTCAGATGTGCCATACTTTTGTCATAAGTAAGACTGTTAGCGCTCTAGTTGTTCTTTAAAACACTCTGGGATTTCTGTCATTGGGCTATACTTGGGCCACATCTCGGTGATATTTGTGCTACATTTGGGCTCTTTTGTCTCAGGTGGCCATCTTGGGAGACTTGTTATGAAGTTTCCTAATTTCCTCATTTACTACAGTCTCCTCAGTAGGCATACTGTCAGTTTTTTACTTTGATTCAATGAAGAAGGCATTCAGATGTGTCACACATTTGCCATAAATTCAGAATGTTAGCACTCTAGTTGCTCATTAGATCACTGTAGTAAAGCTACTGCTCACCAGGGAAGTCTGCTGCTGGTATTGAAAGTGCATGTTTCAGTCTGCATGTCAGAATTCTTTAATGAAATAGAAGAGGATTTGAGAAGTCACTCAAAATGTGCCCTAATTTTTCTTTCTGCAGCACTAATCATACATTCTATGGCAAAATGAACCCTCTCATTTTGTTCCTTTTTAAATTAAAGGTTTTAAGAGTTACCACTTTATTCCAATCAAGATGGCTTCAGGTGTGCCATACGTTTATCATAAGTAGGAGTGGTAGCGCTCTAGTTGTTCTTTGGAACACTCTGGGAAGCTGCAGTAGAACACAAAGGATTCAACTGACAGTCTCTGCCCTTGTTGGATGTTCATGTTTTACTGAGAATGTCAGACTTCATTCTCACATGACTGAGAAAGATAATGTGAATTTACAGAAAATATGCTCTCAGTTTAGCTTATAGATCACCTTCCAAACCTCTGTGGGAAAAGCATGTGAAAATAGTTTTCTCTCAAACATGATTCATGATATCCCAGCAGAAGGCTTTTTCACATGGTAAAATCACCTTAGAACATACCACAATTCCTAAAATGAGTATGGTACCATCAACAAATGATTTATAATGTAACTAAAGTCTTAAAACCTTCTATTAACTGCAATGCTTTTTAATGAGGTGCTATCATGTATATTGGTCCCAAGATGGCTGCCAACAATTCTTGGATGAAGTGCTGACAGCCAATCAGATCTCACAAGGAGATGTGTGGTTAGGCTCCGCCCAGATATATATGTGATTTTACTTTTGATTTTCTCAGGAACTATTGAACGGATTTACACCATATATGCAAAAGGCACATGCCTGACCTGAGGACTACCTCTTTGCCAAATTTCTAGTAATTCTGTTCAGCCGTTTGGGCTGTACCTTCGACTAAAGGTCCTATGGGAAAATGCATGGGGAAAACGCGTTTTGGGACCCCCCTTTTTTCTCAGCCCCCGCTTGACGAATCACCCCGAGACTTTCAGGGTAGGAGCTGAGCAGAGTGCCCCATTAGTTTTGAACATTTCACGAAGATAAGTCAATCGGCGCCAAAGTTATTCAAAATAGAATTTTCAGATTTCCTATGGGAACTTGGTCCTAACTATAACTATCTACTGGCGACTGCCAGTAGACAATATATATATATATATATATATATATTCACTGAAAAAACCATAGGTTTCACACATGTTATAGTTAGCGGAAATTTTACTGATAAAAAACCAATGAAATTCCCCCGTTATAGTTAGTGCAGGCAACTATAACTCACGCGACCGCAATCCTCTGCTGATGCTAATACTGTATTTAGACACTTATTTGCCCATGTCTTCTTCCATACATTTTTAGCTATACATATATTACAAATATTTTTTTTTCATAAAGACACATATGTCATCAGCAGAAGATTGCGGTCGCGTGAGTTATAGTTGCCTGCACTAACTATAACGGGGGAATTTCATTGGTTTTTTATCAGTAAAATTTCCGCTAACTATAACATGTGTGAAACCTATGGTTTTTTCAGTGAATTTGCAAGGTTTTTTAAATGCTAATTCCTAACTATAACGTGTGTGAAACCTATGGTTTTTTCAGTGAATTTGTACGGTTTTTTAAATGCTAAGTTACTTTACGCCATTCGTGGCGTGCGCGCCCACTTAACGCAGTTCATTCCGTGCGCGCACGGTGCGCTTCGCGCACCGTGCGTGCACAGTGAGCACGCGGTGCGCTTCGCGCACCGCGCGCCCACTTTACGCAGTTAGTGCCGTGCACGCACGGTGGGCACGCGGTGCGCTACGCGCACCGCGTGCCCACGTTACGCACCGTGCGCACATGGAGGACATATTATGCGCTTCCTTGTGATAGGTAATCTGTTAAATTTAATTTGTAAGTGATGACAATAATATGCCATGCACAGAGAGTGTTTTTTTTTTTTAATTAAAATTTTTAGCGTAAGCGCACCGTACGCGTACGGTAAGCGTAATCGGCGAAATTTTCAAAAAATAAAAATTTACCGTTTTTGGCCTTGGGGGATCTTTGAGGACTCAACTAACATGGCTATGTGCATGGGTGCTGTCTAAACAGCCCCTTTATATGTTTTTTGCCTTTGTTTACAGCCCCCCCCTCAGAGTGCGAGAGAGAAAATGGCGGCTGCCGCTTCCTGGTTTCGACCGATTCGAATGTTTACTTAGATGTAACAGCCAATCAGAATCGCGCTCGCGCACGCCACCGTACGCGTACGGTAAGCTTACGGTAAGCGTACCGTAAGCTGGCTCAGATATATATATTGATTTAAAGGCTATTTTCTCAGAATCTACTGAACAGATTTACACCAAACCTACAAAAGGCACTTCCTTGACCTGAGGACTACCTCTCTGCCAAATTTCTAGTAATTCTGTTCAGCCGTTCGGGCTGTAGCCCTGTCTAAAGGTCCTATGGAAAAATGCATGGGAAAAACGCGTTTTGGGACCCCCTTTTATCTCAGCCCCCGCTTGACGAATCCCCCCGAGACTTTCAGGGTAGGAGCGGAGCGTAGCGCCCCACCTATTTTGAGAAATTCGCGAGGATTCGTCGACCGGCGCCAAAGTTATTCAAAATAGAATGTTGCGGATTTCCTATGGAAACAGGGTCCTAACTATAACTACCTACTGGCGACCGCCAGTAGGTAATATATATATTATTTATATATATTATCTCTCGCACTGAAAAACAAAGGTGGATAACGTGAAAAGGGGGCAACAAAGAGAGTTGCAGACCCCCTAGCGTTTGTCAGGGGGTCCACGAAGGACCAAAAAGTACGAAAAATACATTTAATAATGTTTTAAAAAAATCGCGGAGTGCGCGTAAGGTAAGCTAAAAAAAAAAACGAAATAACAATCACATTTATTAAATAAATTGAAGGACCCGCAAGGGAGAAAAAAAAATTGTTACTGTGTAAAAAAAGGCGAGGCGCGCACGGTATGAACTGCGCAACGTGGGCGCTCGGTGCGCGAAGTGCACCGTGTGCCCACAGCGTGCGCACGGTGCGCGAAGTGCACCGTGCGTGCAGGGTGTGTGCACGGTGAAAAACCAGAAAAGAAAATAAAAAATAAATACATAACTTAGCATTTAAAAAACCGTACAAATTCACTGAAAAAACCATAGGTTTCACACACGTTATAGTTAGGAATTAGCATTTAAAAAACCTTGCAAATTCACTTAAAAAACCATAGGTTTCACACATGTTATAGTTAGCTGTACATTTCACTCGTAAAAAACCAATGAAATTCCACGTTATAGTTAGATCAGGTAACTATAACTTGCGCGACCGCAATCCACAATGTGTCATTTCAGATGTCATCATTGATGTGAAGAGTGATGTCACTGACCATGTCATGAGTAATGTAATATGTGACGTCATCAGCAGTTTATTGTGGGCGCGCAAGTTATAGTTACCTGATCTAACTATAACGTGGAATTTCATTGGTTTTTTACGAGTGAAATGTACAGCTAACTATAACATGTGTGAAACCTATGGTTTTTTAAGTGAATTTGCAAGGTTTTTTAAATGCTAATTCCTAACTATAACGTGTGTGAAACCTATGGTTTTTTCAGTGAATATATATATATATATATATATATTCACTGAAAAAACCATAGGTTTCACACATGTTATAGTTAGCTGGACATTTTACTGATAAAAAACCAATGAAATTCCCCCATTATAGTTACTGTAGGCAACTATAACTCACGCGACCGTAATCCTCTGCTGATGCTAATACTGTATTTAGACACTTATTTGCCCATGTCTTCTTCCATTAAATTTTAGCTATACATATATTACAAATATTTTTTTTTCATAAAGACACATATGTCATCAGCAGAGGATTACGGTCGCGTGAGTTATAGTTGCCTACAGTAACTATAACGGGGGAATTTCATTGGTTTTTTTATCAGTAAAATGTCCAGCTAACTATAACATGTGTGAAACCTATGGTTTTTTCAGTGAATTTGCAAGGTTTTTTAAATGCTAATTCCTAACTATAACGTGTGTGAAACCTATGGTTTTTTCAGTGAATTTGTACGTTTTTTTAAATGCTAAGTTACTTTACGCCATTTGTGGCGTGCGCGCCCACTTAACGCAGTTCGTTCCGTGCGCGCACGGTGCGCTTCGCGCACCGTGCGCGCACAGTGAGCACGCGGTGCGCTTCGCACACCGCGTGCCCACGTTACGCTAGATGGGCCATGAACGCACAATGCGCTTCGCGCACCGTGCGCACATGGAGGACATATGATGAGCATCGTTGTGACAGGTAAAATATATGTTTTGTTTAGAACTAATAAGCCATGCACAAAAAGTTCCCTTCGGGCAACATTTGCACACAGGGTGGGGAGAATGTGGATATATTCTTTTTTTTTTTTATTATTTCTTACCGTACCGTACGGTAAGCATAATCGGCAAAATTTTTGATAAAAATAAAAATTGCCTGTTTTCACTTGGGGGATCGTTGGGGACTCCCTCGACATGGCTAGGTGCTTGGGAGCTGTGTAAACAGCCCCTTTACATGTTTTTGCACTTGGTTTTTCAACCCCCTGTCAGAGTGCGAGAGAGAAAATGGCGGCCGCCGCTTCCTGGTTTCGACCGATTCGAATGTTTACTAAGATCTAAGGGCCAATCAGAATCGCGCTCGCGCACGCCACCGTACGCGTACGGTAAGCGCACCGTAAGCGCACCGTACGCTGGCTCAGATATATATATTGATTTAAAGGCTATTTTCTCAGAATCTACTGAACAGATTTACACCAAACCTACAAAAGGCACTTCCTTGACCTGAGGACTACCTCTCTGCCAAATTTCAAGTAATTCTGTTCAGCCGTTCGGGCTGTAGCTGTGTCTAAAGGTCCTATGGAAAAATGCATGGGAAAAACGTGTTTTGGGACCCCCCTTTTATCTCAGCCCCCGCTTGACGAATCCCCCCGAGACTTTCAGGGTAGGAGCGGAGCGTAGCGCCCCACCTATTTTGAAAAATTCGCGAGGATTCGTCAACCGGCGCCAAAGTTATTCAAAATAGAATGTTGCGGATTTCATATGGAAACGTGGTCCTAACTATAACTTCCTACTGGCGACCGCGAAGATTCGTAAAACGTTCTAACTATAACTACATATATTACCTACTGGCGATAGCCAGTAGGTAGTTATAGTTAGGACCACGTTTCCATAGGAAAACCTCAACATTCTATTTTGAATAACTTTGGCGCCGGTCGACGAATCCTCGCGAATTTCTCAAAATAGGTGGGGCGCTACGCTCCGCTCCTTCCCTGAAAGTCTCGGGGGGATTCGTCAAGCGGGGGCTGAGATAAAAGGGGGGTCCCAAAACGCGTTTTTCCCATGCATTTTTCCATAGGACCTTTAGAACGAGCTACAGCCCGAATGGCTGAACAGAATTACTCAAAATTTGGCAGAGAGGTAGTCCCTAGGTCAAGGAAGTGCCTTTTGTAGGTTTGGTGTAAATCTGTTCAGTAGATTCTGAGAAAATAGCCTTTAAATCAATATATATATCTGAGCCAGCTTACGGTACGCTTACCGTACGCTTACGGTAAGCGTACGGCGGCGTGCGCGAGCGCGATTCTGATTGGCTCTTAGATCTTAGTAAACATTCGAATCGGCCGAAACCAGGAAGCGGCGGCCGCCATTTTGTCTCTCGCACTGAGAGAGATTTTTAAAATCTGAAGCCCAAAAACATGTAAAGGGGCTGTTTTGACAACTCCCTCCCACATAGTCATGTTGAGGGAGTCCTCAAACATCCCCCAAGTGCAAAAACGGTTTTATTTTTTTTTCGGCAATTTCGCGGGGTACGCTTACCGTACGCTTACGGTAAGCGTACGGTAAAAAAATAAAAATAAAAAAAACACTATCCACACTTACCCCACCCCCTGTGCTTTTGGTGGCCGAAGGCCACCAAATGTGCTGGGCTTATTACAATGGAAAAAAACACTATCCACACTTACCCCACCCCCTGTGCTTTTGGTGGCCGTAGGCCACCAAATGTACAGGGCTTATTATAAGGGAAAAAAACTTAGCATTTAAAAAACCGTACTAATTCACTGAAAAAACCATAGGTTTCACACACGTTATAGTTAGGAATTAGCATTTAAAAAACCTTGCAAATTCACTGAAAAAACCATAGGTTTCACACATGTTATAGTTAGTGGAAATTTTACTCGTAAAAAACCAGTGAAATTGCCCCGTTATAGTTAGCGCAGGCAACTATAACTCACGCGACCGCAATCCTCTGCTGATGACATATGTGTCTTTATGAAAAAAAAATATTTGTAATATATGTATAGCTAAAAATGTATGGAAGAAGACATGGGCAAATAAGTGTCTAAATACAGTATTAGCATCAGCAGAGGATTGTGGTCGCGTGAGTTATAGTTGCCTGCGCTAACTATAACGGGGCAATTTCACTGGTTTTTTACGAGTAAAATTTCCACTAACTATAACATGTGTGAAACCTATGGTTTTTTCAGTGAATTTGCAAGGTTTTTTAAATGCTAATTCCTAACTATAACGTGTGTGAAACCTATGGTTTTTTCAGTGAATATATATATATACACATACATAGAGAGCAGACACCTCTCCAACTTCCAACTTGGGCGAATAGAGAGAGACGGACCACTGGAAGGTATGGCTGCAATCAATTGTTTTATTCCTCAAGGATGACTCATTTCGGGACTACACCAGTCCTTGTTCACATACATAGATGTATATATATATATATATGTAGTTATAGTTAGAACGTTTTACGAATCTTCGCGAAAGTCTACAAAAAAAAGGTTTATCCAGGTCAGCTCCTATCCTGAAAGTTTGGGGGTGATTCGTCAAGCGGGGGCTGAGAAAAAAGGTGGGTCCCAAAAAGTGTTTTCTCCATAGGAAATTTTATTACAGCCTACAGCTCGAATTGCGGAACGGAATTACACCAAATTTGGCAGAAAGGTAGAGCTTGGTTCAGAAAGTGACCTTTTTTTTAAATGGTGTAAATCCGTTCAGTAGTTGCTGAGAAATTCAAAAAGTAAAAGTCAAAAAATCAGTTTCCCATAGGAAACTTTAGGCAAGGCTACAGCCTGAACTGCTGAACTGAATTACACCAAATTTGGCAAAAAGGTAGTGCTTGATTCAGAAAGCGACTTTTTTTTAAATGGTGTAAATCCGTTCAGTAGGTGCTGAGAAATTAAAAAAATAAAAGTTTTGATATCGGGGGCAGCGGTGGGTTTGCGCACCCTCCCGACCACGCGCTTCACTGTGATTGGCTGCCACGACCACGAGCTTCACTGTGATTGGCTGCCAACACTCCAACCAGGAAGTGTTGGCAGCCATCTTGTGACTCGGTAGAACTGAGTCACAAGAAAACAGTCGAAAAAAGATTAAAAGAGAAGAAAAGGGGGCAGGGTAGAAACACCCTGACCCTCTAGTTCTGCTCATGGAGGTCCTACAAGGATCCCCAGGCCCAACATTTTTTTTTTATTTAAAAATAAAAAAATCAGAATGCATGCTGGGTGCGCGAATCCGGATAAAAAAAATTAAGAAAATGACGCGGGGCTGCCCCACTTCTTTAAATGAGCCCCCGGGTGGGCCAGGTTCCCAGGGCAATCCTATAATTATAATGCGGGGGCCGCCACCTCCCCGGGGCTTGTTTTGTAATTTTTGGGGGTGTCCGAAGCCCCCCCAAGCCCCGGGGATCGCCACCCCCGGGGCTTTAATTAAATATGCAGGGGGGGCTTCGCGGGCTCCCCGAAGCCCCGAGAACACCACCTCTCCAGGGTTTTGAAAATAGAGGGAGGGGGCCGCACGGCTCCTCTGCTGGAGCCCTCATGGCGCTGGGGACCACCACTCCCCAGGGCCAGCTCTTGCAATGTCCCGGGAAGCTCACCCCCAGGACATTGATGTTTGCTATGAGAGGGTGGAAGCATGTCTCGCACACTGTCATAGCAAACCCTGGTTGCTTTGTTGAAGCGAGAGGAGGAAAACCTGCTCTCGGTTCAATAAAGCAAAGCAGGATTGCTTTTGGTCAAGGGGAGCTGTATTTTAGCTCTCAGCGCGGCCTCCTGTGAACGCGATGGGTGCGCGACTACAAGCATAAATAATTTTTTTTAAATTGTAAAGCTATGTTATATGTTGGGCTATTGGGTGGCTCTAAAAAGAGCCCTTGTTTTAATTGTGAGATTTTTGTAGCTACATGTAAGTGCCGATGCAGAGCCTTAGGTTGTTGAGAAGGACTCTGTTTCCCTTATCTGTGAAGTGTACACCATCACTCCTGTAGATGCCATCCATATTGAAACACAGATTGTTGTTGTATATGGAGCCCATTCTATGGTCTCTGAGATAAGCCGAAACTGCTTTATTGACATTTTTTCTAGCTTTCTCAATTTGAGGACATAATTGATTGGACCACTTCCATTTCTGTCTTTGGCATATGTTAGAGTATACAAAGACAGTTTGGGGGAAAAGCAACATCAATTCAGCAAAGGTTTCCTTCATTACCATTTCCAGACCTACCCCAGTCAATGTGCCTAGGTCATTACCACCACAGTGCACAATCATGAGGTCAGGGGCTTGGAGATGTAAAAAGGTTTTAACCAGAGGCATTAATTGATGCCACTTTAATCCTCTTTGTCCAATCCATTTAATGTTCACATTTGGTAAAGCTAGCTATCTGTCAATACCTCTGTGTTCAGCATACCTTTTGCACCAGAAAACATAGCTGTGTCCCACAATCCACACTCTAAGCATCTTGAAGGGAAGTCTGGATGCACTGAAAAGATGTCTGTAGGTGAAGTAGGCAGTTGCTAGAATGAGAGGTATATAAAGATGCAGTTTTTTGAAAAAGAAGAGGAATTATTGGTTGTGTAAGAACATTGGACAGCGAAAAATAGGGTGTATGTTTCTGTTTTTAAATAGCATGTTTCTTATTGGTTAGTAAGAAATTTTTGAAAGGTACAGTAGATAGAATAAGCTCATATTTTGTAAAGTCAACCACACCTGCTGTTTGTATTTGCAACATTGTATGGTGAGCTTAAAAATGTGCTGAACTTGTGACCTGTGAGTTCGGTTGAGTGTTCCATGAACTGTTACTATGGAAACAGGTATTAGGCAGAATGGGGGTAGGTTGAAATTTAACTGTGGCATTAAAACGTGAATTTGTTATAAATATTAAAGTAATATGTTATTGCAGTGAGATTGTCCAATTCATTTGTATGTTTAGAAGTGGTGTGTTATTTAACAAAAAGTGGTAACATTATTTGTAATATATTTTGGAACTCCCGTATGGATTCGCGGTGCCATCGCTTTCGGAGCATGGTGGAGTCGCAACTTCATAAAATTACAGCAGCAGTTTGGGTTTAGTTAGAAGTCATTTGGCAAGGGTTGATATGTGTAACCAATAGAAATGTGTTTCAGAATTTGAAATAATCTGGGAAGCAATGTGATTTGTTATTTACTTCGATATGTGTGGAGATAGAGAGGGAAAGTTTGCCATTTTTGGTTTTGCTTTGCTGAGAGAAGTGCTATACATATTGATTGTGTGCATAAGAAAATCTTGTCTGAGTTTTTGATACTTCATAATCTACAAATCAATTTGAAAGGTGAGTTATACATTTGTGAAGTGTATTATGTTTTGTCTTTGTTTTTAAAGGTAAAATATAAATCATGAACTTTGACATGTTGTAATGTATTTAAATGTTGTTTGATATAGATTCTGTATAGTATAATGTGTATTTCGGAATATGGATTACTGATTATGGTAGTTTGTTTCAGTGTGTGGATATGTACATTTGTAGTATACCGCATAATTTTAGGTGTTGCTTTCAAGTTGGTAGTGTATATGTTCAGTTAAAGTATTAGTAATTAGACTAGTTTTTATAAGAGTTTAGAGAGGTATAGTTGAAATATACCACATCATTTTTAGTGTTTGATTCAAATTTGAAGTTTGTTCTTTGAATTTATGAGGTGTACATAGTGTTAAGGTATAGATTTATCCATGCATGTTTTCAGGAATATAGTGAAACTTATAGCAGAGACATGTGAACGGTTCCTTCTTTATATTTGGCTAGGTGTAACATTATAAGTAGTTGTAAAATGGTAAAGCAGCAGCACTAAGTAAGGTGTGAGATATGTTTGTAGAGATATTATCACTCAGGCACTTTGTATGCAGTAGCAGCCCGTGGTGGGAGTGCTGCAGGGCGCTGACATGGGGCGGGGGAGGGGCAGGGTGGGGGGTAGTAAACTGCGGAATACGGCCGCACAGAGGTAAGTACACAACAAATAAATAAAAGAATGTTGTTGTGCGCGCTGCATCGCATTTGGCGATGCAGCGAGCACAACGATATTTGTTTTATGGATTTGTTTATGTACTTACCTCTGTGCAGCCGTATTCTGCAGTTTACTACCCCCTACCCTCTCCTCTTCGCCCCGCGTCAGCGCCCGCAGCACGCCCACGACGGGCCACTACTGCCCTAAGCACTACTCTTGCAGTGCAGCCATCGTCCTTTCAGTATCCTTGCACTCCTCCAATCACCCATCCAGCACCATGTACTTATTCAATCACTCGGCCAATACCCAAGCAGTTATACATTTAAAATGTACTCTCTCTGCAGAACTGTAATCATTCAGTCACTACTTATGTACTCAGGCAATGACGTAGGCACTAACATATGCACTGCGACAATCCGCTGTGCACTATCCGTGCAGACCTCTAACCAGCTACCAACTACTGATTCACTCAGCCAATTATCTAGATAGTACTTGTGCAGTCCAGCAATCCCCCTGTCAGTTCCAATGCATCCTCCAATCACCCATTCACACCATTTACTTATCCAATCAGTCTGCCAATACCGAAGTACTTATAAATTAATATGGCCATGTCTGAACTGGGGTGGCAGAGTGGGCTAAAGAACGGTGATGGATTAAACCCAGATCAGTTGACTGGGGGTGAGTGCTTGCAATGTTCAACACTCCGTCCATCATTTCCTTTGGTTTGTACTTATAAATTCACCATGCACTCTCTTTCCAGCACTGTAATCATCCAGTCAATACCTATGTACTCATGCAATGACCCAGGCACTAACACATGCACTGGTATAATCATCTGTGCACTATCCATGCAGACCTCTAACCACCTACACACTACTGATTCACTCCTCCAATTACTGAGGCAGTACCCATGCACTCCAGCAATCCTCCTGTAGCTCCCCATGCACTCCTTCAATCACCCATTCAGTACCATATAGTTTTCCAATCACTCTAACTATACCCAAACACTTATAAATTCACCATGCACTCTCTTTGCACTACTGTAATCATCCAGTCAGTATCTATGTACTCAAGTAATAACCCAGTCAGTAACACATGCACTATTACAATCCCCTGTACACTATCCATGCAGACCTCTAACCACCTACAGACTACTGATTCAGTCCTCTAATTACCCAGGTAGTACTCATACACTTCAGCAAACCCCCTGTCAGTCTCCATGCATTCCTCTAATCCCCCATCCAGCAGTATATACTTTTCGAATCACTGTGCCAATACCCAAGCACTTATAAATTCACCATGCACTCTGTTTCCAAAACTGTAATCATCTAGTCACTACTTACATACTCATGCAATGACGTAGGCACTGACATATGCACTGCGACAATCCTCTGTGCACTATCCGTGCAGACCCCTAACCAGCTACATACTACTGATTTACTCCTCCAATTATCCAGGTAGTACCCGTGCAGTCCAGCAATCCCCCTGGCAGTCGCAATGCACTCCTCCAATCACCTATTTACACCATGTACTTATCCAATCAGTCTGCCAATACCGAAGCAGTTATAAATTCACCATGCACTCTGTTTGCAGTACTGTAATCATCCAGTCACTTCTAATGTACTCATGCAATGACGCAGGCACTAACATATGCACTGCAACAAACCTCTGTGCACTATCCATTCATGCAGACCTCTAACCAGCTACATACTACTATTGATTCCCTCCTTTAACTATCCAGGTAGTACCCATGCAGTACAGCAATCCCCCTGTCACTCCCCATGCACTCTTCCAATTACCCATCGAGCAGCATGTAGTTTTAGAATTACTCCGCCAATACTCAAGCACTTATAAATTCAGCATGTACTCTCTTTGCAGCACTGTAATCATCCAGTCACTACTTATGTACTCATGCAATGAACCAGGCACTGACATTTGCAGTGTACAATCGTCTATGCACTATCCATGCAGGCCTCTAACCAGGTACACACTACTGATCCACTCCTCTAATTAACCATGTAGTACTCATGTAGTCCAGCAAACCCCGTCAGTCCCCATGCACTCCTCCAATCACCCAGCCAGTAATATGTTGTTTTCAAATCACTCCGAGAAGATTCAAGCACTTATAAATTCACCATGCACTCTCTTTCCAGCACTGTAATCATCTAGTCACTATCCATGTACATATGCAATGATCCAGGTACTAACCATGCACTTCTACAATCACCTGTTTACCATCCATGTTGTACTCTAATCTCTTACACACTACTCATGCACTCTTCCAATTACCCAGGTAGTACCGTTTCATTGCTCTAATCATTGTGGTAGTATTATTGTATATATTTTTATATTTAAACATGTGAATATTTCAATATAGTTATTTTAATTATACTAAATTGTAAACTTCTTTTTTTTACAGATATTTTGCATAATTATTAGGACAGAGTTACAATGACAAGAAAAGAGCAAACAAAAAGGCAACAAAGAAAAGAGGTGTGACGAGGCACCCGATCAATCTGTACTCGAAGGAGAGAGCGGCGAGAATTCCAACAGGGCCGCGGTCTCGCCCCAAACAGGAAGTGGAGGCAGCAGTCTAGTTGTGCGGAAGGAAACCCCTCCTACCACTGAGACTACAAGGCCAGAAGACGCGGTTGCCGGCAGGTGTACAAATACGGAAGTAGAGGAGAAAAAAAGGACGGAGTGCATCTTGGAGGTCCGAGACCAGGAGGAAGTAGATGGAAGGCGTCCCAGTGGGGAGAACGTACCAGAGGAGGCGGACGAGAGAAGATCTAATGACGAGAACCCTTTTGACACCGCAAGCGAGACCGGCACTCCGAGGGGAGCCGAGGAGGCAGGATCTCACCAGACCACGTCTTGGATACAGGCAAGTGCCAGCTGCACGTTTCTTCTCTTTATGGGGCTGGTGGGCAGGTGTAAGAAGCACATCAGCTCCTGCACAAGATTAGTCCCCCTCACAAAGGCACCGGGCACGTAGGGACATTGGTGAAGGTGCACATATCCCCCCCCCCTTATTTTCTTTTATTATACATGCAAGAGCCTAAAACCTTGTTTTATGTTCTCTCCCACTATCCTCTCGAGTGCCACAACAAACGAAAGAAAGAAGCGATAAACAAGAAGGAGGAGGAACTATACCCAAGCTCAGTGAAGAGGATAGAAGGCCACCCTCACTCTGCACCAAACAAGAAATGTCCACGATGAATTAAAGAAAAATAAAGGAAAGAAAGAAAATCTCAATTGGTGTACTGTATATATATATGCACGAAACCCTTGAAGAGGAGGAGGGAATAGGATAGCCCAGGGCACCACCAGACAACAAGAGGCCTATGTAAAGAAAACAGCAAAGGAGCAATTAGATCAAGTACAACATGGATCCTTAAACAAAAAGCCTTCTGGTAAGAGAAGTAAAGAATTTGTAAAAAAAACAGTTTTAAAGAGTCTAACAAATTCAGAAAATAAAGAAGAGAGACACAAAAAATGTACAGTGAAAAAAAAGGAAAAGAAAAATGTACAAAAAAGTGGAAAATTGGATTATCAGAAAAAAAATATGTTGAAAGGAGGAAGAAACTATTTTTAGAGATTTGAAAAAGATCATCTAAAAATAGAGTATTACAAAATTTGTTTAAAAAATCAAAAAAGAGTTCAGCATTTTACAAACAAAAAAAGGAGATTCTAAGCGTGATTGAAAAAGCATTTGAATTTAAAAGAAAATTGTTTATCTTAGTTTTAAACAGATTGAAAACTTTAAACACAAAAATGAAGTTCATGAAGGACAAATGTAAAAGAAAAAGAATGGTAAATTGAACTAACTTTTGTAAAATATTTTCGGGGGAATGGAAGCATACTTCTAGTATGGAACATTTTTTTAAAGAAGGAAGCTATTTTCAACAAAATACATTAATCCACGCAGTTGATACCTGTGGTTGTTTTTCCAAACTTAAAAATGGTTCTCCAATTGAAAAAAAAAAAAAAGATGGTTCTAAGAAATGTAGAAGAAGTAATAGCTGAGGAAGTGCAAGGAAGACGTACCCAGGCTCCAGTGTTTACATGGCATTGTAGTAGTATTTGTAGTATACGACAGGAATCTATTGATATATTACCACATTTCTTAAGAGAATATGGGGAAAAAAAACTGTGAACCAGAAGATTAAGATATCACAAGGACTGGATCCTTGCAAAGAGAGAAAAAATACAGGGTTGCAAGGTCATTCTCTGGCTTGTCTTTCTAAGAAAGTCGTTTATCATTTAAGAATGTTAGCAGTACATCATTCAGAAATTCGGAAGTTAGTTAGAAGATTATACTACGTGAAGAGTCCTTCATTATGTCTAAATGAAATTAATACAGCTCTTTTGCATGGTTCAGTGTTGGATGTAAAAAAAGTTTGTGATGATATAGAGTTACGTTTCTTTGCTGGTCAAGAGGAGTGTAGAGAAAGTGAGAGTTTGATAAGTGTAGGTGTTGAAGAAGAGATGAAAGATAGTACTGATGTGAAGTTTGAAAAAGAAATAACAAAGTTTAAAGTAGTTTCTGGTGAAATTCCCATCTATGTTTGTATTTGTAGGAATGTAGATGTGTTTTTAAAAAGTGAAAAGGAAAACAATGATAAATGGAGGGAATTTGCAGTTTATTTGTTTTGCGGAAGGTTGTTTTGAGTTGGGTAGTCAACAATGTATTTGTAAATATTGTTACAATAAATTAGAAGAGAACAAAAGGCCAGCTGTTCATAATGACCTACAATTAGTAGCTATACCTCCAAAACTTAAAGATTTAAATACATATGAGTCCATCCTTATTCAATCTGTGCACCCGTTTCAGGCTATAATTCGTATGGAGCCTAAAACAGGTAAGCTGCCTCCAACAGATCTACAAAGAGGTTTAAAAGGAAGAGTTGTGTATTTAACTTTAGATTTTGAGAAAAATGTTGAAACTGTTGGTGTAGGAAGAGAGGAAAGTGAACCTGTAGTCATTCTTGTTAATGATGTACCTACAAAGAGTAGGAAAATATGGCAAGAGTTAGTCGATGACACCAAAGTCCAAAAGGCTACATTATATCTGATGCAAAACAATATTTACTATAAAACTGTAAATGTAGAAGAACATGAAATATATTTAGAAGATGAAACGGACATTGCAAGTGGACAAATCGAAGTCCAGAAAAGAAGAAATTTATGAACATTACACTATACACCCTCTACACTCAAAAGAAGTGTTAGGAGACAGTATTAAATTGTTCCAGATGAAAAAAGCAAAAGGATCTCCCATGAGTGTATGGGAAAAAAGTTTGGAAGCTCGTTGTTTTCCACAGCTGTTCCCTACTGGAGAAGGTGGACGATATGATGAATGTCCTGTTCAGATTCCAGCTTCAGAATATCGTACTTTACGACTGTACTCAGAAGATGCAAGATTTAGACAATGTATTCCATATTTGTTTCATCTTTTACTTGAAAGTGACCTTTCTGCACTTTCATATGCAGTGAATCACATATTAAATACAGGGATTAATTTTTTTTTATGTTTCTGCAAAGCAATTCATGGACAAAGTTGAAGAAAGAGACAAACAATTAGAAACACAGTTAATTAATTTGATGGCATGTCAACGAGGCACTAATGAATATTGGTATTGACGTCATAGAAAACTAAAATGTATGTTAAGAAATTTAGGAACCCCTACGTGGTTTGTTACAGTTAGTTGTGCTGCGGTACGCATGGGATGATTTACTAGATCTACGACAAGCAAATTCAAATATAGAGAATATTGAATTGAAGACAGCTGGAGAACTGTGTTCCCTGGATCCTGTAAATGTGTGCAGATATTTTAATCATAGGTCTAAAGCTATAATGTCTTTCATCTGTAATAAAATAGACTCAACCTATTGGTGAAGTTATTGATTTCTTTTGGAGACAAGAATATTAAGCTAGAGTTGCACCTCATATTCATATGCTGTTATGGATCAAGAATGCACCAACATTTGGAACTCACAGTGATGAGACTGTTTGTCTTTTATTTAACAATATTTTACCTGTACCATACCAAAAAAAAAAGCAGGAAACAACTCGAGACAGCAAGTTTTATGGTTTGAGACTCATCGATGTGGAAAATATTTTCGACGGAAATACAAGTCAAAGGAAACATTTTACACAAAATGTCAATTTGGTTTTCCACGTCCAGTAATTTCCAAAGGAAGAGTGAACAGTTTTATGTCAGCTCAGCAGTGAGGCATACTATCACTCGAAAATCACCAAACAATACTTATAATATAAAAAGAACAGAAGAATCAAAGTACATTAATGATTACAATCCAGTGATTTTGACGATGTGGAATGCAAATATGGACATACAATATGTTGCTGATAATTCAATTGCTGTTGATCAGTATGTTACATCATATATTACGAAATCTGAGAAGATAGAATTGAAAGAAAGACACTTAGCAAAAGATTGCACAGCTTCAGCTTGAAGATGCTTTTACATCGAGAAATTGGATCCTACGAATGTTCGGATCGATTGACATCTGCCAGTTTATATTCAAAGTCAAGAGGAATCATCTGGATAAGTCTAGGTCTTGCTGCGACACGAAATCGAGTTTTGAAATCTGTACAAGAAATTGAATACTTAGCATTGAATGATTCAGAAAGTACAGATATTCTTAAAACAAATATGTTGGATACGTACTATCCAAATAGAAGTTCACACCTGGGAAACATATGTCTATATGAAGTACTGCAACATTACAGCTTTAAAAAAAAGTTACGGAAAATATGCTGTAATTGGATCTGAAGGATGTTTGGTAAAACATGCCAAAGGAAATTTGATTAATCACAGGAAACTAAGTTGCGATACTCTAGATAAAAGGGAGTTTTTCTATTTAGCTCTTCTGCAACTCTTCAAACCTTGGTGGAGTGAAATGGAATTACTTGGAGATTTTGACTGCTATGAAGATTCTTCCAATGCATGTAAAGATAGCATTGAATGTACAAGTTTTCCAAATCATCTCCAAATGTTGAACAAAGAGATTAATCAAGAAAGTACTATTGCAGCTGAAACAGCTAGAGATAGTTCTCAAGATAGTCAGATAGTCTGCTGCACAAAGACATGACTACTAGGAGAAGCCATACTTGAAAATGAAGCGGTAATAGCAATGAATGAAGTGGAAGCGGTGATGCAACAAGCACAACAGGACAATATTGATTTGAAAAACTTAGAAGAACAACTGAACACTGAACAGAAAGAAATATATCACCAAGTTACACAACAAATAGAACACAGACTACTGCATGAAAAGAGTGTTTGCCAATGTCCATAATTTAAACCTATTCTTATGTACATCAGTGGGGAAGCTGGAACAGGAAAACGTTTCTTGATTAAATGTTTGTCAAGTTATCTACAGAAAACAACGTATTCACATTTATCGTGTGTTATAACTGCTCCAACTGGATAAGCAGCACACAATATCAAAGGGATTACATTGCATCATTTACTTATGTTACCAGTAGAACATGAAAATAAGTTGGAATATCACAAGCTATCTGGAGAAGCTTGTTTCGAAGTTTCAAGAGTACTGAAGAAAATGAAACTTCTCATAATTGATGAGGTAAGCATGGTTTCAAACTTAATGCTTGCGTTTGTACATTTGAGAATGCAGCAGATTTTAAAAACAAATTACGATGTTTTATTTGGAGGAAAACATGTAATTGTATTCGGTGATCTACTACAACTCACACCTGTGAAAGGCCAACCAGTTTTTAACACCCTTCTTCGTAAAGACACCAAAAAATCATTGGGAACATTTGGACTTATTTTGAATATAACTAACTTACAAAGGACATGCAACAAGCAAATGACGAAGATTATGGAAAAATTCTTCAAAATATTAGAATGGGTGTCTTAACAAAGGATGGCAAAAAAGCTTTAGAATGTCAGCTACTAACAAAATTGTTTCCAACAGAAAATATTGCACCTGAAACTATCTACCAAAAAATTGCAGAAAAGAAGTCTATAATTTGCCTTATGCCAACACTGAAAGAATGCTTTACATTCACTGAAGATCTGTTGAAACTGGAGAAACAACCGATGATGAAAATAGTAGCCACTGATAAAAAAACATGAAGGAGTAACTATTCTTCTGTCAGAGAAATTACAGTTAAAATTAGACTCTTTGGAAAAATCAATATCTAAGACTGCTGGTTTGGAAAATACCTTATATGTATCTGTAAACTGTCGGGTAATATTACAGCGTAATTTAGATGTTGAGAAAGGTTTAATAAATGGAGGAATGGGGAAAGTTGTTGACTTTGTTAGTTATCCAAATAGAGATGGAATTGAATTGTTGAAGATTAAATTTGATCAGATTGAAGAGGTGAAACAGATTGGACATTGTGGTGTTCGTTTCTTCCTTGTAAAAGATTTGTATGTTCTTAGAAAACAGTTTCCTGTTTGTTTAGCATAAGCAGTGACTATTTATAAATCTCAAGGTTTAAGTGTTGACAGTGCTTTGGTAAACATTGGAAGTTCTGTATTTAAAGAGGGTATGGCATATGTTGGATTGTCTCGAGTAAGAACATTATCTGGATTGTATTTGATTGATTTTGATGAGGAAAAAGTTGGTGCAGATGTAAATTGTGTAAAAGAATACAATAGGTTAAGAAGACTCTATGCTCCTAACTTAGGTGAATATCCTATTTATGAAAAACGTTTGATAGGTCCAAAATGAAAATATGACAAACATTCTAGTGAGGTTACAAGGAAGAAAAGAACTGAAAAGAATGATGAGGCTGGAAAGAAAATGGAAGTGGACATGGTTGCTAATATTGTAGGATATCAGTTAGAAAATAGTTCAGGTATCAACTACTATGCTAATGTAATCGTGAACGTTGTGGTTTTTTTTAGAAAATCTACAGCATGCAATTATGGAAAATAAAGGAAAAAGATTCTGTTCTTTGTTACATTATATTTTTGAAAAGTTGAAAACTGACAAAACGAAAATTCATACTGCTTCTGGCGTGCGTAATCTTCTGGATATATGTTCTGGTTCTTCACAATTTCCACAGAATGTTCAGCAAGACGCTCAGGAATTTCTTATGTTCATGCTTGCAATATTAGAAGATGAATGAATACAAATTGAAAATCTGTTTGGACTACGTTACAGATGGGATCATACATGTGACAGCTGTTCATTTTCATCTACCACTAAAAGAGACACTGAACGATTCATATATTTGACAATACCAGATTGCAAAACAGTGTCTTTCAATGAATTAGTGAAATCAGCTGATCAAGATATGGAATGTACTCAGTGCAAATCGGAAATGTTGTCAACATTATTTATAGAAAACTTTGGACAATATATAATTTTAATGCTACAACGTGGTAGAGCAGATGGAACAAAATTGGAAACCAAAATTACAAATTTTGTGGCAGGTCAAGTGTCAATTTCAGGAAGAACTTTTAAAACAGTGGCTATTGTTTTCCACGATGGACCTACTTCAACATCTGGACACTATACTGTGTATTTAAAATGCAATAAAGGATAGACACTTTGCAATGATACACATTTAGAGTTCAAATGTCGGTTGCCTAATGAATTACCAAATTCATCTCTAAAATTCTTTATGCCAAAATTCTGAGAAGATGTCAACATAAATTACTGAGTATATTTTGGATATTTTCACTAGAAATAATTTCAGACACATCATTCGGCCTATTGGGAAGATGTCAATATGAATTCAGACGTTTATCTTGGCTATCCTTAATGGAAATGTTTTTAGAAACATATTTCGGCCTATTGGGAAGATGTCGAGAATTACGGTTTGAATTATTGATTCTGTTCTTTGACATTGCATTTGGAAAATTGTGTTCAAAAGAAGGTGCTGATATATTTGATCTTTGTATCATAAACAATGTTAATGAGGATGTTAATTTGTGAAAATGTAAATAGATAGTTGATTTTCTTGTATATATTTTGAACACAGATTTTTTTTTTTTTTAATAATCTTATTGATTGTACTTTTTTGCCCGCTGTCAACTGATGATCAAAATTGAAATCACTGTGTATGGTGAAATTCAATAGAATCTGAAGACAGCAAAAAAGGCAACCTGAATATGTTATGTAATTGTAAAATAATGTGTTCTTAAAACTATAAAATTAAATTTATTAACAGGCTTTTTTTCTTCTCTTTTACAGGTTCTACTACTAAAGTTTAAAATATTTTAAATTTACATTACAAAAAAAAGAAGTGAAAAAATATTTCAATCAGTTTTATATCTACTTCAAAACAGGTAAGATTAAGTCACCCAAGCACTACCCATGCACTGCTATAATCATCTGTGCACTACCCATCAGTAGCGGCCCATGGTGGGAGTGCTGTCAGGCGCTGATGTGGGGTGGGGAGGGGCAGGGTGGGGGGTAGTAAACTGCAGAATACGGCCACACAGAGGTAAGTACACAAACAAATTCATAAAACGAATTTCGTTGTGCGCGCTGCATTGCTAAATGTACTCATGCATTGACCCAGGCACTAACACATGCACTGTTACAATCAACTGTGTGCGACCCATGCAGATGTCTGACCACCTACACACTACTGATTCACGCCTCCAATTACCCAAGTACTATCTTTGTGGACAAAAAATCCCCCTATCACTTCCCATGTACTCCTCCAATCACCTATCGAGCACCATGAACTTATGCAATCACTCCGCTAATAGTGAAGAAATTATAAATTGTCCATGTAGTCTCTTTGCAGTACTCTAATCATCCAGTCACTACCCATGTACTCATGCAATGACCCAGGCAGTAACACTTCACAGCTACAATCACATGAGCACTATCTATGCAGTCCTGTAACCACATAGACACTGCTCATTCACACTCTTTCAATCACTCAACCACCACATATATACTAATGCAATCATTAACGTATTATCCATCCACTCATGCAATAACTCACGGATTACACATACACTTGTACAGTGATGTAGGCAGTACTCATGCACATATACAATTACCATGCGCTACCCATGCAGTCTTTGAATCAATCATGCTGAACACATATACTCCAGCAATCATGCAGTTATTTCTGTTTTTAAACCAGATAATGTATTTCTGAAAAGAACTCTTTTTTTCTTCTCACTATTTTTGTGTTTTTAAAAACTATTTTGTAAGTTCTTTTTGGTGTTTTTGGAAAACCAAAAAAAGCAACAGGCTAAAGTCTTAACTTTTGGAATTCTAAAATCATTCAAACAAAAAAATAAAAATAAATTAGCAGCGATGGTTCCTTGCTGCAGAACAAACAGCATCCACAGATTGTTCACCACAACATAGGATGGCGTTGCATTTTATGCATAGCTGTTTTAAGTTTGCAAACTCTGAGCGTATGTCTGGCCCTCGAGATGATCTACTTGACGTTCCTGAAGTACTGGGACCAACTGCCTGGTCACCTTGTTGCATATTTTGTTGTGCATGTTGCATCTGCTCCCGTGCAAAATGCCTGGGGTGGATTATCTGGAGGTTCTTGTACATGCTCGACGTGCCACATGAGTATTTTTTGTCACTACCTCAAGACAAAATCCGTGGACAGAGAGTACAACTGACCTTCCTTGCGTTGACCTTCTTTTCACCATCTGGGATGGTGAAAAATTTCCAGATGATGGATTGTGGTCTCTTTTTCGGAGGTGGTTCTTCTATCTCTTCTTCATCCGAAGTATGTTCTTGTTGAGGATTAGAAGAAGCCATTTCGAACTCTTTCCAAAAACACCCAAAAAACTTATAGGCTAGCTGCAAAAACACAACAGGTGTCTCTCCTGTGAAGCTGAAGAGAGAATGACTAAAATGGGTGGGATCCTTCAACTTTTAGAATGGGAAATCTTATGAACCAATGAAATGCTGTCTTTTAAAATCTGATGGCAGTCACGCACCCGGCGTGCAACCAGCGCACTTAATGCCAATTTGCAAAACCATATTTAACAATAATATAGGTTTAGAACAAGTACAAATAAATTATTTTTATAAATAGTTTAGATAATCTCTTGCCCTCATGTATATATTAAATACCCCAACACCACCCTCAGAGGAACACTCATCTACAGACCACCCGGACCCCGACCACACTTCAGCGACACCATCGCCGACCTCATCAGCACCCACACCAATGCCGACCTCATCAGCACCCACGCCATCGCCTCCACAGACTACATCCTCCTCGGGGACCTGAAGTTCCACCTCGAAAACAACAACGATGCCAACTCCACCGCCCTGATCGACAACCTCGCCAACCTCGGACTCAAACAGCTCGTGACGTCACCCAGCCATGCCGCCGGACACACATTTGACCCCATCTTCTCAGCAAGTCCCCACGTCTCCTTTAGCCACACCACCAAACCCCACTGGACCAACCACAGATGCGTCCACTTCACCTTCAGGAAACCCACCACACACCACCGAACCCAACAGTTGCCACGCCACTGCTGGGGCAAAGTCAGCAAGGACCAACTGACCACCACCCTCACCCTGAGACCACCCGCCGACCCCGACACCACCGCTACCAACCTGAATCAGTGGATCAACAACTGCGCCGACTCCCTCGCCCCACTCAAGACCTCCGCAACCAATCACACCAACAAGAAAGCCGCGTGGTTCACCGAAGACCTCCGGACCTCCAAGCACACCTGTCGGAAACTGGAGAAGAAATGGCTCCGCGACCGTGCACCAGACAGCTCCACAGCCCACAAGAACGCCACCCGCAAACACCACCAACTCATCAGGACCGCCAAAAGGACCGCCTTCAAGGACCGCCTAGACAATAACGCACACAACTCCAGAGAGCTCTTCAGCATAGTGACAGAACTCTCCAACCCCAGATCCAACACCAATGACATCCCACCTTCACAGGACCTGTGCGACTCACTGGCCACCTTCTTTCACCACAAGATCACCGACATCCACGACAGCTTCAACTCCGACACCCCCACACCCACTGCTGAGACAACCAGTCCTGCGACCTCCACCAGCCGCCTGACCGCCTGGACCAACGTCAGCGACGAAGACACCATCAAGACCATGAACTCCATACACTCCGGATCCCCATCTGGCCCATGCCCCCACCACGTCTTCAACAAAGCCAGCACAGCCATTGCACCCCAGTTCCGGAAAATAATCAACTCCTCCTTTGAGACAGCAACCTTCCCGGAAAGCTGGAAGCATGCCGAGATCAACGCCCTACTAAAGAAACCCAAGGCGGACCCCAAGGACCTCAAGAACTTCCGGCCCATCTCCCTGCTCCCCTTCCCGGCGAAAGTCACGGAGAAGATTGTCAACAGACAGCTGACCCGCTACCTCAAAGACAACAACATCCTGGACCCATCTCAGTCAGGCTTCCGCAGCAACCACAGCACCGAGACCGCCCTCATCGCCGCCACCGACGATGTCAGGATTAAGCCTGGGCAAAGCACTACGCTACGCTCGCGTAGTTTGCGAAGTTCGCGCTACTTCGCACTACGCGAACTGCACGTAGCACAATGCGAACACGCGTAGCGTAGTGTTGCGTAGTGCTGCGGTCATTTTTTGCTTGCTCGCGGTCCTCAACGTCAAGTTGGCGACCTCGAGCAAGCAAAATGACATCCCGGTGAGACTTTTTCCTTGTTCGCGATCAGCAACTTCAAGTTGGCGATCGCGAGCATGGAAAATAAACCTCCCGGCGAGATTCCCAATGCGAGGAGGTCAGGTTTCTCGTTGCGAGTGGTCGCGTATGCTCGCGACCACTCGCGATGAGAAACTACCAGTTCGCATTGAGAAAGCTGAAGCTCGAGTAAAAATCTACTCGAGCAGCAGAAAACTACAGCTCGCACTGTGCAAGATGCCATTTTCAATGATTGCACAGTGCCGGTTGCTTGTCCGCACTGTGCAATCATTGAAAACGACATCTGGCACAGTGCGAACAAGGTACTACGCAGTTCGCGAAGTGCTATGCGTAGCTCGCGTAGTGCGAACTTCACTTTGCGTAGCTTCGCGAAGTGCTACTTCGCGAACTACGCCCAGGCCTAGTCAGGATCCTGATGGACAAACGAGAAACAGCCGCCCTCATCCTTCTAGACCTATCAGCAGCCTTCAACACGGTCTGCCACCGCACTCTAGCAGCACGCCTCCATGACGCCGGAATCCAAGAGAAGGCCCTAGCCTGGACCACTTCCTTCCCCACCGGCAGAACCCAGAGCGTCCGCCTCCCACCCTTCCGCACCAAGACCACCAAGATCATCTGTGGCATCCCACAGGGATCCTCCCTCAGCCCGACGCTGTTCAACATCTACATGACACCACTCGCCCACGTCGCACGACAACACAGCCTCAACATCATCTCGTACGCTGACGACACCCAGCTGATCATATCCCTCACCGGAGACCCCCACACCACCAAAGCCAACCTCCACAGAGGAATGAAGGCCGTCGCCGAATGGATGAAGCACAGCAAATTGAAGCTGAACTCAGACAAGACAGAGGTCCTCATCCTCGGCTCCACCCCCTCCACCTGGGACGACTCCTGGTGGCCAACATCGCTAGGAGCAGCCCCAAAACCCACCAACCACGCACGCAACCTGGGGATCATCCTAGACTCCGCTCTCTCCATGACCAAGCAAGTCAACGCAGTTTCCACATCCTGCTTCAACACCCTCCGTATGCTCCGCAGAATCTTCTCCTGAAGCGGCTGCAACGCATCCAGAACGCCTCGGCACGACTGATCCTCGACATCCCACGATGCAACCACATCACACCCCACCTGAGAGACCTGCATTGGCTCCCCGTCAACAAGAGGATCACCTTCAAACTCCTCATCCACGCACACAAGGCCCTCCACAACACCGGACCAGTATACCTCAACCACCGACTCAACTTCCACACCCCCAACCTCGCCCTCGCCACAGTACCTCGCACACGAAAAACCACCGCCGGCAGCAGATCCTTCTCCTTCCTCGCCGCAAAGACCTGGAACACTATCCCTACCAACCTACGACAGACCCAGGACCTGCTGGCCTTCAGAAGACTCCTCAAGACCTGGCTCTTCGATCAGTAGCAGCCCCCCCCCCAGCGCCTTGAGACCCTCACGGGTATGTAGCGCGCTTTACAAATGCATCTGTATTGTATTGTAATGTTAAACTATATAGTCTTAAATCATCTAAAAAATTTCCAGGGGTCACGCACCCGGCGCGATCCCATACGTATATGACGTTATGCAGGAACTGGCACCGCACACCCATCGCATGCTAAATGCACGCATGACGCAAAACGATACGCATATGACGTTATGCAAGGCCAGACACCGCGCACCCGTCACATACCAAATGCGCATCCTTCACTACTTTAGCAATATGGCGGCTTGAATCAGCGCACCTACCAAGAAGGGTATACGATGGATACGCGACTTCACTTATACCTCAGGATAAAAAATATATGTATATTTTAGTACACAAAAGACATTACATAATTTTGAAAAATAAATAATTAACCATTACAATTCCTAAATATCACCCCAAAAAATTAATTTACAGAAAAATAGAAAGGTTTTAAAATATTAAATTTACAAATTAGCAATTAAAAAAACCTTTGAAATTCACTGAAAAAACCACAAGTTTCAGGGACTTTATACATAAACAAAGGGATCCACCCACGAGTATAAGAGATCTCCCGATTACTCAATATGTATCCCACGGTCGTGGAAAATACACATTAGTTGTTTAAATACCCCTCACACACCAAAAGGGCCCTTGGTGTCATGCTTTATCATAGGGGTCTTCCTGCCCCTCTACGGGACAGGGCGTGCTACGACCTACGTTTACGTGGGAGCACTGTTGTTGGTGAGACAGCTATGTGTGATGCGGGGGTGTGAGAGGAAGGGTCAGGAGTGAATAAGGAGTGAATTAAAAAATACCTGGCTCTCAGGTCTCGGAAAATGTATTCTGCCGTTCGAGCTGGTATTACTAAAAGGTGGGGTGAGGAGGGTGTATGCCTCAATGCGCTATGCCTCCTAGTGGTGTCGACATGTTTCGAAGCTTCCCCATGCTTCTTCGTCAGGACCTTAAGGATCCCTTCCTGCCACTAACTGTGTTGTGTTTATAACAAAAAATTGTGAGAAAAATGAAATTAAAAAAGGAAGTAAATAGCCTCCCAGAAGTCGTAATGCCTTAATAGGTCTTACATAATCCTATTAACCTAAAGGGAATAAACATAAGATAAATGCATATTAATTACGTAGGAAGTAATTCAATCCATCGTGTGAGTACGGTGATCTGTAAAAAAGGTGAAGAGTACTGGTCTCTTAACGCTATCCGTAACGTTATCACGTGATCTGTGATGAAGGCACTGTGTGACAAATGGACATACAACATTAGACATAACAGACATACAACAAAAAGCACACACTCTATTCAAAATGGGATTGAAATCCCGCACTAGTTCAGTGTATATCCATGCCAGTAAAAAGATCCCCAAAGTACGATACCCAAAATTCATAAGAATCTGAGCTCCCCCCCTGGTAGACCCATCGTCTCTGGCGTAAATTCTATTTTGGAACCATTGTCTAGGTTCGCGGACGCGTTCCTTCGACCTCTGGTTCAAGGTACTAGCACCTACCTGTGTGACACCAAGAATGTCCTGCAAATACTACAGGACATTGACTTTGACCCTACTAAGAATTTACTCTTAGGACTTGATGTGGAAAGTCTGTACACCAGCCTCCCCCATGACGAAACATTACTCATCATTGAGGAGGTACTTTTCTCTGCCCCGTGGGAATACCATACACCACGTAATCTGGTAATGGAATGTGTATCACTAGCGCTCACCCGTAACTTCTTCATGTATGCTGATGACATCTATGAGCAACGACACGGTACCAGCATGGGGAGTACCTTCGCTCCCAGTCTAGCGGGTCTCTATGTACACCATCTGGAAACTAGTAGGATCTTGCACACAATGAATCCCTTCCTCCCACACATCAAAGTCTGGAAAAGATACATAGACGATGTTCTGGTCGTGTGGGAAGGTGATACAAACTCAACCGATGCATTTATGTTGTGGCTCAATCAACAGAATATGTTCTTGAAATTCACACATACTGCATCGGCTCACAACCTGGTATTCCTGGACCTCAATATCTACCCGGAACAGGGCAGATTGAAAACCACTACACATTTCAAGGCAACAGCAAAGAACTGTTTACTCCTGTTTGATAGTTTTCATCCCCGTCACCTAAGGATGAATCTACCCTATGGTCAATTCCTCCGTCTTCGGAGAAACTGCACGGAGGTAAAAGAGTTAAAAAAACAAGCATCTGAACTACGCCTGAAACTGATCGAGCGTAACTACCCCGAGCAGATCATCGATAAAGCCCTTAAGAGAGCAAGGAATAATAACAGGGAAGCCCTCTTGGAAGACAAAGTGGTCACTCAGACCGATGAAAGACCTATCTGTGTGACCACCTTCAACACACACTCCAACAAGATCACTAAGATAGTGAATAAACACTGGCGTCTCCTCAACAGCTGTGGCTTGAACATTACCAAACCTATGTTTGCACATAAGAGGGGTCGCAACCTTAAAGACATGCTTGTCCACACCAGACCCAAGAACACGTCCCGGCCCAGAATTGAGGTTTTGCTACCTCCAGTACAGGGTCATCATCCCTGTGGCAACTGCAGCACTTGTCCACTCACAAAGAAGAGCAGACATATTCAATTCCGCAATGGCGTGAAATGGGACCAGAGGAGCTTTACTAATTGCAATAGTAAAAACGTTGTTTATTTAATCACCTGCCCGTGTGGTCTTGAATATGTGGGCATGACCACGAGACCTGTCAAGACTCACATTGGCGAACACCGTAGCAATGTCAGATGTGGGCAAAGTACTACCAAAATGTCCAACCACTATATCTCCAGTGGACATGGCGTTGATGATCTGCAATGGACAGTGGTTGAACAAATGGGCAGCGAACATGGCCTTCTAGAAAAAGAACAGCGTTGGGTTTTTCGCTTGGGTACCCACATTCATGGATTAAATGACGATATACCATGGAACCAGTTCCATCTTTAAGAGATCTGATTACAGACTGAATGGCTTTCTATTATGAACTCTACAACCTTACTGGAGCTTCCATTTGTTTGGGGGCGATCATTCCATGGTTGTGCCTATCCGATACCTCTCCCTCACCACTGTGAGGTTTCTGTTACCCCCTCCTATTTTTAGGATTGTATTTTCCATTTTTTATTCTTGGAATCATTGCTATATCACTGTACATTCTTGGCACTCTGGCGGATTCTCCCTGATGACGTTCGGCTATTCAGCCCATCACTACTGTGGCGTCTCCCTTTCCTTTGGGGAGTTATACCAATCCCTCTATTTACATCAGATTAGTACGAGTTAATACACTCCTTGCCCACTATAACTACACACTCTCAAACCCAGGTGACCACAGCACTTGCTCTCCTTTTATCCGATCTTCTTGATTCCATCAGTCTGATATCTATGCAGGCATCTGGTTTAGACACCTATGTCTTCCCCCTGAGGTCCTTCGCCTGTAAGTCTCGGCTCAGACAGTCGTTCTTGGTGACCATTCCGGTCTCAAATCCCAGGTGACTACAGCACTTGTTCCGTTTTTATTCCATCAGGTTTTGTTTCTATGCAGGCAGTGGGTCAAGACACCTCTGGCTTCCCCCTGGGGTCCTTCTCCCTTCAGTCTCGGCTCAGGCAATCGATCAGAGTGACCCGGACGGTCCCCTTCCGGTTCCGGGTCTTCGTTTGCAGAGTCAGCGCGCATTGGGCGTTAACCTTTTTGGCGCGATCACACTAATTGATGCAGTTATTTAAACGGGCTCCCTCCGACTCAGTTCCATCGACGGAGCCGACCGGGGTGGTTCATTTGGCGGGACATTGATCCTTGGAGTCGTAAGTACGGCGCTTCTGGGTGAACTAGGTAATATCTTGACAACGCTAACATTTTGACCGTTGGACCACTTTTTTCCTCTCCCGTTCCTCCCTTCATGTAGGTAGCCTACCTGGCACGCCCACCACTCGGTCCACGAGCTCATGAGGTTACTTATCTCCTTTTAGCAAGTATGTCCGTACTTTGGGGATCTTTTTACTGGCATGGATATACACTGAACTAGTGCGGGATTTCAATCCCATTTTGAATAGAATGTGTGCTTTTTGTTGTATGTCTGTTATGTCTAATGTTGTATGTCCATTTGTCACACAGTGCCTTCATCACAGATCACGTTATAACGTTACGGATAGCGTTAAGAGACCAGTACTCTTCACCTTTTTTACAGATCACCGTACTCACACGATGGATTGAATTACTTCCTACGTAATTAATATGCATTTATCTTATGTTTATTCCCTTTAGGTTAATAGGATTATGTAAGACCTATTAAGGCATTACGACTTCTGGGAGGCTATTTACTTCCTTTTTTCATTTCATTTTTCTCACAATTTTTTGTTATAAACACAACACAGTTAGTGGCAGGAAGGGATCCTTAAGGTCCTGACGAAGAAGCATGGGGAAGCTTCGAAACATGTCGACACCACTAGGAGGCATAGCTCATTGAGGCATACACCCTCCTCACCCCACCTTTTAGTAATACCAGCTCGAACGGCAGAATAAATTTTCCGAGACCTGAGAGCCAGGTATTTTTTAATTCACTCCTTATTCACTCCTGACCCTTCCGCTCACACCCCCGCATCACACATAGCTGTCTCACCAACAACAGTGCTCCCACGTAAACGTAGGTCGTAGCACGCCCTGTCCCGTAGAGGGGCAGGAAGACCCCTATGATGAAGCATGACACCAAGGGCCCTTTTGGTGTGTGAGGGGTATTTAAACAACTAATGTGTATTTTCCACGACCGTGGGATACATATTGAGTAATCGGGAGATCTCTTATACTCGTGGGTGGATCCCTTTGTTTATGTATAATTGACTGGGAGGAAGTATCCACCTCCACCACTCGCTGAGTGGTACCTCTCTACTCCTTTCCTTGTTTTCCTTTCAGGGACTTTATAGTCAGAAATTTTCATTAAAAAAACTTTTGAAATTCACTGAAAAAACCATAGGTTTCAGGCCATTATAGTTAGAAATTAGCATTTGAAAAACCTTAGAAATTCACTGAAAAAACCATAGGTTTCATTGACGTTATAGTTAGTTTGACTTTTCACTCGTACAAAACCAGAGAAATTCCGCAGTTATAGTTAGTTCAGCTAACTATAACTCGCGCCCCCGCAATGCACTGCTGATGATGTCACATATTACATCATTCATGACATGGTCAGTGACATCACTGATGACATCACTGATGACATCTCAAATGACATCACTGATGACATCATCCATGTGAAAATCTGATGCACCTCCTCACACTCTAATATAACCTTTAATACACCCCCTGTAAAATACAGACTACCATTTTCAAAACCATCGACACACCAATACCAGTTACTACATACGCACTCACTGATTTCTAGGTCTACACACACATCCACTCATTCACCCATACAATTACTCATACATACAGTCACTCATCAATACAACACTATCATATGTACTCATATACCTATACAGACACTCACACACCGCCACTCATCCATGGAGTTACTCACACACCTAGTCAGTCATGCAAAGAATCAATCACACTCCCATTTACTCACCTATACAATAATACACACACCACCTCACTTACGCATACAGATACTAACGCATACTTACTCTCTTATACAATCACTATTACAAGTACACACTCATCCATACAGCCACTCTCACAATCACTGACTCTCACGTATAGTCATTTATATACTCCAACTCTCACACACACTGCCTTTTACATATGTAGTTACTTAGACATGTACTACTGAGACAGCCATTCACTCACCAATACACCCATACACACACTCACCCACCCATCCAGCTGTTTCCACATGCACTCTTGAGCCCATACACCCAGTGAATCAACCACTCACACATCTATGCACAGAGTCACACACCTCCCACCCAGCCGCACACACTCAGTCTCCCGTACAAATACTCAGGGAACCAATCAATAACCCGTATAGACATTCATGTAGCTACTGACCAACCCATGTAGCAGCTTACATAACAACAGACAGACTGATACAGACATTCACACAGTTTAGTCACAAACCCATGCATTCAGTAAGACACATTTAATCACTCACTTATACTGTCAGTCACACACCTACTAAATCCTCCATCCAGACCTTTATACACCCACTCATTTTTCAATACACCTTGGCATATATATAAAACATATTCAAACTTTACAGAAAGACACAGTCACTAGATGATGTCATCAGTGATGTCATCAGTGATGTCATTTGAGATGTAATCAGTGATGTCAGCAGTAATGTCACTGACCATGTCATGAATGATATAATATGTGACATCATCAGCAGTGCATTGCGGGGGTACGAGTTATAGTTAGCTGAACTAACTATAACGGTGGAATTTCTCTGGTTTTGTATGAGTGAAATGTCCAACTAACTATAACGTCAATGAAACCTATGTTTTTTTCAGTGAACATATACATATATTCACAGACAAAAACCATAGGTTTCAGGGGTGTTATAGTTAGCTGGCCATTTCACTCATACTAACCCATAGATATTCCTCCGTTATAGTTAGTTCTGCGAACTATAACTCGCGTGCCCCCGAAAGGCACTGCTGATGATGTCACATATTGCATCATTCATGACATGGTCAGTGACATCACTGATGACATCACTGATGACATCTCAAATGACATCACTGATGACATCATCCAGTGAATGTAGTTTAGTTTGAAATTTAAATATGTATTATATATATACCAATCTATATTGAAGATTGAGTGGATATAGAACTGTCTGGATGGAGGATTTAGTAGCTGCCTGACTGTCTGTTTAAGTGAGTAATTAAAAGTGTCTCACTTAATATATGGATTAGTAACTAAACTATGTGAATGTGTGCATCACTGTCTCTGTTGTTGTATAACATGCTGCATCAGTTGGTCACTAACTACATGAGTGTGTATATTAGTTATTTTGATTAGTTGGGTGAGTATTTGTATGGGACACTGAGTTTGTGTGTGGTTGGATGGGGTGTGTGTAACTCTATGCATAGATGTGTGAATGGTTGATTGACTAGGTGTATAAGTTTAAGAGTGCATGTGGAAACAGTTGTTTGGGTGACTGAGTGTATTTATTTGTGTGCTGGTGAGCGAATATATGTTTTAGTTGTACATCTTCAACAAAGTAAAACAATAAAAGTCATTGTATGTGAGAGTTGGTGTATATAAATAAGTATGTGTAAGAGTCAGTGATTGTGAGAGTAACTATAGGAATGAGTGTATCATTGTAGTTTTAACATATTAACTATGAGTTACTATGTGTTTGAATAAGTGAGGTGTTGTTGGATAATTGTGTAAGTGAGTAAATGTAAGTGTGATTAATTTTTTCCATGAGTGAGTAGGATGACTGCATAACTGACTAAGATGACTGCTGATGTGTCAATGTCTATATATGTGTATAAGTGCATTTGATAGTGCTCTATTAATTAGTGACTGCATGTATAAATGATTCTGTTGTTAAATGGATAGTTGTGTGTGTGTAGACTTAGGAATCAGTGAGTGGGTATGTAGTAACTGGTATTGGTGTGTCAATGGTTTCAAATATGGTACTCTGTATTTTACAGTGAGTGATGAAAGGTTTTACTAGTGTATGATGAGGTGTATCAGATTGTCACGTGGATGATGTCATCAGTGATGTCATCAGTGATGTCATTTGAGATGTCATCAGTGATGTTACTGACCATGTCATGAATGATGCAATATGTGACATCATCAGCAGTGCATTGCGGGCGCGTGAGTTATAGTTAGCAGAACTAACTATAACGGAGGAATTTCTATGGTTTTGTAGGAGTGAAATGGCCAGCAAACTATAACACTCCTGAAACCTATGTTTTTTTCTGTGAATTTCTAAGGTTTTTTTAAATGCTAATTTCTAACTATAACATCTCTGAAACCTATGGTTTTTTCAGTGAATTTCAAAGCTTTTTTAAATGCTAATTTCTAACTATAACGTCTCTGAAACCTATGGTTTTTTTCAGTGAATTTCAAAGGTTTTTAAAAAAATGCTAATTTTTAAGTGTGATAATAGTTAGACCTATTTTTTGTACTTATTTTCTACAGTTTTTTAACTGTTCATTTATAAATATTTTATTCATTAAATAACATAATATATTTTTCTGAAAATTGTAAAAAAAAAAATCAAACTGAAATATTGAATTGTAAAACAAATAAAAAATGAAATATTGATACATTTTTTTGTTTTCATTATCTATTTTAATATATCTTTACTATTTTCTTTAAAACAATGTTTTTTCCCAAAAAAATTCGGAGTTGCGCACTCAAAGCATACACATCACGGTGGGTGCACGGATTCTAGCTGCTATTTTAAAAAAGTCGTGAAGGATCCGTGTACGGCGTGCGACGGCTGCGTGTTTTTCAGTTACATCATATACATTTAATATTATGTGATGTGCGCGATTGGTATGCGACCAGTCCGTGACTCCTGCTCCCGCGCATTTGCGACACATGCACATTACGGTACGAGATGCTTGCACGGTGGCGGGTCCCGCGTGACGTCATATACATGCTGGGACACGCTGGGTGCGCGACTCCCCCCAAAAAATGTATGTTCCAAAAATGATATGTATGTGTCTTTAATATACATATTAGGGCAAGAAATTATCTAAGATAGTCAAAAAAATAACATATTTGTACTTATAATAAACTTATATTATTTTTAAATATATTTTCGTGAAGTCAGGTGCGTGCATCGTGAGTGCAGAGAACCAGGTCAGCAGAGGTGCTGTAGAGCCAGAGAAACCAGGTCAGCAGAACTGTTGTAGAGCCAGAGAACCAGGTCAGCAGAACTGCTCTAGAGCCTAATAAGCAGGTGAGCAGAGCTGCTCTAGAACCAGAGACCCAGGTCAGCAGAGCTGCTCTAGAGCCAGAGACCCAGGTCAGCAGAGCTGCTCTAGAGGCCCAGAACCAGGTCAGCAGAGCTGCTGTAGAGCCAGAGAAACCAGGTCAGCAGTACTCTAGTACTCTCTACTACACTCTCTCTCTACTACTCACTCTCTACTACTCACTCTACTACTCTCTACTACTCACTCTCTACTACTCTCTCTCTACTACTCTCTCCCTACTACTCTCTCTCTACTCCTCTCTACTACTCACTCTCTACTACTCTCTCTCTACTACTCACTCTCTACTACTCGCTCTCTACTACTCTCTACTACTCACTCTCCACTACTCAGTCTCTACTACTCACTCTACTACTCACTCTCTACTACTCCCTACTACTCACTCTCCACTACTCCACTACTCTCTACTACTCATGCTCTACTACTCACTCTCTACTACTCTACTACTCCCTACTACTCTCTCTCTACTACTCACTCTCTACTACTCACTCTCTACTACTCTCTACTACTCACTCTCTACTACTCCACTACTCCCTACTACTCTCTCTCTACTACTCTCTCTACTACTCACTCTCTACTACTCCCTACTACTCACTCTCTACTACTCCCTACTACTCACTCTCTACTACTATCTCTCTACTACTATCTCTCTACTACTCTCTCTACTACTCTCTGCTTCTCGCTCTCTACTCTCTGCTCTCTATTACTCATCCTCTACTCTCTACCTCTCTCTCTACTACTCTCTACCTCTCTCTACCTCTACCTCTCTACCTCTACACTTCTACCTCTTTACCTCTCTCTACACGTACACATATGCACATATATATATATGCATATATATATGCATATGCATTTATATATATGTATATAGACATACATATATAAACATATATAATATGCATATCTATATAAATACAAATATAAATGCATGCATATATATACATATATGCATACATATGCATGTTATGTACATGAAAGTCTGAAAAACACTAATAAAAGCAAAGCTAAAAAGCCACCTAATTACAAACAGAATTGCTTTAACTTAAACAAGGTTGAGACCTATTGCATTTTCAATGCTTGTTTACTTTGGTTCCATCAAGAAGGCATTCAGATGTGTCACACATTTGCCATAAATTCTGAATGTTAGCACTCTAGTTGCTCATTAGATCACTGTAGTAAAGCTACTGCTCACCAGGGAGTCTGCTGCTGGTATTCAAAGTGCATGTTTCAATCTGCATGTCAGAGTTTTTTAATTAAATAGAAGAGGATTTGAGAAGTCAAAATGTGCCCTAATTTTTCTTTCTGCAGCACTAATCATAATTTCTATGGCAAAATGAACCCCCTCATTTTGTTCCTTTGCAAATTAAATGTTTTAAGTGTTACCACTTTATTCCAATCAAGATGGCTTCAGGTGTGCCATACTTATTGTAATAAGTAAGACTGTTAGCTCTCTAGTTGTTCTTTAGAACACTCTGGACATTCTGTCATTGGGCTATACTTGGGCTACATCTGGGTGATATTTGTGCTACATTTGGGCTCTTTTGTCTCCGGTGGCCATCTTGGGAGACTTATTTGTTATGAAGTTTCCTAATTTCCTCATTTTCTACAGTCTCTTCAGTTGGAATACTTTCAGTTTTTTACTTTGATTCCATCAAGAAGGCATTCAGATGTGTCACACATTTGCCATAAATTCAGAATGTTAGCACTCTAGTTGCTCATTAGATCACTGTAGTAAAGCTACTGCTCACCAGGGAAGTCTGCTGCTGGTATTGACTGAGTTTTCGCCTAGGTCCATCAATGGTCCTGTAGGTTGTAACATACCTAGATGGAGTTGTTGAAAGTCCCTCCGGTAATGGGTCATGTACGCCACCATTATAACATTCTATGCTTTTGGGCCATGTAAGGTGGTTGAAATCTCCCATACTGAGGGTAAGGCAAATGAGGACAAAAAAAAAAAAAAAAAAAAAAAAAAAAATAACAATATATTTTTCTGAAAATTGTAAAAAAAAAAATCAAACTGAAATATTGAATTGTAAAACAAATAAAAAATGAAATATTGATACATTTTTTTGTTTTCATTATCTATTTTAATATATCTTTACTATTTTCTTTAAAACAATGTTTTTTCCCAAAAAAATTCGGAGTTGCGCACTCAAAGCATACACATCACGGTGGGTGCACGGATTCTAGCTGCTATTTTAAAAAAGTCGTGAAGGATCCGTGTACGGCGTGCGACGGCTGCGTGTTTTTCAGTTACATCATATACATTTAATATTATGTGATGTGCGCGATTGGTATGCGACCAGTCCGTGACTCCTGCTCCCGCGCATTTGCGACACATGCACATTACGGTACGAGATGCTTGCACGGTGGCGGGTCCCGCGTGACGTCATATACATGCTGGGGCACGCTGGGTGCGCGACTCCCCCCAAAAAATGTATGTTCCAAAAATGATATGTATGTGTCTTTAATATACATATTAGGGCAAGAAATTATCTAAGATAGTCAAAAAAATAACATATTTGTACTTATAATAAACTTATATTATTTTTAAATATATTTTCGTGAAGTCAGGTGCGTGCATCGTGAGTGCAGAGAACCAGGTCAGCAGAGGTGCTGTAGAGCCAGAGAAACCAGGTCAGCAGAACTGTTGTAGAGCCAGAGAACCAGGTCAGCAGAACTGCTCTAGAGCCTAATAAGCAGGTGAGCAGAGCTGCTTTAGAGCCAGAGACCCAGGTCAGCAGAGCTGCTCTAGAGGCCCAGAACCAGGTCAGCAGAGCTGCTGTAGAGCCAGAGAAACCAGGTCAGCAGTACTCTAGTACTCTCTACTACACTCTCTCTCTACTACTCACTCTCTACTACTCACTCTACTACTCTCTACTACTCACTCTCTACTACTCTCTCTCTACTACTCTCTCTCTACTACTCTCTCTCTACTACTCTCTACTACTCACTCTCTACTACTCTCTCTCTACTACTCTCTCTCTACTACTCTCTCTCTACTACTCTCTACTACTCACTCTCTACTACTCTCTCTCTACTACTCACTCTCTACTACTCACTCTCTACTACTCCCTACTACTCACTCTCCACTACTCCACTACTCTCTACTACTCATGCTCTACTACTCACTCTCTACTACTCTACTACTCCCTACTACTCTCTCTCTACTACTCACTCTCTACTACTCACTCTCTACTACTCTCTACTACTCACTCTCTACTACTCCACTACTCCCTACTACTCTCTCTCTACTACTCTCTCTACTACTCACTCTCTACTACTCCCTACTACTCACTCTCTACTACTCCCTACTACTCACTCTCTACTACTATCTCTCTACTACTATCTCTCTACTGCTCTCTCTACTACTCTCTGCTTCTCGCTCTCTACTCTCTGCTCTCTATTACTCATCCTCTACTCTCTACCTCTCTCTCTACTACTCTCTACCTCTCTCTACCTCTACCTCTCTACCTCTACACTTCTACCTCTTTACCTCTCTCTACACGTACACATATGCACATATATATATATGCATATATATATGCATATGCATTTATATATATGTATATTCACTGAAAAAACCATAGGTTTCACACATGTTATAGTTAGCGGAAATTTTACTGATAAAAAACCAGTGAAATTCCCCCGTTATAGTTAGCGCAGGCAACTATAACTCACGCGACTGCAATCCTCTGCTGATGCTAATACTGTATTTAGACACTTATTTGCCCATGTCTTCTTCCATACATTTTTAGCTATACATATATTACAAATATTTTTTTTTCATAAAGACACATATGTCATCAGCAGAAGATTGCAGTCGCGTGAGTTATAGTTGCCTGCGCTAACTATAACGGGGGAATTTCACTGGTTTTTTATCAGTAAAATTTCCGCTAACTATAACATGTGTGAAACCTATGGTTTTTTCAGTGAATTTGCAAGGTTTTTTAAATGCTATTTCCTAACTATAACGTGTGTGAAACCTATGGTTTTTTCAGTGAATTAGTACGGTTTTTTAAATGCTAAGTTTTTTTCCCTTATAATAAGCCCTGTACATTTGGTGGCCTTCGGCCACCAAAAGCACAGGGGGTGGGGTAAGTGTGGATAGTGTTTTTTGCCCTTAACATAAGCCCTGTGCTTTTGGTGGCCTTCGGCCACCAAAAGCACAGGGGGTGGGGTAAGTGTGGATAGTGTTTTTTTTATTTTTATTTTTTTACCGTACGCTTACGGTAAGCGTACGGTAAGCGTACCCCGCGAAATTGCCGAAAAAAAAATAAAACCGTTTTTGCACTTGGGGGATGTTTGGGGACTCCCTCAACATGACTATGTGGGAGGGAGTTGTCAAAACAGCCCCTTTACATGTTTTTGGGCTTGATATTTTAAAAATCACTCTCAGTGCGAGAGACAAAATGGCGGCCGCCGCTTCCTGGTTTCGGCCGATTCGAATGTTTACTAAGATCTAAGAGCCAATCAGAATCGGGCTCGCGCACGCCACCGTACGCTTACCGTAAGCGTACGGTAAGCGTACCGTAAGCTGGCTCAGATATATATATCGATTTAAAGGCTATTTTCTCAGAATCTACTGAACAGATTTACACCAAACCTACAAAAGGCACTTCCTTGACCTAGGGACTACCTCTCTGCCAAATTTTGAGTAATTCTGTTCAGCCGTTCGGGCTGTAGCTCGTTCTAAAGGTCCTATGGAAAAATGCATGGGAAAAACGCGTTTTGGGACCCCCCTTTTATCTCAGCCCCCGCTTGACGGATCCCCCCGAGACTTTCAGGGTAGGAGCGGAGCGTAGCGCCCCACCTATTTTGAAAAATTTGCGAGGATTCGTCGACCGGCGCCAAAGTTATTCAAAATAGAATGTTGAGGTTTTCCTATGGAAACGTGGTCCTAACTATAACTACCTACTGGCTATCGCCAGTAGGTAATAGACATACATATATAAACATATATAATATGCATATCTATATAAATACAAATATAAATGCATGCATATATATACATATATGCATACATATGCATGTTATGTACATGAAAGTCTGAAAAACACTAATAAAAGCAAAGCTAAAAAGCCACCTAATTACAAACAGAATTGCTTTAACTTAAACAAGGTTGAGACCTATTGCATTTTCAATGCTTGTTTACTTTGGTTCCATCAAGAAGGCATTCAGATGTGTCACACATTTGCCATAAATTCTGAATGTTAGCACTCTAGTTGCTCATTAGATCACTGTATTAAAGCTACTGCTCACCAGGGAGTCTGCTGCTGGTATTCAAAGTGCATGTTTCAATCTGCATGTCAGAGTTTTTTAATTAAATAGAAGAGGATTTGAGAAGTCAAAATGTGCCCTAATTTTTCTTTCTGCAGCACTAATCATAATTTCTATGGCAAAATGAACCCCCTCATTTTGTTCCTTTGCAAATTAAATGTTTTAAGTGTTACCACTTTATTCCAATCAAGATGGCTTCAGGTGTGCCATACTTATTGTAATAAGTAAGACTGTTAGCTCTCTAGTTGTTCTTTAGAACACTCTGGACATTCTGTCATTGGGCTATACTTGGGCTACATCTGGGTGATATTTGTGCTACATTTGGGCTCTTTTGTCTCCGGTGGCCATCTTGGGAGACTTATTTGTTATGAAGTTTCCTAATTTCCTCATTTTCTACAGTCTCTTCAGTTGGAATACTTTCAGTTTTTTACTTTGATTCCATCAAGAAGGCATTCAGATGTGTCACACATTTGCCATAAATTCAGAATGTTAGCACTCTAGTTGCTCATTAGATCACTGTAGTAAAGCTACTGCTCACCAGGGAAGTCTGCTGCTGGTATTGAAAGTGCATGTTTCAGTCTACATGTCAGAATTTTTTAATGAAATAGAAAAGGATTTGAAAAGTCACTCAAAATGTGCCCTAATTTTTCTTTCTGCAGCACTAATCATACTTTCCATGGCAAAATGAACCCCCTCATTGTGTTCCTTTTTAAATTAAATGTTTTAAGAGTTACCACTTTATTCCACTCAAGATGGCTTCAGGTGTGCCATATGTTTGTCATAAGTAGGACTGTTAGTGCTCTAGTTGTTCTTTAGAACACTCTGGGAAGCTGCAGTAGAACACAAAGGAATCAACTGACAGTCTCTGCCCTTGTTGGATGTACATGTTTTACTGAGAATGTCAGACTTCATTCTCATAAGACTGAGAAAGATACTGTGAATTTACAGAAAATATGCTCTTAGCTTATAGGTCACCTTCCAAACCTCTGTGGGAAAAGCATGAGAAAATATTTTTCTCTCAAACATGATTCATGATATCCCAGCAGAAGGCTTTATCACATGGTAAAATCACCTTAGAACACACCACAATTCCTAAAATGAGTATGGTACCATCAACAAATGATTTATATTGTAACTAAAGTCTTAAAACCTTCTATTAACTGCAATGCTTTTTAATGAAGTGCTATCATGTATATTGGTCCCAAGATGGCTGCCAACACTTCTTGGATGAAGTGCTGACAGCCAATCAGATCTCACGATGAGATGTGTGGTTAGGGTCCGCCCAGTTATATATGAGATTTTCATTTTCTCAGGAACTACTGAGCGGATTTACACCATTTAAGCAAAAGGCACGACTCTGAACCAAGGTCTACCTTTCTGCCAAATTTGGTGTAATTCCGTTCAGCAGTTCGGGCTGTAGCTGCGACTAAAGGTCCCTATGGATAATGGCATGGGGAAAACACGTTTTGGGACCCCATTTTTTCTCGGCCCCCGCTTGACGAATCAGCCTCAGACTTTTAGGATAGGAGCGGACCGGAGCGGGCCACGAGTTTTGAAAATGTTACGAAGATTCGTCAACCGGCGCCAAAGTATTCCAAATAGAATGTTGCGGCTTTCCTATGGATAATAGGTCCGAACTATAACTACCTACTGGCGTCTGCCTGGTGTTTCCTGGACTTTGCTTTTATTTTGGCAGAATAAATCCTGGATTGTGTACCTGCATATGTCGGGCTCATTCTTTCTTGGAGTGGGCATTGGGTTTTGATATTATGCCAGTATGCTGGAGACTGGCTGACCGGCATGCCCTCCCGATCTGGTGTGACGCGCAAAGACCAGCACCTTTGGATGTTTGTATGTAACTACAGCGCGTCACCCCCCCAAGTGGTTTAAACAGCACAGGCTGTAATGTACCACACGGGGAGAGAGGCTGCAGCAGATGCTGCGGGGGACACACCAGGTACTGCAAGATAATCCCTGTGGTCGAAAGCGGATGTTTGCGAGTTGCCGAGACACGCCACTTGGTGTTTGGCAGTCCCTCACTGTATGGGCTGTCATTTTGGACTCGACTTACCAGCATGCCCCTGTTCTCGAAATAACACGGGAGGCATTACAGCCAATAGCAGAGGCGGGGAGTAACAACGTGTGGAAGGGAGTGGCCTGAGATCGCCACAGGACCTTTAAATAATCCCCAGGTGTGAGGCTCTAATGGGAAACAAGAACCGGCACTGAAGAAAGCACGAAGACTCGCTGAAACGCGTCTGCCTGGTGTTTCCTGGACTTTGCTTTTATTTTGGCAGAATAAATCCTGGATTGTGTACCTGCATATGTCGGGCTCATTCTTTCATGGAGTGGGCATTGGGTTTTGATATTATGCCAGTATGCTGGAGACTGGCTGACCGGCATGCCCTCCCGATCTGGTGTGACGCGCAAAGACCAGCACCTTTGGATGTTTGTATGTAACTACAGCGCGTCACCCCCCCAAGTGGTTTAAACAGCACAGGCTGTAATGGACCACACGGGGAGAGAGGCTGCAGCAGATGCTGCGGGGGACACACCAGGTACTGCAAGATAATCCCTGTGGTCGAGAGCGGATGTTTGCGAGTTGCCGAGACACGCCACTTGGTGTTTGGCAGTCCCTCACTGTATGGGCTGTCATTTTGGACTCGACTTACCAGCATGCACCTGTTCTCGAAATAACACGGGAGGCATTACAGCCAATAGCAGAGGCGGGGAGTAACAACGTGTGGAAGGGAGTGGCCTGAGATCGCCACAGGACCTTTAAATAATCCCCAGGTGTGAGGCTCTAATGGGAAACAAGAACCGGCACTGAAGAAAGCACGAAGACTCGCTGAAACGCGTCTGCCTGGTGTTTCCTGGACTTTGCTTTTATTTTGGCAGAATAAATCCTGGATTGTGTACCTGCATATGTCGGGCTCATTCTTTCTTGGAGTGGGCATTGGGTTTTGATATTATGCCAGTATGCTGGAGACTGGCTGACCGGCATGCCCTCCCGATCTGGTGTGACGCGCAAAGACCAGCACCTTTGGATGTTTGTATGTAACTACAGCGCGTCACCCCCCCAAGTGGTTTAAACAGCACAGGCTGTAATGTACCACACGGGGAGAGAGGCTGCAGCAGATGCTGCGGGGGACACACCAGGTACTGCAAGATAATCCCTGTGGTCGAGAGCGGATGTTTGCGAGTTGCCGAGACACGCCACTTGGTGTTTGGCAGTCCCTCACTGTATGGGCTGTCATTTTGGACTCGACTTACCAGCATGCCCCTGTTCTCGAAATAACACGGGAGGCATTACAGCCAATAGCAGAGGCGGGGAGTAACAACGTGTGGAAGGGAGTGGCCTGAGATCGCCACAGGACCTTTAAATAATCCCCAGGTGTGAGGCTCTAATGGGAAACAAGAACCGGCACTGAAGAAAGCACGAAGACTCGCTGAAACGCGTCTGCCTGGTGTTTCCTGGACTTTGCTTTTATTTTGGCAGAATAAATCCTGGATTGTGTACCTGCATATGTCGGGCTCATTCTTTCTTGGAGTGGGCATTGGGTTTTGATATTATGCCAGTATGCTGGAGACTGGCTGACCGGCATGCCCTCCCGATCTGGTGTGACGCGCAAAGACCAGCACCTTTGGATGTTTGTATGTAACTACAGCGCGTCACCCCCCCAAGTGGTTTAAACAGCACAGGCTGTAATGTACCACACGGGGAGAGAGGCTGCAGCAGATGCTGCGGGGGACACACCAGGTACTGCAAGATAATCCCTGTGGTCGAGAGCGGATGTTTGCGAGTTGCCGAGACACGCCACTTGGTGTTTGGCAGTCCCTCACTGTATGGGCTGTCATTTTGGACTCGACTTACCAGCATGCCCCTGTTCTCGAAATAACACGGGAGGCATTACAGCCAATAGCAGAGGCGGGGAGTAACAACGTGTGGAAGGGAGTGGCCTGAGATCGCCACAGGACCTTTAAATAATCCCCAGGTGTGAGGCTCTAATGGGAAACAAGAACCGGCACTGAAGAAAGCACGGAGACTCGCTGAAACGCGTCTGCCTGGTGTTTCCTGGACTTTGCTTTTATTTTGGCAGAATAAATCCTGGATTGTGTACCTGCATATGTCGGGCTCATTCTTTCTTGGAGTGGGCATTGGGTTTTGATATTATGCCAGTATGCTGGAGACTGGCTGACCGGCATGCCCTCCCGATCTGGTGTGACGCGCAAAGACCAGCACCTTTGGATGTTTGTATGTAACTACAGCGCGTCACCCCCCCAAGTGGTTTAAACAGCACAGGCTGTAATGTACCACACGGGGAGAGAGGCTGCAGCAGATGCTGCGGGGGACACACCAGGTACTGCAAGATAATCCCTGTGGTCGAGAGCGGATGTTTGCGAGTTGCCGAGACACGCCACTTGGTGTTTGGCAGTCCCTCACTGTATGGGCTGTCATTTTGGACTCGACTTACCAGCATGCCCCTGTTCTCGAAATAACACGGGAGGCATTACAGCCAATAGCAGAGGCGGGGAGTAACAACGTGTGGAAGGGAGTGGCCTGAGATCGCCACAGGACCTTTAAATAATCCCCAGGTGTGAGGCTCTAATGGGAAACAAGAACCGGCACTGAAGAAAGCACGAAGACTCGCTGAAACGCGTCTGCCTGGTGTTTCCTGGACTTTGCTTTTATTTTGGCAGAATAAATCCTGGATTGTGTACCTGCATATGTCGGGCTCATTCTTTCTTGGAGTGGGCATTGGGTTTTGATATATATATATATATATATATATATATATATATATATATATATATTACCTACTGGCGGTTGCCAGTAGGTAGTTATAGTTAGGACCCTGTTTCCATAGGAAATCCGCAACATTCTATTTGGAATAACTTTGGCGCCGGTCGACGAATCCGCGCGAAATTTTCAAAATAGGTGGGGCGCTACGCTCCGTTCCTACCCTGAAAGTCTTGGGGGGATTCGTCAAGCGGGGGCTGATAAAAAAGGGGGGTCCCAAAACGCGTTTTTCCCATGCATTTTTCCATAGGACCTTTAGACACAGCTACAGCCCGAACGGCTGAACAGAATTACTTGAAATTTGGCAGAGAGGTAGTCCGCAGGTCAAGGAAGTGCCTTTTGTAGGTCTGGTGTAAATCTGTTCAGTAGTTCCTGAGAAAATAGCCTTTAAATCAATATATATATCTGAGCCAGCTTACGGTGTGCTTACCGTGCGCTTACCGTAAGCTTACCGTACGCGTACGGTGACGTGCGCGAGCGCGATTCTGATTGGCTGTTAGATCTTAGTAAACATTCGAATCGGTCGAAACCAAGCAGCGGCGGCCGCCATTTTGTGTGTTTCACTCAGATAAAAAAGGGTGATAACTTGAAAAGGGGGCAAGGAAGAGAGTTACAGACCCCCTCACATTTGAAAGGGGGTCAAAGAAGGACAGAAAAGTACAAAAAAAACATTTATTAATTTTAAAAAAAAATCGCGGGGTACGCGTACGGTAAGCTTACGGTAAGCTTACCGTACGCGTACGGTAGAAAAAAAAATAAAAGAAGAAAAAAAAATCAGATTTAAGTGTTTAGATATTAGGGGGCTCTAAAAAGAGCCGTTGTGTTTATGAAGTGATTTGCTTTTTTAGTGGTACCTACAAGTAAGTACCGACGCAGAGTCTAAGGTTCAAGAGGAAGACTCTGTTCCCTTCATCAGTGAAGTGTACACCATCTCCTCTATAAATGCCTTGCATTTCATAACGCAAGTTGTTGTGGTAAATGGAACCCATACCATAGTCTCGGAGGAAAGCAGAAACAGATTTGTTGACGTGCTTTCTTGCTTTGTCAATCTGCGGACAAAATTGATTGGACCAGTTCCATTTTTGCCTTTGGCATATGTTAGAATACACAAAGGCAGTTTTAGGGAAAAGTGAAAACAGTTGTGCAAAGGTGTCCTTCATAAGCATTTCCAGACCTACCCCAGTCAAAGTGCCTAGGTCATTGCCACCACAGTGCACTATTATGAGGTCAGGTGTTGGATTTGCATGAAGGATTTCACCAATGGCATCAATTGGCGCCACTTTAACCTTCTCTGACCAATCCATTTAATGTCTACATTTGGCAAAGCAAGGTCACTCACCATACCTCTTTTTTCTGCATACTTTTCACTCCAGAAGACATAGCTGTGCCCTACAATCCACACTGTGAACATCTTCAAAGGAGATCTGGATGCACTCAGGAGGTGTATTTCAGTAGAATGTGAAAAGGGAATGAAAGACAGTTTGGAAATGGAGGCATACATATTTTTTTAAAATAAAAAGAACTGATTGGCTGTTTGATATCACTCTACAATAAAAACTAGGCTGTATGTGTAAATTTATAGAAGCATGTTTTGTATTGGTACAGAAAAATGTGTTACCAAAGAACAGTACTATGGATTTGCTGTTAGGTTTGAAAAGTCAAGCACTCTTGCTCTTTGAAAATGAAACATTGTGTGGTGAACTTCTGACCTAACTCTACACAGCAGTGTTTCAAGAGCTGTTGCTATGGTAGCAGGCAGAAGTCAAGTTGGGGGAAGGGTACTAGGCTGAAGTCAAGTTGGGGGAAGGGTACTTTTGGAAAAGGGTTGGGTTTTCAACCAATAGAAATGTGTGATTACATTTGAAAAAAGGGGGAAGCACTGAGATTTGAAACTAACATGTATATGTGTGGAAAAAGAGAGGGAAGCATTGACATTATCTGGTTCTGCTGAGAGGAGAGAGGTGTACAGAACAGAGATCCTGGCTCTGATAATCTGCTGTTTGAGTGCCACATTTCTTTCACAACTAACTAATTTTAAAGGTGAGTTAAGAGTTTGAGACGGGATGTATATGGTAAATTAAGAAATGAATAATAGAATTGGGATTCCTTTTGTTGAAGTTGTGTTTATCATTTTGTGTTTTGGGAGAAATTTAAATGTGAGGAACATGTAAAATAATATGGACTATGTTTTCACCATAAATTAAGATGTACTGGTATAAATGAGGAATACTTTTAGGGTTTGAGGTTCCAGTCAGTAATGCAAATACATTCAGCATCACTAAGGCTGGTTGCCCTTGCTAGAGTGTAGTCAGTCACCCAGGTTACACATGTTTCTGGTCTGAAAAAGCTGTTTGGACATGTGCTTTTTTAAGAATCTGAAAAGTGGATTTGAAATGTGTCAGACTGTAAAAGTACTTATCACTTTAAAAAAAAAAGAGTAGTAAGTGTGCTTTCAAATTGGCAAAGAAATTTGTTTCTGACTAATATGAAAACATGGCTCTGTGTGCAAAGAGGAATTATAGACAGAGATTTATTGCGTATTGCTCTGGTGATTTTACATTTGCATTAGATGGAAAGGGGGAGCTATTTTTTTATGCAGAAGCAGACTCTTAGCACACACCCAGCTGCTTATCCTGTGGAATCATGCACAGTATTCACAACCGAGTGGGGTTTGAGGTTGCAGTCAGTAATGCAAATACATTCAGCATCACTAAGGCTGGTTGCCCTTGCTAGAGTGTAGTCAGTCACCCAGGTTACACATGTTTCTGGTCTGCAAAAGCTGTTTGGACATGTGCTTTTTTAAGAATCTGAAAAGTGGATTTGAAATGTGTCAGACTGTAAAAATACTTATCACTTGCAAAAAAAAAGAGTAGTAAGTGTGCTTTCAAATTGGCAAAGAAATTTAGTTTTCTGACTAATATGAAAACATGACTCTGTGTGCAAAGAGGAATTATAGACAGAGATTTATTGCGTATTGCTCTGGTGATTTTACATTTGCATTAGATGGAAAGGGGGAGCTATTTTTTTCTGCAGAAGCAGACTCTTAGCACACACCCAGCTGCTTATCCTGTGGAATCATGCACAGTATTCACAACCGAGTGGGGTTTGAGGTTGCAGTCAGTAATGCAAATACATTCAGCATCACTAAGGCTGGTTGCCCTTGCTAGAGTGTAGTCAGTCACCCAGGTTACACGTGTTTCTGGTCTGAAAAAGCTGTTTGGACATGTGCTTTTTTAAGAATCTGAAAAGTGGATTTGAAATGTGTCAGACTGTAAAAGTACTTACCACTTGCCAAAAAAAACAGTAGTAAGTGTGCTTTCAAATTGGCAAAGAAATTTCGTTTTCTGACTAATATGAAAACATGACTCTGTGTGCAAAGAGGAATTATAGACAGAGATTTATTGCGTATTGCTCTGGTGATTTTACATTTGCATTAGATGGAAAGGGGGAGCTATTTTTGTTCTGCAGAAGCAGACTCTTAGCACACACCCAGCTGCTTATCCTGTGGAATCATGCACAGTATTCACAACCGAGTGGGGTTTGAGGTTGCAGTCAGTAATGCAAATACATTCAGCATCACTAAGGCTGGTTGCCCTTGCTGGAGTGTAGTCAGTCACCCAGGTTACACATGTTTCTGGTCTGAAAAAGCTGTTTGGACATGTGCTTTTTTAAGAATCTGAAAAGTGGATTCAAAATGTGTCAGACTGTAAAAGTACTTATCACTTGCCAAAAAAAACAGTAGGAAGTGTGCTTTCCAATTGGCAAAGAAATTTCGTTTTCTGACTAATATGAAAACATGACTCTGTGTGCAAAGAGGAATTATAGACAGAGATTTATTGCGTATTACTCTGGTAATTTTACAGTTGCATTAGTAGGAAAGGGGGAGCTATTTTTCTGCAGAAGCAGACTCTTAGCACACACCCAGCTGCTTATCCTGTGGAATCATGCACAGTATTCACAACCGAGTGGGGTCTGAGGTTGCAGTCAGTAATGCAAATACATTCAGCATCACTAAGGCTGGTTGCCCTTGCTAGAGTGTAGTCAGTCACCCAGGTTACACATGTTGCTGGTCTCAAAAAGCTGTTTGGACATGTGCTTTTTTAAGAATCTGAAAAGTGGATTCAAAATGTGTCAGATTGTAAAAGTACTTATCACTTGCCAAAAAAAAGAGTAGTAAGTATGCTTTCAAATTGGCAAAGAAATTTCATTTTCTGACTAATATGAAAACATGACTCTGTGTGCAAAGAGGAATTACAGGCAGAGATTTATTGCGTATTACTCTGGTAATTTTACAGTTGCATTAGTAGGAAAGGGGGAGATAATTTTTCTGCAGAAGTAGACTCTTCGCACACACCCAGCTGCTTATCCTGTGAAATCATGCACAGTATTCACAACTGAGTAGGGTTTGAGGTTGCAGTCAGTAATGCAAATACATTCAGCATCACTAAGGCTGGTTGCCCTTGCTGGAGTGTAGTCAGTCACCCAGGTTACACATGTTTCTGGTCTGAAAAAGCTGTTTGGACATGTGCTTTTTTAAGAATCTGAAAAGTGGATTCAAAATGTGTCAGACTGTAAAAGTACTTATCACTTGCCAAAAAAACTGTAGTAAGTGTGCTTTCCAATTGGCAAAGAAATTTCGTTTTCTGACTAATATGAAAACATGACTCTGTGTGCAAAGAGGAATTATAGACAGAGATTTATTGCGTATTACTCTGGTAATTTTACAGTTGCATTAGTAGGAAAGGGGGAGCTATTTTTCTGCAGAAGCAGACTCTTAGCACACACCCAGCTGCTTATCCTGTGGAATCATGCACAGTATTCACAACCGAGTGGGGTCTGAGGTTGCAGTCAGTAATGCAAATACATTCAGCATCACTAAGGCTGGTTGCCCTTGCTAGAGTGTAGTCAGTCACCCAGGTTACACGTGTTTCTGGTCTCAAAAAGCTGTTTGGACATGTGCTTTTTTAAGAATCTGAAAAGTGGATTTGAAATGTGTCAGACTGTAAAAGTACTTACCACTTGCCAAAAAAAACAGTAGTAAGTGTGCTTTCAAATTGGCAAAGAAATTTCGTTTTCTGACTAATATGAAAACATGACTCTGTGTGCAAAGAGGAATTATAGACAGAGATTTATTGCGTATTGCTCTGGTGATTTTACATTTGCATTAGATGGAAAGGGGGAGCTATTTTTGTTCTGCAGAAGCAGACTCTTAGCACACACCCAGCTGCTTATCCTGTGGAATCATGCACAGTATTCACAACCGAGTGGGGTTTGAGGTTGCAGTCAGTAATGCAAATACATTCAGCATCACTAAGGCTGGTTGCCCTTGCTGGAGTGTAGTCAGTCACCCAGGTTACACATGTTTCTGGTCTGAAAAAGCTGTTTGGACATGTGCTTTTTTAAGAATCTGAAAAGTGGATTCAAAATGTGTCAGACTGTAAAAGTACTTATCACTTGCCAAAAAAAACAGTAGGAAGTGTGCTTTCCAATTGGCAAAGAAATTTCGTTTTCTGACTAATATGAAAACATGACTCTGTGTGCAAAGAGGAATTATAGACAGAGATTTATTGCGTATTACTCTGGTAATTTTACAGTTGCATTAGTAGGAAAGGGGGAGCTATTTTTCTGCAGAAGCAGACTCTTAGCACACACCCAGCTGCTTATCCTGTGGAATCATGCACAGTATTCACAACCGAGTGGGGTCTGAGGTTGCAGTCAGTAATGCAAATACATTCAGCATCACTAAGGCTGGTTGCCCTTGCTAGAGTGTAGTCAGTCACCCAGGTTACACATGTTGCTGGTCTCAAAAAGCTGTTTGGACATGTGCTTTTTTAAGAATCTGAAAAGTGGATTCAAAATGTGTCAGATTGTAAAAGTACTTATCACTTGCCAAAAAAAAGAGTAGTAAGTATGCTTTCAAATTGGCAAAGAAATTTCATTTTCTGACTAATATGAAAACATGACTCTGTGTGCAAAGAGGAATTACAGGCAGAGATTCATTGCGTATTACTCTGGTAATTTTACAGTTGCATTAGTAGGAAAGGGGGAGATAATTTTTCTGCAGAAGTAGACTCTTCGCACACACCCAGCTGCTTATCCTGTGAAATCATGCACAGTATTCACAACTGAGTAGGGTTTGAGGTTGCAGTCAGTAATGCAAATACATTCAGCATCACTAAGGCTGGTTGCCCTTGCTGGAGTGTAGTCAGTCACCCAGGTTACACATGTTTCTGGTCTGAAAAAGCTGTTTGGACATGTGCTTTTTTAAGAATCTGAAAAGTGGATTCAAAATGTGTCAGGCTGTAAAAGTACTTATCACTTGCCAAAAAAACAGTAGTAAGTGTGCTTTCCAATTGGCAAAGAAATTTCGTTTTCTGACTAATATGAAAACATGACTCTGTGTGCAAAGAGGAATTACAGGCAGAGATTTATTGCGTATTACTCTGGTAATTTTACAGTTGCATTAGTAGGAAAGGGGGAGATATTTTTTTCTGCAGAAGCAGACTCTTAGCACACACCCAGCTGCTTATCCTGTGAAATCATGCACAGTATTCACAACTGAGTGGGGTTTGAGGTTGCAGTCAGTAATGCAAATACATTCAGCATCACTAAGGCTGGTTGCCCTTGCTGGAGTGTAGTCAGTCACCCAGGTTACACATGTTTCTGGTCTGAAAAAGCTGTTTGGACATGTGGTTTTTTAAGAATCTGAAAAGTGGATTCAAAATGTGTCAGACTGTAAAAGTACTTATCACTTGCCAAAAAAAAGAGTAGTAAGTGTGCTTTCAAATTGGCAAAGAAATTTCGTTTCCTTCCTTATTTTCAAACTATGACTCTGTGTGCAAAGAGGAATTGTTTTTAGGTATTTAATTTGTGAAGGTGTTATTGTGATTTTCACTTGTAGGAAAGGGGTACTTAGTATTTTAAGATTTGAAAAGATCATAAAAAATGTATTAATATATTTAAATAAAATAAAGGAATTTTTTTTAGTTTTTTTCAGGTATTGCTGAAGAGCAGTGAACAAAATTTAAGATGCCTACAAAATCCAGACTAAGGAAAAACCACACAAAAAAACTATATTTGAAGACAACTGGAGGACCTAAGTTAGTTGAAGATGCTCATGTTGGGAAAAAGAGAAAGTCTTCTGGTAAGCAGACAAAAGATTTTTTAAAGAACATCTTCAAAAAAAGGAAAAATGTACAAAATGTCTGTACTGGAAAGAATGTTTTAAATAGAAAAGAAAAGGAAAAAATTGAGCATTTAGTTAATGCAAATATACCTTCAGAAATAATAATGATTAAGTTAAACAGAAAAACAGCGTTAAAGAGATACGTAGAAAAATGTTTCAGAGAAGAGTTATGTCCAATTTGATAAAGGATGTGAAGAAATATAAGCAAAAGGCTAAATTTTACAAGAGAAAAAAAGAAATTGAAGCCATTGCAGCTAAGGCATTAGAATTAAAAAGGAAACTATTCATTTTAATTTTGAATAGGATGCGTACATTAGATAAAATGGTTAATGGACTGAAATCACAAAGCAAAAGGAAAAGAGTAGTGAAAAGAACAAACTTTTGTAAAGTGTTTTTAGGAGAATGGATGCATAGTTCAAGTAGTGAACCTTTTTTTAATGAAGAGAGTTATTTTCAAAGTAATAGTTTGCTGCATGCAGTTGACACCAGAGGTCGTGCTTATGAAGTGAAAAATGGTTGTATAATGGAGAAGGAGAAAATGGTTCCAAGAGATGAGGTACAAGTGATGGCGGATGAGGCTATGGGGAGATGTCCTAAAGCCCCAGTGTACACTTGGAATTGTAGTAGTATTTGCACTGTGCGTCAGGAATCTATTGATAAATTTCGTGAGTTTCTAAGAGAATATAGTAAAAAAAAGTGTAAAACAGAAGATTAAGGTGCTTCAAAGTCTAGATCCATGCAGAGTGAGAGAGAATACTGGTTTGCAGGGTCATTCTCTGGCTTGTCTATCTAGAAATGTGTGTAAAAGTGTTTTTCATCATTTTAGGATGCTGGCTGTTCATCATACTGAAATGAGAAAATTTGTGAGACGGTTGTATTTTGCTAAAAGTCCAGCAATAAAGTTAGATGAATTGAATAGGGCTCTGTTCCGTGGATCGGTATCAGATGTAGAGAAGGTTACTGATGAAATTCAGTTTTGTTACTTTGGTCCTGAACAAGACAGTGCAGAAAAGGACACAGTAAATGAGGAAGAAGTGGAAGAGAATGTAGAACCCTCTGTAAGTAAGACATTTAATGATCACATAACAAAATTTGCAATAATCTCTAATGAAAGACCAAATATTACTTGTATTTGTTGCCGCAGAACTCATTATAGAAAACAAACCAGGAATGTTGATCTCTACAGAAAAAGTGAAAATGAAGATAATTATAAGTGGAAGGATTTTGCCACATATATATTTCTTGAAAATTGTTTTGAATTGGGTGAAGATCAGCGTATTTGTAAATACTGTTACAACAAGTTAGAGGAAAATAGAATGCCGACCAGAGCTGTACATAATAATTTAGAATTGGATGTTATTCCTGCCGAAATTTCTGAATTAAATACTTATGAGTCTATACTTATTCAATGTGTTCATCCGTTCCAGACCATAGTACGTATGGAGCCCAAAACTGGTAAATTACCTCCTTCAGATTTACTGAGAGGTTTAAAAGGAAGAGTGGTGTATTTGCCCTTGGATTTGAAAAAAAATATGGAAACTATTGATGCAGATACTTTGGAAAGTGAACCATTAGTTATTCTGGTTAATGGTGTACCTACAAAGAATAAGAAGATTTGGCAGGAGCTGGTAGATGTACGGAAAGTACAAAGAGCAAATTTGTATTTGAAAAGGAATAACAAATGGTATGAATCAATTTATATAGAAGAAGAAGAAGAAGATTTACAAGAAGACACAGAAACACCAACTGGACAAATTGAAAAAGTGGACAAGTCAAAGGAAGAAGAAATTTATGAACATTTTAGCATACATCCTCTTCATTCCAAAGAAGTTATGGGAGACAATATTGATCTGTTTCAGATGAAGAAAGCAAAAGGAACTCCCGTGAGTGTATGGGAGGAGAGCTTGGAAGCTCGATGTTTTCCCCAGCTGTTTCCTACAGGAAAAGGAGGACGATACGATGAACGTCCAGAACAGATTCCAGCTTCTGAGTATCGAACTACAAGACTATATGCAGAAGATCCCAGATTTCGACAAAGTATTCCTTATTTGTTCCATCTTTTATTTGAAAGCGACTTGTCTGCATTGCCTTATGCAGTAAATCACATTTTAAAAAGTGGAGTACATTTACAAAATGTGTCTGCTAAGGATTTTATGGAGAAAGTGCAGCACCGAGATGATCATTTGGAAACACAACTGATCAATCTGATGGCTTGTCAGCGTGGGACAAATGAATATTGGTACCGACGCCATGGTGAATTAAAATGCATGTTACGGAATTTAGGAACACCAACATGGTTCCTTACCCTAAGCTGTGCTGAGTACGCTTGGGATGATTTACTGGATTTTCTACAAGAGGCAAATTCAAACATTAAAAACATCGAATACAAGACAGCAGGAGAACTGTGCTCATTGGATCCGGTTAATGTTTGCAGATATTTCAATCATAGATTTGAGGCTATGATGTCCTTCATCTGCAATAAAAAAAATCCACCTCTTGGAGAAGTAGAGGATTTCTTTTGGAGAAAAGAGTACCAGGCAAGAGGTGCTCCTCATATTCATATGCTGTTGTGGATCAAGGATGCCCCAAAGTTTGGAACAGATACTGATGAAGCAGTGTTATCTTTCATTGAAGAATATGCAACATGTGCTATACCAAAAAGCACAGAAGAGAAAAAGTTAAAGGAGCAAGTTTTACGTTTCCAAAGTCATCGGTGTGGAAAATACTGTCGACGGAAATACAAGAGCAAAGATAAATACTACACTAAATGTCGATTTGGATTTCCTAGACCTGTTCTTTCAAATGGAAGAGTAAACAGTTTTATGTCATCTGTGAGACATACTATTACAAGAAAATCACCTAAGAATACCTACAACCTTAAAAGAAAAGAAGAATCAAAAAATATAAATGACTACAACCCAGTCATTTTATCCATGTGGAATGCTAACATGGATATACAGTATGTAGCTGACAATTCCATTGCTGTTGCTCGATATGTAACGTCTTACATTACTAAATCAGAAAAAACTGAATTGAAAGAAATGTGGGAAGAGATTTCTCACGAGAAGACTGTTAGTAAGAAGCTGTACAATTTCAGTTTAAAGATGTTATCGCATCGAGAAATTGGATCCTACGAATGTTCAGATAGGTTATCTTCTGCAAGTCTCTACTCGAAATCAAGAAGAATAATTTGGGCAAGTTTAGGCCTTGCAGCAATGAGAAATCGGGTACTGAAATCTGTTGGAGAAATTGAATATTTGGCCGAGAATGACCCAGAAAGTACAGATATTTTGAAATCAAACATGTTGGACACATATTATCCCAAGAGAAGTCAACATCTGGAGAACATGTGTCTCTATGAAGTGCTGCAGAACTACATTTATTCACGGAAAGCCGCAGAAGACATCAACAATGGAAAATATAAAGTCATTGGTGAGGAAGGATGTTTGGTGAAGCAAACAAAAGGAAGTTTGATAAATCACAGGAAGCTGAGTTGCGACACTACTGACAAAAAGGAATTTTACTACTTGGCTCTTTTACAGCTGTTTAAACCATGGCGTACAGAGGATGAACTACTGGGAGAATTTCAAAGCTATGAAGATTCCTTTAATGCTTGCAAAGACAGCATACAATGCAGTACATTCACAACTTATGTGCAAATATTAAATGAAGAAATTGAACAGGAAACTACAATTGCAGCTGAAGTAGCTAGAGACAGTTCTCAAGACAGCCAAAGTTCAGGAACACTCAGTCAAGATCCCCTAGGACAACCGATCATAGAAAATGAAGCTGCAGTAGCCATGAATGAAGTGGAAACGGCTATGAATCAAGCTCAAGAAGAATTTATAGACTTACCAAATTTGGAAAGACAACTGAATGAAGAGCAGCAACAAATTTATGAAGAGATCAGAAACAAAATTGATCACGGATTACTACATGAAAAAAAAGAGTGCTCATGCACATCATTTCATCCAATCAGGATGTATGTAAGCGGACAAGCTGGAACTGGAAAAAGTTTCTTAATAAAAGTCATCAGAAGCTACCTACAGCAAAAAACGGATTCAACTTTGTCTTGTGTGGTTACTGCTCCAACTGGGTTAGCAAATAAGTACCAAACTGAGTGCCAATGCTGCACAAGGCTTTTGCCTAACCTTTTTACCTGTGTATTGAATGAAACAATCACATGATTGACTGCTTTTTCGGTCAGATTTAATCGAAAGGAAGTAACTCAATTACATCATATTTTCATTTTTCAACATCTGATAATTTCTTAATCATAAACTGCACCGTGATTTGAACAATACCCTTATTATACAATTTGAATACAACAGTTTTATAAGATTTTGACACCTTCTAAAAATGCAATACTTGGCAAAAAGACATTCAACTCTTCAACATTCATACCCACTCACACCCATTCATATTCCTCATTATATACAAAACAAACTAAGTGAAAACCGTGTCGAATGACACGTGAAGGCCATCCAGAAAAGTTTTTGTACTCTCATTGCCTACACTCTTTCTTTCTTTAGAAAAAGGTTTTAGATAGTCGGTTGGCCTTAGCTCGTAAGGTCTACGCGTTTCGGAACCCTTTTCTTGCTGGGATCCTCGTCAGGACCAATGTACTGAAATAAATGAACAGAAGATTGTTTAACCAATGTCCTATCTCTTTGTGGCTCTGGTGGCTGCGCTATGTTTAAGATTCTCACCTGCAACTTAAATGCAGTCTGTGCCTCGCAGGGGATGTATTAGCCGTCTACCTCTGTCTGCCAAGCCCAAATTTTCTGCCTGTCAAACCAAATGATACAAGGAATAAAATCAACTCCTGCCTTCCTTATAATACAACACCAGATACAACTCTCTCAAAGTCAGAAGTCAGTCTGTTTAATGATTTTGGCGCTTACTTGAAGTATGCGTCGAGGTGCAGAGTCTCTGAAGTCACGGTTCTGGTTAACTCCGACTCCTCGGTGTGAATGATAATATTGACACCGTCCGTGTGTTTGAAAAATGGCTTCAAGGTTGCCAGTTGCATTCGTAACACTACGTGTCAGAAAAAGGAAAACGGAACTCGTAAACAATGTGTCTGTTGCTCAGTTAAAGTTGTGTGCACAGGATCGCGGGTGGTTGTTACCTCACCTCAATGGAACGAATTTCCCGCGTCTCGGTGGAGTTCTTTCACGTCGCTGCTATGCTCTGTTCCCGTTTCCGTCAAGGTGCGTTCTTGAGTGATTGACGCATCACGTGGGGACATGACGTAAGTTAGATGGCTTCTGGGAAATGTGGTTCTTGGAAGCTGGTGGCCTCTTTTTTTCTTTTTTTCCAAAAAACTTTATTTGGTCTGGCAAGAGGACGTAATGATGTTTATTACAGATCGCTGATGTGTTCTTAATGTGATCTTAGGATCTCTAAAAAAACGACGAAGACACCACTTGTCTTGTTGAACCCGTTTTCAGTTGTGGGGAAGACTGTTAAATTTCATTAGCCAGGTAGATGAGCATATCGCCACTGAACTGTAGTCGACTCTATCTAAAAACTGCGGTAGATGGACCCATCCATTCTTTGAGTTCTTTTTGTCCTTATCTATGATTTCTCAATTCTCTGGATGAAGAACAACATGATGGAATACGCTGCTTCGGTGTTGGTTGGCTTATTAATCTCCGGAGTAGGTGGAGATTTCTGGAAGGTGTTTTGATGTATTGGCATTTTGTGTTTGCGCTTCAGTGGATGAGATCCAATGGTTGTCACCTTCCTTCCTTCTCACTGTTCTTATAGGTTGAAAATTTCCGAGAGTTCGTTGAGTCCATCAACTGAAGTGTTGAATTTAATAATCAACATTGCTTCCCGTCTCAATAGTTTTGAGTCCAGATCCCCACCTCTGGCGTCTTTTTCGACTTTGGAAATAATAGTCCATTTCAGCTCTCTTTCTGTATGGTTTTTTGAGGACCAATGGTTGACAAGAGGTGCGTTTTGAATATGTTTGCGAATTCTAGATTTGTGTTGCTGAATCCTATGTCTAATTTCTTGATTGGTCTTCCCAATGTACAACTTAGTGCAGGGGCATAATATTCCATAGACCACGAATTTAGATTTACAGTTCGAAAACGTATCATGTTTCCAGTTGATCCCGTTGTGTGAGAAACAATCGCCTTCGATGGTTGACTCGCAGCATGTGCAAGTGCCGCATTTGTGGTGCCCTTGTATGGGAGGTAAGCTCAGGAAGCTTCTGATTGTGGCATTCTTGGTTTTGGGCATGGCTGCCCGTACAATCTGGTTGGCAATGCTTTTGTCCTTTTTAAAGGCAAAAAGAGGAGTTTCTTTGAGTAATGGATCTAACTGTCTGACCAAGTGCCAGTTTTGGTTGATTGTTTTTTTCAGCCAGTTTGATGTGGGGCCGAATGTGGTCACACAGACAATTCTGTTGGTCTTTGTTGTCGTTTTCTTCTCTAGCAATGTCTCTCGCGGGGGCCACCAAGCTCTTTTTATGGCTCTTTTTAGAAGTTTCTTGGGGTAACCTCGTAGCAAGAGGTTGTTCTTCAGGGCCTCTGCGTGGAAAAAATATTCATCCTTGAAAGTGCAATTGCGGCGAATGCGCAAAAATTGCCCATAGGGTAAATTTTCTTTGAGGCTTCTTGGATGATTACTGGAGAAATGTAGAGCCTTGTTCCTATCAGTTTTTTTCTTGAACAGTGTAGTGGCTAAGTAGCCGTCCATGGTATAAATTTCAACGTCAAGGAATGACATTTTCGATTTAGAATGGTTCATGCTGAATTTTATATCCTCTGTGCGGTTATTGAGCCACAAGAAAAAGGACTGTAATTGTTCTTCTTCCCCAGTCCAAATCATACAAATGTCGTCTATGTATCGCACCCAACTCCCGATGTGCTCTGCAAAGGGATTGTTATTGTAAATGAAAGCTTCTTCATACTTTGACATGAATAAGACAGCTAATTCTGGGGCAAAAGGACAGCCCATAGCCACGCCTTTTATTTGGTAGAAGAACTCTTCTTTGAAGCTGAAATAATTGTTTTTTAGTGCGAATGTTGCTAGTTCCATGATGAATTGAGAAGGTACTTTCGCTGGTTTTGGTCGGGTGTTGAGAAAACTGTCCAGTACTGCCAAACCCTCATCTTGGGGTATCTCTGTGTATAATGATACTACATCTAGCGTCACTAGGAAATTAGTATCTTTTTCAAATGTCATCAGATCCAATTTTTTGAGAAAGTCTGTAGTGTCTCGAAGATAAGATTTGACTTCCTCCATAAACGGTTTTAGAAAAAAGTCTACAAACTTTGAAATTGGTTCAAGCAGTGACTCACAGCCCGAGACAACTGGTCTGCCTGGGGGGCATGTCAAATCCTTGTGAACTTTAGGTAACACATAAAATACTGGAATGCGTGGATGTTTGTTTCTCAAGAACTCATATTCGCGTTTGCCTAGAAAACCTTGGTCAAAGCCTTTTTGGAGTATGTTGAAAAGCTTTCCTTGTAGTTCAAAAGTTGGGTCATAAGATATCTTTTTGTAACACCGTTCGTTGTTGAGTTGTTTGTTCACCTCTGCCGTGTAACGATCTGTACCCCATACCACAATTGAACCGCCCTTGTCTGCTTGCTTTATTGTTATCGATGGGTCATTTTTTAGTTCCGTTAGGGCTTCTCTTTGAATTTTGGTGATATTTGATTTTGTGTGTCGTTTCCGTTTTTTTTCAACATCTGTTATGGCAGATAATACGACTTTTTCAAACAAGATGACCTCTTTCGGAATCTTTCCATTGGTCCTCAAAAAACCATACAGAAAGAGAGCTGAAATGGACTATTATTTCCAAAGTCGAAAAAGACGCCAGAGGTGGGGATCTGGACTCAAAACTATTGAGACGGGAAGCAATGTTGATTATTAAATTCAACACTTCAGTTGATGGACTCAACAAACTCTCGGAAATTTTCAACCTATAAGAACAGTGAGAAGGAAGGAAGGTGACAACCATTGGATCTCATCCACTGAAGCGCAAACACAAAATGCCAATACATCAAAACACCTTCCAGAAATCTCCACCTACTCCGGAGATTAATAAGCAAACCAACACCGAAGCAGCGTATTCCATCATGTTGTTCTTCATCCAGAGAATTGAGAAATCATAGATAAGGACAAAAAGAACTCAAAGAATGGATGGGTCCATCTACCGCAGTTTTTAGATAGAGTCGACTACAGTTCAGTGGCGATATGCTCATCTACCTGGCTAATGAAATTTAACAGTCTTCCCCACAACTGAAAACGGGTTCAACAAGACAAGTGGTGTCTTCGTCGTTTTTTTAGAGATCCTAAGATCACATTAAGAACACATCAGCGATCTGTAATAAACATCATTACGTCCTCTTGCCAGACCAAATAAAGTTTTTTGGAAAAAAAGAAAAAAAGAGGCCACCAGCTTCCAAGAACCACATTTCCCAGAAGCCATCTAACTTACGTCATGTCCCCACGTGATGGGTCAATCACTCAAGAACGCACCTTGACGGAAACGGGAACAGAGCATAGCAGCGACGTGAAAGAACTCCACCGAGACGCGGGAAATTCGTTCCATTGAGGTGAGGTAACAACCACCCGCGATCCTGTGCACACAACTTTAACTGAGCAACAGACACATTGTTTACGAGTTCCGTTTTCCTTTTTCTGACACGTAGTGTTACGAATGCAACTGGCAACCTTGAAGCCATTTTTCAAACACACGGACGGTGTCAATATTATCATTCACACCGAGGAGTCGGAGTTAACCAGAACCGTGACTTCAGAGACTCTGCACCTCGACGCATACTTCAAGTAAGCGCCAAAATCATTAAACAGACTGACTTCTGACTTTGAGAGAGTTGTATCTGGTGTTGTATTATAAGGAAGGCAGGAGTTGATTTTATTCCTTGTATCATTTGGTTTGACAGGCAGAAAATTTGGGCTTGGCAGACAGAGGTAGACGGCTAATACATCCCCTGCGAGGCACAGACTGCATTTAAGTTGCAGGTGAGAATCTTAAACATAGCGCAGCCACCAGAGCCACAAAGAGATAGGACATTGGTTAAACAGTCTTCTGTTCATTTATTTCAGTACATTGGTCCTGACGAGGATCCCAGCAAGAAAAGGGTTCCGAAACGCGTAGAACTTACGAGCTAAGGCCAACCGACTATCTAAAACCTTTTTCTAAAGAAAGAAAGAGTGTAGGCAACGAGAGTACAAAAACTTTTCTGGATGGCCTTCACGTGTCATTCGACACGGTTTTCACTTAGTTTGTTTTGTATATAATGAGGAATATGAATGGGTGTGAGTGGGTATGAATGTTGAAGAGTTGAATGTCTTTTTGCCAAGTATTGCATTTTTAGAAGGTGTCAAAATCTTATAAAACTGTTGTATTCAAATTGTATAATAAGGTTATTGTTCAAATCACGGTGCAGTTTATGATTAAGAAATTATCAGATGTTGAAAAATGAAAATATGATGTAATTGAGTTACTTCCTTTCGATTAAATCTGACCGAAAAAGCAGTCAATCATGTGATTGTTTCATTCAATACACAGGTAAAAAGGTTAGGCAAAAGCCTTGTGCAGCATTGGCACTCAGTTTGGTACTTATTAGTCGACTTGGCCTTGCTGCCATCAAGTCAAAACCCAGAACTGTTCTTCCAACTGGGTTAGCAGCATATAACATAAAAGGAATCACCTTACATCGTTTGCTAATGTTACCAGTGGAGCATGAGAACAAAATACAATACCACAAGCTAACTGGAGAAGCATGCTTGGAAGTTTCAAGAGTATTGAAGAAGATGCAAGTTCTCATTATTGATGAGGTGAGCATGGTATCAAACTTAATGCTTGCCTTTGTGCATTTAAGAATGCAGCAAATTCTAAGGACAGACTATGACGTGTTATTTGGTGGAAAACATGTCATAGTTTTTGGGGATCTTCTACAGCTTACTCCAGTTAAAGGACAACCAGTGTTTAATACTGTGACACATGAAGACACAAAGAAGTCATTGGGAAGCATTGGTAATGCAAATATTTGGTCCTTCTTTGAGTACAAGGAACTTACTACTAATATGAGGCAAGCAAACGATGAAGAATATGGAAGTATTCTGAAAGATATCAGAATTGGACTACTGACTGAAGCTGGCACAAAAGCATTAAAGAGTCGGTTGCTACATTATTTATTCCCAAAGGAAGAAATAGTTGCAGAGAAGATATACAAGAACATTGCAGAAAAGAAAAGTGTCATCTGCTTAATGCCAACTCTACGTGAATGCTCAATATTCAATGAGGAGCTTTTGAAATTGGAAAAGGAAGATATCAGGAAATTGGAAGCAGTGGACAAAATTCAGGATGGAAGAATTACTATCACATTAACAGACAAACTGAAAAATAAATTGGATTCACTAGAGAAGAACATTTCCAAAACTGCTGGATTAGAAAAAAATCTATATATTTGCATGAACTGTAGAGTATTTTTAAGGAGAAATTTGGATGTTGAAAAAGGTTTAGTTAATGGAGCTATGGGAAGAGTTGTGGGTTTTATTAATTATCAGAAAAAAGATGGAATTGAATGTTTAAAAATAAAATTTGATCAGATAGAAGAAGTTATAGACATTTGTCGCTGTACAGTACGTTTTATGCTTGTGAAAGACTTATATGTACAAAGGAAACAGTTTCCGTTTTCTCTAGCATATGCTGTAACTATTCACAAGTCTCAAGGATTGACTGTAGATTGTGCATTTGTAAACATTGGTTCAACTGTGTTCAAAGAAGGTATGGCTTATGTAGCTTTGTCACGAGTGAAAACATTATCTGGTTTATTCATGATAGACTTTGATGACTCAAAAGTTAGTGCTGATACAAATTGTGTAAAGGAGTATAATAGATTAAGAAGAATCTATGCTCCTCATTTAGGTGAGTATCCTGTGTTAGAGAAACGTGTAGTTTCTCGTAAAAGGAGAATTGAGAATATCTGTAATGAGGATGTAGAGAGGAGGAAAAAAAAGAGGAGTGATGTAATTGCAAGCAAAAAGAAAAAGGAAAATGAAGAAGAGGTTGTAGGATGTCATTTGGAAAATAGCTCTGGTGTCAACTGCTACGCAAATGTAGTGCTGAATGTTGCATTTTATCTGGAAAGTTTGCAAGAGCAGATAATAGTAAATCAGAGAAAAAGATTCTGTTCTGAGTTGAGTCTCCTTTTTCAAAAGCTGAGTAATGATAAAACTCAAATAGAAAGTGCTAGTGAAATTAGAAAACTTTTAGATGTATGTTCAGGACGAACACAGTTTTCTCAAAATGTACAGCAAGACGCACAGGAATTCTTGATGTATTTTCTTCAGGTACTGGAAGAAGAGGGGGTTCCCATTGAAAATATGTTTGGTGTCTCTTATAAATGGGAACATAGTTGTGAAAACTGTTACAATACATGTGGCTCTAATGTTGATTCTGAAAGGTTTATTTATTTAACATTGCCAGACAGTAAAACAGTCACTTTTGCTAAATTAGTTAAAGATGCTAATCATAGCATGGAATGCGGTGAGTGTAAATCTGACATGTTTTCAACGTTAATTTTAAAGGAATACGGACAGTATGTAATTTTAATGATGCAACGATGTAAAGCTGATGGTTCAAAATTAGATACTTTAATAAAGAAGTTTACAGGACAGCAATGATCAATTTCAGGAAAAACTTTTGTAACAGTTGCAATAATTTTCCATGAAGGACCTACTGTTACTTCTGGACATTACACAGTTTATCTTAAATGTGAAAAAGGCTGGACACTGTGTAATGATTCCCAATTGATTTTCAAGCAACGTTTGCCTTTTGATTTAGCAAATTCCTATCTAATCTTCCTGAAACCTAAATTTTAGAGAGACTTGGCAAGATCTGTACAAAACAATTTTACCATTTTATTGGATTAGCATTGGGATTTTCAAAAAAATTTTTTTTTTAAATTACCATTTGGCCTAATGGAAAGGTAACCAATTGTAATGTGGACTTATTTAATTCCTAATGAATCTTTCGGAAACCAAAAATTTAGAGAAAATCGGTAACATCTGTACAATTTAAATTTTGGAATTTTATTGGATTACCATTGGAAATTTATTCAAAAAAGATTTTTTAAATTACTATTTGGCCATAAGGAAAAGTAACCAATTGTATTGTGGACTTATGTAATTATTAATTAATCTTTTGGAAACCAAAATGTTAAAGAGAATCGGTAACATCTGTACAATTTTAATTTTGGAATTTTATTAGATTACCATTGGAAATTTAATCAAAAAAGAATTTTAAAATTACTATTTGGCCTAAAGGAAATGTAACCAGATGTATTGTGGAGTTATTTGAGATATATTATTTTTGAGATTATGCTTCTGTAACAAAATTGTCTGACGGTATTTTAAGGAAATAGTTATTGTTATTAGATGATATTTTTATAGAATATTATGCATTTCTATAAAGTTATGTTTAAGTAAAAAGAGATTCTGGGCTTTTTTAAAACAATCTTTGAGATTGTTATTTTTTTTTTGCCCGCTGTTAAGTGATGAATGCAATTGCTTTCACAATTTATAGTGAAATGCAATATATTCTGAAAACAGCAAAAAAAAGGCAAAAACTTTTTTGGGGAAAATATGTAAATATGTATACTGTGTTATATAATGATTTATTAAATATTAATACTTTTTCTTTTTTTTCAGATTGTGAAAGAAAATTTTCGAAAAAAACCAACCATTTTTTCAAGTAATTTCAATTACATTTTAATTAAAAATTAAATTGTTGGGTGGGTCAGGTAAGTCAGAAATTAGATGGTGCCTTTCTTCCAATTTTTCTCAAACAGATTTTTAGTATTTAGTTATTAATTCCTCAAGGATCTTGAGATGTGGTAATTGATTTTTAGTGTTTTTTAAAAAAAAAAATACGCTTACCGTACGCGTACGGTAAAAAAAAAAAAAAAAAAGTTTTAAAGAAAAAATAAAAAAAAGTTGAGAGGGAAGGTTGGCTCTTAAAAGAGCCGTTGTGTTCATGCAGGGACAGAGGAAAGGAAGAATGGGAACATTAGCTGGTAGGACAAATGTACTGGTCTATTTTGTTGTTAATGAGGGGAAGACTGGTCTCCCTATGAACAATTAGACCATGGCAAAATGAACACCGCATAGTAACCCTCGCAAACCGATGGTTCGTTTCCACAGGATCAGAAAAAGGTGAATCTGCCCCCACAGATGAAGGGCTCTGCTGAGCTTCCGAAGAAGGACTCGGCTGAGCTGCTGTGGATGTGCTTGCACGACTTACTGAAGGGTTTCCTCTAGTATGTCGAGCATGTGTCCTAGGGTGTACATCCTCAAGGTGTCTCAACATAGTGTGATTCCCGAAGGAATACTTCTTGTTGGGATTACCTCGTGAAAGTACACGCTGGCACAGCTTGCAAGTCACCAAGGCAGCATTGACTTTTTTCTCACCCTCAGGAAAAGTAAAATACTCCCATATAAAAGAGCTCTTCTGTTTCCTCTTTCTCTGCCTGATGGTGGTGCTGCTAGCCTCACTCTCAGCAGAAGAGTGCTGGTCTGCCATCGTATCACAAAGACAAGTCAGCTCCTTCTCCTAAGGGATCACAAGCAGAAATGAGGGGAATGGGTGTGGTGTAGGAGAGTTCTAGAACTGAAATTACTTTGAACCAATCAAAAGTTTTGTTTCATGATCACATGACCCACCGTGCGCGTACGTTACACTTACGTTACGCTTACGGTGCGCTTACGGTGCGCTTACGGTAAAAGTACGCATGCGCGTAAAAAAGACACGCGCTCGCGCGCATGCGCATAACAGTCACTCCCCAACACTTCCGCGTAACGTGCGCGTGTAGCGTACACGCTTACGCGCCCCATACGCAGTACGCACGGCTACGCAAATTGCGTAACGGTACGCAAAAAGAGTAGATAAATTACGAACATTGCGTAAACCATACGCTTACCGTACGCTTACCGTACGCGCACTTAAAAAAAAAAAAAAAGAGAAAAAAAGATTTTATCTGTTATACTAATATATCTTACCAGTTTGGTAAAAAAAAAAAAAAGAGAAAAATTGATATATTGCAGATTTTTTTTATAAAAAAACATAGTGTTTTAAGAGAATAAAAAGTTACAACAAAAAAAAAACCTTGCTTTTTTAAAAAAAAAAACACATTTAATATAAGAATATATAATAAAAAAATCATAAAAAATCAATAAAAAAATCATGGGAATCACATATGTTATAGGTAAGAATTAGCATTTAAAAAACCACACAAATTCACAGAAAAAACCATGGGTTTCACACACGTTATAGTTAGAAATTAGCATTTAAAAAACCTTGCAAATTCACTGAAAAAACCATAGGTTTCACACATGTTATAGTTAGGAATTAGCATTTAAAAAACCTTGCAAATTCACTGAAAAAACCATAGGTTTCACACACGTTATAGTTAGGATTTAGCATTTAAAAAACCTTGCAAATTCAGTGAAAAAACCATAGGTTTCACACACGTTATAGTTAGCGGACATTTCACTCATAAAAAAACCATTGAAATTCCCCCGTTATAGTTAGTTAAGCTAACTATAACTCGCGCACCCGCAATCCACTGCTGATGACGTAACATATTACATCACTCATGACATGGTCAGTGACATCACTCATGACATCACTGATGACATCTCAAATGATGTAATATGTTACGTCATCAGCAGTGGATTGCGGGTGCGCGAGTTATAGTTAGCTTAACTAACTATAACGGGGGAATTTCAATGGTTTTTTATGAGTGAAATGTCCGCTAACTATAACGTGTGTGTAACCTATGGTTTTTTCACTGAATTTGCAAGGTTTTTTAAATGCTAAATCCTAACTATAACGTGTGTGAAACCTATGGTATCAATACTTATCCTAGCTATCAATTGATTTATACGTGACATTAAACGAACAGTCTGTTTTATTGTTACGGGTAACGTAATTTGCACAATTTGCCGATTTGTACAATTGTTTTTTAATTATTTATGAACAACTATTTAATTTTAAACAATTGTCTTTATAATCATTGTATGCTATTTATTTCCGTTTTTAATCCATATTGTGTAATATTTATGAGTGCACTGTTTACATTATGTCACCTTGATTATGTATTTCTTTTATGTCCATTCCCCGTAAACCGCCAAAATGCTTGAACTTTGAACCCTTACCAATTAGCACTGTCACTTTAAAAACTGTGGTCTAACCTAGTCACATTGTCATGTGATCAAGGCTCGGACGAGCCGAAACGTTATGGCGACATACTGCACTGAATAAAATTTCTGCACGAAGTACCTGGTCCGTGTCCGTATCTGCTCTGAAGCTGTTCTACGGAATCTGGTGATATATTTGGCCGAAGGATTCGCGCGGCCATTACACGAGACCCTCTCAGTGAATTGGACAACGCTGACGGCGAAACACTCTTCCGGTTTTCCAGGAGATCCTACATTCCGGAAGGAATACAGCGTTTGACCCCCCTGAACCTGCACGCTAGACGCCATTGAAGCTACGAGAGGATTTTGCCCCGGCGGTACCTGTGTTGGAGGACACAATACGAGCCAAGGAGATTCCTGACTGCAAGGCGAGCATACGAGTCAGGTATTCAGGGGATGAGAGTTTTTCGAGTGCGGGCTTAAAACAAACTTGATATAATTCAAAATATCGTTTGGGAAAGCCCTTTATTGTAAACAAGTGCATTTCGAGTATGTCTGCTGACAATGTGCAAGACCGGGAGGCGGCTGCAACCAATATGTTTTCTGACAGCCTCCCGTTACCTAACAGTCTTCGTGGAAAACAGGGTGTACTGACGAACACCAGCAATACTTTGAAGGACAAATTTAAAATACTTGAGAAGAACCTAAAAAATGAGCAAAGCAAATGGTGGGAATCGAAATCTCTCCAGGGTTACATTGATGTTAATCGCATTCCGAGAGGATTGAGAATACTTACTGCCCCAAGCTACGAGAATCCCAACCCTGAGTTGATGCGGGAATGGGCAGAAAGCAATCTTGAAGCATCAAGACGCCTGGTTTTAATTCTAATCAAATATGCTGACATTGACAGAGCACAACTCCTTAAAGAAATAGATGAAATCTATGAGGAATTGGAAAAGAATGAGGAAACTGATGAGAAAACCAAATTAACCAATGAGATGACGGCAAGGCTCAAAAAGGAGGAAACTAAAATAATGGAACGCAAGGCTTTTAAGTTCCAACGGGATCGTAATGACTATGAATTGGGCCAAATTTTCACTTTTTCTAAAAAATACGATGCATTAAGAGGACCAACAACAAAGGCTCATAGCAAGAATAGAGCACCCATTAGAAATAAAGACCAGCTGGACACGACGACATCCGATCTTAGTTCAGCAATAAGCAGCGGATCGGAATCTGAACTTCGTGATATAGGATCAGTAGATCAAGCTGCCAAACCCTCACCAGGGGATGAAATAGGTTTTTTATGCCACGAGCGAATGCAGTCTCTTCGACCCAGGACCCAAAGAAATTACAGCGACAATATGCAAACTACAAACGGCGCAAGAGGTACAGGGCGAGGAAGAGGCGCTCCCTATCTGAACAAAAGGAGGGGAAGAGGCCAATGGGCACCAAAGAACCTACAATAAGCAGTAACTCTACCATCGTCAACCTTACCGATCTTCAACTTTCAGCAAATGAGGAAAATATTCTTAAACTTGGCCTCTCCTATGCACCCTATAGAAACTTTGATTACGCAGCCACAAGATTGGATGTGTATAGAGCGGTGAGAAAGCTCAAATTACGCAAGTTCCATCAAATGAAAACAAACAAAAATCCTACATCCCTTGAACTGAACATAACGGAAGAAGTGGAGCCAAGTGGTTCATCACTTACCACCGAATTACTTGAGCTATGGACTTTAGAGGGAGCGGACCGATGTCCCCCTTTACAAACTACTAACCAAGCCAATTCAAATACACCAAGCAACCAAAGTCCATTCACTACATTCAGACCACCGTCAACATTTAACCCTTTGATGCCCCGTGATACAATTGATATCTTTCATGAGAATGTGACAGCACAGTTGAAGAAATTACAAAAACGAACTTGTAATCAAAAACTCGAATATGATAGACATAATCAACAATACGAGGCACTGGTGTCTAAATTAAGCAAAGACAAAGGAATCATCATCAGAAACAGTGACAAAGGAGGTAATATTGTCCTAATGACAAGAAGTGATTATGACAAAGAAGCTTACCTGCAGCTAAATGACAGACTTTGTTACGAACGTATCAACCAAGCAACTATGAAAATCACATACAATGAATACCATCAAAAACTTGTGAAATGGAAAAACAAACGTTTACTATCAGATGATGAATTTAAATTTCTATATAACACATCTCCAACAATTCCTATGTTATATTTCATCCCTAAAATCCATAAACACAAGGAAAAGCCCCCTGGCAGACCCATTATTTCCGCCAGAGGTGGACCAATGGAGAAATCATCGGTATATATAGACTATTTTTTGCAAGTTTATGTCAAATCATTGGACTCATTTGTACAGGACACAGGGGACTTCCTATTGAAGATCCAGCAGATTACCTGGGTGGAGGGGTATTGGATGATTGCACTCGATGTGGTTTCTCTTTACACGAGTATTAGGCACACTGATGGCCTAGCAGCAATCCAGTATTATCTATCACGGAGATCGGTACAACTTAAAGACCACAGTGAGATGTTGATCCAAATGCTTAGTCACTGCCTTCAAAATAACATCTTTATGTACAATAACCTGCTTTACAGACAACTGCAAGGTGTAGCTATGGGGGCCAGTTTCTCTCCAAGCTATGCCTGTTTACACATGGGTGCTTGGGAGGAACTGGTCCTCAAAGTGAAACACAAGAGAACCTTTGAGGACAATGTGATTACTTGGTTACGCTTTATTGATGATTTATTTGTTGTGTGGCGAGGTACCAAAGAACAGGCAGAGGCCTTTGTAACTGAGATTAACAGCAATGAACTCAATTTAAATTTCACAGCTAGCATGAGCCAATCATCTGTCACCTTTCTGGATACAGAGATCTATATAGCTAATAACAAGATTGAATCGAGATTATTCAGGAAAAGTACTGCAGGAAACACAATCCTTCACGCAGGTAGTGCTCACCCAGCGCACCTCATAGCTAGTATCCCCTATGGGGAAATGCTGCGGATTAGAAGGGTATGCAGCAATGAATATGAGTTAAGAGTTGCCCAACAGGCCAGCAAAAACAGATTTATAGAACGGGGTTACTCTGAAAGTATCATTGATTCATCAATAAGTAGATCCATGAAAGTTAACAGACAGGAATTACTCAATGCATACAAACAGACTGATCTCTCCAACGAAATTACTGAATCAGCTATTTTAGCACCAACTGAACCCCCTGACAACTCATTCAGAATAATTACTGGATACAGCAAACAGCACAGCGAGCTTTATAAAATCATCAATGGCAACTGGCCTATTGTCCTGAGTGATCCGGTAATTGGCCCTAGTCTACCACGTAAAGCATCGCTTACTTTCAGTAAGGCCCCATCGATGAGAGACAGACTAGTTGATACCAACCCGGAGACCATTGAAAAAACCACATGGTTACAAACCAATCATGGTTTTTTTTAAATGTAAAACGTGCAAATCCTGTACCCATGGTATTAACACCAAGGAGTACAGAGATGCTTTCAGTGACAAAAAGCATCAAATTAACAAGGTACTTACATGCAAGACTGAATTTGCGATATACGTTTTACTATGTCCATGTGGGTTGCAATATGTGGGCAGTACGAAACATGCAGTACACAAACGCATTTTGCAACACCTCCGGGCAATAGCCAATCAGGACAAAACATACCCCGTCGCCAGACATTTTAAAGAATACCACAATAGCGACAATCAGAGTCTCAAGTATTATGTCATTGATGCGGTCAATGCCAGTAGAAGAGGGGGTGACCGTGAGTCTAAGTTACGTAAATTGGAAACCAAATACATTTTACAACTTGACACTAAGCACCCAGGAGGCCTTAACATCACAGATGATTTACATACATGTTTACTTTAACTCAAAGGTGTTTTTTTCAATTTTGATAGTAGATACCCTTGGGGATCTTTTAACTTTCTTAAATATTTATTGTTTTAATTTTTATTCAATAAATTTTAATTAAGTATATCTATAGAGAATAGAAATCTTCCCATATATATTTTTTACATGTAGTTTTACTAACTTTATATTTGTGCATCTGTCCATTCCTCTGACATTCGCTACATGCTTGCCACCTACAACATTAATTGCTTTGAATCTGATATTTGAATAATCTTCGCATATTTTTTATATGTATTTTTACATGTTTACAACACTTCTACCTCAACATCTCGCATGACTATAAGCTTCGATTCCTACTAAGAGACTACTGATTTCGCTGTGCTGTTGTATATATATATATATATATATATATACTGAACATCCTTGAATTTAGATTTCCAATACCCTCCTATATAAACCTAAGATGGATTTTTAATTGTCTCAGTATTGCTGGATAAGTCAGTACCCCTTTTCCACTTATGAGACTTAGTTCTCAAGAAATTCTCACGCACTTTCTCCACGCAAATTAAGGGTTCTGTTTAGCTTCAAACCAAGTCAAAAATCAAGTGGAAAGGCAGCATAATTACGGTATTATAATACCTAACATACAGTGGTTGGGAGAGGGCATACCATATAATTATCTATGGCCGACATTACTCAGTGCAACTTACAATCGTTTTACACGCTTTAGGACGACTAGCATGTGACTGATGTGTATTATGACACTATAATAACTGTTAATTTAATCCACATGCGAACTGTCCCAACGGAATAGACATAATTTATATTTGGATTTAACCAATCAATACTTATCCTAGCTATCAATTGATTTATACGTGACATTAAACGAACAGTCTGTTTTATTGTTACGGGTAACGTAATTTGCACAATTTGCCGATTTGTACAATTGTTTTTTAATTATTTATGAACAACTATTTAATTTTAAACAATTGTCTTTATAATCATTGTATGCTATTTATTTCCGTTTTTAATCCATATTGTGTAATATTTATGAGTGCACTGTTTACATTATGTCACCTTGATTATGTATTTCTTTTATGTCCATTCCCCGTAAACCGCCAAAATGCTTGAACTTTGAACCCTTACCAATTAGCACTGTCACTTTAAAAACTGTGGTCTAACCTAGTCACATTGTCATGTGATCAAGGCTCGGACGAGCCGAAACGTTATGGCGACATACTGCACTGAATAAAATTTCTGCACGAAGTACCTGGTCCGTGTCCGTATCTGCTCTGAAGCTGTTCTACGGAATCTGGTGATATATATATATATATATATATATATATATATATATATTCACTGAAAAAACCATAGGTTTCACACACGTTATAGTTAGGAATTAGCATTTAAAAAACCTTGCAAATTCACTGAAAAAAACATAGGTTTCACACATGTTATAGTTAGCTGGACATTTCGCTCGTATAAAACCATTGAAATTCCCCCGTTATAGTTAGTTCAGCTAACTATAACTCGCGCGCCCGCAATCCACTGCTGATGACGTCACATATTACATCACTCATGACCTGGTCAGTGACATCACTCATGACATCACTGATGACATCTCAAATGACATCACTGATGACATCATCCATTGAGTATGTGTTTGTGAACAATTTTAATATGTTTAATATATATAGGGTAAGGCCTGTTGAAGATTGAGTGGTGTACAAGTGTGTGAATGGATGATTTTCTAGGTGCGTAACTGTCTCTATAAGTGAGTCATTAAATGTATCTTACTGCAGACTAGTGACTAAACTGTGTATATGTCTGTATGTGTCTGTCTGTTGGTGTCTAAGTGGCTGCATAGTGTTGTGAATAGCTATATAAGTGTCTATATGGGTTATTGATTGGTTGTCTGAGTATCTGTATGGGTGCCTGTGTGTTTGTGTGGGTAGGTGTGTGTTTCTCTGTGCATAGATGTTTTTCAGTGGGTGATTCTATGGGTGCATGGTTTTAAGAGTGCATCTGTGATGGACTGTATGGTTGAGTGAGTGTATGTATGGGTGTGTTACGGATTGAATGTATATCTCAGTGTTACATTTGTGAGTAACTACATATCTGAAAGGCAGTATATATGCGTGTAAGAGTATATAAGTGGGTATATGTGAGAGTGTGTGATTGTGAGATTGGCTGTATGGATGTCTGTGTGCTTGTATCAATTATTGTATAAGAGCGTAAGAATGTGGTACTATTTTTAAGAGCAAGTGAACTTGAGTGTTTTAACTGTATAGATGTGTAAATTGGACTGTGTTTAATTACTTGCACGACTGAGTAGGTGTGTTAGTACCTCAATGGATGATTGGCGGTGTGTGAGTGTCTATATAGGTGTCTAAATACATATGGTAGTCTTGTATGGAGTGACTGACTGTACAGGTGAATGAGTGGAGTTGTATGTAGACCTAAGACTTAATAAGTGAGTATCTAGTTATTGCTATTTGATTACGAATGGTTTTGAGAATGTAAGTCTGAAATTTTCAGTCGGTGTTTGAAAGGTTATGTTAGGGTGTGAGAAAATGTGGTTATATATCACATGGATGACATCATCAGTGATGTCATCACTGATGTCATTTGAGATGTCATCAGTGATGTCATGAGTGATGTCACTGACCATGTCATGAGTGATGTAATATGTGACGTCATCAGCAGTGGATTGCGGGCGCGCGAGTTATAGTTAGCTGAACTAACTATAACGGGGGAATTTCAATGGTTTTATATGAGCGAAATGTCCAGCTAACTATAACATGTGTGAAACCTATGGTTTTTTCAGTGAATTTGCAAGGTTTTTTAAATGGTAATTTTTTTTTTTTTTTTTTTTTGAGATTTGTTTTTTTAACAATATGCTACCTATGTATATAATCTTAGATTTACTGTATCCTGCAATACGGAATGGCTCACCTTTTAAAAAAAAATTGTTTAGATATAGTTGAACAGCATAGTTAATATCTTCTACAAACCTTTATATATATTTTTTTTGTATGAATTTTTACCGTGCGTGTACGGTAAGCTTACGGTACGCGCACGGTACGCTATAAGTACGGTGCGCGTACGTAATATGTATGCTCCGTGTGCGCATGCGTTCGCGATTTACGTGCGCATGCGTACTTCATCCGTGGCGCGTACACGCTGGCTTCCTACGCGCATGCACGTGTTTTATTTTTGCACATGCGCGAGTGCTCCTTACGCGGAGCCACCGTACGCGCATGCGTGCGTGCCTCTAATGCGCGTGCGTGCGTCTTACGTACGCGCATCCGTACTTTTGCCGTGCGCGTACGGTAAGCGTACGGAGCGCGCACGGTAGGTCATGTGATCCAGAAACAACACTTTTCATTGGTTTAAACTTCTTTCATTTCCAGAAACTTCCAACACCACACCCATTCCCCTCATTATTGCTTGTGATTCCCTAGGAGAAGGAGCTGAAGTGTCTTTGTGATACAATGGCAGAGCAGCAATCCTCTTCTGGGAGTGAACAGGACAGCATTATCAGACAGAGAAAGAGGAAACAGAAGGATTCTTTTGTCTGGGAATATTTTACATTTCCAGAGGGGCAGAAGAAAGTCAATGCTCCAAAAGTCACCTGCAAGCTTTGTGGGCGTGTCTTGTCTAGAGGAGATCCAAAGAAGAAGTATTCTTTTGGAATCTTCACTATGTTCAGACACATTAGGGAAGTACATCCCAAGACTTTTGCTCGAGCTACTGCAGCAACCTCTCCAGCAGCTCAGCCGAGCACATCCGCAGAAGCTCAGCCGAGTACATCTTCGGCAGCTCAGCCGAGCACTTCCTCTGCGGTGGGAGCGTCACCCTCTTCTGCTCCTCTGGACATTTACCCTCGATTTCAGAGGGTACAAATACAGTGCAATACTTGCTATGCTCTTATTGCTTTTGGGGAGTCTAGTATTCCTCTAATAGACAATAAGATAGAGCAGCACAAGTGCGGTACCTTTTAATATTCCCATTCTTTCCTTCCTCTGTCCCTGTATTAACACAACGGCTCTTTTAAGAGCCACCTTACCTCAAAAAAATTTTATAATTTTTTTAATCACTTTTTTTTAAAAAAATTCCCCACTGTGCGCGCATTTTTTTTTTTTTTTAAATAAAATCTTTTTTTCACCCTTCAAGGTACTTGAAGGGCCACAAGGGAAATCAGAAAAACAGAGTGAGGAGAAGTGAAAAAAAGGGAGCATGAAAGTAAATGTGTGATAAATACAGATATTTCAAACTTACCTGACCAACAAAATAACTTAATTATCAATAAATAGTTTTTTTTAATTGCTAGAAAAAAGGATTAATTTTCATAAATTTTCTTTCTCAATCTGTAAAAAAAGAAAAAAGTATTAATATTTAAGAATACATTTTAGAATACAGTACACATATTTTCATATTTTAAAAAACAATATTTTGCCCTTTTTTTGCTGTTTTCAGAATATATTGAATTTTACTGTAAATCGTGAAACCAATTGCATTCATCACTTAACAGCGGGCAAAAAAATTAACAATCTGAAAGATTGTTTAAAAAAAGCCCTGAATCTCTTCTCAGTAAAACATACCTTTATAGAAATGTAACATATTTAATAAAAATATCATCTAAGAACAATAACTATTTGCAATAAATATCGTCTGTAAATCTTGTTGCTTAAGCACATACACCAAAATAATATCTGTCAAAGAAGTCCACAATAGAATTTTTTACCTTTCCATGAGGCCAAATGGTAATCTTTAAATTCTTTTTTGATGAAATATCCAATGGTAATCCAATAAAATTGCAAAAATGATTTGTTCAGATGTTGCAATTTGTATCTAAAATTTTGGTTTCAGAAAAATGAAATATGAATTTGGTAATTCTGCAGGCAAACGTTGCTTGAAAATCAATTGAGAATCATTACACAGTGTCCAGCCTTTTTCACATTTAAGATAAACTGTGTAATGACCAGAAGTTATAGAAGGTCCATCATGGAAAATTATTGCAACTGCAACAAAAGTTTTTCCAGATATTGATAATTGATGTCCTGTAAACTTCTTTATTAAAGTGTCCAATTTTGAACCATCAGCTCTACAACGTTGCATCATTAAAATTACATACTGTCCATATTTCTTTAAAAATAACGTTGAAAACATGTCTGCTTTACATTTAGAACATTCCATGTTGTGATTGGCACTAATTTACTAAAAGTCACTGATTTACTCTCTGGTAATGTTAAATATATAAACCTTTCTGAATCAACATTAGAGCTACATGTGTTGAAACAGTTTTCACAACTATGTTCCCATTTATAAGAGAGACCAAACATATTTTCTGTTTCTACCCCTTCATCTTCCAGTACCATAAGCATATACATCAAGACTTCCTGTGCATCTTGCTGGACATCTTGTGTAAACTGTGTACATCCAGAACATTCATCTAAAAGATTTCTAACATCAGAAGCACTTTCTATTTTAGTTTTATCAATACTCAGCTTCTCAAAAAGAAAACTCAGCAGAGAACAAAATCTTTTTTCATGATTTACTATTATCTGCTCTTTCAAACTTTCAAGATAAAATACAACATTCAGCACTACATTCGCGTAGCAGTTGACACCAGAGCTATTTTCAAAATGACAACCAACAACCTCTTGAACATTGTCCTTTTTCTTTTTGCTTGCAATCACATCACTCTCCTTTTGTTTTCTCTTCTGTACATCCTCATTACAGATATTCTCAATTCTCCTTTTCCGAGAAAAAACACGTTTTTCAAACACAGGATACTGACCTAAATGAGGAGCATAGGTTCTTCTTAATCTATTATACTCCTTTACGCAATTTGCATCAGCACTAACTTTTGAGTCATCAAATTCTATCATGAATAAACCAGATATTTTTTTCACGCGTGACAAAGCAACATATGCCATACCTTCTTTGAACACAGTAGAACCAATGTTTACAAAAGCACTATCTACAGTTAATCCTTGAGATTTGTGAATAGTTACAGCATATGCTAGAGAAAACGGAAACCGCTTCCTACGTACATATAAGTCTTTTACAAGCAAAAAATGGACTGAACAACGACTAATGTCTTTAACCTCTTCAATCTGATCAAATTTTATTTTTAAAAATTCAATCCCATCTTTTTTCTGGTATTTCACAAAACCCACAACTTTACCCATAGCTCCATTCACTAAACCTTTTTCTACATCCAAATTTCTTCTTACAAATACTCGACAGTTCATACAAACAAAGATTTTTTTCTAATCCAGCTGTTTTCGAAATGTTCTTCTCGAGAGAATCCAATTTATTTTTCAATTTGCCTGTTAATGTAATAGTAATTCCTTCATGCTGAATTTTGTCCACTGCTTCCATTTTCTTAATCTCTTCCTTTTCCAATTTCAAAAGTTCCTCATTGAATATCAAGCATTCACGTAGTGTTGGCATTAAGCAGATTACAGTATTTGTTTCTGCAATGTTCTTGTATATTTTCTCTGCAACTATTTCTTCAGTTGGAAATAAATTATGTAGCAACCGACTCTGTAATAATTTTCTGCCAACTTCTGTGAGTAGTCCAATTCTGATATATTTCAGAATACTTGCATAATCTTCATCATTTGCTTGCCTCATATTGGTAGTGAGTTCTTTGTACTCAAAGAATGACCAAATATTTGCATTACCAATAGTTCCTAATGACTTCTTCGTGTCTTCATGTGTCACAGTATTAAACACTGGTTGTCCTTTAACTGGAGTGAACTGCAGAAGATCCCCAAAAACGATAACATGTTTTCCACCAAATAACACGTCATAGTCTCTATTTAGAATTTGCTGCATTCTTAAATGCACAAAGGCAAGCATTAAGTTTGATACCATGCTTACCTCATCAATAATGAGAACTTGCATCTTCTTCAACACTCTTGAAACTTCGAAGCATGCTTCTCCTGTTAGCTTGTGATATTCTACTTTGTTCTCATGCTCCACTGGTAACATTAGCAAGCGATGTAAGGTAATTCCTTTTATGTTATATGCTGCTAACCCAGTTGGAGCAGTAACAACACAAGACAAAGTTGAATCTGTTTTTTGCTGTAGGTAGCTTATGATGACTTTAATTAAGAAACTTTTTCCAGTTCCAGCTTGTCCACTCACATACATCCTGATTGGTTCAAATGATGTGCATGAGCACTCTTTTTTTTATGTAGTAATCCATGATAAAGTTTTTTTGTGACTTCTTCATAAATTTGTTGTTGTTCTTCATTCAGTTGCTGTTCCAAATTTGGTAAGTCTATTAAATCTTCCTGAGCTTGATTCATAGCTGTTTCCACTTCAGTCATGGCTATTGCAGCTTCATTTTCTATGATTGGTTGTCCTAGGGGATCTTGAATGAGCGTTCCAGAACTTTGGCTGTCTTGAGAACTGTCTCTAGCTACTTCAGCTGCAATTGTAGCTTCCTGTTCAATTTCTTCATTTAACATTTGTACATAATTTGTGAAAGTACTGCATTCAATCGTATCTTTACATGCATTAAAGGAATCTTCATAGCTGTGAAAATCTCCAAGTAATTCATCCTCTGAACGCCATGGTTTAAACAGCTGTAAAAGTGCTAAGTAGTAAAATTCCTTTTTGTCAGGAGTGTCGCAACTCAGCTTCCTGGGATTAATCAAACTTCCTTTTGTTTGCTTCACCAAACATCCTTCCTCACCAATGACTTTATATTTTCCATTGTTGATGTCTTCTGTGGCTTTCCGTGTAAAAATGTAGTTCTGCAGCACTTCATAGAGACACATGTTCTCAAGATGACGACTTCTTTTTGGGTAATATGTGTCCAACGTGTTTGATTTCAAAATATCTGTACTTTCCGGGTCGTTCTCTGCCAAATATTCAATTTCTCCAACAGATTTCAGTACCCGATTTCGCATTCCTGCAAGACCTAAACTTACCCAAATTATTCTTCTGGATTTGGAGTACAGACTTGCAGATGATAACCTATCTGAGCATTCGTATGATCCAATTTCTCGATGCGATAACATCTTTAAACTGAAACTGTATAGCTTTTTACTGACAGTCTTCTCGTGAGAAATCTCTTCCCACATTTCCTTCAATTCTGTTTTCTCAGATTTAGTGATGTAAGATGTGACATACCGAGCAACAGCAATAGAATTGTCAGCAACATACTGAATATCCATGTTAGCATTCCACATGGATAAAATGATTGGGTTGTAGTCAATTATATATTTTGACTCTTCTTTTCTTCTTAGGTTGTACGTATTTTTGGGAGATTTTCTTGTAATAGTATGTCGCACAGCTGATATAAAACTGTTGACTCTTCCTTTTGAAAGAACAGGTCGTGGAAATCCAAATCGACATTTTGTGTAGAATTTTTCTTTACTCTTGTACTTTCGTCGACAGTATTTTCCACACCGATGACTTTGGAAACGTAAAACTTGTTCTTTTAAGTTTTTCTCTTCTGTGCTTTTAGGTATAGCACATGTTGCATATTCTTCGATGAAACTTAAAACTGCATCATCAGAATCTGTTCCAAATTTTGGGGCATCCTTGATCCACAACAGCATATGAATATGAGGAGCACCTCTTGCTTGGTACTCTTTTCTCCAAAAGAAATCCACAACTTCTCCAAGAGGTGGATTTTTTTATTGCAGATGAAGGACATCATAGCCTCAAATCTATGATTGAAAGATCTGCAAACATTAACCGGATCCAATGAGCACAATTCTCCTGCTGTCTTGTATTGGATGTTTTCAATATTTGAATTTGCCTCTTGAAGAAAATCCAGAAGATCATCCCAAGCGTACTCAGCACAGCTTAGGGTGAGAAACCATGTAGGAGTTCCTAAATTCCGTAACATACATTTCAATTCTCCATGGCGTCGGTACCAATATTCATTAGTTCCACGCTGACAAGCCATCAGATTCATCAATTGTGATTCCAAATGATCATCTCGCTGTTGCACTTTGTTCATAAAATCCTTTGCAGACACATTATGTAGATGTACTCCACTTTTTAAAATGTGATTTACTGCATAAGATAGTGCAGACAAGTCACTTTCAAATAAACGATGGAACAAATAAGGAATACTTTGACGAAATCTTGGATCTTCTGCATATAATCTTGTAGTCCGATACTCAGAAGCAAGAATCTGTACTGGGCGTTCATCATATCGTCCACCTTTTCCTGTAGGAAACAGCTGGGGAAAACATCGAGCTTCCAAGCTCTCCTCCCATACACTCACGGGAGTTCCTTTTGCTTTTTTCATCTGAAACAGATCAATAGTGTTTGCCATAACTTCTTTTGAATGAAGAGGATGTATGCTGAAATGTTCATAAATTTCTTCTTCTTTTGACTTATCCACTTTTTCAATTTGCCCAGCTGGTATTCCTGAGTCTGGTAGTAAAACTTCTTCATCTTCATCCATATAAATTGTTTCATACCATTTATTATTTCTTTTCAAATATAAATTTGCTCTTTGTACTTTTCGTACATCTACCAGCTCCTGCCAAATTGTCTTATTCTTTGTTGGTACTCCATTAACCAGAATAACTAATGGTTCAGTTTCCAATCTATCTGCATCAATTGTTTCCATACTTTTTTTCAAATCCAATGGCAAATAGACAACTCTTCCTTTTAAACCTCTTTGTAAATCCGAAGAAGGTAATTTACCTGTTTTGGGCTCCATACGCACTATGGTCTGAAACGGATGGACACATTGAATGAGTATAGACTCATACGTATTTAAATCAGAAAGTTCTGCAGGAATATCAACCAATTCTAAATTATTATGTACAGCTCTGGCTGGCATTCTATTTTCTTCGAACTTGTTATAACAGTATTTACAAATACGCTGATCTTCACCCAAATCAAAACTATTTTCAAGAAATATATATGTTGCAAAATCCTTCCACTTATAATTATCTTCATTTTCACTTTTTTTATACAGATCAACATTTCTTGTTTGATTTTTGTAATGGCTTCTCCGGCAACAAATACAAGTAATATTTGGTCTTTCATTAGAGATGATAGTAAATTTTGTCATTTGATCTTCAAAATTTTTACTAACAGTGGGTTCTACATTCTCTTCCACATTTTCTTCAATAACTGTGTCATTACCTGCACTTTCTTGTTCCGGACCAAAGTAACAAAACTGAATTTCATCAGTAACCTTCTCTACATCTGATACAGATCCACGGAACAGAGCCCTATTCAACTCATTTAACTTTAGTGCTGGACTTTTAGCAAAATACAATCTTCTCACAAACTTTCTCATTTCAGTATGAAGAACTGCCAGCATCCTAAAATGGTGAAAAACACTTTGGCAAACTTTCCTAGAAAGACAAGCCAGAGAATGTCCTTGCAAACCAGTATTCTCTCTCACTCTACATGGATCTAGTCTTTGAAGCACCTTAATCTTCTGTTTAACACTTTTTTTACTATATTCTCTTAGAAACTCACGTAATTTATCAATAGATTCTTGTCGTGCAGTACAAATACTACTACAATTCCAAGTGTACACTGGGGCTTTAGGACGTCTCCCCATAACCTCATCAGCTATCACTTCTTCCTCATTTCTTGGAACCATTTTCTCCTTTTCCATTACACAACCATCTTTCACTTCATAAGCTCGACCACTGGTGTCAACTGCATGCAGCAAACTATTACTTTGAAGATAACTCTCTTCATTAAAAAATGGTTCAGTACTTGAACTATGCATCCATTCTCCTAAAAACACTTTACAAAAGTTATTTCTTTTCACTACTCTTTTCTTTTTGCTTTGTGACTTCATTACATTGACCATTTTATCTAATGTACGGATCCTGTTCAAAATTAAAATGAATAGTTTTCTTTTTAATTCTAAAGCCTTAGCTACAATTGATTCAATATCTTTCTTTCTCTTATAAAATTTCCCTTTCTTCTTATATTTTTTCACATCCTTTAGCAAATTGGACATCACTCTTCTCTGAAACATTTTTCTACGAATGTCTTTAAATGCTGTTTTTCTTTTTAAGTCAATCTTTATTGCTTCTAATTGTACATTAGCATTTAGTAATTTCTCACTTTTGTCCTGTTGTTTTCTACTTGAAACACTATTTGCAGTGGGGACATTTTTTTAATTTTTTCTTTTTTTGAAGATATTTTAAAAAAAATCCTTGGTCTGCTTACTAGAAGACTTTTTCTTTTTTCCAACATGAGGATCTTCAACTAATTTGGGTCCTCCAGTTGTCTTCAAATATAGATGTTTTTTCTGTTCTTTTCTCTTTCTTGATTTTATAGGCATCTTTAATTTATTTCACTGTTGTTCAGCAATACCTGAAAGAAACTAAAAAAAATACCTTTATGTAATTTAAATATATTACTATATTTTTTTTGAGCTTTTCAAATCTTATAATACTATCTACCCCTTTCCTACGAGTGAAAAACACAATAAAACCAACACGAATTAAATCTCTGAGAATAATTCCTGTGTGCACAGAGACTCATGGTGTGATTCTAGACAGAAAACGAAATTTGATTTGCAATTTGAAAGCACATTTACTACTTTTTTTTGCAAGTGATAATTACTGTAACAGTCTGACACATTTTCCTTATAGTTTAGAGAGGCAGAAAACAGCACATGTCCTAGCAGCTACTTGAGACCATGAGCATGTGGAACCTGGGTGAGTGATTAGACTAGAGCAAAGGAAATGAGCCTTGGTGATGTTGAATGTGTTAGCGTTACAAACTGCTATCTGAAATACCACACAGTGCTGATTTTTAAGCATGACTCTGCAGGAGAAGCTTCTGGCAGTGTGCTAAGAGTGTACTTCTGGAGACTGTGTATTGTCAGGTGCAAGAGAGATCTGCATGGACGCTTGCACAACTGCATAAACACTGGAGACATGTATGTAACACTACATGTGTGGTAAGGGTTAATAGGAGTTTTGAACATGTAGGAACTACATGACCCATTGCACGAGTGGAAGGAAAATCTACCATGTTGATTTCAAATGTGTTAGCATTGCCCTCTCATTTGTGACATATTAATTTGGGCTGAAAGCTAACCAACACAGTTCATGAAAACAAGCTTCCCCTTTCCTACGAATGCAATTCTCAAAGAACCAGAGTAACACGAATTAAATCTCTGAAAACAATTCCTGTGTGCACACAGACTCATGGTGTGATTCTAGGCAGAAAACAAAATTTGATTTGCAATTTGAAAGCACACTTACAACTGTGGCAGCGCAAGTGATAATTACTCTAACAGTCTAACACATTTTCATTATTGTTTTCAGAAACAGAAAAGAGCACATGTCCAAACAGCTTTTGAGACCATGAACATGTGTAACCTGGGTGACTGACTACACTCCAGCAAAGGAAATGAGCCTTGGTGATGTTGAATGTATTAGCGTTACTCACTGCTATCTGAAACACCACACAGTGCTGATTAGTAAGCATGACTCTGCAGGAGAAGCTGCTGGCAGTGTGCTAAGAGTGTACTTCTGGAGACTGTGTATTGTCAGGTGCAAGAGAGATCTGCATGGACGCTTGCACAACTGCATAAACACTGGAGACATGTATGTAACACTACATGTGTGGTAAGGGTTAATAGGAGTTTTGAACATGTAGGAACTACATGACCCATTGCACGAGTGGAAGGAAAATCTACCATGTTGATTTCAAATGTGTTAGCATTGCCCTCTCATTTGTGACATATTAATTTGGGCTGAATGCTAACCAACACAGTTCATGAAAACAAGCTTCCCCTTTCCTACGAATGCAATTCTCAAAGAACCAGAGTAACACAAATTAAATCTCTGACAACAATTCCTGTGTGCACACAGACTCATGGTGTGATTCTAGGCAGAAAACGATTTTTCATTTGCAATTTGAAAGCACACTTACTACTGTGGTAGAGCAAGTGATAATTACTCTAACAGTCTGACACATTTCCATTATAGTTTTCAGAAGCAGAAAAGAGCACATGTCCAAACAGCTTTTTGAGACCATGAACATGTGTAACCTGGGTGACTGACTACACTCCAGCAAAGGAAATGAGCCTTGGTGATGTTGAATGTATTAGCGTTACTCGCTGCTATCTGAAACACCACACAGTGTGAATACTAAGCATGATAGTACAGAATAAGCAGCTGGGTGTGTGCTAAGAATCTGCTTCTGCAGACTGTGTATTTTCAGTTACAATAGACATGTGCATGGACGCTTCCACAACAGCATAAACATTGGAGTGATGTATGTAAAAGAACATGTGTGGTAAGGGTTAAATGGAGTTTTGTACATGTAGGAACAACCTCACCCATTGCATGATTGCAAGTAAAATCTACCATATCAATTTCAAATGTGTTAGCATTTGCCTCCCATTTGTGAGATACTGTTTTATGCTGAATGCAAACCATCACAGTTCTAAAAAACAAGCTGCCCCTTTCCTACGAATGCCATTCTTACAGAACCAGACCAACACAAATTAAATCTCTGACAACAATTCCTGTGTGCACACAGACTCATGGTTTGATTCTAGGCACAAAACAGTATTCCTCAGTGATACCAGTACACCTTAACTTATGGCGAAGACATACTCCATAATATCTTACAAGTTCATGACAGTTAAATATCTCCCAAAACACAAAATGTGAAACACAACTTTAAAAGAAGAATCACAATTCTATTATTTATATCATAATTCACCACATACATCACCTCTCAAACTCATAACTCACCTTTAAAATTAGTTAGTTGAGAAAGAAATGTGGCACTCAAACAGCAGATTATCAGAGCCACAATCTCTGAGCTGTACACCTCTCTCCTCCCACCAGAACCAGTTAATGGCAATGTTTCCCTCTCTTTTTTCACACATATACATATTAACTCCAAATCACAGTGCTTCCCACATTTTTTTCATATGGAAACACACATTTCTATTGGTTGGAAATTTCAACCCTTTCCAAATGATCCCTACCCCCAACTTTACTTCTGCCTGCTACCATAGCAACAGGTCATGGAACACTGGTGTGAGCAGAGAGGTCAGAAGTTCAGCACACAATGTTTCTAATCCAAAGAGCAAGATTGCTTGACTTTTCAAACCTAACAGCAAATCCAAACTAATCTTCTGTGGGAACACATTTTTCTGAACCAATACAAAACATGCTTGTAAAAATCTAAACATACAGCCTAGTTTTAACTGTAAAATGGTTTGAATCAGCCAATGAGTTCTTTTTTTTAAAAGTATGTTAGCCTCTATTTTACAACTATCTTTCTTTTCATATTGCCATTCTACTGAAAGACACCTTCTGAATGCATCCAGATCTCCTTGGAAGATGTTCACAGTGTGGATTGTAGGTCACAGCTATGTCTTCTGGAGTGAAAAGTTTGCAGAAACAAGAGGTATTGTGAAAGATCTTGCTTTGCCAAATGTAGACATTAAATGGATTGGTCAGAGAGGGTTAAAGTGGCACCAATTAATGCCTTTGGCGAAAACCTTTCTACATCTCTCACAGCCTAACCTTATTATTGTGCACTGTGGTGGAAATGACCTAGGCACTTTAACTGGGGTAGGTCTGGAAATGCTTATTAAGGACACCTTTGTGCAATTGATGTCACTTTTTCCACAAACTGCCTTTGTATATTCTAATATATGCCAAAGGCAAAAGTGGAACTGGTCCAACCAATTTTGTCTGCAGATTGACAAAGCAAGAAAGCACGTCAATAAGTCTGTTTCTGCTTTCCTCAGAGATTATGGTATGGGTTCTATATACCACAACAACTTGCGTTACAACATGCAAGACATTTATAGAGGAGACGGTGTACATTTCAATGATGAATGGAACAGAGTCTTCCTCTTGAACTTTAGACTCTGCATCGGTACTTACTTGTAGGTACCAAAAAAACACTTCATAAACACAACGGCTCTTTTTAGAGCCACCTAACATCTAAACACTTAAATTTGATTTTTAATTCTATTTTTTTAATTGATTTTTTACCGCCGTACGCGTACCGTACGCGCACTGTACGCGCACCCCGCGATTTTTAAAAAAAAAATTAAAATGTATTTTTCACACTTCTGGGTCCTTCTTGGACCCCCTGACAAAGGCTAGGGGGTCTGCAACTCTCTACCTTGCCCCCTTTTCACGTTCTCCACCTTTGTTTTTCAGTGCGAGACACACAAAATGGTGTCAGACACTTCCTGATTTCGACCGACTGGAATGTTTACTGTCATGTAACCACCAATCAGAATTACGCTCGCGCACGGCAGCGTATGCGTACCGTGCACGCACGGTGCGCGGCTATAGATATGTATGTACTTTTACCTGCAATTTTCTCAGGAACTACTGAACAGATTGACTCCAGATATGCAAAAGGCACATCCCTGACCTGAGGACTACCTCTTTTCCACATTTCAAGTAATTCTGTTCAGCCGTTTGGGCTGTACCTTGGACTAAAGGTCCCTATGGAAAATTGCATGGGAAAAACGCGTTTTTCGACTCCCCATTTTTCTCAGCCCCGCTTGACGAATCCCCCCGAGACTTTCAGGGTACGAGCGGAGCTCAGCGCCCCACCTATTTTGAAAATTTCGAGAGGATTCGTCAACCGGCGCCAAAGTTATTCCAAATAGAATGTTGTGGATTTCCTATGGATACACGGTCCTAACTATAACTATCTACTGGCGACCGCCAGTAGATAATATATATATATATATATTCACTGAAAAAACCATAGGTTTCAGGGGTGTTATAGTTAGCTGGACATTTCCCTCGTACAAAACCCTAGAAATTCCCCTGTTATAGTTAGTTCAGCTAACTATAACTCGCGCCCCTGCAATGCACTACTGATGACGTCACATATTACATCACTCATGACATGGTCAGTGACATTACTGATGACATCACTGATGACATCTCAAATGACATCACTGATGACATCACTGATGACATCATCCATGTGATCAATTACTGCATCTTCTCACACCCTAATTTAACGGTTGATACACCAACTCAAAATTTTAGACGTCCATTCTCAAAACCATAGATACTCCAATACCAATAAGTACATACCCACTCATTATATCTTAGGTCTACATACACCTGCCCTCACTCACCTGTACAGTCACTCATACTTACAGTCACTCCGTACAAGACTATCATATGCATTTACATACCTATATAGACACTCACACACCACCAATCATCCATAGAGGTACTCTCACACCTAGTCAGTCATGCAAATAATTAATCACACTCCCATTTACTCACCTATGCAGTTATACACACTCAAGTTCACCTACTCATAAAAATAGTACCACATTCTAACGCTCTTATACAATCATTGATACAAGCACACACTCATCTATACAGCCACTCTCACAATCACACAATCTCACATATACCCACTTATATACTCTTAGACACATATATACTGCCTTTCACATATGTAGTTAGTCACACATATACCAGTGAGATATACATTCAATCTCTAACACATCCATACACACACTCACTCAACCACACAGTTCATCACAGATGCACTCTTAAAACCATGCACCCATAGAATCACCCACTCACACATCTATGCACAGAGTCACACACACCCTACCCACACAAACACTCAGGCACCCATACAGATACTCAGGCAACCAATCAATAACCCATATAGACACTCATATAGCTATTCACAAAACCATGCAGCCACTTATACACCAACAGACAGACACATACATACATTCACACAGTTTACTCACTAGTCTGCAGTAAGATACATTTAATGACTCAATTATAGAGTCAGTTACGCACCTAGAAAATCATCCATTCACACACTTGTACAGCCACTCATTCTTCCACAGGCCTTTCACTATAAATATATAAAACATATTTAAACTTTACAGAAACACACAGTCACTGGATGACATCATCAGTGATGTCATTTGAGATGTCATCAGTGATGTCACTGACCATGTCATGAGTGATGTAATATGTGATGTCATCAGCAGTGCATTGCGGGGGCGCGAGTTATAGTTAGCTAAACTAACTATAACAGGGAATTTCTAGGGTTTTGTACGAGGGAAATGTCCAGCTAACTATAACACCCCTGAAAGCTATGGTTTTTTCAGTGAATTTCTAAGGTTTTTTAAATGCCAATTCCTAACTATAACGCCCCTGAAACCTTTGTTTTTTTCAGTGAATTTCAAAGGTTTTTTAAATGCCAATTCCTAACTATAACGTGCATGAAACCTATGTTTTTTTCAGTGAATTTCAAAGGTTTTTCAAATGCTAATTCCTATCTTTAACTTATCTCTGAAGATATCATGTTTAATGATTTTGATTGGATTTGTATATTTTTCAAATTCAGTGTGTCAATTTCATTAATTATATTTTTTTTAAAAACTTTTATATCACCATTTTTTAAACTTATTTTTTCAATTAATTCTTTTAAAAAATTAAAAAATATTATTTGAATTTAATGGGTTTTTCTAACATATTTATTTATATTTCTCAAAATATTTTTTAACTATATGTTCAAAACTTTATTTTATATATATTTTTTCCATGTCTTTGGATCCGCGCACCCTAAGCGCACCGTTCCCGATCCCTACGCAATAGCATCCGCGCATGATATGTGTCGGGTACGTGGTTAGTGCACGATTCCAATGCGACCTGTACGTGACTCCCAGCCTATACGCGACACGTTCGATGTACGTAACGCGACGTATACGCGCTTCCGCGATGCGTCATCTGCGTCTATGACACGGTAGGTGCGCGGATCCCGCGTGGTATTTAACATTTAAAAATACATATTTATGTATTTCATGTGAATATTAATTAAGACAAACTCTAAACTAGTCTCAAAAGTAATATATTTTTACATCTAATCCTATATTGTTTTTTATTTCAATTTCGTGGATGCACACTGGGTGCGTGCTGCATAAGCGCAGGGTGCGCGGATCCCATGTGACCTGCAAAAAAAGAGATTTGATTGGTTCATTACACTTCCTCTTCTAACTATTGAAATACCCCACCCATTTCAATCATTCTTCTTTGCCCTTCTTTAGAGGACCATCTCTTTGGATAGAAGAAGATTTTTTAGACTAAGTTTACACTTAGCTCTAACTTTTTTCAACCAATGTAAAATGGTTTGAATCAGCCAATGAGTTCTTTTTTTTTTTTTTTAAAGTATGTTAGCCTCCATTTTACAACTATCTTTCTTTTCATATTGCCATTCTACTGAAAGACACCTTCTGAATGCATCCAGATCTCCTTGGAAGATGTTCACAGTGTGGATTGTAGGTCACAGCTATGTCTTCTGGAGTGAAAAGTTTGCAGAAAAAAGAGGTATTGTGAGAGATCTTGCTTTGCCAAATGTAGACATTAAATGGATTGGTCAGAGAGGGTTAAAGTGGCACCAATTAATGCCTTTGGTGAAAACCTTTCTACATCTCTCACAGCCTAACCTTATTATTGTGCACTGTGGTGGAAATGACCTAGGCACTTTAACTGGGGTAGGTCTGGAAATGCTTATTAAGGACACCTTTGTGCAATTGATGTCACTTTTTCCACAAACTGCCTTTGTATATTCTAATATATGCCAAAGGCAAAAGTGGAACTGGTCCAACCAATTTTGTCCGCAGATTGACAAAGCAAGAAAGCACGTCAATAAGTCTGTTTCTGCTTTCCTCAGAGACTATGGTATGGGTTCTATATACCACAACAACTTGCGTTACAACATGCAAGACATTTATAGAGGAGATGGTGTACATTTCAATGATGAATGGAACAGAGTCTTCCTCTTGAACTTTAGACTCTGCATCGGTACTTACTTGTAGGTACCAAAAAAACACTTCATAAACACAACGGCTCTTTTTAGAGCCACCTAACATCTAAACACTTAAATTTGATTTTTAATTCTATTTTTTTAATTGATTTTTTACCGTCATACGCGTACCGTACGCACACAGTACGCGCACCCCGCGATTTAAAAAAAAAAATTAAAATGTATTTTTCACACTTCTGGGTCCTTCTTGGACCCCCTGACAAAGGCTAGGGGGTCTGCAACTCTCTACCTTGCCCCCTTTTCACGTTCTCCACCTTTGTTTTTCAGTGCGAGACACACAAAATGGCGTCAGACACTTCCTGATTTCGAACGACTAGAATGTTTACTGTCATGTAACCACCAATCAGAATTACACTCGCGCATGGCAGCGTGCGCGTACGGGATGCGTACCGCGCACGCACGGTGCGCAGCTATAGATATGTATGTACTTTTAACTGCAATTTTCTCAGGAACTACTGAACAGATTGACTCCAGATATGCAAAAGGCACATCCCTGACCTGAGGACTACCTCTTTTCCAAATTTCAAGTAATTCTGTTCAGCCGTTTGGGCTGTACCTTGGACTAAATGTCCCTATGGAAAATTGCATGGGAAAAACGCGTTTTGGGACCCCCCATTTTTCTCAGCCCCGCTTGACGAATCCCCCCGAGACTTTCAGGGTACGAGCGGAGCGGAGCGCCCCACCTATTTTGAAAATTTCGCGAGGATTCGTCAACCGGCGCCAAAGTTATTCCAAATAGAATGTTGCGGATTTCCTATGGATACACGGTCCTAACTATAACTATCTACTGGCGACCGCCAGTAGATAATATATATATATATATATTCACTGAAAAAACCATAGGTTTCAGGGGTGTTATAGTTAGCTGGACATTTGCCTCGTACAAAACCCTAGAAATTCCCCTGTTACAGTTAGTTCAGCTAACTATAACTCGCGCCCCTGCAATGCACTACTGATGACGTCACATATTACATCACTCATGACATGGTCAGTGACATTACTGATGACATCACTGATGACATCTCAAATGACATCACTGATGACATCACTGATGACATCATCCATGTGATAAATTACTGCATCTTCTCACACCCTAATTTAACGGTTGATATACCAACTCAAAATTTTAGACGTCCATTCTCAAAACCATAGATACTCCAATACCAATAAGTACATACCCACTCATTATCTCTTAGGTCTACATACACCTGCCCTCACTCACCCGTACAGTCACTCATACTTACAGTCTCTCCGTACAAGACTATCATATGCATTTACACACCTACATAGACACTCACACACCACCAATCATCCATAGAGGTACTCTCACACCTAGTCAGTCATGCAAATAATTAATCACACTCCCATTTACTCACCTATGCAGTTATACACACTCAAGTTCACCTACTCATAAAAATAGTACCACATTCCAACGCTCTTATACAATCATTGATACAAGCACACACTCATCTATACAGCCACTCTCACAATCACACACACTCACATATACCCACTTATATACTCTTAGACACTTATATACTGCCTTTCACATATGTAGTTAGTCACACATGTACCAGTGAGATATACATTCAATCTCTAACACACCCATGCACACACTCACTCAACCACACAGTTCATCACAGATGCACTCTTAAAACCATGCACCCATAGAATCACCCACTCACACATCAATGCACAGAGTCACACACACCTTACCCACACAAACACTCAGGCACCCATACAGATGCTCAGGCAACCAATCAATAACCCATATAGACACTCATATAGCTATTCACAAAACCATGCAGCCACTTATACACCAACAGACAGACACATACATACATTCACACAGTTTACTCACTAGTCTGCAGTAAGATACATTTAATGACTCAATTATAGAGTCAGTTACGCACCTAGAAAATCATCCATTCACACACTTGTACAGCCACTCATTCTTCCACAGGCCTTTCACTATAAATATATAAAACATATTTAAACTTTACAGAAACACACAGTCACTGGATGACATCATCAGTGATGTCATCAGTGATGTCATTTGAGATGTCATCAGTGATGTCACTGACCATGTCATGAGTGATGTAATATGTGATGTCATCAGCAGTGCATTGCGGGGGCGCGAGTTATAGTGAGCTAAACAAACTATAACAGGGAATTTCTAGGGTTTTGTACGAGGGAAATGTCCAGCTAACTATAACACCCCTGAAACCTATGTTTTTTCAGTGAATTTCTAAGGTTTTTTAAATGCCAATTCCTAACTATAACGCCTCTGAAACCTTTGTTTTTTTCAGTGAATTTCAAAGGTTTTTTAAATGCCAATTCCTAACTATAACGTGCATGAAACCTATGGTTTTTTCAGTGAATTTCAAAGGTTTTTCAAATGCTAATTCCTATCTTTAACTTATCTCTGAAGATATCATGTTTAATGATTTTGATTGGATTTGTATATTTTTCAAATTCAGTGTGTCAATTTCATTAATTATATTTTTTTAAAATACTTTTATATCACCATTTTTTAAACTTATTTTTTCAATTAATTCTTTTAAAAAATTAAAAAATATTATTTGAATTTAATGGGTTTTTCTAACATATTTATTTATATTTCTCAAAATATTTTTTAACTATATGTTCAAAACTTTATTTTATATATATTTTTTCCATGTTTTTGGATCCGCGCACCCTAAGCGCACCGTTCCCGATCCCTACGCGATAGCATCCGCCCATGATATGCGTCGGGTACGTGGTTAGTGCATGATTCCAATGCGACCGGTACGCGACTCCCAGCCTATACGCGACACGTTCGATGTACGTAACGCGACGTATACGCGCTTCCGCGATGCGTCATCTGTGTCTATGACACGGTAGGTGCGCGGATCCCGCGAAGTATTTAACATTTAAAAAAACATATTTATGTATTTCATGTGAATATTAATTAAGACAAACTCTAAACTAGTCTTAAAAGTAATATATTTTGACATCTAATCCTATATTGTTTTTTATTTCAATTTCGTGGATGCGCGCTGGGTGCGTGCTGCATAAGCGCAGGGTGCGCGGATCCCATGTGACCTGCAAAAAAAGAGATTTGATTGGTTCATTACACTTCCTCTTCTAAGTATTGAAATACCCCACCCATTTCAACCATTCTTCTTTGCCCTTCTTTAGAGGACCATCTCTTTGGAGAGAAGAAGATTTTTTAGACTAAGTTTACACTTAGCTCTAACTTTTTTCAACCAAAAATGGCTTCAGGGCAGCAGGCATCACCTGCATCTCCTCATATTTCTGAGGATGAATTTTTGGAGTAGGCACCACCCAAAGAACGTTTTTCTTCAGTGGTGTGGAATTTTTTTACTTTTCCCAAGGGGCATAATAAGACCAATGCCACCTTGGTCACGTGCAAGATTTGCAAAAGAATCCTGTCGCGAGGGGATCCTAACAAGAAATACTCGTGCGGCACGGCAAGTATGATGAAGCACATTAACATCCAAACAATCTTGCACGAGAAGAGTGCCGACGGATGAGAAGCACTCCTGCTCCTGCGCCTTCCACCTCATCGCAGCCGAGCACATCAAGAGTGCTTCCATCAGCCCAAACCTTGGACATCCGTCCTCAATTTCAATTTTTAAAAGTGCTCTGCACTAAGTGCAATGCGACTTTGTGCTATGGTGAGCAGTCGATCGATCTGATCTGCCGCCGGCAAGAAAGTCACATTTGCTAGGTTTTTTTTTTATTTTTTTTTATTGTTCCCTGAAGTTCATTGTTTGGTTTCTCCTGTTTTTTTGTTGGTTTTTTTTCAGAAAAACCAAAAAAAATCACAAAATTGTAAGAAAAACCCAAAAAATATATAAAAGAAGAAGAAGAAAAAAAAGTTCTTGTAAGAGCTAACTTTCCTGGTTTAAAAAAAGAGCTAAATTTCTTTGTTAGTGTGTGAAAGTTTAGATGAATGTATGTGTAGTACGTAATTGACTGAATGAATGCATTAGTAGCGTATGGTGAATGTTTAAGTGCAAAACTATGAGGAAGATCTGCAGCATCACACAGTAACCTCTTTAACTACAGTGTGCTGTAGTACTTCCGAAGCACAGGGATGCAACATATGTACATAATTATGTTGCAAATCTATGCTTCTCTCTGCACGGCTGCTTAAACTGCAGCCATGTGATGACACAGGCACCCTTGCACCATAGTGCAAGGATATCTGTGTCATGTGCTGTTTGTTTTTCTGCAGGAAGACACACCTTCCTGCACAAAAACAATGAGAAAATGCATTTTTCTCCTTCAATGTATGCTGAACATTTCAGCATGCATTGAAGATATAAAAATGTGGAGAAATGAAAACATTTCTCCTTGTTGTGCTTTCCTACACCAATTTTAGAATGGTGCAGCATTCACACACATATCGAGATTCATGATTTCTAATCAATCTAGACATGTGTCTTGTTCTATGAGTATTCGCTGCAATCATGCACAACAATACTTATAGAACACCCTTTCAACGCAAAGTGGTGTGCATAATGAGGTTGTATTTACATGGAGTATAAAAAGTGCACAGAGTGCCTTTTCCTCTCTTTGTAAATATGAGAGTGTCTTGCGCAATAACTATGTTACAAAAACTGACATATTTCCGTTTTTAAAATTCCTTGCGAATGATACAAGGTAAGCACAGAGTTTTGCCTGCAAAGATGTTCAAAGAAGAATGATTGAAATAATTGCGGTCCTTCAATAGCTAAAATAGGAAATATTATGAACCCCTCAAATCTCTTTTTTTGCAGGTCACATGATATCTGATTATGGTCAGATTTCAAAACTACATAGTTATAAACAGAGTGTTTTTAGAAACATGTTTCAACTTTGTAGCTTCTTGCAGACCTCCTCATTCTGTATATTGAGACTTACTTAAACTTACCTTCACAGTAATAGGAATAAAAAATGGTACACATTTTTTTCACATTTTCATTCCAATCTAAATTCATAAAAATTGCTTATTTTAAAATTTGGATCTGTGAAAGAAAAGGAAAAAAAAATTATAACATGTAATAATAATTTTTTTACAACACAGCATAATTTCCACAAAGTAATTCTTTTGCCTTTTTTGCTGTTCTCAGAATATATTAAATTTCACTAAAAATAGTGATTTCAATCGTACTCATCACTTAACAGCGAGCAAAAAAAAACAATCACAAAGATTGTTAAAAAAAACAACATGCTATTCTCAAAAAAAAAAACAAGATACAAATCACAGATTTATAAAATGCATACAGCTAACAAAATTTTATAACTTTAACTTACAAAAACTGTAAATGTCGCTTTAAAATATTCACCGAATCTAAGGATGAATTTTTGGAGGATGCACCACGCCCACAACGTTTTCCTTCAGTGGTGTTGAAATGTTCTACTTTTCTCGAGGGGCAAACAAAGACCAATGCCACCTTCGTCACGTGCAACATTTGCAAAAGAGTTCTGTTACGAGGGGATCCTAACAAAAAATACTCGTGCGGCACGGCAAGTGTGATGAAACACCTAAGGACCCTTCATCCAAACAATCTTGCACGAGAAGAGTGCAAACAGATGAGAAACACTCCTGTTCTGTATCTGTAAAAAAGAATCACAAATAAATGTATATTTATAACTTTCAAATTTACACTATTCCATTACTGTACAAACACATTTTATATAAAAACTGATTAAGAAACTATAGCCCTGAACCACAAGTGTGACGATGGTTAAAACACTACATGCATAGTGCATACTAGTTTAAAGCAGTTCATGCCCTAAAGCCTACCTCACTAAAAGACTACATGCTAACTGACTTAATGATTACAGTACTATAAGGAGACACACTGGGTGAGTGACAGGGTGTTTGCTAGAAGGGTATGAATACTAACTAGGGAATTGAAGGTGTGAAAGACAACTGTGTAGGTGATTAGAGGACTGCATCCATACTGGATAGACATTTAAAGCAGTCCATGTGCTAAGGCCTTGCTCACTGCATGAGTACTTGGGTACTGACTGAATGATTAGAGTACAGCAAGGAGAGTGCCTAGGTGAATTTATAGGTGGTAGACTTTTGGCGCAGGGAATGGATCAGTACTTGGTACTGAATGGGTCACTAGAGGAGTGCAAAGGGAGTGACAGGATGTTTGCTGGACTGTATGGATACTGACTAGGGAATTGAAAGTGTGAAAGACAAGTGCCTAGGTGGTTAGAAGACTGCATACATAGTGGATAGGGGTTTGAAGCAGTCCATGTGCTAAGGCCTGGCTCAGTGCATAAATACTTAGGCACTGACTGAATGATTAGACTACTGCAAAGATAGTATATTGGTGAATTTATAAGTGTTTGGGTTTTGGCACAGTGAATGGATTAGTACATGGTGCTGAATGGGTCACTAGAGGACTACAAAGGGAGTTACAGGGTGTTTCCTGGAAGTGTATGGATACTGACTAGCGAATTGAAAATGTGAAAGACAAGTGTGTAGTATGTTAGAAGACTGCATGCATACTGCATAGACATTTGAAACAATCTATGTGGTAATGTATGGTTCACAACATAAGTACTTGAAAACGGACTAAATCATCAGACTACTGCTAGATTAGTGCCTGGGTAAAACTTTTAAATTTTCAGTTCTGGCACAGTGAAGAGAATAGTACATGGTACTGCACTTTAGTGTCAAACCCTGACTCATTTTATCAATGCATAAGCAAAGAATAGCTTCTAAAGCTACTAAAACTTGACAACATGACCGATTTTAAAACAGTTATCTGTCATCAAATACACCATGTTACCAAATGCTTCTCTCACAATCCTTACCTAAATGTACACAGACTCACAGTGTGATTTTAGACAAGCAACACTATCCCTAGCAGTTTACCAAAACTCATTCACTAGTCTAAATGAGGTAATGGTACTGCACACAATCTACATATTTAAGTACAGCACATTAGTGTCAAAGCATGACTCATTTAATCAACGCATAAGCAAAGACTGGCTTCTAATGCTACTAAAACTTGACAACATGACAGGTTTTAAAAGAGTTATCTGCTAAAAAATACACAATGTTACCAAATGCTTCTCTCACAGTGGATCCCAAATGCACACAGACTCACAGTGTGATTCTAGACAACAACCACTATACCTAGGACTTTACCAAAAATCATTCACTACTGTGGAACTGATAAGGCAACTGCAAACAATCTACATATTTCCAGGCCTGCACTTTTGTGTCAAAGCCTGACTCATTTAATAAAAGCATAAGCAAAAACTGGCTTCTAATTCTACTAAAACTTGACAACATGACAGGTTTTAAAACAATATCTGTCAGCAAATACACAACGTTACCAAATGCTTCTCTCACAGTGGTTCCCAAATGCACACAGACTCACAGTGTGATTCTAGACAAGCAACACTATCCCTAGCAGCTTACCAAAACTCATTCACTACTGTGGAAGGGGTAAGGGGACTGCACACAAACTACATATTTCAGTACTGCACTTTAGTGTCAAAGCATGAATCATTTTATCAATGCATAACCAAAGACTGGCTTCTAATGCTACTAAAACTTGACAACATGACAGGTTTTAAAAGAGTTATCTGTCAGCAAATACATGATGTTATCAAATGCTTCTCTCACAGTGGTTCCTAAATGCACAAACACTCACTGTGTGATTCTAGACAAACAACACTATCCATTGCACTATACCAAAACACATTTCTTCATCTAGAAGAATTACTACATTTTAGTATAGAAACATAACATAACTCATTTCACAAATTCATAAACAATGACTGGTTTCTAATTCTACCAAAACATAAAAACAGCACAGTTATCTGTCTGCAAACACATGAAAAACACAAATGCTTATCACAGAATGGTTTCTACATGCACACACACTGTCAATAAGATTGTAGAGAAAAAAAGTACTCTCTACACTTTAGTAGGAGAAATACATTAGTCTGATTAAAATCAAAATACTCTACATAAATCCCCTCACAATTAAATAACTCACCTTTCAAGTTGTTTTGTAGATTAAGAAGTATATCAGTCACACACCAGATTTGCTTTTACAGAATCTCTGCACTGTGCACCTCTCAGCAAAAACAAAGAATGGAAAAGTTTCCCTTTCATTTTCCACACATATACATGTAATCAGCAAATCACAATCCTTCACACATACACTCAAAAGCAAACACACATTTCTATTGGTTAAACATTTCAACCCTTTCCAACTGAAATACATTTCAACCCTTCCCCCAATCTGCCTTCTGCCTCTTACCATAGTAACAGGTCATGAAACACTGCACTGAGCACACAGGTCACAAGTTCAGCACACAATGTTGCTAAACAAGACAGGAAGTGTGCTTGACTTTTCAACATATCAGCTTATCATATATAATATGTTCCTTACAATCTGTTTTTGTTAACCAATAAGAATCACACCTTTAACAAACAGAAATATACACCCTACCTTTCAGTGTAGAAAGTAGTCATACAACCAATGATTTCTTGTCGTTTTTCCCCAAAAAATTCCGTGGATCCGCGCACCCAAGGCGAGAGAATCCGTGCACCCAACGCGATAGGATGCGCGCACCGTGCGCGCATTTAGCCGTTTACAAAAAAAAAATAGGGGGCCCCAGGGGGTCCTTCTGGGACCCCCTAAGCACCTCTAGAGGGTCAGAGTATTTCCATTCTGCCCCCTTTATATGTTTTACACATTTATTCCCCTTGCTTCTTCAGCCTCGCTTCTACCGAGGCAGAAAATGGCCGTCAACAGTTCCTGGTTTCGAATGTAGAAAGACACTCGACAGCCAATTAGCATTCAGCGCGTGATCGGGAGGGTACGCGCTTGGTTCGGGGAGGGTGCGCTTACGGTGCGGGTAGGGTCCGCGGATCCTCCCTGGCCATAGATATTTATGTACTTTTAACTCTAATTTTCTCAGGAACTACTGAACGGATTCACACCATTTATGCAAAAGGCACGAGTCTGAACTAAGGGCTATCTCTTTGCCAAATTTGGTGTCATTCCGTTCAGCGCTTCAGGCTGTAGCTGCGACAACAGATCCTATGGGAAATTGCATGGGGAAAACGCGTTTTGGGACCCCCATTTTTTCTCGCCCCCGCTTGACGAATCACCACGAAACTTTCAGGGTAGGAGCGGAGCGGAGCTGGCCAAAAGGTTGGAAAATTTCGCGAGGATTTGTCAACCTGCGCCAGACTTATTGCGAATAGAATGTTGCGGATTTCTTATGGAAAATAGGTCCTAACTATAACTACATACTGGCAACCGCCAGTAGGTAATATATATAGATATATATATATATATATATATATTCACAGAAAAAGCCATAGGTTTCAGGCACGTTATAGTTAGGAATTAGCATTTAAAAAACCTCAGAAATTCACTGAAAACACCATAGGTTTCAGGGGTGTTATAGTTAGCTGGACTTTTCACTTGTACAAAACCATTGAAATTCCCCCCTTATAGTTAGTTCAGCTAACTATAACTCGCGCGCCCGCAATGCACTGCTGATGACGTCACATATTACATCACTCATGACATGGTCAGTGACATCACTCATGACATCACTGATGACATCTCAAATGACATCACTGATGACATCACTGATGACATCATCCAGTGAATGTGTGTTTTTCTGAAAATTAAATATGTTTTATATATGTATATCTCAAGGTCGATGGAAGAATAAATGGGTATATAAGTGTCTAAATGGATTATTTGTTTTTTAAAAATTGATTGTATAACTGACTGATTAAGTGTATCTTAGTGAATACATGGCTTAGTGAGTAATGTTTAAATATGTAAATATCTGTATCAGTCTCTCACTTTGTGTATAAGTGGCTGCATGGGTTGGTGAGTAGCTACATGAGTGTCTATATAGGTTATTAGTTGGTTTTTTGAGTATCAGTATGAGTGTCTGAGTGTCTGTATGGTTCGGTGGGGGATATTACATAGTGCATAGGTGCATGAATGAGTGACTCACTGTTTGTATGTGTTGAAGACAGCATGTGTGCAGGACTGTATGGGTGGATGAGTGTGTGTATGGGTGTGTTAGTGAGTGAATGACTGTCTCAATAGTGTCTTTATGAGTAACTACATATGTTTTAAACTAGTATATGTGACTATTGGTGTATATAAGTGAGTATATGTGAGAGTGAGAGATTGAAAGAGTTCCTGTATGAATAAGTATGTGTTTCTATAAGTGATTGTTTAAAAGACTAAGTATGTGTAAGTTTCCGTAGAAGTAAGTGTGGTGGTGTGTGTATAACTGTATATGCAAGTAAATGTATGTTTGATTCTTTATTAGCATGAGTGACTATGTGTGTGAGTAACTCTATGGATGAGTGGCATTGTGTAACAGGATGTATAGGTGTATGAGTACATATGATGAGTGAGTACATGTATGAGTGACTGTATAGGACTGTTGGTGAATGAGTGGATGTGTATGTGGATCCTAGAATTACTGAAGAGGTTGTTGTAACTGGTATTGGTATGTCCATTGTTTTGAAAAGTTTAGTCTCTATTTTTGAATGTGTGTATCAAAGGTTATATTAGGGTGAGAGGAGGTCTGCCACTCTATCACAAGGATGATGTCATCAGTGATGTCATCAGTGATGTCATTTGAGATGTCATCAGTGATGTCATGAGTGATGTCACTGACCATGTCATGAGTGATGTAATATGTGACGTCATCAGCAGTGCATTGCGGGCGCGCGAGTTATAGTTAGCTGAACTAACTATAACAGGGGAATTTCAATGGTTTTGTACAAGTGAAAAGTCCAGCTAACTATAACACCCCTGAAACCTATGGTTTTTTCAGTGAATTTCTGAGGTTTTTTAAATGCTAATTCCTAACTATAACGTGCCTGAAACCTATGTTTTTTTCTGTGAATTTCAAAGGTTTTTTAAATGCTAATTTCTAACTATGCCTACAGAGATAGGACATGTGAAGAAAGAAGAAAAAATCACAGAAAGAAAAAAAAGAAGTGCAGAAAGAAGCAACAGAAGTCCTCAAAGACAAAGAAAAGTGCAGGAAGAAGGATAACGTGCAGAAAGAACAAAAAGAAGAGCAGAAAGAAGCCTTGTTGCACAATCATCCTGTACCCTCAACTTTTTCAGACGGATACTGGTGGTAACTGAGTCTGACTAACCAGTCCTAGAGCCAGTGGTATGTTAAAAGACACTTAGAATACAGTGAAAACACCTACATACACTAGGGAACATTATGCGTTGGGGTCCCCCTGTGATTAGCATGACCTCCTCTGTAAGCCCCTAGTATATAATAGGGCAGGGGGATTAAAACTACCTCTTAAAACAGGCCACAGGGCGTTTTTGCACATGTGAACTCAGGCCCCGTCCCCTCCCTTCACCACTGTGTAAACACGCCCTGTGTCCGTTTTTAGTTGGGAGATTAAGTTCATTTGAATCCTGAGGGTCCCTAGGGTCCAACTAGCCCACTAGGTACCTCCAGTAAGTGCCACAGAGCTGCGTTGCAGAGAAGTGTAAAAAGTGGCACGGCCTGGACCACCTCTCTGCAATGCAGCTCAGTGGCGCTTACTGGAAGCACTTGGTGGGCTAGTTAGCCCCCAGGGGCCCTCAGTATTGAAGGGAAATTATATTCCCAATTTAAAACGTGCCATAGTGCGTGTTTGCACACGTCACCTCAGGCCCCGTCCCCTCCCTTCAACACTGTGTAAACGCGCCCTGTGGCTGTTCTAAGTTGAGAGATTAAGTCCCCTTGAATCCCAAGGGTCCCTAGGGTCAAACTAGACCACTTGGTACCTCCAGTAAGCGCCACAGAGCTGCGTTGCAGAGAGGTGTAAAAAGGGGCTTGGCCTCAGAACACCTGTCTGCAGCGCAGCTCCCCGGCGCATACTGGAGATGCATGTTGGGCTAGTTGGCCCTCAGGGACCCTCAGTATTGAAGAGGAATTAATTCCCCAACTTACAATTCGCCAGGGGGCGCGTTTGCAGAGTGCTGCAAGGAGGGGGCGTGGCCTCCGGCACGATGCCAGTCTTTTATTTATTTTAATTTTTTAAGAAGGAGGGCTGTGTGGTTCCCCTTCTTATTCTAATTTATTGGCCCTGATGACCCCATCCCCCAGGGCCTGTCTCCTAATTATATTTTTTTGACCCCAATCCCCAGGGCCGGCCACTGTTTTTTATTATTTTTAAAAAATATATATTTATAGACACACCTAGGACATGCTGGACAAACCGTACGTACCTATCACCATGACGATTTGCGTGATATTCATTAAAAGGCGACTATGCATACAATGAATCCACGTGGAATGTATTTACACCACTAGTAAAGCTCTGACATGTCTGATGCCCTACCGTGCCTAATCCCGGTAGACACCCTTGTCGTTTATTTATACAAACATGGGTAGCTATTGACGGGCACATTTAATACACATGCACACCAAGCCATTCAAAGGGGATTCGACAAAAATTCGACCAAAACTATGCAAGAAACCCCTGTCACGGTTTATAAAACACACATCCACTGCCGGATGTAATGCTTTTTATTTTACTCTCTGGAAAGGGGACGAACATCACTTGAGAGTCACAGCGCGCTCCTGGCAGAGCCCAATGCTGTGTTACACCCACCATTGCCTGCTGAGTGCCACACACCTCTGTGTTGTATTCCACTAGCTAGTGCATATGCTATGACACTCTCTAGCCCATGTGCACTGTAACACCACCCCGTGAATATGTCATGCCACACTTGTCTTCGCACGGGTTATATTGCCCCATCTAACGTGCCTTCCTCGATGCCTATGTTATAACGCACAGTGCTATGCCATACATATTACAATCTGGGATCCATATCTTTGTCACAGTGCATATGCAACGTTACACTCCCCAGCACATATTTTATATTAAAACTTTAGAGACTAGTTAGGTTACACAACACTGCCCTGTGCATATTACACTCCAAGGTGCATATCGCATAGCACGCGCTAGTGCCTGTGCTATCTCGCGCTCTCCAATGAATCTGTAATTGCGCACAATGTATTGCATATTATATTTCACGCCCGGTTCATCTTATATCACACTTTTTGGTGCATAGTTTATACCATACACTATATCTAGTTTTCATTTTCAATCGTGCTCTCAGGACTATGTTCTATATAACACTGTGTTCACCTACCCTTTTCACGGGCATTACATTTTGCGATAGGGGGTGGAGGGTCAGGGGGTGTTTCTGCCAAGGGAGCCCGGAGTCACAGTCACAAACGTCCTCTTCTTCCTGAATAAAAGTGAGATTATGCTGCATACTTGTTCATATTTTAAGTAGTTCGCACAGACACATGTTTTAAAAACAATACTGTTCCTAATACCCGCCTTCTCTGAACAGTTAGCTTGCTGCCCCATCCCCCTCCTCCCTATCCTCTGTTGTGTGAATCCATGGACTAGCCTCCTCCCTTCTGCCATGCATGGTCTGATGTGCTGCCACTGCCCTCAATTTAGTATGATGTACCAGTCCACTCCTCCTGCCCTCCATTGCCCAATTCTATGCCCCATCATTGACCTCCTGCTTAAACTCTGTGCTTAGCTTGCTGCCCCTATTCTCCTTCCCCCTGCCCTCCGATGTCTTTGTGCATGCCCCTGCTCCATCCTTTTTGCCCACCATGTTCCATGGACCTGCCACTCCTATCTACTCTGAGTGTTCTGTTGAGCTGCCACTCCCCTCCCACCTGCCTAGCATTGTCTGATGACTGTAACCTGTCCCTGCCACCTCCATCCTGCCTGTCCAACTGCCATGCCCCTATCCTCTTCCTCCTGTCCTACATGGTCCATTGTACTGCCACACCCTTCTGCCCTCCCTGGTCTGTTGTGCTGCAACTGCTCCTCCTGCCTTCCCCGTGCGGTCTGTTGTGAGGCCCCTTCCCCTGAACTTTTTTGTCTGTGCACAGGTCCTGACCCTCCCTTCTATCCTCCATCGTCCTTTGTGCATGCCCCTGCACCCTCCTTCTTGCTCATCATAGCCATTGTGCTGCCACTAACCCTCCCACTTGCCATGCATGGTCTTCTGTGCTGCCATGACCCCTTCAACCTTCCCTGTGTGGTCAGTTAGCTGCCGCTGACCCCCTCCCACCTTCCCTCCATGGTCTGTGTGTATGCCATCACAGTCTCAGTGTTGCTCTTCATGGTGTGTCTTGCTTCTAGTGCCCATCCTGCCTGACCTCCATGGCTATCTTGCTGCTCCTGCCCTGCCCCCTTGCCCCCAGCCCTCTGTTTACATGTGCAGACCCCTACTCCCTCCCTCCTGGCTTGTCTGTTCCATTGTAATGCCCCTGATCCGTCCCTCCTGCCCTTTATGGTCTGTTATGCTGCAGCTTTCTCTCCTGTCTGTCCATTATGGTCAGCTAGCTACCATTGCCTCTTGCCCCTCTGTTCTCTGTTGTCCATGTGCATGGTCCTGTCCCCTCCCTCTTGCTTTCTATGGATTGTTGTGCTGCACTCCGTCCCGCATGCCCTGTGTGGTGTATTGTGCTGCTGCAAACCCTGATGCCTGCCCTGCAGGGTCAGTTTGGTGCACCTCTCCATGTCCCTCCTGTCCTCTGTTATCCAAGTCCATGTCCCTACCCCATTTCCTTCCATGATCCAATGTACCATATTTGCGAACATTTTGAACTTGGTAAGAGGGAGATTTTGAAAAAAAACTGGGATATTGATTTTCCCCTTTGAGTTACATTGAAAAAGAGGAGATTGTAGACAGGAGACAGATCAAATAAAGCCCATTTGAGCTTAAAAACATTGGACGTTTCCTGGCTGAATCGGGTCTGTTGGCATGTATGGTTGTACTACCATTGCCTCTTCCTTCTGCCCACAATGGTCTGTTACATTGCCACAGCCTCTCTTGCAAGTCCTGTATTGTTGGTTTGTTGCCCCTGCCCCCCTTTCCACTGCCCTCCATAGTCTGTTGTGCTGCCACGGCCCTTCCTGCCTGCTCAGTGTGGTTAAATTGTTGCCTTTGCACCCTCCTACCTGCCTTCAATTTTCAGAGTCCGTGCCCCCGGCCTCTGCCTCTCAACAGTATCCTAATGAACAACTAGATTGCTAACATTCTATATTTATTACAAAAGTGTGGAACGCCTGACGTCATCTTGATGTAATCAAAACTGTAATACCTAGAGCCTTTCCTTTAGAAATTACATATATGAGAGGGTCTTATTGGCATCAAAATTATGGTTAGTGCTCTAAAAGACTAAAATAAGGACATATTTTCTGAGTTTTCAAATAGCGAGAAAGCACTTTTAAATTATTTGTTATCTTTATGTTTTTTTATCCAGTTGACCACTTGATTAAATGTTGCACTTAGGGGAGAGGATGTGGTGTTACTTCCAGAACTGCAGACTTTGCAACTGGGGAACCAGGTTGGAGTTTCTGCTTCAGCTCGACATTCTGTGATTCTGGTCAAATCACTTAGTCTCCCCATGTTTACAACCAAAATGAATTTGTTCTTGTTTGATGTAACCAATGCTCATGTAAAGCACTCCAATACCTGACAAGTCTGCACTATATAACACTGCAAAAACACAAAATAATAAGTGTTTTGCACACTTCTGTCATTGGGCTATTTTTGGGCTACATCTGGGTGATTTTGGGCTACATTTGGGCTCTTTTGTCTCCGGTGGCAATCTTGGGAGATTTATTTGTTATGAAGTTTCTCCTAATTTCCTCATGTACTGCAGTCTCCTCAGTAGGAAATGCTTTCAGTTTTTTACTTTGATTCCATCATGAAGGTATTCAGATATGTCACACATTTGCCATAAATTCTGAATGTTAGCACTCTAGTTGCTCATTAGATCGCTGTAGTAAAGCTACTGCACACCAGGGAAACTGCTGCTGGTATTGAATGTGCATGTTTCAGTCTGCATGTCAGAATTATTTTAATGAAATAGAAGAGGATTTGAGAAGTCACTCAAAATGTGCCCTAATTTTTCTTTCTGCAGCACTAATCATACTTTTTATGGAAAAATGAACCCCCTCATTTTGTTCCTTTTTAAATTAAATGTTTTAAGAGTTACCACTTTAATCCAAGCAAGATGGCTTCAGGTGTGCCATATGTTTATCATAAGTAGGACTGTTAGCGCTCTAGTTGTTCTTTGGAACACTCTGGGAAGCTGCAGTAGAACACAAAGGAATCAACTGACAGTCTCTGCCCTTGTTGGATGTACATGTTTTACTGAGAATGTCAGACTTCATTCTCACATGACTGAGAAAGATAATGTGAATTTACAGAAAATAAGCTCTCAGTTTAGCTTATAGATCACCTTCCAAACCTCTGTGGGAAAAGCATGAGAAAATATTTTTCTCTCAATCATGATATCCCAGCAGAAGGCTTTTTCACATGGTGAAATCACCTTAGAACATACCACAATTCCTAAAATGAGTATGGTACCATCAACAAATGATTTATAATGTAACTAAAGTCTTAAAACCTTCTATTAACTGCAATGCTTTTTAATGAGGTGCTATCATGTATATTGGTCCCAAGATGGCTGCCAACACTTCTTGGATGAAGTGCTGACAGCCAATCAGATCTCAGGATGAGATGTGTGGTTAGGCTCCGCCCACATATGTATATGATTTTACTTTTGATTTTCTCAGGAACTACTGAACAGATTGACACCAGACCTGCAAAAGGCACTTCCCTGACCTGAGGACTACCTCTCTGCCAAATTTAAAGTAATTCTGTTCAGCCTTTCGGGCTGTACCTTGGACTAAAGGTCCCTATGGAAAATTGCATGGGGAAAACGCGTTTTGGGACCCCCCTTTTTTATCAGCCCCCGCTTGACGAATCCCCCCGAGACTTTCAGGGTAGGAGCGGAACGGAGCGCCCCACCTATTTTGAAAATTTCGCGAGGATTCGTCTACCGGCGCCAAAGTTATTCCAAATAGAATGTTGCGGATTTCCTATGGAAACACGGTCCTAACTATAACTATCTACTGGCGACCGCCAGTAGATTATATATATATATATATAGAATCCGGCCCACAGTATTATGTACTTCACCAAACTCCATATCTTGATTTCCATGGATCTAGATGTATTATTTATGGATTTATCCGATTAATATTGGAGAGATTGTTTTAAATAATGTATTTATTGTTGTTACCTATTTATTATAATATTAGCGTTATTTTGCACATGTGAAAGTGGAGAGAAAAAAACACTTTCATAGTATGTTTTCTATGTCCTTTGGGAGCACGTGACACTAGTAGGTGGTATTTAAAAAAGCTATGGTATACGCATTTCTCCATGTGATCAAGGCTGCTGTGTCAGTCGAAACGCGTAATGACATATTGAGTGAGCAATAAACATCCTGTCATTCCAACTAAGAGGAGTTCGTGCTGGTTCTTTTCATCGCCCGTGGGGAAGTTGGAAGGCAGCAATTCAGTCATAGGATTAGAACGGAAGTGGGTCTGCTTCCTGTCGACGAACCCCCTCTCCGCAAGCCGGCTGCCGTGTTCAGCCACTTTATCCAAGTGTATCCGGAAGGATTTCTCTAACGGCGGCCCCCTGTGCAGACTATTGCGGTACGACACATCACCTGGAGCAGTAACAGGCTGAGTCGGAGGACGCGCCCGAAGCCGTTTCATGGTGGTGAGTACAGTATAACAGTTGTAGAACAGGAGGAGAGGTGTTTTGGAATATTAGTAGCGGCAGCACCAGAAATCGCTGCGCCGCGCTCACAGATGATGAATATGTCAGGAAATGCACTACGCGACCGGGAGGCTGAGGCGGACGAGTTGTTTAAAAACCTGCCAAGTACTTCTAATCGTACATACCAAGGTAAAGCTGATACTGTGGAAGGAGACGCGAAATCCCTCCTCAAAGCACTGGAAAAATGTTTACGTTCGGAAATGACTAAATGGTGGGAGCAGAAATCATTGGAGAAATACCAGGAAGCTGGTCGGGTGCCGAGGGGATTAAGAATTTTATTAGCTCCAAGCTTTGAAAACCCCAACCCAAAAATGCTAACTGAATGGGCTGAAAGCAATCTGTCTGCCTCGATGAATCTTGTCAATATTTTGGTGAAATATGCCCAAATAGATCGAGAAATGCTTTGCAAAGAAATAGACAAGCTAAATGAACAAATAAACAAATTAGAACAAACGGAGCATATAACCAAAATGAGAAAAGACATACAGGACAGAATTAAAAAACAAGAAGATAAAATAAAACTGAGAAAAGTTCAGAAATTTGCCCGTGACAAAGAGGATTACGAGTTGGGGCAGATTTTCACGTTTGCGCGCAAGTATGACAATGTGAGAAAAATGAGGCTGAATGAATCCAGGGCAACGGGAAATCCGACTACTCAAGCCAGTGAAATACCGAATGACATAGAATCCTCGGTGTCGGATGTGACCTCGTTAACAAGTGGAAGTGATTTGGAAGAAATGAGTGATAATGCACGTGATAACAATGACGAAAGAAGCAGATTGAAACCAGGTGAAGAATTGAATTTTTTAGCCAACGACAGGCGGCAAACACTGAGGCCGCGCAATCCACGGAATTATCAAGGGCAAGAAGAAACAAGAGGCGCAAAGCAAGGCGCAAGCTCAGGCGGAGCAAAACCGAAAAGAGGTCAGTGGTACAGGCGCTAGAAGATAATACCATTGTCAATCTATCCAAAGTGACCCTGAGCAAAGCGGAAACACAACTTTTGGCGCTGGGACTTTCTTTCTGCCCTGAAAGTAGTTTTAACTATGGCAAAACAAGAGTGGACATTTTCTCCTACATACGAAAATTGAAGCTAAAAAAATTCTTTACAATCAAAGGTAACAACAATGAACCACAAGACATTATCCACAATGAGGCTTTCACTGATGGCGGCCCTGTTACCAATCTGCAGGCTTCCGATGCGAGCATGCTTCTGACCATTCACGAACTCGCAGGGAATACAGCGGTGGAAAGTGATAGCACTACAATACCAAACTCAACACAAGAACAAATTAAGACACTGGATTTAATTGACTCAAGTGCTGGCAAAAGCCCATTCAAAAACAAATCCACCTTTTGTCCTATGATGCCAAAGGACGCTATTGATATCTTCCATGAGAGAACAACCGAAGATCTGAAAAATCTATACCACAAGGTTAACCATGTGAAGAACAAGCACAGAGCAAAATTCCATGACATTGAATACAAAAAATTGATATCCAAATTAAAAAACAATCAGGAAATCATCATCAATAAGTCCGACAAAGGTGGCAATCTGGTTATATGGCCACGCAATGACTATACAAATGAAGCATTACGTCAACTCAATGATACCACATGTTATGCTCAGTCATCTATGGGAGAATACAATAAAGCCAAAGAAGCCCTTAAGAAACTTCTGTTGGAATATAAACGGAATGGCCTTATTTCCAAACAGGAATATCTGTTTTTGCACAAGGAATTTCCTATTATACCCATCCTATATCTTATCCCAAAGATCCACAAACAAATAAAACCTGTTCCTGGAAGACCGATTATCTCTGCTATTGGGGGGATGTGTGAAAATATAAGTCGTTATGTGGATTACTTTTTACAAAGTCATGTACAGACGCTCCCAACGTACGTTAAAGATACTGGAGACTTTCTTAAAAAATTGGAACAAGCCAGCTGGAATGATGATTGTATACTCATCACTCTTGACATAGAAGCGCTGTATACAAGTATTGAACACCAAAAAGGATTGGCTGCTGTGCAACACTATTTAGAGACTAGATCCCTCAGTTATTATAACCACAACAAAATGTTAATTGAAATGATCAATTGGTGTTTGAATAACAACTTTTTTATGTTCAATAAGAAAATGTATAGACAGTCTAGAGGTGTGGCGATGGGAGCTTGCTTCTCTCCCAGCTACGCATGTTTACACGTGGGCTGGTGGGAGGAGCAGGCTCTCAGAGGCATCTTTAGTGAGACAGTGGACACTCATGTTAAGAGCTGGTTTCGTTACATAGACGACATCTTTATCATTTGGGAGGGAAGTGTTGAGAGTGCTGAATCGTTTATATCCAACATTAATGTCAACGAAATGAATTTACATTTTACATCATGTATCAACAAAAGTAGCGTTGACTTTTTGGACACCACGGTCTATGTTGAAAATAGGACACTTCACACAACTCTACACAGGAAGTCCACCTCAGGCAACTCCACACTACACGCCACCAGCTCACATCCATACCATTTGATAGCAAGTATCCCATTGGGTGAGATATTAAGACTTAAAAGAATTTGCAGCACAGAACAGCAATTCAATAAATGCAAATTAGAGTCCCTTGATCGTTTCAGAAAAAGAGGGTATAGCGATGACATTTTACAGAAAGCCATTCTCAAAGCTACCCTTAGATCTAGGGATTCATTGTTAAACAGAGACACTGTCAGTAAGGACACTAGTAGTGGAACTGAGGCTAACTTAGAAGTACCCAGACTAATTACTACTTTTAGTCAACAGCAAAGACAAGTAAAGGCCATTATTGTGAAAAACTGGCCTATTTTACTTACTGACGCTGTTTTGGCACCAAGTTTACCCAAAAAACCCACCCTTACTTTTAGAAGGGCTAAATCTATGAGGACGGAACTGGTCAAGAACAGTCCTGAAATTCTTACCAATACGACATGGTTAAAGCCTCAGTCAGGTTTCTATAAATGCTCAACATGTAGAGCCTGTAAATTTGGTAAGAATACTACTCATTTTACGGTGCCTTTCAGTCCCTATAAAAGAGAAATAAGAGGACATTTTACATGTCGCACAGATTTCGCTGTTTATGTCCTTACCTGTACCTGCAATTTACAATATATAGGCAGTACCAAATTACCAGTTCATATGCGTATTCTGCAGCACCTCCGTGCTATAGTTAACAATGACACAAATTATCCTGTAGCGCGCCATTTTAAGACAACACATCAGAATGACCTTAACTGTCTAAAGTATTATGTAGTAGCAGCAATCCCTGTTCCGACAAGAGGTGGTGACAGGGAACTCATGCTGAGGAAACTTGAAACGCATATGATAATGGAGTTTGATAGTAAGTCGCCTAATGGACTTAATACAACAGAAGATCTGCACTATTATTTATAATCTATTTCCGTTCGTAATACTTTTTCCACCATCAGGTATTATACCAAGATTATTAATACAGCATATCCTTGGTTAGGCATATTTATTATGGTCTATGCACTTGGCCTTATCTCTGGAGGTTTCTTTTTACACTCGCTAGCCCCAGTCTTTCCCAGTAATATTACCATCTTACGGTCACATACATGGTTTTATAAATAATCAATTAGAAAATTATCCCATAAAAATCAACTTAGTTAACATATATTTTAGAGTGTTTAGATGTGTTTTTAGATAAGGGTTTTATTATATATGGTATTTATTAAGCACTAGAGAAGCACTTTTGTATTAATAATTAGGTGTTTTTAGGCGTAATTTGCACAAATTTTTTGATAAGAAACAACTGGTATTTTAATTTAGATCTGACAATACGACCATGGGAAACTATCAAAATTGTTCACAATCAAATAAGTGTTTGCAATATAGTTTCAAGAGAGGTACATGTGAGATTTTACTGTGGGTTTGTAACAACAGGATTTTAGTACTAAAGGATGTACCCCATTGCTGGCTGGAATTTTTTTGCATTTGAGCAAAGTATTTAAGCATATGTTTATGCGGACAAACTTTTGTCTTGTAGAATATTATTTTTTATGACAGCAATTTAATGGTATCCACTCACATATTTATGTGTTTTATTTCTGCATAGATGAATACAGAATCCGGCCCACAGTATTATGTACTTCACCAAACTCCATATCTTGATTTCCATGGATCTAGATGTATTATTTATGGATTTATCCGATTAATATTGGAGAGATTGTTTTAAATAATGTATTTATTGTTGTTACCTATTTATTATAATATTAGCGTTATTTTGCACATGTGAAAGTGGAGAGAAAAAAACACTTTCATAGTATGTTTTCTATGTCCTTTGGGAGCACGTGACACTAGTAGGTGGTATTTAAAAAAGCTATGGTATACGCATTTCTCCATGTGATCAAGGCTGCTGTGTCAGTCGAAACGCGTAATGACATATTGAGTGAGCAATAAACATCCTGTCATTCCAACTAAGAGGAGTTCGTGCTGGTTCTTTTCATCGCCCGTGGGGAAGTTGGAAGGCAGCAATTCAGTCATATATATATATATATACATATATATATATATATATATACCACCAGAGTGACCAACATCATATTCTTGGATGTCGAAGTGTATATATTGAACGGTAAATTTTGCACCAAAATGCATAGAAAACCCACCGCCAGTAACAGCATCCTCCATGCAAATAGTGGACATCCAATAAAACTTAAATGGAGTATCCCCTACGGGGAAATGTTAAGAGCTAGAAGGAACTGTTCAGAACACTCAGATTTCAGCCAACAAATAGAAGAAATGAGTCAACGTTTTTTACAACGAGGGTATCCTTTGGATGTAATTCTTACTGCAAAAAACAGAGTAAAAGACAAAAATAGAGATGAATTACTCCAACCCAATTTGGCAAATCATAATGAAGACGACACTGCCACAACATCGAGACTCATAGTTGATTTCAACAATCAAAGCAATGAATTCCAAAAAACAATAAGCAAACACTGGGAAATACTGCTGCTAGATGAGACTGTCAAGAAAATTCTGTCTCCCAGACCGAGAATTACTTACAGAAAAACTGCCTCTCTGGGAGATATTCTAACACACAGCCATTTTGAAACTAAACTGTCTACCACTACATCATGGTTAAACACACCAGGATTCTGGAAGTGTTCAAAATGTAAGGCGTGTGAACAGGGTAAAAACATCACCTCATATTATTTACAAAATGGCCATAATGAAAAAATCAAAGACCACATCACATGTGAATCCAAATTTGTAATCTACATATTGGAATGTCCATGTCAAAAACTATACATAGGCAGCACAATTAACAAACTCAAACTCCGCATCCTGCAACATCTGCGCGCCATCAAAAATAAAGACTTTACATATCCCATGGCCAAACATTTTTTCGAATTCCACTCCAGTGACAGCAATCAACTAAAATATTCTGGTATTAAAATCATTAAACAGAAAGAACGGGGTGGAAACAGAACTCTTGAGTTAAGAAGAGCGGAGTCAAGAATGATCCTACTAATGGGTACTGAAAACCCATTAGGACATAACTTGGATGCTGAATTGCATGTGCACATTTGAAATACTAGAACTGATTATTTACGATTGGTCTTTGAACTATTCTGAGAAAAAAGACTTCAATACAAAATTCTCCCTGTTGATCCAAATTGTAATTGTTATTGGTACCCACTGTATCTCTTGCACCTATTCCCCCTTTTACCTTTCCACTATTGTTGACATAGGATACATGAATCTTCTCTTTGTACAATTGGAAGAAGTCTTAGGATAGCACTAAGCCGAGATTACTATAATCCCTTGATAATTAATTGACATCACTATTGAACACTATCTCATACTTTTTGAGAATCAATGATGAATATAGGAACACTTGAGTAAGTGGTTAAACAATATTAGAAAATCACTAATCTCATAGACATTCATCATACAGCAGGGTCTTACCATTAATACGTGTTGGCTTATAATTAATTACTTATTGTCCAAGGTACTTCACCGTGATTTTGAATTATTCCTAATTCCAATTGTAAAACTTTGAATGAAATAATTGTTTAATTTTTCCATATTGTCATCACCCTCCATTGTGGATAATCCATCGTAGTTATTTGATCTAAATCATGTTTTACTTTAAAACGATATAAATTACCGATGCAATTATTGTCCAGTATGTTTTCACTTTCTATTTTGGTATTGTTTCTTTAAAAAGACACTCTGGACACTGAGACTCTATGGTCCAGTCGAAGGCCGAGTGCCGAAACGCGTCGACCGTCTCTTGTGCGTGTTAACTCATGTGTACTTGAAAATAAACACTAATCAAGTGTTTTCTGCGGTGCTGTGTTTTTCTTGATGCGACGAACCCCTGGACTCGAGGGTGAAGCGAGAGAAAGTTTTGTTTCATATATATATATATATATATATATATATATATATATATTCAGTGAAAAAACCATAGGTTTCACACATGTTATAGTTAGCTGGACATTTTACTCGTAAAAAACCAATGAAATTGCCCCGTTATAGTTAGTTCAGCTAACTATAACTCGCGCGCCCGCAATGCACTGCTGATGACGTCACATATTACATCACTCATGACATGGTCAGTGACATCACTCATGACATCACTGATGACATCTCAAATGACATCACTGATGACCTCACTGATGACATCATCCAGTGAATGTGTGTTTTTCTGAAAATTAAATATGTTTTATATATGTATATCTCAAGGTCAATGGAAGAATAAATGGGTATATAAGTGTCTAAATGGATGCTTTGTTTTTGAAAAATTTATTGTGTAACTGACTGATTAAGTGTATCATAGTGAATACATGGCTTACTGTGTAATGTTTAAATATGAAAATATCTGTATCAGTCTCTCACTTTGTGTATAAGTGGTTGCATGGGTTGGTGAGTAGCTACATGGGTGTCTATATAGGTTATTAGTTGTTTTTTGAGTATCAGTCTGAGTGTCTGTATGGTTCGGTGGGGGGTATTATGTAGTGCATAGGTGCATGAATGAATGATTCACTCTTTGTGTGTGTTGAACACAGCATGTGTGCAGGACTGTATGGGTGGATGAGTGTGTGTATGGGTGTGTTAGTGAGTGAATGACTGTCTCAATAGTGTCTTTATGAGTAACTACATATGTTTAAAACTAGTATATGTGACTATTGGTGTATATATGTGAGTATATGTGAGAGATTGAAAGAGTTCCTGTATGAATAAGTATGTGTTTCTATAAGTGATTGTTTAAAAGACTAAGTATGTGTAAGTTTCTGTAGAAGTAAGTGTGGTGGTGTGTGTATAACTGTATATGCTAGTAAATGTATGTTTGATTCTTTATTAGCATGAGTGACTATGTGTGTGAGTAACTCTGTGGATGAGTGGCATTGTGTAACAGGATGTATAGGTGTATGAGTACATGTGTTGAGTGAGTACATGTATGAGTGACTGTATTGGACTGTTGGTGAATGAGTGGATGTTTATGTGGATCTTAGAATTACTGAATAGGTTGTTGTAACTGGTATTGGTATGTCCATTGTTTTGAAAATTTTAGTCTCTATTTTTGAATGTGTGTATCAAAGGTTATATTAGGGTGAGAGGAGGTCTGCCACTCTATCACAAGGATGATGTCATCAGTGAGGTCATCAGTGATGTCATTTGAGATGTCATCAGTGATGTCATGAGTGATGTCACTGACCATGTCATGAGTGATGTAATATGTGACGTCATCAGCAGTGCATTGCGGGCGCGCGAGTTATAGTTAGCTGAACTAACTATAACGGGGCAATTTCATTGGTTTTTTACGAGTAAAATGTCCAGCTAACTATAACATGTGTGAAACCTATGGTTTTTTCACTGAATTTCTAAGGTTTTTTAAATGCTAATTCCTAACTATAACGTGTGTGAAACCCATGGTTTTTTCAGTGAATTTGTACGGTTTTTTAAATGCTAATTCCTAACTATAACGTGTTTGAAACCCATGGTTTTTTCAGTGAATTTGCAAGGTTTTTAAAATGCTAATTTTTTTTTTATTCTTCAATTTTTTCTAACATATTTTTAATTTAATTTTCTTACCTTTTATAAAGACTATGCTTACATTTTTTAAATTCTTTAATATTTTTTTTTTATATATTTTTTAAAATAAACATGTAAAATTTATTTCCAGTTTTTTTTATTTTTTTTATTTTTTTTTAGTACGCGTACCGTAAGCTCACGGTAAGCGTACGGTTTACGCAACGTCCGTAATCTTTCTACGCTGCTTGCGTATAGTTACGCACTTTGCGTAGCCACGCGTACTGCGCGTGGGACGCGTGCGCGCTTACGCCACGCGCGCACGTTACGCGGAAGTGTCGGGGAGTGACTGTTATGCGCATGCGCGCAAGCGCGTGTCTTTTTTACGCGCATGCGTACTTTTTGCCGTAAGCGTACCGTAAGCGTACCGTAAGCGTACGGTAGGTCATGTGATCATGAAACACAACTTTTGATTGGTTGAAACTACTTTCAGTTCTAGAACTCTCCTACACCACACCCATTCCCCTCATTTCTGCTTGTGATACCTTGGGAGAAGGAGCTGGTTTGTCTTTGGGATACGATGGCAGAACAGCAGAGCCCTTCTGAGAGTGAGGCTAGCACCAGCAGCACTGTCTTGAGGCAGAGAGCGAGGAAACAAAAGCCTTCTTATGTTTGGGATTATTTTACTTTTCCTGAAGGCCAGCAAAAGGTGAATGCACCCTTAGTTACTTGCAGGCTGTGTCAGCGTGTACTTTCTAGAGGTAATCCTGACAGGAAGTATTCCTTTGGGAATCACACCATGAAGAGACACCTCCAGGATGTACACAGAAGGACACATGGTCATCTTTTTGGAGGTAACTCTTCAGAAAGACGAGCCAGTACATCCACAGCAGCTCAGCCTGGACCATCATCTGCAGGGCTGACTCCTTCTTCTGCAGGTCAGGTGAGCCCTTCATCTGTGGGGGGAGAATCTCCTTTTGCTGGCCCTCTGGAAATTAACCCTCGGTTTGCGAGGGTTGAAGTACGGTGCGCCACTTGTCACGATCTAATTACTTATAGGGAGACCAGTGTTTCCCTGGTGAACAGTAAAATAGATCAGCACACTTGTCGTACCGTCTAATATTCCCAATCTTTCTTTCCTCTGTCCCTGCATGAACACAACGGTTCTTTTAAGAGCCAACCTTATCTTTCATCTTTTTTTTACATTTGTTTTTAAAAACTTTCTTTTATTTTTTTTACCGTACGCGTACGGTGCGCGTACTTTTTTTTTTTTTTTTTTTTTAAAACACTAAAAATCATTTCTGACATTACATTGACCTTGAGAGACTACAATTATTATTATTGACTTACCATACTCACTGAAAAAATATTTATTCATTTCTTTTTTTAAAAAATAGTTTTAAAAATGTTTGTAGTTTTCGTAAATTTTCTATATCTATCTGGAAAAAAAGGAAAAAGTATTAATATTTTAAAAACTTTTTATAATACAGTACACATATTTACATTTTTTCCCAAAAAATATTTTTGCCTTATTTTTGCTGTTTTCAGAATATATTGCATTTCACTATAAATTGTGAAAGCAATTGCATTCATCATTTTACAGCGGGCAAAAAAAAATACCAATCACAAAGATTGTATTAAAAAAGCCCTGATTCTTTTTTTACTTAAACTTAACATTATAGAAATGCATAATATTGTAAAAAAATATCATCTAATACCAATACTTATTCCTTTAAAATACCGTCTGATATGTTTGTTTCAGAAGTATAATCACAATATTATATCTCAAATAACTCCAAAAAACATCTGATTTCATTTCCTTTAGGCCAAATAGTAATTTTAAATTTTTGTTTGGATTAAATTACCAACGGTAATCCAATAAAATTCTAAAGTTTAATTTGTCCAGATCTCACAGATTCTCTGTAACATTTTGGTTCATGAAAATTTTTTGATTAATTTATTTAGTCCACAATAGAATTGGTTACTTTTCCACATGGCCAAATAGTAATTTTTTTAATCATTTTTGAAAAAATTTCCAATGGCAGTCCAATAACATTCCAAAATATAAAATGTGCAGAAGTTACCGATAATCTCAAAATTATTGGTTTTTCAAAATTTCATTAAAAATTAAAAAAGTCCACATTACAATTGGTTATCTTTCCATTAGGCCAAATGATAATTTAAAAAAAAAATTTTTTACAAAATTGCAATGGTAATCCAGTAAAATGGTAAAATTGTTTTGTCCAGATCTTGCCAAGTCTCTCTAAAATTTAGGTTTCAGGAAGATTAGATATGAATTTGCTAAATCAAAAGGCAAACGTTGTTTGAAAATCAATTGAGAATCATTACACAGTGTACAGCCTTTTTCACATTTAAGATAAACTGTGTAATGTCCAGAAGTAACAGTAGGTCCATCATGGAAAATTATTGCAACAGTTACAAAAGTTTTTCCTGAAATTGATAATTGCTGTCCTGTAAACTTCTTTATTAAAGTATCCAATTTTTGAACCATCAGCTCTACATCGTTGCATCATTAAAATTACATACTGTCCGTATTCCTTTAAAATTAATGTTGAAAACATGTCAGAATTACACTCACCACATTTCATGCTATGATTAGCATCTTTAACTAATTTTGCAAAAGTGACTGTTTTACTCTCTGGCAATGTCAAATAAATAAACCTTTCATTATCAACAATAGAGCCACTTATATTATAACAATTATCACAACTATGTTCCCATTTATAAGAGAGACCAAAAAAAATGTCAATGGGAACTCCTTCTTCTTCCACTACCTGAAGAAAATACATCAAAAATTCATGTGCATCTTGCTGTTCATTTTGAGAAAACTGTGTTCGTCCTGAACATACATCTAAAAGTTTTCTAATGTCAGTAGCACTTTCTATTTGAGTTTTATCTTTACTCAGCTTTTGAAAAAGGAGACTCAGCTCTGAACAGAATCTTTTTCCCTGATTTACTATTATCTGCTCTTGCAAACTTTCCAGATAAAATGCAACATTCAGCACTACATTTGCGTAGCAGTTGACACCAGAGCTATTTTCAAAATGACATCCTACAACCTGTTCTTCATTTTCCTTTTTCTTTTTGCTTGCAATTACATCACTCCTCTTTTTTTTCCTCTTCTCTACATCTTCACTACAGATATTCTCATTTTTCCTTTTACGAGAAACTACACGTTTCTCCAACACAGGATACTGACCTAAATGAGGAGCATAGCTTCTTCTTAATCTATTATACTCCTTTACACAATTTGTATCAGCACTAACTTTTGATTCTTCAAAGTCTATCATGAATAAACCTGATAATGTTTTGACTCGTGACAAAGCAACATATGCCATACCTTCTTTGAACACAGTTGAACCAATGTTCACAAATGCACAATCTACAGTCAATCCTTGAGACTTGTGAATAGTTACAGCATATGCTAGAGAAAACGGAAACTGCTTCCTACGTACATATAAGTCTTTCACAAGCATAAAACGAACTGTACAACGACAAATATCTTTAACTTCATCTATCTGATCAAATTTTATTTTTAAACATTCAATTCCTTCTTTTTTCTGATAATTAATAAAACCCACAACTCTTCCCATCGCTCCATTAACTAAACCTTTCTCAACATCCAAATTTCTCCTTAAAAACACTCTACAGTTCATGCAAACATATAGATTTTTTTCTAATCCAGCTGTTTTGGAGATGTTCTTCTCTAGTGAGTCCAATTTATTTTTCAGTTTGCCTGTTACTGTGACAGTAATTCTTCCATCCTCAATTTTGTCCACTGCTTCCAATTTCCTGATCTCTTCCTTTTCCAATTTCAAAAGCTCCTCATTGAATATTGAGCATTCACGTAGAGTTGGCATTAAGCAGATGACACTTTTGTTTTCTGCAATATTCTTGTATATTTTCTCTGCAACTATTTCTTCCTTTGGAAATAAATTATGTAGCAGCCGACTCTGTAATGCTTTTTTGCCAACTTCTGTGAGTAGTCCAATTCTGATATCTTTCAGAATACTTCCATATTCTTCATCGTTTGCTTGCCTCATATTAGTTGTAAGTTCCTTGTACTCAAAGAAGGACCAAATATTTGTATTTCCGATGCTTCCCAATGACTTCTTCGTGTCTTCATGTGTCACAGTATTAAACACTGGTTGTCCTTTAACTGGAGTAAGTTGCAAAAGATCTCCAAAAACTATGACGTGTTTTCCACCAAATAACACGTCATAGTCTGTCTTCAAAATTTGCTGCATTCTTAAATGCACAAAGGCAAGCATTAAGTTTGATACCATGCTCACCTCATCAATAATGAGAACTTGCATCTTCTTCAATACTCGTGAAACTTCCAAGGATGCTTCTCCAGTTAGCTTGTTGAATTGTATTTTGTTCTCATGCTCCACTGGTAACATTAGCAAACGATGTAAGGTGATTCCTTTTATGTTATATGCTGCTAACCCAGTTGGAGCAGTAACCACACAAGACAAAGTAGAATCCGTTTTTTGCTTTAGGTAGCTTCTGATGACTTTAATTAGGAAACTTTTTCCAGTGCCAGCTTGTCCGCTTACATACATCCTGATTGGATGAAATGATGTGCATGAGCACTCTTTTTTTACATGTAGAAATCCGTGATCAATTTTGTTTTTGATCTCTTCATAAATTTGTTGCTGCTCTTGATTCAGTTGTCTTTCCAAATTTTCTAAGTCTATAAATTCTTCTTGAGCTTGATTCATAGCCGTTTCCACTTCATTCATGGCTATTGATGCTTCATTTTCAACGATTGGTTGTCCTAGGGGATCTTGACTGTGTGTTCCTGAACTTTGGCTGTCCTGAGAACTGTCTCTAGCTATTTCTGCTGCAATTGTAGTTTCCTGTTCAATTTCTTCATTTAACATTTGCAGATAAGTTGTGAATGTATTGCATTGTATGCTGTCTTTGCAAGCATTAAATGAATCCTCATAGCTTTGAAATTCTCCCAGTAGTTCATCCTCTGTACGCCATGGTTTAAACAACTGTAAAAGAGCCAAGTAGTAAAATTCTTTCTTGTCGGTAGTGTCGCAACTCAGCTTCCGGTGATTTCTCAAACTTCCTTTGGTTTGCTTCACCAAACATCCTTCTTCACCAACAACTTTATATTTTCCATTATTAATGTCTTCTGCAGCTTTCCGTGAATAAATGTAGTTCTGCAACACTTCATAGAGACACATGTTCTCCAGATGATGACTTCTCTTGGGATAATATGTGTCCAACATGTTTGTTTTCAATATATCTGTACTTTCTGGGTCATTCTCGGCCAAATATTCAATTTCTCCAACAGATTTCAGTACCCGATTTCTCATTGCTGCAAGGCCTAAACTTGCCCAAATTATTCTTCTTGACTTCGAGTAGAGACTTGCAGAAGATAACCTATCTGAACATTCGTAGGATCCAATTTCTCGATGCGATAACATCTTCAAACTGAAACTGTAAAGCTTCTTACTGACAGTCTTCTCGTGAGAAATCTCTTCCCACATTTCCTTCAATTCTGTTTTTTCTGATTTCGTAATGTAAGACGTTACATATCGTGCAACAGCAATGGAATTGTCAGCTACATACTGTATATCCATGTTAGCGTTCCACATGGATAAAATGACTGGGTTGTAGTCATTTATATTTTTTGATTCTTCTTTTCTTTTAAGGTTGTAGGTATTCTTAGGTGATTTTCTTGTGATAGTATGTCTCACAGCTGACATAAAACTGTTTACTCTTCCATTTGAAAGAACAGGTCTAGGAAATCCAAATCGACATTTAGAGTAGTATTTTTCTTTGCTCTTGTATTTCCGTCGACAGTATTTTCCACACCGATGACTTTGGAAACGTAAAACTTGCTCCTTTAACTTGTTCTCTTCTGTGCTTTTTGGTATACCACATGTTGCATATTCTTCAATGTAAGATAACACTGCTTCATCAGTATCTGTTCCAAACTTTGGGGCATCCTTGATCCACAACAGCATATGAATATGAGGAGCACTTCTTGCCTGGTACTCTTTTCTCCAAAAGAAATCCACTACTTCTCCAAGGGGTGGATTTTTTTTATTGCAGATGAAGGACATCATAGCCTCAAATCTATGATTGAAATATCTGCAAACATTAACCGGATCCAATGAGCACAGTTCTCCTGCTGTCTTGTATTCGATGTTTTTAATGTTTGAATTGGCCTCTCGTAGAAAATCCAGTAAATCATCCCAAGCGTACTCGGCACAGCTTAGGGTAAGGAACCATGTTGGTGTTCCTAAATTGCGTAACATGCATTTTAGTTCACCATGGCGTCGGTACCAATATTCATTTGTCCCACGCTGACAAGCCATCAGATTGATCAGTTGTGTTTCCAAATGATCATCTCGGTGCTGCACTTTCTCCATAAAATCCTTAGCAGACACATTTTGTAAATGTACTCCACTTTTTAAAATGTGATTTACTGCATAAGACAGTGCAGACAAGTCGCTTTCAAATAAAAGATGGAACAAATAAGGAATACTTTGTCGAAATCTGGGATCTTCAGCATATAGTCTTGTAGTCCGATACTCTGAAGCTGGAATCTGTTCTGGACGTTCATCGTATCGTCCTCCTTTTCCCGTAGGAAACAGCTGGGGAAAACATCGAGCTTCCAAGCTCTCCTCCCATACACTCACGGGAGTTCCTTTTGCTTTCTTCATCTGAAAGAGATCAATATTGTCTCCCATAACTTCTTTCGAATGAAGAGGATGTATGCTAAAATGTTCATAAATTTCTTCTTCCTTTGTCTTGTCCACTTTTTCAATTTGTCCAGTTGGTGTTTCTGTGTCTTCTTGAAAATCTTCGTCTTCTTCTTCTTCTTCTATATAAATTGATTCATACCATTTGTTATTTTTTTTCAAATACAAATTTGCTCTTTGTACTTTCCGCACATCTACCAGCTCCTGCCAAATCTTCTTATTCTTTGTAGGTACACCATTAACCAGAATAATTAATGGTTCAGTTTCCAAAGTATCCGCATCAATAGTTTCCATATTTTTTTTCAAATCCAAGGGCAAATACACCACTCTACCTTTTAAACCTCTCAGTAAATCTGAAGGAGGTAATTTACCAGTTTTGGGCTCCATACGTACTATGGTCTGGAACGGATGAACACATTGAATGAGTATAGACTCATATGTATTTAATTCAGAAAGTTCAGCAGGAATAGCATCCAATTCTAAATTATTATGTACAGCTCTGGTCGGCATTCTATTTTCCTCTAACTTGTTGTAACAGTATTTACAAATACGCTGATCTTCACCCAATTCAAAACAATTTTCAAGAAATATATATGTGGCAAAATCCTTCCACTTATAATTATCTTCATTTTCACTCTTTCTGTAGAGATCAACATTCCTAGTTTGTTTTCTATAATGAGTTCTGCGGCAACAAATACAAGTAACATTTGGTCTTTCATTAGAGACTATTGCAAATTTTGTTATGTGATCATTAAATGTCTTACTTACAGAAGGTTCTACATTCTCTTCCACTTCTTCCTCATTTACTGTGTCCTTCTCTGCACTGTTTTGTTCAGGACCAAAGTAACAAAACTGAATTTCATCAACAACCTTCTCTACATCTGATACCGTTCCTCGGAACAGAGCCCTATTCAATTCATTTAACTTTATTGCTGGACTTTTGGCAAAATACAACCGTCTCACAAACTTTCTCATTTCAGTATGATGAACAGCCAGCATCCTAAAATGATGGAAAACACTATTGCACACTTTTCTAGATAGACAAGCCAGAGAATGACCCTGCAAACCAGTATTCTCTCTCACTCTGCATGGATCCAGACTTTGAAGCACCTTAATCTTCTGTTTTACACTTTTTTTGCTATATTCTCTTAGAAACTCTCGAAATCTGTCAATAGATTCCTGACGCACAGTGCAAATACTACTACAATTCCAAGTGTACACTGGGGCTTTAGGACGTCTCCCCATTGCCTCATCTGCCATCACTTGTACCTCATCTCTTGGAACCATTATCTCCTTCTCCATTATGCAACCATTTTTTACTTCGTATGAACGACCTCTGGTGTCAACTGCATGCAGCAAACTATTACTTTGAAAATAGCTCTCTTCATTAAAAAAAGGTTCACTACTTGAACTATGCATCCACTTTCCTAAAAACACTTTACAAAAGTTTGTTCTGTTCACTACTCTTTTGCTTTTGCTTTGTGATTTCAGTACATTAACCATTTTATCTAATGTACGCATCCTATTCAAAATTAAAATGAATAGTTTCCTTTTTAATTCTAATGCTTTTGCTGCAATGGCTTCAATTTCTTTTTTTCTCTTATAAAATTTAGCCTTTTGCTTATATTTCTTCACATCCTTTATCAAATTGGACATAACTCTTCTCTGAAACATTTTTCTACGTATCTCTTTAAACGCTGTTTTTCTGTTTATGTAAAACTTTTCAGTTGCAGAAGGTATATTTGCATTAACTAAATTCTCAATTTTTTGCTGTTCTCTTCGTTTTGTTACATTCTTTCCAGGACAGACATTTTGTACATTTTTCTTTGTTTTGAATATTTTTTTAAGAAATTGTTTTTTCTGCTTACCAGAAGATTTTTTCTTTTTCCCAACATGAGCATCTTCTACTAACTTTGGTCCTCCAGTTGTCTTCAAATATAGTTTTTTTTTTAGCGTTTTTTGAACTCTAGATTTTGTAGGCATCTTAAATTTTGTTCACTGTTCTTCAGCAATACCTGTAAAAAACTAAAAAAAAATCCTTTATTGTATTTAAATATATTACTACATTTCTTTTCACAATAGTCACAAAACGAAATTTCTTTGCCAATTTGAATGCACACAAACTGCTCTTTTTTTTGGGCAAGTGAAAATCACTTTTACAAACTGTCACATTATGAAACCACTTTTCAGATTTTTTAAAAAGCCCATGTCCAGAGTGCTACACTCCAGCAAGGGCAACCAGCCTTAGTGAAGCTGAATGTATTTGCATTACAGACTGAAACCTGAAAACCCCACTCGCTTGTAAATACTGTGCATGACTATACATGGCAAGCACATGGGTGTGTGCTAAGACTCTGCTTCTTCTCCCAAAAATTCGCTCCCCCTTTCCATCTAATGCAACTGTGAAATCACCAGAGCAAGACGCAATAAATCTCTGCCTATAATTCCTCTATGCACACAGAGTCATGTTTTCACATTAGTCCCAAAACGAAATTTCTTTGCCAATTTGAAAGCACACTTACTGCTCTTTTTTTTTTCGGCGCAAGTGAAAATCACTTTTTACAATTGGAAATCACTTTTACAGACTGACACATTATGAAACCACTTTTTTTGATTTATTTAAATGCACATGTCCAAGCTGTTTTTTCAGACCACCACCATGTGTATTCTCGGTGACTGCCTACACTCCAGCAAGGGCAACCAGCCTTAGTGATGCTGAATGTATTTGCATTACAGACTGAAACCTGAAAACCCCACTCGCTTGTAAATACTGTGCATGACTATACATGGCAAGCACATGGGTGTGTGCTAAGACTCTGCTTCTTCCCCCAAAAATTCGCTCCCCCTTTCCATCTAATGCAACTGTGAAATCACCAGAGCAAGACGCAATAAATCTCTGCCTATAATTCCTCTATGCACACAGAGTCATGTTTTCACATTAGTCCCAAAACGAAATTTCTTTGCCAATTTGAAAGCACACTTACTGCTCTTTTTTTTTTCGGCGCAAGTGAAAATCACTTTTTACAATTGGAAATCACTTTTACAGACTGACACATTATGAAACCACTTTTTTTGATTTATTTAAATGCACATGTCCAAGCTGTTTTTTCAGACCACCACCATGTGTATTCTCGGTGACTGCCTACACTCCAGCAAGGGCAACCAGCCTTAGTGATGCTGAATGTATTTGCATTACAGACTGAAACCTGAAAACCCCACTCGCTTGTAAATACTGTGCATGACTATACATGGCAAGCACATGGGTGTGTGCTAAGACTCTGCTTCTTCCCCCAAAAATTCGCTCCCCCTTTCCATCTAATGCAACTGTGAAATCACCAGAGCAAGACGCAATAAATCTCTGCCTATAATTCCTCTCTGCACACAGAGTCATGTTTTCACATTAGTCCCAAAACGAAATTTCTTTGCCAATTTTAAAGCACACTTACTGCTCTTTTTTTTTCCGGGCCAAGTGAAAAACACTTTTACAGACTGACACATTATGAAACCTTTTTTTTTAATTTATTTAAATGCACATGTCCAAGCTGTTTTTTCAGACCACCACCATGTGTATTCTCGGTGACTGCCTACACTCCAGCAAGGGCAACCAGCCTTAGTGATGCTGAATGTATTTGCATTACAGACTGAAACCTGAAAACCCCACTCGCTTGTAAATACTGTGCATGACTATACATGGCAAGCACATGGGTGTGTGCTAAGACTCTGCTTCTTCCCCCAAAAATTCGCTCCCCCTTTCCATCTAATGCAACTGTGAAATCACCAGAGCAAGACGCAATAAATCTCTGCCTATAATTCCTCTCTGCACACAGAGTCATGTTTTCACATTAGTCCCAAAACGAAATTTCTTTGCCAATTTGAAAGCACACTTACTGCTCTTTTTTTTCCGGGCCAAGTGAAAATCACTTTTACAGACTGACACATTATGAAACCTTTTTTTTTAATGTATTTAAATGCACATGTCCAAACTGTTTTTTCAGACCACCACCATGTGTATTCTCGGTGACTGCCTACACTCCAGCAAGGGCAACCAGCCTTAGTGATGCTGAATGTATTTGCATTACAGACTGAAACCTGAAAACCCCACTCGCTTGTAAATACTGTACATGACTATACATGGCAAGCACATGGGTGTGTGCTAAGACTCTGCTTCTTCCCCCAAAAATTCGCTCCCCCTTTCCATCTAATGCAACCAGCCTTAGTGATGCTGAATGTATTTGCATTACAGACTGAAACCTGAAAACCCCACTCGCTTGTAAATACTGTGCATGACTATACATGGCAAGCACATGGGTGTGTGCTAAGACTCTGCTTCTTCTCCCAAAAATTCGCTCCCCCTTTCCATCTAATGCAACTGTGAAATCACCAGAGCAAGACGCAATAAATCTCTGCCTATAATTCCTCTATGCACACAGAGTCATGTTTTCACATTAGTCCCAAAACGAAATTTCTTTGCCAATTTGAAAGCACACTTACTGCTCTTTTTTTTTTCGGCGCAAGTGAAAATCACTTTTTACAATTGGAAATCACTTTTACAGACTGACACATTATGAAACCACTTTTTTTGATTTATTTAAATGCACATGTCCAAGCTGTTTTTTCAGACCACCACCATGTGTATTCTCGGTGACTGCCTACACTCCAGCAAGGGCAACCAGCCTTAGTGATGCTGAATGTATTTGCATTACAGACTGAAACCTGAAAACCCCACTCGCTTGTAAATACTGTGCATGACTATACATGGCAAGCACATGGGTGTGTGCTAAGACTCTGCTTCTTCCCCCAAAAATTCGCTCCCCCTTTCCATCTAATGCAACTGTGAAATCACCAGAGCAAGACGCAATAAATCTCTGCCTATAATTCCTCTATGCACACAGAGTCATGTTTTCACATTAGTCCCAAAACGAAATTTCTTTGCCAATTTGAAAGCACACTTACTGCTCTTTTTTTTTTCGGCGCAAGTGAAAATCACTTTTTACAATTGGAAATCACTTTTACAGACTGGCACATTATGAAACCACTTTTTTTGATTTATTTAAATGCACATGTCCAAGCTGTTTTTTCAGACCACCACCATGTGTATTCTCGGTGACTGCCTACACTCCAGCAAGGGCAACCAGCCTTAGTGATGCTGAATGTATTTGCATTACAGACTGAAACCTGAAAACCCCACTCGCTTGTAAATACTGTGCATGACTATACATGGCAAGCACATGGGTGTGTGCTAAGACTCTGCTTCTTCCCCCAAAAATTCGCTCCCCCTTTCCATCTAATGCAACTGTGAAATCACCAGAGCAAGACGCAATAAATCTCTGCCTATAATTCCTCTCTGCACACAGAGTCATGTTTTCACATTAGTCCCAAAACGAAATTTCTTTGCCAATTTTAAAGCACACTTACTGCTCTTTTTTTTTCCGGGCCAAGTGAAAAACACTTTTACAGACTGACACATTATGAAACCTTTTTTTTTAATTTATTTAAATGCACATGTCCAAGCTGTTTTTTCAGACCACCACCATGTGTTTTCTCGGTGACTGCCTACACTCCAGCAAGGGCAACCAGCCTTAGTGATGCTGAATGTATTTGCATTACAGACTGAAACCTGAAAACCCCACTCGCTTGTAAATACTGTGCATGACTATACATGGCAAGCACATGGGTGTGTGCTAAGACTCTGCTTCTTCCCCCAAAAATTCGCTCCCCCTTTCCATCTAATGCAACTGTGAAATCACCAGAGCAAGACGCAATAAATCTCTGCCTATAATTCCTCTCTGCACACAGAGTCATGTTTTCACATTAGTCCCAAAACGAAATTTCTTTGCCAATTTGAAAGCACACTTACTGCTCTTTTTTTTTCCGGGCCAAGTGAAAATCACTTTTACAGACTGACACATTATGAAACCTTTTTTTAAAATTTATTTAAATGCACATGTCCAAACTGTTTTTTCAGACCACCACCATGTGTATTCTCGGTGACTGCCTACACTCCAGCAAGGGCAACCAGCCTTAGTGATGCTGAATGTATTTGCATTACAGACTGAAACCTGAAAACCCCACTCGCTTGTAAATACTGTGCATGACTATACATGGCAAGCACATGGGTGTGTGCTAAGACTCTGCTTCTTCCCCCAAAAATTCGCTCCCCCTTTCCATCTAATGCAACCAGCCTTTGTGATGCTGAATGTATTTGCATTACAGACTGAAACCTGAAAACCCCACTCGCTTGTAAATACTGTGCATGACTATACATGGCAAGCACATGGGTGTGTGCTAAGACTCTGCTTCTTCCCCCAAAAATTCGCTCCCCCTTTCCATCTAATGCAACTGTGAAATCACCAGAGCAAGACGCAATAAATCTCTGCCTATAATTCCTCTCTGCACACAGAGTCATGTTTTCACATTAGTCCCAAAACGAAATTTCTTTGCCAATTTGAAAGCACACTTACTGCTCTTTTTTTTTCCGGGCCAAGTGAAAATCACTTTTACAGACTGACACATTATGAAACCTTTTTTTTTAATTTATTTAAATGCACATGTCCAAACTGTTTTTTCAGACCACCACCATGTGTATTCTCGGTGACTGCCTACACTCCAGCAAGGGCAACCAGCCTTAGTGATGCTGAATGTATTTGCATTACAGACTGAAACCTGAAAACCCCACTCGCTTGTAAATACTGTGCATGACTATACATGGCAAGCACATGGGTGTGTGCTAAGACTCTGCTTCTTCCCCAAAAAATTCGCTCCCCCTTTCCATCTAATGCAACTGTGAAATCACCAGAGCAAGACGCAATAAATCTCTGCCTATAATTCCTCTATGCACACAGAGTCATGTTTTCACATTAGTCACAAAACGAAATTTCTTTGCCAATTTGAAAGCACACTTACTGCTCTTTTTTTTTCGGGGCAAGTGAAAATCACTTTTTACAATTGGAAATCACTTTTACAGACTGACACATTATGAAACCTTTTTTTTTGATTTATTTCAATGCACATGTCCAAGCTGTTTTTTCAGACCACCACCATGTGTATTCTCGGTGACTGCCTACACTCCAGCAAGGGCAACCAGCCTTAGTGATGCTGAATGTATTTGCATTACAGACTGAAACCTGAAAACCCCACTCGCTTGTAAATACTGTGCATGACTATACATGGCAAGCACATGGGTGTGTGCTAAGACTCTGCTTCTTCCCCCAAAAATTCGCTCCCCCTTTCCATCTAATGCAACTGTGAAATCACCAGAGCAAGACGCAATAAATCTCTGCCTATAATTCCTCTATGCACACAGAGTCATGTTTTCACATTAGTCCCAAAACGAAATTTCTTTGCCAATTTGAAAGCACACTTACTGCTCTTTTTTTTTCGGGGCAAGTGTAAATCACTTTTACAGACTGACACATTATGAAACCACCATGTGTAACTACAACAAAAACAATTCCCATTTCTATTATTCATTTCTTAAGTTACCACATACATCCCCTCTCAAACTGTAAACTCACCTTTAAAATTAGTTAGTTGTGAAAGAAATGTGACACTCAAACAGCAGATTATCAGAGCCAGGATCTCTGTTGTGTTCACCTCTCTCCTCTCAGCAGAACCAGATAATGGCAAACTTTCCCTCTTTTTTTCCACACATATACTTGTAAGTTTCAAATCTCAGTGCTTCCCCCTTTTTTTCAAATGTAATCACACATTTCTATTGGTTGAAAACCAACCCTTTTCCAAAAGTACCCTTCCCCCAACTTGACTTCTGCCTAGTACCCTTCCCCCAACTTGACTTCTGCCTGCTACCATAGCAACAGCTCATGGAACACTGCTGTGTGGAGTTAGGTCAGAAGTTCGCCACACAATGTTTCAATTCCACAGAGCAAGAGTGCTTGACTTTTCAAACCTTACAGCAAATCCATAGTACTGTTCTTTGGTTACACATTTTTTTGTACCAATACAAAACATGCTTCTATTAATTTACACATACAGCCTAGTTTTTATTCTAGAATGGTATGAAACAGCCAATCAGTTCTTTTTGTTTTGTTAAAAATATGTATGCCTCCATTTCCAAACTGTCTTTCTTTTCATATTGCCATTCTACTGAAAGACACCTCCTGAGTGCATCCAGTTCTCCTTTGAAGATGTTCACAGTGTGGATTGTAGGGCACAGCTATGTCTTCTGGAGTGAAAAGTTTGCAGAGAAAACAGGTATGGTGAGAGACCTTGCTTTGCCAAATGTAGACATTAAATGGATTGGTCAGAGAGGGTTAAAGTGGCACCAATTGATGCCATTGGTGAAATCCTTCATTCAAATCCAACACCCTGACCTCATAATAGTGCACTGTGGTGGCAATGACCTAGGCACTTTGACTGGGGTAGGTCTGGAAATGCTTATGAAGGACACCTTTGCACAACTGTTTACACTTTTCCCTAAAACTGCCTTTGTGTTTTCCAACATATGCCAAAGGCAAAAATGGAACTGGTCCAATCATTTCTGTCCGCAGATTGACAAAGCAAGAAAGCACGTCAACAAATCTGTTTCTGCTTTCCTCCGTGACTATGGTATGGGTGCCATTTACCACAACAACTTGCGTTATGACATGCAAGACATTTATAGAGGAGATGGTGTGCACTTCAATGATGAAGGGAACAGAGTCTTCCTCTTGAACCTTAGACTCTGCATCGGTACTTACTTGTAGGTACCACTAAAAAAATGACTTCATAAACACAACAGCTCTTTTTAGAGCTCCCTAATTTCTAAACTCTTAATTCGTCATTTCATTTATTCATTTTTATTTTTTTTTAACCGTACGCTTACCGTAAGCTTACCGTACGCGTACCCCGTGATTTTTTAAAAAATCAATAAATGTTTTTTTTGTATTTTTCTGTCCTTCTTTGACCCCCTTACAAATGTTAGGGGGTCTGTAACTCTCCTCCTTGCCCCCTTTTCCTGGTTTCGGCCGATTCGAATGTTTACTAAGATCTAACAGCCAATCAGAATCGCGCTCGCGCACGCCACCGTACGCGTACCGTAAGCTTACGGTAAGCGTACGGTAAGCGTACCGTAAGCGGGCTCAGATATATATATTGATTTAAAGGCTATTTTCTCAGAATCTACTGAACAGATTTACACCAAACCTACAAAAGGCACTTCCTTGACATAGGGACTACCTCTCTGCCAAATTTCTAGTAATTCTGTTCAGCCGTTCGGGCTGTAGCTCGTTCTAAAGGTCCTATGGAAAAATGCATGGGAAAAACGCGTTTTGGGACCCCCCTTTTATCTCAGCCCCCGCTTGACGTATCCCCCCGAGACTTTCAGGGTAGGAGCGGAGCGTAGCGCCCCACCTATTTTGAGAAATTCGCGAGGATTCATCGACCGGCGCCAAAGTTATTCAAAATAGAATGTTGCGGATTTCCTATGGAAAAGGGGTCCTAACTATAACTACCTACTGGCGACCGCCAGTAGGTAATACATATATATATATATATATATATATATATATATATATATATATATATATATATATATATATATATATATATATATATATATATATATGAAGACCAGGCTCCCTTCAGGTGAGAACAGAGTGCGACACAGCTCCGGGAAGTGCTGGAATTGAATTTATTTTCTTAAAAGCGCTGTGTGTGCAAAGTCCAAAGAAACGCTAGGCAGACCGGTTTCTGGCATTTCAGCGGTCTTCAGCCAGGCTTGCTTGAATCCAGTGGCAAAGTGAGCAAGGGACTCACATCTGAGCATACCCTGCAACTTATGGCGAACAAAGCGGTACAAAAGAGGGTGGTGATGGACGGAGCATCAGAACCAATCAAACACTCACACCCAGTCAACAGATCTGGGTTTGATCCATCACCGTTCTTTAGCCCACTCTGCCACCCCAGGTCAGACAAGGCCATATGCAAATCAGTCTGACCCTGTGCCTCATGGGAACAGTCCAGCCCGAACTGCCAAGCCATGCCTTCCCTGGACCGGAAACAAGCTTCCTAGGACGCGTTTCTGCTTTCAAAATAGCTTCATCAGTGCCTGTTTCTATGGCTCTTCGTTTTCATGGGGGTCCGTTAGTCTGACCATTTCCCATCAGGTGACTTCTTGCCCCTCCACCGCTTAAAATGACTGCTATATATATATATGTATATATGTATATATGAATTCAGTTCCCATCTTCCTTCACCCACTTCCATTCACCTCCGACTTAAAATAGGAGACGGCAACAATCTGGTATGTTCCACAATGTTTTTTATTTTTCCATTTCTTCAACAAAAACGTGCTCTGTGCTGATAATATCAGGCTGATGCATTTCGTCAAAAAGCCTTTTACCTGGCCATATATATATTAAATAGTGGCGGTCGCAGCTAGGTAGTTATAGTTAGGTTAGCTTTTACATAGACAGAGCATATTTTGGTTTGCTAATAACTTTGGCCCCGTATGACGAATCTTCACAAAACTTTCCCCCCAAGAAAGTTCATCCACAGCAGCTACTTCTAGGAAAGTGTTAGGGTGATCCGTCCAGTGGGGGCTGAGAAAAAATGGGGTCCCAAAACGCAAAATCTCCATTCATTTTCCATAGACTTCTTTAGACGAGGCAATCTTAGAAATGGGGGTCTCTAGTAGGCCGTGGTTTGCACCCTGTCTAAGTAGTGACCCTTCCTTCTAGTCAGGATAAGGGAGTTACACACCTAGATAACCATTGCTGACCCCCTTGGTAGCTTGGCACAAGCAGGCAGGCTTATCTCAGTGGCAATGTGTAAAGCATGTGTACCCAAGCACATAGTAACAGAGTCAAAACACTACAAATGGACCCCACACCAGTTTAGAAAAAAAGTATCTTTATCTAAACCAAACAAGACCAAAACTACAAAAATCCAACATACATGTATCAAGATATCACTTTTAGAACAAATATTGCAAAAATATAGCTTGTAGAAACAAATAGCTCTAACTGGGGCTATTAGGACGTTGTGACAGGTACAAATCCAAAGTACTGTGCCGACCACAATGTACGTGGGCCAGCCACGGCGTCAAAAGGACCCCTAGTAAGAGTACCTTGGAAAACGAAGTCAAAAGACAGTGCACGGTGTCACTGAGGTTAGGCATTGATGGGCCAAGGTGGGGCCTGCTTCTTACTGCCACAGGGGAGGCAAGGTGCCTAGTCTGGGCTGTGCAGGGGAGGTGAGGAGGCATCGGAGGGGAGGCATTGGTTCCGTTCAGCAATGCAGTGTCGATGAGTTTGAGAAGTCTCCCACGCAGCATTGTGAAAGGCAGCCACTGCCTATTCAGGTGTTAGCGATAACTCTTCCTACTTCTCTAGCCCATGAATGCACAAACCAGCCCCGGTCAGCTACAAACCAGACGTTGATTCCACAGGCAGGCAGAGGCACAGGATGGTTAAGCAAGAACATGCTCACTTTCTAAAACTGGCATTTTCAAACACACAATTTAAAAATCATCATTACTGGAAGATGTATTTTTTAATTCTGAGCTCAGGGAGCCCAAACTCTAAATCACTATCTCTTCCCAATCAAAAGTTACACTTGTATGATTTTACAAGGCAGCTCCCATGATAACCTATGGGAGAGATAGCCTTTCAATTGGGAAAAAGGAAATTGGCAGTATTTCACTATCAGGACATGTCCAACACACCAGTACATGTCCTACCTTTCACATACACTGCACCCTGCCCATGGGGATACCTGTCATGCCCCGAGGTCCGACACGTAAGACGCTCCAGTATATAAGGACCCTCGAGGCTCACGAACGCGCTTAGCGTTCTAGCTTTGAGCTCTGTTTCCGTCTTGTTTCCCGTTGCCTGACTTCCGTTACCTCGTTTCCTGGTTTCGCCGTCCGCCCTAGCGTATTGTGAGCACTGAATGGAACTACCGCGTCTCTTCTTGTTTCCAGTAGAGACGCCCCGTAGCCAGTTCCTTTTTGCTGCCGGGCCAAACACGGAGTGAGTGTTTCTCTGTTCCTGGTGTTCCGCCCCGCATCCTGCAGAGGAGTGAGTGTTACCTGTTCCCATTGTTTTGCCCCGCATTCCCGCTCTGCCTCCGCAGCCTGAGTTACCTTTTGTTCCCGCTGATCCGCCTCACAGCCCGCTCCTCTTCCATTGCCAGGTCAGACACTGCCCTGTATCTTTTGTTTATAATCTACAACAACCTTAACGTTACTCCTATAGTCCAGTACTACTGATACTAATCCCTGTGGTTCGGCACGCCTCCCTGGCGTCAAGCCGGAAGCTTGGTACTTTACCCCAATGATGCTCACTCCTGTTTCTCAGCCTTACGACCGGCCCTTTCCACACCTCCGGACCAGGCACTGCCCACTTGTTCAGCCGAAACGACCTACCTGGTCTCCGCATATTGACGCGGAATATTCCCCAGCTAGGCAGAAGGAGAGAGAGATGCTTGATGTTCGTTGGGGATACTAGCGTGGACCACTGTGCCCGTAACTTCAGTACGACAGAAGCACGGTAACAGCGCTGTGCGCTGCCTTTTCTTTACCTTAATTCATGATAACAGTTTGGGGGGTACTTAGTGTTGTTTTGTTCTTTTGACAGATCTTCTTCTACGCCCTATCCGAACACCTCTCATATCATGCATAATGGACACTAGGTGGAGAATCTTCCCCTGTAATACTCTTGTAGATTGGTGGGGTGAGTTATTCTCATGAGTGATCTAGTGTATATTCTCAGTGGGGCATTTCTCTCTAACCCTCTGTTTTCTATTGTATAGGATCCTCTATGTTGAAACCTTAAAGCCTACCCCATTTAAGATTGGATGTGACAGAACAGTGGTATGTGAGGTTACAGGGTTAGTCCTATATATATGGGTGATATTGTGACTACTGGTGATAACACAGCCTTTGTTTTACAGCTGAGTAGTGCCTCACCCATTCCTGACCCGTCTTCAGCCACGCTACAGGAGTTTCCCCCGCCTTCCCTTGTTTTGTTTCCCTGTTTTCCCCTGACGTGTCATCCGATACTCTAGCGTCTGATAGAGTCGGAAGGCCGTAGGGGAAGGCTGAGGCATTCTCTTCGGAATCCTGACGCTCCTACAGAAAATCCTGGTATTCCTTACAATACCTTGTGCCTACCTAAGGGATAACTTACATGCAGTAAAAGAGAAGGTTTAGGCCTGGCAAGTGAGTGCACTTGCCAGGTCGACATGGCAGTTTAAAACTGAACTAGTAGCATTTGATTTAAAGACCCTGGGTATACACATTGCACTTTACTAGGGACTTACCAGTAAACCAAATATGCCAATCATGAATAACCAATCAGAATCACAATTTACACAGAGAGCATATGCACTTTAGCACTGATTAGCAGTGGTAAAGTGCCCAGAGTCCTAAAGCCAACAAAAACAGGGTCAGAAAAATTGGAGGCAAAGGGTATGGGGATAAACCTGCAAAAAGGGCCAGGTCCAAACAAAGCTACAGCAAAAACTGCTGAACCGAATTGCACCAAATCCATCAGGAAGCTAGATCTTGGTCCACAGATTGTGCTTTTTGTGATTTAGTGTAAATCCATTCAGTAGTTTTTGAGACATTAGGGGTCAAATATAATTGTATATTCTGGCAGTTGGGCTCATGAGAGTCTCGTGGCACCCCACGAGAGTTCATATTTAAAATGGAAGCCTCCGATTGGTTGGGAGGCCCATTTTTCCCATGAGCATTCACACTGAAGGCTCATGGGAGAGAGAGGCTCTTGCAAGTCCCGTGTGAGTGAGCGCTCTGATTGGCTGGTGGTTGGAATTTTAGAAATGAAATGGCCACCATTACTGTTTACTGTAAAAAACTGAAAGCGTTCTTGAAAGGAAGCAAAAAAAAGTTATATAAGGGGGCAGCAGAAAGGCATGCTGCTCTCCCAGATTTAGAGAAGCGGTGTCTAAGGGATAACTACTGTTAAGAAAATAAATGTATATTGGTTTAAATAATTTTTACAATCTTGCAGAACTCTTGCTGGATGGTGAATAGTAAAAAGGAGTAGATGTCTTCTCAATACACTCTACTAGTAGGAATGCATATTGTGATCCTCATGTTTGAGAAGAAGTGTGTAACAGATACGTACTGTGGTGAGTAGAAGGTTTATTCTTTTTTAAAACAAAATGTTAAGATCTCAAAAGACTCTCGCAGGATTGTGAAAAGTAGGAAGGAGCAGAGGATGTTTGAATACACTCTGCTATGCATACTTGTTACTGTAGGAAGGATTCTTACTGGAGATGATGTTTATCAGAGTCTACTTTTTATGCTCATTGGTGTGGGAAGAGTTGTGAGTAGAGTTAAGGCTGATCCACACACCCTACTATGCATACTCATCATCTGAGCTAGAGGTCTGAAAGGAGAGCCCCGTCCCCAAACTCTACTACGCACACCCATCATTACTGAGAGAGGTCTCAACAGAGAGGCCATCCTTTCACACACCATGTTGTGCACACCCATCATCTGAGGGATGGATCTGAAAGGAGAGGGTAGTCCCTCCTCGCACCCTACTAAGCACAGCCGTCATTTTAGAGAGGGGTCAGAAAGGAGAGGCCAATCCCTTTCCACACCCTAGTATGCACATCCATCATTACACAGGCAGGTCTCACCAGAGAGGCCAGTCCCTCCCCACACTCTACTATGCACACCTATCATTATTATTATTATTATTATTATTTGGAGTTTTATACCGCGCAGGGTTACCCTCGGGCATCCCAGCGCTGTCAATAGATCGGAGCAGCGCCCAGCGCATATCATCTCAAACCGGGAACAGGTGGGTTTTTAAAAGTTTACGGAAACGCAGAGTATTGGTTTCTGCCCGGAGTCTGAGTGGCAGGGAATTCCAGGCGGAGGCCGTATTCACTGAGAACCGTCTCCCACCAGTGCGGGCTCGTCTTACTCTATAAGACTGGAGAAGAAATTTATGATCAGAGCGAAGAGCCCTTGCTGCTTTGTAAGGTTGGATCATATTCCTCAGGATCGCTGGGCCCTTCCCCTGCAGACTCTTCTGCGCCATGCAGAGAGCCTTGAAGGTTACTCTTTCCCGTATCGGGAGCCAATGCAGTGCCCTCAATGCTGGTTTAGCAGACTGCCTTCTGGGGACATTAGTTAGCAGTCTGGCTGCTGCATTTTGCACCTGCTGCAACTTCTTGAACGTGGATTCTGGAGCGCCCAAGAAGAGAGCATTGCTGTAATCCAGCCTGGAGATGATGAGCCCCTGTATAAGCAGGTTGCGAGAGGTCTCAGGGAGGAGTGACAGAATCTTGCGGGCTGACCGGAGCATATCAAAACAGACACCCGCGGTCTTTTTGGCGTGTGTACTAAACGTCAGGTCTTGCTCCAGCCACACTCCCAGGCTCTTCATCTCCTTCTTTGGGCTGGGAAGAGCTCCCATGCAGTCAGGCCAACAGCTGGGAGAAAGGGAGAAGGAAGACTGGCCTAAGATCATAAGCTCGGTCTTAGAGCCGTTCAGTTTCAGGGATGAGTTACACATCCACCCGAATACTGCCTCCAGGCAGGAATGGAGCGCCGCTGGGTGCTTATCTAACTGAGAAAGCCCCACCACCAGCTGCGTGTCATCCGCATAGCTAATGATGTTAAAGCCGAACGGAGACACCACATCCTCCAGGGGGGCCATATATACATTAAATAATGTAGGGCTCAGTGATGAGCCCTGAGGAACCCCCCACTGGAGGGCGAAAGGGGGGGACTTCTCGTTTCCTTCCCAAACTTCAAATGACCGTCCACCTAAAAAGGAGGCCAGCCATCCCAGAGCCTTCCCTGTGACACCCAGCCCTTCCAGTCGCTGGAGTAATACCTGATGATTCACGGTATCAAAGGCCGCACTCAGGTCCAGGAGGATCACTGCCACTGACCCCCCTGAATCCAGAATGCATCTGGCCTCCTCCACCACGGCCAGAAGGGCGGTGTCTGTACCCTGTCCAGGCCTGAATCCTGTCTGGGAGTCCCGTAGCCGGCCATTAGACTCCAGGAAATTCGAAAGTTGGTAGTTAACCAGCCTTTCAGCCACCTTACTCATCCCGGGGAGCAGGGAAATCGGCCGAAAGTTAGCCAAGTCAGTGGGATCAAGGCTCGGCTTCTTCAAGAGAGCTTTTACAACTGCTTCTTTCCATCCAGGTGGCACCACCCCCTGTGAAAGCGACAGGTTGATCAACTCGGTCACTGGGGCCGCAATTGTCGACGCGACTTGTTTAAGATATCGCATCGGGACAGGGTCTTTGGGAGAACCACTCTTCAATTTCCCAAGCACACTCAGCACTTCCTCCGTAGTCACGGGGCCAAAAAAGTCCAGCTCAGCGGCTCCTACCCTTTGCTGAGCAATTGGCTCTGCTACTGCAGTTGGCTGAGGGAGTGAGCGTAGGATGGTCTCGATTTTTGAGTTAAAGTAAGTAGCCAACTCCCGGCATTTTCCCTGGGGATTGTTGTGTATAACCGGTGGGTCGGGAGTTTTTATTAACTCTTTCATTACTTTAAAAGATTCTCTTGAGGAACAGGTGGCTTTGCAGATTCTTTCATTGAAGTGTTGGATCTTAGCTTCCCTTATCGCGTTCTTATATGCTCTCATTGCTGAGCGGTAGTTGTTCTTACTAACTGTCCCCCAGTCCTTCCTCCACTCCCGTTCCAGCCTTTTACAGCTCTTTCTCAGAGCCCTCAGTTCAGGAGAGTACCATGGGGCCGAGCCCACTCTCTTATCCCTGATGAGCATCTTTTTCATTGGGAGAATGGCATCTAAGGAGCTACTCAGCCAGGTCTCTAGGCTGGCGTCCGCCGCCACCGGGTCAGAGTCCCCATGGGGGCATGTTGAATCCAAGAGGGTCGCCCATTTATCCATAGGGAGCCTCGACCAGGCTCTATCCGTCCTGAACGTCCTAAGTGGGGGAGAATCCCAGATCCCAGGGGCCCAACTGTGACCAGGGAGTGGTCTGTCCATGGGAGGGCAAGGGGAGGTGGGGCAGTCAGGTACTCCATATTGGAAAAAATAGGGTCTAGCAGGTGACCCTTTTCATGGGTCGCCCCTGAGTTGATTCGTCTCAATTGCATGGCATTCAGGTCGCATTGTAGGTTAATGGCCGACACGTCCATTGAGTCCTCGAAATGGAGATTCAAATCTCCTAGTAGGATAAAGTTCGTCGTAGAGGAGGCTATACAGGTAACGGATTCCATTAATGAGTCAATGAAACCGGCCACTGCCCCCGGGGGGCGGTAAACCAGGAGGCCTGAAATAGCGACCGTGGGGGAGAGCCGCAGGGAAAATTGACAGCTTTTGCAGTCCTTAACCCCGGCTTCCTGCGTTTTACACGTGAACGTATCACGGTACAGAATGGCCATACCCCCTCCCCGTCCCATGGGCCTGTCGAGATGCAAAATAACAAATCCCGGTGGAAGGGCACGAACCATATCTGGGCCTGATGTGGACGTAGTCCATGTCTCTGTTAGAAATAAGACATCAAGGTCCTGGTCCAGGATTAAGGAATTTATTTCTGTGGCATGACAGGGCAGTGACCTGCAGTTCAGCAGACCGCATGCTAAATGTTTTCTAGCCTTATGGCCCCCAAACCCTGGACGACACCTCTTGCAACTGACAAAAGGTTGCCCATCCTTCACAAGGTACCCACATGTATCCACTTTAAGAGGACGTAATGACAGGAGCTCACTTGCTTCGTACCGACGACGGTTGTCCTGCAAAGATGTCACGACGGGCATATTGGCAGGCCCTAGGCCCGGTCGGGCCCGGACGGGCACAGACGGGCTTTCCTCTGGCGCTCCTCCGGCGCGACGCTGTGCGCGTGCGCTGCGCGCGACCATTTCCTCCCCTAAGTAGTGTATGGCAAGGGGCGGCGGTCCGAACTAGAGCGCTAATCCCGGAAGCGACGTGGGAGCGCTTCCGACCCACACCTAAGATGGCGGTCGGGGGTAGGGCAGCGAAAAAACACCCAAATGGTGAGTCTAGTGCATAAACTTTTAAATGCAAGCAATGCGATCGTGTTGGGGAGGCAGATAACAATAAAAGCACAATTAAGCACCGTTTTAAAAGCACGAGGATCAACAGTTAATACACAATAAAAATGTTAAAATAAGGAGAGCCACAGACAATATCACGTTTCAGGAGGCAGCGTTAGGTGACAGTCCTATCTATTGACCAGCCGGACACCAACAGCGCCCCCTAAATAGTGTTTGCCAAGGGGCGGCGGTCCGAACTAGAGCGCTAATCCCGGAAGCGACGTGGGAGCGCTTCCGACCCACACCTAAGATGGCGGTCGGGGGTAGGGCAGCGAAAAAACACCCAAATGGTGAGTCTAGTGCATAAACTTTTAAATGCAAGCAATGCGATCGTGTTGGGGAGGCAGATAACAATAAAAGCACAATTTAGCACCGTTTTAAAAGCACGAGGATCAACAGTTAATACACAATAAAAATGTTAAAATAAGGAGAGCCACAGACAATATCACGTTTCAGGAGGCAGCGTTAGGTGACAGTCCTATCTATTGACCAGCCGGACATCAACAGCGCCCCCTAAATAGTGTTTGCCAAGGGGCGGCGGTCCGAACTAGAGCGCTAATCCCGGAAGCGACGTGGGAGCGCTTCCGACCCACACCTAAGATGGCGGTCGGGGGTAGGGCAGCGAAAAAACACCCAAATGGTGAGTCTAGTGCATAAACTTTTAAATGCAAGCAATGCGATCGTGTTGGGGAGGCAGATAACAATAAAAGCACAATTTAGCACCGTTTTAAAAGCACGAGGATCAACAGTTAATACACAATAAAAATGTTAAAATAAGGAGAGCCACAGACAATATCACGTTTCAGGAGGCAGCGTTAGGTGACAGTCCTATCTATTGACCAGCCGGACACCAACAGCGCCCCCTAAATAGTGTTTGCCAAGGGGCGGCGGTCCGAACTAGAGCGCTAATCCCGGAAGCGACGTGGGAGCGCTTCCGACCCACACCTAAGATGGCGGTCGGGGGTAGGGCAGCGAAAAAACACCCAAATGGTGAGTCTAGTGCATAAACTTTTAAATGCAAGCAATGCGATCGTGTTGGGGAGGCAGATAACAATAAAAGCACAATTTAGCACCGTTTTAAAAGCACGAGGATCAACAGTTAATACACAATAAAAATGTTAAAATAAGGAGAGCCACAGACAATATCACGTTTCAGGAGGCAGCGTTAGGTGACAGTCCTATCTATTGACCAGCCGGACACCAACAGCGCCCCCTAAATAGTGTTTGCCAAGGGGCGGCGGTCCGAACTAGAGCGCTAATCCCGGAAGCGACGTGGGAGCGCTTCCGACCCACACCTAAGATGGCGGTCGGGGGTAGGGCAGCGAAAAAACACCCAAATGGTGAGTCTAGTGCATAAACTTTTAAATGCAAGCAATGCGATCGTGTTGGGGAGGCAGATAACAATAAAAGCACAATTTAGCACCGTTTTAAAAGCACGAGGATCAACAGTTAATACACAATAAAAATGTTAAAATAAGGAGAGCCACAGACAATATCACGTTTCAGGAGGCAGCGTTAGGAGAGGCCTGTCCCTCCCCACAATCTCCTACACACATTTGTCATCTGAGAAAGAGGACTGAAATGAGAGGCCTGTTACTCCTCACATCCTATTACGTACATTCATCATTTGAGAGAGAGGTCTGAAAGAGGAGAGCAGTTGCTACCTTACACTCGTCTTACAACCTAGTATTGACACCCGTAGGAAGCTGGGTTTCTGTTGCAGTAAGCCCCCCCCTTTTTGCCACACTACTGATGCACTTAGTCTCTATGTGCCCTGGGTCCCTGCCAATCAGGTTCCCGGGGCCTGTGTTCTTTTTCAAAAACTGTACATTGTACCCCCAATTGGCACCTCACTGGCCACAGGTCAGTCCTTGTGAAAGGTACCATGGGTACCGAGGGCACTGTGGCAGGGAAGGCCTCTAAGGGCTGCAGCACTTATTGTGCCACCCTTTGAGGTCCTGTACCTTTACACACACACTGCCATTGCAGGCTGCATGTTTTGGTGTAGAAAAAGTGAAGAGTCGACATGACACACATCCCTGTGTGCCATGCCTACAACCCACTGCCCTGGCATATGTCAGCCACCCCTCTAGCTGGATGCACTATACCAATCGTCTGAGAGAAAGGTCTGTGACAGAGAAAGCAGTCCCTCTCCATACCCTACTTTTTGCATCTGTCATCTGAGAGAGAGATCTGAAAGGAGAGCCCAGTCCCTCCCCACACCCTGCTATGCACACCTATACTTACAGAGAGAGGTCTCAGCAGGGAGGCCAGCCCCTCCACCTACCCTACTATGTACACCTTTCATCTGAGAGAGAGATCTGTAAGGAGAGAGCAGTCCCTCGCTACACACTATTATGAACATCCGTCATCTGAGAGAGAGGTCTAAAAGGAGAGACCAGTCGCTCCCCAAACCCTACTATACACAGCGGTGTTCAGAATGAGAAGTCTTGAAGGAGAGGTCAGTCCATCCACATACCCTACTATGCACACACTTGATTTGAGGGAGATGTGTGAAAGGGAGGCGAGACTTCCCCCACTCACTGGTATGCACATCTCTCATCTGAGAGAGAAGTCTGATAGGAGAGGCCTGTCCCTCCCCACAATCTCCTACACACATTTGTCATCTGAGAAAGAGGACTGAAATGAGAGGCCTGTTACTCCTCACATCCTATTACGTACATTCATCATTTGAGAGAGAGGTCTGAAAGAGGAGAGCAGTTGCTACCTTACACTCGTCTTACAACCTAGTATTGACACCCGTAGGAAGCTGGGTTTCTGTTGCAGTAACCCCCCCCCCTTTTTGCCACACTACTGATGCACTTAGTCTCTATGTGCCCTGGGTCCCTGCCAATCAGGTTCCCGGGGCCTGTGTTCTTTTTCAAAAACTGTACATTGTACCCCCAATTGGCACCTCACTGGCCACAGGTCAGTCCTTGTGAAAGGTACCATGGGTACCGAGGGCACTGTGGCAGGGAAGGCCTCTAAGGGCTGCAGCACTTATTGTGCCACCCTTTGAGGTCCTGTACCTTTACACACACACTGCCATTGCAGGCTGCATGTTTTGGTGTAGAAAAAGTGAAGAGTCGACATGACACACATCCCTGTGTGCCATGCCTACAACCCACTGCCCTGGCATATGTCAGCCACCCCTCTAGCTGGATGCACTATACCAATGGTGAGGATACATGAGCCCTGTACTGCTTCTGTGTCTAAACCAATTCTTAGACATTGTAAGTGCAGTAATGCCATAATGCCATTAAGAGTATATGGTGCTGGGAGTTTGTCATTACGAACTCCACATCACCATAATGGCTTTACTGAAAACTGGGAAGTTCGGTATCAAACTTGTCAGCACATTAAACCCACACTAATGCCAGTGTGGGATTTAATGAAAAATGCACTCGGTGGACATCTTAAAGATGCCCAATGAAAAACGACCAGCCTCTGGTGGGTTCCCTGACTGGTACACACCAGCCTGCCATCACGAGACATGTTTCTGGACCCCTGGGGTGGGAGCCTTTGCTCCCTGAGCCCAGTAACAAAGCCTTTCCTGGGCAGAGGTGTTCACACCTCCCACAGGCCAGGAAGAGTTATCTGTGGCAAGGGAGCCTCAAAGGCCTTGCATCCTTTGTAATGAGACCCCAGCCTCTCCCGCTTTCAGGAGCAGGCCCCCTTCCTGTCTCCCCTCCTTTTCAACAGGACGACAGGTGAGAAAAATTAGCCAGCCCAGAAGGTGTGCCCACCTCTGCCAACCCCACCCCTCTGGTGGGGTGGCGAGGTGAAGCCCACTCTTCAGTACCCGCTCTCTTGCAGACGGCAGGCACTCCCCAAACAGGATTAGGGATTGTGCTCACTCCCCCATGTGGGGTGAGCACACCAAGGGTATAGTCACCCTAAAGTCAGTAGCCCATTGGCTACTGACCCCGAGACCCCTAAAATGCTCCCTAAATACAGTATTTAGGGGGCAGCCCTGAACCAAATAAGCAGATTACTGCAACCTAAGAAGAAAAAGGATGAAAGAAGACGCCCAGCAGAGGAGACTGCAGAAAACAACTGGCTTGGCCCCAGCCCTACCGGCCCACCGGCAGTTTCTAGAGATCCTGCCCCAAAAGTCACCTTGTCCTGCAGCCAGCGACCACCAGAACCCTGGGAGGACTGACTGCCTTCAACAAAGACAAGATCTCCTGTGAACAGCAGCTCTGTTCAAAAGAAAACTCCCAAGACAGACTCAGACTGCTGAGCTGAGGACAAAGAAACCCGATGCCTGGAACCACCACTGCACCTGCCGCCTACGGCCCGAGTTCGAGTGGCCCACCGGTCGCAGTGAGGTCCCCCAGAACTCCAGAGTCCGAGTCCACTCCACTGTGTGTTGACCCCTCCAGGACTCCCTGATGTCAGCTGCAGCCTCTGCACGGAGATCCCCCCCAACCACAAGGTGAAATCTGACCTCAAAAGACACCCCTGCATCCATCCACCCTGCACCCTAGAGAAGAGAACCCAAGGTGCACCTAGGTCCCTGAGCCCTCCAACTTACCTGCCCAGCTGTTGGTTCTCCTGGAAGTCTCCCTGGACCGAGCCTGCAGCTGAAAACCAAAACCGAAAATCCCCATTGAAACCAACAGGCACCTGATGCCAAACCAGCACCCTGCACCCAGCCGCCCCTGTGGGTTCACTTTTTGTGCTAAACCTCTCCATAGGAACCTATTGGCTGTTTTTCTCTGAAAAATGTATTAAGTGTGGAGTTGATTTTTATGGAAACATAAAAAAATACAATTGCGCAAAACTGTTTTTACTTACCTTTTCTCTAGGAAATGTCCCAGTGTGATATGTAGGCATATCACACTGAGTAGAAAAAGTAATTTAAACAGTAATCTAAAAGTAATTAAAAAGTAATCTGTACAGTAATTTCAATACTTTGGCTTACCTGTATTTCAAACAGCTGCATTTGAACTTACATTCACTTGTAAAAACTGCATAATATTTTGCAAAGCATTTATTTCACTTACCTGTGTCAGGCTTGGCTATGTTCCAGAAATAAAATAACTTTATATTTTTATACAAACAAAATTGGTCTGAGTTCAGTCTTTGAGTGTGTGACATTCATTTGCTGATTGAGTGTATACAACAACACTACTATCTGATAAAGCCTTACTGCTCGCCCACACTACCATAAATAGGGAGTAAGGTGCTATCTACTTTTACCTCTGCCTACCTTTGGGGTTCCACTGGACTCTGTGCACACTATAACTCACTTTGGTATAGTATATACAGAGCCAGCTTCCTACAACACCCATTATCCAAGAGAGGGTTCTCGGTAGAGAGACTAGTCCCTTCCATATATTACCATTTCCCTTAAATTGTGTTGCGATCCCATGAGAGTCGTGTGCAAGCTTCAGGGAGTGAAGCTTGCTGTGTGAGGCTGGTTCAATTCTGCGAGCGTCTCTCACGACCCTCATGAAAAATGACTGGGCCTGTCGCAAAGTGTTTTACAATCCTGCAAGAGTCTCGCAAGATTGTTTGGGGAGAAGTAGAAAAAGGGGCCAAGGTGAATGTCAGAAATGGGGGTCTCTAGTTGGCAGAGGTATGCACCTTTGTCCAAATAGGGACCCTTGCTTCTAGTCAGGGTAAGGGAGATACACACTTTAGATGACCCCTGCTCACCCCCTTGGAGGCTTGGCACAAGCAGACAGGCCTATTCCAAAGGCAATGTGTAAAGTATTTGTACAAAAACTCACAGTAACATAGTGAAAACACCACAAATGGACACCATACTAGTTTAGAAAAATAAAATATCTTTATCTAAACTTAGCAAGACCAAAACGACAAAAATCCAACATACACAGTTAAAAATATGACTTTCAAAAGGTTTCAAGAACTTATACCATAGAAAACTATGGATGCGTGACTTTTACACAAAGTACCTGTAGTTGGGCCTAAATTCACAAGGCCAAACAGCTGCTGAGTGAAGAAGCATCGAAAACAAAGAGATGCGTCAGTTCCTGAGACCTTGGGAGGCAATGCAACAGTTCTGCTGCACGCAGGAGAAGTGATGCATCGAATCTGATCTGTAGACGGAAGTGATGCGTTGATTCTTTTTGACGGTTCTGGTCCGCAGGTTATGCGTCGGGAAAACTCGTTGCACAGATGCGATGTGTGGAAATCCAGGATACGTCGGTAGCCGATGCGGCGAGCGGCGCTGCGTCGGTTTTCTTCAGCCGCAACCCCTCGACGCGTTGATTCTTCCAGCGGTGAGAGACGCAGTGGCGGCTTTCATAGTGGCATGGCGATGCGTAGAAATTATTCTCACGCTGTGGAGATGTGTCAGAAAAACAGCCGCAAGAAGAGTGATGCGTCGTTTTTGTAGTTCTTCAAGTTCCTTCTCTCTTCCAGCTCCCAAACAGCAGCAACAACCTTCAGAGGTGAATACTGGCACAGACACCTCCTTGCAGGTCAGTACTCACAGCAGCAGAGTTCAGGGAAGATTGGGGTGAAGTCTTTGTGTCCCTTAGACTTCAGAAAAGGAGGCCAGCACACACATGCCCTTGGAGATCTCCTTCAAACAGGGGACACAGCACACAGCAAAGGCCTTCTTCTTTCCTTGGCAGAAACAGCAACTGTAGGCCAACCCCACACAGCACACAGCAAAGGGCCAGTACTTCTCCTCAGTCTCTCCAGCTCTTCTCCTTGGCAAAGGGTCCTCTTGAATTTCAGGGATGAACTAAAAGTGTGGGGTGTGGGCCCCTCTCTTTATACAGTAAATCTCTTTGTTCTCTTCTGACCCAGGGCTCTAAGCCCAGTCCAAACCAGTTCTGCGGGGCACTTTGCAAGTGCACAACAACCACCATTGTCAGTGTGAGCCCTGGCTCCAGACACACCACAAGGGGGTCGAGCCATCATTGCGGAAGGCAGGCACAGCCCTATTCAGGTGCAGGTGCTTCTCCTCCCACCACTCCAAATGCAGCCCAGGCCTAATCAGAATAGCGCTGACTCATTCAGATTCTCTGGAGCCACTGCACATCCCCAGCCCCTGTCACTCCTAAGCCAGACAGTCAATATACCGCCTAGCAAAGGCTAAGAAAGAAAATACCTACTTTCAAAAAGTGGTATTTTCAAACACAGAATGTAAAAATCACCCTCACTAAAAGATGCATTTTAAAATTCTGAGTTCGGGTATACTAAACTTCATTTTCCTACCTGGTTCCCAGGGGCAGTTATGCTTATAAGTGCTGCAGGCCCACTAGTAGCATTTGATTTACAGGCCCTGGCACCCTTCAGTGCACTTTACTAGGGACTTACCAGTAAATCAAATATGCCAATCAGGGAAAGCCAATTGTAACAACAATTTACAAGGAGAGCATTTGCACTTTAGCAGTGATTAGCAGTGGTAAAGTACCTAGAGTCCTATAGCCAACAACCACAGGTCAGGAAAAAATAGGAGGAAGAAGCAAAGGATTTGGAGATAACCCTGCAAAAAGGGCCAAGTCCAACAGTGAACCAATATATAACATTCTTATTACATGGTAGAAGAAATGCTGTGATGTGATTGGCTGCAGAGTCAGAGAGAGCTCAGATTGTTCTTGGATCATTGGAGGAGAAGGAAGTCTCTTTGAGTTGTCCTCAGCAAATGTGACTTAATTTGGAACTGAAAGACACTGTGATTTCAGTTGCATTTAGAAAGAGCTTCAAATAGAGGTATTTAATAGTATTCTTTATAGAGTTTGTTAGGAAGTGTCAATATGAGTACTAATGTTAGAAAAGTTGTTATATCCAAGGTTTACTGAGTGAAACGCTGTTTGTAGAGGTGTAGATTTCTCATTAGTTTTTGAGAGACAGACATTAGAATGTAGAGAGATATCACCAAGTATTGCAGATTGTGTTAAAAATGAAGAGTTCAAACTGTATGTACTTGTATGTAAAGGGAGCAGTGTTTCTCAAACTACAAAAGAAAGAATGTGGAATGTGTTACTACAGCCCTAGTGTTTTTATGAACCTCATTATACATATACATTAGCCCTATTAAATGTTTGAGTGGTGATATTACTATTTTTAAAGTGAAACATGGTGCTCAATGTTTGCAAAGGTGTAAGAGGAATGTGTTACCTTACAAACTTTTATGAAATCAGGTTTGATGGCATGTTCTAATTTATTTGTGAAAAAAGTGCACTGGGTGATGGTGTGGTATTTTTTAGGAGAAAAGAATAACAAGCCAGTGGTACACTAGATATAAATATGGGATTGTGGGTGAAAGATGTAGAAATGTTTGAAGAATATAGTGATGAATGACTTGCCATTTATTGACTACTATGTAAAATGTTTTTTTTTTCTTTTTGTAGGGGGAAATGGAAAACAGAAATTTTGAACAGGAAAACGACTATTTGAAAAAATATATGGAGGAGAAAAAGAAGTCTTTTTCACTTTTGAAAAAACAGGAAATAATAACTCCGTGGAAAGTGATGATGTTAGAAATGGGCCAGTGGCGAGACCCATCCTGGGTCTTGTGCAGCCACTCGACTCGGGGCCTGAGCACGCTGGCTCTACATGCCACTCACCCGCTCCTCCGCTTTCGGCTGCGAGGAGGCCCCTCTTGGCCAAAGACCTCCAGGCCCAAACCACAGCAGGGTGAAACCCATCGGCACTTCTTCGTCCACTGCGGGCAGCCCTCGGCTCGAGTACTGGAGGGAGGGAGGCCCGCTCTTCACTACAGTGCATGGCCCGGCTTCTCCCAGATGTGATGCCAAACTCCTGGTGGCCGCACAGGTTGCAGGGCTACAATCGGTGATGCTCCCTCATGGCCGAAACCGCGAGTCTTTCTTTGGCTGCCTAGACCATGGCCTCACACTCCAGGGAGGTGGACGGGACCGTACTTCTGTTTTAGGCAACGATAGTCGTGCTACTGCCATCGTTCCTTGGGCAGTGGCTATTCTTGCTTTCTCCACTTTCCAGAGCCCAAATCACAGCCAGGGGAAGCTCAGCCCAGAACTTGGCCCAACGGCGGTGAACAGGCTCCCAGTGGTATCGCGAGCACATAAGGCCTGTCGCAATTAAGGCCCTGGGTAATCTTGTTTGCTCCAACACATTAGGGACTTCTAAAAAGTGAAAAGCCCTGGAAGTTACAGGCACAATCTTCCAGGTGCTAGGCCTATTCTTCAGCCGGGCGAATACAGCTCTACCCATATCAGATATGGCAAGACACAAAGCCAAGGGGGACCACAGGGGCACACCTGCAAAGTGTCCCCAGGGAGGCCAGCACAAGGAGTCTTTTAGGCAGAGTGGTAGTCCTTCCCCTAGCACCAGAAGGAAGCCAGTCAGCACTTTCTGTAGTCCAATTCCATGGTGGTTCCTCCTGGTCCCACGCTGTGTCTCAGCCCCAAGCAAGCTCTAAAACATGAGGTCAAAGCCCCAGTACTCACTGGGCATATGTCTTTGTTCTCTCCTGGCCCAGGGCTCTAAGCCCAGTCCAAACCAGTTCTGGAGGGTACTTAAAATCTCCTACCAGTGCACAACACTCCCCATTGTAAGTGTAAACCCTGGCCCCAGACACACCACGGGGGCGGAGCCATTATTGTGGAAGGCAGGCACAGCCCTATTCAGGTGCAGGTGCTACTCCTCCCACCACTCCAAATGCAGACCAGGCCTATTCAGCCTAGCGCTGACTCATCCAGAATCTCTGGAGCCACTGCACCTCCCCAGCCCCTGTCACTCCAATGCCAGACAGTCAATACACAACAGGCAGGCACAAAGACACATAGCACACAGAAATGCCTACTTCTAAAAGTGGCATTTCTAAAATAGTGATAATAAATCTGTGAACACCAATACGCAGCATTTATCACCACTATTCCAAACATACCAAACTTGATCATGCTACTCCTCTCATGTCAGGAATTACCACTGAAGCAACTATCAGGGAATCCCCAATGCATCCCTATGAGAGGGCAGCCTCGCAGCAGTGAGAAACCAAATAGTCTGTTTGTCACTACCATCACATGCCACACAGTTAAGGCAAATGTCGTACCTTTTACCTACACCGCATCCTGCCCATAGGGCTAGCTAGGGCCTACCTTAGGGGTGACTGATATGTAGTAAAAGGGGAGTCACAGACGTAGCAACCACTTTATGGGCCACGTAACAGCGGCAGTAAACTGCGCGCGCAGGCCCTGCAGTGGCAGAGGCGTGAGACAGGTTTAAAAGGCTACCTTGGTGGGTGGCGCACGCAGTGCTGCAAACCCACAAGTAGCATTACATTTACTGGCCCTGGGTATATGAGATACCACTGTACAAGGGACTGCCAGGTAAATTAAATATGCCAAATAGGTGTAGACCAATCTTACCAAGTTTACCATAGAGAGCACATGCACTTTAGCACTGATCAGCAGTGATAAAGTGCCCAGAGTCACAAACCCACCAACGACAGGTCAGAAAAAATACAAGAGGAAGGCAAAGAGTTCTGGGATGACCCTGTTAAAAGGGCCAAGTCCAACAGAGTAAAAAAACTATTAATTGGAGAAGTGATCATCTTTGTATTGCATAGGGGGATATTTGTGATGTTGCACTAGCTTGTGTTGTGATTTTTCACAAGCTTGTGCTCTGTAGGTCTACTTGTCTCTGAGGAAATTGTTATCTGCTTACAGAAGCAACAAAAAAGAGCCTTGTTATAACAAGCAGGATTATTGTCCTGTTCAGAAGAAAGTACTTGAGCATGCACAGTGTATCCAGGTTGAAAAGATACGGAAGAACATTAAGAACTCTGCTGTTCAGCAGCACGAGCCAACTCTGCCCAAGCTAGCCTTTGTGAACTCCTCTTAAAAACTGTACGCAGGAGAATCTTTGCTGAGACGTTTTTGCTAGCTGGCCTCAAAATAAAAATCTGCCATACCAAAGACTCTTTGCCAGGTTGAGGTGGTGCAACTACACCAGGCTGCTCATCGTAATCTGATGAAGACATTATAAATCAGTGAGGTTGCTTGTTTTGTTTGTTTTACAGTTGTTGAAATAGTTTTATATAGATGTTGTAGTTTTGTAATGTTGTTAAATTATTGTGTTGTAATAAAAAAAGTTTTACGTCACTAGTGATTTCTTTGCTTAATAGTTATTATAGATTTCAATATTATTATAGTATTGTAATGATGACTAAAACTGGGGGTTCCATTATCAAGGATTGCAGAAGTGTTCCTGCATATATATTTATGCATCTATATGATACTATGCACATGTTTTATGCCAGCAAGACTTGGTAATGAAGAAGCAAGTTATTTGAATACTCTACTATGCTGACTTGTCATGCAAGAGTGAGGTCTGAGTAGGGAGATCAATCCTTGTCAACACTGTAGAATAGAGAGCTCCCAAACAAGAGAGAGGTTTGGCACTGAGGCCTTTGAATCCTCATACTCTGCTATGCACTGCTATCAGCTGGTGGAGATGAGATAGTCGAGTGGGCAGTTCTTTTGCATGTTACTATATATGCTTGTGGCTCTGGAGAGTGGTTTCAGTGGAGAAGTCTGTCCCTGTGCACACCCTAATCTGCTTGCATGTTCCCATAGGCTGCGGTCTGAGGGAGAAATGAGTGTGTCCCCACATTCAGCTATTCATACCAATCAACCAAGACACAGTTCGCAGCAGAGAGGATACTGCATTTCTATATCCTACTATGTACATTCATCACCATGAAGAGAGGTAGGAGCAGAGAGAGCAGTTTCTATCCTCAGCCTACTACACACTTGTGTTACTCTAGGGAGTGGTCTTAGCTGACAAAGCAGTGTCTCATCGTCTAGTCTAGTCCCTATGCTTGTAATCCAAGATAGACTTCTCAGCAAGGAGGCCATTTCCTCCCCACACCCTAGTTGTACATCTGTCACCCTGGGGAGAGGTGTGAGCAGACAGGTAAACCCCTCCTCATATCCTACTTTGCACACTCATCATCCAAGAGTGAGGTTTTAGCATAGGGTCCAGTTCCTCCACACACCCTACTAAGCATACCCGTCATCCAAGATGGGTGTCAGCAGAGAGGCCAGTACATCCCTCTACCCTACTATGCATACCTATTACTTTGGGAACAGGTATGAGCATAGATGTCAGTGTAGAGGCCAGTGAGTCCCCACACTGCACTATACTTGTCAGTCATTCAAGAGTAGGGTTGCAGTGGAGAGGCCAGTCCAGTAAATGGTACTATACTCACCTGTCATCCTAGACTGAGGTGTCAGGGGAGTATCTAATCTCTCCACACACTCTACAAGCACACCTATCATCCCAGAGAGGGCTGTAACCAGAAAGCTTCACATACCCTATTAAGCACACCTGTCAGCCCAGAGAAAGGTCTCAGCAGAAGAGAGGCTAGTCTTTCTCCTCACCCTATTATGCACAGCCATCATTACAGAGAAAGGTTTTTGCAGAAAGCCCAGTCTCTTTCAAACACTAGTATGGACACTTGTCATCCGACAGAGAGCTCTAAAAGAAGAGGCAAGTACCTTTCTACATCCTACTATGCATATTTGTAATCTAACTGCAAGGTCTCAGCGCAGATGCCAGTTGCTCCACACTCCCTACTATGCACACCTATCAGCCCAGAGAGGTCTTAAATGAGAGGATAATCACTCTCCTCACCCTATCAAGCACAGCCTTCTTCTGAGAGAGAGGTCTCAGCGGAGAGGCTAGTCCCTTCACACACCTTACTATCCACACTTGTCATCTGGCAAAGAGGTTTCAAAAGAGAGGGTAGCCCCTCTCCACATCCTACTATGGATATTTGTCATCTGACAGACAGAACTCAGAGGAGAGGCCAATCCCTCCCCACACCCTACTATACACATCCATCGTCCAAGAGAGGGGTCTCAGTGGACAGGCCAGTCTTTTCACACACCCTATTATGGTCATTTATCGTCTGAGACTCAGCAGAGCGGCCAGTCCCTCCCACACACTACTATGCATACGGGTCAGCCTGAGAGGAGGAATCAGCGAAGAGGACAGTATCTGTTTACACCCTATGATACACTACTGTTATACTCTAGAAAGCTTTAAGTGGAGTATCCACTTTCTCCCCTACCCTAGTAGTGGGAAGTATAAAGTATAAGTACTGTAATCAAAGAGAGTATAAATTCTATCCCCAAAAAAACTGTTACAATCTCGTGAGGCTCTTGCTGGGTCATAAAAAAGTAAGGAGGGTTAGAGAAAATCTATCTAAAGGGAGAGGTCTCAGCAGAGAAACTTGTGTTTGAACACTCTACTACCCACGAGAGTCGGACAAATGCATGGGTGGAGGCAGGCGTTTGGGTGCTCACACTCTCATGAGAATCTTGCGGTTGTCAGTTTCCTCCACCAAAAAAGGGAGTTATAACATGAAAGAAACACATAATGTTGCAATAGGGTGGCTTTGACAAGAGCGTTTGTGTTTAGTGTGTAATGTTCAGTTACACATAGAACTGGATGCATTTCTTGATGTTATCAAGGAAGATCCTGTTTCCTTCTGCAGTGAAGTGCACTCCATATCACCTATAGTCACCTGGCATACCAAACCGGATATTGTTATGGTATATAGGGCCCATGCCATGGTCACGGAGGAATGCAGACATTGTTTTATTAACATGCTTCTGGGACTTGTCAAACTTATGGAGAAATGTATTTGGACCACTGCCATTTTTGCCTTTGACATATATTAGACTATACAAAGGCAGTGTGAGGAAACAGAGACATAAATTGTGAAAAGGTCACCTTCATTTGGATTTCAAGCACAACCTCTGTGATTGTGCCTAGGTCATTGCAACCACAGTGCACTTTCATCACACCTGGGTGCTCACAATTCAAACTGCTCCCAAATATTGGTAACAATTGATGCCACTTCATACCTTTATGACCAGTCTAAGTGATGTCCAAGTTTTGAATTCCAAGATCTTTGTCAATACCACAATTAATACAAAAAGAACAGATGATGGACGAAATGCTGAACAATGCAAACATTCACCCCCAGTCAAAGATCTGGATTTAATCTATATTGTTTTTGCTCACCACCCCACTCCAGTTTAGAGCCACCCATATGTAAATCAGTGTTGACCTGCTCCTCATTGGAATAGCCCAGCCCAAACTCACAGGCCAGGTCCACTGTGGACCGAAAACAAGCATCCTGGTACCGGGTTCGGGGTATCACCCCTCATCAACCAGGCTAGCTTGAATCCAGGGACACAGTGAGCAGGGGACCCACATCTGGGCATACCCTTCCCGCTTAGGACAACAAAAGCAAAAAGAACGGTTGATTGATTGAATGCTGAACAATGCAAACAACAGTGTTGACCTGCTCCTCATGGGAATAGTCTAGCCCGAATTGCCAGGTGAGGTCCTCCCTGGACCGGAAACAAGCATCCTGGGACCAGTTTCGGGGTATCACCAATCATCAGCCAGGCTAGCTTGAATACAGTGGCACATTGAGTACGGAACTTGCATCTGGGCATACCTTTCCCACTTAGGGCAACAAAAGCAAAATGAACAGATGATGGACGGAATGCTGAACAATGCAAACACTCACCCCCAGTCACAGATCTGGGTTAAATCCATCGCTTTTTTGCTCACCACGCCACCCCAGTTTGCAGGGTCAAGACTGAATTGCATATGACTGGGTCCAAACTGGAATGGTGTAGCAAGTAACAAACAATGGATTTAGGCCCAGATCTCTGTACTGGGATGAGTGTTTGACCATGTTCAGTATTCCATCCATCACTTGTTGTTTTTGCAAACACCACAGTTAATGGCATATTCTCTAGTCCAGTGGATGAAGCTGTGAAACAAAATACAGAGGGGAACCATGGTGCAGTATGGAGAGCTCAGTCACGAGAGGAGTGCTCAGCAGAATGAGTAAGCCCCACAAGCAAGATAGAGTTATATGAGGAGAGAAAAAATGGGAGGGTGGAAAAATATAAATGTCATTGGTAGATTTTTGGCAGTTAGAAAAGTAAATTAGGTTGTGAACAACTGCTATTTGTATGGCGCACAGTTGCTTGTTAAACAGGATGAGCTTTTCTGTTGGGTGATTTTCAAATTGTGCTGCGATCCTGCAACAGTCTTGCAAAAGTATCTTAAAGCTTTTGCAGGCTCTAGAGAGCCCGGATTATGTCAGGTTTTTCTGACTCTCGTGAGAGATTTTGAGTAGGAAAAAAGGGAAACAGTACAAATAAAATTGATCATGACACTATAGAGTAGCTCGAGGGGTGCTAGGTGGCGCATGACCAAGATGGCCGCACTGAAGTGAGGCTCTTGCTGCCCGGCAACATAATCCGACCTATATCCTGCCCACGAGCAAAAGAATCGACATCAATGATGTGCCGATTGTCTGCAACGCTCTCCACCACCTACTGATGCCCAGATGGCAGGATAAAGTCCTCCTTGACCGCAATGCCGCTCTTGGGTCTGGCAGTGCGGAGTTTACGGCACGAACTGCTGGAAAGAAATTCGGCTTCCACAACTAACTGAGCCCCTGGCGCACACGTGGAAATTAGGCCGCCCCGGTGGAATCGCTAATGAGGCAGCACACACCTCCGCGCAAGTAAGCCTGATTGCTGATTCTTCTCCTGCGCACAATACCACACATTCCACTGTTACAGAGGCGACCGGCTGGGATAGTGCAGTGAGCCTGGGAGACGAGCGTGAGCGCACTTGCCTGAGACTGCCCCAGCTGGCGCGGCCATCTTGCGTGACTCCCATAATAAGACGCAGATCGTCCAGCTTGTTGGTGCGTGGGGACCGAGGTGCGCTTGGACCTCCTAACGATATTTATATGCACGCTTACCAGACGCCGGTGCAGATACCCAGCGAGTACGAGGCCCAACATATACTGCAGGTTTACTGGTTCACGTGGTGAAAAGGGCTGGGAACAAGTTGCTAAGAGATACATTACTCCTCGCCACGGTCCATACGCTCCACATAGCGTGGAGGCTGCTGAGCCTGCAGAGCAAGGATTCCTCACATAGTGCCAGACTGCGGCGCCTCAGTTCTGTTGATGAAATTAACTTCCTGCTGCCCAATGGATATGTTTGCAGTTTAGGGCTTGAAGCAGGACATTGCAGAGCTCATGAACATAAAAGATCATACCTGGTAAATGAAACACGCAATTTCTCTGCAAACTGTATGATTGTATGCACGTTGAATACCAGAATAAATACACTGCTAAGGTGAATAGGCTTCATGTAATCACACCGGATGGAGTAAACAAGGTGGCGTGATACCGGCGCACTGAGGCCTTGCTGTTTTTGGGCGCAATATCTAAACCACAGGCCCGTGGTCACCTCGGGGTGCTGGATCCTCATTGGCCTCCCTCAGACATGCTAAGTCAAGAATCAATACAACGCGCGCGCCGAGGGGCGCAATCTGGACATAGTAGCACTGCGCAAGACCCATCATGGGAAAAACACCAAACAGTCAAAATTGCCCTTCGAAGCCAGGAAAACCGTCACGCTGTCAAGTGCTGATGACCCAGATTACGCAGGCACAGAACGGACACAAGAACCCAGGAAGATGACGTTAAAGCCCTCCTGCTCGCAATGCAACACAGCCTCACCTCCATGGAGTCCAAAATGGACTCAAACACTCGAATGGACTCCATCGTACATAAATTAGACAAGCATGAAGAGCGGATCGTAGAGACTGAGAGGCGCATATCAGACGGCGAAGATATCACGACCCAACTGCTAAAACAGATTGCCCAAATGGATAAGGTCCTTAAAGTAATTGCCGCAAAAAATGAGGACATAGAAGCGCGTAGTAGGCGTAATAATGTACGTATCATTGTAATTTCAGAAAGTACAAATACTGGCCGTATGGAAGACTTCATTGAACGCCTACTGCGCAAAATGCTTGGTGCTGAAACTTTCTCGCAGCAAATGACAATAGAAAGAGCTCATCGCTCACTGGGAAGCAATCCACGCCCGATCATCGCTCAATTCCCTAATTTTCGGGACAGTGATCCCCTATTTGAGATTGCCCCAGAAAAAAAGGCATCTGAACTTTGAAGGCAATGACTTCACCATATACTCTGATTTCACTACTGCAGTTCAAGAGGCGAGAAGTAAATTCATTTCAGACAAACAAAAATTACGTCAGGCACAAATTGACTATGCATTATTGTATCCAGCACGATTGCGAGTCACACACCAGGACAAGCAATACTTTTTCATCAACACGCAACAGGTGGAAGACTTCCTTAAACGTATTAAACGACAAAACTCTCCTTGCACATCGCAGAAAACTCCATCCAGATCACTAACTCCAGCATCAGACTAAACTTGGAGGCGAGGGACACAACCCTTCGATACCTTTGTGGGATTGCGGAGGTGTTGGAAATCTTCAGCCGCATCTATGAACAAAGAGAACTGTCACCTCGCCTAAAGAATGCGTACCAGACTGAGAGCTCCAGCGTGTACTATGCTTGGAGGACATTGACATGCCGCTATACACAGATAACTGGTTTGGGTGGCGGCAATGCTTAATTTGTAAAACATTAAGTGGCAGGGCTCTCGTCAGGAGACCACTGGAGCTTGCACTACCTGTTGCCTTTGTCAGAGCTGACAATGACAGCACGAACACACTCCTAATCATCACCCTGTTAAATGTGTGACAATTCCAGGCCCCCGAAGCTATAAAAACAGCCTGGGTGGTAGGTATTGGTCATTTGTTTTTTTATTGTGTATTGAATTAAAACAGCTTTTGTCCTAATTCCTAAATTCGACTGACAGTGCCACCATGTGCAGTCTGTAGGAAATGGGACAATAATGTGAACTATGCCGGGCAACCCTCTTCCCCCTTCTCAGAATAGGGCTGGGCACTCTATCATCAGGTGAGAAGAGAGAACCTTGTGTGCCCCTGTGGTACCCCCCAAGGGCATTCCCCAATATCATTTGGGACTTTAATAATTGCATAATGAGTTATGTTGTTTGGGAGGTGGGTGCTCAGAGAAATTCCAGCATAGTTGGGTTGCTGTTGTGGGTAGGGGTGGGATGGGATGGGGAATGTTATTTCATATCCAAGTAAGATATAGAACGGACTGGATAGGTTCATTGATGCATGCACAGAGCATCACAGACAGTGGCAGATCAGAGACTTCTTGTAGCACTTTTCTGATACTCACCTTATGTCTCACGACACGGAAATATTAAAAATACGGTTATTGACGTGGAATGTCAGAGGCCTGGGAGACCCACGTAAATATAGGTAGATATCGGCATATGTAGATAGACACCATATCCACATTCCTATGCTTCAGGAAACGCACTTCGAGCCAAGGCATACCCCTGCGTTTGCTAACAAATGGGCTATGCATAGAGTGTTTTCCTCGCACTCCTTGTATTTCAGAGGCACGCCGATTACTATTAAGACGAATTCTCCATTTATCGCAGATGGCATGAACTACGACTCCAAAGGGAGATACTGCATCATGTGGGGTGGATTGGAATCACACTCTGTCACATTAGTGTGCTGTTATGGCCCAAATGTAGATGATCCCGAATTCTATACTACAGTTTGGGTAAGAATTCTTGAAATAGGCTCTACGCATGTAATATGGGGATGAGATTTTAACACGGTATTAAACCCCGTCAGTGATAGATCTAATCCTCTCCCACACCACTACACTAAGACCCATGGTATACTGTCCGATATGTTTGCTGACAATGGCCTTTAGGATGGATGGAGGTATATTCACCATTACAAAAGGGAAGGAACACACTACACAACGATGCATTCCACATGGGACAGGCTAGACTTCTGGGTAGCTACCCATGGTATTGGGCCATGGATAGTTAATGCGAACCATTTAGCCAGGACATATTCCGATCATGCCCTGGTCTGCTTGACACTATCCCCTCCGACATTATGTGCGACTCCCAGAAACTGGAGACTCATTCCAGAAGCACTGCTAGACACTGTTTTCAAGTCCGAACTGGGACAAGAAATTACAGATTTTTTCCAAAGGAATGTAGGCTCCGTCACAGAAATAGGTGTAGTATGGGAGGCCTTCAAGGTCACTATGCGCGGCTACTGCATAGCCAAGAGCTTTGGAGTCTTGCCGAACATAAGACGATACTTACAGCGTTTAGAGGGAGAACTAAAAAAGCTGGAAGGTGAAATGGGGAATGATATAAATGGCACTCTCCAAGCAACCTTCAGGGATAAACTTTTGGAATATAAAACAACTGCCGATAGAGAGGCCTGCTTCAGGGGGAAATATTTCTTGGCGCGCAGATACGGCGAAGGGGAGCGACCAGGCACAGCCTTGGTGGAAGGAATCCGCAAACCCCGTTTCTCCAATAATGTAGCAGACCTAACGGATAATGACGGGAAGAGACAGAGATAGCAGGGGCATATTAAATATCTTCACCACATATTATGCCAATTTATATGGTACCCGTAGGCATCAACCACTAGATCTTTCTGAATATCTGAGGGATGTAGGAATTGAATGGTTAGGAGACACATAAAGAGAATTCATAGCAGCTCCGTTTGAGGTGGATGAGATACGCACTCCCATTATGCAAATGAAATCAGGTAAAGCCCCAGGGTCAGATTATTATTTATTTGTCGGACTTGTATAGCGCATAGCTGCCCCAGCGATGGGGCATCCCAGCGCGACCAAAGACAATGAGGGTGGCTGGCGAGAGGGCAGTTATGCAACAGTGGGAAAAAGCCAGGTCTTGATAGCTTTTCGGAAAATCAGATGACTCTGGATCTCTCTGATCGAAACAGGAAGCAGATTCCAGAGTTGCGCCGCAAGACAACGGAACGAGCGGCCCCCAGCTCTCGCTCTCACAACACGAGGAACACTTACTAAGGCCTGATTTGCCGATCAAAGAGGCCGCCGAGGCACATAAAGCTGAAGCAACTTGGACAGACCCAGGGGAGCCTGTTGAGTAAGGATCTTATGTGAAACACAAAGAGTTTTAAATTGGATTCGTTTCTCAACAGGCAACCAATGTAACTTGGGCAGTGTAGGAGAGTAGGGTCTGCAATCCTATGATCACCCAGATTTTTTTGCTTTTGCTTCATTGGTTTACGACTTTCTCCGGCTGTGGGCCTGCCAATCAGACCCACAGCCTAGCTGTTCTCTCTCGAAATTAACACACATGTACATTAGGTGCATCCACTAATTGGAACTGGGCCGCCTTGTCAGTCCCTGTCTCAGCATACCACAGGTATCCAGGGCATCGGTGTACCCAGGGCCTACCAGGGGCTGAAGCATGTATTATGCCACCCCTGGAATGGCCGCCCAAATCTGACACAACTGGCTGCACGACAGCTGGGGCCACGTGGTGTAATCACCCGTTGCTGTAGGTGTAGTATTCCTACACCTAACCCTAAAATGGACACATGGATTCCTATCAGTCACTCCTATGGCAGGCCTTATCAATCCTGAAGGCAGAGTGCAGGGAGTCATGTGGGATGGTGCTCTGGCGCGAGCTGAGCCCGTCGACGGCTTGCGGAACCAAGTCCTAATAGCCGTTCCATGGTGACGCGGGCCAACTACTTTTAATGCATTATAATCCTTGCGGTTATTTGCTAACTTTGGCATCGCATCACCTACACATGTCGAGTAAGGTGTCATACGAATGGGAATACGAACCCCTCGCCAGTCCTGGCGACGGGGTTAGCATTCCCCCCTTTTAGAGGGACACGACATGGAAGTAACCTTGAACCCCGGTTAAAGTTGACTCAAGCCTCAGCATCACAAAATGGATGCTGCCACCAGACACAAGTCTGACCTCCTGCTGCTGGGAGACCTTCCAGCGAAGGGAGCTTGGACAAAGGGTTTCCTGTCGAGGGCGGTGTTAGCACCATCCCAGACAGGGTTTGTGTATCCCAGGTAGGCAGGGCTGAAAGGAAGGTGATTGCCAGTGGCACCCCGGTGCTCACTGTGCATAGCCCGGCTCAAACCAGTTTCGGGGGCACACCAGCCCCTGAGCTGGCGCGACGCCGGACAAAGGATAGGGGTGTAACCACCCCCCTCCTGGCTCCACCCATAGGTAGAACCTAGTCACGGGCCAACCCCCTTTTCTTAGAATAAAGGTAGGAGCGAGTCCCCTTCCCAAATTGGATAATCAGATAATCGGATAACTCCGAATCACGAACCACTTTCCACGAAAGGAACTCTTGACTATTTCTGAAGACTCTCCCTTGTGGCTAAGGAGTAGCCACCCTGCACCAGCAGGCACCACCTAAGCGCTTGCGGTTTGCTGTAAGTCTCTCCTACGGATCAAGACTGCCCAGCTCGACGAGACCCGAGTCCCTGCCATCTCTGACCTTTTACCGGCCTCATCAGCCCAGCTGAGAGTCGTAGGTGTGACGAGACCTGCGGGACCGGCCATCTTCAGAACCTGCACGACGCTTATCTAGCACGCCCACCGAGGGACCCTCGAGTGAGTGCACCTAGGGTTCGAGAAGCCCTAACCCTGAGCAGCTCCAGCATCGAAGTCTGCCTCCCCAGCATCCCCGAGATCTGCGTGGGGGCCCTTCCGCTCCTTGCTGTTCACCGCGTTGTTCGACCACTTGCCGACCGGCTTGTGGCCCTCTTCACGACGCTCCAAGTTTATTCGCATCCCCGGTCTGGTTGCTCCAGACCGGCTCTTGCTCCCCTTCAACAGAGGAGTACCACGGACCCTCCTGGTCCACTCCCGACGCCATCTTGACTCCCCCGCTTGGGTTGCCACTGCCAAGATCCGCTGCCCCTTCCTGGGCCCAGCATCATCGACAGCAGACACCTTCGTGGGACAGCTCGCCCTCCATCCTGGTCGCCGCCGCGCCTCCTGGTCCGAGGAACAGCCGAGTCCGACGTCACCCACTCACCTGGTCGAGGTGACTTCAGCCGGTACCCCGCTGGTACCCACACGATCGCTGGCTAGCGGTTGAGAACTGAGTCCCCTCTGCTTTCAGGTTTCTTTCATCACCGATCCAGGCTTGGATCGCTCTGAACATCGTCACTGGTCGCCTGCCAGCAACTTCCTCTTTCAGGCTCCTGAGACTACACGAGGACTCCCGACATCTTGCCGAACTTCACGCAGCCGCCGCCTCCGGGCTAGGTAACTCGAGCATCTCGGTGCTCCATCGCAGGTTCGCTCTACAAGTGTCCAGTTCCTTTTTCGTTTAGTCCCACTGATCGGAACACTCCGGAATCAGTACCTCCAGACTCTAACCATTCGCATTTCACTGATAGTGTAGATGGTTTCTCGTGCCCCTCGGGCATTTGTGTAAATTGTGCAACTGAAGTATTTTCCTAAGAGTTTTGTAGTGTGCTTAGCTCCCTGACTCATAAAGAGCCAGGGTAGTCTTGTTATAAATAAATAACCTTTTATTTTCATAACAACTTGTGTGGTGTCCTTTCACTTGGTGTTCAAGGGGTATATGTGATGGTAAACAGCTGGCTTAACACGCCCTCTAGAGTTTAGCCTAAGACTGCTCGTATCCACGCTACTAGGATAGCTGGTCTAAAAGGTTGACTTACAACCAATCATCAATAAGGGTCGTTTGGAATGATGCACAGTGATCACTAGAATAGTGAGCACTACATATCAGGCCAACTTCTCACATTGGTGGCAGCGGTTGGGATTTGAGCTTGCTGTTGTTTTACCACACACGTATCCTAAGAATATCGCAGTGAAAGATCACATAAGTACCCAGGTACATATAACTTAACTTAGAATACTCCGAGTTCTACTGAACCGGCTGTTGTAGTGTAACAGGGCTTAGCACACCCTGACTACAACTCTTAGCAAGGGATCAGTAGGTAAACCCATAGTGTAGGTAGGTGCAACACTTACACCTCACTAGAAAAGCATGTCGGTCCACGGAGAGTCTGCAGGGACTCCCTTAGTGGTCAGTGACCCTCCACAGGTCGTGTCACGATATGCAACTCTTAGCTTCAAGGAGATGAGACAACTGTGTGCCTCCCGGAAGCTAAACCAGGGTTCTAACCCTACCATCGCAATACTGATAGGTCTCTTAGAGGCGTACGATGCTAGGAGGTCCTCTAACCCAGGTCCCCCCAGTGCAGATGGGAACATGCCTCCCTTAGAGGGAACCCTCGGTGACCCACACCTCGACCTCCACACAGAGGAGGAGGACGAGGACGAGTTATCGGGAGACGAGGCAGACAAAGGTCCAGTGGTAGTCGGCAGGCTTACAAGGACCAACTTAAGCAGGCATGAGAATGGAACTGGGGGAGCCCCGGGCCCACGCTCAAGCCGGCTTAACCTTGGGAACGGACGAGCTAGGTCTCTCTCCAGAGGCTCTGGCAGATCGGTTCATACTCATGTCTCTCAGGCATCTTCTCAGAGAGGAATGACGTCCCCTCAGAGAAGGGAGCATGAAGCGAAGATGCGGGAGGTCAATCTGAGGATCGAGCGGGAAGAACTTGCCCTCGCCAAAGAAAGACTTGCCTTAGCCCGAGAGCAGAAATTAAGTGGGTTAGATCCCACTGGTGCCAGCATTCTCAATAGAGAGAAAGACAGGGGTATAGACACTAGACACCTGAGTAAAATAGTGCCCCCCTTTAAACAAGGGGACGACATCCACAAGTGGATAACTGCCTTGGAGAGGGCCTGCACTGTCCAGTGCGTCCCCCCAAGTCAGTGGGCAGCTATACTGTGGCTTTCCTTTGAAGGTAAAGGAAGGGACAAGCTCCTCACTACTAGAGCTGAGGATGCTAACAACTACCAAGTCCTGAAGAACACACTGATTGATGGGTTCGGCCTAACCACGGAACAGTACCGGGTGCTGTTCCGGGACACCCAGAAAATTCAGTCTCAGGATTGGACTGACTTTGTTGATTGTGCCACTAAGGCTTTGGAAGGCTGGTTACTGGGTAGCAAGGTTACTGATTACACAGGATTGTACAATCTTATCATGCTAGAACAGATTTTAAACAACTGTCAGAACCAATTGTTGCATCAGCACCTTGTCGACTCGGATCTGACCTCTCCCCAAGAATTGGGAAAGAAGGCAGACAGATGGGTCAGAACAAGGGTCAAGCAGAACCAGAATCAGAACCAGGGTGGTCAGAAGAAAGCAGACCAAAAGGGTAGTAACAAGAACGAACAAAATGACCAGAAGTCTTCGACAGGTCCCCAACAAACCAAAGAGGGTGGGGGTCAGGCTTCACAGAAGAAGAAGACTCAAGAAGGCCAGTCAAAAAGGTGGTGCCAATACTGTAAAAGTAAGACTCACTGGTTTAGTGAGTGCACCAAGAAAGGAGGGCAAACTCCTGCCACTGCAGCCCCTAAGGCACCTGCGCCCCCTAGTACAGTCAGCAGTGGTAGTGCGCCTCCCAAGGCATTAGTTGGGTTAACCTTGGGAACCGAGGGGAGTGACGACTTAGTCGGCACGCTCACTCAGGCCGTCCTTGTCTGTACAGGGGATATGGATATGTCCCCTGATGCCAGTCCCAATACTTTGGGCAAATACAGACAGACACCTTTGATAAATGGAAAAGTGGCTCAGGCCTACAGGGACACGTGTGCCAGTGTCACCATCGTGACGCCTAACTTCGTGGACCCTGGACAGATCATGCTAGGTACCAGTTACCTAGTGACCAATGCCAGCAACGTCACTACCAATCACAGTATGGCAGTTGTTGATTTCTCCTGGGGAGGGGTAAGTGGCCCGAAAAAGGTTGTGGTTAGTTCAGACCTCCCCGTAGAATGTCTGTTGGGCAATGATTTGGAAACGTCACAATGGTCAGAAGTGGAGCAGAGGACTCACATGGAGATGTTAGGCTTGCCAGCACATGTCCTTGCTGTGACCAGGTCACAGGCCAAAAGATGCCCCACTGAACAGGTGCTGGATCCTGGAAGAACGGACCAGACACCTTCCAAGAAAAGGAGCAGTAAGGGTAAGGCTTCGCCTTCCCCCTTGCCCCAGGTCGTGGATCAAGTCTCCGAGGAGGCTGACCTTAAAGAACTGAGGGAAACTGAGCCGCAAGAGCTTGAACCTGGTCAGGTTGAGTTTCTGGGCTCAGGGGGACCCTCCAGGGAAGACTTGGGGAAGGCACAGTTAGACTGCCCCTCACTTGAACCCCTCAGACAGCAGGCCGCTGCTGAGGCTGCAGGGAACGCCACAGGTACCCACAAAGTGTACTGGGACGATGGACTCCTGTACTCCGAGGCAAGAGACCCCAAACCTGGTGCGACCAGGAGGCTGGTCATCCCCTTGTCTCTGAGAGGTTTCCTTCTCACCTTGGCCCACGAGATTCCCCTTGCAGGTCACTTAGGCCAGAATAAGACTTGGGACAGAATTGTTCCACACTTTCACTGGCCCCACATGTCCGAAGATACGAAGGAGTTTTGCCGCTCCTGTGTCACTTGCCAAGCCAGTGGTAAGTCAGGTGGCACGACAAAGGCCCCCCTCATACCCCTACCAGTGGTGGGGGTACCCTTTGAACGAGTGGGGATCGACATTGTCGGACCAATGGAACCCCAGACAGCATCAGGGCACAAGTTTATACTGGTGGTGGTGGACCACGCCACCAGGTATCCTGAAGCTATTCCCCTTAGCACCACTACAGCACCTGTGGTGGCACGGGCCCTACTTGGAGTGTTCTCCAGAGTGGGCTTCCCTAAGGAGGTCGTCTCAGACAGAGGTGCAAACTTCATGTCGGGATATCTGACTGCTATGTGGAAGGAATGTGGTGTCAACTACAAGTTCACCACACCCTATCACCCACAATGCAATGGGCTTGTTGAGAGATTCAATAGGACCCTAAAAGGGATGATTCACGGACTACCTGAAAAGCTTCGGCGGAGATGGGATGTCCTGATACCCTGCCTCTTGTTCGCCTACAGAGAGGTCCCGCAGAAGGGGGTTGGCTACAGCCCTTTTGAGCTTCTGTTCGGACATCCTGTAAGGGGACCCCTTTGTTTGGTAAAGGAAGGATGGGAGAGACCTCTCAGAAAGCCGGCATCAAACATTGTGGACTATGTGCTCGGTCTCCGCTCGCGGATGGCGGAGTACATGGAAAAGACGTCTAAAAACCTTGAGGCGAGCCAAGAATTACAGAAAGCTTGGCACGACCAAAAGGCTGTCCTAACTGTGTACCAGCCTGGACAGAAGGTGTGGGTGCTGGAGCCAGTGGCCCCAGCAGCACTCAAAGACAAATGGTCTGGGCCCCACACGATCATTGAGCAAAAGGGAGAGGTCACCTACCTGGTAGACCTGGGAACTCCCCGGAGCCCCCACAGGGTGCTCCATGTAAACAGGCTCAAGGCATATGTCGACAGGGAGGGCATGGGCTTGCTCATGGCCACAGATGAGGGACAGGAGGAGGAGAGTGACCCTCTCCCGGACCTGCTCTCTCAGAACCCTGACGATGGATCAGTAGATGGCGTTGTCTTTTGCGGCAGCCTCTCTGGACATCAACAAGAGGATTGTAAACAGGTTCTTCAATCCTTTCGACATATGTTCTCTCTGACACCCAGTCAGACCAAGTGGTGTACCCATGAGGTCGACACTGGGGACAGTCTGCCCGTAAAGAGTAAAATCTATCGGCAACCTGATCATGTCAGAGACTGCATCAAGACAGAGGTGCAGAAAATGTTGGAGCTGGGAGTCATTGAACCCTCGGACAGCCCCTGGGCTAGTCCCGTAGTGCTCGTGCCGAAACCTCACACCCAGGGCGGTAAGAAAGAGATGAGGTTTTGCGTGGACTACAGAGGCCTCAATGCGGTCACTAAGACTGACGCCCACCCGATACCAAGAGCAGACGAACTTATCGACCGGTTGGCCTCGGCCAACTACTTAAGTACGTTTGACCTGACAGCTGGGTATTGGCAAATCAGGTTAGCTGAGGAGGCCAAGCCCAAAACAGCATTTTCTACCCCGGGTGGGCATTATCAGTTCGTGGTAATGCCCTTTGGTTTGAAAAATGCACCTGCCACCTTCCAAAGGCTGGTGAATCGAGTTCTCACTGGGTTGGACGACTTCTGTGCGGCGTATCTGGACGATATCGCTGTCTTTAGCTCCACCTGGGAGGATCACCTGGTCCACCTGAGGAAAGTGTTAGAGGCCCTGCAGAAGGCAGGCCTCACTATCAAGGCCACTAAGTGCCAGATAGGGCAGACACAGGTTGTATACCTTGGCCACCTTGTAGGTGGAGGCCAGGTTCAACCATTGGAGAGCAAAATACAGGCCATCCAGGACTGGGCTCCTCCAACCACCCAGACTCAGGTTCGAGCTTTCTTGGGCCTGACTGGTTATTACCGGAAATTTGTCAGAAATTATGGATCCATTGTGACCCCGCTAAACGACCTGACAAGTAAAAAGATGCCAAAAAAAGTTCAGTGGACAGCAAGCTGTCAGAAGGCATTCGATGACCTAAAGCGGGCCATGTGCACAGCACCTATCCTAAAGAGTCCAGACTACTCCAAACCATTCATTGTCCAAACAGACGCTTCGGAGCTGGGTGTGGGAGCTGTTCTATCGCAACTGAATTTTGATGGTCATGACCAGCCCATAGCTTTTATTAGCAGGAGGCTGACCCCCAGAGAGAAGAATTGGTCAGCTATTGAGAGGGAGGCCTTTGCTGTGGTTTGGGCCCTGAAGAAGTTGAGGCCATACTTGTTTGGCGCTCACTTCAAGATTCAGACCGACCATAAGCCCCTCTTGTGGCTAAATCAAATGAAGGGTGAAAACCCCAAACTACTTAGGTGGTCCATTTCCCTACAGGGGATGGACTTCACAGTGGAGCATAGACCTGGCACTGATCATGGCAATGCAGATGGGCTCTCCAGGTATTTCCACTTAGAGCAAGAAGACTCACCTGGTCAAGGTTAGCTTATTGTCCCAAAGTTTGGGGGGGGGTCATGTAGGAGAGTAGGGTCTGCAATCCTATGATCACCCAGATTTTTTTGCTTTTGCTTCATTGGTTTACGACTTTCTCCGGCTGTGGGCCTGCCAATCAGACCCACAGCCTAGCTGTTCTCTCTCGAAATTAACACACATGTACATTAGGTGCATCCACTAATTGGAACTGGGCCGCCTTGTCAGTCCCTGTCTCAGCATACCACAGGTATCCAGGGCATCGGTGTACCCAGGGCCTACCAGGGGCTGAAGCATGTATTATGCCACCCCTGGAATGGCCGCCCAAATCTGACACAACTGGCTGCACGACAGCTGGGGCCACGTGGTGTAATCACCCGTTGCTGTAGGTGTAGTATTCCTACACCTAACCCTAAAATGGACACATGGATTCCTATCAGTCACTCCTATGGCAGGCCTTATCAATCCTGAAGGCAGAGTGCAGGGAGTCATGTGGGATGGTGCTCTGGCGCGAGCTGAGCCCGTCGACGGCTTGCGGAACCAAGTCCTAATAGCCGTTCCATGGTGACGCGGGCCAACTACTTTTAATGCATTATAATCCTTGCGGTTATTTGCTAACTTTGGCATCGCATCACCTACACATGTCGAGTAAGGTGTCATACGAATGGGAATACGAACCCCTCGCCAGTCCTGGCGACGGGGTTAGCATTCCCCCCTTTTAGAGGGACACGACATGGAAGTAACCTTGAACCCCGGTTAAAGTTGACTCAAGCCTCAGCATCACAAAATGGATGCTGCCACCAGACACAAGTCTGACCTCCTGCTGCTGGGAGACCTTCCAGCGAAGGGAGCTTGGACAAAGGGTTTCCTGTCGAGGGCGGTGTTAGCACCATCCCAGACAGGGTTTGTGTATCCCAGGTAGGCAGGGCTGAAAGGAAGGTGATTGCCAGTGGCACCCCGGTGCTCACTGTGCATAGCCCGGCTCAAACCAGTTTCGGGGGCACACCAGCCCCTGAGCTGGCGCGACGCCGGACAAAGGATAGGGGTGTAACCACCCCCCTCCTGGCTCCACCCATAGGTAGAACCTAGTCACGGGCCAACCCCCTTTTCTTAGAATAAAGGTAGGAGCGAGTCCCCTTCCCAAATTGGATAATCAGATAATCGGATAACTCCGAATCACGAACCACTTTCCACGAAAGGAACTCTTGACTATTTCTGAAGACTCTCCCTTGTGGCTAAGGAGTAGCCACCCTGCACCAGCAGGCACCACCTAAGCGCTTGCGGTTTGCTGTAAGTCTCTCCTACGGATCAAGACTGCCCAGTTCGACGAGACCCGAGTCCCTGCCATCTCTGACCTTTTACCGGCCTCATCAGCCCAGCTGAGAGTCGTAGGTGTGACGAGACCTGCGGGACCGGCCATCTTCAGAACCTGCACGACGCTTATCTAGCACGCCCACCGAGGGACCCTCGAGTGAGTGCACCTAGGGTTCGAGAAGCCCTAACCCTGAGCAGCTCCAGCATCGAAGTCTGCCTCCCCAGCATCCCCGAGATCTGCGTGGGGGCCCTTCCGCTCCTTGCTGTTCACCGCGTTGTTCGACCACTTGCCGACCGGCTTGTGGCCCTCTTCACGACGCTCCAAGTTTATTCGCATCCCCGGTCTGGTTGCTCCAGACCGGCTCTTGCTCCCCTTCAACAGAGGAGTACCACGGACCCTCCTGGTCCACTCCCGACGCCATCTTGACTCCCCCGCTTGGGTTGCCACTGCCAAGATCCGCTGCCCCTTCCTGGGCCCAGCATCATCGACAGCAGACACCTTCGTGGGACAGCTCGCCCTCCATCCTGGTCGCCGCCGCGCCTCCTGGTCCGAGGAACAGCCGAGTCCGACGTCACCCACTCACCTGGTCGAGGTGACTTCAGCCGGTACCCCCCTGGTACCCACACGATCGCTGGCTAGCGGTTGAGAACTGAGTCCCCTCTGCTTTCAGGTTTCTTTCATCACCGATCCAGGCTTGGATCGCTCTGAACATCGTCACTGGTCGCCTGCCAGCAACTTCCTCTTTCAGGCTCCTGAGACTACACGAGGACTCCCGACATCTTGCTGAACTTCACGCAGCCGCCGCCTCCGGGCTAGGTAACTCGAGCATCTCGGTGCTCCATCGCAGGTTCGCTCTACAAGTGTCCAGTTCCTTTTTCGTTTAGTCCCACTGATCGGAACACTCCGGAATCAGTACCTCCAGACTCTAACCATTCGCATTTCACTGATAGTGTAGATGGTTTCTCGTGCCCCTCGGGCATTTGTGTAAATTGTGCAACTGAAGTATTTTCCTAAGAGTTTTGTAGTGTGCTTAGCTCCCTGACTCATAAAGAGCCAGGGTAGTCTTGTTATAAATAAATAACCTTTTATTTTCATAACAACTTGTGTGGTGTCCTTTCACTTGGTGTTCAAGGGGTATATGTGATGGTAAACAGCTGGCTTAACACGCCCTCTAGAGTTTAGCCTAAGACTGCTCGTATCCACGCTACTAGGATAGCTGGTCTAAAAGGTTGACTTACAACCAATCATCAATAAGGGTCGTTTGGAATGATGCACAGTGATCACTAGAATAGTGAGCACTACATATCAGGCCAACTTCTCACAGGCAGGACATAGGAGACAGAAGCAGATCTCGGCAGTGTCACCAGAATGCGTGCCGCTGCGTTCTGGATCCTCTGCAGACGCTGAACGCAAGACTTATTGGCCCCGAGATACAATGAATTGCCATAATCCAGTCTGGACAGAATTGTCGCCTGGATAATGGTCTGGTGAACACTAGGGGGGAAAAAGCCAAGTATGGGCTTCAGGCCGCGCAGTAGGCCAAAACATGTCCCTGCCACGGCTTTAGCTTGTGTGTCAAACGTGAGTCCGCTATCTATCCAGACCCCCAGGTTCTTAACTGCCTCTTTAGGCACTGGGGCCGGTTTGAGGCTGTCTGGCCAACACTGCTCGAAACACAGGTTTCGGTCTTTCCCAAATAACAACACCTCAGATTTACTGGCATTCAGTTGAAGGCAGTTATTAGCCATCCAGCCTGCAACCTCTACCAGGTTCTCCTTAAACCTTCCTAAGCTGGTGTTGTTCTTTTTCGAAAAGGCGATCTCCAATTGGGTGTCATCAGCGTATGACACCAATGACAACCCTCTCCCTCTGGCCACCTGTGCAAGAGGTTGCATATAGATATTAAACAGAAGGGGGCTCAGGATGGAACCCTGGGGCACCCCCTGTTGTAGAGCACACCTCTGAGATTGAAATGGTGGTACCCAAATCTGGAAATATCTTTCCGTCAGAAAGGCTCGACACCAATCCAGAGCCCGATCCCTCACTCCGATGTCATACAAGCGCTTCAACAGAATTTCAACAGATGGCCTCCCGATAAGACTTTTACAAAACATACATAGATCAATTGATTCCTATACTGAAAAAGGTCTATGAAGAAGCTCAGGAAACAGGCATTCTTCCGAGTTTCATGAGAGAAGCTCTCATCACATCTCTTCTGAAAACGAGTAAACCAGCAGATTCATGCGACTCCTACAGGTCTCTCGCCTTAATTAATAATGACGCAAAAATACTTGCCAAAATACTGGCTAACAGACTTAGCCTTCTGATGGAGAAGTTAGTACTGCCTGATCAGGAAGGTTTCATTCCAGGGAGGGCGACATCCCATAACCGCACATTATTCTCTATACTGCATAATGTGAAATCCAAATTGGCACTCGCAGCTGTCTTCTAAGACGCCACGAAGGCCTTTGATTCTGTTGAATGGGACTATTTATTCACTATATTGCAATGTATGGGTATTGCCATAAGTTTCTTCACATGGATCCGTCTATTATACAACTAACTGGTAGCCAAGGTCCTCGTTAATGGCCTTGTCTCATTGCCATTCTCTGTTACGTGGGGCACGAGACAGGGTTGCCGGCTTTCCCCTCCCCTTTTTGCTCTCGCAATTGAGTCCCTTGCGGCCAAAGTGAGACAGCTTCATGAAGATAGGGCTCTGCATTGCCAAATGCGCCCAATACTCATCTCTTTATACGCAGAAGATGTTACCCTGTATCTCAGAAACCATCAGCAGAATTTAAACCCCATACTACGAGAATTTGTCCGCTTTGGGGAATCATCAGGAATATATTTAAACTGGAAGAAATCCTAAAGCTTTCCCTTCACCACATCTACGACACCGTTCGACCCTGACATCCCAATAGAATGGTGTGCCACAGAGGTGAAATATCTGGGAATATATATTACCGCTGATTGTGTGGAGCTGTTGCACTTAAATTATCCTGAACAATAAAGGGTTCTGACCTGTAATCAGCATGGCTGGGCCAATATTACACTATCACAACAAAAACATATGGCAATACTGATACTTAGTTAGCTTAGCTACATACTTACATCAATCACCCGTGACACTCAATGTGAGTGGCGAAACAAATTTTATTGATTTTTCATTTTTCTTTCAGAACATTTTTAAAGGGATCTATCTAAATGTTCAAATTATTATTTATATGAACCAATTCAGCAGTTTTTTGGTTTTTGACCACATAAAACTTAACATATATATAACACTAATCATAAATCACATTGATGACAAACAATTTACAAACAAACAACTTATTATTTAGACAAGTTCCAGTTCCAAAAGATAATCATGTGCAATAGAAAAGGTTAATGGATGGAAAAAACACAAAAGGAATAAAGAAGAAGCCCCGCGGGGAGGTTGAAAATTTGGAAAATACAGTTTTCACTTCATTACAAAACAACGCTGCCCAAAGTGGGGCACTTTACCAAACAGCGAAGTACTCAGGTCTTTAGAACTAAACATTTGTCTTTCAGCAATTCATCAGTTACACTCAATATTGATCTGGTACTAAGATATAAAGAACATTTGTTTGGTGGAACAAAAGAAGGTCGATGCGTTTCATACCCAAATGTAATTTTTATGGGGTTCGCCTCAGGAACTGGAACAAACAAAAGGGAGCTGGGGAAAATAAACAAAAAAGTGCTTGTGGTACCACATATTCATACAAATTTTCAACCACTCCTTAGCCAAGTATTCAATTTTTACCTTGTAAAAAGCTTTTAACTGCACTGAAAATGCCCACGTCAGAAATGCTGCAGAAAATTCCATTCTCAAGGATATAAAAAGGAAAGCAGGGAACACTAGTCAGTCCAGTGTACATGTAGAGGAATCTGAAATGGGGAGTGAAGTACGTGACCAGAAGTTTACTTGTTGTAAAGGCAACTTACATCATTTATAGTTTGTTATGCGATGTAACAGCTGACTTGGGCTAAGTTGTGGAAACTCATCATTGCGGCTGGTAGGGGCGGTGCTTTGCCTGTATCAATTCAAGCCCTAAAGAAAATAGAGATAAACCAGCTTTAATTGGGGGCCGGGCCAGTGTCGATGTGCCTATGGGCCGATAGCTTTACACGAGTTTAGCTGACCTAAACAGGGCAGCTAATGTCGGAGCCTTACAGAGTTCCGAAGAGTCTCACCGGCAATTGAATGTCGTATGTTAGTTTATCTGCGGAGGTTGACAAAGTAAGAACTTTAGGCAGGGGAGCAGACTGCGATTTACAATCCAAATAAGCACAAAGCAAAGATTAAGGGAGCCGCGATACATGACATACCTCTGTTGTCAATAATCCAACCGCCGTGTTCGTGCTTACCTTTCCGATGTACCAGCCGACACCGTTTGAGCGTGGTGGACGCTGTCTTTTGAATGAAATGAAATGAAAATTATATTTATATAGCGCGTAACTACCCGGAGGCCTCGCAGCGCTTAAACTGATCGCTCTGGCGGGCTCCAGGGCAGGTTAACACGCTTTTATGAACAGATGAGTTTTCAAGGCTTTCCTGAAAGCCAACCGGTTCTCATTCTCTCTAAGGACCAAGGGGAGAGAATTCCACAATCTGGCGGCGGTATGGGAGAAGGAACGGCCGCCCCAACGGACTTTGGAGATTTTTGTTGTGGATACTAAATGTAGTGAACCGGAACGAAGGGCTCTCGACGGGGTGTAGGGCGCTACAAGCGGGAACAGAATGGCGGGACCAGTTCGATGGAAAGATTTGTGCACAATGCACATAGCTTTAAACTGTATTCTAGCAGCCACTGGAAGCCAGTGCAGTTCCTTCAGAGCATTCTTGGCAGACTGCCAACGGGGAATATTGAATAGTAATCGGGCGGCACAGTTTTGCGTGACTTGGAGCCTATTGATCACTGCTGCCGGGGCACCTAAATATAAAGCATTTCCATAATCCAGGCGCGAGAGTATCAGGGCCTGAACCATGCTTCTCCTCGCCTGGAAAGGAAGCAGAGGAAGGATTTTACGAAGCATTTTCATAAGCCCAACACACGAGGAGGCAGTTTTGATGGCCTGAACCGAAAAGTCCAGCGCTTTGTCGAGCCAGATTCCAAGGCTCTTTATCTGAGGTTTAGGGAAGGGAAGTGCGCCAAGGCATGTGGGCCAACTGGAGGCCAGATTGATCGGTGGAGAGTTGCCCAATAACATAATCTCCGTCTTCTCCTCATTTAGCTTGAGACAGGAAAGTTGCATCCACTTAGCAACGGCCTCGAGACACAAGCCTAAGGTGTTGGACGACCCTTCAGAGTGGTCCAGCGAGACCACCAATTGGTGTCGTCCGCGTAGGTGACAATACGCACACCAAAGGGCTGGACGATCTCGGCCAGAGGTCGCATATATACATTAAAAAGTGTGGGGCTCAGGGACGAGCCCTGAGGGACACCACAGCTAAGTGGATGCTTAGAAGAGACTACCTCGCCCTCAAACACCTGAAAAAAACGCTCATCCAGGAAGGAGGTCAGCCATTCCAGGGCCGCGCCCGACACGCCCATGCCCTTCAAACGATGTAATAGTGTGGCATGGTTGACAGTGTCAAACGCGGCACTGAGGTCGAGTAATATAATGGCTGCTTTTCCTCCCCGGTCTAGCACGGCTCTAGTTTCTTCCGTGACTGCTATGAGGGCAGTTTCAGTCCCATGTTGAGGGCGGAACCCCGTCTGAGAGGAACAAAGCAGATTATTTGATTCTAAATAATCTACAAGGATGTTATTGATGTGCCTCTCCAGCAGTTTGCTCATCCAGGGGAGTAGGGAGATAGGGCGAAAATTGGCCAAGTTGTTCTGATCTAAAGTGGGCTTTTTCAAAAGGGCCCTAACCATCGCACACTTCCACGGAGCTGGGACTGAATTGGAGATGATGGAGGCGCTAAGGACATTCAAGATGACTGGGCGGATGACATCAATTATCTTGAGGAGAGTCTGCGGAGGTGCTGGGTCGTTGGGGGAACCCGAGATGACTTTAGAAATCATTCTATCTAATGTGATAGAGTCTAAGAGGGGGAACTCGACCAACGAGCTAGAGGCCGATTTTAATGGCGCGCTAAACGTGCGCCTGTTGGGGGGTCACATCGCCCCTTCTGCTTCATTAAAAAACTTTATTGGATGCATCTCAAGTAACACCGATTGATGACACTCAATGACCCCTACAAACACAAGGTACATTGATGCCTGCGTAATCCATAGGGTTTTGGGCTGATCCCAAAATGAGGAGATATTAATCCCTTTTGCATTTATAAGTGTCGAGTGTAAACTGTTCGCTTTTCACTTATTACAATGCATCCTGGGATCTGTTGGCTACTTCTATTCCATTACAGAACTTTTTTAAAAACATCTCGAGGGCCACCTGCTGGTGATACTCAATGGTCCCTAGGTGAGCAAGGTATGATGGTACCTGTGTGATCAAAAGGGGATTTTGACTTGAAAAAATGTGGGAGTTGATTCTATTTGCATTCATTAGTGTCGAAGGTCGACAGTAATGATTTTGCACTTGTTTCAATGAATTTTTTTCATAATAATGTTGAATACTCAAAAACATCACCATCTTGTGGAGATATTAAAGGCAAAGGCCTTTCTGTAGAGTCTATGTCTATAAGTTATAGGTTATAGATTTCAGATAATTCATTTAACCCGTCCACAGCAGTGTTAAACTTTACGATCAGCATTGCTTCCCTTTGTGTCAGTTGTCTCTCCGTATCTCCACCTCGTGAGTCCTTCTCGATTTTCGACAGCACAGTCTATTTTAAATCGTTTATCGTGTGGTTGTTCAAAGTCCAGTGTTTCGCCCAGGGTGCGTTTGCTTTTTTTTTTTACGAATCCTCGACATGTGCTGTATTATGAGCTGGCAAGCCTCCTGGTTTGTTTTCCCAATACACAGTTTGAGGCATGGGCACATAATTCCGTAAACGACGTTCCTTGTTTTACAGTTAGTAAACGCATCGTGTTTCCAATTGATGTTATTAAAAGAAAAAAGGGATCTGTCCATTGTTTGAGAGCAGTATACACACGTCCCACACTTTTGGTGTCCTGTGATAGGTGGTATACACAATTGTGAGCTTAATGTACTTTTATTTATCGATTTTGGTGTTGCTGCATGGATGATTACATTCCCTATGCTTTTGTCTTTTTTTAGGGCAAACAGCAGTTTGGCCAATGATGCGTGGCCATTTTTGGACCAGATGCCAATTCTGATTGATCACTTTCTTGAGAAAGTTAGTACGTGAACAGTAGGTCGTAACACATACAAGGAGTTCACTGTTGGTTTTTTCTTTTCTCTGTAGGAGAATTTCTCTAGGTGTCCACCAAGCATATTTCATGGCATTCTTTAGCAGTTTTTTTGGGGTAACCACGCATTTTCAGTTTTGGCACCAGGTTGTTTGCATGGTGCATATATTCTGTTTTCAGTGTGCAATTACATTTTACCCTGAGAAACTGCCCAAATAGAAGGTTGTAGCGCAAGCTGCACGGGTGATGACTAGTGTAATGGAGAGTTTTATTCCGATCTGTGGGTTTTTTATGCAGAGTTGTAATGAGTGTACCATGAGACGCATAGATTTTAACATCCAGAAATGTCATTCGGGTAGAGCTGTAGTTTAGGCTGAATTTAATGTCCGGTGAACGTTCGTTAAGCCACACAAGGAATTCCAATAGATCTTTCTCCGGTCCATCCCATAGTAAGAAAACATCATCAATATAACCTGCCCAATTGCAAATTTGGGCAGAAAAAGGGTTATTGTTGTAGATGAATCTTTCCTCGATACCACAAGAAGATGGTCTTAGCGCACTTGAAACCATCCTGGAATCAACATCAAGACCAGTGAGAGTCCCCAGTGAGTTCATAATGCAATTAGCAAGGTTTGCATTGAAAAATAACTACTTCAAATTTGGCAGTGATTATTATTTTCAAACAAAAGGGACTACCATGGGTTGTTCCTTTGCACCGGAATTGGCAGTGTTATTTATGGACAAATTCGGAGGGTTTTATGTTCCAGATCTGGAATTGTACTATACCTGCGAACAAGCTCACTATGCCCAGTACTGGTTCCACCCACCTAAATATATGCCACAAGTGGCGGTGGGACAGTGGCTGGCAGATCCTATACCCCTGGAGGGAGTCATAATGAGCACACCTCAACCCCGAAAAACTGATCCTACAGTAGTCACATGCACGGTGAAGGCCTGGCAGCAAATAGCCATACACATGCGAGTTCCTATGCTATATTCACCTGTACTCCCCCGAGTATATAATCCTAAAATGTCAGTATTACTAGAAGTTGTAACTGAGAAGTTTTGTGAACTATAGATTAGTTCACAAAAGAGCTGTTTTTGATAACAGTTTTCAGCCAGTAAAAATTAGTTTTTTGTGTTTTTATCATTTTTAATATTATTTTATATTTTAAAAGTCTTTTAATAGGTTAGGACAAAAACATACAACTTGAAGTGTGAAACAAACACCCACAACATCTCCTTGAAAACAAAAAGGAGAACACTTTGGGAAAAAACTGTTTAAACAAAAAAACTACTGCCTAGGGGGGCATTTGTGATCTTGGACAAGTTTCTCCTGGAAAGACCTGCTTGTCTGTGATGACCAAATGATCTGCTTACACAAGCAGCAAAATAGTGCTCTAAACAGGTAAGCAGGGTTATTGTCTGCTACTACCTGCACAGCACAGTATCTCCTGTAGCAAATGAAGTGGAAGCCCCTGAAGAGTTGTTTGGCTTCACAGCACAAGACAACTCTGGATGAGGTGGCATTTGCGGATCCATACATCCGAGGTGCCTCCACATGCCTGTGGTAATCATACCATATTGTGTATTTCTGCTACCCTGGCTCAACTCCTTCTTGTAAGGTTTACAGATGACGAACTTTACTAAAACTTTCTTGTGTCCTTGACGAATTTCAAAGAACTTCCACACCAAGGATTCCTTGGGTCACTGAGGTGGCTGAGCTAGTACAGCTACCTGTGGCTGCTCATCAGAATCTAATGAAGACATATTTGTGCTGGTAGGGAAACAGGAGAGGAGAGCAACCAAATTTGTCTACCCTCACCAAAAGAGAAATAAAGCAAAAAGGATGGAATCTTCTTTTTCTAAATAAAAACATCCAAATGAACAATTCTCAAGCCTTCCTTAGAATGTGGTTCCTTCTCCAGACCTCTCGCAAACTCGTAAAAATATAACTGCTTTATATATTTCATGGAACAATTTATAATATTTTTTTCTAAGCTAATCAACATTTCTACTGTCTTAAGTTGTTCAGAATTACAAGAAATGACTGTTAACCTAATTCCAAATGCATGATCTCACGGGTAGATCGCGAGAGCCGAAAAGGAAGTACAGCCCACTCGGAGTCCATGCAGGGAATTGTGTATTAGACTCCTAAGAGAGTCTCGCAAGATCGTAAAAGTATTATTGCTTCATATTTTCTTTGGAACAAATCATAATCAATTTTACTAATATAATCAATATCTGTATTCTTTTACTTTCTTCAGAATTACAGGAAAACACTATTCTTAACTTAATCCCAAATGTACGATCTCTCAAGAGTGTCATGAGAGTCGACTAGGAAGTACATTCCCCTCAAATTCCAAACAGGGGATTCTGTGTTTGACTCCCACGAGTGTCTTGTGAGAGTCACCACCTTTAAAAAAAAAAATTTTTTTATATTACAACCATATTTTAATGACTCTCTTTTTACATAATAAAATTAAATTATAACTGAACACATTAAAAAGAACTGTAAACAGTAAATGAAACAAAAATGTGGAAATATAGTGAGTAAATAAATACTAAAAAAATAGATTCATATAATGAAGCTTAATACTATACAATATTCAACACAGTAATTATTCTCTTTCTGAATTATAATAACGACTTTAATATAAAACCACATACAAGGCTATGAAAAGTATGCTATTACAGTATTAATGAACTTGCTAAGAAAATGTCTCAGTATGAGAGTTAGAAGAACAGAAGAAATAGATAATCGCAACACAAATGTTGTTAAATTACTCTGTTTTATACTCAAACATAATTTTTTTAAAGAACATTTGGCAAAGTGTGCATCCTTTCCTGTTAAGGTACAATACAAAAGGAATTCCTCGGATACAGGATATATTATTCAGTTATTCTATCATACACATACATTTAGTTTTAAAAACATTACTTTAAAAAATAAAAAGAAATTCACTGAAAAACCCAAAGGGCTAAAATAACATTATACTTAGGTGTGATAAAAGGATCTGTTTTTTTTTTAACTTAGAAATTCAATGGAAAAAAAAAATGTTAAAATAACGTTATATTTAGGTGAATTTCTCAGTGACATTAAGTTGTGAATTAAAAAAAAAAACAGAAATTAAATGGTGCCCCCGCCATGCACTTCTTATGACCTCACATATGACATCACTCATGACATGTTCTATGGAATCATTTATGACATCACTCATCACATCTCATCAATAGCACAGAGTTCATTATCAAGTAACAACTTCCACTACCTGGAGTAGGACATTAGGAACTGTGCAGACAATCAGAATTCTTCCGTTGCAAGCTATTACTACCATTATATGCCCACTCAAGGATAATTTTTTGGCAGCCAGCTCCATGTTTCTTCGATGTGCATGCGTGGAGGTGTCTTGCTCCACTCCCTTAGCCCCTTCCCTTACCCCTTTTTTCACCTGGGTAGGTAGTGGTAATTTTGTCATTCAACTTTCACCTGGTCCACTAGAATCATGCCGCAAATAATGAATTATGTGGCTATTGCGGCAAATTCTTAATTATCTGGAAACACCAGAGGTGCAAAATCACATAGTTCCAGGGGCTCTTGCTATAACGGAAAGGGCTTCTCTGAGAGGCAGCACAGTTCTCACTTCTCTCCAGGACCTGTTGATTCAGTACACGCTGCTCTCCCGCACCTACTTTGACGTTTTGCAGCACGCCATTGTGCTGTGAATTTGGTACATGATGCACAGAAACTGCTTGGTACACCTCTGCAGTCCAAGACTAGTTGGGGGTACCTGTATTCCACAGCAGGAAATCTGAACACTCTGGAGGAATTTTTATATAATTATTTGATGTACTGCTATTGAAGGGAAGGCGAACATCCTGTGAATACACAATGCAATCAGATGTTCATTATGCGCCATTTGTGTATGCTTTTACACAGAATGTTCTCGATGAAACCTCACTCTTTCTCCAATTAAATTACTTTTATGTAACCAGGCCTTGCAGAAAATCCCAGTTGATCAGCTGTACCAGTTACTACAGTTGCAGCTGCTGACTTATGGATTTTTGGAGAACTACTGAAAGGCCCGGTGCACATCCAAGTCTATTCTAATTGCACAGATGCTGGTTGCAGGTTATATTTTTATTTAACTAGTAAAATAAGCCTTGTGTTTTTTTTTCTCACATGAAACATAGTCACATGCCCAAAAACCCGCGTGCCACACTTGGATCAGGTAGAACCCATTAGCCACTGGTCAGTTGGAATTTTGATTTCTACCACAAGAATATAAGGTGCCATGCATTTTACGCAAAGAAAGACAAGTTCTGCTTATTGGCATTTAATGACACTTGCATATTTCTGGGTAGCTGCAAACAGTCGCGGCCTGTGTAGGTAAGAGCAGTGTGGTGGTGGGGCCGGGTGGGGGGGATTTTGACAAACAATGACGAGGGAACATTTATTATTTTATTATTTATTTAATTTTCCCTTGTCATCGTCTGTCAAAATTGCCCCCTACCTGGCCCCACCACCCCACCACTCTTACCAGCACAGGCTGCAGCTGGCTGCAAAGTTCCGTTGAGGTGGCCAACTCTATCATTTGTGAAGAGGATAACGTTACTTCCTGGTCTCTTTTTTGGGTGCAGGAACATTGTGTGGATTTAAGTGTTCAAGGTATAATAGCAATTTGCCTATTGGAGAGCTCCCCATACACTAAATAAGGCATATTTACTGTAATTTAGTGCCACCAACTGATGGTGCCTTAGCCCTACTGCTTTATCTCGAGTAATGAAATCGCCTGTTTGGGTGGGTCACCAATACCTTTCTAAGCCAGTGAAAATCTGATCACTAGTGGCCTCAACAATAGAGGTGAGTGAGCTAATAAATTAACAGAGAGAGCCTAGACAAGGGTCTGGATCAACTCTTACAGCCGTACACGAGCAGTGCCCTGAAACCCCGTAAAATAAGATCAAGTCTCTTCAAAAGTCAAAAAAGTGTATTTCTTTAACATGAAAGCTTTGACATAATTCATCAAATTTCACCACTGCACTGAGAATCACTTAAAAGTGATTGTTTTGAAAAAATATACCAATAGTGAATTAACCCCTTCAGTGCCCATGACGAGCTGGACTCGTCATGGGCCGCGGTTGCGCTGTGCCCATGACGAGTCCAGCTCGTCATAGACCCCGCCCGCTAATGCAACGGCCGGCACAGGGCGGGGAAAGGGGCGGGCACTGAAGGGGTTAAGAGGCAAGACAGATGTTATGTAAACACTGTATGTGGCCCATATTTTTACAGAGCAACACTATAGTCTATTAACCCTTTCGCCGCGGCGGGAATTCCGCCGCGGCGCGGGGGGGTGCGGGGGGGGCAGCGCGGTGGCGCTGTGCTCATGACGGAGCCGCTCCGTCATGAGCCACGGTTGAGCTGTGCTCATGACGGAACGGTTCCGTCATGACTCCGCCCATTTGCGTTGTCCCCCCGCATAGGCGGGGAAACAGCGCCGCGTAGGCGGAGCGCCCGCCAACGGCCGTGACATGACGGAACCGTTCCGTCATGAGCACACGGCAACCGTGGCTCATGACGGAGCGGCTCCGTCATGAGCGGGGAAGGGGTTAAATCAAACACAATTGTTTTTTTACAACTGGTATTCTGAACTCACATATTTGAAAGTGCTTTCATACGTGATAATGAACAAAAAAGGAGTTTTGGTCGAATAAAAAATGTGCATAAGAGCACACAATTTAAGTGGGGAAGTCCTCAATTCATCCAGGTGTTCTGTATTCACTCAGTACAAATAAGTCAGTAAATAAGTATATATTTGTCTTTCCTTATGTTAACACTTTGTTTTTACCTCTTTGTGCATTTTTCTGCAGTTTTTATATAGCACAAACTCAACCCTAATGTACTGGAGCGCTTTACATCAGCACCAGTTGCATTCCACAAGGTCATATTCATTGTTTATAGGCACTGCGGATATTCATTATGTGCCCAGAATCACAGGATATTGAGCCGAGGCCGAGACAAGAACCTAGTTCTCCAGTTCTAAATTTAGCAGCTCTGGCTCAAAAAAGCACACATTCTGGGTAGAAGGAGGCTGACATGCAGAAGCCACATGAAAGCATGGCACTGTTATGGGCTCGAGGTTCCAACAGGGCATTGAGCTGAGTCAGAGCCAGGCTTCAGACTCCAACCTGGCTACAGCTTTCAGTGGCTCACCCACCTCTACTCAACTATCATCTAGACAGGTGATTGTATCCATTGTTGTAAGAAGCTGGCTTAGTATATGGTGCATATTTCAATAAGTGGGCACCATGCACTAATCCAGACAACCCTTATGGTGATTTTAGAGGTCTTGTACAAACTTAGAAAGCTCTCTCAGTGGTAGTTGTGGAGAGCAGCCTTCAGGCTTATTCCAGAAGGAGTGTAAAGCAGCTTGTTTTACCAGAACATAATCTTATTGGTATAGATTAAGTTGAAAAAGAACCCCACAGTGTATTTATAAAAATATGTATTTATTATAAGACAATCACTAACACATACAGATATCTCCTAGCCATAGATATACACAATGCACACAATACTTTGAAATAGAAACAGGTAAGTAGCACGAATACAAAGTGGTCGCCAGGTGGAAGGCCAAACCATATACTAAAATAGTGGTATGTGAGCCATGACTCAAGTCAAGACTATACCCAGAAGACGTAGAAGTGCAAGAACCCAAGGAACCACCCAGGGTAAGTAACCAGGAACCCCACGGATGTGGTGTGCAGAGTGGGAATACGACCCTGGGCTCAATACAAGTCAGCGGGTAAGTCGTGGTTGCAGTTTTAAAGACGAAGAACCCTTCCCAGTGGACCCTGAAGAAACCCCGTGGAAGACAGAAGGTTGGAGAGCCACCCCACCTGTGGATACCCGTGGATACCCTAGGAACCAGGATACCTACACCAGGGAAGATGGATGCATAGGTGTGAAGTGGCGTCGGAAACCGTGGTCAAACTCAATAGAGGACTTCAGGAAGATGCCGCTGCTGGTGAAGGTGAAAGTGTCCGGTAGAACCCAAAAGTGGATTCAGGATTAGGAGTACCTGCAAACAGAGGGGACAGAGTCTATGCCACTTGGAAGTGACCAGGAGGCCCGGAAAACGAATGCCCACCGAAGTCGAGTATTGCAGGAGAGCTGACGCTAACCTTGAAACTGCAGCTGTGTGGATCAGGCGACACTGTGGAAGACCAGAAGTCATGCACAAGCTTTCCCACATTGGATGTCGAGAGTTGAGGGGTCGGTGTCCGTCAGAAGCACTAACAAGCCTTTGCAACTGCAACCAAAGTGGATAGTGAAGAAGGTACAGTGTTGGGACCAGCAAGGTCCAGGTGACATACCACAAGCAGGGGAGTCAGGGCAGGCCTGAAGCAATCAGGGGATCCCACAGAAATCAAGGGAGACCCTCAGGAAGAACCACAGGCCGGAGGCACTGGAGTCGCAAGAGGACCGGGAGCAGCTCACCAAAGATGCAGGCCCACAGTGCAAGGGATGCAGTGAGGACAAAGATCTTGGTAACAGGAGATGCTTGAGATTGGAGCTACTTGGAGCCTGAAGATCTTGGAGGAATGAGGCCAACAAGCCTTTGCAACAGCAAGTCGAAATGGTGCACAGAGGTTTGGTTCCTGCAGCTCTGACAAGGGATACTGGCATCAAACTTGTTGAGAGGACAGGGCAGGCCTCGAGGGATGTGGAGAACCAACACCTGTGTTGCTGAGCCTTTTGGAGTCCATGTGAGACCAGGATCAGCAGACTGGTCAGCTTAGTTGCGGTGCCTGCAGATGGAGGGAGGTGACTCCTTCACTTCAAGGGAGTTTCCTTCAGATGTCTTGGATGCCCACAGGCCTTGTAAGGTTCCTGTATGGAGCACAGGCACAGACATTGCAGCAGACGAGCAGGGTGACGAGATCAGGAGCAGCAGGAGTCTTCCAACTTACAGCCTTGATGCCCAGAGCAAAGTCCAGCAAAGTCCAGAGTGCCCAGATGGTCGAAGAAGAAGTGGTGTTGTGAAATGAATCTTGTCCCATGACAAATCTACGGACCCACCCTCAGATACGCCCTTAAGCACCCTAAAGAAAGGGTTGGGACGATTCAGGGTTCCCTCCCAGGGGAGGGGTCAGACAATGGGGAGAATACTCCCATGTCCTTTGTCCAGTTTCGTGCCAGAGCTGGAACCAACAGCTACCTGAGCTGGTTTGAACTGGACTATGCAAGGAGGGCACCAAATGTGCCCTTCAAGCAGACTGAGTGGCACTGGCAAACGCTCCTACCCAGCCCCAATACAGTAAACCCTGTCTGGGAGGTGGTCACATCTCCCTGTGACAGGATAACTATTATTCTGCCTTCCCCTGCTCGAGCTTAGCTCAACAGCAGGAGGGCAGAACCGTGTCTCTGGTCGGCAGCAGCCATGTTGTGCGTCGGGGTCTAGAAGACCGGTACCGGGAGCAATGAGGGCCTCCCGGAGGATCTTTACAGTGCATGGAATCATACCTCCCACACCGTTTACGGTGCAGGAGGTATGATTCCAACGTGTTTGATACCAAACATGACTGGGTTCGTTACAGCCAGTTTAGAGATGGTCATCGCATAATGATGCATGGCCACTCTATGTATCGTAATGGCTGATGCACTTACAGCCCAGGAGAATGGACTCTGAAGGCTGTAGGGGTGTCCTGCTCATGCAGGGGCACCCTTACACTTAGAACCGAGCACCCTGCCTTCAGGATTGAAAGGCCTGGTTTGGGGGTGACATAGGTTTTAAATGCAGTGACCTTTGATATAGGGAAAACGATGTCTTTCGTAAGTGGTGCTAGCACCAGCTTAAACACAGGCTGCAATGGCAACCCTGTAGTTACAGTTTGAATGGTCCCCCATGGGTGGTATAATGCATGCTTCAGCCCATGAGGGATCCCTGGTGTACCTATGCCCTGGGTACCTCAGTACCATATCCTAGGGACTGATAAGGATACATCAGTGTCCAATATGGGATGTACCTAAGTACTTACCATACCAATTTAGGAGAGAAAGCACAGAGACTGGGGTCCAGATTAGGAGGATCCCAGTCAAGACTAGTCAGAAACAGCATAGCACCAGGCAAAAAGTGGGGATAACCATGCAGAAAGATCCTACCTTCCTATATAATCCCCAACCCCCCCCCCCCCCCCCAAACGAAAGGAGATAAGTCTAACCTTGCCTAGCTGAGTCTTTATTTCCTAAGTGGCCATATAAGGAAGGTCCTGCACTAGCACGGATACTCCATATCTTATGGTCCACTGAGAAGTTCCTCCCCTGTAGGGTCTTGGATCCTCTCAAAAGTTTGGGGTGTCTACCTGTCAGCTGTTTGAGCCAAGTGAGAGGCTGGTGGGGTGTCTGATTAGGGAAGTGAGGCCCTAACAGGATTGGTCTCAACCTCCTTGGTCATTGGCCACCATTGGGGCCTTTCTCTCTGTGACTGTCCTGTACCTATCCCTAGGGGTCAACCTCTGGTTGCTTATAGCTTTTGGTTGTTCCTGTCTGGCTGGAACAAAGGAGGGCCAGTGAAGGTTTGGCACAGCCTTGTCCGAGGTTTTACTTTGCCCAACAGAGTCCATTTGGGGGATGTCACTTGCTATGGGTAAGAGGGATTCCTCAGATTGCTGAGGAATCTCCACCTGGCTAGCACAACTAGTCTGGATGTCCCTAATCTGGGGGTGAGAGTATTCCTCTTGGCAGGGGGCCCTGTGGGGTCCACTGACATCCCTGGCCTTTGCAGCCTAGGTTGAGTGAAGCCTGGTAGAGAGGGGCAGGATAACTGTTCCAGACTGGGCACCTCCCAGGAAGGTTCCCCTGCCCTAAATTGCTTTGCCTGGACAGGCCTTACCTCATCTCAGGCAGTTTCTTCACAAGGGGTGGGTTCAGTTCCCTGAGGAGGATGACCCTCGCCTACAGTGTGGGGAGGGGAAAGACTTGTCTTCCTTCCCTGTGCTCTCTGTTGGAACAGAGTGGGCCCTTCTTTCAGGCTCCACTGCTTCTGAATTTCCCTGTGGTTGAACTGGGGCCCGAAGTGTTACACCAGCCTTCTCAGGGAGGTCTAACGTTTCTAGATGGGCCTCCAGTTCTTCTTCCGCACAGGCTGAAGGTTCCAGATAATTGCCCAAGAGACAATCTACAAGTAAGTTTGGAGATACTGTAACCCTTTTAGGGCCAGGGACCCCTCCCCAGCTGAGATTGACTATGGCTATGGGATGATCTGTCCTAACACTATCAGTGTTGGCCAACTGGTACATGTACCCAGGTACAAGCTGAAGTGAGGGCACCAGTTATCGTGATACTATGGTGACACTAGCTCCTGTGTCCCTACAGGCTACAGCTTTCTGGCCATTATTCATGCGCTCCTGTCTGTACGTGCCCAAGGTATTGGGACTTACAGTAAAAGTGGCAAACCCCATGTCGCCATCGCAGACTAAGGCGGCCTGTGTGGGGGATCTGGCTAGGCCAGTAACCACCTCAGTACCCCATGAAAACCCAAATAAATGTTTGGGTGTGCTACTACCAACTAGGGGACTACTACTTGGGGCACTAGGGATTGCTGCAGTAGTAGCAGCATTCTTATTGCTGGCCTTGGGGCAATTGGAGTCATATTTCTTGTGGCCTTGCTTTTAGCAAACATAGCAATGAGGTTTCTTTCCAGGGGAAGGAGTTTGGGACCCACCCCCAGAGGAAGACTTTAGGGGTCCTTCAGAGGACATCTCTTTAGACTTATCCCCACCTTTCTCTTGGGTTTTGGAAGTATCTTTCTTCTGGTCACCACCACCACCACCCTAGTTCTTCTGCTTGACCCTGTTGCGAACCCATGTGTCTGCCTTCTTCCCAATTCTTGGGGAGAGGTCAGATCTGAGTCCACCAGGTGCTGATGCAAAAGTTGGTTCTGAGAGTTATTAAGGATGTGCTCCCTCATTATCAAATTGTACAATCCTTCATAGTCCTGTACCTTGCTCCTGTGAAGCCAGTCTTCTAGAGCCTTAATAGCACTGTCTACAAAATCCACCCAGTCCTGGCCCAGTGCTTTCTGGGTGTCTGTGAACCTAATCCTATACTGTTCAGTGGTGAAGCCAAACCCATCTATGAGAGCACTCTTAAGTACTGAGTAATTGTCAGCATCCTCTTCTCTAACAGTGAGGAGCTTATCTCTACCTTTGTTAGCAAATGAGAGCCACAGGATGGCTGTCCACTGCCCTTACGGGACCCTCTGAACTTTGCAGGTCCCCTCCAAAGCAGTGATCCATTTATGGATATATCCCACTCCTGGTAAGGAGGAAGTATCCTGCTCCGGTTCCTATTGTCAAAAGACGTTTCTCTGAGTCTAGGGACACTGTTGCTGCCACTATGGGACTCTAGTCCCAGTCCCTTCGCAGTCTTCTTTTCTTCCAGGGACCATTTATCAAGGGCCAACTGATCTCTCCTGAGCTTAAGTCTGACCTTCTCAAGTTTGAGCAATTGGCATTCCCTGTCAAAAGGGCTGTTCCTCTTGCTGGATATGGAGGTCCCTGTGGAAGTGCCTGTAGCATTGGACTCTCTAGAGGAGGCTCTAGACCTCATTGGTCTTTCCTGGACCCTCCCAGGAGGAACACAGGGTGTCTCCTCTGTGCCATCTGCACTATTCCCTGAGGGGTCAGAGTTTGGCAGGTTGGAATCATTTGGGTCCTCCTGCCCCTACTCTGAAATGAGATCATCAGGAAGAGCCCCTGATGCTCCCTCTTCAGGAGTATTCCCACCCACATTTTCCTGTTCTTCTGCGCTTACAGGATGGATATCATCCTGATGCAGCAGCTCTAAGAGCAGCTTAATGGTGGGGTTGCCACCTGTCTTTATCTTTTTCAGACTACACAGAGTCCTTAGTTCATGGAACTTTAGACTACTGTACTTAGCAGACTGGGGTACACTGGTGTCCCCAACTAAAGACATGGTTCTAGGTGTAGTGAGGTGTTGCACCTACCTACCCTAGTGGAAACTAAACTCTGTGAGGTTGGAGAAAGGGTTGTGCTAGACCCTTATATCTACCCAGCCCTTCGTTCAGTAGAACTTACTTATTCTAAGTTGTATTACATGTGCCTATTATTAGTGATGGTTTTTCAACTAATCCACACCAAGATTATCTGGTAAAACAATGCAAGCTTGAATCCAAACCGCTGCACACCAATGTGAGGAGCTGGCTTAGTATATGGTGCACACTTATGTAAGTGGGCACCCTGCGCTAATCCAGACAACCATTATTGTGATTTTAGTGGTCTTAGACAACCTTAGAAATCTCTCTAAGAGGTAGCTGTGGAGAGCAGCCTTCAGGCTTAGTCCAGAAGGAGTGTAAAGCAGCTTGTTTTAACAGAGCATAATCTTATTGGTATACATTAAGTGAAAAAGAACCACACAGTGTATTTATAAAAAATATGTATTTATTATAAGACACTCACTAACACATACAGATATCTCCTAACCAGAGATATACACAATGCACACAATACTTTGTAATAGAAACAGTAAGTAGCACAAATACACAGTGGTATCCAGGGTGAGACCAAACCATGCACTAATATAGTGGTATGTGGACCACGACTCAAGTCAAGACTATATCCAGAAGAAGTAGAAGTGCTGGGGATCCAAGGAACCACCCAAGGTAAGTAACCAGGAACCACACGGAGGCCTTTTGCAGAGTGGGAAACGACCGTTGGCGCAATACAAGTCAATGTGTAAGTCGCTGTTTCAGAGCCACCCCACCCGAGGATACCCTAGGAACCAGGATTCCTACACCAGGGAAGCCAGAGGTATAGGTGTGAAGTGTCGTCAGAAACCGCCATGGGACTCAATGGAGGACTTCAGAAAGATGCCGCTGCTGGAAAAGGTGAAAGTGTCCGGTGGAACCCAAAGGTGGATTCAGGATGAGAAGTACCTGCAAGCAGAGGGGACAGAGTCTATGCCACTTAGAAGTGACCAGGAGGCCCGGGAGAACAATGCCCACCAAAGTAGAGTGCTGAAGGAGAGCTGACAGTGACCTTGAAACTCCAGCTGTGCAGACCAGGTAATGTTGTGGAAGACCAGGAGCTATGCATGAGCTGTCCCATCGTCAGATGTCGAGAGTTGAGGGGTCAGTGTCCGTCAGAAGCACCAACAAGCCTTTGCAACTGCAACCAACGTGGAAAGTGAAGAAGGTACAAAGTCAGGACCAGCAAGGTCCAGGTGACACACCACAAGCAGGGGAGTCAGGGCAGGCCTTGAGCAATCAGGGGAGCCCACAGAAATCAAATGAGACCCTCAGGAGGACCCACAGACCAGAAGCACTGGAGTCGCAAGAGGACCTCGAGCAGGTCACCAAAGATGCAGGCCCGCGGTGCAAGGGATGTGGTGAGGACAAAGATGTTGGTCACAGGAGATACTTGAGGTTGGGGCTACTTGTAACCCGAAGATCTTGAAGGAAGGAAGCCAACAAGCCTTTGCAACAGCAAGTCAAAGCGATGCACAGGGGTTTGGTTCCTGCACCTCCGATGAGGGATACTGGCCTCAAACTTGGTGAGAGGACAGGGCAGGCCTTGGGGGATGTGAAAAACCACCACCTGTGTTGCTGAGCCTTTCAGAGTCTGTGGGGGCCCAGGATCAGCAGACCAGTCTGCTTAGTAGCGGTGCCTACAAATGCAGGGAAGTGACTCCTTCACTTCAAGGGAGATTCCTACAGGTGTCTTGCATGCCCACAGGCCTTGGAAGGTTCCTGTATGGAGCACAGGCACGGACATTACAGCAGACGATCAGGGCGTCAAAATCAGGAGCAGCAGGAGTCTACCCAGTTGCAGGCTTTATGCCCAGAGCGAAGTCCAGAAAGGTCCACAGTGCCTAGGCGGTCGAAGAAGTGAATCTTGTCCCACAACTAATCTAGGGATCCACCCTCAGGCAAGCCCTTAAGTACCCTAAGGAAAGGGTTGGGATGATTCAAGGTTCCCTCCCAGTGGAGGGGTCCAACAGTGGGGAGGATACTCCCATGTCCTTTGTCAAAATTTGCACTAGAGCAGGTCTCAACGTCTCCCTGAGCCAGTTTGAACTGGACTATGCAAGGAGGGCACCAAATGTGCCCTTCAAGCAGACTGAGTGGCGCTGGCAACCTCTCCCACCAGGTCCCAATACACTAAACCCTGTCTGGGAGGTGGTCACACCCCCCTGTGACAGGATATCTATTGTTCTACCTTCCCCTGCTCAAGCTTGGCTCAGCAGCAGGAGGGCAGAACTGTGTCTCTGGTCGGCAGCAACCATGTTGTGCTGTCCGTATCGAGAAGACTGGTACCCGGAGCACTGAGGGCCTCCTGGAGGAGCTTTACAGTGCATGGAATCATATCTCCCACACCGGTTACGGTGTGGGAGTATGATTCCAACATGTTTGATACGAAACATGACCGGGTTTGTTACTGCCAGTTTAGAGATGGGCATTGCGTAATGACGCATGGCCACTCTATGTATCGTAATGGCTGATGCACCTTCAGCCTGGGAGAATAGACTCTGAAGGCTGTAGGGTTTTTCTGCTCATGCAGGGGCACCCTCACACTTAGAACAGAGCACCCTGCCTTCAGGATTGAAAGGCCTGCTTTAGAGGTGACTTATAGGTTTTAAGTGCAGTGACCTTAGATATAGGGAAACCTATATATTTCGTAAGCGTTTCTAGCACCAGCTTACACAGGCTGCAATGGCGGGCCTGTAGTTACAGTTTGAGTGGTCTCCCATGGGTGGCATAATGCATGCTTCAGCCCATGTGGGACCCCTGGTGTACCTATGCCCTGGGTACCTCAGTGCCATATACTAAGGACTGATAAGGGTACACCAGTGTCCAATCTGTGATGTACCTAAGTACTTCCCAAACCAATTTAGGGGAGAAAGCACAGAGACTGGGGTCCTGATTAGCAGGATCCCAGTCAGACTGGTCAAAAACAGCATAGCACCAGGCAAAAGTGGGGGTAACAATGCAGAAAGATCCTACCTTCCTACAATTGTTTACACGCTTTAGGTGAGAGTTGACAAGTAAATGTGCAGGGCTATCCATTTCCATAGGGAAAACGCCTTCTAGGCTGGTACAGGTAGATAGGGGTCTGCTTTCAGAGCTGTTTGGGCCAGAAAAGATGCCAAAGGGAGCAGCAACAGTGGGACTTATTTAATAAAGACACAACTTCCCTGGCAAAAGAGAACATTAAAGCTGCTCTTTTCCTAATTATGACAATCAAAAGACAGCTTTATGTCAGTCAAGTGTTTCCTTGATTAAGACAGTCATAAACCTTAGGAAAGAACCTTGGTAAATCAGGCCCAATGCTCTTCGGTACTGTGAGTCGCCATTTCTGTTGCAGTATTTTATATTGGGGACACAGTTTAGTGATACTTGTACAGAGCTTTGAAAATGGGAGAATAGGCCAAGACTGGCCTAGGTTGCTTGTTTTCCCCTCTGGAAGGAGCCAGTCCTGGCAGTTCATGATGGACTGTTCCTGTGGAGAACAGGATCAGTACTGATTTGCATAAAGCAAACCTCTGCTAGAGTATTATAGTGGGTGAAAAACGATGTGCTGTCAAGCATTCCGACCATCACCTTTTTTGTGTGTTGTGGTTGATGGACTTAGGGTGAAAGGTATGCCCGTATGTGGGCCTAATGCTCACTGTGCCATGGGACTCAAGCTGCACTCTTCTAACGAGGCCCACTAGGTCAAAATTGGTCTTGGGTTGCTTGTTTTCCCCTTTGGAGAGGGCCATGCCTAGAAGGTCAGGATGGAATGCTCATGCTAAGTAGGGTCAGTACTGATCGGCATAAGACAGGCCTCTGTCAGGGGTGGCATAGTGGGTGGAAAATGATGCACTGGAATGCAGGCTGAGTATCAGTGTCAGACATGGGTCCTGTGAGCAATGTTTCGCATTCTGGAATTGACTGTCACCATGAGGAGCATGGTGAAAACAACGGGCTGTTTGTTGCAGTTGATGCCCTAAGTGCGACGCCCAGATGTGGGACCGGGGTGACTGTTGTGCCACTGGGCTGAAGCTGCACCTAACTGATGAAATAGCTGGAGCTGGTCTGGGTTTGCTTGTGTTTCCTTTTGGAGAGCGCCTTCCCTGGCTCCTCTTTATGGACTGTAGCCATGCTATCCAGGGTCAGTACTGATTTACATAAGGCAGGCCTCTGTCTAGAGTTACTTGGGTGAAAGAAGATGGACAATCAGAGGGTAGCATTATACACAACAGTGACTGCCAGGGTACCATGTAGTGCAGTTTTCCAGAGACTTTTATCCATCTCGCTCGGGTCTTGGGTCACGATGCAGGCCGGAAAATGGAATCTCTCGCCCTGGCATCACTAACTGATATTTCCGTAAATAACTGAGGTGCTTCTGATGACAGTGACCTTGTGATGTTGGGAGAGGTGGGGGCGCCTGTCACCGCACAGTGTGCCCCTGCTCGCCCCCCCCCTTCTTATCCACCACCTCCGTCCCTTTCTCGATTTTTCAGTTCTTCTTGATCTCACTCTGAGCCTCTGTTTTGAACCTCGCTGCTCACTCTCTCACTCCATCCTCTACCTTTCTGTCTCGTCCTTGGTACTGTCTCCCACTTCTTCATTTTCTTTTTCTGTCCCTGGCTGTCTTTCTCATCCACCTATTTCTGCCCCAACCCTCTGTACAGTGCCCCTCCCCCCGCCTCCGCCTCCCCTTGCAGGGATGCGGGTCCACGGGTATCTGTATTGTCTAAGGAAGGCCCTGGGGTGACTATTAAACCTGCCTCACCTGGCGCGCCTCTTTCCCCGCAGCCGCTCCCACCAATTAATTTTCTCTGTCACATCTCTCCCTTCCCTCCTCCAGTCCCTTCGGCCTCTATCGTACCTTTCTGTCCCTCCTTACTCTCCATCCTTCAGTCTCAGCTTTCACCCGCTACATTGTGCTTTTAAACACTGACAGCCCCTCCCGCAGACCCCCTCCTTGTCAGCAGGCACCTGGACCGCTTTCGCGTCTGATCGTCTTTCCTGGCGTCTGTTTCTATAGTGGCAGCGAAGAAACGTGATTTTTGCCCAGCCAATGAAATCTCTTCCGCCGCAACAAAAAAAAAACACACGAGGCCCTCCGTTTATCCGTCCCTCCCTCCAGTGATACCGAAAGCTCACAGTATGCGTCTGCTAGAAGCCCTTCAATAAATCCGTCCGAGGATTATACCGTGTAACTGTAGCCGCAACACATGGTACACACTGCCAGGCAGGGATGAGCGAGAGAGAGGAAAACAAGACAGGGAAGCGGGGGCCGCGGGAGAAGGAGAAGCTGGAGATTGAAAGACAGGATTAAACACGCATTGGTAATGCATCGGTTTCGCCTATGTAGTGATTAAAGAGTTGTTTTAATCAATTATGGTCCATCCAGGAGAAGGAAAGAGCTCGCTGACAGGTAACATGGGAGTAGAGGGGCCGTGGCGTAACTCCCAGAGCTGCTGACTTGAGCTGGGGATTCAGTTGGAGTCTTGGCAGGTGCCAGCCAACCTGTGATTCTATGCAAATCACTTTATCTCTCTGGGTGATAAACTGTTATATAAATCTTCTGCAAGAGTAAAAGGCAAAACTTCATGAAAATATAATTCCACCAAAGGGGATGTTAACAGTATTTCGGCTGCAGGAAAGTAATAAGAGAAGCAGATGGTGAACAAGCATTGGTAAATGCAGGAAAATATGCTACAGCCAATAGAAATGGAGAAAAGGTAAGTGGCAAGCACAGGAACCAATGAGAAGCCAGGAAAGAGAGGCGGCCTGATGTATGTCCCTTTTAAGTTTATAATAAAAACAATAGATTAATCTAGTTAAACCAGATTGGTCGCACACTGCTACACCTACCAGGCGTATTCCCCCAATGAAAATGGTCCCTGAAGGTCAGCGTCGGCGAATACACCTATGCTCGAGTGTGAATGCAATTATGCGTGGCGTGTGCCATCCCTGGACACGTATTTCGAGGTAGTTGCCTCTCGTCAGCAGGGAGTAGGAAAATGTGTGGGGTTGCTGTGTAAGCTGCTAAAATCGTTATCAGGTCTAGTACCTCTCGTAGCGCGCAGGAGCGTAACCATGAGTCCGTCGACTCCACCGGCTCAAGGGAGCCTGAATATAAAGTTAAACCAGATTGGTCACACACTGCTACACCTACCAGGCGTGTTCCCCCAATGAAAATGGTCCCTGAAGGTCAGCGTCGGCGGATACACCTATGCTCGAGTGTGAATGCAAGTATGCGTGGCGTGTCCAAGCCATCCCTGGACACGTGTTTCGAGGTAGTTGCCTCTCGTCAGCAGGGAGTAGGAAAATGTGTGGGGTTGCTGTGTAAGCTGCTAAAATCGTTATCAGGTCTAGTACCTCTCGTAGCGCGCAGGTGCGTAACCATGAGTCCGTCGACTCCACCGGCTCAAGGGAGCCTGAATATAAAGTTAAACCAGATTGGTCGCACACTGCTACACCTACCAGGCGTGTTCCCCCAATGAAAATGGTCCCTGAAGGTCAGCGTCGGCGGATACACCTATGCTCGAGTGTGAATGCAAGTATGCGTGGCGTGTGCCATCCCTGGACACGTGTTTCGAGGTAGTTGCCTCTTGTCAGCAGGGAGTAGGAAAATGTGTGGGGTTGCTGTGTAAGCTGCTAAAATCGTTATCAGGTCTAGTACCTCTCGTAGCGCGCAGGTGCGTAACCATGAGTCCGTCGACTCCACCGGCTCAAGGGAGCCTGAATATAAAGTTAAACCAGATTGGTCGCACACTGCTACACCTACCAGGCGTGTTCCCCCAATGAAAATGGTCCCTGAAGGTCAGCGTCGGCGGATACACCTATGCTCGAGTGTGAATGCAAGTATGCGTGGCGTGTGCCATCCCTGGACACGTGTTTCGAGGTAGTTGCCTCTCGTCAGCAGGGAGTAGGAAAATGTGTGGGGTTGCTGTGTAAGCTGCTAAAATCGTTATCAGGTCTAGTACCTCTCGTAGCGCGCAGGTGCGTAACCATGAGTCCGTCGACTCCACCGGCTCAAGGGAGCCTGAATATAAAGTTAAACCAGATTGGTCGCACACTGCTACACCTACCAGGCGTGTTCCCCCAATGAAAATGGTCCCTGAAGGTCAGCGTCGGCGGATACACCTATGCTCGAGTGTGAATGCAAGTATGCGTGGCGTGTGCCATCCCTGGACACGTGTTTCGAGGTAGTTGCCTCTCGTCAGCAGGGAGTAGGAAAATGTGTGGGGTTGCTGTGTAAGCTGCTAAAATCGTTATCAGGTCTAGTACCTCTCGTAGCGCGCAGGTGCGTAACCATGAGTCCGTCGACTCCACCGGCTCAAGGGAGCCTGAATATAAAGTTAAACCAGATTGGTCGCACACTGCTACACCTACCAGGCGTGTTCCCCCAATGAAAATGGTCCCTGAAGGTCAGCGTCGGCGGATACACCTATGCTCGAGTGTGAATGCAAGTATGCGTGGCGTGTGCCATCCCTGGACACGTGTTTCGAGGTAGTTGCCTCTCGTCAGCAGGGAGTAGGAAAATGTGTGGGGTTGCTGTGTAAGCTGCTAAAATCCTTATCAGGTCTAGTACCTCTCGTAGCGCGCAGGTGCGTAACCATGAGTCCGTCGACTCCACCGGCTCAAGGGAGCCTGAATATAAAGTTAAACCAGATTGGTCGCACACTGCTACACCTACCAGGCGTGTTCCCCCAATGAAAATGGTCCCTGAAGGTCAGCGTCGGCGGATACACCTATGCTCGAGTGTGAATGCAAGTATGCGTGGCGTGTGCCATCCCTGGACACGTGTTTCGAGGTAGTTGCCTCTCGTCAGCAGGGAGTAGGAAAATGTGTGGGGTTGCTGTGTAAGCTGCTAAAATCGTTATCAGGTCTAGTACCTCTCGTAGCGCGCAGGTGCGTAACCATTAGTCCGTCGACTCCACCGGCTCAAGAGAGCCTGAATATAAAGTTAAACCAGATTGGTCGCACACTGCTACACCTACCAGGCGTGTTCCCCCAATGAAAATGGTCCCTGAAGGTCAGCGTCGGCGGATACACCTATGCTCGAGTGTGAATGCAAGTATGCGTGGCGTGTGCCATCCCTGGACACGTGTTTCGAGGTAGTTGCCTCTCGTCAGCAGGGAGTAGGAAAATGTGTGGGGTTGCTGTGTAAGCTGCTAAAATCGTTATCAGGTCTAGTACCTCTCGTAGCGCGCAGGTGCGTAACCATGAGTCCGTCGACTCCACCGGCTCAAGGGAGCCTGAATATAAAGTTAAACCAGATTGGTCGCACACTGCTACCCCTACCAGGCGTGTTCCCCCAATGAAAATGGTCCCTGAAGGTCAGCGTTGGCGGATACACCTATGCTCGAGTGTGAATGCAAGTATGCGTGGCGTGTGCCATCCCTGGACACGTGTTTCGAGGTAGTTGCCTCTCGTCAGCAGGGAGTAGGAAAATGTGTGGGGTTGCTGTGTAAGCTGCTAAAATCGTTATCAGGTCTAGTACCTCTCGTAGCGCGCAGGTGCGTAACCATGAGTCCGTCAACTCCACCGGCTCATGGGAGCCTGAATATAAAGTTAAACCAGATTGGTCGCACACTGCTACACCTACCAGGCGTGTTCCCCCAATGAAAATGGTCCCTGAAGGTCAGCGTCGGCGGATACACCTATGCTCGAGTGTGAATGCAAGTATGCGTGGCGTGTGCCATCCCTGGACACGTGTTTCGAGGTAGTTGCCTCTCGTCAGCAGGGAGTAGGAAAATGTGTGGGGTTGCTGTGTAAGCTGCTAAAATCGTTATCAGGTCTAGTACCTCTCGTAGCGCGCAGGTGCGTAACCATGAGTCCGTCGACTCCACCGGCTCAAGGGAGCCTGAATATAAAGTTAAACCAGATTGGTCGCACACTGCTACACCTACCAGGCGTGTTCCCCCAATGAAAATGGTCCCTGAAGGTCAGCGTCGGCGGATACACCTATGCTCGAGTGTGAATGCAAGTATGCGTGGCGTGTGCCATCCCTGGACACGTGTTTCGAGGTAGTTGCCTCTCGTCAGCAGGGAGTAGGAAAATGTGTGGGGTTGCTGTGTAAGCTGCTAAAATCCTTATCAGGTCTAGTACCTCTCGTAGCGCGCAGGTGCGTAACCATGAGTCCGTCGACTCCACCGGCTCAAGGGAGCCTGAATATAAAGTTAAACCAGATTGGTCGCACACTGCTACACCTACCAGGCGTGTTCCCCCAATGAAAATGGTCCCTGAAGGTCAGCGTCGGCGGATACACCTATGCTCGAGTGTGAATGCAAGTATGCGTGGCGTGTGCCATCCCTGGACACGTGTTTCGAGGTAGTTGCCTCTCGTCAGCAGGGAGTAGGAAAATGTGTGGGGTTGCTGTGTAAGCTGCTAAAATCGTTATCAGGTCTAGTACCTCTCGTAGCGCGCAGGTGCGTAACCATGAGTCCGTCGACTCCACCGGCTCAAGGGAGCCTGAATATAAAGTTAAACCAGATTGGTCGCACACTGCTACACCTACCAGGCGTGTTCCCCCAATGAAAATGGTCCCTGAAGGTCAGCGTCGGCGGATACACCTATGCTCGAGTGTGAATGCAAGTATGCGTGGCGTGTGCCATCCCTGGACACGTGTTTCGAGGTAGTTGCCTCTCGTCAGCAGGGAGTAGGAAAATCTGTGGGGTTGCTGTGTAAGCTGCTAAAATCGTTATCAGGTCTAGTACCTCTCGTAGCGCGCAGGTGCGTAACCATGAGTCCGTCGACTCCACCGGCTCAAGGGAGCCTGAATATAAAGTTAAACCAGATTGGTCGCACACTGCTACACCTACCAGGCGTGTTCCCCCAATGAAAATGGTCCCTGAAGGTCAGCGTCGGCGGATACACCTATGCTCGAGTGTGAATGCAAGTATGCGTGGCGTGTGCCATCCCTGGACACGTGTTTCGAGGTAGTTGCCTCTCGTCAGCAGGGAGTAGGAAAATGTGTGGGGTTGCTGTGTAAGCTGCTAAAATCGTTATCAGGTCTAGTACCTCTCGTAGCACGCAGGTGCGTAACCATGAGTCCGTCGACTCCACCGGCTCAAGGGAGCCTGAATATAAAGTTAAACCAGATTGGTCGCACACTGCTACACCTACCAGGCGTGTTCCCCCAATGAAAATGGTCCCTGAAGGTCAGCGTCGGCGGATACACCTATGCTCGAGTGTGAATGCAAGTATGCGTGGCGTGTGCCATCCCTGGACACGTGTTTCGAGGTAGTTGCCTCTCGTCAGCAGGGAGTAGGAAAATGTGTGGGGTTGCTGTGTAAGCTGCTAAAATCGTTATCAGGTCTAGTACCTCTCGTAGCGCGCAGGTGCGTAACCATGAGTCCGTCGACTCCACCGGCTCAAGGGAGCCTGAATATAAAGTTAAACCAGATTGGTCGCACACTGCTACACCTACCAGGCGTGTTCCCCCCATGAAAATGGTCCCTGAAGGTCAGCGTCGGCGGATACACCTATGCTCGAGTGTGAATGCAAGTATGCGTGGCGTGTGCCATCCCTGGACACGTGTTTGAGGTAGTTGCCTCTCGTCAGCAGGGAGTAGGAAAATGTGTGGGGTTGCTGTGTAAGCTGCTAAAATCGTTATCAGGTCTAGTACCTCTCGTAGCGCGCAGGTGCGTAACCATGAGTCCGTCGACTCCACCGGCTCAAGGGAGCCTGAATATAAAGTTAAACCAGATTGGTCGCACACTGCTACACCTACCAGGCGTGTTCCCCCAATGAAAATGGTCCCTGAAGGTCAGCGTCGGCGGATACACCTATGCTCGAGTGTGAATGCAAGTATGCGTGGCGTGTGCCATCCCTGGACACGTGTTTCGAGGTAGTTGCCTCTCGTCAGCAGGGAGTAGGAAAATGCGTGGGGTTGCTGTGTAAGCTGCTAAAATCGTTATCAGGTCTAGTACCTCTCGTAGCGCTTAGGTGCGTAACCATGAGTCCGTCGACTCCACCGGCTCAAGGGAGCCTGAATATAAAGTTAAACCAGATTGGTCGCACACTGCTACACCTACCAGGCGTGTTCCCCCAATGAAAATGGTCCCTGAAGGTCAGCGTCGGCGGATACACCTATGCTCGAGTGTGAATGCAAGTATGCGTGGCGTGTGCCATCCCTGGACACGTGTTTCGAGGTAGTTGCCTCTCGTCAGCAGGGAGTAGGAAAATGTGTGGGGTTGCTGTGTAAGCTGCTAAAATCGTTATCAGGTCTAGTACCTCTCGTAGCACGCAGGTGCGTAACCATGAGTCCGTCGACTCCACCGGCTCAAGGGAGCCTGAATATAAAGTTAAACCAGATTGGTCGCACACTGCTACACCTACCAGGCGTGTTCCCCCAATGAAAATGGTCCCTGAAGGTCAGCGTCGGCGGATACACCTATGCTCGAGTGTGAATGCAAGTATGCGTGGCGTGTGCCATCCCTGGACACGTGTTTCGAGGTAGTTGCCTCTCGTCAGCAGGGAGTAGGAAAATGTGTGGGGTTGCTGTGTAAGCTGCTAAAATCGTTATCAGGTCTAGTACCTCTCGTAGGGTTCAGGTGCGTAACCATGAGTCCGTCGACTCCACCGGCTCAAGGGAGCCTGAATATAAAGTTAAACCAGATTGGTAGCACACTGCTACACCTACCAGGCGTGTTCCCCCAATGAAAATGGTCCCTGAAGGTCAGCGTCGGCGGATACACCTATGCTCGAGTGTGAATGCAAGTATGTGTGGCGTGTGCCATCCCTGGACATGTGTTTCGAGGTAGTTGCCTCTCGTCAGCAGGGAGTAGGAAAATGTGTGGGGTTGCTGTGTAAGCTGCTAAAATCGTTATCAGGTCTAGTACCTCTCGTAGCGCGCAGGTGCGTAACCATGAGTCCTTCGACTCCACCGGCTCAAGGGAGCCTGAATATAAAGTTAAACCAGATTGGTCGCACATTGCTACACCTACCAGGCGTGTTCCCCCAATGAAAATGGTCCCTGAAGGTCAGCGTCGGCGGATACACCTATGCTCGAGTGTGAATGCAAGTATGCGTGGCGTGTGCCATCCCTGGACACGTGTTTCGAGGTAGTTGCCTCTCGTCAGCAGGGAGTAGGAAAATGTGTGGGGTTGCTGTGTAAGCTGCTAAAATCGTTATCAGGTCTAGTACCTCTCGTAGCGCGCAGGTGCGTAACCATGAGTCCGTCGACTCCACCGGCTCACGGGAGCCTGAATATAAAGTTAAACCAGATTGGTCGCACACTGCTACACCTACCAGGCGTGTTCCCCCAATGAAAATGGTCCCTGAAGGTCAGCGTCGGCGGATACACCTATGCTCGAGTGTGAATGCAAGTATGCGTGGCGTGTGCCATCCCTGGACACGTGTTTCGAGGTAGTTGCCTCTCGTCAGCAGGGAGTAGGAAAATGTGTGGGGTTGCTGTGTAAGCTGCTAAAATCCTTATCAGGTCTAGTACCTCTCGTAGCGCGCAGGTGCGTAACCATGAGTCCGTCGACTCCACCGGCTCAAGGGAGCCTGAATATAAAGTTAAACCAGATTGGTCGCACACTGCTACACCTACCAGGCGTGTTCCCCCAATGAAAATGGTCCCTGAAGGTCAGCGTCGGCGGATACACCTATGCTCGAGTGTGAATGCAAGTATGCGTGGCGTGTGCCATCCCTGGACACGTGTTTCGAGGTAGTTGCCTCTCGTCAGCAGGGAGTAGGAAAATGTGTGGGGTTGCTGTGTAAGCTGCTAAAATCGTTATCAGGTCTAGTACCTCTCGTAGCGCGCAGGTGCGTAACCATGAGTCCGTCGACTCCACCGGCTCAAGGGAGCCTGAATATAAAGTTAAACCAGATTGGTCGCACACTGCTACACCTACCAGGCGTGTTCCCCCAATGAAAATGGTCCCTGAAGGTCAGCGTCGGCGGATACACCTATGCTCGAGTGTGAATGCAAGTATGCGTGGCGTGTGCCATCCCTGGACACGTGTTTCGAGGTAGTTGCCTCTCGTCAGCAGGGAGTAGGAAAATGTGTGGGGTTGCTGTGTAAGCTGCTAAAATCGTTATCAGGTCTAGTACCTCTCGTAGCGCGCAGGTGCGTAACCATGAGTCCGTCGACTCCACCGGCTCAAGGGAGCCTGAATATAAAGTTAAACCAGATTGGTCGCACACTGCTACACCTACCAGGCGTGTTCCCCCAATGAAAATGGTCCCTGAAGGTCAGCGTCGGCGGATACACCTATACTCGAGTGTGAATGCAAGTATGCGTGGCGTGTGCCATCCCTGGACACGTGTTTCGAGGTAGTTGCCTCTCGTCAGCAGGGAGTAGGAAAATGTGTGGGGTTGCTGTGTAAGCTGCTAAAATCGTTATCAGGTCTAGTACCTCTCGTAGCGAGCAGGTGCGTAACCATGAGTCCGTCGACTCCACCGGCTCAAGGGAGCCTGAATATAAAGTTAAACCAGATTGGTCGCACACTGCTACACCTACCAGGCGTGTTCCCCCAATGAAAATGGTCCCTGAAGGTCAGCGTCGGCGGATACACCTATGCTCGAGTGTGAATGCAAGTATGCGTGGCGTGTGCCATCCCTGGACACGTGTTTCGAGGTAGTTGCCTCTCGTCAGCAGGGAGTAGGAAAATGTGTGGGGTTGCTGTGTAAGCTGCTAAAATCGTTATCAGGTCTAGTACCTCTCGTAGCGCGCAGGTGCGTAACCATGAGTCCGTCGACTCCACCGGCTCAAGGGAGCCTGAATATAAAGTTAAACCAGATTGGTCGCACACTGCTACACCTACCAGGCGTGTTCCCCCAATGAAAATGGTCCCTGAAGGTCAGCGTCGGCGGATACACCTATGCTCGAGTGTGAATGCAAGTATGCGTGGCGTGTGCCATCCCTGGACACGTGTTTCGAGGTAGTTGCCTCTCGTCAGCAGGGAGTAGGAAAATGTGTGGGGTTGCTGTGTAAGCTGCTAAAATCCTTATCAGGTCTAGTACCTCTCGTAGCGCGCAGGTGCGTAACCATGAGTCCGTCGACTCCACCGGCTCAAGGGAGCCTGAATATAAAGTTAAACCAGATTGGTCGCACACTGCTACACCTACCAGGCGTGTTCCCCCAATGAAAATGGTCCCTGAAGGTCAGCGTCGGCGGATACACCTATGCTCGAGTGTGAATGCAAGTATGCGTGGCGTGTGCCATCCCTGGACACGTGTTTCGAGGTAGTTGCCTCTCGTCAGCAGGGAGTAGGAAAATGTGTGGGGTTGCTGTGTAAGCTGCTAAAATCGTTATCAGGTCTAGTACCTCTCGTAGCGCGCAGGTGCGTAACCATGAGTCCGTCGACTCCACCGGCTCAAGGGAGCCTGAATATAAAGTTAAACCAGATTGGTCGCACACTGCTACACCTACCAGGCGTGTTCCCCCAATGAAAATGGTCCCTGAAGGTCAGCGTCGGCGGATACACCTATGCTCGAGTGTGAATGCAAGTATGCGTTGCGTGTGCCATCCCTGGACACGTGTTTCGAGGTAGTTGCCTCTCGTCAGCAGGGAGTAGGAAAATGTGTGGGGTTGCTGTGTAAGCTGCTAAAATCGTTATCAGGTCTAGTACCTCTTGTAGCGCGCAGGTGCGTAACCATGAGTCCGTCGACTCCACCGGCTCAAGGGAGCCTGAATATAAAGTTAAACCAGATTGGTCGCACACTGCTACACCTACCAGGCGTGTTCCCCCAATGAAAATGGTCCCTGAAGGTCAGCGTCGGCGGATACACCTATGCTCGAGTGTGAATGCAAGTATGCGTGGCGTGTGCCATCCCTGGACACGTGTTTCGAGGTAGTTGCCTCTCGTCAGCAGGGAGTAGGAAAATGTGTGGGGTTGCTGTGTAAGCTGCTAAAATCGTTATCAGGTCTAGTACCTCTCGTAGCGCGCAGGTGCGTAACCATGAGTCCGTCGACTCCACCGGCTCAAGGGAGCCTGAATATAAAGTAAAACCAGATTGGTCGCACACTGCTACACCTACCAGGCGTGTTCCCCCAATGAAAATGGTCCCTGAAGGTCAGCGTCGGCGGATACACCTATGCTCGAGTGTGAATGCAAGTATGCGTGGCGTGTGCCATCCCTGGACACGTGTTTCGAGGTAGTTGCCTCTCGTCAGCAGGGAGTAGGAAAATGTGTGGGGTTGCTGTGTAAGCTGCTAAAATCGTTATCAGGTCTAGTACCTCTCGTAGCGCGCAGGTGCGTAACCATGAGTCCGTCGACTCCACCGGCTCAAGGGAGCCTGAATATAAAGTTAAACCAGATTGGTCGCACACTGCTACACCTACCAGGCGTGTTCCCCCAATGAAAATGGTCCCTGAAGGTCAGCGTCGGCGGATACACCTATGCTCGAGTGTGAATGCAAGTATGCGTTGCGTGTGCCATCCCTGGACACGTGTTTCGAGGTAGTTGCCTCTCGTCAGCAGGGAGTAGGAAAATGTGTGGGGTTGCTGTGTAAGCTGCTAAAATCGTTATCAGGTCTAGTACCTCTCGTAGCACGCAGGTGCGTAACCATGAGTCCGTCGACTCCACCGGCTCAAGGGAGCCTGAATATAAAGTTAAACCAGATTGGTCGCACACTGCTACACCTACCAGGCGTGTTCCCCCAATGAAAATGGTCCCTGAAGGTCAGCGTCGGCGGATACACCTATGCTCGAGTGTGAATGCAAGTATGCGTGGCGTGTGCCATCCCTGGACACGTGTTTCGAGGTAGTTGCCTCTCGTCAGCAGGGAGTAGGAAAATGTGTGGGGTTGCTGTGTAAGCTGCTAAAATCGTTATCAGGTCTAGTACCTCTCGTAGCGTGCAGGTGCGTAACCATGAGTCCGTCGACTCCACCGGCTCAAGGGAGCCTGAATATAAAGTTAAACCAGATTGGTAGCACACTGCTACACCTACCAGGCGTGTTCCCCCAATGAAAATGGTCCCTGAAGGTCAGCGTCGGCGGATACACCTATGCTCGAGTGTGAATGCAAGTATGTGTGGCGTGTGCCATCCCTGGACACGTGTTTCGAGGTAGTTGCCTCTCGTCAGCAGGGAGTAGGAAAATGTGTGGGGTTGCTGTGTAAGCTGCTAAAATCGTTATCAGGTCTAGTACCTCTCGTAGCGCGCAGGTGCGTAACCATGAGTCCTTCGACTCCACCGGCTCAAGGGAGCCTGAATATAAAGTTAAACCAGATTGGTCGCACATTGCTACACCTACCAGGTGTGTTCCCCCAATGAAAATGGTCCCTGAAGGTCAGCGTCGGCGGATACACCTATGCTCGAGTGTGAATGCAAGTATGCGTGGCGTGTGCTATCCCTGGACACGTGTTTCGAGGTAGTTGCCTCTCGTCAGCAGGGAGTAGGAAAATGTGTGGGGTTGCTGTGTAAGCTGCTAAAATCGTTATCAGGTCTAGTACCTCTCGTAGCGCGCAGGTGCGTAACCATGAGTCCGTCGACTCCACCGGCTCACGGGAGCCTGAATATAAAGTTAAACCAGATTGGTCGCACACTGCTACACCTACCAGGCGTGTTCCCCCAATGAAAATGGTCCCTGAAGGTCAGCGTCGGCGGATACACCTATGCTCGAGTGTGAATGCAAGTATGCGTGGCGTGTGCCATCCCTGGACACGTGTTTCGAGGTAGTTGCCTCTCGTCAGCAGGGAGTAGGAAAATGTGTGGGGTTGCTGTGTAAGCTGCTAAAATCCTTATCAGGTCTAGTACCTCTCGTAGCGCGCAGGTGCGTAACCATGAGTCCGTCGACTCCACCGGCTCAAGGGAGCCTGAATATAAAGTTAAACCAGATTGGTCGCACACTGCTACACCTACCAGGCGTGTTCCCCCAATGAAAATGGTCCCTGAAGGTCAGCGTCGGCGGATACACCTATGCTCGAGTGTGAATGCAAGTATGCGTGGCGTGTGCCATCCCTGGACACGTGTTTCGAGGTAGTTGCCTCTCGTCAGCAGGGAGTAGGAAAATGTGTGGGGTTGCTGTGTAAGCTGCTAAAATCGTTATCAGGTCTAGTACCTCTCGTAGCGCGCAGGTGCGTAACCATGAGTCCGTCGACTCCACCGGCTCAAGGGAGCCTGAATATAAAGTTAAACCAGATTGGTCGCACACTGCTACACCTACCAGGCGTGTTCCCCCAATGAAAATGGTCCCTGAAGGTCAGCGTCGGCGGATACACCTATGCTCGAGTGTGAATGCAAGTATGCGTGGCGTGTGCCATCCCTGGACACGTGTTTCGAGGTAGTTGCCTCTCGTCAGCAGGGAGTAGGAAAATGTGTGGGGTTGCTGTGTAAGCTGCTAAAATCGTTATCAGGTCTAGTACCTCTCGTAGCGCGCAGGTGCGTAACCATGAGTCCGTCGACTCCACCGGCTCAAGGGAGCCTGAATATAAAGTTAAACCAGATTGGTCGCACACTGCTACACCTACCAGGCGTGTTCCCCCAATGAAAATGGTCCCTGAAGGTCAGCGTCGGCGGATACACCTATGCTCGAGTGTGAATGCAAGTATGCGTGGCGTGTGCCATCCCTGGACACGTGTTTCGAGGTAGTTGCCTCTCGTCAGCAGGGAGTAGGAAAATGTGTGGGGTTGCTGTGTAAGCTGCTAAAATCGTTATCAGGTCTAGTACCTCTCGTAGCGAGCAGGTGCGTAACCATGAGTCCGTCGACTCCACCGGCTCAAGGGAGCCTGAATATAAAGTTAAACCAGATTGGTCGCACACTGCTACACCTACCAGGCGTGTTCCCCCAATGAAAATGGTCCCTGAAGGTCAGCGTCGGCGGATACACCTATGCTCGAGTGTGAATGCAAGTATGCGTGGCGTGTGCCATCCCTGGACACGTGTTTCGAGGTAGTTGCCTCTCGTCAGCAGGGAGTAGGAAAATGTGTGGGGTTGCTGTGTAAGCTGCTAAAATCGTTATCAGGTCTAGTACCTCTCGTAGCGCGCAGGTGCGTAACCATGAGTCCGTCGACTCCACCGGCTCAAGGGAGCCTGAATATAAAGTTAAACCAGATTGGTAGCACACTGCTACACCTACCAGGCGTGTTCCCCCAATGAAAATGGTCCCTGAAGGTCAGCGTCGGCGGATACACCTATGCTCGAGTGTGAATGCAAGTATGCGTTGCGTGTGCCATCCCTGGACACGTGTTTCGAGGTAGTTGCCTCTCGTCAGCAGGGAGTAGGAAAATGTGTGGGGTTGCTGTGTAAGCTGCTAAAATCGTTATCAGGTCTAGTACCTCTTGTAGCGCGCAGGTGCGTAACCATGAGTCCGTCGACTCCACCGGCTCAAGGGAGCCTGAATATAAAGTTAAACCAGATTGGTCGCACACTGCTACACCTACCAGGCGTGTTCCCCCAATGAAAATGGTCCCTGAAGGTCAGCGTCGGCGGATACACCTATGCTCGAGTGTGAATGCAAGTATGCGTGGCGTGTGCCATCCCTGGACACGTGTTTCGAGGTAGTTGCCTCTCGTCAGCAGGGAGTAGGAAAATGTGTGGGGTTGCTGTGTAAGCTGCTAAAATCGTTATCAGGTCTAGTACCTCTCGTAGCGCGCAGGTGCGTAACCATGAGTCCGTCGACTCCACCGGCTCAAGGGAGTCTGAATATAAAGTTAAACCAGATTGGTCGCACACTGCTACACCTACCAGGCGTGTTCCCCCAATGAAAATGGTCCCTGAAGGTCAGCGTCGGCGGATACACCTATGCTCGAGTGTGAATGCAAGTATGCGTGGCGTGTGCCATCCCTGGACACGTGTTTCGAGGTAGCTGCCTCTCGTCAGCAGGGAGTAGGAAAATGTGTGGGGTTGCTGTGTAAGCTGCTAAAATCGTTATCAGGTCTAGTACCTCTCGTAGCGCGCAGGTGCGTAACCATGAGTCCGTCGACTCCACCATCTCAAGGGAGCCTGAATATAAAGTTAAACCAGATTGGTCGCACACTGCTACACCTACCAGGCGTGTTCCCCCAATGAAAATGGTCCCTGAAGGTCAGCGTCGGCGGATACACCTATGCTCGAGTGTGAATGCAAGTATGCGTGGCGTGTGCCATCCCTGGACACGTGTTTCGAGGTAGTTGCCTCTCGTCAGCAGGGAGTAGGAAAATGTGTGGGGTTGCTGTGTAAGCTGCTAAAATCATTATCAGGTCTAGTACCTCTCGTAGCGCGCAGGTGCGTAACCATGAGTCCGTCGACTCCACTGGCTCAAGGGAGCCTGAATATAAAGTTAAACCAGATTGGTCGCACACTGCTACACCTACCAGGCGTGTTCCCCCAATGAAAATGGTCCCTGAAGGTCAGCGTCGGCGGATACACCTATGCTCGAGTGTGAATGCAAGTATGCGTGGCGTGTGCCATCCCTGGACACGTGTTTCGAGGTAGTTGCCTCTCGTCAGCAGGGAGTAGGAAAATGTGTGGGGTTGCTGTGTAAGCTGCTAAAATCGTTATCAGGTCTAGTACCTCTCGTAGCGCGCAGGTGCGTAACCATGAGTCCGTCGACTCCACCGGCTCAAGGGAGCCTGAATATAAAGTTAAACCAGATTGGTCGCACACTGCTACACCTACCAGGCGTGTTCCCCCAATGAAAATGGTCCCTGAAGGTCAGCGTCGGCGGATACACCTATGCTCGAGTGTGAATGCAAGTATGCGTGGCGTGTGCCATCCCTGGACACGTGTTTCGAGGTAGTTGCCTATCGTCAGCAGGGAGTAGGAAAATGTGTGGGGTTGCTGTGTAAGCTGCTAAAATCGTTATCAGGTCTAGTACCTCTCGTAGCGCGCAGGTGCGTAACCATGAGTCCGTCGACTCCACCGGCTCAAGGGAGCCTGAATATAAAGTTAAACCAGATTGGTCGCACACTGCTACACCTACCAGGCGTGTTCCCCCAATGAAAATGGTCCCTGAAGGTCAGCGTCGGCGGATACACCTATGCTCGAGTGTGAATGCAAGTATGCGTGGCGTGTGCCATCCCTGGACACGTGTTTCGAGGTAGTTGCCTCTCGTCAGCAGGGAGTAGGAAAATGTGTGGGGTTGCTGTGTAAGCTGCTAAAATCGTTATCAGGTCTAGTACCTCTCGTAGCGCGCAGGTGCGTAACCATGAGTCCGTCGACTCCACCGGCTCAAGGTAGCCTGAATATAAAGTTAAACCAGATTGGTCGCACACTGCTACACCTACCAGGCGTGTTCCCCCAATGAAAATGGTCCCTGAAGGTCAGCGTCGGCGGATACACCTATGCTCGAGTGTGAATGCAAGTATGCGTGGCGTGTGCCATCCCTGGACACGTGTTTCGAGGTAGTTGCCTCTCGTCAGCAGGGAGTAGGAAAATGTGTGGGGTTGCTGTGTAAGCTGCTAAAATCGTTATCAGGTCTAGTACCTCTCGTAGCGCGCAGGTGCGTAACCATGAGTCCGTCGACTCCACCGGCTCAAGGGAGCCTGAATATAAAGTTAAACCAGATTGGTCGCACACTGCTACACCTACCAGGCGTGTTCCCCCAATGAAAATGGTCCCTGAAGGTCAGCGTCGGCGGATACACCTATGCTCGAGTGTGAATGCAAGTATGCGTGGCGTGTGCCATCCCTGGACACGTGTTTCGAGGTAGTTGCCTCTCGTCAGCAGGGAGTAGGAAAATGTGTGGGGTTGCTGTGTAAGCTGCTAAAATCGTTATCAGGTCTAGTACCTCTCGTAGCGCGCAGGTGCGTAACCATGAGTCCGTCGACTCCACCGGCTCAAGGGAGCCTGAATATAAAGTTAAACCAGATTGGTCGCACACTGCTACACCTACCAGGCGTGTTCCCCCAATGAAAATGGTCCCTGAAGGTCAGCGTCGGCGGATACACTTATGCTCGAGTGTGAATGCAAGTATGCGTGGCGTGTGCCATCCCTGGACAAGTGTTTCGAGGTAGTTGCCTCTCGTCAGCAGGGAGTAGGAAAATGTGTGGGGTTGCTGTGTAAGCTGCTAAAATCGTTATCAGGTCTAGTACCTCTCGTAGCGCGCAGGTGCGTAACCATGAGTCCGTCGACTCCACCGGCTCAAGGGAGCCTGAATATAAAGTTAAACCAGATTGGTCGCACACTGCTACACCTACCAGGCGTGTTCCCCCAATGAAAATGGTCCCTGAAGGTCAGCGTCGGCGGATACACCTATGCTCGAGTGTGAATGCAAGTATGCGTGGCGTGTGCCATCCCTGGACACGTGTTTCGAGGTAGTTGCCTCTCGTCAGCAGGGAGTAGGAAAATGTGTGGGGTTGCTGTGTAAGCTGCTAAAATCGTTATCAGGTCTAGTACCTCTCGTAGCGCGCAGGTGCGTAACCATGAGTCCGTCGACTCCACCGGCTCAAGGGAGCCTGAATATAAAGTTAAACCAGATTGGTCGCACACTGCTACACCTACCAGGCGTGTTCCCCCAATGAAAATGGTCCCTGAAGGTCAGCGTCGGCGGATACACCTATGCTCGAGTGTGAATGCAAGTATGTGTGGCGTGTGCCATCCCTGGACACGTGTTTCGAGGTAGTTGCCTCTCGTCAGCAGGGAGTAGGAAAATGTGTGGGGTTGCTGTGTAAGCTGCTAAAATCGTTATCAGGTCTAGTACCTCTCGTAGCGCGCAGGTGCGTAACCATGAGTCCGTCGACTCCACCGGCTCAAGGGAGTCTGAATATAAAGTTAAACCAGATTGGTCGCACACTGCTACACCTACCAGGCGTGTTCCCCCAATGAAAATGGTCCCTGAAGGTCAGCGTCGGCGGATACACCTATGCTCGAGTGTGAATGCAAGTATGCGTGGCGTGTGCCATCCCTGGACACGTGTTTCGAGGTAGTTGCCTCTCGTCAGCAGGGAGTAGGAAAATGTGTGGGGTTGCTGTGTAAGCTGCTAAAATCGTTATCAGGTCTAGTACCTCTCGTAGCGCGCAGGTGCGTAACCATGAGTCCGTCGACTCCACCGTCTCAAGGGAGCCTGAATATAAAGTTAAACCAGATTGGTCGCACACTGCTACACCTACCAGGCGTGTTCCCCCAATGAAAATGGTCCCTGAAGGTCAGCGTCGGCGGATACACCTATGCTCGAGTGTGAATGCAAGTATGCGTGGCGTGTGCCATCCCTGGACACGTGTTTCGAGGTAGTTGCCTCTCGTCAGCAGGGAGTAGGAAAATGTGTGGGGTTGCTGTGTAAGCTGCTAAAATCATTATCAGGTCTAGTACCTCTCGTAGCGCGCAGGTGCGTAACCATGAGTCCGTCGACTCCACCGGCTCAAGGGAGCCTGAATATAAAGTTAAACCAGATTGGTCGCACACTGCTACACCTACCAGGCGTGTTCCCCCAATGAAAATGGTCCCTGAAGGTCAGCGTCGGCGGATACACCTATGCTCGAGTGTGAATGCAAGTATGCGTGGCGTGTGCCATCCCTGGACACGTGTTTCGAGGTAGTTGCCTCTCGTCAGCAGGGAGTAGGAAAATGTGTGGGGTTGCTGTGTAAGCTGCTAAAATCGTTATCAGGTCTAGTACCTCTCGTAGCGCGCAGGTGCGTAACCATGAGTCCGTCGACTCCACCGGCTCAAGGGAGCCTGAATATAAAGTTAAACCAGATTGGTCGCACACTGCTACACCTACCAGGCGTGTTCCCCCAATGAAAATGGTCCCTGAAGGTCAGCGTCGGCGGATACACCTATGCTCGAGTGTGAATGCAAGTATGCGTGGCGTGTGCCATCCCTGGACACGTGTTTCGAGGTAGTTGCCTCTCGTCAGCAGGGAGTAGGAAAATGTGTGGGGTTGCTGTGTAAGCTGCTAAAATCGTTATCAGGTCTAGTACCTCTCGTAGCGCGCAGGTGCGTAACCATGAGTCCGTCGACTCCACCGGCTCAAGGGAGCCTGAATATAAAGTTAAACCAGATTGGTCGCACACTGCTACACCTACCAGGCGTGTTCCCCCAATGAAAATGGTCCCTGAAGGTCAGCGTCGGCGGATACACCTATGCTCGAGTGTGAATGCAAGTATGCGTGGCGTGTGCCATCCCTGGAAACGTGTTTCGAGGTAGTTGCCTCTCGTCAGCAGGGAGTAGGAAAATGTGTGGGGTTGCTGTGTAAGCTGCTAAAATCGTTATCAGGTCTAGTACCTCTCGTAGCGCGCAGGTGCGTAACCATGAGTCCGTCGACTCCACCGGCTCAAGGGAGCCTGAATATAAAGTTAAACCAGATTGGTCGCACACTGCTACACCTACCAGGCGTGTTCCCCCAATGAAAATGGTCCCTGAAGGTCAGCGTCGGCGGATACACCTATGCTCGAGTGTGAATGCAAGTATGCGTGGCGTGTGCCATCCCTGGACAAGTGTTTCGAGGTAGTTGCCTCTCGTCAGCAGGGAGTAGGAAAATGTGTGGGGTTGCTGTGTAAGCTGCTAAAATCGTTATCAGGTCTAGTACCTCTCGTAGCGCGCAGGTGCGTAACCATGAGTCCGTCGACTCCACCGGCTCAAGGGAGCCTGAATATAAAGTTAAACCAGATTGGTCGCACACTGCTACACCTACCAGGCGTGTTCCCCCAATGAAAATGGTCCCTGAAGGTCAGCGTCGGCGGATACACCTATGCTCGAGTGTGAATGCAAGTATGCGTGGCGTGTGCCATCCCTGGACAAGTGTTTCGAGGTAGTTGCCTCTCGTCAGCAGGGAGTAGGAAAATGTGTGGGGTTGCTGTGTAAACTGCTAAAATCGTTATCAGGTCTAGTACCTCTCGTAGCGCGCAGGTGCGTAACCATGAGTCCGTCGACTCCACCGGCTCAAGGGAGCCTGAATATAAAGTTAAACCAGATTGGTCGCACACTGCTACACCTACCAGGCGTGTTCCCCCAATGAAAATGGTCCCTGAAGGTCAGCGTCGGCGGATACACCTATGCTCGAGTGTGAATGCAAGTATGCGTGGCGTGTGCCATCCCTGGACACGTGTTTCGAGGTAGTTAATGTAGCACAGTGCAAGTGCTGTGCAGGGGAAAACTAAACAACAGGGCAAGGAAGGAAGTCAGAGAAAGAAAGGAAGGGTGAAACAAGGAGAAATTGATTTAAAATTCAGAGAACAAACAAAAGGGTGAGGAAGAGAAAATGGAATGGGAATGAAAGAGAGCGAGAGAAAGAAGGGGTGAGAAGAGTGAAAAGAAAGAGGTGAGTTGAGGATGGGAGTGGCGGTTAGGCAGAGAAAAGAAACAGGAAGATGTGGTTAAAAAAATAATTGGTGATGGGAGAAAGACAGAGAAAAGGGTTTGAAGAGATATAAGAATGAAATGAGATGAGGAAGAGGAGGACAGTGAATAAATAAGCCAAAAAAAGAGGAGGGTAACAAAAATAGCAATGGGGAGGACTGAGGAAGAGATGAGAGAAGGTGCAAGGAAGGAAGAAATTGGAGGAAGGATGGGAAAGAGAAAGACCAAGAGGATGAATGGAGGAAGAGCCTTAGACATGGCGAGAAAGAGATGGGGAAGCAAGAGAATGTGGGAATGGGATGACAGCAATAGAAACGGATGGAATTAGTAAGAACAAACACAAGAGTAGGCGAAGAAGACAGATTGAGGAAATGGTATGACGAGTGACAAAGAGTGAGGAAGAGAGAAAGATAAAGTGATTTTAAAGTATGTAAGAGAGAGCAAAGCCAATATGCCTCATCTTTGATCTTGAAACTACAATAAAAAGCATCGCAAGGTTACTGCCCCGTGTCCCCACGCTTGCGTGGGCACGCACAGCACCATCCTCATAACGACCTTTCTTTTTCTTTGAGAAAAATTATTTTAAGATGGCCGCCATTGGCACATATGCAAGGTAGGAAGTCTTGATATGTTCTCTTAAAAAGCAAACACAAGAGTAGGGAGGAAACCATCATTTCAGGAGCAGGGATTTGAGACAAACAAGAAAGACCATTGAACCTTGAGTACAGGGCAGATCCAAAGGCAAATTTAAGCCTATTTTGGATATCGTAGGTCTATTGTCAATATCTTGCAGAGACACAAAAATGAGTCAAGAGCCCTGCAGCAGTTTTGAGAGGGCATTTTTTAAGCTACTGTAGAAGCCCCAATACGTCTTGTTCCCAGCATTCTTTGCAGGGGATAGAGGCACAGTGGACCCATGCTGCACGCAAGCGTGCAATGAAAGGGGCTTAATGAGCACTGCCCCTTGTGTTGGCCCATTAGTCCCTTTGAAAGACGGGGAAGTGAGTGACAGAGAAGTAGACATCAGCGACTGTGGTGAACACGTTGCCAGTGCATTTTACATATCAACACCCTGAGTGGCTTTGCAGTGGGTGCAGTGACTATTTAGGTTGAGTCTAGCCACAACCTGGACTACTACTTTATGTGCGCCAAAGTTTAATTAATCCCATTGTCAACACTGAGATTGCATCAATATTTGGTCCTGAAGAGGGCATGATAATTGCATGTGCAGTGGCCAGCATTGCAATGAAAACTGGAACAAAAGGCACTTGAATGAGCAGGTTTAAAGAGACCAGCTATACAAAGTATATATGCAAGGCCCGTTCAGCTACAGGACAAGAGAGATGTTCAAGAGACAGAGATTGGTGGTAAAAGTGATCTAAGCTGTTAACTACTAGTACTTCACCCCTGAAACCCTAGGGATGGGCTAAGATAACTTTCATTGTGGAAATATTTTCTTGCCTTGAGAAAACTAGACCCTGGAAAAAAGAGAATGAGTATCAAGTTGAATCACAGCTAAGAGATTATTAGGTCTGGTGTTAGTGAAGACCTTTTGATTTTTGCTGAATTATATACTTATTTTTAGCGGCATCCAGTTTACTTCATTTCTTGGTCTGCTATTATGTCATTCACATTTTTCTTCCGCCAGCTACACTGTATATCGTAGGTCAGCTCATTTCACTATAGACACAGGAGGGGGAGAAAGAGGCTATAACATAGGCCCACGCCTGCCTCGGTAAACACTCATGACATGAAAATGGCGAGAAAACCTGTTGAAGTGCATAGGGACTTGTCTCCCTAGCATTCGTTATGTTCTCCTACCTACCTACTGCTAGTATCCCTACTGGGAAAAAAGACAATTCCAAGAATTGACGAGGTGGTCTCTCACCTCCTCCCACCCTGGTGAGATAGTACTACGAGGGTGTACTCAACCTCAAGGGGCTGGCCTGAGGAAGTTCTTAGAAATTAATTATTTTTTTCTGGATAAAATACTTGGATCCAGTTGGTGTCTAAAAAAAACCTTAGGGTATACCACAAAGTATCCTTTATTCCAGTAGTACACTAGGCTTAGATAAAAATAACCTAAGGTAGTCTCAGAGGACATTCGTGGTTACTATGACCCTTACGTATCTCTGAGTTGCTGTGCCCTTCTAATAGAGGATAAGAGAGATCTCTTGCATTCATCAAGGCCTATTTATGTATCACTAAAGTTTATTATTTCTAGTCAGGGGTACACAGATAAATATGGAGAGGCCCTACCTCTCTTCAAGCAATCACTAGGACCTAGTGCCTGATCAGAGAAAGAAAGATGAACCCATAGCAGTACTGGTAGAGACAAAGGTGATCCAGCGGTTCACCAACAATAGATACTCCACTACCATATACTCACCTGGGCCCATAAAATCACAAGTGGTAAGAACCGCTGGTCGGTTAAGGGGGTTTCCGTTTAATTTTCACAAACTGTTTAGGACTAGTTTATTCAATACTCTCATTCATCACTTAACTAACCCTTCACAGATCAACAAATTCTTTGCTCTAGTTGATGGACCATTAGTTGAACTAGTTGATGGTGATAATTAACATAACCTTAACTTTCAATTATTAAAAGTAAATAACCACAGACTCAAGAAGTTTTAAATCTTTATCTAAAATTAATGCACGTTAACAACGCAATACAGTATAGTCACCTTCATTCATTGGAGAGAAAAATTAAATTCATAATCACCATAAATATGCTTCAGACTCATGCAATAATCAAAACCCAGAGATACAAGAGGACAGAGAGAAAAGAACATTCAATCAATCAATCGGGTTTATATAGGGCGCTACTCACCCATGAGGGTCTCAAGGTGCGGGGGAGGGGCTGCTCCGGATCAGTCGAAGAGCCAGGTCTTAAGGTCCTTCCCCAATGTGTGCAAGGTCGGAGAGCATCTGAAGCTCACGTGGAGCTCGTTCCAGGTTGTGGCTGCGATGTGGGAGAAAGCTCCCCTACCGGTTCTGTTCCTGCGGATGTGGGGGACCTCCGCCAGGGCGAGGTCAGTGGAGCGGAGGTTCCTCTTGGGTACGTGGAAGGATACTCTCTCGTTGAGGTATTTGGGTCCGATGTTGTGGAGGGATTTGTAGGTGTGGGTGAGGAGTCTGAAAGTGACCCTCTTCTCGATGGGGAGCCAGTGGAGGCTTCGTAGGTGTTGGGTCATGCTCATGGCGTGGTGTCCCGAGGACGAGTCTGGCCGCGACATTCTGGATTGTCTGGTGTCTGTGCAGAAGAGGTTTGTTGATTCCGGCGTAGAGGGCGTTGTTGTAGTCCAGTTTGCTGGTAATGAGTGCGTGGGTGACGGTCCTTCTGCAGTCGGGGGGATCCACTTAAAGGTCTTAAGTAGGATGCGAAGGCAGTTGAAACTGGTGGAGGCGACGGCGTTGATCTGGCGGTTCATCGAGAGGGAGGAGTCAAGGATGATGCCAAAGTTCCAAGTGTGGTCTGTAGGGGTGGGTGGGCTCCCGAGGGTGGAGGGCCACCAGGTGGTAAGGGTCCCCTGGGATAGGCCAAGAAACAAAGACTTCAGGACAGGACTCAGGACAGGATAGATGACCTCTCTAGAAAACCGACGGTTGCGCCGCACCCCTCTCTGACACTCTCTTCCTCCTCAAAATTCGTCCGCAATCTTCTGATCTAACCCAATTAAATTAGGATAGAAAGTTGTGCTTCAGGTTCTGCAATCAGCTCCCTCCTCCCTGCACTGCACTTCTTCAATTCTTCTTCAGCAACTTCAGTATCTCACGCTATCTTCTGGTCCAGCATTCTCAGATCTAAGCTCTCTCTAACTAACTAAAGCTATCTTAATTATACCTTTTGCTCTGAATGTTCCACCCACTAAAGTTTCAATATCGTGAAAATACAAAATCTGATTGGCCAGGCAAGGGGGGTTTTTCATCACACCATGCTTACATGTCACTAAAATCAGTTCAGCTATTGTTCGCAAACCCATCCCCTTATTCTGTATTCATACATTTCATTCCCATACACTAAGAATATTAACATGGCAACAATTTAGGTTAATCATGAATGCCTTTCTTCATTGTTGAACTCATCACCATCCTGTTCCCAGGGTGTTGCTTTTGTTCCTTGGCTCCCTTTCAACTGCACAGTCATGGCCTTCATGGCTTCATTCAGTGAGCATGCGCGGACTTCACGTCACTCCATTCAATCCGGCTATGCAAGAGAGGCCCAAATACGCACTAATGATAAAAGTCAAAAGACAGATGTTACTTTCTAAAATAAAGTGTTTGCACTGTATACCACCCACCTCTACTCTATCCCAATTTATTTAATAATTTCTTTTCCCGCTTTTGCATTAGTAGAAATCACTCGATTTAGTTCAAATAAGCAGATGCCATGCACGCGAGGCTTCAAGACTCCATTTTAGTATCTTCTGCTCATGCGCCAGAATTTCCCTCCAAGCATTATTTTCGTCATCATATGTAGATGTAGTTGGCACATGCGCACAACTGTTTCCCCGTTTTAAAGCGGCATTTGACCTTCTTCATTGTTATCCGCGTTAGAACACACACGCAAGCTTCGCTAACCCACGTGTTCATGTGGTGCGTATTAGTTTTCACGAAACTTATTAATAACTTTGTTAGTGAATTAAATTAGTGGATTGCTTCCGAGCAAGTCTCCTTTTCTACAAGTCCTTGCTCCATCAATCCCCTCTCTGCTGGCATTTTTGAGCCATCACAAAATTACCCATCCCTTCCCAGATGCCAACTTTAGCAATTCTCTATTTCTCCTCCTTCTCTCCTCATTTCGTCAGTTGCTTCTTTTCCTTCTAAATCTTTCATTTTCTTGTATAGCTTCCCTTTTATCTCCTCTAACGGAATTTCTTCATATTCCCTCTTTTGTTTTTTTTCGTTTCTCTTCCTTTTCTATATGTAACTTCTTTTTCCCTTGCTTCTACAACACTTGCATGTGATCATTACTATCAGTACTATTATCATTATCACGACTAGTGGCAATATTATTTTTCCTAAGAAACTCTTTCAAAAATTAGTAAACCATTAACCTATTTATGTGATGCTTTTTGTTAATCTTACCCATACACCGTCAACCTCCAGTTGGGTCAAATCTTTATGAATCCTTGTAATATTTTCAATATACCCTTAAATTTCCTGACTTTTGTCCAGAATGTAAGTGCAGCAAGGTTGAATTTTCAACATTCCACAGACTCCGCCCTGTTTTGTCAATAAGATGTCAAGCGCAAGACGATTTGGAAAGCCATAGACCTTATTGCAACCATTTCTGTATTAATCATTAAGAATCCTCCAGCAGTATCAGTTGAAAGACGATCAACTACTGTTGACAATTAATATTCACTGCATTGGATTTGATATAATGGTCATCAAATAAAGTATGTTATAAAAAACTGCTGTTGACAATTTACACATTTTCTGTGAATTTGGAATGACTCCAACTGAGGGTATCAATGCACCGAATATATCTCCTCACTATTTCTGAAAAACTAGCTCTTCTTCTTCGTGTTAGTCCATTGGATATTTCATTGATTCCATTGATTTTGTTCACATGGTAAGTTTTCGGAAATACTATTCCAAAATAACAGCTCCCGTACCACCGTGCAGGCAACCTATAATAGGCATTATTCACGCATACATAGTATAGTCCTGGAAATACCGGATCGTTTCCCCCTTTTAGTCCCCATCCCCCTAGAATTAGGAAGTTGTGTTCACATTCACTGGAACCAATGAAAATGTTATTATAATTAGCCTTCGACCTATGGAGGCAGAATTTTCACTTCTAAACAAAGTCTAGGGTTATTGCAGCATAAGCCGTGCCCTTTTCATAACTTCCCTCTTTCTCGGCCAAAGGAGGTACATGGGATTTCTGTTCAGCAGCTTTCTTTGTTAAATTCTGTCTCCTTTCCTCTACTAAATTTAAAAACTCTTTTTCTTCTTCACGCAATATACATGTTAAATTATCTCTATGTGCCTGTACTATATCTATTGGGCTCATTGTAAAGAAAAATTCACCCATAAACTGTGCATCTTCACTACTAAGTACTGGATTCATATTCTTTCGAATAGGCAGTTCTGAAAACAATACATCTAAGCTTGAATAAAAATACTGAAGTTTCCCGGTTACATAAAATGAACTTGATAAAATACTACATGATACACCATATGTTAAAGGTATATGGTGATAAGTCTCCCCTTCTGATACTGATGAGGGTAATTTCATACAGACATAACAATCACTAATCTCCATTGTATTAACGTACTGAAATAATAATTTAGTAAACACATTTAAAGATGAAGCACTATTTGATTTATTATGATTATAGATTGTCTCATCTACTTTCACTAATTCTGTCTTAGTTCCTTTTACTGCATCTACTTTCTCATTAGTAATGGTACCATTCTTACTACTTGTTACCATTAAGTAAGGCACCTCCACTGTTAGAAATAACCATACTAATGTTATTAATGAAATACTACATAAACAAACTCTAAGACATTTTTGTTTCAGATTTCGTTTTGGTTGTTCGGTCACTCTAACTTCTGCCATTTCAATCTGAGAAAATGTATTTTCTCTTTTTCTTTCTTTGTCTAAAAATTCTTAGAAATTCAGGGGCATATTAGCAACAACTTGCGATAATTATCGCAAACCGCGCTTAGCGCGATTTTCTTTTTCGCCTCCTATCGCTGGAATCTATTGCGGAGATAACGTAGTATTACCAACGTTTATCTCCACGGCAATTAAAATCCAGCGATAGCGGCGAATCCCGTCTTTAACGTGAGATTTCCAGCGATAAAAATCCTTTTGCTAAGGAAAATCTCGCTAATAGGCAGGTGGGGACTTAGCCGTAGAGTGCACCTCCCATTGACTATTATGGCTAAGTCCGGCTTTTACCAGGTGTAAAATCCTGGCGCTAATCGCGGTTAGCGCACGTTTTTTTATCGCGCTGCGGGTATTGCTAATAGGCGATAGCTGTGTTAGTGACTGCTTTCAGTCGCTACCAGTTTGGGTACGCTCACTTTGCATGTCATTAGCGATAGATATCGCTGACATGCAAATCTGGCCCCAAACCGGCCGCTATCGCCTGGAAGCTGTCGCTAACTGCTGTTAGCGACAGCTTGGTAATTGGGCGATAAAAAAATCACCGCTTTATCTGCAAAAAGTGCCGCTAAAGCGGCGATCTGGCCCTTGCTAATATGCACCTTTGCCTTTTTGTTTTAAGGAGGTCTTAATTTGTTTCCATCAATCTGTGCAACAGGTACTTTCTCTGATTCTTCACGTAAATCTAAATTTTCTAATTCTTCTAATATAACATAGGTCCACTCAGGGGCTTTGTATTTTCTGTTCAGACTTCTCAATCTCTGGCTTCTTCATGTGAGTTTTACTAAGGTCTGTTTGGTTTGCGTCTGACTTGTGACTTCATCTACTTGTTATGGTTTCTTTTCTGACTTTCTTAGGTAATATTTTAGTCTTTTCACTCCACCTGGCCAACTATCTCCTTTTCTAAGTCTTTTGACCTGAACTGCACTTTCACCTTCTCCCTCTTGTTCTAAAGTTCTTTTATTTTCACTTGATCTGGGCATAATCTGTTCTTGTTCTTTTCCACTCTCTAATTGTCTTTGTTCTGTATTTTCTGTATTGTTTTCTTCTTCTACCTGTACCTGTTCAGGTCTTATTATCGTTATATCTTCTTCTGCTTGAACCTGTTCCTCTTCTTTCTGGTCCTGTTCAGGTCTTATTACAATTTGCTCTTCTTATTCTGCCTGAACCTGTTCTTCTATCTCTATCTGATCCTGTTCAGGTCTTATTATGATGTGTTCTTCTTCTGCCTTAACCTGTTCTTCTTCCTCTTTCTGGCCGTGCTAAGGTTTCTGAATAGCTTGGTTCTCCTTTGCCTCTCATTTTCCACACATATACATGTAAACATCAAATCACATTCCTTCCCACATAAATTCAAAAGCAAACACACATTTCTATTGGTTAAACATTTCAACCCTTTCCAAATGACATAAACTTCAACCCTTCCCCCAATCTGCCTTCTGCCCGTTACCATAGAAACAGGTCATGGAACACTGTACTGAGCACACAGGTCACAAGTTCAGCACAGACAATGTTGCTAATCAAAACAGCAAGTGTGCTTGACTTCTCAACATATCAGCTTATCATATATAGTGTTCCTTACAATCTGTTTTTGTTAACCAATAAGAATCAAGCGTTTAAAAAACAGAAATATGCCCCCTACCTTTCAGTGTAGAAGGTTGTCAAACAACCAATGATTTCTTGTTTTTTTTCAAAATTGCATCTTAGCCACCATTTTAGAAACATCTTACTTTCCAAACTGCCATTTCATTTACAGAGACCATCTGAGTGCATCCAGACCTCCTTACAAGATGCTTACAGTGTGGATTGTGGGACACAGCTACATTTTCTGGAGCCAAAGGTATGCAGAAAACAAAGGCATTCACAAAGACCTAGGTTTGCCAAGTGTAGACATTAAATGGATTGGACAGAGAGGGTTAAAGTGGCACCAATTGATGCCATCGGTGAAATCCTTCATGCAAACCCAACACCCTGACCTCATTATAGTGCACTGTGGTGGCAATGACCTAGGCACTTTGACTGGGGTAGGTCTGGAAATGCTTATGAAGGACACCTTTGCACAACTGATTTCACTTATCCCTAAAACTGCCTTTGTGTATTCTAACATATGCCAAAGGCAGAAATGGAACTGGTCCAATCATTTTTGTCCACAGATTGAGAAAGCTAGGAAACATGTGAATAAATCTGTGTCTGCTTTTCTCCGAGACTACAGAATGGGGTCCATTTACAATAACAAACTGCGCTTTCATATGCAAGAGATGTATAGGAGAGATGGAGTACACTTTACTGATGAAGGAAACTGAGTCTTCCTCAACAACTTGTATAGGTACTTACTTATAAGTACCAAAAACTCTCAATGAACACAACGGCTCTTTTAGAGCCACTCAAGAACAAAACACTTAAGCTTAATCTTTATCTCCCAACAATTTCATTTTTTTTCCTTGGATCCGCGAACCCGCCGCGAGAGAAACCGCGCACCCAATGCGATAGGATGCGCGCACCGTGTGCGCATTTCGCCGCTTTTTTTTTTTTAAAAAGGGGGGGCCACAGGGGGTCCTTCTGGGACCCCCTAAGCAGATCTAGAGGGTCAGAGTATTTCCACTATGCCCCCTTTATATGTTTTACACACTTATTCCCCTTCCATCTTCAGCCTCGCTTCTACCGAGGCAGAAAATGGCCACCAACAGTTCCTGGTTTCGAATGTAGAGAGACGCTCAACAGCCAATTAGCATTCAGCGCACGATCGGGAGGGTGCGCGCTCCGTTCGGGGAGGGTACGCTCACGGTGCGGGTAGGGTCCGCGGATCCTCCGCGGCCATAGATATCACTAACTTTTTTACCCTAATTTTCTCAGGATCTACTGAACAGATTCACACCAAATATGCAAAAGGCACGAGTCCGAACTGAGGACTACCTCTTTGCCAAATTTGGTGTCATTCCGTTCAGCGGTTCGGGCTGTAGCTGCGACAACAGATCCTATGGGAAATTGCATGGGGAAAACGAGGTTTTGGGACCCCCCCTTTTTTCTCGGCACCCGCTTCACGGATCACGTCAATCGGCGCCAAAGATATTCCCAATAGAATGTTGCGGATTACCTATGAAATATAGGTCCTAACTATAACTAACTATAACTATCTACTGGCGACGGCCAGTAGATGATATATATATATATATATATATATATATATATATATATATATATATATATATATATATATATATTACCTACTGGCGGTCGCCAGTAGGTAGTTATAGTTAGGACCCCTTTTCCATAGGAAATCCGCAACATTCTATTTTGAATAACTTTGGCGCCGGTCGATGAATCCTCGCGAATTTCTCAAAATAGGTGGGGCGCTACGCTCCGCTCCTACCCTGAAAGTCTCGGGGGGATTCGTCAAGCGGGGGCTGATATAAAAGGGGGGTCCCAAAACACGTTTTTCCCATGCATTTTTCCATAGGACCTTTAGAACGAGCTACAGCCCGAACGGCTGAACAGAATTACTAGACATTTGGCAGAGAGGTAGCCATAAGGTCAAGGAAGTGCCTTTTGCAGGTCTGGTGTAAATCTGTTCAGTATTTCCTGAGTAAATAGCATTTAAAAGCATATATATATGTGGGCGGAGCCTAACCACACATCTCATCCTGAGATCTGATTGGCTGTCAGCACTTCATCCAAGAAGTGTTGGCAGCCATCTTGGGACAAATATACATGATAGCACCTCATTAAAAAGCATTGCAGTTAATAGAAGGTTTTAAGACTTTAGTTACATTATAAATCATTTGTTGATGGTACCATACTCATTTTAGGAATTGTGGTATGTTCTAAGGTGATTTCACCATGTGAAAAAGCCTTCTGCTGGGATATCATGATTGAGAGAAAAATATTTTCTCATGCTTTTACCACAGAGGTTTGGAAGGTGATCTATAGGCTAAACTGAGAGCTTATTTTCTGTAAATTCACATTATCTTTCTCAGTCATGTGAGAATGAAGTCTGATATTCTCAGTAAAACATGTACATCCAACAAGGGCAGAGACTGTCAGTTGATTCCTTTGTGTTCTACTGCAGCTTCCCAGAGTGTTCCAAAGAACTACTAGAGCGCTAACAGTCCTACTTATGATAAACGTATGGCACACCTGAAGCCATCTTGCTTGGATTAAAGTGGTAACTCTTAAAACATTTAATTTAAAAAGGAACAAAATGAGGGGGTTCATTTTTCCATAAAAAGTATGATTAGTGCTGCAGAAAGAAAAATTAGGGCACATTTTGAGTGACTTCTCAAATCCTCTTCTATTTCATTAAAATATTCTGACATGCAGACTGAAACATGCACTTTCAATACCAGCAGCAGTTTTCCCTGGTGAGCAGTAGCTTTAATACAGTGATCTAATGAGCAAAAAGAGTGCTAACATTCTGAATTTATGGCAAATGTGTGACACATCTGAATGCCTTCTTGATGGAATCAAAGTAAAAAACTGAAAGTATTTCCTACTGAGGAGACTGCAGTAAATGAGGAAATTAGGAAACTTCATAACAAATAAGTCTCCCAAGATGGCCACCAGAGACAAAAGAGCCCAAATGTAGCCCAAATATCACCCAGATGTAGCCCAAGTATAGCCCAATGACAGAATGTCCCAGAATGTTCTTAAAAACAACTAGAGCGCTTACTGTCTTCATTATGACAAAAGTATGGCACACCTGAAGCCATCTTGATTGGAATAAACTGGTAACACTTAAAACATTTAATTTAAAAAGGAACACAATGAGGAGGTTCATTTTGCCATAGAAATTATGATTAATACTGAAGAAAGAAAATGAGGGCACATTTTGAGTGACTTCTCAAATCCTCTTCTATTTCATTAAAAAATTCTGACATGCAGACTGAAACATGCACTTTTAATACCAGGAGCAGACTTCCATGGTGGAGTAGTTTTACTACAGTGATCTAATGAGCAACTAGAGTGCTAACATTCAGAATTTATGGCAAATGTGTGACATATCTGAATACCTTCATGATGGAATCAAAGTAAAACACTGAAAGCATTTCCTACTGAGGAGACTGCAGTACATGAGGAAATTAGGAAACTTCATAACAAATAAATCTCCCAAGATGGCCACCGGAGACAAAAGAGCCCAAATGTAGCCCAAAATCAACCAGATGTAGCCCAAATATAGCCCAATGACAGAAGTGTGCAAAACACTTATTATTTTGTGTTTTTGCAGTGTTATATAGTGCAGACTTGTCAGGTATTGGAGTGCTTTACATGAGCATTGGTTACATCACACAAGAACAAATTCATTTTGGTTGTAGACATGGGGAGACTAAGTGATTTGACCAGAATCACAGAATGTCGAGCTGAAGCAGAAACTTCAACCTGGTTCCCCAGTTGCAAGGTCTGCAGTTCTGGAAGTAACACCACATCCTCTCCCCTAAGTGCAACATTTAATCAAGTGGTCAACTGGATAAAAAAACATAAAGATAACAAATAATTTAAAAGTGCTTTGTCGCTATTTGAAAACTCAGAAAATATGTCCTTATTTTAGTCTTTTAGAGCACTAACCATAATTTTGATGCCAATAAGACCCTCTCATATATGTAATTTCTAAAGGAAATGCTCTAGGTATTACAGTTTTGATTACATCAAGATGATGTCAGGCGTTCCACACTTTTGTAATAAATATAGAATGTTAGCAATCTAGTTGTTCATTAGGATACTGTTGAGAGGCAGAGGCCAGGGGCACGGACTCTGAAAATTGAAGGCAGGTAGGAGGGTGCAAAGGCAACAATTTAACCACACTGAGCAGGCAGGAAGGGCCGTGGAAGCACAACAGACTATGGAGGGCAGTGGAAAGGGGGGCAGGGGCAACAAACCAACAATACAGGACTTGCAAGAGAGGCTGTTGGAGGGAAGATCTATTACGGGTCAAGGAAGCTAGGGGCGGTCCCCAGATCCCCGGGAGCCACCACAGAACTGAGCAGGAGAGTGAGTCAGGGACAAAAGTGGCACCTTAATTTGAGCCGGGGTGCCTAGGAACGCTTGCTCCAAAAATGAAGAAAACAGACATATGAGACATGGAATTGGAGGCAGAATACAATGGCAGTTTAATGAGAAGATGCAACTTCAAAGAAACCGCAGAATAGAGACATAAAGTACAAAAAACAGAATCCAGATAATCATACAGCTGTCATAATATTCTCTGTATCTCAATTAATGTACTGACAGAGAGAGAGAGAAAACACATCTATAAATGCATCATGAGAAACAAGTTACACCAAGGAAAATGTTACCTAGGAACACTCACGTTTACTCTTAGAGCAAGCATTCCTGCAATTACAATACAAAATCTTTTAAATGCAAAAGTAAAGAGAACAATGGTTAAACATAACATGACATTTCATATAGGTAAAATAGAATAAGATACTTCAAGCAAAGCAGAGCAAGACATTTTAAGCAAAGGAAGACAAGAGCTCCCAGCTCTTGGGGAAAACCTGCACTGCCTGTTAACCTACATACAGACGGCGAGGTAGTCCGTCGATATCTGTGGGTGCTCCCTTTTTATATCATTTTGTGGGCTCCTTTGCACGCTACATCTACCTACGTATGCTACCCAAAAGCTTCGACTGCAGATTTTACCAGACATTTCGGCATTTACCCACTTAATGCTGACAATGGACTGGGTGAAAAGGTCAGTCTCTCAGGCCAATCGCTTATCGTAAGTTCCATAGAGCAAGCAGAAAATAATGGGTATTGTACGGGAATTCAATATATTCATGTATAAAATCTCCTCAGTTCTCCTAACTTGACGCTCTGCGGTTGCCACTTCCTTAAAAGCGGGAAACCTGCCCAGGAAGCAAGTACCAGTCCAGGATGCAGCCTACTGTATGTCGACAGCTTCAGGGGGATGTTGAACTTTGATACCGAGCACGGAGCACTCGGGTAGGGTGGGGGCTACTAGTTTGGATCAGAAGGCCTCGCAGACCTGCCTTCAGACTGCTATACACTAAAATTGCAGAGCTATGGTCAATTTAACAAAGAGGCCTACATATTGAACAGAAGGGCCTACACAGGGGTTTTATGCTGGCTGAGTGGTAAGGATGTCTCAGGATAATTATATAGCAATACAGGACCCGCTGGTCAATTTAATACGGCCTACAAATGCAGCTGGCAGGGCAAGGACAAGGGTCTCATACTTCAGGTGTGGACAGAACGGGCCAGGGGCCCCCTGTGATACAAAATCTACCCTCCTTCAAGGCTGTGGCAATGTAATAGACCATTGTGGGCAGAAGGAAGAGGCAATGGTAGTACAACCATACATGCCAACAGACCCGATTCAGCCAGGAAACGTCCAATGTTTTTAAGCTCAAATGGGCTTTATTTGATCTGTCTCCTGTCTACAATATCCTCTTTTTCAATGTAACTCAAAGGGGAAAATCAATAGCCCAGTTTTTTTTCAAAATCTCCCTCTTACCAAGTTCAAAATGTTCGCAAGTATGGTACATTGGATCATGGAAGGAAATGGGATAGGGACATGGACTTGGATAACAGAGGACAGGAGGGACATGGAGAGGTGCACCAAACTGACCCTGCAGGGCAGGCATCAGGGTTTGCAGCAGCACAATACACCACACAGGGCATGCAGGACGGGAGTGCAGCACAACAATCCATAGAAAGCAAGAGGGAGGGGACAGGACCATGCACATGGACAACAGAGAACAGAGGGGCAAGAGGCAATGGTAGCTAGCTGACCATAATGGACAGACAGGAGAGAAAGCTGCAGCATAACAGACCATAAAGGGCAGGAGGGACGGATCAGGGGCATTACAATGGAACAGACAAGCCAGGAGGGAGGGAGTAGGGCTGGGGGCAAGGGGGCAGGGCAGGAGCAGCAAGATAGCCATGGAGGTCAGGCAGGATGGGCACTAGAAGCAAGACACACCATGAAGAGCAACAGTGAGACTGTGATGGCATACACACAGACCATGGAGGGAAGGTGGGAGGGGGTCAGGGGCAGCTAACTGACCACACAGGGAAGGTGGGAGGGGCCATGGCAGCACAGAAGACCATGCATGGCAAGTGGGAGGGTTAGTGGCAGCACAATGGCTATGATGGGCAAGAAGGAGGGTGGAGGGGCATGCACAAAGGACAATGGAGGATAGAAGGGAGGGTCAGGACCTGTGCACAGACAAGAAAGTTCAGGGGAAGGGACCTCACAACAGACCACACGGGGCAGGCAGGAGGAGCAGTTGCAGCACAACAGACCAGGGAGGGCAGAATGGTGTGGCAGTACAATGGACCATGTAGGACAGGAGGAAGAGGATAGGGGCATGGCATGTGGACAGGCAGGGTGGAGGTGGCAGGGACAGGTTACAGTCATCTGACAATGCTAGGCAGGTGGGAGGGGAGTGGCAGCTCAACAGAACACTCAGAGTAGATAGGAGTGGCAGGTCCATGGGACATGGTGGGCAAAAAGGATGGAGCAGGGGCATGCACAAAGACATCGGAGGGCAGGGGGAAGGAGAATAGGGGCAGCAAGCTAAGCACAGAGTTTAAGCAGGAGGTCAATGATGGGGCATAGAATTGGGCAATGGAGGGCAGGAGGACTGGACTGGTACATCATACTAAATTGAGGGCAGTGGCAGCACATCAGACCATGCATGGCAGGAGGGAGGAGGCTAGTCCATGGATTCACACAACAGAGGATAGGGAGGAAGGGGATGGGGCAGCAAGCTAACTGTTCAGAGAAGGCGGGTATTAGGAACTTTATTGTTTTTAAAACATTGTGTCTGTGCGAACTACTTAAAATATGAACAAGTATGCAGCATAATCTCACTTTTATTCAGGAAGAAGAGGACGTTTGTGACTGTGACTCCGGGCTCACTTGGCAGAAACACCCCCTGACCCTCCACCCCCTATCGCAAAATGTAATGCCCGTGAAAAGGGTAGGTGAACACAGTGTTATATAGAACATAGTCCTGAGAGCACGATTGAAAATGAAAACTAGATATAGTGTATGGTATAAACTATGCACCAAAAAGTGTGATATAAGATGAACCGGGCGTGAAATATAATTTGCAATACATTGTGCGCAATGACAGATTCATTGGGGAGCGCGAGATAGCACAGGCACTAGCGCGTGCTATGCGATATGCGCCTTGGAGTGTAATATGCACAGGGCAGTGTTGTGTAACCTAACTAGTCTCTAAAGTTGTAATATAAAATATGTGCTGGGGAGTGTAACGTTGCATATGCACTGTGACAAATATATGGATCCCAGATTGTAATATGTATGGCATAGCACTGTGCGTTATAACATAGGCATCGAGAAAGGCACGTTAGATGGGGCAATATAACCCGTGCGAAGACAAGTGTGGCATGACATATTCACGGGGTGGTGTTACAGTGCACATGGGCTAGAGAGTGTCATAGCATATGCACTAGCTAGTGGAATACAACACAGAGGTGTGTGGCACTCGGCAGGCAATGGTGGGTGTAACACAGCATTGGGCTCTGTCAGGAGCACGCTGTGACTCTCAAGTGATGTTCGTCCCCTTTCCAGAGAGTAAAATAAAAAGTATTACACATCCGGCAGTGGATGTGTGTTTTATTAACCGTGAGGGGGGTTTCTTGCATAGTTTTGGTCGAATTTTTGTCGAATCCCCTTTGAATGGCTTGGTGTGCATGTGTATTAAATGTGCCCGTCAATAGCTACCCATGTTTGTATAAATAAACGACAAGGGTGTCTACCAGGATTAGGCACGGTAGGGCATCAGACATGTCAGAGCTTCACTAGTGGTGTAAATACATTCCACGTGGATTCATTGCATGCATAGTCGCCTTTTAATGAATATCACGCAAATCGTCATGGTGATAGGTACGTACGGTTTGTCCAGCATGTCCTAGGTGTGTCTATAAATATATATTTTTTAAAAATAATAAAAAACAGTGGCCGGCCCTGGGGATTGGGGTCAAAAAAATATAATTAGGAGACTGGCCCTGGGGGATGGGGTCATCAGGGCCAATAAATTAGAATAAGAAGGGGAACCAAACAGCCCCCCTTCTTAAAAAACTAAAATAAATAAAAGACTGGCATCGTGCCGGAGGCCATGCCCCCTCCGTGCAGCACTCTGCAAACGCGCCCCCAACAGGCATCTCCAGTATGCGCCAGGGAGCTGCGCTGCAGCCAGGTGTTCTGAGGCCAAGCCCCTTTTTACACCTCTCTGCAACGCAGCTCTGTGGCGCTTACTGGAGGTACCTAGTGGTCTAGTTTGACCCTAGGGACCCTTAGGATTCAGGGGGACTCTCAACTTAGAACAGCCACAGGGCGCGTTTACACAGTGGTGAAGGGAGGGGACGGGGCCTGAGGTGACGTGTGCAAACACGCACTATGGCATGTTTTAAATTGGGGATATAATTTCCCTTCAATACTGAGGGCCCCTGGGGGCTAACTAGCCCACCAAGTGCTTCCAGTAAGCGCCACTGAGCTGCATTGCAGAGAGGTGGTCCAGGCCGTGCCACTTTTTACACCTCTCTGCAACGCAGCTCTGTGGCACTTACTGGAGGTACCTAGTGGGCTAGTTGGACCCTAGGGACCCTCAGGATTCAAATGAACTTAATCTCCCAACTAAAAATGGACACAGGGCGTGTTTACACAGTGGTGAAGGGAGGGGACGGGGCCTGAGTTAATGTGTGCAAAAACGCCCTGTGGCCTGTTTTAAGAGGTAGTTTTAATCCCCATGCCCTATTATACACTAGGGGCTTACAGAGGAGGTCATGCTAATCACAGGGGGACCCCAACGCATAATGTTCCCTAGTGTATGTAGGTGTTTTCACTGTATTCTAAGTGTCTTTCAACATAGCACTGGCTCTAGGACTGGTTAGTCAGACTCAGTTACCACCAGTATCCGTCTGAAAAAGTTGAGGGTACAGGATGATTTTGCAACAAGGCTTCTTTCTGCTCTTCTTTTTGTTCTTTCTGCACGTTATCCTTCTTCCTGCACTTATCTTCGTATTTGAGGACTTCTGTTGCTTCTTTCTGCACTTCTTTTGTTTCTTTCTGTGCATTTTTTCTTCTTTCTTCACATGTCCTATCTCTGTAGGCATAGTTAGAAATTAGCATTTAAAAAACCTTTGAAATTCACTGAAAAAACCATGGGTTTCACACACGTTATAGTTAGGAATTAGCATTTAAAAAACCTTAGAAATTCAATGAAAAAACCAAAGGTTTCACACATGTTATAGTTAGCTGGACATTTCACTCGTAAAAAACCATTGAAATTCCCCCGTTATAGTTAGTTCAGCTAACTATAACTCGCGCGCCCGCAATGCACTACTGATGACGTCACATATTACATCACTCATGACATGGTCACTGACATCACTCATGACATCACTGATGACATCTCAAATGACATCACTGATGACATCACTGATGACATCATCCAGTGATTGTGTGTTTTTATGAAAAGTATATATTTTTTATATTTATGTATATCTCAAGGTCAAAGGAAGAATAAATGGGTATATAAGTGTCTAAATGGATACTTTTTTTTGGAATTTTTTTTGTGTAACTGACTGTTTAAGTGTATCATAGTGAATACATGGCTTACTGAGTAATCTTTAAATATTTAAATATCTGTATCAGTTTCTTACTTTGTGTATAAGTGGCTGCATGGGTTGGTGAGTAGCTACATGAGTGTCTATATAGGTTATTAGTTGGTTTTTTATCACTATGAGTGTCTGAGTTTCTGTATGGTTCGGTGGGGGGTATTACTTAGTGCATAGGTGCATGAATGAGTGACTCACTGTTTGTATGTGTTGAATACAGCATGTGTGCAGGACTGTATGGGTGGATGAGTGTGTGCATGGGTGTGTTAGTGAGTGAATGACTGTCTCAATAGTGTCTTTATGAGTAACTACATATGTTTTAAACTAGTATATGTGACTATTGGTGTATATAAGTGAGTATATGTGAGAGTGAGAGATTGGAAGAGTTCCTGTATGAATAAGTATGTGTTTCTATAAGTGATTGTTTAAAAGAGTAAGTATATGTAAGTTTCTGTAGAATAAGTGTGGTGGTGTGTGTATAACTGTATATGCAAGTAAATGGATGATTGATTCTTTATTAGCATGAGTGACTATGTGTATGAGTTACTCTATGGATGAGTGGCATTGTGTAACGGGATGTACAGGTGTATGAGTACATATGATGAGTGAGTACATGTATGAGTGACTGTAGAGGACTGTTGGTGAATTACTGTATGTGTATGTGGTTCTTAGAATTACTGAATAGGTTGTTGTAACTGATATTGATATGTTCATTATTTTGAACATTTTAGTTTCTATTTTTGAATGTGTGTTTCAATGGTTATATTAGGGGGAGAGGAGGTCTGCCACTCTATCACAAGGATGATGTCATCAGTGATGTCATCAGTGATGTCATTTGAGATGTCATCAGTGATGTCATGAGTGATGTCAGTGACCATGTCATGAGTGATGTAATATGTGACGTCATCAGTAGTGCATTGCGGGCGCGCGAGTTATAGTTAGCTGAACTAACTATAACGGGGGAATTTCAATGGTTTTTTACGAGTGAAATGTCCAGCTAACTATAACATGTGTGAAACCTTTGGTTTTTTCATTGAATTTCTAAGGTTTTTTAAATGCTAATTCCTAACTATAACGTGTGTGAAACCCATGGTTTTTTCAGTGAATATATATATATATAAATTGAAAGTAGTATGTTTTCAGTGTCTATATATGTATGTAGACTATAAATGGTTTTATCAAAATGGCGATTACTAGACTGACGAAGGCTGTTGTGACAGCCGAAAACGCGTTCTCTCTGTGCTACTGGGTCGGAGGAGGCTCAATGAAATAAATGCCTTTCAACCCAGCACTCTTCGTGTGCGTGCCCTTTTCTATTTGGAATAGGGTTGGTTTGTATATATATATATATATATATATATATATATATATATATATATATATATATATATATTACCTACTGGCGGTCGCCAGTAGGTAGTTATAGTTAGGACCCTGTTTCCATAGGAAATCCGCAACATTCTATTTGGAATAACTTTGACGCCGGTCGACGAATCCTCGCGAAATTTTCAAAATAGGTGGGGCGCTACGCTCCGCTCCTACCCTGAAAGTCTCGGGGGGATTCGTCAAGCAGGGGCCGAGAAAAAAGGGGGGTCCCAAAACGCGTTTTCCCCATGCATTTTTCCATAGGACCTTTAGACACAGATACAGCCCGAACGGCTGAACAGAATTACTTGAAATTTGGCAGAGAGGTAGCCATAAGGTCAAGGAAGTGCCTTTTGCAGGTCTGGTGTAAATCTGTTCAGTATTTCCTGAGAAAATAGCATTTAAAAGCATATATATATGTGGGCGGAGCCTAACCACACATCTCATCCTGAGATCTGATTGGCTGTCAGCACTTCATCCAAGAAGTGTTGGCAGCCATCTTGGGACCAATATACATGATAGCACCTCATTAAAAAGCATTGCAGTTAATAGAAGGTTTTAAGACTTTAGTTACATTATAAATCATTTGTTGATGGTACCATACTCATTTTAGGAATTGTGGTATGTTCTAAGGTGATTTCACCATGTGAAAAAGCCTTCTGCTGGGATATCATGATTGAGAGAAAAATATTTTCTCATGCTTTTACCACAGAGGTTTGGAAGGTGATCTATAGGCTAAACTGAGAGCTTATTTTCTGTAAATTCACATTATCTTTCTCAGTCATGTGAGAATGAAGTCTGACATTCTCAGTAAAACATGTACATCCAACAAGGGCAGAGACTGTCAGTTGATTCCTTTGTGTTCTACTGCAGCTTCCCAGAGTGTTCCAAAGAACTACTAGAGCGCTAACAGTCCTACTTATGATAAACGTATGGCACACCTGAAGCCATCTTGCTTGGATTAAAGTGGTAACTCTTAAAACATTTAATTTAAAAAGGAACAAAATGAGGGGGTTCATTTTTCCATAAAAAGTATGATTAGTGCTGCAGAAAGAAAAATTAGGGCACATTTTGAGTGACTTCTCAAATCCTCTTCTATTTCATTAAAACATTCTGACATGCAGACTGAAACATGCACTTTCAATACCAGCAGCAGTTTTCCCTGGTGAGCAGTAGCTTTACTACAGTGATCTAATGAGCAAAAAGAGTGCTAACATTCTGAATTTATGGCAAATGTGTGACACATCTGAATGCCTTCTTGATGGAATCAAAGTAAAAAACTGAAAGCATTTCCTACTGAGGAGACTGCAGTAAATGAGGAAATTAGGAAACTTCATAACAAATAAGTCTCCCAAGATGGCCACCAGAGACAAAAGAGCCCAAATGTAGCCCAAATATCACCCAGATGTAGCCCAAGTATAGCCCAATGACAGAATGTCCCAGAATGTTCTTAAAAACAACTAGAGCGCTTACTGTCTTCATTATGACAAAAGTAAGGCACACCTGAAGCCATCTTGATTGGAATAAACTGGTAACACTTAAAACATTTAATTTAAAAAGGAACACAATGAGGAGGTTCATTTTGCCATAGAAATTATGATTAATGCTGAAGAAAGAAAATGAGGGCACATTTTGAGTGACTTCTCAAATCCTCTTCTATTTCATTAAAAAATTCTGACATGCAGACTGAAACATGCACTTTTAATACCAGGTAGTTTTACTACAGTGATCTAATGAGCAACTAGAGTGCTAACATTCAGAATTTATGGCAAATGTGTGACATATCTGAATACCTTCATGATGGAATCAAAGTAAAAAACTGAAAGCATTTCCTACTGAGGAGACTGCAGTACATGAGGAAATTAGGAAACTTCATAACAAATAAATCTCCCAAGATGGCCACCGGAGACAAAAGAGCCCAAATGTAGCCCAAAATCACCCAGATGTAGCCCAAATATAGCCCAATGACAGAAGTGTGCAAAACACTTATTATTTTGTGTTTTTGCAGTGTTATATAGTGCAGACTTGTCAGGTATTGGAGTGCTTTACATGAGCATTGGTTACATCACACAAGAACAAATTCATTTTGGTTGTAGACATGGGGAGACTAAGTGATTTGACCAGAATCACAGAATGTCGAGCTGAAGCAGAAACTTCAACCTGGTTCCCCAGTTGCAAAGTCTGCAGTTCTGGAAGTAACACCACATCCTCTCCCCTAAGTGCAACATTTAATCAAGTGGTCAACTGGATAAAAAAACATAAAGATAACAAATAATTTAAAAGTGCTTTGTCGCTATTTGAAAACTCAGAAAATATGTCCTTATTTTAGTCTTTTAGAGCACTAACCATAATTTTGATGCCAATAAGACCCTCTCATATATGTAATTTCTAAAGGAAATGCTCTAGGTATTACAGTTTTGATTACATCAAGATGATGTCAGGCGTTCCACACTTTTGTAATAAATATAGAATGTTAGCAATCTAGTTGTTCATTAGGATACTGTTGAGAGGCAGAGGCCAGGGGCAGGGACTCTGAAAATTGAAGGCAGGTAGGAGGGTGCAAAGGCAACAATTTAACCACACTGAGCAGGCAGGAAGGGCCGTGGAAGCACAACAGACTATGGAGGGCAGTGGAAAGGGGGGCAGGGGCAACAAACCAACAATACAGGACTTGCAAGAGAGGCTGTTGGAGGGAAGATCTATTACGGGTCAAGGAAGCTAGGGGCGGTCCCCAGATCCCCGGGAGCCACCACAGAACTGAGCAGGAGAGTGAGTCAGGGAGAAAAGGGGCACCTTAATTTGAGCCGGGGTGCCTAGGAACGCTTGCTCCAAAAATGAAGAAAACAGACATATGAGACATGGAATTGGAGGCAGAATACAATGGCAGTTTAATGAGAAGATGCAATTTCAAAGAAACCGCAGAATAGAGACATAAAGTACAAAATACAGAATCCAGATAATCATACAGCTGTCATAATATTCTCTGTATCTCAATTAATGTACTGACAGAGAGAGAGAGAAAACACATCTATAAATGCATCATGAGAAACAAGTTACACCAAGGAAAATGTTACCTAGGAACACTCACGTTTACTCTTAGAGCAAGCATTCCTGCAATTACAATACAAAATCTTTTAAATGCAAAAGTAAAGAGAACAATGGTTAAACATAACATGACATTTCATATAGGTAAAATAGAATAAGATACTTCAAGCAAAGCAGAGCAAGACATTTTAAGCAAAGGAAGACAAGAGCTCCCAGCTCTTGGGGAAAACCTGCACTGCCTGTTAACCTACATACAGACAGCGAGGTAGTCCGTCGATATCTGTGGGTGCTCCCTTTTTATATCATTTTGTGGGCTCCTTTGCACGCTACATCTACCTACGTATGCTACCCAAAAGCTTCGTCTGCAGATTTTACCAGACATTTCGTCATTTACCCACTTAATGCTGACAATGGACTGGGTGAAAAGGTCAGTCTCTCAGGCCAATCGCTTATCGTAAGTTCCATAGAGCAAGCAGAAAATAATGGGTATTGTACGGGAATTCAATATATTCATGTATAAAATCTCCTCAGTTCTCCTAACTTGACGCTCTGCGGTTGCCACTTCCTTAAAAGCGGGAAACCTGCCCAGGAAGCAAGTACCAGTCCAGGATGCAGCCTACTGTATGTCGACAGCTTCAGGGGGATGTTGAACTTTGATACCGAGCACGGAGCACTCGGGTAGGGTGGGGGCTACTAGTTTGGATCAGAAGGCCTCGCAGACCTGCCTTCAGACTGCTATACACTAAAATTGCAGAGCTATGGTCAATTTAACAAAGAGGCCTACATATTGAACAGAAGGGCCTACACAGGGGTTTTATGCTGGCTGAGTGGTAAGGATGTCTCAGGATAATTATATAGCAACACAGGACCCGCTGGTCAATTTAATACGGCCTACAAATGCAGCTGGCAGGGCAAGGACAAGGGTCTCATACTTCAGGTGTGGACAGAACGGGCCAGGGGCCCCCTGTGATACAAAATCTACCCTCCTTCAAGGCTGTGGCAATGTAATAGACCATTGTGGGCAGAAGGAAGAGGCAATGGTAGTACAACCATACATGCCAACAGACCCGATTCAGCCAGGAAACGTCCAATGTTTTTAAGCTCAAATGGGCTTTATTTGATCTGTCTCCTGTCTACAATATCCTCTTTTTCAATGTAACTCAAAGGGGAAAATCAATACCCCAGTTTTTTTTTCAAAATCTCCCTCTTACCAAGTTCAAAATGTTCGCAAGTATGGTACATTGGATCATGGAAGGAAATGGGATAGGGACATGGACTTGGATAACAGAGGACAGGAGGGACATGGAGAGGTGCACCAAACTGACCCTGCAGGGCAGGCATCAGGGTTTGCAGCAGCACAATACACCACACAGGGCATGCAGGACGGGAGTGCAGCACAACAATCCATAGAAAGCAAGAGGGAGGGGACAGGACCATGCACATGGACAACAGAGAACAGAGGGGCAAGAGGCAATGGTAGCTAGCTGACCATAATGGACAGACAGGAGAGAAAGCTGCAGTATAACAGACCATAAAGGGCAGGAGGGACGGATCAGGGGCATTACAATGGAACAGACAAGCCAGGAGGGAGGGAGTAGGGCTGGGGGCAAGGGGGCAGGGCAGGAGCAGCAAGATAGCCATGGAGGTCAGGCAGGATGGGCACTAGAAGCAAGACACACCATGAAGAGCAACAGTGAGACTGTGATGGCATACACACAGACCATGGAGGGAAGGTGGGAGGGGGTCAGGGGCAGCTAACTGACCACACAGGGAAGGTGGGAGGGGCCATGGCAGCACAGAAGACCATGCATGGCAAGTGGGAGGGTTAGTGGCAGCACAATGGCTACGATGGGCAAGAAGGAGGGTGGAGGGGCATGCACAAAGGACGATGGAGGATAGAAGGAAGGGTCAGGACCTGTGCACAGACAAGAAAGTTCAGGGGAAGGGACCTCACAACAGACCACACGGGGCAGGCAGGAGGAGCAGTTGCAGCACAACAGACCAGGGAGGGCAGAAGGGTGTGGCAGTACAATGGACCATGTAGGACAGGAGGAAGAGGATAGGGGCATGGCATGTGGACAGGCAGGGTGGAGGTGGCAGGGACAGGTTACAGTCATCTGACAATGCTAGGCAGGTGGGAGGGGAGTGGCAGCTCAACAGAACACTCAGAGTAGATAGGAGTGGCAGGTCCATGGGACATGGTGGGCAAAAAGGATGGAGCAGGGGCATGCACAAAGACATCGGAGGGCAGGGGGAAGGAGAATAGGGGCAGCAAGCTAAGCACAGAGTTTAAGCAGGAGGTCAATGATGGGGCATAGAATTGGGCAATGGAGGGCAGGAGGAGTGGACTGGTACATCATACTAAATTGAGGGCAGTGGCAGCACATCAGACCATGCATGGCAGGAAGGAGGAGGCTAGTCCATGGATTCACACAACAGAGGATAGGGAGGAAGGGGATGGGGCAGCAAGCTAACTGTTCAGAGAAGGCGGGTATTAGGAACTATATTGTTTTTAAAACATTGTGTCTGTGCGAACTACTTAAAATATGAACAAGTATGCAGCATAATCTCACTTTTATTCAGGAAGAAGAGGACGTTTGTGACTGTGACTCCGGGCTCACTTGGCAGAAACACCCCCTGACCCTCCACCCCCTATCGCAAAATGTAATGCCCGTGAAAAGGGTAGGTGAACACAGTGTTATATAGAACATAGTCCTGAGAGCACGATTGAAAATGAAAACTAGATATAGTGTATGGTATAAACTATGCACCAAAAAGTGTGATATAAGATGAACCGGGCGTGAAATATAATATGCAATACATTGTGCGCAATGACAGATTCATTGGAGAGCGCGAGATAGCACAGGCACTAGCGCGTGCTATGCGATATGCGCCTTGGAGTGTAATATGCACAGGGCAGTGTTGTGTAACCTAACTAGTCTCTAAAGTTGTAATATAAAATATGTGCTGGGGAGTGTAACGTTGCATATGCACTGTGACAAAGATATGGATCCCAGATTGTAATATGTATGGCATAGCACTGTGCGTTATAACATAGGCATCGAGAAAGGCACGTTAGATGGGGCAATATAACCCGTGCGAAGACAAGTGTGGCATGACATATTCACGGGGTGGTGTTAAAGTGCACATGGGCTAGAGAGTGTCATAGCATATGCACTAGCTAGTGGAATACAACACAGAGGTGTGTGGCACTCGGCAGGCAATGGTGGGTGTAACACAGCATTGGGCTCTGTCAGGAGCACGCTGTGACTCTCAAGTGATGTTCGTCCCCTTTCCAGAGAGTAAAATAAAAAGTATTACACATCCGGCAGTGGATGTGTGTTTTATTAACCGTGAGGGGGGTTTCTTGCATAGTTTTGGTCGAATTTTTGTCGAATCCCCTTTGAATGGCTTGGTGTGCATGTGTATTAAATGTGCCCGTCAATAGCTACCCATGTTTGTATAAATAAACGACAAGGGTGTCTACCAGGATTAGGCACGGTAGGGCATCAGACATGTCAGAGCTTCACTAGTGGTGTAAATACATTCCACGTGGATTCATTGCATGCATAGTCGCCTTTTAATGAATATCACGCAAATCGTCATGGTGATAGGTACGAACGGTTTGTCCAGCATGTCCTAGGTGTGTCTATAAATATATATTTTTTAAAAATAATAAAAAACAGTGGCCGGCCCTGGGGATTGGGGTCAAAAAAATATAATTAGGAGACTGGCCCTGGGGGATGGGGTCATCAGGGCCAATAAATTAGAATAAGAAGGGGAACCAAACAGCCCCCCTTCTTAAAAAACTAAAATAAATAAAAGACTGGCATCGTGCCGGAGGCCATGCCCCCTCCGTGCAGCACTCTGCAAACGCGCCCCCAACAGGCATCTCCAGTATGCGCCAGGGAGCTGCGCTGCAGCCAGGTGTTCTGAGGCCAAGCCCCTTTTTACACCTCTCTGCAACGCAGCTCTGTGGCGCTTACTGGAGGTACCTAGTGGTCTAGTTTGACCCTAGGGACCCTTAGGATTCAGGGGGACTTAATCTCTCAACTTAGAACAGCCACAGGGCGCGTTTACACAGTGGTGAAGGGAGGGGACGGGGCCTGAGGTGACGTGTGCAAACACGCACTATGGCACGTTTTAAATTGGGGATATAATTTCCCTTCAATACTGAGGGCCCCTGGGGGCTAACTAGCCCACCAAGTGCTTCCAGTAAGCGCCACTGAGCTGCATTGCAGAGAGGTGGTCCAGGCCGTGCCACTTTTTACACCTCTCTGCAACGCAGCTCTGTGGCACTTACTGGAGGTACCTAGTGGGCTAGTTGGACCCTAGGGACCCTCAGGATTCAAATGAACTTAATCTCCCAACTAAAAATGGACACAGGGCGTGTTTACACAGTGGTGAAGGGAGGGGACGGGGCCTGAGTTAACGTGTGCAAAAACGCCCTGTGGCCTGTTTTAAGAGGTAGTTTTAATCCCCATGCCCTATTATACACTAGGGGCTTACAGAGGAGGTCATGCTAATCACAGGGGGACCCCAACGCATAATGTTCCCTAGTGTATGTAGGTGTTTTCACTGTATTCTAAGTGTCTTTTAACATTGCACTGGCTCTAGGACTGGTTAGTCAGACTCAGTTACCACCAGTATCCGTATGAAAAAGTTGAGGGTACAGGATGATTTTGCAACAAGGCTTCTTTCTGCTCTTCTTTTTGTTCTTTCTGCACGTTATCCTTCTTCCTGCACTTATCTTCGTATTTGAGGACTTCTGTTGCTTCTTTCTGCACTTCTTTTGTTTCTTTCTGTGCATTTTTTCTTCTTTCTTCACATGTCCTATCTCTGTAGGCATAGTTAGAAATTAGCATTTAAAAAACCTTTGAAATTCACAGAAAAAACCATAGGTTTCAGGCACGTTATAGTTAGGAATTAGCATTTAAAAAACCTCAGAAATTCACTGAAAAAACCATAGGTTTCAGGGGTGTTATAGTTAGCTGGACTTTTCACTTGTACAAAACCATTGAAATTCCCCCGTTATAGTTAGTTCAGCTAACTATAACTCGCGCGCCCGCAATGCACTGCTGATGACGTCACATATTACATCACTCATGACATGGTCAGTGACATCACTCATGACATCACTGATGACATCTCAAATGACATCACTGATGACATCACTGATGACATCATCCTTGTGATAGAGTGGCAGACCTCCTCTCACCCTAATATAACCTTTGATACACACATTCAAAAATAGAGACTAAAATTTTCAAAACAATGGACATACCAATACCAGTTACAACAACCTCTTCAGTAATTCTAAGATCCACATATACATCCACTCATTCACCAACAGTCCTATACAGTCACTCATACATGTACTCACTCATCATATGTACTCATACACCTATACATCCTGTTACACAATGCCACTCATCCATAGAGTTACTCACACACATAGTCACTCATGCTAATAAAGAATCAAACATACATTTACTTGCATATACAGTTATACACACACCACCATACTTACTTCTACGGAAACTTACACATACTTAGTCTTTTAAACAATCACTTATAGAAACACATACTTATTCATACAGGAACTCTTTCAATCTCTCACTCTCACATATACTCACATATATACACCAATAGTCACATATACTAGTTTAAAACATATGTAGTTACTCATAAAGACACTATTGAGACAGTCATTCACTCACTAACACACCCATACACACACTCATCCACCCATACAGTCCTGCACACATGCTGTGTTCAACACATACAAACAGTGAGTCACTCATTCATGCACCTATGCACTACGTAATACCCCCCACCGAACCATGCAGACACTCAGACTGATACTCAAAAAACCAACTAATAACCTATATAGACACCCATGTAGCTACTCACCAACCCATGCAGCCACTTATACACAAAGTGAGAGACTGATACAGATATTTACATATTTAAACATTACTCACTAAGCCATGTATTCACTATGATACACTTAATCAGTCAGTTACACAATCAATTTTTCAAAAACAAATCATCCATTTAGACACTTATATACCCATTTATTCTTCCATCGACCTTGAGATATACATATATAAAACATATTTAATTTTCAGAAAAACACACATTCACTGGATGATGTCATCAGTGATGTCATCAGTGATGTCATTTGAGATGTCATCAGTGATGTCATGAGTGATGTCACTGACCATGTCATGAGTGATGTAATATGTGACGTCATCAGCAGTGCATTGCGGGCGCGCGAGTTATAGTTAGCTGAACTAACTATAACAGGGGAATTTCAATGGTTTTGTACAAGTGAAAAGTCCAGCTAACTATAACACCCCTGAAACCTATGGTTTTTTCAGTGAATTTCTGAGGTTTTTTAAATGCTAATTCCTAACTATAACGTGCCTGAAACCTATGGTTTTTTCTGTGAATATATATATATTCACAGAAAAAAACATAGGTTTCAGGCACGTTATAGTTAGGAATTAACATTTAAAAAACCTCAGAAATTCACTGAAAAAACCATAGGTTTCAGGGGTGTTATAGCTAGCTGGACTTTTCACTTGTACAAAACCATTGAAATTCCCCCGTTCTAGTTAGTTCAGCTAACTATAACTCACGCGCCCGCAATGCACTGCTGATGACGTTACATATTACATCACTCATGACATGGTCAGTGACATCACTCATGACATCACTGATGACATCTCAAATGACATCACTGATGACATCACTGATGACATCATCCAGTGAATGTCTGTTTTTCTGAAAATTAAATATGTTTTATATATGTATATCTCAAGGTCGATGGAAGAATAAATGGGTATACAAGTGTCTAAATGGATGATTTGTTTTTGAAAAATTGATTGTGTTACTGACTGATTGAGTGTATCATAGTGAATACATGGCTTAGTGAGTAATGTTTAAATATGTGAATATCTGTATCAGTCCCTCACTTTGTGTATAAGTGGCTGCATGGGTTGGTGAGTAGCTACATGGGTGTCTATATAGGTTATTAGTTGGTTGTTCACCTACCCTTTTCACGGGCATTACATTTTGCGATAGGGGGTGGAGGGTCAGGGGGTGTTTCTGCCAAGTGAGCCCGGAGTCACAGTCACAAACGTCCTCTTCTTCCTGAATAAAAGTGAGATTATGCTGCATACTTGTTCATATTTTAAGTAGTTCGCACAGACACACGTTTTAAAAACAATAAAGTTCCTAATACCCGCCTTCTCTGAACAGTTAGCTTGCTGCCCCATCCCCCTCCTCCCTATCCTCTGTTGTGTGAATCCATGGACTAGCCTCCTCCCTCCTGCCATGCATGGTCTGATGTGCTGCCACTGCCCTCAATTTAGTATGATGTACCAGTCCCCTCCTCCTGCCCTCCATTGCCCAATTCTATGCCCCATCATTGACCTCCTGCTTAAACTCTGTGCTTAGCTTGCTGCCCCTATTCTCCTTCCCCCTGCCCTCCGATGTCTTTGTGCATGCCCCTGCTCCATCCTTTTTGCCCACCATGTTCCATGGACCTACCACTCCTATCTACTCTGAGTGTTCTGTTGAGCTGCCACTCCCCTCCCACCTGCCTAGCATTGTCAGATGACTGTAACCTGTCCCTGCCCCCTCCACCCTGCCTGTCCACATGCCATGCCCCTATCCTCTTCCTCCTGTCCTACATGGTCCATTGTACTGCCACACCCTTCTGCCCTCCCTGGTCTGTTGTGCTGCAACTGCTCCTCCTGCCTGCCCCGTGCGGTCTGTTGTGAGGCCCCTTCCCCTGAACTTTCTTGTCTGTGCACAGGTCCTGACCCTCCCTTCTATCCTCCATCGTCCTTTGTGCATGCCCCTGCACCCTCCTTCTTGCCCATCATAGCCATTGTGCTGCCACTAACCCTCCCACTTGCCATGCATGGTCTTCTGTGCTGCCATGGCCCCTCCCACCTTCCCTGTGTGGTCAGTTAGCTGCCCCTGACCCCCTCCCACCTTCCCTCCATGGTCTGTGTGTATGCCATCACAGTCTCACTGTTGCTCTTCATGGTGTGTCTTGCTTCTAGTGCCCATCCTGCCTGACCTCCATGGCTATCTTGCTGCTCCTGCCCTGCCCCCTTGCCCCCAGCCCTCTGTTTTTACATGTGCAGACCCCTACTCCCTCCCTCCTGGCTTGTCTGTTCCATTGTAATGCCCCTGATCCATCCCTCCTGCCCTTTAGGGTCTGTTATGCTGCAGCTTTCTCTCCTGTCTGTCCATTATGGTCAGCTAGCTACCATTGCCTCTTGCCCCTCTGTTCTCTGTTGTCCATGTGCATGGTCCTGTCCCCTCCCTCTTGCTTTCTATGGATTGTTGTGCTGCACTCCCGTCCCGCATGCCCTGTGTGGTGTATTGTGCTGCTGCAAACCCTGATGCCTGCCCTGCAGGGTCAGTTTGGTGCACCTCTCCATGTCCCTCCTGTCCTCTGTTATCCAAGTCCATGTCCCTACCCCATTTCCTTCCATGATCCAATGTACCATACTTGCGAACATTTTGAACTTGGTAAGAGGGAGATTTTGAAAAAAAACTGGGGTATTGATTTTCCCCTTTGAGTTACATTGAAAAAGAGGAGATTGTAGACAGGAGACAGATCAAATAAAGCCCATTTGAGCTTAAAAACATTGGACGTTTCCTGGCTGAATCGGGTCTGTTGGCATGTATGGTTGTACTACCATTGCCTCTTCCTTCTGCCCACAATGGTCTATTACATTGCCACAGCCTCTCTTGCAAGTCCTGTATTGTTGGTTTGTTGCCCCTGCCCCCCTTTCCACTGCCCTCCATAGTCTGTTGTGCTGCCACGGCCCTTCCTGCCTGCTCAGTGTGGTTAAATTGTTGCCTTTGCATCCTCCTACCTGCCTTCAATTTTCAGAGTCCGTGCCCCTGGCCTGTGCCTCTCAACAGTATCCTAATGAACAACTAGATTGCTAACATTCTATATTTATTACAAAAGTGTGGAACGCCTGACGTCATCTTGATGTAATCAAAACTGTAATACCTAGAGCATTTCCTTTAGAAATTACATATATGAGAGGGTCTTATTGGCATCAAAATTATGGTTAGTGCTCTAAAAGACTAAAATAAGGACATATTTTCTGAGTTTTCAAATAGCGACAAAGCACTTTTAAATTATTTGTTATCTTTATGTTTTTTTATCCAGTTGACCCCTTGATTAAATGTTGCACTTAGGGGAGAGGATGTGGTGTTACTTCCAGAACTGCAGACTTTGCAACTGGGGAACCAGGTTGGAGTTTCTGCTTCAGCTCGACATTCTGTGATTTTGGTCAAATCACTTAGTCTCCCCATGTCTACAACCAAAATGAATTTGTTCTTGTGTGATGTAACCAATGCTCATGTAAAGCACTCCAATACCTGACAAGTCTGCACTATATAACACTGCAAAAACACAAAATAATAAGTGTTTTGCACACTTCTGTCATTGGGCTATATTTGGGCTACATCTGGGTGATTTTGGGCTATATTTGGGCTCTTTTGTCTCCGGTGGCCATCTTGGGAGATTTATTTGTTATGAAGTTTCCTAATTTCCTCATGTACTGCAGTCTCCTCAGTAGGAAATGCTTTCAGTTTTTTACTTTGATTTCATCATGAAGGTATTCAGATATGTCACACATTTGCCATAAATTCTGAAAGTTAGCACTCTAGTTGCTCATTAGATCACTGTAGTAAAACTACTGTTCCCAATGGAAGTCTGCTCCGGGTATTAAAAGTGCATGTTTCAGTCTGCATGTCAGAATTTTTTAATGAAATAGAAGAGGATTTGAGAAGTCACTCAAAATGTGCCCTCGTTTTCTTTCTTCAGCATTAATCATAATGTCTATGGCAAAATGAACCCCCTCATTGTGTTCCTTTTTAAATTAAATGTGTTAAGTGTTACCAGTTTATTCCAATCAAGATGGCTTCAGGTGTGCCATACTTTGGTCATAATGAAGACAGTAAGCGCTCTAGTTGTTTTTAAGAACACTCTGGGACATTCTGTCATTGGGCTATACTTGGGCTACATCTGGGTGATATTTGGGCTATATTTGGGCTCTTTTGTCTCTGGTGGCCATCTTGGGAGACTTATTTGTTATGAAGTTTCCTAATTTCCTCATTTACTGCAGTCTCCTCAGTAGAAAATACTTTCAGTTTTTTACTTTGATTCCATCAAGAAGGCATTCAGATGTGTCACACATTTGCCATAAATTCTGAATGTTAGCACTCTTTTTGCTCATTAGATCACTGTAGTAAAGCTACTGCTCACCAGGGAAAACTGCTGCTGGTATTGAAAGTGCATGTTTCAGTCTGCATGTCAGAATTTTTTAATGAAATAAAAGAGGATTTCAGAAGTCAAAATGTGCCCTAGTTTTTCTTTCTGCAGCACTAATCATACTTGTTATGGAAAAATGAACCCCCTCATTTTGTCCTTTTTGAATTAAATGTTTTAAGAGTTACCACTTTAATCCAAGCAAGATGGCTTCAGGTGTGCCATACGTTTATCATAAGTAGGACTGTTAGCGCTCTAGTTGTTCTTTGAAACACTCTGGGAAGCTGCAGTAGAACACATAGGAATCAACTGACAGTCTCTGCCCTTGTTGGATGTACATGTTTTACTGAGAATGTCAGACTTCATTCTCACATGACTGAGAAAGATAATGTGAATTTACAGAAAATAAGCTCTCAGTTTAGCTTATAGATCACCTTCCAAACCTCTGTGGGAAAAGCATGAGAAAATATTTTTCTCTCAATCATGATATCCCAGCAGAAGGCTTTTTCACATGGTGAAATCACCTTAGAACATACCACAATTCCTAAAATGAGTATGGTACCATCAACAAATGATTTATAATGTAACTAAAGTCTTAAAACCGTCTATTAACTGCAATGCTTTTTAATGAGGTGCTATCATGTATATTGGTCCCAAGATGGCTGCCAACACTTCTTGGATGAAGTGCTGACAGCCAATCAGATCTCAGGATGAGATGTGTGGTTAGGCTCCGCCCACATATATATATGGTTTTACTTTTGATTTTCTCAGGAACTACTGAACAGATTGACACCAGACCTGCAAAAGGCACTTCCCTGAGCTGAGGACTACCTCTCTGCCAAATTTCAAGTAATTCTGTTCAGCCGTTCGGGCTGTACCTTGGACTAAAGGTCCCTATGGAAAATTGCATGGGGAAAACGCGTTTTGGGACCCCCCTTTTTTCTCAGCCCCTGCTTGACGAATAGCCCCAAGACTTTCAGGGTAGGAGCGGAGCGGAGCGCCCCACCTATTTTGAAAATTTCGCGAGGATTCGTCAACTGGCGCCAAAGTTATTCCAAATAGAATGTTGCGGATTTCCTATGGAAACACGGTCCTAACTATAACTATCTACTGGCGAGTAGTTAATATATATATATATATATATATATATATATATATATATATATATATCACTGAGCAAAATGTCCATTTGACAGTGGGAGCTCCTTAGCCAGCTGGTGCCCGCGTCGAGACCAGGACAGGGTCTCGTACGAAATCTTGCTCAAAGATGAAGTACACGGCACACCTCTTGATGATTTTAGAGTGGTTTATTCAGTTCGTGACTGTCTCCTACGCGTTTCGAACCGTAGTTCCTGATCACGGTAGAGTGTTATTCTAGTCCTTTTTCAATTTCCTCTTAAATACACTTTGACTCTTTCTAGTGCATTCTGGGTTGAGTAGTTTTTACACACATATATTTTTTTATATATATACATTTTTCACAAAACCTTATTGTTTATCGCGCTAGTTATTCTCTTATCTGAGTGGCAAGTTTGAGCACCAGAAAGCAGGGTAATTTGGATCTGGTTTTTACTTTTATCGAGTGACCTCCATGTTGTGATAGGCACGGTCCACTTATAGTAGCGGACGTGCCAAAATTGGTGACTTGTCCAATATATTTTATATGGTTACACATGGGGTAAGCTTACGAACTGAGTGTTCAAGGGTTGATGGGCTGAGTGCCCCTTACTTTGCTTTCGATTACTCATGTCACCGGTCAGATAGAGAATGTGCGAGCATCATTGTTGTTGATGCAACTGCTGTGTAGGTATTGTTAACTTTGTCAACACAGTCAGGATGTATGCACACAATTTTACTGCAAGCATGTTATTAAGAGTTCATCAACAGAGCAAATTTGATTTCAGGAAGCTGAGTGCTGTTGGGCTTTTTGTTCTTTTTTGTTTCTTGTCTCTCCTTCTTTTTCCAATCAGTTTCAAAGGTGAACATACATCTCCTCATCCCCATTAAGGCCCAGCGGTTGTTTTGTTCTGAACCTCATGATCATACTGGACTCTAGGCGGCGTAGTTTTTGTACTCGGTTCCCTCCACGTTCATTTGTTGGAACTGTTATTAGTCCTGAGTATTTAATGTCTAGCCATGTTTTGTCCTTGTGCATGATCATGTGTTTCGCGATTGCGTATGTGTTGTCCATATTTTGTATCGCTCGGATGTGTTCCAATATCCGTTTCTTAAGGGGACAGATCGTACTCCCTATATATTGTTTTCCACAATAGCATTGGAGAATGTATACTACATGTGTAGATTCACATGTGATGGTTTCCTTTATTTCAAAGGTTTTGCCCGTTGGATCACTCAAGTTTTTCAGGTTTTTGCCGATTTTGCATGCCTTGCAGGATGTGCATTTGGTGAACCCCTTAGATCTCATCTGTAGCCAAGTTTCCGTTTTTTTGTTTTCGAAGTGGCTTCTGATCAAGTGGTCAGTGAGATTCGGCGCCCTCCTGAATGAGACCAAAGGCCGATCTCCAATGGAGTTTCCTATGTCTGGATCTTTTTTGAGCACATTCCAGTATTTGGTTATTCTTTTTTGAATTTCATAGCTCTCTTTGCTATAGGTGAGTATTAGTCGTGGTTGATTGTTATTAGATTTTCTAATACTTTTTTGACTGTATGGATTGTCATCTGTGTCTGTGCTGTTCTCTTGACTGCTCCTTTGTTCTTTTTTGGTCAGTAATGTGTCCGGTCTTGTTTTTTGTCTTGCTTTCATTTCGCCTCGTCTTATGTCTGCATATTTATATCCGCGTTGTTTGAAGCGTTCTTTTGTTTCTTCAAATTTCTCTTCCATTTCCTGCTCCTCCGAGCAACCCTTGAACACTCAGTTCGTAAGCTTACCCCATGTGTAACCATATAAAATATATTGGACAAGTCACCAATTTTGGCACGTCCGCTACTATAAGTGGACCGTGCCTATCACAACATGGAGGTCACTCGATAAAAGTAAAAACCAGATCCAAATTACCCTGCTTTCTGGTGCTCAAACTCGCCACTCAGATAAGAGAATAACTAGCGCGATAAACAATAAAGTTTTGTGAAAAATGTATATATATAAAAAAATATATGTGTGTAAAAACTACTCAACCCAGAATGCACTAGAAAGAGTCAAAGTGTATTTAAGAGGAAATTGAAAAAGGACTAGAATAACACTCTACCGTGATCAGGAACTACGGTTCGAAACGCGTAGGAGACAGTCACGAACGGAATAAACCACTCTAAAATCATCAAGAGGTGTGCCGTGTACTTCATCTTTGAGCAAGATTTCGTACGAGACCCTGTCCTGGTCTCGACGCGGGCACCAGCTGGCTAAGGAGCTCCCACTGTCAAATGGACATTTTGCTCAGTGATTAATTCAGGACAGAGGAGAGCCCAGCGGAAGAAACTGCCGTTCCAAAAACCTTTCTTTGAAGGCACAACATGCGGATGATTGAAGCCGGGGCCACTATAGGCAGACACTAAGTGATCGGAATCATCATCTACAATCATACGCCTATCAATGGAACCGCAGTAGCAAAAGTGACGGAACGCACCAAAGAAACCAGGTTGAGCGCTGCCGTTTGGGGTTGGAGGACGCCATAACGACGAAAATCTCCCGGGTAAGAACAATTTTTCTTTCTTTGCGAGTCACATACGCTGCAGCGAGATTACAGCGCAGTCAAACAGTTACTGAAACACACGCTGGGAAACAAATACACAGTGTTTCCTTTCTCTCTTGATGTAAATCGTTTAAAAAGTTCATGACTCGGGGTTAAATCTAGCTTATCCCCGCTCACTAAAGAACCATCACGAGTGTCTTTTCAAGTCCTGACTAATAAAGCGCAAACTCAAAAAAACGTCTTCAAAAACGCGCTATACACAGTGCCTGCGTTAAATACAACTGGTGACAGAACCCACAGCGTCTCGCACTTTGGGGCCATTATGGAGGAAAGGGCTGCCAAGAGAACATCCAAAGCGCAGAACATGTTTCAAAGAAGCTCAGGGGCTTCGAAAAACGCCAACTCAACAGACAAAAGATCGCAACCCCAAATTACCACCATCAAACAACTATTCATACAGCTTGAAAAATTACTACGCAAGGAAACCTCACGAAGTTGGGAGATTATCACTCTGGAAAAATACATCGAATGTGACATGGTACCCAGAGGGCTTCGCATTTTCACTCTCCCAAACCACCCAGACACGAAATCCGAAATGCTTGAAGAGTGGGGCAGGAACAACATGGAGTGTTCCAAAAACATGATGCATATAATTATCAAATATGCTAAAAAAGATGTAGATGAACTACAACAGAAAATATCAGAACTTGAGACTCAAATCACAGCATCAAGTGAAAACAGTGAGGTAATCAAGAAACTACGAGCTGACATGGATCGCAATCTTGATAAACATGAAGAAGAAGTACAGGAGAGGAAACAACGCAAGTTTCGTAGAGATGAGGACGACTACGAATTTGGAACCATCTTCACATTTGCAAAAAAATTCGAAATTTATAAACAACAATGGGAGATACAACCTAATGTAGATACAGGTGCTGGCTATACAACAAGCGGCTCTGAATCAGATCCAGGCGAAGGAGAACAAAGACAAACAGGCCTGCGCAAATTCTCTTTTTTAGAGGAGATGAAATTGCTCCATCAAGAGCAACAGACGCCCAGAGACAAACCAAGAGGACGTGGATCAGGGAGAACCAGGGCAAGGGGAAGGGGATTCTCTCACTCAAGAGACCAAGGAAAACAAGAAGAAGTAAGCGGCCCAAGCGGAAGATACAACCTAAGGAACCGCGCGGTGGTGAGGAAATAAAGTGTAACAACTGTGAAATCCCAAATCTGGTCATCAACCTATCCAGATATACCTTATCTCAATCTGAAACAACCCTTCTCAACAAAGGACTATCATTCTGCCCAGAGAAACATCAGGACCCCCTGGAAACCAAAATAGACTTATACAAATATGTAAGGAAATTAAAACTAAAAAAATACTTTGCCAGACACTCGCCCAAAGCGAACTCAGATCAAACCCGATTGTTCGATCCTGAAAACTCAGAAATTTACAGAATCTCTGATGCACCACACCTGAGAACAGCTTATGAATTAGCAAATGAGACAGATGCTTCCCAATTAACAGATACCCAAATCTTGGGGGAAATGGGGTTACAACTGAACAAACGCATGCCAACCACATTCAAGAAAAAATCCAAGTTTTGCCCAGCGTTGCATCCAGGGAACAAAATTGATATCTTTTACGATCTGGTATTGGGAGAAATAGACACCATGCGGAATGTCACCTCAAAGAATAAACGGGAAAATCTAACCAAAAAAGAACGAAAGGCCATACAATCTTTAAAGAACAACAATGAAATCGAAATCAAACCGGCCGACAAGGGCGGAAACATTGTAGTGCTTGACAAACAGCACTACATAGAAGAAGCAATGCGCCAATTGAATGTAATTAAAAACTACAAAAATCTGGTAAAAGACCCAACAGATACACTAATATCAGACCTACAAAGAAAACTAAACATGTGGCAAGAGAAAGGTCTGCTGACAGAAAATGAAAAAGGATTCTTAATGGTTGAATACCCAATTATGCCAACCATCTATTTCCTCCCAAAGGTGCACAAAACACTCAACAAACCACCAGGTCGTCCAATCATCTCGAGCTGTGGAAGCCTGTACTAAAACATATCAACGTATGTAGACTTTTATCTAGCACCCCTTGTAACAACTTTGAGTTCCTATATAAAGGACACTGGGGACTTTCTGCGAATACTCATGAATACTGAATGGCAACCAACCTACCTACTGGTAACCATTGACATGGTGTCACTTTACACCTCAATTGATCATCAAAAGGGACTGAACGCTATCCAATACTTTCTCAAACAGAGGCCTATGAATGAATTAGAGCATTCCAAGATGCTGATTGAAATGATCACCATGTGCCTGTACAATAATGTTTTCTTATTTAACAAAAAAATCTATGCCCAATGCTGCGGTACCGCTATGGGAGTTTCTTTCTCTCCAAGCTATGCGAATCTGATGATGGGGTGGTGGGAGAGGAACATAGCTTGGAGAGAGGAAAACGACCATCACATGTCAAACGTAGCCCTTTGGTTACGATTCATAGACGATCTATTTGTACTATGGAGAGGAACTGAGAAACAATTTCAAGATTTCTTCGAGGAGCTCAACGAGAATGATGTAGGTTTGAAATTCACTTACAACATAAGCCCGAAAGAAATCGAATTCCTAGACACGAAGGTATACGTCAAGGACAACCAATTGCACACTACAGTCTACCGCAAAAAAACAGCAACAAATAGTCTGCTCCATGGATTAAGCTTTCATCCCCAAGCACTTTTGCGGATGAAAAGAAACTGCTCGGAGGAGCAGGAAATGGAAGAGAAATTTGAAGAAACAAAAGAACGCTTCAAACAACGCGGATATAAATATGCAGACATAAGACGAGGCGAAATGAAAGCAAGACAAAAAACAAGAGCGGACACATTACTGACCAAAAAAGAACAAAGGAGCAGTCAAGAGAACAGCACAGACACAGATGACAATCCAGACAGTCAAAAAAGTATTAGAAAATCTAATAACAATCAACCATGACTAATACTCACCTATAGCAGAGAGAGCTATGAAATTCAAAAAAGAATAACCAAATACTGGAATGTGCTCAAAAAAGATCCAGACATAGGAAACTCCATTGGAGATCGGCCTTTGGTCTCATTCAGGAGGGTGCTGAATCTCACTGACCACTTGATCAGAAGCCACTTCGAAAACAAAAAAACGGAAACTTGGCTACAGATGAGATCTAAGGGGTTCACCAAATGCACATCCTGCAAGGCATGCAAAATCGGCAAAAACCTGAAAAACTTGAGTGATCCAACGGGCAAAACCTTTGAAATAAAGGAAACCATCACATGTGAATCTACACATGTAGTATACATTCTCCAATGCTATTGTGGAAAACAATATATAGGGAGTACGATCTGTCCCCTTAAGAAATGGATATTGGAACACATCCGAGCGATACAAAATATGGACAACACATACGCAATCGCGAAACACATGATCATGCACAAGGACAAAACATGGCTAGACATTAAATACTCAGGACTAATAACAGTTCCAACAAATGAACGTGGAGGGAACCGAGTACAAAAACTACACCGCCTAGAGTCCAGTATGATCATGAGGTTCAGAACAAAACAACCGCTGGGCCTTAATGGGAATGAGGAGATGTATGTTCACCTTTGAAACTGATTGGAAAAAGAAGGAGAGACAAGAAACAAAAAAGAACAAAAAGCCCAACAGCACTCAGCTTCCTGAAATCAAATTTGCTCTGTTGATGAACTCTTAATAACATGCTTGCAGTAAAATTGTGTGCATACATCCTGACTGTGTTGACAAAGTTAACAATACCTACACAGCAGTTGCATCAACAACAATGATGCTCGCACATTCTCTATCTGACCGGTGACATGAGTAATCGAAAGCAAAGTAAGGAGCACTCAGCCCATCAACCCTTGAACACTCAGTTCGTAAGCTTACCCCATGTGTAACCATATAAAATATATTGGACAAGTCACCAATTTTGGCACGTCCGCTACTATAAGTGGACCGTGCCTATCACAACATGGAGGTCACTCGATAAAAGTAAAAACCAGATCCAAATTACCCTGCTTTCTGGTGCTCAAACTCGCCACTCAGATAAGAGAATAACTAGCGCGATAAACAATAAAGTTTTGTGAAAAATGTATATATATAAAAAAATATATGTGTGTAAAAACTACTCAACCCAGAATGCACTAGAAAGAGTCAAAGTGTATTTAAGAGGAAATTGAAAAAGGACTAGAATAACACTCTACCGTGATCAGGAACTACGGTTCGAAACGCGTAGGAGACAGTCACGAACTGAATAAACCACTCTAAAATCATCAAGAGGTGTGCCGTGTACTTCATCTTTGAGCAAGATATATATATATATATATATATATATATATATATATATATATTCCCTCAAAAAGGTTTCAGGGACGTTATAGTTAGGAAATAGAATTAAAAGAAACCTTAAAAAATTCACTGAAAAAAACAGGTTACCGGGACGTTGTAGTTAGATTTACATTACACTCGTACAAATACTTAGAAATTCAGCAGTTATAGTTACCTGAGCTAACTATAACTTACACCCCCACAATGCTCTACTTATGGCCTCACGTATTACATCACTCAAGACATGCTCAGTGACATCACTGATGACTTATAAAATGACATCATCCAGTAACCGTAAGGGTGTTAATGTTTCTAATAAATGCCATCTGAGTGGTTGTGATACTATGTAAATCTCTCTGTGAGAAGCTCTCTAAGTGGCTGTGTAGGTGTGTGAGGCGGTGTCTTAGTAGTTGCATGGGTATGTGAGTGGGCATGTGAGGGGCTGTATGGATGGGTTAGTGCGTTTGTGAGTACCTGTATGGGTGAGTGAGTGGCTGTGTGATTGGCTGTATTGGACAGTGAGCAGGTGTGTGACTAGCTGTGTAGATGAATCAGTGGCTGTCTGATGTGCTGCATAGGTGTGTGAGTATGTGTGTAAGTAGCTGAATGGGTGCCTGTTTGAGTGGTTGTATGGCTAAGGCACTGGGTGTGTGAACGGCTGTATAGGTTACTGAGTAGTTTGAACATGAGTATAGGTGAGTGACTGGGTGTGAGTGCCTGTATAGAAGAGTGAATGTCTATGTGAATGGGTGTAAGAGTCAGTTAGTGGGTGTGCAAGTGGTTGTATGGATGTGTGACAGGGTATGTAACTGGTTGTGTGAGTGATTGAGCAGGTGCATGACTATGGGTAAGTATGAGGGCACATAAGTGGCTGTATGGGTGAGTGAATGGGTGTGTGAGTGCATCGGTGGGTAAGTGTGTGTGCGAGTGGCTGTATGGGTAAGTGCATAGTTGTGTGACTGGCTGTATGGCTCAGTAAGTGAGTGTGAAAGAGGTTGTATGGGAGAGTATGTGGCTGTGTCAGTTACTGTTTAGGTGACTGAGTACATGTGTTAGTATGTGTATGAGTAAGTGAGTGGGTGTGTGAGTATCTGTATGGGTGAGTGACTGGTTGTGTGAATGCCTGTATGAGTGAGTTAGTGGGTGTGTGAGTGAGTGGCTCTATGGATGAGTGAATGGGTGTGAAAGTCGTATGGGTCTGTAAATGGGTATGTGAGTGGTTGTATAGGTGTATGAGTGGTTGTATGGAGGTATCCATGGGAGTGTGAGTGGTTCTGTGGATGATATCATCAGTAATGTCATTTGAGATGTCATCAGTGATGTCATCAGTGATGTCACTGACCATGTCATGAATGATGTAATATGTGACATCATCAGCAGTGCATTGCGGGGCCGCGAGTTATAGTTAGCTGAACTAACTATAACGGGGGAATTTCTATGGTTTTGTACGAGTGAGATGTCCAACTAACTATAATGTCCCTGAAACCTTTGGTTTTTTCAGTGAATTTCTAACATTTTTTAAATGCTAATTCCTAACTATAACGTGCCTGAAACCTATGGTTTTTTCAGTGAATTTCAATGGTTTTTTAAATGCTAATGTCTAACTATAACGTGCCTGAAACCTATGGTTTTTTCAGTGAATTTCAATGGTTTTTTAAATGCTAATTTCTAACTATGCCTACAAAGTTAGGACATGTGAAGAAAGAGGAAGAAAAGCGCAGCAAGAAGCCAGACAAATGCAGAAAGAGGCAACAGAAGTCCAGAAAGATGAAGAAAAGGGCAGGAAGAAGCAAGAGATGTGCAGAAAGAACCAACAGAGGAGCAGAAAGTCCTCCTGTGTCCCCAACTTTTTTGTGATGGGTACTGGTGGTAACTGACTCTGACTAACCAGGACCGGAGCCAGTGCTATGCTAAAAGACACTTAGAATACAGTGAAAACACCTACATGCACTAGGGAACACTATGCGTTGGGGTACCCCTGTAATGAGCATGACCTCCTCTGTATTTGCCATGAGGTAGTGCCTGGGTCATTGCATAAGTACATGGGTAGTGACTGGATGATTAGAGTGCCGCAAGGACAGTGCATGGTGATTTTATAACTGCTTGGGTTTTGGCGGAGTGATTGGATAAGTACATGATGCTGGATGGGTGATTGGAGGAGTGCATGGGTAGTGACAGAGGGATTTATGGAGTGCATGGGAACAACCTGGGTAATTGAAGGAGTGAATCAGTACTGTGTAGGTGGTTAGAGGTCTGCATCGGTAGTGCACAGGGGATTGTAGCAGTGCATGTGTTAGTGCCTGGGTCACTCCATGAGTACATGGGTACTGACTGGAAGATTAGAGTACTGCAAGGAGAGTGCATGGTGAATATATAAGTGCCTGGGTTTTGGTGGAGTGATTGGATAAGTACATGGTGCTCGCTGGGTGATCGGAGGAGTGCATGGTTAGTGACAGGGCAATGGCTGGACTGCATGGGTACTGCTCAGGGTATTGTAGCAGTGCATGAATTAGTGCATGGGTCATTGCATGAGTGCATGGGTAGTGACTAGATGATTAGAGTGCTGCAAGGAGAGTGCATGGTGAATTTATAAGTGCTTGGGTTTTGGTGGAGTGATTGTGTAAGTACACACATGTCACATCAGGCCCCACCTCCTCCCTTCACCTCTGTGCAAACGTGCACCCTGGCGGGTTTTAATTTGGGGGATTAATTCCCCTTGAATCCTGAGGGTCCCTGGGGGCCAACTAGCCCACCATGCACCTCCAGTAAGCGCCACAGAGCTGCGCTGCAGAGGGGTGGTCCAAGGCCACGCCCCTTTTTACACTTCTCTGCAACGCAACTCTGTGGCGCTTACTGGACATACCTGGTGGGCTAGTTGGCCCCCAGGGACCCTCAGGATTGAAGGGGACTTAATCCCCCAATTTACAATGTGCCAGGGGGTGCATTTGCACACTTGGTATGTCAATCCTCGCCCCTTCTGTGCACCACTGTGAAAATGCACCCCCTGGCGCGTTATAAATTGGGGGATTAATTCCCCTTGAGTCCTGAGGGTCCCTGGGGGCCAACTAGCCCACCAGCTTGTTTGGACCTAGTATCATGCAAATCAGTGTTGAGCCTGTTCCTAATGGGAACAGTCTAGCCCGAATTGCCAGGTCTTCCCTGGACTGGAAAACAAGCATCCTGGGACCGGTTTCATGGGTGTCACTCCTCATCAGTCAGGCTAGTTTGAATCTGGTTGCGTTGCCAGCATGGAACCCACGTCTGGGCATAACCTTCAAACATTCACTCCCAATCCAGTCTGGGACTAAATCCATTTTTATTGCTTGTCACAGCATTCCAGTTTGAACCTAGCCATATGCAAATCGATTTTGACCCTGATCCTCATTGGAACAAGTACCAGACCAGGTACTCCCTGGACCAAACAACAAGCATCTTGGGACCGGTTTGGGTGTATCACCCCTCATCATCATCTTTGTTTTGCATGTATATGCATTACACAGTAGGTAAAGCAGAACTTTACAAACAACAAACATGACTATGTCGATGAATCCCCTCATACTTTCTGAAAGTACACCCTTGGTTCTCAAACTGGTCTAGTCGTGTTTTCCCCACTCCTTTAGTAATACGTTCATCCCTTTCTACAGTTCAGATGTCACTATACAATGCATATTCCTTCCATTGCTCGTAGATATTCCAGTACATCTTGTCCGTAAGTGGTGTTCTGTTCCTGCATCTAACCCCCGCCTGGCCGCAAACATCTATTTACTCATCTCCTTATGTTGTAATGGAGATGATTGTTCTTCTCCATCTCCATTCCTTTCCCTGAAAGCAGTAATTATGTTTGCCCGTGCATTCAGCTACTTTATTGTCCCTATGGGATATCCGAATATGAGATTTACCTGCCAGTGCCCATTCCATTGTGTCCCTTGCACAGAGTGTAGTTGCTGGGGCCCCGAGTGACAGTCATCCCATGGCTAAGCGCTGTTTCGCTAATTAACAGTGCAAGGTGTAGGAATTTGTATTGCATCTTCCCTCGTTTTGACTTTTTGAGGATTCCCAATAGGCAATGTCATGGGGTGAGTAAAAAGCAGGTGATCCCCGTTACTCCTTGGAGGCGAAGCACAACGACCTGCCAATATGTCATCACCTCAGGACCACTCCAAGCTAATCCACATCTCAGGCAGGCTGCTGTGTGACCGACATATATTCTGCTTAATTTGATCGGGGTAAGGTAGGTACGTTCTACATAGTTAAAGTGTATTCATTTGAATCTAGTGTTGCTAGATGTCCCCATGACAAATGCACATGTTGTTCTCCAGTCAGCATCAGTAAGCTGTGCCCAGAGGTCTGTGCTCCAAGCGGCTCTAGCTGCCAGGTTCTTCCTAGGCCCGTCAGCCTTCAGGGCCTTATACAGCGGTGATACTGATGTCCACCCTCTCCTGTGTTGAGCATCGTTTGTAGAGTCTCAGCTCGGAGAGGTGCATCGGGGAACTCTGCCCAGATGTACCTTTCCTGGAAGTCCTTGCTAGTTTTTCATATTGTAGGTATTGTCCTTCCGCACCTGAAATGAGCCCAATCATTAAGGTTGCTTGACCTTGGCCAGGGGCAGGCTTTGGGCCTGTAAGAAGTGGATGCTGCTTCCATTTCTCCACATAGTGGGAGCCTTTTTGGGAGACCCATATATTGTGCTTCAGGGGCTTCGTCACCCTCCAAGCAGCCCCTATCTGGAAACCAAAATGTCACCCTCCTCCTTTGTCGGGGGATACTGGCTCCTTATGAGATATGTCTGCTCTACCCAGTGTCTTCTGCGACCTCCAGTTGAAAGCTCCAGATGGGTTGCTCCATACGAGGCACACACGTTTAGAGGCTCAGTTGCCCTGGAGTCCTCCAGAACCAAGAATGGCGATGCTAGCATCGCTAGCCATGATCTGCCTGGCTCTACTGACTCCAGCCTCAAGTTCTTTGGATTCTCCCAAAGTGCCACTACCACCTCCTACTCCTCCTCCCCTCTCTAACTGCCCCTCTAATGATCCCTGACACTGACTGTGACAGAGACAATCTTCATGAGAAAGTTATCTCAAAAGCAGCCATGATGATATTGTGGGATAAGTAGGACTTAAGCAGAGGAGCCTTCTCTACCTAAGTCAAGGTCCTTGTACTAGTTTAAAAAAAAATCAATAATGTTTGGTGTTAAAAGGGAGGGAAAGAGGTAGCCATCTAGTTGGCGAATTGAATAATGTGAAGCCAGAAAACCTGGGGCCAATCCTGGCTTCCCCGCTTAACCAAATTGTTTGATACTAGGCAAATATTTTAATTTATTGAGTCTCTTTTTTTTTCGTTATCACATACGGGAGTGTCTACCAATAGTGAGTTCAGGGAGTACACTGTACAGAAATATTGTGATGTATTAAGGTGGAACTCTTCTTCATGTTCAAAAGAAATATTTTTCTAATTTTCTAGAGATATTTTCACATGGTATTTGTTGTATGATTTAGATGGCATCGATTTTTAGGGCTCGGCTCGTGCATGGGTTTCGAGCCAAGCCAGACCCTTTGCTCTGGCTTGGCTCTTCCTGTTAATTTGTTGGCTCGCCCACGTCTAACTGAGTATTGGTAAAAAACTCACTCTTTCAAAAGGTTAATAAATGAATCTACACTAAACACAGGCCAGTGACAGAGGAGACAATTTGTATAGCCAGCAAGTTCCCACACCAGTCCTTCATTTTTGCCGAAGCTCTTAAAAGATGTAAGAGCCCCGCATCCATAACATCAGCATGGCTGGATATAGCGGCTAAAGGCTTGATTTTGTAGTGAGCAGTAACGGAACAGCCACTTTTAGTCAGGGGTGGCTCCTCCAGTACGGCAGAGGAGCTTCGCCCCCCTGAAAAAAATAATAATAATAAATACTATTTTTTTTACTTTATTGCCAGCCGAGGTTAGGGTGGGGGGCGGGGCCATGATGAAGAGTGTCATGTCAGCAGTAGGGAGGAGTGGTAGGCACCGATAAGTGTGCATGTCTGTATGAACGGCCGTCTTAGGCCGGCCCATCAGTCAGGCACACTAAGGTTTCTCCAACCCAGCTGTGTTGTACAACCGAGCTGCAGAAAAGCTGCAGGCTCCCTGTGCCTGAGCGAAACCGCCCCACTCAGGCCAATCCTGGCTCTGCTCTCATGCTAGGTTTAGTAAGAGAGCAGTATCTAGATTAGGTGGGGAGCCTGTGCGGTGAAGCCCATCCACTTCCGGGACGAGAGGAGCAACGAGTCGGCCTGCAGCAGGAGCGGAGCGGCAGGTAAGTCGTTCTATTTTTAAAACCTAAGTCTCGCCCTACCACTTTACTAAAGCGGCAGCCGCTACTGCTTTTAGTGGCTGTATTATATGTCTATCTCAGGCACCCCGCTTCAATTGAGTGAATGTTATAGGTGTGAAGCGCAACACCGGTAAACACACCAGCTTTTTTGTTCCTGTTCAGATCCACTATGTACACCATAGAAGTATCAGACAGGAAAAACTCAATTATTACTCCGTTTCCAATCAGAAAACTCCCATTGCATCAGTGACATTGTTTGCCCATTAAAAAAACCTGAACTGGAATCCCTGGGCCTAGCTTACAAAAGTTTTGCACTAGTGCTAATGCAAAAACAGTGCAGAGTGGTGCCATTGACTATCCAGCACAAATGGTTGTTTGCTCTGGGAATGTGATCCTTTCACAGCATAAAAATGATTTGTGTCAAGTATTTGTTACTGGGGTACAACAGCACAAATACCCAACAGTGCAATCTACCTAGAAAGGCACACTGGGCTTGGCATCAAAAATAAAAGCCAATGTGAGGTAGGTGCAATAAGTGGAAATCTGTTCTCTAGAAAACCTAGGCATACGAGAGATGTGAGTGACGCGTGTGCAGTTTGTGGCTGTCAGTATGCTGGTAGCTGTGAACAGCTCTGCAGCTCCTTTTATTCTTATGATCTAAGTCCACTATGATGGTTACTGCAGGGGTTGTCCTTTTTGAGATTTATGGTTAAAAGTTTACTGTCTTGAGCAGTCAAAACTGGAAGGATAAATTGAATGCAGGTCTGCGGTACAATTACAGTAAATTCATTTAAGACTGGTAAGTATTTTTAGGTCTCACCTACCATACAGCGCAAGCTGTCTAGTTTCGAAAGATCTATTGTGGGCTCACCACAAACGTACGGTGGGCTTAGAGCCCACCCATTACTTACCATTGGTTAGCTTTATTGTCAATCCCATTTACTGGTTTCTTCTTCAACTGCATGCCTTCCCATTCTTCTTATTGTCCCTCCCCTGTAGCATAGCCTCTTTGCCTTCCTTTTGATTGGATGGCTTGCGTTCTTCCACTGCTCAGATTTTCTGAACTACTTTTTTATTTTTTATTTACAGCCCTCCATTAGAGTGCATTTGGTTTCTAGAACTATGACTCTTGTGCTGCTTCCCTCCCCCAAAGATCAACCCACCCAATACACTCTTCCTTTTGCTCTCTCCCTCATGAGCTGTTCTCTCTCTCATGTTCTTCTCCTCTCCGCCCTTCATGTTGCTCTGTCCCTCACGTGATATTCTGTCTCATCTGGTCCCTTGCCATCACCTAGGCACAGTGTTGGCCTCTCTCTAACATACTGTTTTGCCCCACCCCCCTCCACTGGATTTATTTTATGATATGCCCTTGTTGCTTACCTCTATTCAACCCTCCATAGATCCTACACCCCTAGCAGGCATTTCTATTTTTTGTGCTTTTTTGGAGGGCCTGGCTGCTGCATTTGCTGCAGGGTGCTCTGTTCCTTCAAAAGCACTTTCATACACTTAGCATTTGTATGTTTTTTTATTGAACTATCTAAGTGGCATCTGTCCTCTTATATCGGTCAATAAAAAAGGAAAATGACAGACCCGTGTTGAGGCATGTACGTGGCTACAGAATGCCGAGATCGACAGCAGCGGCTGTGTCCTTGCACCTTTTTCCTTCTTTTTTTTTTGGCCAATGCAGTCCAACACAGCATCGGCATACACAACTGGCAAAGCCAATCAGTGAAAAGGGCGTGATCATATGGCTTTGCTAGTGCCTGTTTGTGGATAGCTGACAGTCCTAAAAGAGGCCATTTTCTTTTTTTTAGACATGTTTCTTTATTCATTTTATCATTAACTAACAAACCATCAGGCACATACATACTACCTATTACTTGTATTCGCCTCCATGACGGCACAATAATGCATTTTCGTACCTTCACCCTTCATGGGGTGTCCGAGTACAACTCTCTTCCAATTTTTATGTCAAGCCGAAATGAGAAATCCAGAAAACCCCATACTTTGTTGTCCTTGTGAGGCCAGCCATATACCTTGTACCCTGCTCTCTCCATCACATCTGTCCATTCATCAAATCCATCCCTTCAACGATGGGCCCCCAACAACAGCCAGTGCTTGGCAATGTTCCTCTTTTCCACTAAGCAACTCAACTTGATGAGTTTATCAGGCCCATGTGGAAATCCCGCCTCCTCCATTATTCACAATAGGGCGAGTTTCGGTGACATGTCAATGGGGATGTGTAGGACATCAGACAACATGCGTATGATTTTGGACCAATAGTTTTGGATTACTGGGCAGGACCATGTGATGTGAATGAGACAGTTTGAGGATGCGATTTTCCCAATCTTCAAGATCCATTGTGGTGTGTAGTAAACTCTGTGTGTGTATCAAATTTGGATGCGTTTTAGTTTAGCTGGAAATGCTAGTTTACGGGCTGGTATCTCTGCCTCCCTGCAGTCGCTTTCATCCACAGTCTCAACTCCCGCCTTCTAGGCTTTTGTAACTTTTCATAGGGTGTCTGGGGTATTATTTACCAGACTTCTATACACCTGAGACACTTGTTTCCCTTTCTCCAGTGGGCCCAGGGTTAGTTTCGCCCCCAATAGTCTACACCTTGGGACTTCAATGAGGGCCTTTTTGTAACCCCCTAGAGAGTGCCTTACTTCAGTGCTTAGTTTGTAAAAAAAAGTAAGGCCATGGCCCTCATCAGGAGACCACTGCAGTTTTCACCACCCACTACCTATGCCAGCGCTGCCAATGCCAGTACCTGTGTGTGTGACAATTCAGACTATTTGAGGCCCCCAAAACGATAAGAATGGCTTGGGCGGCAGTTATTAGTTGTTTTTATTGTGTATTGAATTAATAAATAACTGTTGTTCTGCTCATTTCTAAAGGACACAAACTGCGCCAACATGTGGCAGCGATCATCAGTGCCGGTGGTGCCAAAGTGCTGCTGCCACAACAGAAACCACCGGCTCAGATTAAGCACTGCGCTTACTTGATTATAGAATTGAAATGTGTGGATTTTGTATTAAGCTCTTAGTTCTTAAAAGGATTTTAGGAAGTTAATCCCCTCGTTTTATGAAGCCTCACTCTTGATATGCCAACATGATCCCATCCCGAGAACCCCTTCAAGCCGGTTACCTCTGTAAGCAGAGTACAAAGGCAGACAGTAATTTTGTTCATCGCCTATCTAAGCCATCCTATCCATCAGATCGCCTTGCTCCAACAGCCCAGTATGACCTTGGTCACCTGGAGTAAAGTGACTGGTACTGGGCTACCATTGGCCATGTTCAACATTACTGATTTGGTAAGTTCTGACTCTTCAACCCACACCAATGGGTCGCCGATGTTCTCGTGTAGCCTGTCATTGAGAACCAGGGCACGAGTCGGAGTTCACACGGGTACGCGGCGTCCACCCACTATTTTCACGGGGTGGACGCCGTCCACTCTGCTAAAAAGTTGGGCCCCACAGAAATATGTTAGACTTGTCCCAGTGTAATTTTGAGACACCGGGACACGTTCATCAGCTCCTGCACGTTGTCTGCTTTCGATTCACAGAAGCAACGTGCAGTCACGTTGGGCACCGATATGGGATTGGAGGTGTCCTGCAACCTCACAAATGCATCGGCGAGGAAACAAAAGCACACAGCTTGTTATCTCTTCACAGGTACTTAAGAAATGCATGCTTTTTAATTTGTTGTATATAAGTGCATGGACTGTAAGAATGTCAGATGGGTAGGTCTATCTCAGTATTTACCCAAATAACAATTTAAATAGCACTATTTTATTTATTTTATAGCGCTACACATCCCAATGCAGAGTGTTAGACCGCTTTACATAACATACACATTATCCATTCCAAATAAATCATGTAAGTGTGTAAATTAATGTACAAGATGTGCTACATGAGACAGTCAGGGTTACAAGGTGTAGGAGTCAAATATCCTTCATAGCTCACTGTGGTCTACTAGAAGGATTACAATGTAATAACTGCAACTGACAAAAGGATCTCTGTGTGCAAAGCAGTAATCCAGTTATGCATCTACATAAAATAAAAATCTATGATCTGCATGTTACATGATATGCTTTGCAGGAGACAACTTTTAAAAAAAACATATTTTATTGCATTTTCAGTTGGCATATGTTATAACATACACATATCAGAGCATCACTTCCAGTGAGGTCACTTCCTGTGATGCCACGTGGAATGTCACGCATCGTGACGTCATGTGCTTTGATAGCACGCGTCATGATGTCACTTGCATACTGCCTGACTTGGTCAGACCCCCACTTTATTTTTAGGTCTCGGCAAGCGTTGCTGCGCACATGCGTAGCTCGCACGGTGAGATTGAATGAAATTTAGTACTATTACAAAAGGGTTTTAAGCCCCGCCCCTCTTTTCCATTGGCTGGCGTCACCGTTTATGCTAAACGGTGGCCATCCATTGGAAAAGAGCTTTGTATGTTGCCTCCCTTTGGCTTTTTCGGACGGCCCACTTGGACAGGCTCGCCTGCTTTCCTTTTGTCACAAACGTTTTCTTATCTTTATGGGGCCATGTGTTTAAACACATGGCCCCATAAAGACAAGACATGGGCAGCAGCGCGGTCCTCTTTCACTTTCATGATCGCGCTTGCTGCTTACGATGCTCTGTGTGCTTAATGAAGGAGTTATTTTCATATTGGGGATTTGTCCCGGTGAGTTTCAAAGGGTAAGCAATTCACACTCGGCACCCTCCAAGGGTATAATTTTTTCTCCCTTCTGTACGCTCTTTCTATTTATTTTCTCCAATCTCTCTGGTGTCCACAAAGGCCACCTTAGGTTTAATTTTTAGAATCTAATTTCAAAGCGAGTCGGATTGTGGTGTTGTAGCTGCACCCTGCACAGTATTTCCCTAATCGAAAAAAGGGTTACAAAAAAAAGGTAATTGCTCCTAATTAAACATGAAAATGATCCTCTTTCTTTGTCGCTGACGAATCGCTGGTTAGTCCCTGCGAATTTGTAAATCAATTTGTGCGTAGCCGGGTTTGCATAGCCAGCTAAAGCTGGATTTGCTTATTCATGGACACAGTTGATCGATTAAAGTGATCTCATATTTTATCGCTGCAGGGGGAAGAGATGTTGTACCCCAACGCTTCCAATATCAACCGTAAGAAGGAAAATCGCACCCCTGCAGTAGGGGATATGCAACCGCGCAATCGGGAGGCGATGCTTGGAGATATATAAAAAACAAAAATGCGAGTATCCCCGTTGTCAGATTTCCAAGGCTTATCGCGCCCCGTCGCAGCTAGAGTCATAGCGTTTATTCTAAATTAATCCAAAGAATAGCAGTGCACCTTCTTGACGACAATCATGTGTAACCTTTTTATCCCTAGCAAATCTCGCGTGACAGGTTCACTTTCTATGTGGCAGTGGTCGTAAAACTGCATTTTGGATATGTGTAACAATGCAGTTTAATGGTCCTGGGGCCACAGATACAATGTTTACAAGCACTGTTTCTGTAATGTTTTCTATTGCTGGAACTGAAAGTAGAGAAAAATGAAAAACTTTCCTAATATGGGAATCTGGGTTTAGTCTGTCTTTGAAGTCTGTTTGCGTGTCTTGGCTTAACTATGTGGGTTCTGCGTGTTGCCACCTCACATAGCGCCACCCTAGGCTCTCACTGTGCTTATTTTTTTTTTTTATCTGTGCATCTCATTAAAATACTCTTTTCAGGCCTGCCACCTAAGATGGCTCCACAGTGTTTACCATGATATTGACACTTCACACTGTTCAGTTGTGAAGAGGCGATATCACAGTAAGCTAGGACCCCCTGCGGGGAGCAGGTTTCCATCTCATTACATGGCATCAGTGGCGACTGGCGAGTCGACGTCCATCAGGGCTTTAGAACCTCCCCAGAACGTCAGTGGAAGTCTCACAACCCACTGTGTTTTGTTTTGGTCGACAGTGGGTGTGTCTGCGCGGGAAACGCTGGGATCTTAAACTAGGGTGACCAACCGTCCGTAAATTTCACGGACAGTCCGTAATTTCGGCCGTCTGTCCGTTGTCCGTGAAGGATTGTTTAACGGACGCCATTTGTCCGTAATTTTAACCGGGCACCGATCGCACCACCCTAAAGGCGGCACAGCTTCCACCCACCTCCCTGCTTGACTCCAATGCTGCTGAGGTCGGGTGTAACAGACTCCGATGCTGCACCAAAGCTCAGATACCAAGCAGCATTGGAGAGGCACAGTGGGATGGCAACCCTCACACCTTCCGCCCTTGATGAGCTGCTAAATCTTAGAGGTGCTTGAAGGTGACTGAGAGGGAGGGGCTGCAGCTTCAGGCGCAGGGTCATCTATTCAGATGCAAACAGCCCTGAATGCCATGTCTCTGCAATTTAGAGGGGCCTCACACATTCCCTTTCTGCCCAGGGCCCCAAACATCCTAGAACCGACCCTGAGGTAGCACGTGGTTCTCTGCACAGAGCTTAATTACTGTTACTAAATTCTAAGCAAACCTCGGTTCTTCAAACATGCAGTCTATAATGTAATAAAATAAAGAAATGGCACAATCGCACCCACACTGATTAACAAAGTATGGAGGACAATCAGTTAAATCAGTTCTCTTGGAATATCTCCTTTAAGTACTGGGGAGAGGGGGGGGGGGAAACTAACATTTTGGAAAGAGAGCCTGTCTTCTCGTTGTCTTGTCCAGGAGGGGGTGAGGAGCCCTACCCCACCCTGGCAGAGACCAAGATGATACTACAATACTGCATATCAACCCCTGTGCCCACCCTGGTGGATCCTGTTACCCCTCCTGTGATGGCTCCTACCCCCCAACCCCCGTGCATCCTGTTTTCGCCCTGGGTGGCTTCTGTCCCAGTCCTGGAATGGGACCTGCAGCGAGGGTGAAGTTCTTGATGTGCCTCTTCTCAAAGGCTCAGCTCAAAATTGATATGAAAAGGTGGGCAAGTGAGTAAGTGAAGGGATGGGTGGATGGCTGGATGAATTAGTGAAAGGGTGAATGGATGAATGAAAGATTGAATAGATGGATAATGAGATCCTGAGTGGATTGATGAGTGAGTGGAAGGATGGATGAGAGAAAATATAAATAGCTGGGTGGAAGGGTAAAAGAGTGGATGAATGAGTGAAAGGATGGATGAGTGAAAGGATGGATGAGTGAAAAGGTGGATGATGAGTGAGTGGATGGATGAGTGAAATGATGGCTGGATTGATGAATTGATAAGTGCAAGGGTGAATGGATGGACGGATGAGTGAAAAGGTGGATGTAAGGATGGATGAGTGAGTGAAAGGGAGGGTATATGGACAAAAGGATGAATAGAGGAGTGAAAGGATAGATAGATAGATGAGAGAAAGGATGGATGAGTGATAGGGTCAATGGATGAATTCATGAGTAGATGGATGGATGGAAGGAATGATGGCTAAGTGAAAGGGTCGATGGAGAGAGAAAGGGAGGATGGATGGATGACTGAAAGGGTGAATGGGTGGAAGGATGAGTGACTGGATGGATGAGTAAGTTAAAGGATGGCTGGATGGGTGAAAGGGTAAATGGCTGGATGGATGAGTGAATGGCTGGATGGGTAGAATAGTGGATGGATAAGTGTACAGATGGATAGGGTGAAAGGGTGGATGGATGGATAAGTGAAAGGATGGATGAAGCGATGGGTGAGTGAAATGATAGATGGAAGGATACATGATGGATAGGTTTACAAATGGTTGAATATGTTTGGATATGGCTGGGCTTACTTATATACTATTGCGCGACCTCCTCTGATGTGTCTGTAAAACGTACCTATTGTCCTGAAGTTTTGTCCTGAATTTTGACCTCCTGTCCTGAATTTGTGTCCTGAATTTTGACCCTTTGTCCTGAATTTTTACACTCACCGTCCTGAATTTGCACCAATGATAGTTGGTCACCCTATCTTAAACCTTCCCCATATCTTTGTTTCCCTTCTACCCTCCCTCTCGCCCTCCCCGTTACATATGCGTGTATTTTGTCTGTATGTTCAATTCAGTTTCACGTTCTGTTTGTTACATGTTATATCACAGGTTACAAAGGCAACGGGGCCCAGCGTGAGGTTTTATGACATTGTGGGATATTTCCGCTGACTGCAGCAGCAGACTGCAGGAGACCCCAGTTGACTGAGCAAGACCCCGACGGGCTGTAGAAGAGTCCAGCCATTATTCAGTCACTGCAGTTTCATGGCATACCCCCATTCCGGAAGTGAGTCATGCAAAAAGTGAAAGGCCCTTTAGCATATATTTACTGGAAATCAACTGCACTCTTTCGAGCTCTGCTCCCTTCTACGTCCCCCAATCAACTACCCCGCCCATTCCCTCTACGCTGCTCCTCTCCCCCTATCACGCACCTACTCTTGCTCCTTTTCATTACTCACAGGTCTGTCCCTATTGATGCAGACGCATGCTGAGGCACACGCCCAAAGTCACACGGTGCGCTTGAGGAAAACGTCGTTTATATTGTTATCCACGACGTGCTTAATGCTCCGCCACTACATGTGCGTCTCTGTTCTGTGAGCATGAGATGCTCTTGACCCGCACTCAAACTAGGTGAAGAAGAGGGAACCTCGAGCGGCATAGAGGGGGGGCAAGATAAATGAACCAGACTCAGGAAAGACCAGAAGGGCTGGAAGAGAGTCAGTGACATGCCCTTTAATATAGAACTTCCCCAGACCCCCGCCCTTGAGGCACCGGCTGTTATTTATTTATTTATTTGATATAGCACTACGTGTGGACTTGAGGGGGCGCAACACAGGCCCACAACCTTCAGGGGGCCCCCATTCAACCGAAGACCAATTCATAAATATAATATATGGGACACTGGGGCCCCTCACAAGATATGGGATACCCAGACCCTTCTTCATATTCTGCAGGGGGCTCGCATCATCATACATGCCAACATTGTGGAAGAGGAAAAGGGGACATTTAAAAACAAGCATTAAAAATGCAATAAGTCTCACCTTTCATTAAGTTAAAGCCATTTGCTTTGCTATACAATACCATTAGCAAAGCAAATGAGTTTAACTTAATCAAAGGCGAGACCTATTGCATTTTCAATGCTTGTTTAGGACTTGTGCCCTGTTGAGAACTGTCATGTGAACACATTTGTCAAATGCTACTCCAGGGGCCTTATATGAATTTGTGCCTATAGGAACGTGCCAGCTTGTTCCCGCAGTTTCGCGAAGAAGCGCTAATGGATTTCATAATGACAAGTCTAAAACACATATAGCAGCCTACAGAGTGAGACCTTTTTAGACAGTGCTACTCTGCCTGCAATTGAGATTGGCAGCGAGATCCATTGCAATGGTTTAGCACAGACTTTATCGAGCAATGGGGTTAGGTTCAGCTCCTGTGCCAGTTGTGGGTTCGCAATCACCTGCATTCTGAGGTATCTGTAAATACCTTATGCTAATAGCAAATGGGACAGCAGCTTTGGGGACTGTTACCCCCGCTCATTGGGTACATCCTCAATTTGTGCCAGTTCACCACTAGGCTTAACATTACACTGAACCTATGTAGTATTCACATCAAATGCGGCCCTGACCATTTCCGTTATCTGATAGACATTAGAAGGTTGTCCAGATATAACAGTATGCAGTCGTCGCCCTGCCCCTCTCCAATCCAGACCCTTTACCAATCCATCATTCTGAATCTAGACTGCTGACGCTTCATTGATAGGGCAAATGAGAAAGGGGAGCGAGGACACCTCTGGCGTGTGCCCAACCTGAAGCAGAGGGCAGGGACATCACGCCGCAAAGGCAAATCTGTACCATTGGCTTTGTGTATAGAAGCATGACATACTTTATGAAATTGCGCCATAATTTGTATCGTTCCAGCACATGAAATGAGTAGGGCGAGTTTACGTTTTGAAGGCTTTCTCAAAGATGATAAGGACAATGACCAGCGACAATGAGTGTGTACTCATTCCATGTCTAGTTGTACTCTCCTAACGTTATGTCTCATCCTCATTTTGGGCATAAAGTCATTTTGGTCCATGTGGACCAGAGGCATGATTGCTTTTCTTAGTCAGTAGGCTCGGGCCTTGGCAGGGATCTTTGTTTCAGCATTTATAAGGGATATAGGCCGATACGATGTGGACCTATCTAATGGACCACCAAGTTTCAGGACAATTACAACATTTACGGCTCTCAGATCGCCAACCAAGTGCCCTATATGACCTGCCTCCTCCACCACCTCTAAAAGATGGGGCAGCATGAGTCAAGAGAGTCTTTTCTACAGCTCTGACCCGAGGAAGCGAGGGCCATGTGTATTACCACTGCGTAAGATCGTCAGGGCCTCAGAAAACCCCTGCAGCGTCAGGGATACGTCCAGTTTATTCCATGCAGCAATGGAAGGCAGAGGGTTGGCAGGACTGCCATCTTCTCTTCCCACTCTGTCTGGACATTCATCTGACTCTACGGGGCAGATGGACAACCCCCCTGCGCCACCAGTACGTCACTTTTTGTGATGTACTGGAGGCGCATTTCACTTCTCCATATTTACAAGGAGAGGAAAAGCCACCCTGCGTGACTTTTCCTCTTCTTGTAAATATGGCCCCTTCACACGCAGCACTTTGCGTGGAAGGGGTGTTCTATGGGTGGTGCAAGGGTGCCTGCGCCGGCGCATGGCTGCAGTTTGTGCACCAGCGCAGGGGAAGCACAGGAATGTGACATATTATTGTAAATATGTTGCATTCCTGTGCGCTACGGCACTTCCTTGTAGATCTGCCCCCTCGTGTATAACTTCTGATAGCAATCTTAAATTAAGCCATTTCCATCCACAAATGGCTATTTTAATCAAGCCCCTATTACCCAATCCTAGTATGCCAGAGTTGAGTTTGGGTCAGCCTGCATCGACTCTGAGGAGGGAAAGAATATATAGGTTCAGAGGCACATGATAAGGAAATGCAGAAGTGAGGTCATCAGGGCACACCACTCACCAACAGAGCTGAATTTACAAATCCATTTGTTGCTCATCACAGACGTCTCATCGATTCATTTAGATAGAAGAAGGAAAAAAATAACACTAGAAATCAAAGATATCAATGTAATAGATCTAAAGAGACTAAAGTGTTCATGTTTCCAGACACATAACAGTGCACTCTACCTAGGGAGTTCACTACATATTTGTACTCTGAGCACACATCACCCAACTGACTGAAAACCACCCCACAGCATCTCTGTCCCAGTAATCCTGGGTCATCTGTGCAATTGGAGGCTATACCCACGGTTTTCAATAAATACCCATCTTTCCTTTGTATTCTACAGGAACCCAATGGTCCAACTCATTGTAAGTCCATTTGGTGCACTGGCAAGAGTGTTTTAGGACCACTGTCAGAACCATTTTCAGAGGGCCATGGGCAAGTAGGTGTTACTGGGCACAACCGAGGGAGTTAAGGCCTTTTACTCCTGATGTTCGGATCCTGACTTACTATGGATTCTGACTAATTGGGCCAAGTACACCTTCTGCACTTGACTCTCAGTCCAAGACTCCCTCGGGGAGAAAGTGTGGACACAGGACAATAACACAGGCTCACAACCCAAAATATGCACAGCAGCAGCAATAAATAATTGCCCAGCCAAATACTCACTTTTATGAAATAAAAGAAGTATTTTATTTCTACCACCTATCATACAAAGGAAAAATACAACATTCACAAACAATTACAGTCCCCCATGAGGTTGGGGCTCAAGTGTTTCTTTGCCGATTCCCTGTCCCACTCCGTGTGTGATCGAAGCAGCTGCGGCTGAATTTAGGTGAATTTGCTACATGTGGCTCAAATGGCTGCACTCAGCGGGGGCCGAGTCCCTCACTTGCGGTCACGCTTCCGAGGTGACTGAAGGTTCTCTGTAGCTCATCCTGCAGGGTAAGTGTCTAGTTCGTTTTCAGGTGTAGGTGGCTGCGATGATTCTGTTACAGGTCCCTCGCCTGAGTGATAGTGTGCAGGGGCTCCCATGGCATCCTCACTTCTCCAGCAGAGGGTTTCAGTACAGGTTTCAGTTCTTGATGCTCCTGTGACCCCCTCTGGCATATGGGGTCACCGTATCTAACAGTACATGGGCTCCTGCCTGATTGGCACGGTAAAGTTTTCAGCAGCAGCCCCTCCTGACATACTGGGTTACAGCCCGCTACTGTGCAAGGCTTTGGCCCTTACGAAATGGCAGTCTTTTTCACAGCAGCCCCTACTGGCATACAGGGTCACTACACATGGGCTCCAGCCCGAACGGCGCTGTGGCTCTCCGTGGGCATACGTATGTCACCAACTATGTCCTGCACATGTGCAACAACCCGATTGGTAGAGCAGCCATTTCCTCACACCTTGCAGAGGGAGTCCACTCAACAGGGTGCCCACTGGACTCGCTCCCTTCAATGCTCTTCTCTTCCTCACTGGCACACTGGTCTTGGCAAGCAGACATGCGCTGGGCCTCCAGGGTCCAGGGCATATGGTCTTGAGTTCCTTGGGTGATGTCCCCTCAACAAGCAAGGAGAGTAGCAGGCCTTGGCCCCCAGTCCTGGTCACAGGCAGTATTGCAGAGCTTCTCCTCCTCACACAGCCTATCAGGCTGCTTGGAAGATGACAATTTTTAGGGTCTCGAACTCTCCTTCTTATGGTCCATTTCCAGACATCAAATGTGATTTAGGGTCTCAGTCTTTTGAAGTTTTTATGTTGGGGGTCCGCTTCTTTTGAAGTGTACACTTCTCTTCTCTCTCTTCTGCTTGAAAGCCGGAGCGACTCCATAGCTGATAGTTCCACAACACAGGCCATGGGAGTGACTAGAGGTCACAACTGGATGTCAGCCACAAGGATACTTTCAGCAAAAAGATAGCCCAGGTCCCCAGCCTTACTATTTATGATTCCATTGTCAGCCCTAACTCCATCCTGGGATGTACCCAGGTGCCTACCTTGTGACCTCTCACTGCATCACGGAACAGCTGTTAAAGTGTACGAGGGAAGCCTGGCTCTCCACTCTCCACTGTTTGCCTCACCCAGTTCTCAGGAATGCAGCAATACACAAACCTGTCTGAGGGGATCTCTCTACCTCCTCTCCATATTTCACCATGCAGGCCTGGGTCTCCCAAAATGGAAACCAGGGCCCTTTATGTTTTGTGCCATCCAGAGGCACACATAATCCAAGTGCATGTATACAGCCACACACATTGCACAGTACTGTATCTTCTATGTACTCTACCGCTCCTAGGCACACATACATACAACACATATATTCACAATGTATGCACTGCACATTACTACAGCCTTCATGTACTCTACAACTCGTAGGCACACTTACATCCAGCACATGCATTCACCATGAACACACTGTACAACACTGTATTATCTCTGCACACATAAACCCAGTGCAGATACACCATTTCTGAGCTGTGCAGCACTTCACAACAAACTGATGTAGGCCAAGGCTGAGTTGAGCAGACAGCAGCAGAATTTTAACAAGCATTTGCAATGCAATCGGTCTCGCCTTTGGGACCTTATATGTATTTAGCTATGCAGCACATTAGCCTGGGTGCTGAAACATCTACTGTTCTTTAACATGGAGGGAAAGTAAGCACCAAACTGCGTGTCATGCCAGGTATGGGATAGCATGGAGAGAAATATCGCCTTTCAGCAGGAAATGGTATAGTCCAAAGCTCTTTTTTTAATATAAAATCAGGGCCTTCGGTGGTCATATCACTGAAAATACAAGATTTGAAAACAATATTATTGTTTACGGGTGCTGGTGGAAGACAATTTCTATGGACTGGAATCTAGAGAATGCTAAAGTGATTCTGGTATTTATTTTACTGACCTCTGCTGGTCGTTTTCTATCAAGAAAGTGAAATAGAGGCAGTTGCCAGAACAATTTAAAAAAGAAAGTCCCTCAGCTGAAAGCAATTCTGGTATTTTACTGGTCGTTTTCGATCAAGACAGTTAAATAGAGGCAGTTGAACAAGCAGAAAGCAATTCTGGTATTTTACTGACCTCTGCTGGTCGTTTTTTATCAAGACAGTTAAATAGAGGCAGCTGAACAGAAAAAAAGTCCTTAAGCGGAAGCAGACAAGTCCTAGGGCTGATCTACAGAGCCCACAAAGTACATACACATATAACTATATACTAAAGTATATACAAGAGGTCTCGAATGCTCGACCTAAAAATGAGTGGGCCTTTAGGCCTCACTCTAGTGACAGTGACACAGGTTAACAAGCATTTGCAAAACAATAGGTCTCGCATTTGCGAGAGTTTGAGCCATTGTAAAAGACAATGCCTTTTATTTATATGTTTTGAAAATCTGCAAGCTGTGAGTAAACATTCCCTTTGTACTTATAGCAGTTATAGCAAGGCTGGCAGTAAAAGAGGCGCACTTACAGCCAGCCTTACTTCTCGTAAGCAAGGACTATAATAAGTACAAAGTGCATGTTCACGCACCGCTTTCAGGTTTTCAAAACACATAAATAAAAGGCAAAGTCATTTACAAGATCTATTTGAGTCTTTGATAAATATGCCAAGTTGTCTGCGTATACCAAGTTATCAACTCTTACTTCGGCAGTTTCGGAGAGGAGCCATTTTTGTGACCAAAGAAATCAGCAAAGTCTGCTATATATATTGGAATAAAAGAGAGCCAAAATACAACTTTGCTCGAACTATTAACAGTACTAATTTTAGGGGCGAGTCCCTTTCCACTAGATAATTTTATTTGTACCCAAGTGTTAATATGAAATTCTATCATGAAAGGCAATAAGTGATTGTAACTTAGAACCATTGTAACTTAAACCCCTGATTGGAACTTAAACCATAAGAGGTTCTTGTTTAATAACTAAGACGCAGCAAGCTAGAACTATGACTGGGAATACCGGTGTCATCTTGAGGGAGATAGAGCTGATCATACCGCAGCCTTCTCCGAATACCACCACCTTCCAGATGTTTCAACACTAATTTACTGTTTGCCTGGATCGTTTGTGCAAAGCTGCAAATTCATCAACGCTGTCCCTTTTTGTAAACCATTAACCAAGACTACCAGTGATTTTTTCCCCATTCCTCCTCTTGTCTCATCCCCACCTTTCTCTTACCAAAGCATCAAATGCCAAATCTGATCAAGGATAATCATCATAAGTGCCCTTCACGATAGTCTTAATGTAGTCTAGCCCCTTCACTGCATTACACATCTAGTGCTTAACCAACAGGAGGCCCCCCCCTGCTGGTGTAATGACAAGGAAGGAGACAGGTGGGTGAAGGAGAGTAGGATCTGCTTCTTATAGTTACTCCCACCTTTTGCTTAAGTATCACTGTTTTCGACTTAGACTGACTGGGATCCTGCTATTCAGGACCCTAGTCTATCTGCTTTCTCCTCTAAATTGATTGCATGTACTTTAGGTACACTCCACATTGGATACTGGGGTACCCTTATCAGTCCCTAGTATATGGTACACCACGTACCCAGGGCATAGGTACCCCAGAGGCCTCCCAGGGGCTGAAGCATGTATTGTGCCACCCCTGAGAGGCTATTCAAAATGACACCACAGGTCTGCTACTGCAGCCTCTGTAAGGTGGTGCATGCACCCCTTACTTAGATATAGGTTACCTATATCTATTCTAAATCACTGCACATATAAACCTATCAGTCACCTCTAAGGCAGGCCTTATCAATCCTGAAGGCAGGGTGCTGGGTTGGATGTGAGAGGGTGCCCCTGCAGGATCAGAACCCCTCTGCAGCCTTCAGAACCTATTTTCCGGGGTTGTCTGTGATGCAGCCAACCATATATATTTAAGTGCATTATACCCTGCGGTAAATGCTAACTTTAAAACGACTGCTTAGGAACATGTTGTGTTTGGTGTCAAACACCTTGGAATCATACCTCCCCACCAGTAACTGGTGGGGGAGGTATGATTCCACCCTTCTAGAGGGACTTATGTGAAACACCGGTACACCCGGTACCAGCTTTCTCGACCTGGGCATCACAAAATGGATGCTGCCAGCCACAGACACGAGTCTGCCCTCCTGCTGCTGAGCCAAGCTCGAGCAGAGAAAGGCCTGACAATATGTTTCCTGTCACAGGGAGGTGTGACCACCTCCCAGACAGTTTTTAGTGTATTGGGTCTGGGTGGGTGCACTCTTAGAGTGCCAGAAAGTCTGCACTGGGGGCACATTTGGTGTCCCCATGCATAGTCCAGCTCAAACTGCTTGCAGGAGCCATTTGCCCCTGCTCTGGCGCAAAACTAGACAAAGGACATGGGTGTAGCCACTCCTCTGTCCTGACCCTCCCCTAGGTGGGTCCCCAGAGTTAGTCCAACCCCTTCTCTGGGTATAAAGTCGGAAACCTGATTACAGGACTTAGGATTTTACCTGGACTAAACTTTGAAAGCCAAAACCAGGTACTTCGATGGTCTACACTTCGCTGGACGACAGACGAATCTCCCTTGGAGTAAAGGCGTTGCTCCCCTGCAGTAGCAGGCACCTAAATGCATCTGACCGGTTTGCATCTCCCGAGCTCCTGAGGACTCCGAAGATTTCTGCAACACAGGAGGTGGGTTCCCCAGCATCTCTGAGGTCAATCTGCTCTCTCAGGAATCCTGAGACCAGTATCCCTCGTGGGGACCGTGCAACCGGAACCCCTGTGCACCGTGTACTTTTGCAGCAGCATATGCTTTTTGGCAATCCCGGAGGCTGTGCATTGGACTACATGTAGCCCCAACCCTGAGCAGTAGTTCCACTGAAGATCTCCGGCCTCCACTCTACGAGTGCTCTGTGGGCTGGTGCTTTGTGATTCCGCTCGAGATCCCTTCGTGATCCCTGGTCCGTTGGCCTGTGGGTCCTAGTGAGGGTCACTTTGAATTTCCTTGTGATTCCCTGGTTGTTTCAGAGTCCCCAGGACCTTGCTGGACCTCACCGTAACTTGTTTCCTCTGCCCGCGTGGGTTCCCTTTGCCAAGGCTTGCTGGTGTTCAATCCGGACACTGACCCCTCAGCACTCAACATCCTTTGCGGGACAGCTCACCTATGGACTTTGGTCATCGTCGACGTCTCCTGGTCCCTGTGGCTGCAGAGTCAAGCATCCTATCTTCACACCTGAAGCACCCGACATCGGTGGGTATTAGTCTATCGAGCCCCTGGTCACCCTGAAGGGACCCAGACTCTGTCCCCTCTGCTTTCAGGTTCTCTTCACCTCAGATCCAGGCTTGGATTCCACCACACACTTTTCATCTTCCCGGCAACAGTACTTCTTCGCATCATGCCATTGAAAATAACAAGGGTTTCTGACACCACTTGACCTCTATGCACTCTGGAATAGGTAACACAGGTACCTCGGTACTCACAAGGGTGCTGGCCTTAGAACCTTCTATGTTCCAAAGGGTTTGCTTGAAGTCCTCTCCGAAGTGCCCTTAAACTGTAATTTTCCAATCGCAACTTTCCCATAGAGTTGTACGGAGCTCGCGTCTGTGTTCCCACACTGCACCCGTCCTCCGTGGGCTCCCTGTGTCACACCTTTGGGTCCCAGCATTTCTACGTGCTCTAGGCACTGTGTCTAGTGAAGCTGTTGTTGTTATACCATTTTGTTAGTATATGGCTCAATCTCCCCTTGGAGCCCGCAGTGTATTGTGCTATTTATTGTCGTTCTATTGAAGTATTGTATGCTTTGTGCTCTAATCTCGTATGGAGGTTAGTAGAGAGTGTTTAGTAATAAATACATATATTTTATATAACACTGTGTGGTTCTCCTTTCAATTGATTACTCAGGAGATTCTGATCTGGTAAAACAAGCTGCTTTACATTCCTTCAAGACTTAGCCTGAAGGCTGCTCTCTATAGCTACCACTAGGATAGCTTTCAATAAAGGTTGTCTTTAACCTAATCACCATAAGGGTCATTTGGACTGGTGCAAGGTGCCCACTTTAACTAGTGGACAGCAAATACCAGGCCAACTTCTCACAGTGGGATAGAGCTAAACAGCTGTGTCCCCAACCACTCCAGGATGATCACTTATTAGCCACACTCCCTGCCCTTTCATGGGAATAAATTCAAGACTCAGCCCATTTAAATATCCGGCCTGTATTAATTAGACAGCATATGTAGCCACCACTTTATATCTCAGCTCTTCCCAACACCTCACCTCATAACCTTTATGCTCCACCTCCTTCAAGTTTGTACTAGGAGCCCACTTTGCATAACGTGTGGAAGTGTTGCTGTTTTTAACGTGGAAAATAAAAAGATTACTCTTGGATTCTCTATCCAATTAGTATGCAACACAGAGTACAGAATTTCCAAGGTTCCAACCTCCTACATAAGTATTAATAGCTACAGTCATGTTCTTGGTGTGTGCATTGCTTAGAAGAGTTTCCACGAATCTGAGGCCAAAAGAGAAAACAAAAAGAATACCATGTATGGTGGGAAAATGATCAAATTGCACATTTGTAGGATAAGCAATAAATAGATCCCAGGATGTTCATTACAAATGTGAATTGGCTGGGTATTCTAGGAACGGGAAGTGCATGTGTAAAGAACCTTCTTTATCACACAGAACAAGGGCCGGTCATAGGTGTGTCTGACTGGGCATGTAGTCCACCCCAAAATACAGTCAAACACACACATCACAATGAATGGTTTGAGAAACACCAGGCATAGAAAACAAAGGTTACCGAAAGCCTCAAACTAACTGATAAATCTCACTGTTTTTCCCACATTCATCTTGAGGACAAAGATCATATGATTTCCAGACTCCAAAGGCAGGAAATCTTCGAAGTCCCCATCTGGGGCGCATCTGGGGACTGCACAGCTTTCAGTGTCACGTGAGATCCTAAAAGCAGATATGCCACTGTACGGTTAAAAACAAACACAGGCCCACCCCACTACCTCTACCATTGGAAGCAGTGCTGAGCTGGGGAATAATCAATATGGGGTAATCCAGCCGGGTCTGGTGGCTCAGTGGGCAATTGAATCCATTACAGGGGCCTATGTTTGACCTCATGGTCACAGGTTCAGATCCTGGCGGGTCCACTCAGCCTTCCATCCATCTGAGGTCGATAAAATGAGTACCATTGAGTTGGGTAACAATAAACATGTTATTCAGCGCCAAGAGACCTATGGGTGAACGTGCGCTTTACAAATACGTTATGTTAATTTTCGTGAGGGCACTCCTGGCATATGGAGGACACAGGGCCTCGCCCATAACCAGGCAATGGGGCTCTTTCGGCCACCCTAAAGCCCATGGCCTGACACAAAACCGATAACAATGCACGCTGCCTGGAGGGGAGGTGCCGCTCGCTGAAGCTAAAAACACCACTACAAAGAAAACATCAAAGCAGGAACTTCACTGCTCTTTCACGTAGACACCCAAACCATAATCATAACACATTACTGGACCCTATATTAACCTTAACCCAACTGTAACTCTACCCTCAGGATTAGTGTGAGCATCGGCCCCAACTGACACTTCTAACCCATGTGATCTGACTCTAATAAAGGACCCAGTCTGTTGCTCCTACCTTAATCCCTTTGTTATTAAAGCTGCCTTTCTTTTTCAAACTCAGACAGCGGCCTGGTGGAGTAAAACCAAATGCTGCTCTCGGGTGTTTTGGACCTGTAATGTGTATATTAATGGGATGGTTTGACTGGATGGCACAGAATGGCCAATGCCTACATGAGAGCTAGAAGGCTGTGAATGGCAGTCCCATAGGGAATACATTCCTTGCGTTAAGCCATCCGCTCTTCCGAGGCCTCACTGGCTGCACTCCAACGAGTAGCTGCCCAAATCCTGCTTCCATGGCAAGTGCACAATGCAGGTTCGACTCATCACAATTCTGGCCAGACTGAAGGTGTAGGTAGAAGTGACTATCTGCCTCAAGCACACATCATGTGTTGTGCCTACACCTCAACGGTTCACAGCTCCAGCTTCGCTGCGTGGGGCTAAATGTAGTGCTGGTGACTGGGGTAAATTGGTGCCGAGCGCAGCACTAGTAATAATTACACCACTCCGCTAGTTAGGTGCGGCGGGAAGACCCCGAGCGGTCTCCAGTCCTTCATTCAACATCTCGGGGTGAGCCCTCTCTCCTTTTCTTTAGCATATATATATATTACAGATGACATGTTTAAGGTGATACACATACAAAGTCTCTGAACCTTTGGCTTGGCACAGGGTTCGGCCAGAGATCATACTGGTAGAGTTATAATTGTTCCCTGCTTCAGCCTGGCTGTTTGGCGTCTGAACGGTTGGAATGTTCTGATTGAAGATCTCAGAGCCCAGCCCACCACGATAACCCCATCTCCCTCATAGTCTCGATCAGGGACTGGAGACCCCGGTGGACTATTGGAGATGAAGCCTTCAGCCTCTTTTGACCCGGCGAGCTCTTCTTCGTCCGGGTGACACTTAGGCACTTTCTTGAACCATGCCACATTTCTGGTGACTACCTGTCGACCTCTCTTGCGGAGACCATCGTCCCCTGGACGTGAATGACTTCCCATTCCTCCGGCTCGAACATAGTTTGAAACTTCCATACGGGGTGTCTGTCTTTCACCACAATGCTGTCTCCCACTTTCACCAATAGTGTCTTGGCTCCTCTGGCGAGACTTGCCTTTTGATTTGTCACTGCCCTCTGGGCTTGTACTGCCCTTTCCTCCCTTACTGGAGGTCTCCAGGTAGGATCAGATGGGATGCTGTCTCGCGGGGCTCGCTTGATGGGAGGGTGCACAGCGAGTAGTGCTGTGAGAGGTCTGTCTATAGGCATCTAGAAATTGGTGCAGGGCCATCTCCACGTCTACTCCTTGCTCCACCGCGATCCACAGCGCTCAGTTAAGCGTTCTCATGAAGCGCTCAACCTCACCATTGGCTTGCAGCCACTGAGGGGTAATTTTCCGATGTTTGTGATGACGGGTGCAGGTGTGGGGTCACCCCCTGTTATGGTGCACGAGTGGCATTATGTTATCTTCTCTTCTACCATTGTGTCCATGCTGGGAAACCACACTTTGCGTCGTAGGCGTGCCTTGGTTTTTGCCAGTCCCTGGTGTCCGATGTGTGCTAGTCCCACAATTCGATCCTGCAGTTTTTTTGGGACTACAATGACATGGCCGCGTAGTATGACTCTGTGTTCTCCCCCACGCTTATTTTTCTGCAGACTCTCCACAGTTGCTGTCGTGCATGATTGTCCTCAGTGGTGAGTGTCTGAACACCATCCAACAAATGGGCCCAGCCGTTGGTCCGCAGTGCATACTTGACTCTTGTCAGCATTTCATCTGTGGCTGTTGCTACTCCAATCTCTTCTAGAGTCACAGCTTTGGGACAGGCTTCCTGTGTGCCGCACGTCTTCTACTTCTGGGTGTGACGCCGTGGCCAGGGCGACTGATTCCGGAATCTGGGGATCACGGTTCGATCCCCGGCGCCAGCAGCAGATTAGCCCAGCACCATGTGACTCTGGGCAATAGCTTGCTTAATCTTCCTGACGGCCCCCAGCGCCTAGAGACCCTTACGGGTGATTGTTCACGCTTTACAAATGTGGATTATTATTATTATTATCTTGACAGATAATCTGCCGGCTTGTGAGCTCTGGGAGCGAAAAATGACCTTGAACCTGTACACTTGCAGCTGTACTGCCCACCTTTTGATCCTAGGGGGGTGCCAGTCTCGATGTGCCTGCGAACAAAGGAAGCAGTGGCTTATGGTCCATTACCACTTGGAACTCTTGCCCATAGAGGTACAAGTGGAAGTGCTGGCATGCCCACTTAATGGCCAGGGCTTCCCTTTCGATCTGGGCATATCTTGTTTCTGTGTCCGACAAGGCTCGACTGGCATACGCAACTGATGCCCAAGTGTCACGGTTGCTTTCTTGGAGGAGAACTGCCCCAAGGCCAGCAGGCCTGGCATCTACTACCAGTTAGGTACGCCGCCCTGGGTGAAAATAGGCCATTACTGTCTTGTCCATTAGTGCTGTTTTGGTGGCCTGGGATGCAGTGTTAGCTGCCGTGGACCATTCCAAGGTGCTTCCACTACGCGTGTGGAGTCATCGAGGCTCAGACAGGGAGGCTAGATTTGGAATGAATCTGCCGCAATAGCTAGCCATACCCAGAAAACTGTGAACTTCAGTTGGTGTAGTGGGAGTTCTGGCCGACCGGATGGCTGTTGCTTTCTTGGGATCTACTCTCAGCTCTTCTCTCAAAAAGATGTACCCAAAGAAGTCTATGGATTCCTGATAAAAGGAGTATTTGGACCTGTGGAGGGTCAGGCCACGGTCTTCCAGACATTGGAGCGTGGCTCGCAGGTGTGTGTGATGGTCCTGCGGGGTGTGTGAGAACACCAGAATATCATCACTGAGATTGATGACGCCTTACAAACCAGACAGAGTTTCTTTTATGGCGTTTTGGAAAACTTCAGCGGCCGAGGATACCCCAAAACACAACATCTTGTATCTCTGGAGGCCCACATGGATGGAGAATGTGGTGATGTAACGACTCTCCTGCTCCAGCTGTAGCTGATGGTATCCAGCCTTTAGATCGAGCTTCGATAACCACATGGCTCCGTTGAGGTCTACCAGTATGTCATCCATCGTAGGCGTCAGGTGTCCTTCTCGATTGACTGCTTGATTTGGGAGGCACATATCTACGCACAGCCGGATAACCCCGAGTTGTTTGGGCTTCAGTGCGATGACTAGTGGCGAAACCCACTGGGACGGTCCAGATAGTTTCTTGATGACATCGAGGTCTTCCAATTTCTTCAGCTCGACCTCTACTTGTGGGCGTAGGTGGAATGGCACTCTCCTGTGCCTCATAGCTGTTGGTGTCACCGTGGGGTCAATATGTAGTCTAAACTGTTTGCCTTTGAGTTTTCCTAGCCCCTCAAACAGTTTTGGGAATTCCTGCATTATAGCTTCAGCATGGGAGTCATGTACTTGGTTTGCAAAAAATAAGAGTCTGAGATCTTCTGCCATATGACAGCTGAGTAACGTTCTTTTCTTCCCCTCGGTGATGTGAAACCTGGCTTCTGTGGTATGCTCGTCACTGGTGACTTCCGTTTCAACTACCCCTCATAGGGGTAGTGGATGAGTCCCTCTATAGGTGTAGATCCTGGCTTTTGTGGGAGTGAGCGGGGGGCACGGAGACAGCCGTTCATATTGCTCTGAGATCATGGCGTTAACAGATGCCCCCGTGTCAATTAATGCGTAAACTGTGGATCCTGCTACTTTGACAGAATACATGGGAGAAGGTCTTATGTGTCTGTCTGACTGGCTTACAAAAGATACAACAAATACGTCATCGTCTTCCTCAAAGGTGAAACTGCGCCCTTGTGTCGTACCCTCCTCCTGGGTCTGAGGGCCATTGATCGATAGTTGCCGGAGTTGTTGCGTTGTCCCGCGTGGTTTTGGGTAGGTCGATCTGAACCTGCTGCTTCTACAGACTTTTGGAAAGTGGTTTAGTTTTCCGCATTGGGAACACGTCTATGCTTTCGTGAAACACGGCCCAGCTGGAGAGTGGTCAGTCCCTCAGTTACCGCATGCTCCGCCCGCCTGGGTCTGACGGTAGTGCGTGTGATGTTTGGGCGCTGCTGGATAGCTTCAACCCTCTCTTCCTTGACTTGGGTGTATCTGGGTGTGTGCAGTGTCGTGGATCGTCTATTGAGTGCAGCCTCCATCTCTTCTGCCGGAGCACCGGACAGTTCGTGAGAACTGGCGAGAATGAGTATTTCATCTAACGATATCCCCGGTTGTCGGAGTATCAACTCCCGCAGAAGGACTGAGCGGCACCTTGGATCACCTGGGCTCGTATTTCTTCTCTTTGGTCTGCGAACGTGCACGTGCTCACCAGTTGTCTGAGTCATGCGTAAAACATGTCCACTGACTCAGTGTCGAACTGCTTCACTTGCCGTAGCTTGAATCGCTCGAAATCTGGGTTGAGCTGGGGATCAAAATGTCGATTAAGTGCTTCGACCCTGGCTTCGTAGTCATCTTCATCCCCAGTATTTGGGAGGGTCTCAAACAGATCATAGATCTCTGCTCCTTCATAGAATATTAGCAGTGATCTCTTTACTGTTCCGTCTATCTCTCGGGTTCCCTTAAAATAATAGTTTAGGGGTCTTTTCCATGCTTTCCAACGTGGGGCTTCTGTTGCCGGGTCTGCTGTTTCGCTAAATGGGGGTAGTGGAGATACTGCTGCATGATTGTGCACTTGGGGTGGCGCAGCCGCGCCTGCTTGTGGCACCGCTGCCACTGCTGGTGGGCCTGCATCACCTGCCTGTTGTTGAGTGCTCATGACTGCTTAGGCTATGGTGGTTAGTTCTTGTTCTAGGGTGTGTTTCGTACCAGGCCATCTTCCTGGCCGGTTGGCTGTTTTCTTTTCCTTGCTTTTGGTGCTCCTGAGTCCCTGTCTTGCTAGTCTCTAGCACCTTCTGTTTCATTTTTTTTTCTTTTCCCCATGTTAGGAGCAGTCTCCCCTTTTTAATTTTCTGTGTGAGAATTGAGGCAGTTGGCAGGCATGTGGGTGGGCCCTGCTGGAGTGCCGTGTGTACTTTCACTAAGGCTACAGCGTGCTCACCTTCATCACGTTGAGCCAGTGGTGAGGCCTTCCCGGCCATCTGTATCTCTCTCCCTCTGTCTCGATCATCGTAGCTGGGCGTGGCCACCAGCTGATTTGTGGCGTCTGCTTGTTCCACACCGCATCGTGCTGCTCCCACGCGATGGCCAGGTGCGGAAGGAGGTGCTGGGTCGGCATGTGCCGCAGATGCGCGGGAATGCCGCCAGTAGACGTGCAGCTCAGCAGAGCGGCAGGGCTCAGAAGTAGGTGGGTAGACTGAACTTCCAACACCACGGTGTGCCGGACGGCACCGAAATCCTAGTATGCTTCGCTGCAGGTATGTAGCCGAGGCGCAGGTTCTGCATCAGCCTCGTCGCCAATGTAGCACTGGTGACTAGGGTAAATTGGGGCCTAGTGCAGCACTAGTAATAATAAATAAATAAATAATAAATTGATACTTGTATAGCGCACTACTCACCCGCAAGGGTCTCAAGGCGCTTGTACGAATACCGCTGTGGAACCCATCCTGGCTTTCCCTGTGAGGCGTCCACTCCTGGGCACCCCCAAGGTGGAGGCCAGGCATCCTTAGCATTGTGGGGGCCGTTGTGGAGATTAAGCAAGCTATTGCCCAGAGTTGCAGAGTGGGACTCCATGATTGGAATGGCACCGAGGCGAGAATTATCAGGTCCGTGGAATTTTGAGCCCAAGACCGGCCGAGGCAGGGAATTGAACCCTGGTCCTCGGCTAGACCTCTGCATCAGGGTCTGCCGCTCTAATCATTGAGAACTGCAACTAGGCCCCTGCGGTCTAGACAGGCTATGCACTACCTAATTCACTCATGGAAGAGTATATTACATGCTTCAAACATTCTTAACATAAGTTAGACTAGTTTAAACTCATTATAACCAGTTGATAAACAACAAATTGAAAAAAACGAAATTGTTACAAGAGTTAATCATGTAATTTCCGAAGAAAATGCGAAGAGTCCAAAGTAGAAGTGCTTCAACAAATGTTTCTTTTGGATGTGTAATCTTTTATTACCACATCTGTAAACGAAAATCCAAAAAGTTCTTCACAGAAAATCAAATCAATCCCAATGCATTTCGGGTGTAACAGTCACCCTTCTTCAGGGGTTCTACGAATAACAAAAATATTCAACAAACAACTGAACACAATCGATTTTCCTCCTGTTAGATGTCACACCATTTATCTCCTCAACATAACTAAGCTGTAAACTTGAATTTCACACTAATTCTTTCTAATTGAATTCAAACAAGCATGTACTATATTGTTAATATGTATTTTTGTTATTCGTAGAACCCCTGAAGAAGGGTGACTGTTACACCCGAAATGCATTGGGATTGATTTGATTTTCTGTGAAGAACTTTTTGGATTTTCGTTTACAGATGTGGTAATAAAAGATTACACATCCAAAAGAAACATTTGTTGAAGCACTTCTACTTTGGACTCTTCGCATTTTCTTCGGAAATTACATGATTAACTCTTGTAACAATTTCGTTTTTTTCAATTTGTTGTTTATCAACTGGTTATAATGAGTTTAAACTAGTCTAACTTATGTTAACAATGTTTGAAGCATGTAATATACTCTTCCATGAGTGAATTAGGTAGTGCATAGCCTGTCTAGACCGCAGGGGCCTAGTTGCAGTTCTCATTTACAGGTGGCAGGGTAGAACCACCTCAGGCATTGCACACACAATCAGAATATTGTGTATACGTTTAGATTAACAGTTTCTTTCTTCGAGTGCGCGCTTAGCTGTTTCATCTCCCATTTATCTTGGCTCTAATCATTGAGCCACACTTCTCCACCAATAATTACACCACTCCGCTAGTATGGTGCAACGGAAAGACCCAGAGCGGTATCCCATCCTTTATTTAACACCTCGAGACAAGCCAGCCCGAGGCATGCATGCAATTGCAACATTTTATGAGAGAGCCTGGATGGCTCTCTACAGTAAACACAGAAAAGGGACAAACAAGTCAGCAGAAGAGGCGGGCATCTGAAATCGCTTCTCAAACATGTCGACCGTCTTCAAGTGTACAGACTTTCTTTTAATTTAAATTCTCTTGGAAACATAAACTATGAAAAATTCATATTTGGAAACATTACCTACGTACAGGATTTTATATGGCAATATGCAATGGCAATATACAAATTAAAGAAACACTGAGGTAAATACCAGCTACAAAAAATTGATCAAGTTGTGGGAGAGGCATGGCCACTATGATTTCATGTAAATAAATAAAAAAAGTCCCGTCCTGCATATGGTGCGTATGGCCCCATTGTGAATTAGCGCGGCGGCTATAGTTAAAGCGGATGTATGATGGTACAACGCGTACCATCACAACGCTGTATGTTACAACGCGGTTTTGACAACGCAAGTCGTTACATCGACTTGCGTTGGAGGGCGCTGGATTTAGGAATAGTGTGAATTACTATTCCAACTCCAGTCTACGTACAGTAGGGAAGGTGTTGGAATAGTAATTCACACTATTCCTTAGTCTAGAGCGCCCTCCAGTGCAAGTCGGTGTAACGACTTGCGTTGTAAAAACCACGATGTAACCATACCGCGTTGTAATGGTTGCGTGGTAAAGGATGTTTACCGTTAAAGCGGACCACGCTGTAATTAAAATAAATACATTATTAAAATCGTGCGCCACGCTGCAATGTCATGGGTGGATTAGGGGAACATCATTAAAAACCAGCTGAAGCACGGCATGCCGTGCCTGCAGTTAGAGAAACTAATTAAATAAAATAGTGCTTACAGACTAAATAACACGTACCATGTAACAACCGAAGTAAGAGGCCCAGTCCTTATGGGAGGTTGCAAATGAAGACAAGGTGGTACTAAAGAGGGATTAACAAGCCTATTTACGAATCAGAAGCCAGCATTTACAAAGGACAATGACACAAGCCAATGAAACATATGGGCGGAGTGTGAGCGGGGCTTCAAGTGCATACTCCAATACTACATGCCTCGCAGCAGCGCATGAGCTGCCCAGGCCCAACCTAAAAAGGACCTCTTCACTCCTACTGATCACTGCACAGTATGCTGCCATGATTGCGCTTGTGCTGCTTAACTCTTGAAGGCAGTAACCTTCCACCACTGTGAGGTTAGTGCTTTGGGCACCCATTCCTGTCCAACAAACTGCAATTTGTGAGACAAGTCTATGTCATGGTGCACATGCATGATCTGTGTTCGCCTATGACAACAATAATCAGCATTAGGGTTTCAGACATTAGCACAGTTAGGCCACTCAGGGCAAGTGTGCACGCCCATTACCATGCAGTTAATGTGTCCGTCCCAGCAACCCCTCTAGTCAGTATTTGCTCTTTAAAGCCCCTCTCTTCTCATGTATTCAACTGTTCACATTTGGGCTTTCAGTTAGCATTAACAGTACCTGACGGATGAGTGTGCGGCTAAGATTGGCTCAAGCATTCTAGAAAACTGGAAGGAGTAAGTATGTGAGATAGTTGATATGGCTTTCTGCCCTACAACCTATTCTGCTATCTGGAAGGCTATCTCCTTATATATTATTTATCTTGCAGCAATTGACCTTCTGTACCTAAACCCTTCCCTCCAGGATGGATGCAAGTGCTATCTTCATTCCTACATACTTTTTGGTGTCCTGGCCCTACATTTTTCATGTTGCAGGCCTAATGCTGAATGGGGAAGGGGAGAAGGGTCAGCATGGTGGGGATTTGCAGATTTTGGAAGCATTAGATGAGTAGACTCAATGTCTAAACTTGATAGTACTAGTACATTTTAATTTCCATTGCAAGGGCTTTTTATAGGTTCATTGAACTGACCATGAGTTAAGGGCGTACAGTCCGGGGTGGTTACTGACCTTCCTGTATAGCACACACCGCCCTATAAAGATCGCTAGTGTCCAAGTAACATATTAAGACTTTGGTGGCCTGGCTGCCAAACCACCAGTGTTGTCTGCCACTGAAGTGGCATTTTCTCACAAGCGGTTCCCACCTGTATGACAGTAACAGCTTCGAAGGAAGAGCGGTCATGATAGCATGTCCACTAGGTCATGTCAGACTGACATTACTTTTGCTTTTCCTGGAGATGAAGCCACAAAGTGGACTAAATTTACAGGACTACAGTCTACAATGACCTAAAAGCCTAACATGTTTCAGGATCCTAATTCCTAATTAGTCAGGTGTGATTAACATTTATAATAAGACTCAACAGTAGTTCAGCTGAGTAAATATACAAACTAAAGTGCTCTAGCATGTTTTTTTCCACATTTATGCTCAGGTTTGTATTACTGCATGCTCTTCAATAAAGCGAAGGTTGTAGGCAGGAAGAAATCACACTCCGCCTGTGATTATTCTGATGTAAATTTTCAATAAAAATTATTCTGTTTCCAATTTCAACAATCATTCAAGTGCTAGGCGGGGTCTAATTGCTTTTTAATACCATGGGAGGATTTCTGTCACTTCCTGTGACGGCAGGAGGAGGGTAGTTCAGCGAGCAAACGGAGCTTTGCCAATAGCTCACCGGTACGCAATTGAGTGACCATCGTGGCCTACACGATTGGGGCCATTAGGCCCATTCATTAGGTTTACCCAGAAGGTATATTATACTAATAATCACAGTTTTTTTAGGGTATGGTATTACACACACACACACATGAATTTTCCATCCCTGGAAGAGTGGATTAGGATCCCTTGGTCCTGGTGAAACGCACACTAACTAGGGCCCGAGAGGTCCATCAAAACCTACTCGTGCCTCGACTTTCTAGTTTTTTAACCATAGCATAGGAACCCAGTGAATAAAGAACCTTTGGGATGCCTACAGTTAGTTTTATTCCACACACCCTCCACTTCTACTCTGACTTATTGTTACCACTTGCGCCACCACTCCACTCTACTCACATCAACAAAAAGAGAAGACCTCCAGCAAACAGCCCCCCTGCGGGCCCCATTGGGCATTGCAACATCGGCCCAACGAAAAGCTGCTTGATGATTAAGCATTACACCCCTTGTGTGTTTGAGGGACCTTACTCCTAAAGAAGCCACCCACCATCCTTCTATAAACACCTAGAGCTTCCTCGCCCCCTCCCTTCCGCCCGCTCTTTCTCCATAGGAACCGCACACCCTTTGTACCTTCAATCTGACTTAGGGGCCCGTATACTGGACCTGCCTAAAAGCTCGGATCCATGTATTTTCTGTCACGATTTATGTCACCTCCATCCTTATCCACTCAGGTGCATGGTAGCTGTAGTCCAAGATGTTTTAGCGTAGCTGCTTGAAGCAGCTATTCAATTGGAGATAACCTGCTGAACTACAGTGGGAAGAGGACAGAGGACTGCCCAGACTGCTCTCCCGCTGTGCATTGTCCATATCATACATCATACCTCAGGTAAACACTAACTATGTGTTTCGACAGTAACTTGGGTAGGTAACTAATCATTGGTCATCCAGCTCACCAACTCCCATTTATCATCTTTACACGACACATCTGACACACAGTGCATGCCTGTGTACTAATATGTACATATTAACCATATTGATTCCAGAAGAATTTGACTTTTGCACCACAATTTAATTTTCCAAAAGTAACTACAGTTACGGTTTGGTGTTTTAGAGGAAGTAACACATGGGCATATTTCCAAGGGGATATTGCCAACAGAAAGTCATTTTTAGAGATGTTCTGGTGGCGATATCCCCTTCTCCTTATTTACAAAGCGGCGTTAAGCCACTTAAAGTGGCAGCGGCATTTAGCCACTTAACAGGGCTTAATGCCGCCTTGTAAACAAGGCCCCTTTTCACGCTTCACTTAGCGTGAAAGGGGCGTGCAATGGGTGTTGCATTGGGTGTACTGCCACACCACCCATTGCTTTTTGACGCTGCCCCATATTTACAAGGCTGGGGCAGCACCAAAAACGAAGACCAGGGAATACCTCGTCTTAGACTGGTGATACGAGTATAAATGGTGATACGAGGATAAATTATTAATTTCTCCTCGTTTTTTTGTTCTTTCCTTCTGTGATGCATTCTGCAGCACACATGGAAAGAGCAAATCACCTTTCAAGGTTGTTTATGTACAGAAAGGTGTCCCTTCCTGCACATAAACAATCGCCCCTGCAGCGCAGGCACCCTTGCAACATGGCACCAACGTGCCTGCACTGGGGCTAGGCAGCTTTATTAGTGCCAGCCCTAGAGGAAACACAGGGTTGCTCCGTATTTTTTGTAAATATGGCGCATTGCTGCGTTTTAAAAATGTTGGAGCGCTGAGTTACCAATTTGGGCATAACACTTTTGAAAAGGCTTGTGAAGTCACTTCTATATTGTATGCAGTTAACATTTCATGGAGGTGACTGTCAGTGGCAAACCTCTAACTGTTCAAATACTGCAAGGGGAACAAAAGAAGTAGCCCCAAGGGTCCTGTTAACAGTGGCCATATTTCCAAAGTACATCCTAGGGCGCATATTTATCAAAGTGTCGCTTTTGCATGGTTGGGGCGCTTTTGCACCATGCAACGGGGTGCAAAAGCCCCTTAAGTGTGACTCATCAAGCCAAGCAAGGCCACCTTGCGTGGCCCTCAGTAGCTTGATAAATCCAGACTTAAGCAACGGAGAGCAAGTTGCTGCACTGCGTTACTCTGCTCCAGGAAGGCATTTCATGGGTGGTGCGTGGCTGTTCCCATGCAACATCCATGGATTTTAGCGCATTTCCAGATTTACCATAAGTGGTAGACCTGGGAATGCGTCAAAACTGCTATGCATCCCCTCGGTAGGTGTAACAATGAGAAATATGTTTATTTCTTCTCGTTCTTTCCTCTTTCTTTGTGTGCTGCATTCTGCAGCACATATAGACAGAGGAAAATGCCTCGGATTGTTTTTGTGCAGGAAGGTGGCCCTTCCAGCACAAAAACAATCCTTCTAACAACGCAGGCACTATTGCACTATGCAGGGTGCCTGCATTGGAGCTAGGCGTGCTGCATTGTGCACCAGCGCTGGGAAGACAGGAATGTGCCATAATATGCTAAATTCAGCGCATTCCTTCACTTGCCCTGTCACTTCCGCTGTGTGACTTAATGATAAATGTACCCCTATGTTTCTTAAGGTGTCTCCTCTCCTATGTTTTCCCTGCTTCAGCTGCCACTCCCACCCATAAAGGACGTGTTCCATAGTGTTTGTGATACAACTCAGACACTCCCAGACACTTTTTGAGTATGACTCATGGGTGACCACCTCACTCCAAGTCATCACGGACATTGTTAGCAGTCCTGGGCTTTTAACCTACAAGTCATTGTTTGAGGCATATTTACAAGCCCCTATCGCCACAGGAAGTCACTGTGGCGATAAACCCTTTGTCTTATTTACAAGGCAGCGTTAAGCCATTTAATGTGGCTTAATGCTGCCATGTAAATAAGGCCCCTTTCACCTTACACTTAGCGTGAAAGGGGCGTGCAATGGGTGTTGTGGTGGGTGTTCCACCAAAACACCCAATCATTTTGACGCTGTCCCCTATTTACAAGGGTGGCAGAAATAGGAGGCAGCGCCAAAATTATGAGCAGGAAAAACCTGGTCTTAACATAGTGAAACAAAGAGAAATGCTTTATTAACACAGCACACATAGAAACAGCAAATTGCCATGAATAATTGTTTATGTGCTGGAAAGGGCACCTTCCTACACATATACAATCATTCCCTCAAAGCAGACACCCATGCACTATGGTGCAAGGGTGGCTGCGTTGGTAATAGGCAGCTGAATTTAGCACCAGCGCAGGGAGAAACACAGGGGTGTGCTGTATTATTGTAAAAGCGGTGCATCCCTGCATTTCTAAATTAACAGAGTGCGACGTTAGCAATTTTGGAGTTAACCCGCGCTCCGCCACTTTGTTATACATATGCCCCTGCATTCTGCTGATTTAGTCTAATTTGCGCAAAGGAAGCAAACCAAGACTACCATACCCAAAATACATTAGGTTGTAGTTGCCCATCCCAGACACACATAGCACTTTATGGGGTTTATTTACAACCCTCTTGCATCACTATTTGCCATGTGCAAGGTGACGCACCGGTGGCGTAAGGGGCTTGTAAAGAAGCCCCTATGTTGGGGTGCTGCTAGACGGCGATTGGACTGCACTTTCCTACACTAGCCTGTGCCTTATCCTGACATCCCCCATGATCAGCTCATACCTATGCAGGGGACTTTCTTTGTTCATCTAGGTGCTGGCTTGTTCAGCCATGAAACCCATAGTTCAAGCGATCTTTTCGGAATTGTATCATTCCCTTTTCAGTTTTGCGGGTCAAAATTCCAAAAACATTCCATTTAAAGCAAAAGAGAACTTCTGTGATATGAGTATTGTAAAGTAGTACAAACTAGATTGTAAAACATTTATTTTCAAAAACGTTGCCATCCGAGCAAATTGAGGAATGTTTGAATGCCATGTTTGATGCCATCAATCAGGAGCTTCACCAAAATACCATCTTCTGATATTCCAATTGGCTGCTCCAGATCTAGACCATAGCCAAGATGGCGAAGAGTCTTTGAAGTTAATGCTGGCTAGTGTTTTACTCCCCGTCCATGTCACCAAGCACTCCCCTGTGCATCACTACTTGCCCCAGAGAGGTCTGACACCCTATCTTTCAGAAGCCACCTGTGTTTAGCGCACAACATGCTTGCTGGTCAAAGTTTGCTTTCTCTATCTGCACACCCTTTGTAATTCTTCCATAAATGTAACTTTCACATGCTTTATGTAGGAAATCCTGATTTTTAGCAACACATAGATATGCATCCTGTATATCTTTAATGAGACTCAGCAGGCAGCATCTTCAAAGCAAAAAGGTATGTCACAAATCATGGCTTCATAAAAAACAGTTGATATCTAGCTGCAACATGACAACATTCTGCCTTCTTTCTTGTTGAGAAGGAACCGTCAAGATGTGCTCACACGGCAATCTGGATCCAACATAAACAATGGAACTTCCACAGTTTACCAATCCTGCAGCTAACATCACACTGCTTCAGTGTATACAGTATACCCAAGGATAGGGGAATAGGACAGTAGAGAGAAACATAGACACTGGATATTGTCAAACTGCCTGATTGCACAATTAGGCTTAATCTGTCATGTAGGAATGTTGACATCTAAAAACAAGAGAAGACTTTTAGTATGGCTATAGTGTGATCTTTGAAGTCTAACTTCTGATATTATATATGATATAACTCTTGGCACTCTATATGTCCTACTCACTATACGAAAATGAAATTGAATATTTGTTTTGAGCTGTAATGCAATTAAAGTTGATTTGGGAACTGTAAATAAAACACTGAGGGGCCGAGTCACAGAACTAATCTGAGATAAAATCCTAAACTTACAACTTTTGGTATTCTCAGAAGGCATTTAGTAGTAGTAAAGTTAGGACTCCTAACTATACTACTACTAAACTGAGACAAAATCTTAACTTTACGACTTTCGGAATTCACAAAAGGCATTTAGTAGTAGTAAAGTTAGGATTCCTAACTTTACTACTACTAAATGCCTTTTGTGAATACCAAAAGTAGTAAGTTTAGGATTTTATCTCAGATTAGTTCTGTGACTCGGCCCCCGAGTTACTATATATTGATTTTTAAAGCGAGCTATCTTAAATGTAAAACAAATACTTTTTTGAGGTTCTGTTTGCATTCAAAATAGAAGGATGATTATTGTAAAATGAAAAAACATTCATTAATCTTTCTTTCAAGATCTTTATTTCAGCAGTAAGACACAGCCATAAAAGCACAATACAGCTCGACAAAACATCCTTAATACAAAATACAAATCACAGTTGAGCTTTGATTTGCTGTGCCTACAACTGCACATGTTAATATTTCATATGACATGATTTTAACTACTGCAAAGGCCTGGTGTGTTCTCTCGCTCATCAGGGTGAATTGGCGACCCCACTTCAAAGGCAGGAGCAGTGCCATGACCTCTGTTCCGGTGATTGGGGCCTGTTAAAGAAGCGTGTGAGGAAGTCGTGCCTGGATCCTAGATGTCCCCTACCAAGTAATCCTGGTCATGAGCAATGCTGTTAAATGTGGAGCCCTACCAAACTGGAAATATGCCTCACACACTCAGAGAGTGAGACAAGCTGAAGAAGAAGTGGTGACAGCTACTACTGATGTGCCAAGGCCAAATTCAGAGCAACCAGAGACCTCAGAGGGAGAAGACAAGGAGCTAACTCAAGTGCCTCAAAGTCAGCCTGAGACAGGTGCAGGGCCTGTGGTGAATGAACCATGAGTAACCACAGATACCGAAACTAAAAGAGCAGTAAGCAAAGGTTCTGAGCTTGGAGATGGTACAAGTGGGTTGACCAGAGTGGGGGCCAAGAAATAAAAAAAGGAGGCCAACGAGAGGAAAGAGATGGAGAGTTTCTATGTCTGAAGAATGCTTTCCAGACATTATAAATGAGTAGACAGAGACCAGTGAGCAAAGTGACAGTAACTATCAAGAGCCAGTGGTCAGGATATCAGAGAGAATACTCGTGCCTAGTCAGAGGTACTCAGCTCCTGAATGGACATACTTTCCTAAAAAGTGAGGCTGATTTGAGAATGCAAGAGAAAGATAACTGAAAGACTGCTTTTGAGAAACCTCCATTTTCAAAGCTGCTACATTTCGACTTTGACTGAATCTTGATGTTGGTTGAACTGAAGCCAACTGACACTTTTGGATGACTGAACTTTCAAACTGAACTTTCTGAGAACATTTAGGGCCAGGGCTCCAGGAGAAGATTAGGGATATCATTTTAGAAGACCATTGACATAGGTTTAGGAACTGATTTTGAAGCAAATAACCTTGGTACTCATTGTGAACAAGTTAATAGTTTTGCAGCAGAGTTTTTACAAAATACGAAGACATTTGTTGACTGCGTATCAGTGTAATTGTTGAGCTTACATTTCTTTCCTGGTTCATTAGAAACCATGTTAACTGTTCCATAGAACCGGTGTGGAGCAATAGTGGGTCACAGTATAGCTTATTTCTATGATATGATTGTTAATAGGCTAGAGGTGCCCTCCAGAATTAGTTGCACCCACCACTACTCATGTAATATAGCAGGCTATCTTGGAACCTGATTTGAAAGATGAAGAAGAGCACAAATGTAATTTAGTTTCTGCATTGCAAAATGTGTGAGGAAAACTTTTCAAATAACATTTTCTTTATGCTGTTGCATGTTATTTACAGCTGAGATATGCCATAGGGTACTATATGTGCACCAATCTACCCACATCAGTTGCTGGTAGTATGAGTTATCGCCATATTTCACTAACTTACTAGTTTGTTTATAGACAAGATAGTCTAGGTTATCACTTATCAAATGTTGACAAGTCAAGAGATTTGGTTCCATATGCTCCAGTTGCACGTGTAAATGAATGGGGATACTTTTGGGGTTGCGAGACTACCCTGTCTTATTACTATAAGATAGGATAGTCTCGCAATCTAGAAAGTATCCCTGTCAGATAAACAGGGATGAAATAGACTTTATGGAAGAGTTAGAGGAAAGATGGGAACAGGTTACTAAGAATTCAAAGAATAGCAAGCTACTAGTTGGGAGAAAGAAGACCAAGAGCTAAAGGATGAAGGAGTGCATCCTAAACTGAGTCTGGATTTGCAAAAGGAATTAAAGTTATGTTTTATCAGAGCGAAACAATCGGTTAGGAATCCACAAGTGGTAGGAAGGAGTAAGTGTGACCAGGGAGCAGAAGTTAAAAAATAGCTATATTCTGTCTGGGAGAGAACCTGCTGAACCTGGAGTGCTTTATCTTTGTGGAACCAATGCCTATTTTCACCTTCCATCTAACTGGGCGGGTAGTTGTTACATGGATTTAGTGTTTCCAAAGGTATATCACGTAGAGAAATTAGAGGGCAAGAGTAGAGCTCCACATGGGAGATCTGCTCATAGTGCATTAACAGTAGTGGGTGATATGTTTGGTGCTATGATTCCTTCTGTGGGTGTGGTTTGAATGATGTGAAAATTAGAAAGTTGACTCCCTCAGTTGACAGGCTGGCAGGCAACTCCGCTGGAGCATTAGATGCTATAAATTCAGAATTAGTAGCAACAAGATTCATGGTTCTCCAGAGTTGGCTTATCTTACACACTTTGCTCGCAAAAGAAGGTGGAGTTGGCAAAGTGGTGCATGTCTAACAATGCTGCACTTATGTGCCAGTTAAGAGCAAGTAGATCAACAATATTGTGAAGAATATCACAGATCTGTTGAAAGATTTGAATGTGTTGGAAGAGGCAGGTACTCACTTAGCAATTGGGAAAGGCTTTTCTGTTATAGGCAGCTGGCTTAGTGAGCATGGTAGGGGGATTTTAGGTGCTATATTAAGACCCATATTGATTATTGGTGTTTATGTAATTTGTTGGTTTCTGACAATAAAGGGGTTTAAGTTGATAAAAGGGGGTAAGAATTCATGACAGAAAGGGAAATAAATCGCTTGATGGAAAAGGGGTGAAAAGAAAGAGGTAAGAAGTAAAGTTGGAGGAAATATGTTATGTCTATTGTGAATTGAAGGAGTTGGAGGGATCTAGACGTAAGCAGCAGCAGACAGCGAACGTTTTCTGAAAGTGTAATGAAGGAAAATGGTGGGTGTTTTCAATTATAGCTCCAAGAGCCATCAGAAGAGGGAATAGATGATGCAGCATCATCATCACTTATTTATGCTTAATAATATGTTAACTTGTAACCTACATAACCGTAGGTTACATGATTTATTCATTACTTACACCTATGATTTCATATATTATTTTTCCATGATGTTTCATATTTAGGCTTAGCAGACTGAATGACTCTTATATTGATTAACTGTAGTTAGTATATGTGCAATAAAACATTGGCATTTGTTGGCCTAGTTGCCTTAATTTATATTTGAAACAAACTTTGTTTCTGCTTGCTGTGAACAACTTTTTCTATTTCAGATATCAGTCACTAAGTGCTCATTTAGAAATGTTCAGCAACTGCACAGAATGAGAAACTGAGGCGGTGAATACTCCTTTGTGAGATTTCATGAAAGTCACAATGCGAGAAGAATTTTGCATATAATTATCTGTGAGAAGGAGGCCGGCACCAAGTACAGAGAGAACATTGGATTTTGATTGGCTCCGTCTCGGTGGGAACCTAAAGGATGGATCATTTGGGTGGAACTTATGTTGTAACTGTGTGAATCTTGGAAGTTAGAGAGATCACTTGCCCCTCTCCACGTTTGCAGGCGTACATCCTTTCCCTTCTCTTGAGACCAATGGTCCTTATCTTCCTGCTCATAGAAATACTCTCAAAAGCAAGCACATTGCTCCTCACTTTAATTGGAATCTTCATCTGGTTCTTCTTTCGATTCTGTATCTGCTGACGCCTGCTGCTTCTGAATTTGCTTGACCTGCCCGCAACCTTAGCACAGTATTGGGGAGTTTATTTTATGGAAACAAGACTTTGCCTTAATTTGCATATGTTGCCTTTAATCATGCAATAGCTACATTACTAACTGAACTACTTGAATTATATCCATGTATGCTGCATTGAGGTGAATTTCAATTTTTGCCTAATAGATTTGAATTGAGATTGTGACTTTACTAATCTGTAAGGAACCTTTATGGTCTGCAATATACTCTTCTCTGTTGTTCCTGGGGGGGGTTGGAATCTGCTTATCTGTCAATGTAAAGTTATTTTTTTTTATGTCAGCCTCAATTCGAGATAAAGGTGCATTCTTGTCGACATAGCGGAGTTCCTAGTTTCTGGCAAATTAGCACATTGCAAATACCATCCTTATATAATCTGCTGCTACCCCCCACAACACTCAGTCGATACATTGGTAGTGCCCCTGACCTTCCTTGGTTCACCATAAGAAGAGATAAATTAGAAAACAAGCCCTTGCAGGACATTATGGGGTGCTCCAGCAATGAAGAAGTAATCGTAGAGCAGCAGGCTTCTCTCACTGATCTTTGTTTGTGTGGCTTTATCCTGCCTGCGTTTTCAGTTTTTTTTTATTTTGGTAGACTGACATGGTTCCACCTGGAGCACCCACAGTTCTGTACATTGTTAGGGGCCGCAGCAGGAGTCCCAAGCCCCCGCAACCCCAGCCAGATTACCGGATGCCTCCTCTGTCAGGCGCGGATGCCAGCAGCAGTTTTCGCTGTTACCGCTGGATGGCAGCAGCATTTGTTTCCTGCTCCTGCCCGAGGTGGGACAGATCTTGTTTCCCTTGTGACACAGGGATGGGGTCACGGCCCCTTTCCAGCTGGCACATCCCTAGGGCGATGGGGTCCTTGGACCAAGAAAATGTCTGGAGAGTAGGTCTCATGCATGCACCCCCTGGCCTTCTCCGGGCAAATTTAAAAAGGAGTCGCAGAGAGGCCCAGCACGCTCCGTTCTGCAAAAGACGTCAAAGATTAGGATCATTAAAATACCATACATTGAGGCCTGATGGGGCGATTTTGAAGATCATAGACTAATTTTCCTCCTGCTGGCGAGCTATAGCCACCTGGAGTGGGCCTCATGGTCTCAAAAAGGGAACAGTCTGCAGGGAGATGGATTAATTGGCTCTCTGTGCCAGCTTTCTCTTTTGCCTGGCTCCTTGTGCTCCTTGTCTCCTGTTGCGGCACAGAAGTTCAGATTTTCCCCTAACTGGTCCTCAGGAGGTGTAAGGGGGCAAGAGCCGCTACCCCTAGACAGACCCATCTAGCACTTGGGTCAGCTGCAGACAGGGTCTTTAGTCCATCTGGGCATCAGGTGGCTTATACTTCCAGCTGTCCATGGTGTTGTCACCATTGCTTCAGAGGTCCAGTGTCGTGCTCTATTTCATGTTCTGATGATGACACTTCTATGCCCAGTACCAGCCTGTGGGTTATGGACACCCCTTTGTCTAACCCTAAAACTGGTTCTGGTCAGTTTCTCTCTTTCCCTACAGTTTGGCTCTAGCTTGACCAGTGACGTAAGAGACTGGTGTCTGGTCTCTTTATATGTGCTAGGAAAAGTACCTTTGAAGTGTAATCAGGGGTGGGGTTAAAACTCCTCCCCAGCCATCCTGCCAGTAAGACTCACTCCCCTCTACACCCAGGACTTTTAGTTCACTGTCTGGCTCCAATACACATTTTCCAATGGGTGCGCCATAACGAGCCTATGCAGATGGCTACTCACAGAAAAGACCGCAGAAACTTTGGGAAGGAAAATGGCAACTTTCTAAAGTGACTTTTCAAATATATTATTTTAAAATCTTACTTTTTCATTAAAGAGGATTTTAAATTTGAATTAAAATGAGTGGAAGAGGTATTTTCTCTAGCTGCTCCCAATCCAAATTTAGCATTTATTAAATATAACAATATAGCCTAATGTTTCCTAATGGCAACAGCCTAGCTTCCTTCAATGAAAATCGTTGTGGGGATAGTTCACCGCAAGATCATGTTCAACTTTAATTTCTACCTGTCCTACTTTTAAATATCATGTCCCCTGTCTTTCTGGGCAATAAGGCTACATATAGGTGGCATTAGTATTTAAAAGGAGGCTTTAGTCCCATCAAAAGGGGTACTTTGACAGGTCGAAATTGCAGTTTTATATTGCCACAGGCAGGTTACCTGTATACACCTACAAGGCTGTACACAACTGTAGTCTCTCATGTTGCACTCTGCACCATAGCACACATGAGTGTGCCCATGTGTTTACAAGTAACCAGCCCAGTGCCTCTTCTCCTAGCTGCGTCACAGTGGCCTCATCTTGTATGGCAGACATTGGCAGTAAACATGCACAGTCCAATTACCATGCAGCTACTGGAAGTGAGACCCAGGTAGTGAGACTCACCCACAATAAAGGTCCCACAACTGGGTGATCCAAAGCAAAAAATCCTGGCTTACTAAATGGGTGGAACCCATTTGCAACAATAATCATCACATTATCTCTGTCCCTCACCATAGCATTGACCCTAAAACCTGTCATACCCTAACCACTAACTTTCATCCACTCTCTGTAGCCCTCATCCTGCTACTTACCTGTTGTCCGAATATTTTCTCATGATTTTGTTTTTCAATTAAATTGCTTTTCAATGAAATATCACAATGAAATACATTTTCTGCAAAATTCGGTTGTTATGACAGGTTATTGTCTGTATCCACTTATCAACACACATTTAGCGTGCTGACAGTCCATGTTTTGTGAATGGTCATAACAGTGGAACTCTTCTTTGAACTTTTGATTTTCATATTTATGGTCAGTTAGTTTATCCTCTTATTTAAAATAAAAAGCATGTATCAAAATAATAATGTAAATTTCCAAATGAAGGGAAAGGACGAACTTTTCCGTTGTCTCAATTCTTGTTTTTCTGTTTGACTCAAGCCATATCATATATTTCTGACACACATCCTTGCATTATGTATACTTTGTTTGCCTTTATCCTAAAATGACTTTCTTCTGAAATACCGGTATAAGCATGAATGCGGCATCAGAGGTACTCCCTGTTCTGTACTCAATAAAAAATAAATTAAAAAAAGGTTGACCTAGTGTTTTGCAGTTATATAGTTAAACAACAAGGAAAGTTCATTTTCAAACAGCAGCACACTTCCAAAAGACAAAGAAAAGCAAAATCAGTACATGAGGACACATGCAGGAATGTTGCAGGTCCAATGTAAAAGTATTTTTTCAAGGGGTAAGTGTGACTTACATGTGGATAAATTAATTCGTAATATATGTCTTTGTAAACTTTGCATGATTTACCAAACTACCTTATGTCACAATCGTACAAGTGGGTGGCAAAGGTTTTCCCAATACCAACTTTGTCACTTCACAATCACAATGGTATCCTATTACTGCAACTCAAGGAAAGGAAGGGCTCACACCGCATTTCACCGGGGGTGGGTGACCCCCTTATAAGGTAGGATATACATAGGAAGGAGACACTGGTAAAGCATTACCCTCGGTGATCTCTGGCACTCCTTCGGTCACCTGATGGCCAAGAGGCAAGGGGGTTCATTCTCTCTTGACTACAGCAGGGTGGACTGCAAGGAGAGAATAAAGAAGTGAATGCCTCCCTTTCACATACAGGTTTCAGACCCCTGAAATGGTCCCTCATTTGGGAATTTGGCATTAATGGTTAAGTCAGATTGCACTGAAAGCTAATCAGAGCTTGTTACCTTGAGAGAGCAATTGAAGGATCACAAATTTCGAATCTGGCCATAAACTAACTTTTTAACCCTTGGCCACTCAAAAGATTATTCAGTTTTTGACCTTCCCTCCCTTCAATGTTGGATCCGGCCCTTTGAAGAGTCAGTTTTGATATCAACATTTGTCTGCGGCCACTTAGCATCAGCGCTGCCATCACCACTGGCTCTCCATGCCCCTTCCTGTGTCCTGGATAAAGAAAGCCGCTGCAACCGTGACTCCCCTGTGGTTCGGGCAGCCCATTGGTTGCCAATTAGTGACCTCATCAAATTCAAAGTACTTTCTATGGCCCAGCAGACATTCAACTAGCCTTCTCCTGCTTTTGTTACAAAATGCTTTTGTCCATGTTTCCAACTAAGCATTGTTTGATGCCTGCCTCGTTATAGCCTGCTTATCCCCAAATTGAGGTTGGCGCGTTCTCAGTGCTGGCATTTCAGCTATGGAACAACTCTCTTTACAACATCAGATGTATGGTACCAAGCTAATTGTGGATTTGCAGTGGCCTGGAGTCTGTGGCCTGTGTGTTGCTGCTGGTGATAGATGCTCTTCAGAAACTAATACCTTAACAGGAAGTACCAAGGGCTGCACACAGCTTCTAAAGTTTGTGGCACTCGGATGAAACAGAACTTTTAAAGAAACTACATGTTGGTGTCAACTTCCAGCCATGTGAGCATAAGCATTTGTAAGTTTATTGCTAGCTGCAACCCTTCAAACAGAAGAGGTTGTTGATAGGAACTTTAAAAACTTGAGAAGAGCCCTGAAGAATCTAACCAGACAGAGAGAGAGAGAGAGAGAGAGAGAGAGAGATTCAGAATAAAAGAAATTAAGAGAAACAGCTGGAGAGAGGGTAAGAGAGAGGGAGATAAAGAGAGGTCAGGTTAGAGAGACAAATTAAGAGATGGGGAGAGATAGACCACAGGAGAGAGAGGAGATAAACAAAGAGAGCGTGCATGAGCGAGAGAAGGAGACAGACAGGGAGATAGAAAGACAGAAAGTTAGAGCGAATGTGTGAGAGGGAAAATGATAGAGTGGCAGAGCGAGAAAGAGAGACAGTAGGAAGAGAGAGAGAGAAGGATAACTTGAGGAAGGAATATCTACAGAGAGCAAGAAAGGGAAAGGAAAAGGGCGACAGATAGGAGGTATAAATAGGGAGATGGGCGGTCAGAAAAGGGGAGGGCGAAACACACTGTGTGACAGAGAGAAAGAGAGCGGGAGCAACTGACTGAGACAGATTGGGAGTGAGAGCAAAGGAGACAGCAAGTGGGGGAGAGAAAAGAGAGAATGAAAGATACAACTAGAGACAGACAGAGTTACAGAGAGAAAGAGAGAGAATAAGTGACCGAGAGAGGGAAACAGAGAGAGATGGTCGCAAATGAGGTGTTGTACATCTTGGAACTTTTTCTGCAGCATCATTTCAAAGAATTTCCTCGCTTTCTTTATACTCTTTAAAGAATTTCCTTGTATCCTTGGAACTCTTGGACCTCTTCCACCGCTCTCTTTAGAGGCCTCCGGTTGGTGATTACCTAGGGAGAGTTATATTTATTTGTTTGGATTGTGGAACTACTACGGGATTATTGGACTGCCGCTTGCACCCGCATACTGTAACACTGCTTCGCTGTAACGACTGTCTCTTGGGCCCTCACAGAGTTACTCACAAATCTTATGTTTCTGTTTGGTGCCTCAAGTTGTGGAGCTTTAACAACTGTCGAAAACACCATATATACAAGGGTCCAAGGGGAAACTAGTTTAACGACTAAAGTACCTTTGTTCCCCAGAGTACACAGAAAAAAACAGAAAAAGGTACTAAGTCAAACAACACAGAACAAGAGGGCCACTAGGAAGCTATGAACAAAGTGAGAGAACCTCTCCAGATAATCAATACATCATTGTGTCAGAAGTAAAGAGTCCATCAGCCCACCCTTATTGACGGAGCTTCGTCATTTGAGACTCTAAGGGGTCAAAGTCTGGGCCAACACTATCGAACCAGCTGGCTCTGCTGAGTGCCCGACCTAATGATCCCAGATCGTAGAGACTCCTGACACAATGTGTGATCCAATTAGTTAAGACTCAAAAGAAAACTAAAACATAAGTGCAGTGCTAAAATGTGATAGTGTGCTAAAAATGACTACGTGGGCAAAAAGCTATCTTTAATAAGGATTGACCAGGTGTCATGTCTAAAAGGACCAGATAGTCTTGAAAGAATAGACTATTACTTGATTTGGTCTCATAGGGTCGACATGTTTCAGCCGAAATGGTCAACTGACCCGGCTTTCTTCAGGACCTATATAGATGGAGCTAAGGCTACTGCAAAAGTGATATGTCTAGTGAAACAATGTGAAAAACAAAAAGTCATAGAGTTATGTGGCAACAGCCACCCTACCAGGCAAGCAATTTTTTGCTCGGGTATAGGAACTTGATCCTCTTTCCTGAAACAAACAAAGGAAAAAGGTCCAACCATAAGAGAGGTGCAACACAAAATTGAATACAGCTTCCATGACCATCATTCTACAGTGACTATTAGACACTGTAGGACTCATAAAACCCAAAACGTGGTTAATGTCCAAGAGAAGATGTAATATGATAGTAAATTCAACTCACCCAGCTTTCTGTGGGAGGACAGCCTCACCTCACCCGGCTGACTGCTCGGAGAAGGAGGCACCGCTCTGTTAACAAGTAGGAAAAAACATAACAAGTTGCACATGGATACTTGTCTATCTATGCTCCCTACTCTCCATTTAACACCACAACCCCATTCAAGATCATGACTCTAAAAGACCCGCCCTACAAGCCAAGATAGGCCAGGTATCCGGGAGAGTGGCAATCCACCGCCTCCAACCCAAACAGCTATCTTCATCCCAGTATGCCTAGGAACTGATGAAAGAACCACAATAAAAGATGTATGTAATGCAGTCAAAGTAAGGGCCGCCCTTCATCTGATTCTAGAATCACAGCCTCACTCTGTATATCTTCTGTTAGCAAGACCTGACAAAGTTCTGGCCCCCCTCTGTTAGATGTTAAATAGAAGTGGTTCCGTTACACTAACTACCACCCAAATAAGCATATCAAAACTGGGGCCATATACCTAGGTCTGCTCTGTACGAAATCAAACGTTCCCCTCTCCTTACCTATCCGTCGATACCTCGAGCCGGCCTCCGCGCAGTCTGGGAGGTGACGGCAGGAAGGGGAGGGCTCTTTAAATACCCACTCTTATTGGAGCGATCCTTCACTCAAAACACAGGTGTAGGTAATCATCTAATGTCTATCCCCGAGTGTCTGTAATGAGCATGAGCCAGTATCGAGATGCTAGTCACAAGTACATGCGCAGTCCAAGGAATGATACGAGGGAGTGTGTGCAGCGTCTCCCCCTCGCTCATGAGCGTGCACTACATAAAAAGCGCTAAAAAGTCACATGATAGGGGCATAGACCGATCTCAAGACACTAGTCTCTTGCACATGTGCAGTCCTCATTATTGCGAGACGATGTGTGCAACGTAGAACTCCTTTTCAAATGCATGCAAAAAAAGAGGCCAACGATCACCGCATAGGAAAACACTGAACACTACGACCCAGGTGTAAGTAGATAATTCCTTGCAAGGGATAAAGTCGGAACCCGTAGTCACAATCCAATGTGTAGTGAACACTCGCGTGAGGAGATACTAATCTCCACGCATGCTATTCACAAGAATCGATTGGGTAGAGCCTCCCAAAAACACTGTAACAGTCTCTTTCTCTTAATATCTGAAAATGAAAACAAATATATCCATCATGATCCTACATGCTAATCGCTCAACCATCCTTTAGGTAAAAAGGGAGAGTATGCACATAAACTACCCATACAAAAAAGGTGGTGCACGATCAAACAACAAGTATATTATAGGCAGGATCATAGATGGAGTCAGGCTAAAGCTCAGAACAGCTCATTCGTGGTATGCACAAAAGAGATTCATAGCGTGACAAGGGGACTAATGTGACCACCCTACACAACATGTGAACCGAGGTGTAAAGGACGGGGAAGGACCAGCTATCCACAACCACTCTGTGACCAACGAGCAAACAGCTCTAGAGGTCGCACACTACAAACAGATTAAAGTATGCGACACTGGCATGATCTATCCAATGTCTCGAGAGGTCTGTCAGAATAGAATTAATACAGGGCATATTCCTACAATCAGATCCTCACAGATGTAATATCATGGGAGAAGACAGGTCATAAGATTGTGAACAGTCAAGGACCATCATGAAATCACCACTATGCTGTGTGAGTGTCAAAAACCTAATCTGGGATACAGAGGACCCACAGTTCACACCGAGGTCCATGGAATTTTATCATTTAAACCATGTATATCTGTTCCCATCTTGAAAATCCACCTCTGCTCTCTCAGAAACAAAAATCGAGTAATGTCTGTCACATGCTGAGGAATCAAGGGTCGTTCTAACACGACCCACCTTAGATCGTCGGCTCTATGTTGTTTAGCCAGGAAATGATCTGTGAGGCAAGTAGATTGTTTCTTGCACCGAATCGTGCTTTTATGCTCACTGATGCGGAGCTTGACTTTGCGCGTAGTATGCCCAATATAGTGGAGAGAACAAGGGCATGTGATCATGTATACTACGCACTCGGAGTTACAGTTCGTGTGACTGTTGAGTATCCAGGGACGACTGGTACCTATGTCGACTGATGTGGCCTTAGTTGTCTGGGGACAAACGCTACAGGAGCCGCAGGGGTAGTGACCCCGTACCGGATGTAATGACCACAAGGTGTTGTCAGTACGTATCGGTCGTGTTGGTGGTCGTGTGTGCACTAGACTGTTTCGTAAACTCGGACCCTTTTTAAATGCAAACAGAGGAGATGGAATGTTGCCTGAGGCTACATTGAGAATGTGCCAATGTTTGCGGACGATTTTTTGGAGCCTGTTGGAATGAGAGCAAAAAGAGGTTACAAAGGTCAGTCTATCATTTGGGGTCCTGGAAACACTGTTGTCCAACAGTGCATCCCGATTGTTGTTGGAAGCCCTCTTCCATGCCTGACGCACCAAACGTTTAGGGTACCGTCGCGATTGAAGTTGGGATGCCAATACTCTGGCATGTTTGTCAAAGAGATCCCTAGTGGAACAGTTCCTCCTGATGCGTAGGAACTGGCCCACGGGGAGATTCTCTCTAAGAGCCCTAGGGTGGTAGCTGTCAAATGAGAGTAACGAGTTTCTTGACATGGGTTTTTTGAAGAATTCACAATGTAGAATGCCCCCAACAGGAAAGATGGAAATATCTAAAAAGGACAATCTTTCTTTGCTGTGCTCAATGGTGAACTTTAGGAAGGTATTTTGTTGATTGAGCCAGATGTGAAAAGTCTGGATCTCCTGAGTCGTGCCACGCCACACCACCAGTACGTCGTCGATGTATCTCTTCCACAGCACCAGATGTTCAAAAAAAGGGTTGCTGTGGTTCAATACATGATGTTGTTCGAACAGATGAACGTAGAGGTTGGCCAGGCTGGGCGCAAAAACGCTCCCCATGGATGGGCCAGATATTTGTAAAAAGATCTGATCCTCGAATCTGAAAAAGTTCTCAGTCATAGCTATCCTGGCACATTCCATGATAAAAGAGACGGGAGTTATGCTGTTCAAGTTACGTGCTTCTAGAAGTCCTTTGATGGAGTCCAGAGTTTCAACTTGCGGGATACATGTGTAGAGAGACTCTACATCAAAACTAGCCAAAATATCGGTCCTAATATCGAACTCGATATCTGGTAGCATCCGCAAGACATCAGCAGTATCTTTCAGGTAAGTGGGCATTTCCAAAACCATGGGTCGTAGAAAAACATCTACGAATTTAGATAATGGCTCCAGCAGTGAGCCTATCCCAGATATAATGGGACGTCCTGGAGGGGGCCGTTGGCTCTTATGAATCTTTGGGAGGCAGTAGAAGTAGGGGATCACCGGACTATTAGTCACCAGGAAACAGGCTTCCTGGGGCGTGATCCACCCCTCTGCCTCACCTTCCTCGACCAGATGTTTTATCTCCAGGGTTAGTCTTGGAGTGGGATCTGTTTCTAAGATCCGATAGGATTTAATGTCCATGGTTGGACCTTTTTCCTTTGTTTGTTTCAGGAAAGAGGATCAAATTCCTATACCCGAGCAAAAAATTGCTTGCCTGGTAGGGTGGCTGTTGCCACATAACTCTATGACTTTTTGTTTTTCACATTGTTTCACTAGACATATCACTTTTGCAGTAGCCTTAGCTCCATCTATATAGGTCCTGAAGAAAGCCGGGTCAGTTGACCATTTCGGCTGAAACATGTCGACCCTATGAGACCAAATCAAGTAATAGTCTATTCTTTCAAGACTATCTGGTCCTTTTAGACATGACACCTGGTCAATCCTTATTAAAGATAGCTTTTTGCCCACGTAGTCATTTTTAGCACACTATCACATTTTAGCACTGCACTTATGTTTTAGTTTTCTTTTGAGTCTTAACTAATTGGATCTCACATTGTGTCAGGAGTCTCTACGATCTGGGATCATTAGGTCGGGCACTCAGCAGAGCCGGCTGGTTCGATAGTGTTGGCCCAGACTTTGACCCTTTAGAGTCTCAAATGACGAAGCTCCGCCAATAAGGGTGGGCTGATGGACTCTTTACTTCTGACACAATGATGTATTGATTATCTGGAGAGGTTCTCTCACTTTGTTCATAGCTTCCTAGTGGCCCTCTTGTTCTGTGTTGTTTGACTTAGTACCTTTTTCTGTTTTTTTCTGCTTTAACAACTGTGTCTAGGACATTGGAGCAGGACACATATCACAGCAGCAGCCTTTAGTCAAGCAAGATAAAGGTGCTGGACCATTGATAGGTTGAAAGTTCACCATAATGCACCAGTTGCTAGAGTGGGTCTTGGGTGTTTTTCAGTTTCTGCAGAATATTATTATTAATGTGCAATCTATGTAAATTTAAAACACTGAAATAATTAATGTCAGAGCACAGAATGCCAGTGGTCTTGTGTTCTGTTTAATCCAGAGGCGTCAGTATTCATGAGAGACTACAGAACTCTCAGATTACCTCCATTTGATGAGACAAGTTGTGTGACTACAACCTTACTATATTTCTTGGGTGGCCTCTCTCATACCCCTCTCTTCCTTGCTCTCTCTTCTCCATCTCTAGACAGTTAGGGAGACTGGTAGGTTCCATGTCATTCCTGCAGCAACATTCAGATCGACAGATTATTGGTAAATTAACTCTAACATACAGAAACTGCTATTCCAGACAATTATGAGCAAACACTGCAACTGAAGGACAGAGGGCATAAGATAGTCCTGAGTTTAGACCGTCTGTCCATGACATTTGACATCCAGGCCATGGTCTGCTGTGTTAAGGTTAAGACCAAAAACTTGGAGTCTCAGGTAAAGCATTAACATGGATTTGATCCTTTCTGACAAATGACGGTGTGTCCAGTTGGGGATTTCCCCTCATGCCCTTAATCAATCTTCTGCAACGTTCCCAAGGGATTTAGTCCCTCTCCTGTTATTTACCGTTTGTATAACTCCTTAGACAAAACCTTTACCAGGCCATGGTCTACATTTTCAAAATTTACTGTAAACAGTTGAAATATTTATCCATAAAATAATAGGCTGATTCACACTGGGGATATAATGAAATCAAGGCACATGATTGAGCTATAAAACAATGAGAGGCTGGAAAGAAAGATAGAAGTAAGGTTAGACCTGCACCCGAGTGCGAGACTGAAAGACAGATGTAATCGTCTCCTAGAGCAGAGGTCTTCAAACTAGGGGGATGTGCCACCCTGGTGGTCTGTGGCAGCACTTCCAGGTGGGCCCAAATGCCTCAGTAAGGACTTCTAAATTAAGATAGCCTGGAAGAGCTACTCTGTTTTTTTTTGCATTTCTAGGCCATCTTCATTTACATAAAGCAGTTGAAGTGCATGAAAATCATGACAACTGTAATCCTGAGCCTTGCAGTGGTAGGGGCAAACACATCCCTAAAAACAACAACATATTCTACAAGTATTTCGTTATTTTTTCACCTTCGCAGCAACTGCATATAAAATAATACACACACCTAAAATGACGACTAAATACACATTTAACTAATTGGTGGAAAATGCACTCTTTTACATAATGAAACTTCAGTTGGCTATTGTGACCACTGCAGATGCCCGTTTGTGAAACCACAGAGTCACTGAATTGAAACCTGGTTGGCGCAGTGTGGAATAGCGACTTGTGTATTTATAGTACCATGAGGTACCAGCATGTAAGAAGCACTGTGAATCTGTAACTGATTGTAAAATTGTATTGCACACAGTATAAGATAAGCTGCCAGACAATGATTTAGTGTATATGATAAAACAAATGCTTTCAAAGTATACATATTAGTAATCGCTAACCAGACTGTACCTTTAAAAAAGTATGGTAACTGGTTTTGTAAAACTTAAAACACATAGGCACCTTTGTTCCCATACACCTGGCCAACTTCAACCTTTGTTTATATGCTTTTGGCCTTTCAGGTGATTTGAGAAGGTGGCAGAAAGGAGGCCAAATGGGTCATATTTAGAGCCCTGATTGTCCGGCCCCCTGATGCCTCGGCGTAATCACCCAAGAGAAAGCCAAACTGAGTGAAATCCATGGATAGAGTCGAGGAGATGACCCAGAGAAGGAGGCACTAAGTGCGGATCTAATTTTTTAGTTTACAAATGGATGGAGACATCTCCTCAACTTCCTCAGAAAGATGCTCTGAAGAAGGTGTTGATAAATGCAGGCTCAATTTATTTTAAAAACTGCATTACTACCTTTAGTTCAGTGGGAGTATTGTCATGGGGCACTGGTGTGTGCACCCCAATTATGAAAGTGTTTCTATCACAAAGGGGGGTGGGGAGTCCTTTTCCTTGTCCGCATTGGGGTCTAAATCATCCTTGCTGTGCAGAAAACAGGCCCCAAGCAACAGGGGGTGAGATGTTGGTATTGTTGTCCCTTTTTTAACACAATGGGGCGGACAGTCTGCTTTGAGCCTAGCCCAGGCTAGAAGTGATGGCCCAGTAGAGTGGGCAGAGGAGAAGGTATCATTGATGCTGCTGGTGCAGTGACACTGGGGCCCAGAGGTGTGAGGGCACAACTAAACCCCTATAATGGTGTTGCAATATCATTCCTTGCTAGAATTAGGCCTCCGCTCACCCTGCTGTGCCAGTGTTTTTTGGGCATCCCACCAATGGCCCAAGAGAGGGGAAAACTGAAGCAGAGGAGACACCTTAGCTTGAGCTTGAGAAGGACAGCTGAAAGTAGGAATGGGGAGGTTTCACAAGGGGCAGAGGAGACCGTCCACTCCGCAAGGCAGGAGCTCTCATTAGTGAGGCAGGTGCATTGGCACTGGAGCCCAGGAGTGTGAAGGGCCCACTGCATCCCAATTATGACTATCTTACTTTTCAACAGAGGCATAGGAGAGAACATTAGGGCTGAGGGCAACCTTGTTGCAAAGAGGTTGACATCACGTCTGAGCTAATTTTTTCTGAAAGCGACAGAGAGTCTGTTTCAAGATTTGAATGATGGGCAGGCTTGGTGGGGAAGGGGCGAAAGAGGTCTACAGAAGCTACTCGGGGCTGCAGCAATTATTAGTGCAGGTGGTGCAGTTGCATTGTGGCCCAGGGGAGTGAGTGGCTCACAGCACAATACCCTAAATAATAGGAGTTGTGGTTTTGTCTATTTCAGTTTTTATGTATTTGCTTTTTTATATGTCTCACATTTAGTGTAGATTATGAACTACTGAAGAAGTACCCCTGAAGCGATCTCATAAGCCCCACCTTCTGCACTCAGGCCTTCCCACTCCCGTTCCCCTAAGTCTGTCCATAAAGTTTTGGAGGTTGTGAAAGTGTTGGACTTTGGATGGTTCGTATTTATTACTCACACTCCAATGTAGCAATAGTGCAGAAAGTGTTGGACTTTGGAGGGGGTCAGATTTCCTATTCCAACTTAAACCTGAGCAACAGTAGAGAAAGTTTTGGACTATGGAGGGGGCACATTTACTATTCCCAGTCCAATATAAGCAACAGTAGGGAAAGTGATAGATTTTGGAGGGATTACATTTACTATTCCCATTTCAAAATACAAAACTGTGGGGAAAGTGCAGGGCCTTTGATTTTCACGTTACTATTCCTACTCCAATCTGACCAACAGATGTGAAAGTGATGGACTTTGGATGGATCAGTTTTGTTATTCTCACTCCAACATAACTACAATGAAGAAAGTGTTGGACTTTGGAGGGCGTCAGATTTACTATTCCTACGTCAACCTTAGCAACAGTAGCGAAGGTTTTGGACTTTTGAGGGGTCAGAGTTTCTATTTCCACTCTAAAATAATCAACAGTAGGGACAAGTGTTAGATTTTGGACTGATTAGAGCTACTATCCCCACTCCAGAGTAAGCAACTATAAGGAAACTGTTAAACTTTAGACACCTCAGATTTAATTGTCCCTGTCCAAAATGAATACGAAAAAAATAACATAGATATAAAATAAATAAACATAAAATATATTTCCATAAACACATGAAGACTATTTGTGACATTATATAATTTATAGAAATTATTCAAAATGAAATAATTAGTATATTAATATATAAAATACAGAAAGAATATATTAATATGGTTATATCAATTATATATTTAAAAATAGATTTAAAGAACTTCTCACCGTATTATCGTAAGGTTCCAACAAAACCAAATAATTAAATTAATATCAGAAAAAATAATAAACATTATTTTAAATAATAATAACACAAAATTAACTATTATACAAAACTCATTAAACATAATGTAATTAAATAATAAACAACTTATTAAAAACTATTCAATAATTCACACAATCAATTATCTAATTAAACAATTAACAAATAATAAAATACCAAAATGGTCTATTAAAATGCTAAAAGGTACTTAAATAATTATCAAATTAACTAACTATAACTTCTAAAAAAAATTATAATCATGTACAATTTAAATATTTAAAAATCTTCCCACTGTATTTCCTCAGAAACTCTAACAATTGCCATAAAATAAAGAAAAAAAACAAATGTAAACATCACACTAAAAATAATTAAACATACTTACCATTAAAATAATAACTTATAACTCAAAAACGTATAAAACTCAACTAAATAAACAAAAACAATATTATGGACAGCAGTAATAAAACCAAATGGTATAAAAGTCTTTAAGAACTATATTCTTACCTTCTATATTCTGTCACATGATAATTTTGACATCACAATATATTATACATATTTGTGTTTTACAATATTTTTGTAACAATATTTCGGCGCTATATGTGCTTTTACACTAAATGAGAAAGTTGGAAGGAACTTATGGAAATAAAGAGAGAGGAGGAGACAAGGAGAGGACATAGGGGCTTATTTACAAGCCCTTGCTCCGCAGGTGTGTCACTTTTTGTGACGCACCAGCGGTGCTTTTCCTGCCCTATATTTACAAGGACAGGTAAAGTCACCCTACATGGCTTTTCCTGTCCTTGCAAATACAGCCCCTTTACAAGCAGCACTTTGCGTGCAAGGGGCGTTCCATGGGTGTTGCTGTGGGTGTTCCCACGCAACACCCATGGAACCTGGCACATTTCCAGTTTTGCGAGAAGTCACTAGCCTTGAAATGTGTCTGAATGCTAAGCCTCCCCAGGAGAGGCGTAGGGAAACGCAATGAGGAGAAATGTATTCATTTCTCATCGTTTTGTTCTTCTTTCTATGGGTGCTGCATTCTGCTGCACACATAGAACAAGGAAACCACCTCTTGTGATTATTTATGTGCAGGAGGTGTCCCTTCCTGCACATAAGCAATCATTGGAAAAAATGGCGTTGTGAAACTTCTATGTGTGCTAATACAGCACACATAGAAGCTGACAAACGCCATTTCAGACTGTTTATGTGCAGGAAGGGGCACCTTCCTGCGCATAAACAATCATCCCCGTGGCGCAGGCATCCTTGCACCATGGTGCAAGGGTGCCTGTGTCTGTGCATGGCAGCTAATTGTTTGCCTGCGCAGGGAAAAGCACAGGGATGTGACATATTATTGTAAATATGTTTTGTATATTGGGCTTTGAAAGTACTGCAGCGTGGTGCAGCCAAAGGACTTTCGGTGCCGCGCTGTGGCACTTTCTTGTAAATGATGCCCATAGAGAGGGGGAGACAAAGATGGAGTAGAGAGAGAGAGATGGAGACATTGTAAGAGAGTTTAAGATACACAGAGCTATTGATCCAGAAAGAGAAAGGGAAATAGAGAGTTAGAATGAGAGATAACTATGGACAGACAGAGGCCGCCAGATGGCCAAAGCTTGGAACAACCTTACCCTGCACCTCAGGACCGCCTCATCGCTGTGGGATTTTCAGGAAAGGACTCAAGACCTGGCTGTTCGAAGGAATGGATCACCACAGCTACAGAGCGAGAGGGCGAGGGAAAGGAAGAGATTATATCTAAGAGACATGCACACAGAGCCACAAATAGAGCTAGAGATACAAAGAAAAAGAAGAAGCAAGGGAGAGAAAGAAAGAGAGTTAGTGAGAGAAGACAGAGAGCTAAAGACACACCAAGTAAAAGCGAAATAAGAGAAAGAAAAAAGAGAGAAAGAGACAGAAATAGTGAAATAGAACAAGAAAGCACGAAAGGATAATCCTCTGATTGATGACATATCACTTGGATCTATATACATGTATCCTAATTAATATTGATGACTCCAGGAATAGACAGCACAAGGAGCACACATTATCTTCTTGTAGACAGCGAGATCTGTACAGAGTGACACTGAGTTATAATGTTCAGACACATGATGAGTGGGTTTGTTTTGGCTGCTGTTACATTACTGTTTGGCTTGTGCCTTAAGAAGATGGGTTTCATTCTGTCCTCGCCCTTCTCCTGTCCACTCTGACTAGACTGACTTTTAAGTGGCAGCCCGAGGAATCTTCCCCCTTTGGGAACACAGTAAGTATTATTATGCAGTCCTCACTGTTTTTGCTGCCTATTTTCTCATTCACTCATGCACTTATATAGCTCGAGTTAAGACCTGCTGTACAAGAGGGTAATGCAGGGATTACAACTGTTTGCGATATGGACGGTCATCAGCCACTGTCCGTGCAGGCTATCAGCGGTGGGGCGGTGGGGCCGGGTAAGGGGGGATTTGGAGGGACGATGCAGAGGGAAAATTCATTATTTATTTAATATCCCCTCTGCTGCGTCTCTCGAAATCCCCCCTTACCTGGCCCCACCACCCTACCGCTGTTACCTGCACGGACTGCAGCTGAGGGTCATAGCCATACGACAGATCTTACTTCAAGTGGAATAAACTTACTATAATACTCTGTAAGTGAAAACAGATGGACAACCTGATTTAGTGTCAGGTGGTAATGCAAAATCCTGCAGAAACTAGAGGAAGCGCTTAATCCACCATAAATAGTCTGCTAAAGGACATTGAGCCAGTGGCAGACAGAAAGGAGAAATTAAATATTTGTTGTGCCCTTTGAATTTGTGGTAGCATAGTAGAATGTCCCTGCAGTGGATAAACAGATGCAGACTCATACTCATATTGTTGTATAAGGACATATTTGTGGTCTGTTTGTATTCGTCGTTTGCCTTTTCTGGGCTGCCCTAAAGAGAGTTTTAGCTGCCTCTCAAGCCTCATGTAATAAAATAGATGCATAAAAAACAAATACACATCTACAGACAAAGAATGGCGTTGGGCCTGCCCTTTTCATCCATTGGTCTGTTCTACTGTCATTCACATTTTGCTCCCACCCACCCACCACAGCATACAGTATGGGGTAATAAGTCAGCCCGCTTCAGCTATTGGGTCTCTTCCCTGTGAACTATGGCATTTTTGCCTGATTATATGTGCACATCCACTTAAAAAGAAGTACACTTAAGTGCCAGGCCTGGAGGCCAATACTTTGTGTTGCCAATGTTCAGGTTACAGTAAGAATAATATTACCTGTGATGTGCATTAAAAATAAAAAGCGTTTCTATACCAGTTTTAAGTAGACCTGCCTTTTAGGAGACATGCTGTTCTATTAACATTCCATGCAATATTTATTACTTTTCCAATTCAAACTTTTTCTTGCAAGCACGAGTTTCTCAGGTTTTAGTGGTGGTATGTTTAATTTTGTTTTCTTCTTTTGTGGGTTATGGCTCCAATAAAAAATGAAGCTATTGCATCAGCTTGCTAAGGCAGACTTATTAGTTCTGTCAATGCTTGTTTCCTTTTAATTGTGTTTAATCACAATGATTCATGTAGTTGATTTTCATGAATGGAGCTGAGAAGTCAACATTTTTCATGCTTGGGCGCATGCCTGCTGGAGGCAGTGTGATGAGGTGACACATCCTACATAAATGAATGCCATGCAGCCTACATTCACTCGCTGCAGGGTGCGTATGTTTATCATCACATCAGGGGGCATATGTACAAGCCCCTAACGCCACCACAACGTAAATTGTACCTACATTGTAGTGGCGATAGGGGCTCCGCCTTATGTACAAAGCAGCATTAAGCCACTTAAGCTGGCTTAATGCTGCCTTGTACATAATGCCCCCTTTCACGCTATGGTTAGTGTGAAAGGGGCGTGCAGTGGGTGTTGTGGTGGGCGTTCCACCGCAACATCCATTGTATTTGATGCAGCCCCCTATGTACAAGGGTGGCATGCATAGGAGGCAGCGCCAAAATTAAGACCAGTGCAGCACACATGGCAAAAGCAAAATGCCATCGTTTTTATGTACAGGAAGGTGTCCCTTCCTGTACGTAAACAAACCTTTAAAAAAAATGCCATTTTGTGACTTTTATGTGTGCTGCATGAAGCAGCACACATGAAAGTGACAGAATGGCATTTTAGGATTGTTTATGTGCAGGAAGGGACACCTTCCTACACATAAACAATCATCCCCTGCATGCAGACTCCCTTGCACTCTGGTGCAAGGAGCCTGGGTTGGCGCGAAGTTGCTAAACCTAACGCTATGCCATCGTAGGGGAAAACGCAAGGCTGCACCACATTCTTGTAAAAATGTTGCAGCCTTGCATTTCAGAAGTGGGGGAGTTTGTCGTTAAGCAATAAAGGCTAACGACATGCTCCGCCACTTCCTTGTACATGTCCCCGCAGGTTCTGTATGCATGACTAAAGGCCTGTCATGCAAGTGCTAAGAGAGACACTGAAATAGATTTATTGCTTACGCATTGCAGAGATGTCCAACGGAGGCTGAGAAGGGCTGACAGTACGCCAGAATGTCACAACAGGTAAAATGGAAATTAATTTAGACTCATTGTATGTAAATGTATTTAAATTGGATACACTCAGTCAATTCAATTCAAAAATCTTTATTTGGATATTGACATATCCATAAAAGCACAAAACGCATAATAGTACAAAAATTCATTACCATAAAAACAATAAGTAAAATTATTCCTAACATCCCCCAAAAAAACATAAATCATTTAATATATTGCAAGCCAACTAAAACTATACTAAGACTATTACAATCAAATTCATATAAAACATACCCACAATATATTGCAATCTAAACTGATAAAACAATCTTCATGGGGTGCACATTGTACTTCGGGCAGGTACTGCGATTTAAAAAAAAGTACATACACGGGCAAGTAATTCATCTTCTTCCAAAATACGTATTTTCTGGTAAGCTTCATCTAAGTGTATGGATAAAATACTTCTAAAAAATTGAATCAAAAACTGCTTTGTATATTTATTACAAAACGTACAGAAAAATTGAAAGTGTAGTGTAGTTTGCCCACTCCTGTCATCGCATGGGCATGGTAAACAATCTAGATTAGTGGTATACTCAGTCAAGCATCTGCAGTCTTGGATCTATGTTGGACATCGGATGTATGTCAGTTGATGGCTAAGTATGTCCGGTGATCCTGATCCGGTGGTTACATCTCTGTGCCTGTGTATATAAATGTGTGTGGTCGGGCCGCATAAGCTACGTTATCCATGTGTAGCGTAGTTCCAGAAATCCCGGATCCATGCCAGACTTTCAGAAAATCCACATGTTCTGCTGACATACTTCAACTTTGAATGAAATGTATTTACATAATCAGTTGTTATGCTCCCATTTTGACGGTAAGTTGTTTGTGCTTTCACAGTCCTAAATGTTTTAACCTATACCGGGATCTCCTCAAAGGCAAGATCAGCTATTGCGCCGGCAGTCATGACAGGGTTAGGCAGACTGACCAGAGTCATTCTACCTTTTTTGATAGATGGCAGGATATGGTGCACAGTCATCCCTGTGAGCAACACAATAGCTTGGTATTGAAGTATGTTCAAAAGATCTCAGCCTTCCCATATTGGTAAAAAAATTGGATTACAAACCATTGCCCATAGACCAGTTTCTGGGACCCTCAAAAAAGAAAGATCTGAATCTGTCAATTGTGGTAGTTTCAGGAATCTTTAGCTCCAAGAAATAAATCTCAGGGCCTAGTTGGAATCTTGGCTGGCGTAAAGTAGGAACTTTTGGCTTTTGAAGAATTCAGAATCCTTCATGATTTGCAATGCAATTCACAGTGGGAAACGTTGGAAGCTCTAGCCTCAACCAGGCAGCTGTGCTCATGTTCCATAAAGAGTTTCACAGCTTCAATCCTACCTCCCCAGTAGCTTGGGTGATTTACTGAAATATGGTTCAGAGGTAGGGAGTGTTTGGTTCGACTGCAGCATCATCCCTTTATACTAATGTCATGTATGGTCTGCATGCCAGCCAGGGGCGGCTCCTCCTCAGGAGCAGAGGAGCGGCGCCCCTCCTGCTGCGAGTGCAGCAGGCAAACACAAATATATAAAATGGCTTGTCAATGCAATTTTATTTATTTACCACTGCACCGGCTTGTGCTGTGTACAGCGCAAGGGTGGGGGAGGGGCTGAGTCCTGCAAATGCAGTATGACAGCACTTGTCTACAGTTGTGATGTCGCATTGGTTGGCCGTCTCGCGATGTCCAGCCTGACATGCGCAATGTAGACCCAGCAATCCAAAGGCTGTGAAATATCCCGGGGATGCTGGCACAAGCCCCCAGCCTCAAAATGAGCGTGGGGTGAGCCTACTCCCACCAATCCTGGAGCTGCCTTTATAGCATGAGAGCAGCTCCAGGATTGGTTGGGATTGCGTTCCACAAGCAAGACCTTCCTTTTCCTGCTCGTGGACAGCAAAGAGAAGAGCAGCACCGGTCGTGCTCCCACCCCCGAATTTTCGGTGAGTTTTGCGCCTGCACGCCTCGCCATTTTTTATTTAAGCTAGCCGCGACTGATCCCATCCTAAATGGCTGCAAATAATTAGGGTGGTAGACAATACCCAGACAGTGAGGAAATAGTGCGGCATCAATTGTGAAAGAAGTGGCTGGATCTGCACCTATTTTGTACCATGTGAGGTGCACGACAGCGCTGGTACTGACTAAACACTTACACCATCACTTTAAAGTGACCTTGTAATGATGACGTTTGCACTGGGTCCTTCATACCTAAAAATGGCGTGGGGGTCTACTGAGACACTCATTTTCACTCTTCTTCCTATTCATTTGCCCTTGTAGAGAACTTCATGTTTTGCCCGCACAGGAGAGGTCAAAGTGCTGGTAACCCTAGCAAGTGATTTCAACTTCAAAGACAATGAACTTTTTTGCCCACAGACCCTGAATCCCTTGAAACCTAGCAACTGTGGCATAGGCCAGTCAGCCTTCCGACAGGGCATACAAATATCTAAAAATACAAATAGAAATCCAACAGAAAACATAGGGGCATATTCTCAAGGATCTATTGCAGAGTTATCAGCACTTTAGCGCAGCCAAAGTCGCAATACATTTAACACCCCATTCACAAGCTGGTGCTAACAGCCCATATCACCAGTTTACCTGCGATAGCAGTCGGAAAAAAATTGCCACAGATTACCCCGGCAACTAACGCTAATGAGATGCAGAGTAGGAGTTCCCGTGCAAGAAGCCCCAACAGGGCCACAACACCCACCGCCACCACCCCCAGGACCGCCACATCCCCGTACCCCCCTCCACTCCCCCAGACCACCACAGAGGCAGCGCAGACCAAGACAGCGGACCTTTAGAAAACTCACCAACCTCACACAGCCAACACCAGAGAATGTCATTGCTCACTAGAGGCTCAAAAGGACAACCATCCTACACATCCTGACAACCATTTCCCACAGGCTGACGGTACCGACACAGCGGACAACAAACATCCCTCCGCAGACAAAGCTACTGGCTGTGCTGCACATGATGGCCTCTGGGACCTTCCAACCAACAACCGCCAGTCGGAGGAGTCTCACAGCCAGGCCTATTACACCAAATTTGGCAAAGAGGTAGTCCTCAGGTCAGACTCGTGCCTTTTGCTTAAATGGTGTAAATCCGTTCAGTAGTTCCTGAGAAAATTAGAATTAAAAAGATTGATATATCTGGGCGGAGCCTAACCACACATCTCATCGTGAGATCTGATTGGCTGTCAGTACTTCATCCAAGAAGTGTTGGCAGCCATCTTGGGACCAATATACATGATAGCACCTCATTAAAAAGCAAGCATTGCAGTTAATAGAAGGTTTTAAGACTTTAGTTCCATTATAAATCATTTGTTGATGGTACCATACTCATTTTAGGAATTGTGGTGTGTTCTAAGGTGATTTTACCTTCTGCTGCGATATCATGAATCATGTTTGAGAGAAAACTATTTTCTCATGCTTTCCCACAGAGGTTTGGAAGGTGATCTATAAGCTAAACTGAGAGCATATTTTCTGTAAATTCACATTATCTTTCTCAGTCATGTGAGAATGAAGTCTGACAATCTCAGTAAAACATGTACATCCAACAAGGGCAGAGACTGTCAGTTGGTTCCTTTGTGTTCTACTGCAGCTTCCCAGTGTTCTAAAGAACAACTAGAGCGCTAACAGTCCTACTTACGACAAACGTATTGCACACCTGAAGCCACCTTGATTGGAATAAAGTGGTAACTCTTAAAACATTTAATTTAAAAAGGAACAAAATGAGGGGGTTCATTTTGCCATAGAAAGTATGATTAGTGCTGCAGAAAGAAAAAGTAGGGCACATTTTGACTTCTCAAATCCTCTTCTATTTCATAAAAAAATTCTGACATGCAGACTGAAACATGCACTTCCAATACCAGCAGCAGACTTCCCTGGTGAGCAGTAGCTTTACTACAGTGATCTAATGAGCAACTAGAGTGCTACCATTCAGAATTCATGGCAAATGTGCGACACATCTGAATGTCTTCTTGATGGAACCAAAGTAAAAAACTGAAAGTATTTCCTACTGAGGAGACTGCAGTAAATGAGGAAATTAGGAAACTTCATAACAAATAAATCTCCCAAGATGGCCACCAGAGACAAAAGAGCCCAAATGTAGCCCAAATATCACCCAGATGTAGCCCAAGTATAGCCCAATGACAGAATGTCCCAGAGTGTTCTTAAGAACAACTAGAGCGCTTACTGTCTTACTTATGACAAAAGTATGGCACACCTGAAGCCATCTTGATTGGAATAAACTGGTAACACTTAAAACATTTAATTTAAAAAGGAACAAAATGAGGGGGTTCATTTTGCCATAGAAAGTATGATTAGTGCTGCAGAAAGAAAAATTAGGGCACATTTTGACTTCTCAAATCCTCTTCTATTTCATAAAAAAATTCTGACATGCAGACTGAAACATGCACTTCCAATAACAGCAGCAGACTTCCCTGGTGAGCAGTAGCTTTACTACAGTGATCTAATGAGCAACTAGAGTGCTACCATTCAGAATTTATGGCAAATGTGCGACACATCTGAATGTCTTCTTGATGGAACCAAAGTAAAAAACTGAAAGTATTTCCTACTGAGGAGACTGCAGTAAATGAGGAAATTAGGAAACTTCATAACAAATAAATCTCCCAAGATGGCCACCAGAGACAAAAGAGCCCAAATGTAGCCCAAATATCACCCAGATGTAGCCCAAGTATAGCCCAATGACAGAATGTCCCAGAGTGTTCTTAAGAACAACTAGAGCGCTTACTGTCTTACTTATGACAAAAGTATGGCACACCTGAAGCCATCTTGATTGGAATAAACTGGTAACACTTAAAACATTTAATTTAAAAAGGAACACAATGAGGGGGTTCATTTTGCCATAGAACTTATGATTAGTGCTGAAGAAAGAAAAATTAGGGCACATTTTGAGTGACTTCTCAAATCCTCTTCCATTTCATTAAAAAATTCTGATATGCAGACTGAAACATGCACTTTTAATACCAGCAACAGACTTCCGTGGTGAGCAGTAGCTTTACTACAGTGATCTAATGAGCAACTAGAGTGCTAACATTCAGAATTTATGGCAAATGTGCGACATATCTGAATACCTTCTTTTCCTACTGAGGAGACTGCAGTAAATGAGGAAATTAGGAAACTTCGTAACAAATAAATCTCCCAAGATGGCCACTAGAGACAAAAGAGCCCAAATGCAGCACAAATATCACCCAGATGTTGCCCACATGTAGCCCAATGACAGAAGTGTGCAAAGCACTTATTTTTTTGTGTATTTGCAGTTTTATATAGTGCAGACTTGTCAGGTATTGGAGTGCTTTACATGGGCATTGGTTACATCACACAAGATCAAATTCATTTTGGTTGTAGACATGGGGAGATTAAGTGATATGACCAGAATCACAGAATGTTGAGCTGAAGCAGAAACTCCAACCTGGTTCCCCAGTTGCAAAGTCTGCAGCTCTGGAAGTAACACCACATCCTCTCCCCTAAGTGCAACATTTAATCAAGTGGTCAACTGGATAAAAAAACATAAAGATCACAAATAATTTAAAAGTTCTTTGTCGCTATTTGAAAACTCAGAAAATATGTCCTCATTTTAGTTTTTTAGAGCACTAACTATAATTTTGATGCAAATAAGACCCTCTCATATATGTAATTTCTAAATGAAATGCTCTAGGTATTACAGTTTTGATTACATCAAGATGACATCAGGCGTTCCACACTTTTGTAATAAATATAGAATGTTAGCAATCTAGTTGTTCATTGGGATACTGTTGAGAGGCAGAGGCCAGGGGCACGGACTCTGAAAATTGAAGACAGGTAGGAGAGTGCAGAGGCAACAATTTGACCACACTGGGCAGGCAGGAAGGGCAGTGGCAGCACAACAGACTATGGAGGGCAGTGGAAAGGGGGGCAGGGGCAAAAAACCAACAATACAGGACTGGCAAGAGAGCTGTGGCAATATAATAGACCATTGTGGGCAGAAGGAAGAGGCAGTGGTAGTACAACCATACATGCCAACAGACCCGTTTCAGCCTGGAAACAATCTCCTCTTTTTCAATGTAACTCAAAGGGGAAAATCAATACCCCAGTTTTTTTTCAAAATCTCCCTCTTACCAAGTTCAAAATGTTCGCAGGTATGGTACATTGGATCATGGTAGGCAGGAGGAATTGGGGTAGGGACACAGACTCAGATAACAGAGGACACGAGGGACATGGAGAGGTGCACCAAACTGACCCTACAGGGCAGGCATCAGGGTTTGCAGCAGCACAATACACCACACAGGGCATGCGGGACGGGAGTGCAGCACAACAATCCATAGAAAGCAATAGGGAGGGGACAGGACCATGCACATGGACAACAGAGAACAGAGGGGAAAGAGGCAATGGTAGCTAGCTGACCATAATGGACAGACAGGAGAGAAAGCTGCAGCATAACAGACCATAAAGGGCAGGAGGGATGGATGAGGGGCATTACAATGGAACAGACAAGCCAGGAGGGAGGGAATAGGGGTCTGCACATGGAAACAGAGGGCTGGGGGCAAGGGGGCAGGACAGGGCAGGAGCAGTAAGATGACCATGGAGGTCAGGCAGGATGGGCACTAGAAACAACACACACCATGGAGAGCAACAGTGAGACTATGATGGCATACACACAGACCATGGAGGGAAAGTGGGAGCGGGTCAGGGGCAGCTAGCTGACCACACAGGGAAGGTGGGAGGGGCCATGGCAGCACAGAAGACCATGCATGGCAAGCGGGAGGGTTAGTGGCAGCACAATGGCTCTGATGGGCAAGAAGGAGGGGGCAGGGGCATGCACAAAGGACCATGGAGGATAGAAGGGAGGGTCAGGGCCTGGGCACAGACAAGAGAGTTCAGGGGAAGAGGCCTCACAACAGACCGCGCGGGGCAGGCAGGGGGAGCAGTTGCAGCACAACAGACCAGGGAGGGCAGAAGGGTGTGGCAGTACAATGGACCATGTAGGACAGGAGGAAGAGGATAGGGGCATGGCATATGGACAGGCAGGGTGGAGGTGGCAGGGACAGGTTACAGTCATCTGACAATGCTAGGCAGGTGGGAGGGGAGTGGCAGCTCAACAGAACACTCAGAGTAGATAGGAGTGGCAGGTCCATGGAACATGGTGGGCAAAAAGGATGGAGCAGGGGCATGCACGAAGACATCGGAGAGCAGGGGGAAGGAGAATAAGGGCAGCGAGCTAAGCACAGACGCTAAGCAGGAGGTCAATGATGGGCCATAGAATTGGGCAATGGAGGGCAGGAGGAGTGGACTGGTACATCCTGCTAAATGGAGGGCAGTGGCAGCACATCAGACCATACATGGCAGGAGGGAGGAGGCTAGTCCATGGATTCAGACAACAGAGGATAGGGAGGAGGTGGATGAAGCAGCAAGCTAACTGTTCAGAGAAGGTGGGTATTAGGAACTTTATTGTTTTTAAAATGTGTGTCTGTGCGAACTACTTAAAATATGAACAAGTATGCAGCATAATCTCACTTTAATTCAGGAAGAAGAGGACGTTTGTGACTGTGACTCCGGGCTCACTTGGCAGAAACACCCCCTGACCCTCCCCCCCCATCGCAAAATGTAATGCCCGTGAAAAGGGTAGGTGGACACAGTGTTATATAGAACATAGTCCTGAGAGCACGATTGAAAATGAAAACTAGATATAGTATATGGTATATACTATGCACCAAAAAGTGTGATATAAGATGAACCGGTGCGTGAAATATAATATGCAATACATTGTGCGCAATGACAGATTCATTGGAGAGCGCGAGATAGCACAGGCACTAGCGCGTGCTATGCGATATGCGCCTTGGAGTGTAATATGCACTGGGCAGTGTTGTGTAACCTAACTAGTCTCTAAAGTTGTAATATAAAATATGTGCTGGGGAGTGTAACGTTGCATATGCACTGTGACAAAGATATGGATCCCAGATTGTAATATGTATCGCATAGCGCTGTGCGTTATAACATAGGCATCGAGGAAGGCACGTTAGATGGGGCAATATAACCCGTGCAAAGGCAAGTGTGGCATGACATATTCACGGGGTGGTGTTACAGTGCACATGGGCTAGAGAGTGTCATAGTATACGCACTAGCTGGTGGAATACAAAACAGAGGTGTGTGGCACTCGGCAGGCACTGGTGGGTGTAATACAGCATTGGGCTCAGCCAGGAGCACGCTGTGACTCTCCAGTGAGGTTTGTCTCCTTTCCAGAGAGTAAAATAAAAGGTATTACACATCCGGCGGTGGATGTGTGTTTTAATAACCGTGAGGGGGGTTTCTTGCATAGTTTTGTCGAATTTTGGTCGAATCCCCTTTGAATGGCTTGGTGTGCGTGTGTATTAAATGTGCCCGTCAATAGCTATCCATGTTTGTATAAATAAACAACAAGGGTGTCTACTTGGAGAGTTCCCACCGGCGGGGGCGCTGGGATTAGGCACGGTAGGGCGTCAGAGCTTCACTAGCGGTGTAAATACATTCCACGTGGATTCATTGTATGCATAGTCGCCTTTCAATGAACATCACGCAAATCGTCATGGTGATAGGTACATACGGTTTGTCCAGCATGTCCTAGGTGTTTTTATAAATATATATATTTTTTTAAATAAAAAAAAACAAAGGCCGGCCCCGGGGGATGGGGTCCCTGCGGCCATAAGTGGCCTGAGGAGGGGGGCAAGGCAGCCCCCCTCCTAAAGAATTAAAAAAAAAAAGGCCATGACCCGGGTGTTGGGGTCCCCCGGGCCGATTAAGGCCTTGGGAGGGGGGCCACATGGCCCCCTTCCAAATTAATTTTTTTCAACAACAAAAATTAGGGTGCAGGCCCTGGGGGATGGGGTCCCCAGGGCCAATAAATTAGAAAAAGAAGGGGGGGGGCACACAGCTCTCCTTCTTAAAAAAATAAAATAAATAAAAGACCGGCATCGTGCCAGAGGCCACGCCCCCTCCTTTCAGCACTCTGCAAACGCGCCCCCGGCCAGTTGTAAGTTGGGGAATTAATTTCCCTTCAATACTGAGGGTCCCTGAGGGCCAACTAGCCCAACAGGTATCTCCAGTATGCGCCAGGGAGCTGTGATGCAGACAGGTGTTCTGAGGCCACGCCCCTTTTTACACCTCTATGTAACGCAGCTCTGTGGCGCTTACTGGAGGTACCTAGTGGGCTAGTTTGACCCTAGGGACCTTTAGGATTCAAGGGGACTTAATCTCTCAACTTAGAATGGCCACAGGGCACGTTTACACAGTGGTGAAGGGAGGGGACGGAGCCTGAGGTGACGTGTGCAAACACGCCCTGTGGCGCGTTTTAAGTTGGGGAAATAATTCCCTTTCAATCCTGAGGGACCATGGGGTCCAACTAGCCCACCAGGTGCTTCCAGTAAGCGCCACTGCGCTGCGCTGCGTTGCAGAGAGGTGGTGCCCCTTTTTACACCTCTCTGCAATGGCACTTACTGGATGTACCTAGTGGGCTATTTTGCCCCTAGGGACCTTCAGGATTCAAGGGGACTTAATCTCCCAACTTAAAACGGCCACAGGGCGTGTTTACACAGTGGGGAAGGGAGGGGACGGGGCCTCAGGTGACGTGTGCAAACACGCCCTATGGCGCGTTTTAAGTTGGGGAAATAATTCCCCTTCAATCCTGAGGGCCCCTAGGGGCTAACTAGCCCACCAGGTGCTTCCAGTAAGCGCCACTGAGCTGCGTTGCAGGGAGGTAGTCCAGGCCGTGCCATTTTTTACACCTCTCTGCAACGCAGCTCTGTGGCGCTTACTGGAGGTACCTAGTGGGCTAGATGGACCCTAGGAACCCTCAGGATTCAAAAGAACTTAATCTCCCAACTAAAAACGGCCACAGGGCGTGTTTACACAGTGGTGAAGGGAGGGGACGGGACCTGAGTTAACGTGTGCAAACACGCCCTGTGGCGCGTTTTAAGTTGGGGAAATAATTCCCCTTCAATCCTGAGGGACCCTGGGGGCCAACTAGCCCACCAGTCGTTTCCAGTAAGCACCACTGCGCTGCATTGCGGAGAGGTGGTCTAGGCCGTGCCCCTTTTTACATCTCTCTGCAACGCAGCTCTGTGGCGCCGCTTACTGGAGGTACCTAGTGGTCTAGTTAGATCCTAGGGACCCTCAGGATTCAAGAGGACTTAATCCCCCAACTTAAAACGGCCACAGGGTGTGTTTACACAGTGGGGAAGGGAGGGGACGGGCCCTGAGGTGACGTGTGCAAACACGCCCTGTGGCGCGTTTTAAGAAGTAGTTTTAATCCCCTGCCCTATTATATACTAGGGGCTTACAGAGGAGGTCATGCTAATCACAGGGGAACCCCAACGCATAGTGTTCCCTAGTGTATGTAGGTGTTTTCACTGTACTCTGAGTGTCTTTTAACATAGCACTGGCTCTAGGACTGGTTAGTCAGACTCAGTTGCCACCAGTATCCGTCTGAAACAGTTGAGGGTACAGGATGATTTTGCAACAAGGCTTCTTTATGCTCTTCTGTTTGTTCCTTCTGCACGTTATCCTTCTTCCTGCACTTTTCTTCGTCTTTGAGGACTTTTGTTGCTTCTTTCTGCATTTCTTTTTTTTCTTTCTGTGCGCTTTGTTCTTCTTTCTTCACATGTCCTATCTCTGAAGGCATAGTTAGAAATTAGCATTTAAAAAGCCTTTGAAAGTCACTGAAAAAAACTGTAGTTTCAGGCACATTATAGTTAGGAATTAGCATTTAAAAAACCTTAAAAATTCACTGAAAAAACCAAAGGTTTCAAGGGCGTTATAGTTAGCTGGACTTTTCACTCGTACAAATCCATTGAAATTCCCCCGTTATAGTTAGTTCAGCTAACTATAACTCGCACGCCCGCAATGCACTGCTGATGACGTCACATATTACATCACTCATGACATGGTCAGTGACATCACTCATGACATCACTGATGACATCTCAAATGACATCACTGATGACATCACTGATGACATCATCCTTGTGATAGAGTGGCAGACCTCCTCTCCCGCTAATATAACCTTTGATACACATATTCAAAAATAGAAACTAAAATTTTCAAAACAATGGTCATACCAATACCAGTTACAACAACCTATTCAGTAATTCTAAGATCCACATACACATCCACTCATTCACCAACAGTCCTATACAGTCACTCATACATGTACCATGTACTCACTCATCATATGTACCTATACATCCTGTTACACAACGCCACTCATCCATAGAGTTACTCACACACATAGTCACTCATGCTAATAAAGAATCAAACATCCATTTACTTGCATATACAGTTATACACACACCACCACACTTACTTCCACAGAAACTTACACATATTTAGTCTTTTAAACAATCACTTATAGAAACACATACTTATTCATACAGGAACTCTTTCAATCTCTCTCTCTCACATATACTCACTTATATACACCAATAGTCACATATACTAGTTTAAAACATATGTAGTTACTCATAAAGACACTATTGAGACAGTCATTCACTCACTAACACACCCATGCACACACTTATCCACCCATACAGTCCTGCACACATGCTGTCTTCAACACATACAAACAGTGAGTCACTCATTCATGCACTTATGCACTACGTAATACCCCCCACCGAACCATACAGACACTCAGACACTCATACTGATACTCAAAAAACCAACTGATAACCTATATAGACACTCATGTAGCTACTCACCAACCAATGCAGCCACTTATACACAAAGTGAGAGACTGATACAGATATGTACATATTTAAACATTACTCACTAAGCCATGTATTCACTAAGATACACTTAATCAGTCAGTTATACAATCAATTTTTCAAAAACAAATCATCCATTTAGACACTTATATACCCATTTATTCTTCCATCGACCTTGATATATACATTTATAAAACATATGTAATTTTCAGAAAAACACACATTCACTGGATGATGTCATCAGTGATGTCATGAGTGATGTCATTTGAGATGTCATCAGTGATGTCATCAGTGATGTCACTGACCATGTCATGAGTGATGTAATATGTGACATCATCAGAAGTGCATTGCTGGCGCACAAGTTATAGTTAGCTGAACTAACTATAACGGGAGAATATCAATGGTTTTGTACGAGTGAAAAGTCCAGCTAACTATAACGCCCCTGAAACCTATGGTTTTTTCAGTGAATATATATATACGCACATTATAGCTAGGTGGAAATTTCAGAGACAAAGTAACATTTCAAACACACAAAAAAACAATGACATACCCAAGTTACAGTCATAGATGTCTCAAGTAACTATAACTTGTGCCCTAAAGTAACTATAACTCGAGCCCCCACCATGCACAGTCTTGTTATAAATAATTTCCTTTCAAATAGTGCAGGGATGTTATCAATGATGCCATAGAACATGTCATAAGTGATGTAATATGTTGAGAAATTAGCAGTGCTTGGCTTTGGCCGTGAATGGCAGGGGGTTGGGTGCAATGCTTGGCCCTGGGAATTTTCCTGCAGGTAGCTAGCCACATGCCATGCACAACTTTTTGCCGTGTGCGGTAGGGGGTTGGCTGCAGGGCCTGTCCCATGGCCAGGCCTTGCGGCCAACGCCCTGCGGGCAGCCAACCCCACACCACAGCCACTCTATGCATGGCCTTCATCTGGGCCCTGTGTGCACCCCTCCCGGGCAACCAAACCCATGACAGTGATGGCCTTTGGTAGTGTGTTGCATAGAGTTGGACAAGGAACTGGCCAGACTCTGTGTCCAACCAATAGGCACAACCGCTCCTTTTCAATTCATTTTGGGGCCCGGGGACCCCATCCGCTGAGGTCTTTTTTTGTAAAGGGAAGGGGGCAAGCAGCTCCTTTCCAAAGCCACTGCAGGCAATGGGGACACCACCAATGAGGGCTTTTTTTAAATTAAGGGGAAAGAGGTGCACAGCCCCCTGCCCTGAGCCAATAGTGGGTCCGACACCCCATCCCCAGGGCCAAAACATATATGTTAAGCCTTAATAGGCCCCGGGGGACCCCATACACTGGGGCCGAATTCCTTTGAAAAGGGAAGAGGGCCGTACAGACCCATCACTGAGCACTTATAGGGCCCTGGTACCCCATTCCTCAGAGCCGCAGTTAACTTTAAGGGGAGATGGACATGCGGTCTACCTTCCTGAGCCTTAATAGGCCCTAAAGACACCGTCCCCAGGCTGAATTCCTTTCAAAAGGGGAATGGGGTTGCATACATTTTGGTGACAGACCAGAACTGATGTATTTTGCCATAGAACAAAAACTATGTAACAGCAGCGGCGGGAGGCAACAGAAAACTAATGTTTAGAAGGAAGGAGTCAAAATATATAATTATTCTTAAAACAAAGAGTCCTGCAGGTATGAACACTTAGGAAGAACTAAAGTTACACCCGGGGGAGGATTAGTTGTTAATGAGTTGATTATTGTTGTCTATTGCAGGTTGTGAGTTTTTTCCATGCTTAGTTAAATTGTTCATATGGGGTTTTTTTCAGAAGGAAAGGAAGGGGATCTCAACATGCTGAGGTGGATCTTTCAACCGGGAATCTCCTACCTCTTTCTTCTGGCGTGCTTGTGGAAGGTTTGCCTAGCAAGTCACAGATAAGATAGCTCATGTGGTTTTGTTTATTTGCATTTCACTTCCAGTGGCTCTCTGTACAGACACTCTGTCTTGATTTATCTTCTGGTCCAGGCCTGTGCTGTGTTTGTGGTTCCTGTTCAGATTGCATGAAGCTGTCACTATGTGGTTTGTACCACCATTATACTTAAGGGGACTAAAATTAGCGTCATGATTGTCATCCACTTATATCCATTCTATCAAGCTCTGAACGCACAGTGGACAGCAGAAATTTGCCCTTTTAGTCTTTATTCTGACTGACATGGATGGACATTTTGCATTTAGGATTGTTTCAGTATTCACAAGTCCTTTTCAAAGACAGAGGTTAAATGTAAGGCTATGTCTTCTGACAAATTGCTTCCTATTTTGTTAACATGGAGATTGGTGTTAACTTTTCAATCTCTAACTGCAAAGTTAGAGCATTTTGCAAGGTGAACTATCTGACAATCGTGCTGGGGTATTGACAGTAAAAGGAAAGGCTGAAGAATGGCAGTTTAAAAAAAAAAAAAAATTGAATAGCTGTATATAAACTGTACAAATATTTCAAAATATATCTGCAGTTAGGAAAGCACAAATGTAATTCTGTATTTTTTGTAATTCTGAAGTGTGATGAAAACAGAGATTTTAATAGGATCAAAACGAATCAAGGCACTTAGTGATGTGCAAATTATAAATATTTGTTGAAACACAATGTTCACACATTATTGTTTGTGTGCCATAGCTTTGCCAGTAAAATATTACATAAGTGCAAATTTTGGGGCCATTTCAATGGAAAATGTGCTGTCCGTAATAGTAATAGATTTGTGACAGTACGCTCCAAAAGGCACCACCGGGTACATTCCACACCCATACCACCCTCCTGCTGAATGAATGTGGCTCATTTGCTACACACAATCCACGGCACTTCAGTGATGTAACATTGATGGCAGCACTCCATTGTTCCAGTAGGAGGGAGGGAGTGAGAGAGAGAAAGAGAGTGCGAGAGTAAGAGAGAGAGATGCATCTGACGTTTTTCGGCCTAACAGCCTTGCTTAAATGTTGACCTAGGCAACATTCATTGCTATGTGGGTGTTATTTCACTTCCCTGCCTCCATTGTTTTATAGGAGTGCCATTCAATGCTGGTGGTTGGCTATCTGTGACGTGTGGCAAACTGATTGGTTTGGTTGAAGTACATTTACTCCAGTTTTGACTCTTTTCATGTTGTAGTAACTTCAGAAGTGTATTTTGCAGATATCAATGGTCTTACTCTTTAGTGTGTATTTGGTGTGCATTAACACACCCCTTCCAAACTCTTGCTTATATTTCTCTTAACCTTACACATTTTTGAGTCTACATCTTCCCACCACCTGCATTTGTCTTCTCCCACATTTACTATAAAGTAGTATAGTTACATGTGCAGGGATTTCTGCCACAGTGGGGGAGATTGATGTAAAGAAAAGATAGAAGAGGTAGATGCTGAGCTCTCTGGATATAGATTTGTGAACTGCATTTTGTGTTATGTTAGTAGTACTAGCTGTACTACTTTATGTACCACAAAATGCAATTTGTGATTTGAGCTTTTTGTGTTACCCTGTGTCTCATCGACCTAACCACTTTCTGAGACCACTTGTTTTGAATTTGACATGCCACTAAAAGTAAGAAAGGAAAGTTAAAAGCCTTTTTCTGCAACTGGCAACAAACAAATAGTGACTTCTGAAGAACTACAATAGAGATCGCAAGGAGTTCGAAGACTTCTGGCTACTGGTGAAGAAACTTTTGATAATATGAACGGGATAATTGAATAGCAGTTATTACTTAAGGAAACGTGGTGGTCACTGCACAGCAGATTGAGGTTTTCGGTCCTGAAATCAATAGGGTGTTTAGTGTTTAGCAAGCTAGAGTTGAGTTGGCAGTGGACTGTGTAGACATTTGGGGCCTCATTGACAACTTTTTGGCACAGGGCAACGCCGCAAGGCTTCTTGCTCCGCTGCCGTGGATCAAAAGGAATGGGCAGGAATGCTCCTTATTAATGAAATACGGCGAATTCCTGTCCTTTCTGCCTGCGCTGGCACAGAAATTGCTGCCTAGCGTCAATGCAGGCACCCATGCACCAAAGTGCAAGGGTGTCTGCATTGTTGGCAACATTATTTTTATGCAGGAAGGGACATCTTCTTGCACAAAACCAATCAATGGAGGTGTTTTCCAATTTCAATGTGTGCTGCAGAATGTAGCATACATAGAAAGAGTAAAAACGAGGAGAAATAAAGTTATTACTCCTCGTTACGCCTCCCCTGGGGAGGCACCCAGTTTGGACGCATTTCCAGGTTTACAGATCCTTGTAAATCTGGGAATGAGTCAAAACCCATGCGTGTTGCGTGGGAAACCCCACTGCTAAGCCCATGAAACGCCTCCATGACTTGGAGTAAGGCAACGCAGCTTGCCTTACTCCATATTTTTGAGGCCATTCAAAGCCACTCAGGGTGGCATTGCGCCACCTTATATATATGATTGAGAAGCCTGTTCCACCGTAGCATCATAAAAAGTGATGCTCGGATGGCGCAGGCCTCTTGTAAATGAGGCCCTGGGTCTTGAATTGTTTTGTTTGTCTGGCTAATATCTGAGGCGCTTCCATACAATTGTGGGCTGTGGTACAGGCACACAGGTTCAGGTCTGAATAGAGGTGCATTGGCAGGGGCTGCATGTGAGACTATGAACTAGCACGGATGGGGTTAATGTCTCAGGAATCATTGGGTGTTTCAAAGGGTGTGAGTGCTGGAAATCAACAAAGAGGCACACAGGTAGGAATTCTAATGCTTTGGAAGAATTTGGTGAGGGCCTCAAACGAAGATGAATGACAGAAAGAGAACTGGGTCGATTCAGGCCGGGGTGTAGCAGCTGTGTGTCACATCACTGCTCTCCCTGTTTCTAAAACGCCCTCTTTCCGCTGCCGGCAGGTTTGCACGCACATCCATCAGCAAAATGACGCAGCAAATAAATCCCCGGTCAGTATATCTCTCCTCCCTCAACCTGATCTCTAAAAAATAATTGCTTTTTTAAGTGGCCACGTTTTTCTAGGTCCCTGAAGGGCCACTTCCCTCTATCAACTCATGAATATTCTGTGCCTGTGCTGAGGTGAGGCGGTGCTGGCCCCTCCGCACTGGCGCAGGAGCCGTGCGTCATGCACACTTGACGTAGGCAGACACCTTTCCAGGAACTGGCGCGCGCTGTGAGCTGATTGCAGATGTCTACTGCAATGACCCTGACTTTCAGGAATCAGAGACACTGCTGTCCGCCGTGGCATGTCTCCATTGATGTCATTTAGGGGTTGCAGTTGCAACTCCTAGCTTGCCCCTTGCGACCCCTGGCACTGCATTTGCAACCCCTGGACTCAGAGGTGGCAACATCAGAACTAGAAACACAGGGGCGCCTCGTCCTTACGGACATCGGTTGGGGCTCCACTCTCCTTGTTTTTTGTCATTTTTTTATTACACTACGAGCGAATAACAGTATATTATTCACTATCAGTGTAATACAAAAACTGAGTATAATTAGCTAGAATACCTCCCTGGAAGCTGAGATAAGTAAAACATGCTTTTAAATGTCTGTTGTATGTATGCATGCAGGACAGTGTGTGTTTATGTGTGAGAAAATGTGTGAATCTGTGATTGTGTGTTAATGTGTAAGCATGCATATGGGTGAGTGAACATATAGTTCAAATGGGGTGTGATGTCCCTTCGCCTTCCCCTAGCCTTTTGCTCAATTGACCTTCATGTATGTCTCTTCAGCCTATCCATATATTCTCCTGTTACAGATTCATCAATGGCATTTTCTCTTCCAGCCTAGCTCTCTTCCTCCTCAGGACTGAACCTGCCATAAAGCCACTCTGGCATTTTACGGATCGGCTGCAGGCTCGGTGGCTGCTTATGGAGCTAAATGAACTGCTATGACTCCACTATGCTGCCATGGTCACATTCAGAATGCATACCTGGCAAGTTTCCAGTTTGCTTATGTGTGACATTTTCATGATTTCAGTGTTCTTATGAGTGATATTCAACTGCCAAATATGTGACATTTATAGTGACACGTGTAAAACCAAGCAATGAGGCCCACAAAAGATGTAAATAGCAGAAATTACACCCTTTTGAGCAATGAGAAGCTGTAGAAAAATCTTAAAACTGTTGCAAAATTCTTGAAATTGAAGATTTGTAAGACGAAAGTTGCATAGTCACAGTGCTTTAATTGCAGGTTGGCACCTTTAGGACTATGAATACACAAGTCAGTTTTCCTCAAGGCACCAATGAGGACTCAATTCTGTTTCTCTCTAGTTATAACACACACACACATTGCTAGAGCACGTGTGCACACACACACTTTGCAGTGATTGCATTAGCCAATTGAGTTTTCATAAGGTAAACGTAAAAGAAAAAATAATGCATTTTCTGATCAAATTAACTTACATGATCATTATTTTTAGGTCTCGCCTGACCCAGCGCATGTGCGCAGGTGCGCGCACCGCGCTTTACCGCAATTACTTTCACTTTCGCGGCCTCACGGCCGCTTTGATGTTTGATCGTGATCCCGATCGCGATCACTTTAACTTTCGCGGCCGCACGGCCGCTATGCATAGCCAATAGGTCTCACTTTTGGGACCTTATAAGTATTTAGTTTTGCAACTGTTGCATGGCTAAACACTTATAAGGTCCCAAAGCCGAGACCTATTGGCTATGCCAATGCTTGTTTATATTATTACCTGAAGATGAAAGACTAAAATAGTTGTAGAATATTTTGTTATTTAAGCCGTGTAATGTCTTTGACCGCTCAAACACACTATAACAGACATGATCATCGCCCTCATGATTGTACAGCACTGGACTGAACTAAACTTCATATAGCCTTGGATACTGACTGCTGGAGCGCCACTGTTATAGGTATGTATTTCTGTGTGAGTGAGCTCTACCTCGAGCTTAGCATTCTGCTCAGAGAGTTCTCTACGTTCTATGTTCTCCTATGTAGCTCTGTGTTCTTTCATGGAGTGTTATTCCGTAAATGTGTTGTGCATCTTTTGTTATGCGCAATGTGTTATATATATTTTGCTTATATTTGAATGTGGATGTCATGGCCCGTGTTGCCCTTGGTGTTGGTTAGCGCAGTTGCTGCTGAGCTGCTGATGTGGAGGATGCTCTGACTGTGGTCTCCATTGATATTACTACTTGTTACTACAGTAAACATACAGTGGAAAACCTACCTGGATTTCGTGTGGAATTCCTCTTGCAACATTTGGCGATGAGTTGATTTGCTGATAATTATTAGTTTCCACATTTTGAAGCATGCAGGAGCGATGCTTATTTGTCTTCTTTCCAACACCTTCATCACAGACTTGGTGTCGTGAGGTGTTACGCACCTTGCTTGGAGTGCCGTGAGTGTTTACCTCTGCCCACGTTGTATACTGTATTTGCTCCTCTATTTTTTATTTGCTGCCTATGCTTGCACTTACATTACTTTATGCCTGATTAACTGCATGCCTATGGATACATATTCATTCATTGGTTTCTAGATGGCTCCTCACGTATATACGCTGGATGCCGGCCATATTTATTTGGGATTTCTCCTTTCTTCTTCAATTGTGAAACCACTTTTGGATGGCGAGTTCTGTGGAAATTATGTGCATTTGACTGTTAAGACTTTGTTACAAGTGTATTAGCCTGTGTTTATACATGTTATCACTTTGATTCATATTCTCATCATCACTTGGATTCATATTTGCACAGATTATTGCAACGCAGCTTTAAGAGGCTTACTGATATTGAATTACAAGTTTTGCTGATGTTTAATTAGAACTATAGCTACAGTGTCAGCAACAAATATGGCGCACATTGTCCCATTCTTGCAGAACCCTGGGAAGCCAGCAATCATGGTGCATGTGGCAGAGATTTTTTGCAAATTATCTGATTGTTGTCAGGGCTGATGAGTTTGATCCAAAGCGCAAACCTGCTATTCTTTTTAGTCACATGGGCCATAAGGGCCAACAGAATTTTGATAATTTATCTAAAGTTGTGGTACCTTCTGGTGAGTCTGGGGATTGGGATGAATTCTCTGAAGCTGTTACCAGACTCAAAAAGAAATTTGCGGAAGAACCTAGTGGATTACTTGAAAAGGTTACATTTCTTTAAAAAGAAACAACAATCGTCTGATGAATCTGTAGAAGAATTTATGTCAGCATTACAATTGTTAGCTGCAACCTGCAATTTTGGTGCTTCCCTTGACACTTATTTACGGGACCAGTTTGTTTACAGCTGTTTTTCTAAGAAAATACAGGAGAGAGTCTATAGCTGCAGGGATCCGTCATTTAGTGAAGTGCTGGGTTTGGCAAAGAATATTGAACGCTCTATTGTGTCTACTCGCATGATGATTCATGAGAGTGCCATACCTTCTTCCACCTTTGTGAATGCTGTGGGGACTCCAGAACATGTTGATGCAATTTGCTTTAAGGACAAGAGTTATAAACCAGTGTTTCGTAATTCTAACAATTTTTGTTTCAGGTGTGGGTCCAAGTCACATTGAAGTAATTTTGCCAAATGTCCTGCTGTTGGAAAGTGTTGCACAAAGTGAAAGATACTTTGACACTTTCACAGTGTGTGTAAGATGGGTAAGAATTCATTGAAGGTGCAGAGCATTGATGTGTCTGCTAATGCCAGTGTGTTGGATTTCACAAATCTTTTGTTAAGCCTGGAAGTGGATTCTGTGGTGGTTGGTTAAGTTAAGGATCCTATTTGTCAGGAAACTTTCTGATTTCTGATACCTTATTAAACTCGCATTGGGGTGCAAGTGTGAGTTTGAGATGGGCAGATGTTCACCCTAAGGCATATGGTGAACATGATATTGACACGGTGGATTTCTTTGAAGAATAGGTCTCATCTTTAAGTAGAGAAACCTCACTAAGGTTTACGTAGCAGTCAAGGGTAGGCCTATTGTAGGGTGGCAAGACCTGGCGAAACTAGGCCTTATGCTGGGTCCAGGTACAGACTCACCAGTAAGAATTTCAAACATGCCTATTTATCTTGTTCAATCGAGTGATAACAACACGATTGATGAGATTGTCAAAGCTTTCCCTGAAACTTTTAATTACGAATTTGGGTGCATTCAAAACTATATACATTCTATCAAGTTAAAAAAGAATGCGATGCCAGTCGTGCACAAGGTCCGACCTGTGCTGTTGAGTGTGAGACCTGAGTTGAAGAGTCTCCTTGAGAAAATGGTTAATGATGGCATTATTAGGAATGCTGATTCCTCTGAATGGGTCTGTCCAATAGTTATTGTCCACAAAAAGGATGGTGACATCAGACTATGTGCTGACTTGCACAGTTTGAAAAAAAACATTGTGGTAGATTTCCACCCACTTCCTAAAGTACAAGACTTACTGGCCAACCTTAGTGATTCAAAGTTCTTTTTTTGTTGGACCTCAAGTCAGCTTATCATCAGATTCCTTTGTGTGATAGCTCGCAAGAACTCACCACCTTTGTTACCCCATTTGGGGTGTACACATTTTCCAGATTACCCTTTGGATTGGGATCTACCACCAGCGAATTTCAATGATTGATGGACACTATCTTGGAGGTTGTTGTTGGTGTGCAGGCCTTCCGAGATGATGTTCTAATTTTTGCAAAGACGCTGGTTGAGTACAACCATATTTTGGCCACTCTGTTTGCGAGGTTTAAGGACCGTTGCATCATACTCTGTGCTGACAAGTGCAGCTTTCCTGCACAACAGTTTGATTATTTTGGGCATTCCATTGGTCCCGCTGGGATTTCTCCAAGGTTTTCCCTCATAAAAGCCACTGATGAAGCCCAGCCACAAAGGGACAAAGACGATCTCTGTTCCTTTTTGGGGTTAAGTGAGTGCTACTCATGTTTTGGAAAGGAATATGCATATATTGTTCAGCCTTTGAGAAATCTACTTAAAAAGTGTGTCAAGTATATTGACTCAGATGAGGTTCAAGAAGCTATGCAAATGGTAAAAAAAACCTTATAATCTCTGCCTCTGTGTTATCTCCATTTGTGGATGCCATGTGATGTGTTATTACAGTTGACGCCAGTCAGGTTGGCTCGGGGGCCGTGTTTTCCCAGTCCATCCAGAACAGGGAATACACCATTGCTTTTTCCTTACACTCACTCAGTACTGCTGAGTCACATTAGAGTACAGTTGAGCGGAATGCGTTGGCATGTTCCTGGGAAGTTGAGAGATTTATATCTTTCATTTGGGTTACACATTTTGATTAGTATACATATCACAAACCGTTGTTGCATTTACTCAATGGAAATAGGTCTGGGAAGGCTTTTGAACGCCTTGTCAGGTTGCTGTCCAAATTACAGGATTTCAATTCACTTTAAAGTACATTCTCGGTGGAAAGAATGTATGGGCAGACTGCTTGCCCAAGTTGCCTGTGGATGATGGTTGCTTGGACTGTGCCCATGAGAAGGAGTGTGTAGTTGCGCTGGCTGATAACTTTCTGAATAATTCTGGTCCAATAATACACCATGTCTCATTAGAAGCAGACAGTCAGGTTCCTATTCTGCAAACTATTTGCACCTATATGAAGAATGGGTGGCCTAGAGAGAGGAATGTTGAAGCCTCTCTGAGACCGTATGTACAAGTGTCTGAGGACCTTCTTCTGGTAGATGATGTATTAATGCGTGCTGATGTTTGTGTTCCACCAATATCACTCAGAAACACTCTCCTCAAGGAGGCCCATAAAGGTCATTTGGGTATCAGCAGCACCATTAAGGCACTTAAAGAATTTTACTGGTGGCCAGCTATGGAGTCTCAGGTTGCGAAGTTCGTTGGTGAATGGACCGCATGCTTTGTTTTAGACAAGCACTGGATGGTGCATGAATCTCCGCTTCGCACAGGGCCATTTTCTGAAGAAGCATGGTACAAGGTTGCTTCAGATTTGTTAAGAGCCCTTCGAGTTATTACCAACATTTCAAAGCTATATGATGGTCCTTGTAGACTGTTTTTCCAAGTGGGTGTATTTTGACTTCACACCAATTCCCAACACTGATTCTATCATTACATTTTTGCAAAGGGTTTTTGCCACTAAAGAGGCATCCATTGAGATAGTGACTAACAGTCACATAAAGTTGAACTATGGTGATTGGGTTTTGGTCAGGGTTCCCACAATGGTGAAGAAAGGTGAATCTACATTTTTAACACCTGTAAGAGAGAAGAAAGTTTCAAAATGATCTGTTCAGTATAACAAAGGTTGGTGGAACAGGAGAGATGTAGTCAAAACGACATCCAATTAAGCTAAAAAAAAATACAATCTGTTAGGGGCTGTGAAGAAACATCCTTTAATGATTTTTTGGGGGTGAAGCCTGAAGTGCATTCTGGCAATGGATCTGATACCACAGTCTCTGTACCCTGTGATCCTCACTTTGTCCTTACGCCTTGTGGCCCGGTCAACGCTTCTGATGACACTGGGCCTAGTGTAGATTTACAAGTGGGTCAAAGGGTTTGTGTCCACTCTCACAGAGTTTCACACAAAGTGGCCATGCCTGCAAAATTCAAGGATTACTATGTTGCATGAAAATGTTTAATTGATGTGAATTTGGTTTAGTATTTGTGTACACTGTGCTATAATTTTTATCTTCATTTTTCAAAAAGGGGAAGGTGTTGTAGGTATGTATCTCGGTGCAGAGTGAGCGCTCCCTCTGGATTAGGATTCTGCTCAGAGAGTCGTCTTTGCTCTGAGGGGCATATTTACAAGCCCCTATTGTCACAGGAACGTCACTTTTTTGACGTTCCTGTAGCGATACAGGCTTTGCCTTATTTAGAAGGCAGTGTTAAGCCACTTAACATGGCTTAACGCTGCCTTGTAAATAAGTTACCCTTTCGTGCTATACTTAGCGTGAAAGGGGTGGGCAATGGGTGCTGCAGTGGGTGTTCCGCTGCAACACCCATTGATTTTGACGCTGCCTCGTATTTACAGGGGCGTAAATAGGAGACAGCACCAAAATTAAGACAAAAAATAACTTGGTCTTTACATGGTGAAACGAGGAGAAATGCTTTATTTCGTTATGCTGTTTCTTTGTGTGCTACATTGTGCAGCACACATAAAAACTGCATAACGCCATGCATGATTGTTTATGTGCAGGAAGGTATCCCTTCCTGCACAAAAACAATCATTTTAAAAATGACGAGTTGCAACTCCTGTGTGTGCTGCACAAAGCAGCACAAATAGAAGTTAAAAAATGCCATTTAAGATTGTTAATGTGCAGGAAGGGACACCGACCTGCACATAAACAATCATTCCCACAATGCAGGCGCCCTTGCACTAGGGTGGCTGTGGACTCCGTTCATAATAATAATTGTTATTGCAATTAACTTACAGTGGAAAACCTACCTGGATTTCGTGTGGAATTCCTCTTACAACTGCCACGCTCTTCATGTTTTAATGTTAAATAAACCGCCTTCTCCCCTCTGCTATCAAAGTGATTTAAACACCTCCATTAATAAACATTTCAAAACTTTGCAGAGGTAAGATGCTTTAGTATCGTAGTTCCTGGTTGACCCCTGCTGGCGCAGGGCTCACGTGTACTTGACAAGTGACTTCTGTCCCAAAGGGCCCTCCCAAGCCACCCCCCACCCACCCAAACACGTGTAGACCAGCAGTTGTTTTCTAAAGTGTACATGGGCAGCAGGGGTGCCCGGGACACAGGACTTGGAAAATATCCTGCATGTGCACCAGACAGTGTTGCCAGATTTTAAGACCCATCCCAAGCCCAAAGCCTCTCAAACATAAGCCCAAATCCAGCCCAACGCAGACCAGTTTCAGCCCAAAACCAGCCCAAAGTAGCAAATCTCAAATTATGCAGAAATAGTAATCAGAAACAATTTTAAGAACAAATATACATTCTATTCAATATACAGATAGTGGGAGGGAGTTAACTGGGCACCTGCCTTAATGCTACTCATTTTTAAGACCAGTCCTCACTGTGACTTTGTAACGTGAAACAGGCACTGCTAAGATTACAGTAGTACAACACGAAGATTAAGAAAGGCAGAAATAGTGTTACGTGCAATTTACTGCTCCCTCTAAATTGTATTTTAATAAAGTCTGTAGAACTCAATGCCTTAATTATTCATTACATTACACAATAAAAATACACGTTGAAAAATGGTCACTCACTTCTCATGATGAGCTGCAATTTTGCAAATCTTCTGGTTGTTGGATTTCAGGTGTGGCAATAGCCCTATCTAATGGATTGTTATGCACTTGTTATTGAACCAATACAGAACACAAAATGAATCCTACGCCATTTGTTGCCCAAACCACATTCCTTTAGTACAACATTTCAATACTTAGCACTCTGGGAACATGCACCTGACAGAACAGGTCAGAGTTAGTCCATTCAGCATTACCCCTTTAGAATTCCATGCATCTGATATGACTGCGCTTTATGCATGATGTATTGATTAAAAATGCATATTAGACTTGTAAAAAACAACATCTCATTTGACATCCAGAATGCTCTTTTTCCTTGCACATATGCCCCTGGTAAGAAAACTCTGGAGGACAATGTACCTGCTGGAGGGATTCACGCTCTGTCTAGTCAGTTTTTCATTTATAGATAAAGGCCAAGTTAATGGGCCGTCAGGCCTCCGTTCGATCGAGTGGCCTGAAGGAAACTCACACTTGAATGTTAATGCAACAGAGGGAAACAAAAGTACACTGCTTATCTCTTCATAGGTAACTTAAGAGAGGCACAGGTACTTAAGAGGTATGCTTGACTTTTTTCAGTCCATTTATGTAAGTGCATGAAATGTAAAAATGTCAGATGTGTTGGTCTGTCCAAGTATTTACACAGAATTTAAATAGCACAATTGTATTTCTTGTAGCGCTACTCAACGGAATGCAGGGTATCAGAGTGCTTTACATACCATACACATTGACAATAAATCATGCAAGAGTGTAAATCATTGTACAAGATGTGTTGCATGACTAAGTGATGGTTAAAAGATGTAGCAATCACATATCCTACATAGCTCACTGTGCAATATTAAAAGGCTTACTAATTGTGAACTGCAAGTAACAAAAGGATCTGTGTTCAAAGCAGTAGCCCACTAACCTAGCTACATTAAAAAACAATCTGTCATCTGCATATAACATGAAGTGCTTTGCAGGAGACACATTAGCCTTCTAAACTACTTTGATTCAGATCTGGGACTACACAAAAACCGAGATCTCACCAACAAATGTTTTAACCTCCAGAGTTCTCACCAACTATTATTCCCTGATATTTACTGGGCACCTCTGCAGATGCCTTAACCCCAGAAAATGCAGACTTTGCAACCAATGAAACATAACAGATCTACTACCATGTGTATTATGAGATTTAACAAATTTTGCTTGAGACTTGTTCTGAAAGTGTCCTCGCCGGGCTGCTTGTCCTTGCCTGATCACACTAAGGTACTCATTTATGCACAGGGAAACATGCATATTAAATATGTATACATAAGTAATGGAAACTTATACATTTGGTCTGTGGAGTGAAGTGGCATGGAGTATTGTACCTTAGCAACAGACTAAGAATATTTGGGGCTTGAGACCCCCTGAAAATTATGTTTTAGCAACAGACCTGCAACATGGGAAAGCGCGGAAAAGAAATTAAACACAAGAGAATATTTCACATTTTCCTAGCCAACAATTGCCTCTTTTTCAGATAAGTTGAACAGGGTCATCTTGGTCTTTAAAAATCTGCTGCTCCTATCGCTACGACCACTGAAGTGAATTTGTGCTTGGCCGCCCCTTCCTGATTGCCAGGCAGAGATCCCCATCTCCTGGTCCGCCTCCCCCTGAGAATGAGATTGCATTGGCATTTGGAATTGGCACCTGTGGGGGGGGCCGCAACGTTAAGCGAGAGACCGCGGAGGTGTCCCACCCAAGGTGATTCCACAGCCACGACTGCAACATACCCCTTTGACAGACTGCGTAGAGCACATCCTGCCTTACTGGCCGGACCAACTGTTGCGTGCTTACCCGATGGGCATGGCCCGTGGCAGCATCACCTCTTTTGCTGCCACTGCCTAGTGCCTGCCCAAGCTACTTTCACATTAATAGCTGGCCTTCTGTGCGCTCCCTGATTGGGATGGGACTTGCACCACCTACTGCTTGGTGTCCCTGATCTGGTTAACTTCCTCCCTATCTGTGGCATACCTTGCTCCGCTGCTCCACACCAGACACTTGTGGACTCACTTCACAGCAGGCCAGGCCCCGGTCTCTCGGTCAGACTGACACTCAACCGTGGGGCCACAGCGGCACACAGGCCAGGTCAGACGGCCAGCCCAGCCTAGGCCAAGTGCACGCCGTCTCCGAGCCCGACTCTGCGTGGGTGGGGTGAGGGGTCAGGTGAGCGTGCTACTCCAAGTCTCCACCCGTTGTCCGTCCAGGCAGCGAGTGAGACTCTGGAGTCTGGCCATTGCCATACTCGGAGACCTCAGCGGGGCAATAAGGAATATTAAACCAGCAGGACAGCCAGGAGGAGGCCTGTGTCTCGCAGGCTCGCAGCAATCAAATAACCAACTGAGCGGGCCGCGATGACACAGTCCAGCGAGTCCGGTCCACCACTGTCAGTCAGCAGCAGGAGCCTGCACGCCGCCGAATCCGATGAAGAGAAAGAGCAGTGCGCGTATATGCATTTGAAAGCACTGCGCGCCGCGGGGGCTGGCCAAGAGTGATGCCCAGGGCACTTTTGTGCGCTACAAGATTGACAGCCCTGGGGACCCACAATTCATCCCGCGACATACCACTGCTAAGTTAGGTGGTGTGTGTGTGTGCACTTACAATTACGTGATGTGCAGCGTGTGTGTTTGGGGGGAGGGACAACTCGGGTCCTCCTCCAATCATTTTAGCGCGCGCTGCCCACTCATTCGCCAGCCATTGACCGCCAGCACAGACGCGCCACTGTGATAGGTGCACGCCATGGTCGGCGCCGCCCAAGCCAGTATTTTGCGCACACTGGCTTTAATTCAGCCCAAAAAGTAGCCACCCACCCGGTATGGGTTGTTCCCGCACAATTGGGAAAAATTTCGCCCAATTGTGAGGTAAATAGCCCAATCTGGCAACACTGGCACCAGAGCGCGACCTCCTCTGCATTTCAAAGAAGCCGAGACGTTGCACATGGATGAGAAACGTCAACGGGCGTGGAAAGGAAAAACAAAGCTGCTGCCCACCAACTTAGGGGCCAATCACTGCATGGCAGACACAGTGGGATGTGGCCTTGCCTGAAAACTACAACAGGCAAGGCACCACCCACGGATCTATGTGTTAGGCATAATTGCTGGAGCGAGAGGCCAGGCTTGGCCTCCCGATTGTGGATATTGTTAGACCCCACATGTATATTTAGACAGCGGGCACAGGCAGCATACAGTGGTGCATTCATTGGAAGTGCGCTCACTGCTTGAATAAATGCAGCTCCATTTTGTCGACCTCCTCGCAGGGTGTAGTCGCTCCGGGCGCCATTAATGCATGCTAATGCATTTTAGTGCAGTGATATGGACACCACACTAAAATGCGCTTCTCCAACCTCTGATGCGTGGTACTTGGAAGGACTGCATTCAAGTTGTGATCTCCTGCCATCTGGGTAACATATATATCCCATGGATAATTTTGGTTTCCAGATTGGCCCTACTCTTCCTTCCTTGGGTTCTTTCTCCAAACAAACTGAGAAACCTGCTGCACAAAGAAAACATTAATTTCAGAAAACTAAGCTAAACATGCATTTATAAGAGAAAACAGTGCTTAATTTATAAAAATGTGAGTGTAGGGGTTCAATGTTTTTCTTAGGCGCTTGCCGCTGGTGTCAATGTCTCTAGGTTACTTAATCTTGGTTCCACCTCATAATTCTTTTTTTTCCCCATCTTCTATTGTTTCTGTCTCTTTAGAACTTTGTTGCTCATTCAGGAGGAAGGCTTTACCTTCCTCCTTCTACCTCCCTTTTTATGCCTTAATCTCTCTAGCCAAAGTCTGATGATGAAAAGTCCTGGTCTCAAAAAGGGGAGTTACCTCTGGGGAACGGAGAGAAGAAGGTAAAAAAAAGTGTGTTCTCCCATCCAATCATATGAAGAACAAACGGTATTTTGGCCCATTGTCTAGAAAGTGTATTTACTAGTTCTGTGCTTGCTAGATTTGAGATTCACCGAAGAACCAAAAATTAGTATCAGCGTCCAACACATGAAAACACAGACCCAAATTAAGATCCTACCACTCAGCCCTCTACAGGGTGCCCATGTAAATGTTATGTTATGTTAAAAAGTATTTATACAGCGCACGTTCACCAACGGTTTCTTGGCGCTAAGTGGAGTCGGTCAGTTGCATAACAAGAAAAAAATGGAAGGTTCAATTGTATGCCTGGAGAAACAGCCAGGTCTTGAGAGAAGTCCTAAACTGGACATAGGAAGAGGATAATCGCAATTCAGGGGGAAGGGAATTCCAGAACTGTGGCGCCAGAGTCGAGAAGCGAAGACCCCCATGTTTTTTGTGCTTAAACAGACAAGGGGTTAATAGATTCATGTTTGCAGAGCGCAAAACTCGAGAGGGGGCATAACGTTGTAGTCTGGACATAATGAAAACCGTGCCGCAGTCCGAGAGAGCTTTATAAACAGTGCAGCCTAGTTTGAAGAGACTGCGTTGACACACGGGGAGCCAATGTAAATTTTTCAATAGCGGTTTCACATGTTGAGATTTGGGTTGACCATATACAAGCCTCGCGGCTTGGTTCTACACCAGCTGGAGTTGGGGTAATTGGTAAGCCGGGATACCGGTGTACAAAGAATTAGCGTAATCAATACGCGACATCACCAGTGCAAGAACAGCTTGAGTCCGAGCCTCAAAGGTAAAATATCTGCTTATTTTGCGAATTCTTCGAAGATGAAAAAAGCAAGCAGATACCACAGTATTAATCTGTGCCTTCATCGTAAGGTTGTTACTAATTACGATTCCCAGGCTTTTGACTGACGTGACAGGAGATGGAGGGCATCCCAGAGAATGAGGCCAAAATTTGGAATTCCAGGGATTCCCTGAGCCACCCGTAAGGATCAGCTCGGTTTTATCTGGATTTAACTTGAGGTGGTTGGCACTCATCCAATTGCTGATGAATATCATGGTGGACTGGAAAATTTCAATAGATGAAGGAGAAGCCTCGATGTCAAATACTAATTGAAGGTCATCAGCATAGTTAAAGATAACCAGCTCTCTCTTTTGAAGGGCCAAAATCAAAGGCAAAATGTATAAATTAAAAAGAAGAGGAGAGAGTGCGGAGCCCTGAGGAACCCCACACATCAGTCTCCTTTTCTGGGCCAAGAAACTGGCGAGACGGACCGCTTGAAAGCGGTCACAAAGAAATGAGGAGATCCAATCCAAAGGAGGGCCCCTTATCCCGGCGCTCTCGACCCGGTTGACCAAAAGCTGGTGGTCGACCGTATCGAACGCAGCCTAGAGGTCTAGGAGTACCAGAGCTTGCTTAGAGCTCTGGTCGGCCCCCCTTCGTAATTCATCAAGGACTGCCAAAATAACAGATTCAGTAGAATGTTTGGGTCTGAACCTAGCTTGATGAGGGTCCCAGTAATGTGACTTCTCAACAAAGGTGCTGAGACAATCAGCCACATGAGTTTCCAAGATTTTTCCCAAAAAGGGCAGCAATGAAATGGGGCGAAAATTGCTGGGAATAGAAGGATCAGAGCCAGTTTTTTTAAAATAGGTACCACTTCCGCAAGCTTAAAAAGGTTGGGAACGATGCCCAGGGTGAGGGAATTATTAAGGAGAGACATAGGGGGTTCAGGACAAGAGAGGAAGACTTCCCGAAGGATGGGAGGAGGACAACTGTCAGAGAGGGATCCTGACCTAACCTTCTTGAGTAAGGAAAGGAAGACTTCTTGAGTAATAAGAGAGAAGCGGTCCAAGCGATGAGGATTGATATTTGAACCACAAAAAGCCACAGATGCGGGGGGCTGAGAAATGCTTGATTTGATGTTAACAATTTTCTCGATAAAATAGTTGTTAAGTGAGTCACATAAAGATTGTGAGGGAATGGGTTTTAAAGTAACACGATCGGGTTTGACGAGTTCGTCCACTATTGAGAAAATATCTTTAGCCTTATTGGTGGATGCCAGGATTTTAGAAGAAAAGTATTCAGATTTGTTTCTGATAATGGCATTTTTATAATATTTAAGTGCTGCAATGAAAGTGAGCTGTTTATGGGGGCAATAATCCTGTCTCCACTTCCGTTCAGTTTGACGCAGAGCCAGTTTCATGGCCTTCAGATTATCCAAAAACCAACACTGTGCATCATGGGATCTTTTATTTTGAATTGTCCTTAGAGGGGCAATACTGTCTCTAGCCGATTCTAGCCATATATTAATGTATTCTGCCTGGGAATGAAGGGAGACCACTGTACCAAGGGGTTGAGATGCCGCTAACATAGTACTATATTCTTCGATATCGACCCGGCTCCAGTTCCTAGCCATGATAGAGGCAGGGGCAGAAATTTAGGAGCAGGGGAACTCAAGATTGTGAAAGTAATGAGCAGGTGGTCTGACCATGAACAGGGGGAGATACCTAGGTTGGCTAATTCTAAATTAGAAGTCCAAACTTGGTCTAGGGTATTTCCCTTGGGGACTTTAATATGCTGGGTGTAGTTCATACCAGTCAATAAATCAGTAAACTCGACCGAGTGAGGGCTTTCCCGTACATTGTTAGGCCAATAATTGAAGTCGCCAACAATCAGTACACTCGCATGATTAATGGCCAGATCAGCAATGGCTTCACTCAATAACTGCGAAAAAGTAGGCATAAGTACAGGAGGCCTATAAAATATGGCACAGACAAAGGAAGAATAATCGGACTCGAGTTTGAACAAAAGATAATCAACTAATGAAATACGCTGAGTAGTAAAATAATTACATTTGTGTTTATGGGAGATTATGGCTGACACACCACCTCCGATTCTGTTTTCTGACCTATTAGACTGGAGGATATAGTAATTATCTGGAAGCACGGCTAGAATGTCAGGACTAGATTCTTCCGTCAACCAGGTTTCAGATAAAAGGAGAATATCAGGTTTATTGGAATCAAGAAAATAGAAGATCTGAAGTTGGTGTTTCACCATTGATCGGGTATTAAGATAACAGATAACATTACTTTATCATCACCATGCTACACTGTACCAGAACAACATGCACCCTTCAACCAAACCCACTTTTGAGTTAACATCCAGAAATCCATTTGTTGGACCAAGTCATCAAGAACACAAACCCAACCCAGGGCCCTTCTGATGCAACCTCAGAAAGTGAAACAAAACTCCTCAATATCCTTAGATCAATTGTCAGTGACAAGGTAAATACCTGAGTTCTCTGGAACATTCATACTTGAAACAAGCATTGGCAAAGCCAATAGGTCTCACCTATGCAAAAGTTATTGGCTTTGCCATTGTGTTTTAGGCATATTGCACACCAGTGTGGCTGCTGTTCAGCATAGCTGAAATTTAGTGAAACAGAGGAGAGTTGCGTGGAGTGTCGTAGAGCTAAATGGCGTAGAGTGAAGTAAAGTGTTGTAGAGTGGAGTGTCAGAGAGTTTCTTGTATTGGAGCTGCATAGTGTGGAGTCGCGTAGAATGGCATACACTGGAGTGGCATAGAGTAGAGTGGACTGGTGTAGAGCGAATTGGCATAGAGTGGTGCAGAGTATAGAGGTGCAGAGTATAGTGGTGTAGAGTGCAGTGGCATTGAGTGCAGTGGAATTGAATTCACCTATACGTCCTCTCAACTTTTACAGGTGAGACATGATCTGCCACCATGTTTGTATGCTTATACAATTGCTAATCTGGAAGGTCCTTTTGCCTGTTCACACTGTAATTTTACCTGCATTGGTACTACATCGGGCATTCAAGGCAATAATGCTATCAGGGAGCGCCTGACAGGGAGGGGTGTGACGGCTAATAGCATTGCTAGGCCCCACTCTTCGAATCAGGTTTGTTGCTGGAGGGGGTTTCTGGAAAACGTACATTCACTACCTAAACATGCCATTGAATTCTGGGATCTGCTGAGCTTGGAATCCCCAGATCTTGGCTTCTTAACAGAAACATGGCTTAAACCCACTTCCTTGCCCGATATTTCCCTCGCCCTACCTGAGCACTACCGGATCCTTAGGCTGGACAGAGTAGGGAAAGTGAGTGGCGGGGTTGTTATAATATATAGAGAGGCATTGAAAGTTACAGTGATTGATTCCATCTTGGATAATACGGTGGAAATGTGCATATTTAAAATCAAGCTGACCTCCCAAGAAACTTTAAAGGGCGCTCTCATTTATCGCCCGCCTGGGCCATTAAAAGACTTTATGGAGAAAATTGGCCCTTACATAATTACATCCAAACACTTCCTGTTACTTGGAGATTTTAATGTACATAGTGAAGAAAGGGAGAATGTAGAGGCTGCGAGCTTCTTAGCTGACATGGCCACTTTAGGCTTAGATAAGATCAATTCTGGGCCCACACATTCAGCCGGTCATACTTTGGATATTATACTTTCCACATCCTCCCATATTATTGCTGATCCTGCTTGCCCATTGATGTGGTCAGATCATTTTATGATTCCTTTTAGGATCAACAGCTACATTAGACACCAAATGGTTGGACGCCCCTCGAATGGTCTTCAAAGGCGCTGGCACAAAGTCACGACCGAATCTTTTAGTAAAATGTACGTACCCCCTGTTTCTAATGAGCACATGGACTGTACCATGAAGTGTAGGGCTTTTAATGATACCATTAGTGAGGTGATAGACAGGTTGGCTCCCATGACACATCAACTTAGTAACTCTCGGAAAAAAAGTGAAGGATGGTACACTGCTGACTTACGCAGTGAAAAATCTAGATGTAACCACCTAACTTAAATTCAAATTGGCCCTCACTACCTACCATAAGAACTTAAAAAGGGCACATAAAGATCATGTTATACCTAAACTTGAGCAAGCAGGAAATTCGTCAAAGGATCTCTACAAAATTCTCAACTCCCTCACCAATCCCACGGCATGCGCACAGCTGGTTACCCCCTCTCAGGGACTGTGTGATAATATAGCCGTATATTTTGACGATAAAATCAACCTGATTTATTAACAATTCCCTCAAAACGCTTGCCAGGTGCTACCTACTGAATCCAAATCTGGACCGCTAGTAGGCTCAGGTGAAGGTCTGAAACATTTTAAGGATATTGATGTCTTGCAAGTGGAAGCCACGCACCTTTGGATAGAATGCCCGCCCACAAATTTGCTCTCCTTGCCCCTCTCCTGACCGCCCCTATTGCTGAGATCTTGAATACTTCATTAAGTGAAGGTAGTGTGCCTCTAGACTGGAAGGTCGCCCAGGTGCTACCTATCAAGAAGAAAGATCAGGTGCCTGCCGAAGTGCTCTCCAGTTACCGCCCCATTTCGCTCCTTCTACTTATGAGCAAAACGGCTTAGAGCTATGTCAAAACTCAATTAATGGACTATCTTGAGGCCAACGGCATCCTTGATCCTTCACAGTCTGGGTTAAGAGCCAACTACTCCACAGAGACAACTCTCATCGGGGTCACTGATTATATTAAAATCGCCTTGGATGATAACAAAGGAGAGACGTTGGTCTTGTTGGATCTAACAGCAGCCTTCGACATGGTCTCGCATCAGAAACTGATATTTAGACAGAGAGGCCGGTCTGCAGGTGCTGGCCCTCGATTGGCTTGTCATCTTTTTAGATCAGTGCACGCAAACCATCAATCTGGGCCCTTTTCGATCTCAAACTGTGAAGCCCCAGGTTTCCTGTCTGAGCCCTACTTTGTTTAACATCTATGTGGCCCCCCTTGCGAAAGTCATCCAAGAGTACGGCTTTACGCTGTTCTCCTACGCTGACGATACACAATTACTCCTGTCCTTTGATAAGGACACGGAGTTAGTCGATCAGCGTTTTTCTAAGGGCATGTCAGCCATAGCAGAATGGATGTAGGAACACTTTTTGCAGTTAAATGCGACTAAAACTGAAATTTTGTTGTTTGGTGCTGAACTAACTTCCTGGTCCCCTCAGTGGTGGCCGACAGCGTTAGGCCCTGCCCCCTCTCCAACCTCTGTGGCTAAAAATCTTGGAGTTCGGCTGTATGTACGGTTATCCATGAAGGATCAAGTCATGACCACTGCAGGGACTTGCTATCATACTCTGAGCCTTTTGCGCAGAGTGTTCATTTGGCTGCCCCTCACTGTACGTAGAACCTTAAGTCAGGCTTTGATCATTGGGCGCCTGGACTATTGTAATGCTTCATTGGCATCCGCGACCGAGTCTCTTCTCAACAGATTGCTGATCGTCCAGAATTTGGCCACACGTCTAGCTCTTAATAAACCACCCGCACTTCCCCAGGGCCATTACTGACATTTCCTAATTGGCTTCCAATCCGCCAAAGAATTAAGTTCAAGCTCTGTTGTTTTGCCCATAGAGCTCTTTATGGTACAAGCCCGAGCTATATGGCGGATAAGTTCAAAGTGTACTGCCCGAACCGGTGTCTCAGATCAGAAGGTAAAGGGTTGCTGGTGGTCCCTCGCTTTAAAAAAATACGATATGAAGGCACAACTGTTGCCTATTTGGCTCCTAAATACTGGAATTCTTTGCCAGAGGTTTTACATAAATGTCCTAGTCTTGCTTGCTTCAGGAAACTCCTGAAGACGGTATTATTCAGGGCTTGAGTTATGGGAGTCTGTACCTGTCTGACTTGTTTTCTATGTTAGCGCGGAGATACCCCTTCAGGGGTGGTTCCTGCGCTTTATACATTCTCTACATACATACATACATTCAGTGGCATATAATGCATCCTCGTAGGATGCAGTGGCGTAGATTAGAGTGGTGCATAGTAGATTGCAGTGGTGCAGAGTGGAGTGGTGCAGAGTGGAGAGGCAGAGGGTAGAGTGGCGCAGAGTGGAGCGGCATAGAGTTGAGTGATGCAGAAGGGAGTAAGCAGAGTAGAGTCGAGTGGCATAGAGTGCAGTGATGTAGAATGCAGATTAGAGATGATTGGCTTAGAGTGCAGTGGCATAAAGTGCTGCAGAGTAGAGTAGCATAGAGTGGTGTAGAGTAGAATATAGTGCTGTAGAGTGCAGTGGCTTAGAGTGGAATAGCGTAGAGTGGAGCAGTGCAGACTAGAGTGGCAGAGAGTTCAGTGGCAGAGAGTGCAGTGTTGCAGAGTAGAGTGTTAGGGTGCAGTGGAGTAGAGTGGCATATATCAGTCAATAAAGCAAGTAACTTGTAAAGTTCAACTACTAACCCGTAGGGTTCTCAAGGTGTGGGGGGAGGGGTTAAGGAGGGTCTGCTGATTTGCCAAAGGCGCTGTTGTTCAGTCGAAGAGCCAGGTCTTCAGGTCCTTCCTGAATTGAGGCAGTGATACCGATAGCCTTAAGTGGGGAGGCAGGGTGTTCCAAGCCTTTGTTGTGAGGTAAGAGAAGTATCTTCCTCCAGCTGTCATCTTGTGGCTACGAGGGACGGTGGCCAAGGCCATATTGGTAGAGCAGAGGTCTCTGGTGGGTTCGTAGAAGGAGAGGTGGGGGTTGAGATACACAGGTCCCGGGTTGTGTAGGGCTTTGTAGGCGTGTCTGAGGAGCTTGAAGGTGATTCTTTTGTTGACTGGGAGACAGTGGAGGTCTCTCTGGTGACTGATGATGTGATTACGGCGGGGGATATTGAGGATGAGTCTGGTGGCAGAGGCGTCCTGAATGTTCTGCAGTTTCCTGAGGAGTTTCTGGGTGATGCTGCTGTACTACCGTAGTCGAGTGACTCAGTGGAGATCCACTTAAAGATCTTTCGGAGCAGGCGTAGTGTGTGTAAGCAGGATGATGAGACGGCATTGACCTAGCAGTTCATGGTGAGCGAGAAGTCCAGAATGATGCCAAGGTTTCTTTCTGGGTCTGTGGGGGGGGGGGGGGGGATCTAAGAGCTGCGGGCCACCAGACGTCATCCCAGGTGGAAGGGATGGAGCACAGGATGAGGACTTCGGTCTTCTCTGAGTTGAGCTCGAGGCAGCTGTCCTTCATTCAGGTAGCGACAGCCTTCATCCTGACATAGAAGTTATTCTTGGCAACTGTGGGTTCGTTGGCGAGGGAGAGGATCAGCTGGGTGTTGTCGGCATATGAGACAATGTTGAGTCTGTGGTTCCTGACGATGGCTGTGAGCGGGGCCATGTAATTGTTGACCAGAGTGGGGCTCAGGGAGGAGCCCTGAGGCCCTCCGCAACTGAACTCTGTGGGTTCAGAGTGGAATGTAGGTAGTCTGACTCTCTGTGTTCGGCCGGTGAGGAAAGAGCGGATCCATTCCAGAGTTTTTTCACGGATGCCGGCGTAGTGGATTCTTGTAGATAGGGTACGGTGGAAGATGGGATCAAGGCGGCCGAGAGGTCCAGGAGTATGAGGGCTGCAGTTTTGCTTCAATTGAGATGGGTGCGTCCATCGTCTGTGGTGGCGAGGAGGGCAGACTCAGTGCTGTGGTTGCTTTGGATGCTGAATTGGGAGAGGTTCAGGATGTGGTTCATTTCGATGAACTCGAAAGTTGGGCATTGATGACCTTCTCGATGACCTTGGCTGGGAAGGGGAGCAGATAGATGTGTCTGAAGTTCTTAAGGTCCGTTGGGTCGGCAGAGGGTTTCTTCATCAAGGGGTTGATCTCTGTGTGTTTCCAGTCTTCCGTAAAGATGGAGCAGTTGATGGTGCAGCAGAGTTTGGGGGCGATGGAGGTGCCAGCTCTGTTGAAGGCAGGGGTCCGACATTGCTCTGGAATTTATGTCCTTCATGATCTTCAGGGTGTCGTCAACGGTGAGGGGGGCCAGCTGAGCAGGGTCTGCTGGGGTCCTGTGTCATTGGGTGCAGTGGTTGCAGGTGGGGTGAGAGGCTGTTGAATCTGGCGTAGATCTCCTTAATCTTGCGGTGGAAGAAAGCGCCAAGGTTTTTGCAGAGGTCTTGGGAGGGAAGGATGTCTGCTGTCTCTGTGCTGGGTTTGGTCAATTATTTGACCACGGCGAAATGATATTTGCTATTGAGTGCATTGGCGTTGATCCTTCCTTGTTGCGCTGCTTTCATAGACAGCAGTGGCGTAGAGTACAGTGATGCAGAGTAGAGTGTTGTTGAATAGAGTATATTTGTGTAAAGTGCATTGGCGTAGAGTAAAGTGGTTAAGAAGAGTGGCTTAGAGTGCAGTGGCATAAAGTGGAGCGGCGCAGAGTTGAACAGAGTGGTGTGGAGTGCAGTGGAGTAGAGTAGATTGTTTCAGAGTAGAGTTACGTGGCGTGCAGTAGTGCAGGGTAGAGTGCAGTTGCATAGAGTGGCATAGAGTGTAATGGCATAGAGTAAAAAAGTGTAAAGTGCAGTGGCATAGAGTGCAGTGGTGCAGAGTAGATTCAAGTGGCATACAGTGGATTGGCGTAGAGGGGAGGGGCAAAGAGTTGAGTGTTACAGAGTAAAGCGCATTGGCGTTCAGTATATTGGCATAGAGTGCAGTGGCATAGAGTGGAGTGACGCACAGTGGAGTAGAGTGGCGTAGAGTGGAGTGGCATAGAGTTGATTGTTTCAGAGTAGAGTGAAGTGGCGTAGAGTGGAGTAGTGCAGGGTAGAGTGGAGTTGCATAGAGTGGCATATAGTGTAATGGTGTAGATTAAAGCGGAGTCAGGTGCAGTGGCATAGAAAGCAGTTGTGAACAGTAAATTAGAGTGATGTACAGTGGATTGGCATAGAGTACAGTGGTGTAATGGCAGTGCTGCAGAGTGGCGTTAAGTACAGTGGCGTAGAGTGGAGTTGTGCAGAGTATATTAGTGTGGCCTAAACATGAGTGGTGTAAAGTGCAATAGTGAAGAGTGCAGTGGTGTAGAGTGGAGTGGGAAAGACTGCATTGGCAAAGAGTATAATGGTACAGTGTAGAGTAGAGATGCATAGCATGAAGTAGCATAGATTTGAGTTGAGTGGTGCAGAGTGTAGTGGCGTGAAGTGGTGTAAAGTGGAGTGGTGCAGAGTATAGTACAGTGGTGTGGAGTGGTGCAGAGTAGATTGGAGTGACATAGAGCGTAGTATGCATAGTATGGTAGCACATTGTCTTTACAGACAACACATTTTCAATTGAAAGGACCATTACATTTGAACAGACATACAGTTTTACTAATAAAACTATATACTGCACAAACCGAAATATGCGGAAATTTCATCGAGTGTAATAATTTGTTATGAATATATTAAAGTAGTTGTTTCCAACACATTTCAGAAATAAAAAAAAGTATGTTTCATTTGTAGCCCTAATTCTAATATATTCTAAAATACTTACACAGTTTTTTTTATGTTGTTGTGTGCTAGAACAAAACGTCTTTGCTACCCCAGTATCTAGCAAGATTGTCAGATCAATCTTTTCACTTTGAAATCAGAGAAAGAAAAGTAAACAAGCTCCCTTGTAAGACAGCGCCTGACATTGGAGCTAAGTTTTTGGATGCACATCAAATGTCAAAAGATATGAACAAGATTTAAATGCCTGTTTACAGAAAGGGAATACATAGAAGAATACAGTACACCAAGTTTAGGCAAAGGGAGGGATAAACTGAACCTGGAGAGCCTAATTAAATAAAGCTAGCAAATGGAAAGCCAGAAAATGTGAGTTACAAACCACAAAGCCACTGGTAATCCGTGGGCGAAATGCATCCCTAGGTCAACTTTCTGAAAGTCCACAAGATGTCTTTAGCAAACCAGACTAAGCTGCGACCTAAAAAGCAGTCAATTCAACATATGCCCTGACATACAATTAGGCCTAGGCAGGAAACAGGTATCAATATCTCTTGAAATCTGGCCGCTAATCAGTCAACCAGCCCTAATGGAACAAGCAGCCTCCTACAGCACTAGCAGTCACATTTCGTAGGAGCTGTTCATCATAGCAGCTGAGAGTAGAAAAGCTATGCCAGTATTCTTCAACTTGTCAATGGCAATCAACACAATAGGGAATCGAATTTTACTCTCCAGTTTTCAACGGGTGACAGGCACCACTGAAGAAGTTATCAATTGGCTGTAGTCCTTCCTAACAAACATGCACATGGAAAAACTTAACCTCCTCAAAATCCATCAATATATTGTTAGCATCACAATTTTCGGGGTATCTCTCATTTGTAGGTCGGGCCTGGGCAGCGCATGAGCTGCTCTGCGAGGCATGCTGTATTCGAGTATGGACTTTAAGCTCTTCTCAAATTATGCCATGTAATGTAGAACTTTCTGAAGCAATGATATTTCCCTATTTTTTTTTTATATTTTAACTCACATTAGCACTGTGTGGGCAAAAGTTACACCGGATTAGTATCCGTTTAAAACCTCAATACTGCAATCAGCAATTAAATGGTGACGAGTTAACCTTTGCAAAGGGATGCCCAATGCAGGGCACTACATGGTGTTTTTTATTAAGTTTCAATCAATTTGAATATAAACAAAAACATTTTAAAATCTAGAGTTAATGCTGCAGATGGTGAATTATATTGTGAGTGTGGTAAATTCCTAATTATGTGGAAATGCGGCCAGAGCATTGCATAATTCCAATGGCCCTGGCAATTTGCAGTTCTACTACTGGATGGATATCTCATGCTTCTGTTAAATACTAAAGGGCAAGGGGCTGTGTTTAATTCATTAATTATCTAAATTAGCATAACGTGTTCATAAATCAAATTTTAAAATAATTTGACATAACATAACTTTATAGAAAAGGGAATAAAGTTAAGTATAAGGGACGGCAGGACACTCAACTTTATGTTAATGTTGCTGGCTTCCCAAGACTTACCAAACAGAAGATTTCAGGGTTGGCTAAACACCTTCATGCAGGCAATTACACAGATTAGCAAAATAAAGTGATGGTAGAGCTCCACAGAGGTAACTCTCAGATGGTAGGCCTCCAGTGAGACATTTGAATGTCTGCAGGTAGACATTGAAGTGTTTAATCTGCGGGAAAAATCTCAAGCTAAATATAATTGTTCCGAATTTATGTAAATGCTGAGCACTTTTGCTTGGCAGGTTTAAATTAGGGTTACTTAAGTTATTTACATAACTTGTTCTTCTTTCAATGTCAATGTATAATGCTTATAAGCACATGCTTCTAAGCACACACAGTTAGACACTATTGCACTGTGTTCCATTTGCTTTAGTGTACTTTGTAATGCTCAGGGAGGTTCCTACACGCTGTAACATGGTTGGCAGTTCAGAGTGAGCCTGAGTGGTGTCGACTTGCTCCAATGCGGGTTCCTCTTACTATGAATAATAAAAAAAATTCTGACTGGCACTTTGCACAGAAGGAAACTTCTTTGCGTGTGGGGCGATGTGTTCTTGTGAAATGGAAGAATGCTGTCACTCACAGTGAAGTTAGCTAATGGCTGAAATGGGCTGTCCCATGAAATATGGTGTAGTCAGGTGGAAGAAAAAAGTTAATGACAAAATAACGGACCAATGAATGAAGAGGACTGAATGCTGCTAAAAGTATGTATATAATTTAGCAAGGGTATTCTGGAAGGAGCCAGAAACAGAACAAAGACCAAAAAACACCAGAGAACCCCAACCAGGGATCAGCAGGTGCTAACGGATAACATCATCAGCCTAACTCCTAAGACATTGACTGAGACCCAAAAAACAAGTATTCACTAGGGGTTCAAGTTTTGTGCCTACACCGAGAAATGATCCCATCAAACTAAAAATATAAATGGCTGAATGTTTTTGAAAGATCTGGTTGCAGGTCTTTTTCTCTACTCAAGAGGTAATAGGCAATGACAGAGATATGGAAACTAATACCGGGCTCCATACAATATCCTCCTTTACACCTACTATCCAACAGTTACCTCCGGAGGAGGCTGACTTTGAACAGGCAATCAATGTAGGTCCAGACTTCTTATGACAAGACCAGCAGGATAACTTTCAAACTTTCAGCAAGGCAGAGGAAGAGGCCTTAAGGGAACTAAGAGAGGATACCAAAGTGAAGATAAAACCAGCGGATAAAGGGGGTGGCATAGTTATACTGCCAAAAGACTTATATCATAATAAATGCCTGAGATTACTAGGGAATACTCTACATTATTGAGTAGAGACCCCGCCCCAGACATTATGGATGAGATTTCCTTTCTGATTAAAGAAGTCCTAAACAACAGATGGGTGGCTGAGAAGGAGGCATCTTTTTTCATTGAAAAATAACCCAAGTCACCGTACTTTTATATGTTGCCTAAAGTGCACAAGATCATGAACCCCTCTCCAAGGAGCCTGGTCATGTAGGGGACAGGCTTGGCCCTGGAACCACTGTCACAATCCTGTGATTTCTTTCTGAAATCTCTGGGAACCAAGATGCCCTCCTACCTGAAAGATGCTAAAGACATACTGAACAAACTCAAAAACATGACTTTCGAATCAGGCAGGAACTTCTTCTGACCCTAGATGTGGAATTCTTGTACATAAAGATTCCTCAAGGATCCACACTAGAGGTTATTGAGAGTACTGAACCCTAATCAGGCAAATAAAAGGACACCTGCTGCGTTTATCCTGGACCCTGCATATATGGTCCTTACTGGGAAAGTTATTGAATATGAAGGGAATTTCTTCTTGCAAACGCATGGAACTTACATGGGGAGCACCTGTGCCCCCCATTTGGCATGTTTGTAGGTACATAACTTCAAAACCCAGTATATCTACTGTGACGAGAACCCATACTTTAGTCAGACGAGATTGTAAAAGCTGTATCAATGATATCCTGGTGATCTGGAGAGGCAGCAGAGAGGAAGCAAGTGAATTTAATGAATGGGTCAACGGTTTGGACCCTTTGTGACATTCACAATGAGAATGAGTGAGGTGGCAATTCCGTTTTTGGATCTAAGAATATACCATGACAGGGGGATCTTGAAATCTGGGGTTTATTATTGACTTAAAAAATGCTTTAAGAGTTTCCACCCCCGAGCACTGAGAGAAGACTTACCAACAGAACAGGCTTTAAGACTCAGACGGAACTGTTCAGAGATTGGAAAGTACAGAGAACACACAGAAAAACTTAGCAATAAATTGAGAGAGAAAAATAAACCTGAGAGAACCATGACAAGGGCGAGGAAATGAACCATGAACAGGGATAGAGATGCCCTGCTGGGCACCTACAAAAAACCATGGGAACCAAGACCCATCTGTGTAACGACATTTACTTCAATCTCAAATTCAATCACAAAATTGGTCAAGAAACATTGGGGCATCCAAAATGTTGGCAATTTGATAACTGCATTACCCATGTTCTCCTTTAAAAGGAGCCAGGACGTACACGCCCCAAAAAAGAGTGGCGAAGACCAAATGACACTATGGAACACCCCTCCCATGTGGGCCATCAACCCTGAGGTGGTTTCAGTATATGCCAGACTACAAAGAAATGTAAATCAATAGATCTGGAACTTGACACCTCATGGGTGTTAAAACATCACGCAAACTGTAATTCCAGTCATGTCATATATGTCTTGAAATGTCTTTATAAGTTGTTATATAGTGGCATGACCACCTGGAAGAAGGTGCTCGCATAACAGAACACGGGAGCACAGTAAGGCGTAGGAGAGATAACACAACACTGACAAGACACTTTATTAAACACCAACACAATGCTGACGATATTGAATGGTATGTGATCGAAAATTTGGAACACAGACATGTATAAGGCACTTTCGAAGTATGAACAATGCTGGGTGTTCTGCTTGTATACTGACACCATGATAACTCATGGGGGCCCTGGGTAATTAGACTAAGCGCATGCTCTACCCTTTGGGCACACAGTGCCATCTACACCCCGACTAGTCTACAGAGCTCAAATCGTGACACCATTGGCCCTCTCCAGGGACTAAGAATATATCCCTCTGACCTCATTTCCTTCTGGCTGCATTACCAATGAATACAACCATTCTTTAAATATTTATGCCTTTTTTCAAACCAAATGGGCTCTCTTGAAAGGGTGGGAACTCAGGAAGTAACACGCTTACCATGGGTAACTACAGCTCCCATGATACCTTGCAGGCAAAAGACGCCGTGATTGGACGCCTCTCTGCTTCCTGCTGAGAACCTGGAAAAAACTACACTTCCCATGGTGCCTGGCTTTGCGAGAAGTCACGATTGGATGCCGCCATGTCATGTGGCTCTTGCAATACGCGCAGCCCCCGAAGCAAAGAACATGTTTGATACAGGGTTCCGTATCACGGTAGTCCCGAGTTTTATTATGGACAAGGTAGGAAGACTGTGTCCGGGACTACACAATTCCTTTGTTGCATCACCCAGTCCCAGGTGGGATGCATAAAGACAATGAGACTTTGAATGGGGGGATAAGGCTGATTGGCGACTATAAGCAGCCGGGTCCCTTCAAAAATGAGAAGCAGAGGTACCGTCCGATATTGCCAGATGGCTGCTCCTTTGGGCATGGTAGGATTGTTGCGGGTGCACTGCCTTGATGGAATAAGTGGCATAAAGTTAACGCAGTGTAACAACTATACAGTACCTATGATGGGTAGAAGACACTGCAACTATTTGTGAGAGATTGAGGAGGTCCTAAAAGTGTATTAAGCACGCACTTTGGAATATCATACTTATTTCCTCCTTAATTTTGTCTTTCTCCTTCTTCCTTTATTAAAATTAACTTAACACACTTATCAGAGGGTGACTGTAGGAGGCGCCCACCCAGAACATACCATGAGGCAAAGTGCCCCCTGGCACTAGGTAAACAGGTGGATATTTATCATCACGGGTATTACATATGGTACTCCTTTCACCACATGTGTCTTTATCACCTGTGCATGCGTGCAGTGAATGAATGTGCTTTATGTCACATGTGCCACGGATAGTTTTAATGTTTTTTTCATGTGCAAAAAAAGTCAATATAGATATTACTGTAACACACTGCAATATAAGTGGATACAGTTGTGTGTACCAAAAAACTAGGTATACCCTTTGATGGAGCAAGGACTTGTAGAAAAGGAGACTTGCTCGGAAGCAATCTACTCGTTTAATTCACTAACAAAGTTATTAATAAGTTTCGTGAAAACTAATACGTACCACATGAACCCGTGAGTTAGCGAAGCTTGCGTATGTGTGTACTAACACGGATAACAATGAAGAAGGACAAATACCGCTTTAAAACGGGGAAACTGTTGTGCGCATGCGTCAACTACATCTACGTAGGATGACGAAAATAATGCTTGGAGGGATATTCTGGCGCATGAGCAGAAGATACTAAAATGGAGTCTTGAAGACTCGCGTGCATGGCATCTGCTTATTTGAACTAAATCGAGTGGTTTTTACGAATGCTAATGCAGGAAAATAAATTAATAAATAAATTGGGATAGAGTAGAGGTGGGTGGTATACAGTGCAATCACTTTATTTTAGAAAGTAACATCTGTCTTTTGACTTTGATCATTAGTGCATATTTGGGCCTCTCTTGCATAGCCGGATTGAATGGAGTGACGTGAAGTCCACGCATGCCCACTGAATGAAGCCATGAAGGCCATGACTGTGCAGTTGAAAGGGAGCCAAAGAACAAAAGCAACATTCTGGGAACAGGATGGTGATGAGTTCAACAATGAAGAAAGTCATTCATGATTAACCTAAATTGTTGCCATGTTAATATTCTTAGGGTATGGGAATAAAATGTATGAATACAGAATAAAAGGATGGGTTTGTGAACAATAGTTGAACTGATTTTAGTGACAAGTAAGCATGGTGTGATGAAGAACCCCCCTTGCCTGACCAATCAGATTTCGTATTTTTACGATATTGAAACTTTAGTGGGTGGAACAATCAAAGCGAAAGTTATAATTAAGATAGCTGTAGTTAGTTAGAGAGAGCTGAGATCTGAGAATGCTGGAGCAGAAGAGAGCGTTAGATGCGTAAGTTGCGGAAGAAGAAATGAAGAAGTGCAGTGCAGGGAGGAGGGAGCTGATTGCAGAACCTGAAGCAGAACTTTCCATCCTAATTGGGTTAGATCAGAAGATTGCGGAAGAATCTCGAGGAAGAAGAGAGTGTTAGAGAGGGGTGCGGCGCAACCGTCAGTATTCTAGAGAGGTCAACTATCCTGTCCTGAGTCCTGTTCTGAAGTCTTCGTCTCTTGGCCTATCCCAGGGGACCCTTACCAGCCCTTTGGCCAGGGGGTTGGTCTTCCACACCATCCTTGGTAACTATAATTGCTCGTTATTTGCTGAATGTTATTTTCTCTCTGTCCTCTTGTCTCTCTGGGTATTGATTATTGCATGAATCTGAAGCATATGTATGGTAATTATGAATTGAATTGAAGGTGACTACACTGTATTGAGTTGTTCACATGCATTAATTTTAGATAAAGATTTAAAACTTCTTGAGTCTGTGGTTATTTACTTTTAATCATTGAAAGTTAAGGTTATGTTAATTATCACAATCAACTAGTTTAACTAATGGTCCATCGACCTGAGGAAAGAACTAGTCTGGTGATAAATATTGTTTTGATAATTGATTTATGTTTAACAAAAGAGTTAGTGTCTCGTTTTATGTTGTCTAGAAGGACAGGTACAGAGGTTACCTGGGCATCCCGGGAATGGAATAGCAGGTAGTGATAAAAGCCATACTGCAGGAGGTTACTCGTCTGTTGTCATAACACTGAGAAGCTATGGAGGACTGGCAGCGTTGTATTAGGGACTATATCGTGCAAAAGTAGAGTGCGAATGATAGCAAAAGGGGTTCACTGGTGAAACTTTGGTCTCATTTCCCAATATGGGTGACACTGAAGAAGTAACAGGTTCTCCTGAGCTTGAATGAAGCGTAAACAGGGGTTTTACTTGAAGTGAAAGGAATTCTGGAATAAATAATAATCTATCCTGGTTTAGTGGAACAGACAGAGTAGCGAATCTTTTTATGTTGTTACTAACGAAGTTTTATTTTGAGAAAAGTTAAAGAGATAAGTTAACATTTTACCTTGTAAAGGGAGGGTCAGTCGCAGGAGTTATACTGACATCACAAAGAGCCACGCTGGGATTGGTTGAAAAAGCGGGCGTGAGAAAGAAGCAGATTGTAAAGGGAGGGTCAGTAGTGAGGAGTAATACTGACGTCACAAAAAGGCCGAGCTGGCATTGGTCAGACCACGAGCGCGAGTCTGAGTCTGATTGGTTGATAGATAGAAGCCACGCTAGGGTTGGTCGAAAAAGAATTGTATGTTGAGTCCTGATTTGACTGCGGATGTAAGTCGTGCTGACATAGGACGGAACGTAGGTAATAGAGTTCGAAGGTATACGGAAGACTCTTTTCTATATCATCCGTCTGAAATGTTTGGAGAACGAAAGAAAATGACGTTAATAAAGAAAATTTAAAAATTATTTAAGAAAGACTAGCTTGTGATGACTAGAGAGGGAATTCCTATTCTGCCACCTAAAACTCCTGCTCCATTTATGATGTTGGCAAGAGGATATCATACCTGTGTATGGTTGGAGAATTGGGTGGAGTATACGAAAGGTGATGGTGTTTTGGCTTTTCCAGACCATGGTACTTTTAATGTAAGAATATTGCAGAATTTGAGAAATCGGATGAATGTGCTAGAACTGAATCCTAGATTGACACAGCATGAAGCATTAGCAGAATGTGAGGTTGAGGCATTTGAACGAGAGAAATTTAGAAGTGGATGAAGATTTATAGGATTTTTGCCCAGATATCCGTATGAGTCACGTGCCGATCAAATGAAGCGCTGGAGAAGAGCTATAGTGACAGAGGATTTATATCCAGTATTTATGGCTGAAGAACAGTCAGGAAGCAAGTGTAAGGAGAAAACGAAACACATGAATACGACAGTATATGGTGAATCAGAACATGAATTGTTGGAGGATATTTTAATTAAAAACCCTCCGCTGTATCAAGAAGAACCTAGTAGAGTTACTCCAAGTGAACCGGTGATAGGAACGCCCTTAATTCCACAAATTTTACATGATACATCAGTGAATAGGGTGTTGCAAGATAATGAGAGAGAAGCTTTACACAAAACTAGGGAAGAATTAGTTCACAAAATAAGTCAATTGAATTTAAATACAGAAGCCTTGACAGTACCAGTGACTATTGGTCCTGTTATCCCATTATATGGAGATAAAATGATTTGCCCGAAACCTCAAGCTATGACGATCACTTTGTGTAATCCCAGAAAAGAAGTAGTGATGTCTGATGATCAGGCCAGTGAGAGTGGTTCAGTCATTTCAATAATGGATGTCCCAATAATGGAACCTTTAGTCGAAACTCCAAAGAGAGTTTCACCCGAAAATTTGAAAGAAAAGGTGTCTGTGGTCCCTAAAGAAACAGGAGGTTCAACAGCAGTTACTCCTGAGGATTTAGAGAGATGGGCACAAGGAATATAAAAGCAAAATTTACAACCAAAGGTTCTAGATATTGGCAGATTGAAAGTAGATTTGGAAGGAAATGATAGCTAGAAACGTGAACACAGAAAGATTGAACATTTACGATGATGAGGAGTTGTTGTTTTTATGCAAGAGCATAACCAGAAGAGCAAAGGTATTCCATGAGAAATTAACAGAGGTTGCATCAGAGATTGGACTAGATATAGGGAGATTAAAAGTATTGCAGAAACCATATCGAGTGGAGTTTACTGAAAAGGATTTAGAAAATGTAAATACGTCTGGTAAAAGATTTCAGATAAAGGAATTGATGAACATTTTGCGAAAGTAGGGAGACATTGATAAGTGGAGGATTAGGTGGACAAGAAAGAAAGAGGAAATACAAGTGAGAGAAGCGTCGTCTGCATTTCCGGTGAGGAAATCAGAAAAGATTGAGAGAATATGTCCAATGAGAGAAGTCCCTGGAGGTGGATATGTACATGTTCCTTGGAGCAGACAGGATATTTTGTCATTTACAAATGATTTCCCTAGGTTAAGAGAAAAACCTGTTGAATGGTATAAGAAGTAGAAAGGTTTGTGAAGGTTTCAAACGTCTTGTTGAAAGATCTAGATGGTTTGTTTGATATTGTGGTACCTGCTGATTTATGGACAGAGTGTAAAATTACAGTTGATTGGCCAAGTGAGGAATATCCAAGAAACTCTAAAACAGGAGCGCCATCAGAAGAGGTGATGAAGAAATATCATCAGGTGATTACTTTCCTGAAAGGGAAAATCCCTCCAAAGGAAACAGACTGGGTGAAGATAGATAGAACAACTCAGGAGCCAAAGGAGTCTGTACACGCGTATTATGAGAGATTGTTGCAGGTGTTCAAACAGTATAGTGGATTTGAGAACATTGGTGATAAAGATATGGGACATGTTGTATATCGGTTTGTGTATGGTCTGAAACCAGAGATTAGTCAGATGATTCAACAGCACATGTGCTGGCGGAGTAAGTCAATTGATAAAATATTGAAATATGCAAAATATTGTGACAACGACATTGAGGCGAAACATAGAAAGCTAAAAGAGAAGATGATGTGGGCACAGGTGAAATTGGCAGAGCAGCAGGAAGCAAAATTAATTATCCAATCAGATAATCAGATAAAGGAACAGTCAGAGTGAACAAGTGTCGAATGGTGGTAAAGGAAGAGGACGAATGAATAGAGAGGAAGCAAGGAAGAAATTTCCTTGTTGCGTGCGGAAAGCTTGGACATTGGAAGAATGAGTGTAAAGTTGTCCAGAATAATAATGGGCCAAATCAAAACTTAAATTCACAGATGCCGAATGAAGTGGGTGGGAATCAGCATCAGCAGCAGCAGGTAGTTACGCCATAGTATCAGTTGCCAAAAGCTCCTACGCCAAACAATGTGAACATTCAAAAATACAGTGCGAACACTGGATTTCACGGAGAAAGTGGTAAGAATACCTCTGTGGTTTCACAATATTTTTTACAGAATGATGAAGATGCTCCGGACTATATGCAATGACGGTGCCTGAGGGGGGGGGGAGAGGAGTGTGTGCTTGGCGCATCCTTGTCGGTAGATCAGACAGGTCCATTTATTGACGGGAAAGTGGAAGGTAGTGAAATCACTTTCCTATTGGACACTGGTGCTACCCGGTCTACTGTGAGAACAGCAGACATCCCAACCCTACCCCTCTCGGAAGAGACTATCCAAGTTGTAGGAGTGTCTAACAAACAGATTAGAACCCCAGTTACAAGACCAATGGAAGTACATATTGGAAATTTTAAAGACAGGCATCGGTTTGCGGTTTGTGATTCAAGCCCAGTAAAATTTTTAGGAAGAGACCTTTTGTGCAAGATGAATTGCACAATCTACTGTACACCTGATGGTGTCACTTTCCAAACACCAGTTGAGGATGTTGTTAGCTAAGCAAGGTACAGAAGTGGATGAAATGTATTCATTAATGACTGAAAATGAATTGCCAGAAGAATTGAGAACCACGGTAAATCCAGAAGTGTGGGACTTTACAGGAAAGGATGTAGGGCTAATGGCGAATGTTGACCCAGTGAAGATAGTGGTAAAAGAAGGTGCAGTTTATCCAAACACACGACAGTATAAAATTAGTCCAAAAGTGAAAGCAGGAGTTGCTCCAGTGATTAACCAAATGATTGAGAAAGGAATTCTGAAAGAAATAATGGGTAGTCCTTGTAATTCACCAATTATGGGACTTAAAAAGCCTAGCGGTAAGTACAGGATAGTGCAGGATTTGTGGAAGATTAATAAAATTGTAGTGCCTTGTTGCCCAGTGGTGCCAAATCCAGCAGTGATCCTTTACCAAATACCCTGGAATGTAAGTTGGCATACAGTAATTGTTTTGTGCCAAGCGTTCTTTTCCATACCTTTACACCCAGACATCCAGTATCTTTTTGCCTTCCGGTTTGAAGATCTTGTTTTGGCATGGTACCGTGTTCCTCAAGGGTACACAGAGTCCCCCAATTTTCAATAAACATTCTGAAAAAGTGTCTAGAGTCATTTATTATGCATGGACATTCAGTTCTGGTTCAGTACATTGATGACCTACTGCTGGCATCAAAGACACGAGAAGATTGTGTCACTGACACAATTGCATTACTGAACCATTTGGCAGAAGGAGGACACAAAGTGTCTCCAGAGAAATTGCAATTTTGTCAACAAGAAGTTAAATATTCAGGGAATAAAATAGAAAGAGGAGTTAGAAAAGTGACCCCAGAAAGAATAAAAATAATCATACAAATGCAACTACCTTAGACACAGAAAGAGATGAGAATGTGTTTGGAAGTGGTTGGGTATTGTAGGCAGTGGATAAATGGTTTCTCCCTGCTGGCGAAACCATTAATACAATTGACCCGGAAAAGAGCGAAAGATCCAATTGATTGGAATGATGAATCTTTGGAAGCTTTTGTATAACTGCAAAATTGTTTGTATGAGGCCCCTGCCTTGGGCATGCCTGACTATTCAAAAGAATTTGCACTATTTTGTTGTGAAAGAGAAGGTTGTTCACTCTCAGTTTTAACTCAGAGACATGGATTAAGCAGACGTCCAGTGGCATATTTCTCTTCTACTTTGGATCCAGTGGCTTAAGCTTTACCTGGCTGCTTAAAAGCATTAGCTGCTACTTGTATGATTCTGGAGCAAAGTGAATCAATTGTGAGGGGACATCCTGTAAAGGTTTATGTGCCACACTCAGTTGAGATTCTTTTAACAAGGACTCGAACACAGTACCTCACTCCTAGTCGAATGACAAAGTATAAAAGAGTGATTTTGGGAGCAGAAAATGTGACAGTGATAAGATGTACCATAATTAACCCTGCCACATTGTTACCAGACCCATCTTGTGAAGAAGTGAAGGATGAAGTTGATCATGATTGCTTGGATGTGACTGAATTGTGTACTAAGCCCCGCCCAGACATAAAGGAAGGACCCTTGACGGAATCAGACCATGTATTATTCGTAGATGGGTCATGTCTAAGAACAGAAGAGGGAGGGCTGAGTGCTGCATATGCTGTATGTAAAATATCAGGAGTCATTGAAGCATCCTGTTTGCTGGGAGTCAAGTCTGCACAAGTAGCTGAATTGGTGGCGTTAACAAAGGCATGCAAAATTGGGAAAAAATTGAAGAGTAACCATATTTACGGATAGTCAATATGGTTTCGGGGGTTGTGCACGACTTTGGCCAGCTCTGGATGCAGAGGGGATTTCTAACTTTTTCAGCATCTCCGATCAAAAACAGTAAAAATGTAAAAGATTTATTGGAAGCATTACAATTGCCAAAAGAAATAGCTGTTGCAAAATGTGCTGCACATAGGTCAGGAAATGACTATGTAATGGAGGGTAATAGGTATGCAGACCAAATTGCTCAATACTGTACAAGAAATACAATGGCATTAAACAGAAAATTGGAAACAGATGAAACCAGCTGCCAACTTATGTTCTTCTCAGCTCTAGAAACATGGGATGAGGTCAGACAGTTGCAGGAAGAAGTTTGAGAGAAGGAAAAGAAACTCTGGATAAAGTCAGGATGCACAAAGAGGACAGAAGATGAAGCATGGGTATACTCAGGTGACAGACCAGTCATGCCAGCCTGTTTGCTTTCTCAAATGGCAAGAGTATATCATGGGGCAACCCATATTGGCAGGGATGCAATGATTAGTCTATTCAGACAAAATTGGTACAATCCAAAATTTAGGGTAGTTGCCGAAAGCCTTTGCCAACGATGCTTAATCTGTCAGCAGCAAAATCTGGGCAGGAAGACAGTAGTCAGTTGGGGAAAATTGGAAAGGTAGAAGGGCCATTCACCAGGTTGCAGTTAGACTTCATAGAGTTGCCTCCGTGCAATGGATTGAATTATGTGCTTGTTATAGTGTGCTTGATCTCGAGATGGGTGGAAGCCTACCCCACTAGAAGAAATTGCAGTCTCACAGTTCCTAAATTATTGTTGAGAGAGCTGATACCTCGTTTCAGTTTTCCAGTCACTTTGGAATCAGATAGAGGACTTCATTTTAATAATGAGATAATTCGATTAATCTGTGCTGCATTTAACATTGAACAAAAACTGCACTGTGTTTATCGTCCAGAGGCTTCTGGAGTAGTTGAACAGCTGAATGGCACAATCAAGTCCAGTTTAGGGAAGGTGTGTGCATCCACAATGCTAAAATGGCCAGATGCATTGCCTCTGGTACTGATGAGTCTCAGAAGCATTCCTGACAGAAAAACAGCATTGAGTCCTCATGAGATACTCATGGGAAGGGCAATAAGACAAGCATATATTCCTGGAAATAAATTGATGAATATAACTGATGATCTGGTATTGGACTATTACAAAGGATTGGCTGACCTGGTGTGTTCTGTCTCTCATCAGGTTGGAAAAGACGCAGTTGCAAAGCAGCCAAACCAGGCGCATGATTTGAATCCTGGAGACTGGGTGTTAGTGAAGAAACACGCGAGAAAATCGTGTCTAGCACCCATGTGGGATAAACCACGTCAAGTCATACTAGTCACTACCACAGCAGAGAAGTGTGCAGGTTTGCCCAATTGGATTCACACTAGCCATACTAGAAGAGTTCCGAGCCTATCTGAACAACCAGAGCAGCCACTGACTGAACAAGCTGGGACGTCAGAAGTTGAAAATCGTTAAGTCGAAGAATCTAGAGTGACAGATTCTGAAAGACAATCATATGACGAACAGCCATGTACAAGTCAGGAGGATTGGATACCAGTGATTGAAATACCTAAAGTTGCTAGTAGAACAAGAAGAAGAATCAAATTAGGGGGACAGTAAGGTAGAAAGGAAAAGACAGGGAAAGAAGAACACAGGCAAACTTTGCCATTCTTTGGTTCTGCTGACAGGTGCACAGTGCAGAGATTCTGTATAAGAAAATCTGGTGTGTGACTGATATCTGGTGTGTGACTGATATACTTCTTAGTCTACAAAAGATCTTGAAAGGTGAGTTATTTAATTGTGAGGGGATGTATGTAGACTATTTTTATTTTAATCAAAGTAATGGTTTTTTTCTGCTAAAGTGTAGGGAGTATTTTTTTCTCTACAATCTTATTGACAGTGTGTGTGCATGTAAAAACCATTTTGTGATAAGGATTTGTGTTTTTTCATGTGTTTGTAGACAGATAACTATGCAGTTCTTATATTTTGGTAGATTTAGAAGCCACTTATTGTTTATGAATTTGTGAAATGAGTTGTTTCTGCAGAAAAATGTAGTACTCCTTGTAGATGAAGAAATGTGTTTTGGTATAGTGCAAGGGATAGTGCTGTTTGCCTAGAATCACACCGAGAGCCTGTGTGCATTTGGGAACCACTGTGGAGAAGCGTTTGGTAACATCGTGCATTTGCTGACAGATAACTGTTTTGAAACCTGTCATGTTGTCAAGTTTTAGTAGCATTAGAAGACAGTTATGGCTTATGCTTTCATTAAATGACAGTAAAGTGTAGTCGAGAAATATGTAGATTGTGTGCAGTTCCCTTATCACTTCCAGTGTAGTGAATGAGTTTTGGTAAAATCCTAGGAATACTGGTGCTTGTCTAGAATCACACTGTGAGTCTGTGTACATTTGGGAACCACTGTGAGAGAAGCGTTTGGTAACATCGTGCATTTGCTGGCAGATAACTGTTTTAAAACATGTCATGTTGTCAAGTTTTAGTAGCATTAGAAGCCAGTCTTTGCTTATGTGTTGATTAAATGAGTCAGGCATTGACACTAAAGTGCAGTCGTGAAATATGTAGATTGTGTGCAGTTCCCTTATCACTTCCAGTGTAGTGAATGAGTTTTGGTAAACTCCTAGGAATACTGGTGCTTGTCTAGAATCATACTGTGAGTCTGTGTGCATTTGGGAACCACTGTGAGAGAAGCGTTTGGTAACATCGTGTATTTGCTGAGAGAAAACTGTTTTAAAACCTGTCATGTTGTCAAGTTTTAGTAGCATTAGAATCCAGTGTTTGCTTATGTGTTGATTAAATCTTCAAAACTGAGACCTTCACATACCCGCTGGGGACCTCTGCTCGCGGTCCTGTTGCTGACGCTGTCCCGGGGTGCCTTCTTGCAGTGTGTCTCCCCGCCGCTGTTGCTATCTCTCGCGGCCGGAGACTACAGCCCCCAGAGTGCCTTGCGGGCACCCACGCCATTCACGCGCCCGGAGGCGCATAAAGGAGCGCCGATACTCTTGGAGAGCGGGAATCTTCAAAACTGAGACCTTCACATACCCGCTGGGGACCTCTGCTCGCGGTCCTGTTGCTGGTGTTGCTGACGCTGTCCCGGGGTGCCTTCTTGCAGTGTGTCTCCCCGCCGCTGTTGCTATCTCTCGCGGCCGGAGACCACAGCCCCCAGAGTGCCTTGCGGGCACCCACGCCATTCACGCGCCCGGAGGCGCATAAAGGAGCACCGATACTCTTGGAGAGCGGGAATCTTCAAAACTGAGACCTTCATATACCCGCTGGGGACCTCTGCTCGCGGTCCTGTTGCTGGTGTTGCTGACGCTGTCCCGGGGTGCCTTCTTGCAGTGTGTCTCCCCGCCGCTGTTGCTATCTCTCGCGGCCGGAGACTACAGCCCCCAGAGTGCCTTGCGGGCACCCACGCCATTCATGCGCCCGGAGGCGCATAAAGGAGCACCGATACTCCCGCATCGCGGGACGCGCGCGGGCGTCGCCGGGAGAAGCCCGGGACAAGGGCGGGACCGTCTTTGGCCGTTCGGGGCCGAAGGAGGCCGGGCTGGGCCATCCCTCGTGAGTTCTATCACAAGTAAGAAAAGTGTTTGCGATAGTGAATGTGGACATGGACACATATACGACACGCTGCATATTGTAAATAAGCACCTAAATCTAGGTGAGACATTGACTGCTAGAAGGCCACTTGTGTTAACATTATGGCAAGTAAGGTGAAAACCCGAGCGGCTAGGGCGAAATGCAATTCCTCGACCCTGCGCAAGTCGCAAACACCAGAAATTGGTATAATTCCATCTCCAGCCTCAAAGCCTACGGCCATTAATCGCATGCTGCAGAAAGCTATTGGGGCTGTATCATGCGAAATTGAGCGAACAGAGAGACGTTTGTCCCTAATTCCTCAGCCGGACTCCCCTACTCTATCACTTGGTCCAGCAAGCGAAGTCATGACTATCTCTCCCTTTTGCTCTCCACAAATCCTGGACTCAGATCTCCCGTGTGCACAGCCGGATACTGGGATAAACACGGGGGTATCAGACTCTAATAACTCACCCCAAAGGATTGGGACACGGGAGGTATACCAAAAAAACGGAAAGTGAGGAAAAGTAGACCCAGTATTCCCCTAAATGAAATAAGTAGTAGAGCAAGGGATGAGCATGCAGACAAGGTGGCCCAGAAATCAGTTCCACCTCTATGGGCGACGCAGATTGTGTTAGACCTACAAAACTACCTGGAATCATTTATTGTAACCCAAATAAAACCTCTGGCTAGTAGGCTGGACAAAATCCTAAATGAGATAAAAAATAGAAGTAGCATTTTGGGAAATACAGGGGTACAGCATACCTGTATATTAACGCAGGAGACCAACATAGGCCCACAACCGGCTATTCAACCGATGGGGCAGAATGTGGGTCAATCTCAAGGGAGTTTGGCCCCGGAAGTAATGATCCACTCGGCACAACAGGATAAAGCCCTCACTTTAAATACTAGGGCACCACAGAATGACCAGGGCCCACCCGAGCAAATGCCACCAGTACCACAGATTACAAAACAGCATCGAATAGAAAGGGCGCAATCACCAAAGCAGCTCAATGTGGACGTCCCTCTGACGCCACCCAGGGCCCTGCCGACAATTAATCTCCCACCGGAAGCCTCCCCTTATGTTATAGTGCTTGCAGGAGCACCAGAATTATGGGGCGACCAGAATGAGACACATGTAGATTTACAGAATAAGGTCACACATTGGCTTCATATCAATAAACCTTTGACTAGTAATGATAACGCTAGTGGTGAAATACTACATGTCAGAAGGGTAGACTGGGTAGGCATTAGACGCAAGGACATTGCGGGTAACTGTATTATAGTTAACTTTAGGGACAAAAGAATCGTGGAACACATTATGTCGTTTGGGTCAGTTAATCACTTTAGTGGCATACAATCATTACCACTGGGCTATTTTTATCCCAGGCACGTAGCACCTTATGAAACCTCATCAGTGGGGAGATATATGGAGAGACCCAATAATTACAGGGCCCAGGGGCATGTTGGCGACGGCCCTAGTGCAAGGAACCCTGGACCCTTAAGCTGGCGAAATAGGTTTAGCCCCCTGACATCGCTTGAGGAGAATGATTGACTCAATAGCTCCCTACCCACAGCAGATCCCTGGCATGGACGGAAAAAGAGGATTATGATCCCTGAGGAATCACAAGAGGCAGCAACAGAGATAATACAAACAAACACCTTATTAACCCCCCGGCAACGGGAGAAGGCTGAAATCCCGTGTAATTGTAGGGGGGAGAGCCTCGGTAAATCTTCAATACAGCTAACCGCACCGGGGGGGGAGATACCCTAGCTTTGAGTAAGACAAGGGAAAAGAGCAGCGAGCACATACCACGGGGCAGTGGAATAGCACTAGGAATAACGACGGAATTGTTAAATATATCACCTAACCTGGCAGGCATAGCTGGCACACACAAAATTTCGGGAGGGATACAACTCATCTCTTGGAATATAGCCGGTTTGGCAAATAAATTCAATAACTGTGAGTGGAGGCAGTACATAAATCAGTTTCAAATAATTAGCCTCCAGGAGACTTGGGTGGTTGACAACAGTCTCTTTCAAATGCCTGGGTACAAATGCTTTTTTGTCCAAGCCCAAAAATCAAGATCAGGCAGAGCTAGGGGTGGCCTGTCCATATATGTGGACCTAAATCTACAGGGATTATGGACAGGTACGAACTGGTCCTCGCAGAACCTTCAGGCCATATGGTTCAAGGGTAAAGGGCTAAAGTTGATCCTGTTTAATGCCTATAATAATGGGCCTCCAGGGGATAATAATTCATTCCCCCTGGAATTGGATCATAGGTTGATCCAAGAGATGGAAGCAAGCAAGGGGGCACCAGCCCCTGCTATTCTAGTTATGGGCGATTTTAACTGCCACCTTTGCCCGGCTTTACTTCCCACTGATGCCGACTGGTCCCATTGCCCAGTTAAAAATGGACCCCACTTTTGCCACACTCAGGAAGGCTTGGCTTTCACCAAGGTTTTAGATACTCATGATTTGGTGCACACCATGAATATGATGGCTTTGGACAAAGATGGGCTGCTCCCCCCCACCTTTAAGGGTCGAGGCTGTTCATCATTTATTGACTACATTGTTTTATCTAGCCCCCTAAAACATAGGGTCATAGCCGCAGGGATTGAATGGAGTCCTTTTAGTGACCACAATCCCGTGGTACTGGAGCTTTTTTTTCAGCCCCAGTCTGGCAGGGAACAGTCGGGTGGCATCCATCAGAGAGCAACAGACCAGGGGAGGCGGCTTAGGTGGTCAAAGATAGATGGGGAACATTTCTATAAATCCCTTATGGACAGAGGGAAAACCTTCATGGATGACTGTCTTGATCCTACAGTGGAGGGGTCATTGTTAATTGAAGCATTTGGGCAGATAACTAACCTGGTGGATGGGCTCTTAAAAACTAGTGCCCCAATAAGGAGAACTGATTGCCCGAGATGGTTCGATGGGGACTGTTCCCGCGCCTTAAGGGACCTTAAAGGTAGTCTTAAGGAAAGGCCAAGGGATAAACAAAAAGTAGCTCAGTGTAGACTGAGGTACAAGAAAGAGATTAAGAGAAGGAAGGCAATTTTACAGGGCGACGCATGAGCTGACTTAAGAGAGGCCGCAGAAAGGAGAGATATCACTGAGTTCTGGAGAATAATCAATAAACCCTGTTTCCAGGATAAGAATGTACCAGTGATTGGGACAAATATTCTCCCGGACCAGTGGCTTACACATTTGAAGGGACTGTACAATTATGGCACAGCACCCAGTTTAGAGGAGGGAGGGACAACTAAGCTGGGGCAGGACGTTTATTTCACTCTAAAAGAAATTACAGTGGGAATCGAGGGTCTGACAAAAAACAAGGCCCCTGGTCCTGATGGGACACCTCCAGATTTGTTCCTGAGCAATATTGAGCTATGGGCCCCAATACTTACGAGAGTGATAAACGCCACCATTAGGCTGGGCTTCTCCCGAACTTGGTCAACGGCAATAATCGTCCCGATTTTTAAAAAGGGGAACAGGGATAGCCCGCAATGCTACCGCCCAATCTCACTCATTGATGTGTCAGCCAAAATACTGGGCCGGGTAATTCTGAACCGCCTGATTGAGTGGACCGAGGAGAATAATATTATATCGGACACGCAGTACGGCTTTAGAACAGGGAGATCCACAAGCGATCAATGTTTGAACCTGTATATGCTGGTAGCGTAATATACCAAAGCCAGCAATGAAGCCATTTATCTGGGGTTCATGGACTTGGCAGCCGCTTTTGACCATGTAAATCGGGACAAACTGTGGTCTATGATGGCACATTTGGGGATTGACCTGGGATTGATTAACATCTTGAGGGAATTACACAGGGACACCTCAGCAAGAGTACGCTACAACATGGATGGAGGGCTGACGGAATCCTTCCCATGTACTAGCGGGGTGAGGCAAGGTTGTATTTTGGCCCCCTTTCTATTCTCACTCTATATTAACAACTTAGAGAAGTACCTGACCAATTTAAAAATGGATTGTCCATGCGTAGGATCGCGTCCTATCCCAGTTCTTCTTTACGCTGATGACGAGGTCCTACTTGCACGTACCCCTAAGAGCTTACAGCTGCTAATAGATGGTTTTGTAAAATTCATGGCAAACTTAGACTTATCAGTGAACTTGGGCAAGTCATATGTGATGCTGGCTGGTAATAAACCCTGTAATAATTTTTCTCATAAAATAGGTAGCCATACATTAGAAAGAGTTCAGGCCTTTTCGTATTTGGGCCTATTGTTCGATGGCTCCTTGCAATTTAAACCCCTGGTTGAGGAACGCTGTTGCAAGTTGATATCCTCCAACGGTGCTATCGCAGGTTATGGGCGTAGAGTGGGCCGTTGGTCCCCCGAGCAAAGTATTAATCTCTATGGAGCGATTTGCTGCTCCAAGGCCATCTATGGCGCAGAAGTGTGGGGATTTGTAAACATTCAGCAGTTACAGAGGGAGGAAAATAAAATTCTACGCTCAATTTTGAAGATTCCTCAGAGCACCCCTGCTGTAATAGCCCACAGAGAACTAGGGAGGCCATATTTGGAAGATTTGGTTAAACTCAGACCCATTCTGGCATGGATGAGATCCTGGCTTAATCCTGAGGCGGCCTTAAGCAGACAAATTATAAATGACTGCCTGGGAAGGGATAGAAGCTTGAGTATACCATGGTTGAAATATGTACTGACCAGTCTGGAAAACCTTGGCCGCAAGGATCTCTTTTTAAATCCAACGAGAATTGTGTCACAAGATAAGTTGATTATAAAGAGATTATTCTTGGCCCAGAGATGTAAAAGCAGAGCAGAGGCTGGAGGGATTAAAAGCACCGTGAACGCCCATAGCCTGGTAAAAAATAGTGAAGGGATGGAGCCGTATTTGTATCTCATGCATAACGCTCAGGATAGATTTTTAATGGTGCGTTTTAGGCTCAATCTTTTATCTCATTTACTGGCTGATCCACCAGGTTTTACTTCATCGATTGAGCAGAAGGGTGCCTGCGGCTGCGACAATAGGTCTCCGCAGGACACCCTTCATTTTGTACTTTTGTGTCCTTTTTATTCAATGCCTAGGCGCAGATTCCTAGTAAGAATCCTAAAGCAAGCGAAATTTGCACGCGCTAAAGATGCATTAACTTTTTTGCAAAAAGCGGCCGACCCCTTGACACTTTGTAGTATCATGAATTTTATCAGAGTTGCGGTACGACTAAGGGCGACTAGAGAACCAACTTGATTGTTTTAAAAAAAAAAAAAAAATGAAATGCGTTGTTTAGTTCTCTTTCTACTAAATGTGTAATTGCAGTCAGGTTTCTGGATAATGATTTAATTGTATTTTTAACTGTCTGTATATGTGTGCTTTTATGATGTTTTTTAATCATCGAATAAAGAAATACTGAGACTGATTAAATTAGTCAGGCGTTGACATTAAAGTGTAGTCGTGAAATATGTAGATTGTGTGCAGTTCCCTTATCACTTCCAGTGTAGTGAATGAGTTTTGGTAAACTCCTAGGAATACTGGTGCTTGTCTAGAATCACACTGTGAGTCTGTGTGCATTTGGGAACCACTGTGAGAGAAGCGTTTGGTAACATCGTGTATTTGCTGACAGAGAATTGTTTTAAAACTTGTCATGTTTTCAAGTTTTAGTAGCATTAGAAGCCAGTCTTTGCTTATGTGTTGATTAAATGAGTCAGGCATTGACACTAAAGTGCAGTCGTGAAATATGTAGATTGTGTGCAGTTCCCTTACCTCTTCCACTGTAGTGAATGAGTTTTGATAAACTCTTAGGGATAGTGGTGCTTGTCTAGAATCACACTGTGAGTCTGTGTGCATTTGGGAACCACTGTCAGAGAAGCTATTGGTAACATTATGCATTTGCTGACAGAAAACTGTTTTGAAACCTGTCAAGTTGTCAAGTTTTAGTAGCATTAGAAGCCAGTCTTTGCTTATGTGTTGATTAAATGAGTCAGGCATTGACACTAAAGTGTAGTCATGAAATATGTAGATTGTGTGTCGTTCCCTTATCACTTCCACTGTAGTGAATGAGTTTTGGTAAAGTCGTAGGGATAGTGGTGCTTGTCTAGAATGACACTGTGAGTCTGTGTGCATTTGGGGACCACTGTCAGAGAAGTGTATGGTAACATCGTGCATTTGCTGACAGATAACTGTTTTTAAACCTGTCATGTTGTCAAGTTTTAGTAGTATTACAAGACAGTCTTTGCTTATGTGTTGATTAAATGAGTCAGGCATTGACACTAAAGTGTAGTCGTGAAATATGTAGATTGTGTGCAGTTCCTTTACCAGTTCCAGTGTAGTGAATGAGTTTTGGTAAACTCCTAGGGATAGTGGTGCTTGTCTAGAATCACACTGTGAGTCTGTGTGCATTTGGGAACCACTGTCAGAGAAGCGTTTGGTAACATCGTACATTTGCTGATAGAAAACTGTTTTGAAACCTGTCATGTTGTCAAGTTTTAGTAGCATTAGAAGCCAGTCTTTGCTTATGTGTTGATTAAATGAGTGAGGCATTGACACTAAAGTGGAGTTGTGAAATATGTAGATTGTGTGCAGTTCCCTTACCTCTTCCACTGTACTGAATGAGTTTTGGTAAATTCCTTGGGATAGTGGTGCTTGTCTAGAATGGAAGCCAAATGGATAGTACGCCTTCGGGCGATGGAACAGGGGATTAATTACGATAGGGAATTACACGTGTTCCTTGATGATTAATGCTACTGTTATTGGTATGACTACATCTATTACCTGGTAATGATTAATGTAAATAAGAAAAAGTATGTATTTATGATATGTTAACCATGACATGAGTATTTGTCAAATCTGATTTCCAGCTGCCGATATGTCAATTTACATTGCAAATAATCTTTTTTGAATGTACTTGCAGAGATGTAACATCTTTTTTCATCTTGACTCACTTGATTCAGTGACTTCTTGGGCTAACACCTAATAGATACTAGTATAACAGTCTAAACATGCTAATCACTTTTACTTGTGTCTTGGGCTGACATCTCTTTGTGGGGTACTACTCTTCGGTGTGTGGGAAAGCTTCTACAACAAGCAACATGGACACCTCACTTATTAAGATATTTTAATCAACCATGTCAAGGAACAAATTATAGCATGTGACTTTCGGAAACGATCGCTCGTGCTTAACTTAGTGGCTTCTAGATGATATAGATCCAGATAGGCTCCTGATAGTTAATCGAACTGACGAATCACCTGTCTTAGGGACCATGGACTCGGGACATCATAAAACTTTTGCCATCGGGGTATAATTCTGGTGTGCGGTTTTCTGATATATCATACTGGTTCAGGAACCCTTTTTATAGTATAATTATGGTGGACTTTTCTTTTTTTTTTTACACAAATTCTCTAGTTCCCTTGTAATTTGTAGGCGGGACTAGGGCTGAATGAGCAAAGCTCCTTCTTTCTCGTTTATAAGTGCAACGTTTTAACAACAATATACATTAATTGTCGGGAACCTGAGATTATTAACCTTACTTACCTGCGAGAATCAATCAGGTTGGAGTCTTATAGCCATTTACATTATGGCCATTTCGCAATGCATATCTATATTTAGATATATTATGCGGAACTTATTCTATATACTAGACCCGTTCATATGCTCGGTTTACCATTTAAGAATGGCGGACATATATCCCTGTGATTCTACTAGTCCGCTTTCACTTTTTAGTCGGGACTACGGTGTAACTAGTCGTGTCCCTCTACCATGTCTATGAATACTGCGTTTAAATAGCGGTGCATGTGGATCATGGCCGCTTTTACGAACTGAAGCTGGATCTGCGGTCCTTTTGCATCGAACACAAGTAAGTACTGATAATATAGTTCTCTGGCAAATATTTTGTAATAGTTTCTTTAAAGAAACGATAACTTTTAAAAATCTTAGTACACAAGAACTTACTGTTCTTTTTCCCTACAGGGACCTATCATAGTCTTTGTACTTTCACATCAACACTACCCTTGTGGATAGTAAGTAATTTGCTTGCCATTCTTCACTACTACTATCGCCAAATATTTTTCTAAGAGGGAAGAGTATGATTTTTAAATTTCAACATTTCTCTTTTTGATATAGGCAGATACACAGTCCCTGATTAATCAAAAATTAACAGAATATTTACTAGTAAGTCTGTTACGAGGGGAACATACGGGTTAAATATGAACTATTTCGCTGTCGGAACGTTGGTCTCTGATTTTGTCAAAAAAACACCCGAAAATGTAGGGTGAACTTGGCTAAAAAAGAAAAAGAATTTTTGATCAGAAGGGAAGTTAAGATTCGCTTTATGGGACATTTTGCCATAAGGACATGATTAGATACTATGGCTCTGTATAATTCCTCTAGATATCAAGAAAATTGGGGTGCCATCTGAAAATATAATTCTAGGAAACTCTTTACTAGAAATATCGGCCATATTGGGCTATGCTCATGGACTAAGGTTTTGAAACCATAATATCGACAGAATAATTTATTTTCTTATCTTCTATAGGTGTTTTTAAGAGGTCCTTTCAATCAGGACACACATCACGCATTTCAATAGGAATGAACCATACCAAGGTTAGACTCGGTCCCTCATTATGGGAATAATTGTTCATAATAATCATTAGTGCGTTGACTTAATGAAGATTAACTTCTCACGTGCTCAAATTACATTTCTCTCTCTCTTTATACTCACAGGAGTGATCTATCACTACAGGATCACACTCAGATTATTCGCGCTAATCTTGGCCTACTTTGTATCGTAATATCAGGTCACACAGATTATACGGTATTTCTTATTTTGCCTGATTTTCACTTACTCAAATCTCTTGTAATTGAATTTACATCATCTATATTTCTTGAATTGCTTTTAATTGGATTCTGAATGGGACAGTTCCTTCTTACTCAAACACTTCTTTTTTCTTGTCATTTGGGCTTGGTGTAATGGTACATCTGGGATAGTATCTTATCACTTATTGTATATTTCTTTTATTGACACTATTCCTTTTCACGTTATGACGGTACTTTATAGAATTTTCGAAATATCTCTATTCCTCCTTTTCTTCACTGGTTTGTCTTAATGAACAAACTGATTAACTTACACTATTCATATCTTCTGAGAAAAGAACATCACTGTATTTATTTCTTCTCTTTCTATAAGGTTACTAATGATATTATTTTTCAAGTGAATAGGTTTTCTTTTCTGATAAAAAAAGCATACTGAAATGCTAAATGAATTTTTTGTTTTTTGCCCCTTTGTCTTTCCCAAATTTTGTTCCCAGCCTTGATAAAGTTACTCATAGTAACGAAACACGTGTCGGCTGTCTTGGGAGAAAAAACAACTGCAATATCGGAATTTCTGCATCTGATTATGATTTTGCTTCAGGAGGAACAGAAAAAATAGATATTGTACATTGGAACCTGAAATGTTTTGTCTGAAATTGGTTCAACATCATATACCTTGTGTTTTTTTTTTTGATGAGCAAATTTGTATTTCTTTTATAGAAAGCAAAATCAAGGATGACATACAACAGACTGTTTAACTCGGCATCAATAAAGCCTATCATGGAAGCATTGACAATCGATTGCAAGACCTTCCCCTCCTCCCCGACCCTCCGCCCCCATCCCCCATACTCCCCTCCCCTTAAAACAAGCCCCCAAGCCATTTTCCCCATACTCTGCGGAACTTTTTGGACAGCCCCGGGCAGCGTACAACGTCTGCTCCTGAGCCGCGCACCAGTCCACCCCTCTTCTCCAGGTAGCACTTCTGGGCGGGTCGATTTGTTTCCATGCGGCCGCGATGTCTCTTTTGGCCACCACCATAGCAGTAGTTAGAAAATACGTTTCGTTACGGGACCCGTCGAGACCATCCGTTATGCCCAGCAGAGCCAGTTTAGGGTCCTGGGGAACCTCCCATCCCAGAGCCTCAGTTAATTCAGTTTCAATCTCGTCCCAAAAACTCCCCAGGCGTGAACAAGACCATACCATGTGAAAAAAGTCCGCCAGATCTACCCCACATCGAGTGCAGGAAGCGTCCTGACGGAGGCCCGCCCGATATAAGCGGTCCGGGGTCAGATAAGCGGCATGGAGGTAGTAAAGCTGGATGAGCCGCAGTCTAGCCAAAGTGGTGAGCGTTCTGGGAGCCATAAGGGCGTCCCTCCAGTCAGCTTCATCCAAAGGACCCACCCAGGTCTCCCACCGCTGCCTCAGACCACTCCAATCTACCGGGGTATTGTTGATCAGGGACTTGTAAATACGGGATATTCCTCCCCTCCCAAGACACCCCAGCATCACCTGAGCCTCGGGCGGACTATGGTCGGGTAGTCTGGCATCTAGAGGGACATGGGACTGGAGCGCATGGCGCAGCTGTAGGTACTTATAAAATTGCGAAGAATGTAGAGAGAAGCGGTTCTGAAGCTCCTGGAAGGAACACATGTGGCTCCCCCGCCAGACATCACCCAAGCAGGAGATCCCCAAAAGATCCCACGCCCGAAATCCCTCGAGCCCCGCCACCTCCCACAGCCAAGTCCCGTGCCAAAGCGGTGTGACCAAGGTCACTGTTCCCGACCAGCGGGTACGCCGTAAGGTGGCGCGCCACGCCAGAAAAGGGGCCCGCGCAACATCCGGAAGCGACCGGGAGACCGTCGCCCCATAGAGCATATTGTGAATACATGAGAACCCGGTGAATTGCACCTCGAGTCTATAAGCCGGATCGTCCCACCCGTTCGAAAACCAGTCATGAACCACCAGCAGCTGAGTGGCCAAATAGTCCAAGTAAAGGTTAGTCATGCTCAGGTCTCCGTCATATGAGGGGACCCGGCAACGGTCCAATGCCAGACGGGGTCTGCTGCCACCCCAAAGAAATTTAGTCACCATCTTATCCAATTCCCGGAACCACGGGCGGGGGAAGGAACACGGAGTGTTCTGTAGCATGTATAGGAACTTGGGAAGGATCATCATCTTATAGAGGGCGATCTTCCCCAACGGGTTCAACGGGAGCGACTGCCACCTGGCCATGTCTGATCTGGTCTCGTTGACCACAGGGGCCACATTGAGGGCCCAGCAGAGATCCGGAAGAAGGGTGACCCAGATCCCCAGATATTTAAAGGAGAGCCTCCGGAGGGGAATATCAGACTGCCAGTCGAAACACTCCCTCGACGGGTGTGGCGGGACCAGTACGGATTTCTTAGGGTTCAGGTGAAGACCCGATGCTTGACCAAACCGGCAGAGAATCCGGCGGACCCGGGGCCCCGAGACTGCCGGGTCAGAAAGATAGAGAAGGACATCGTCCTCGTAATAGAGCAATTTTGTCAGGGGCCATACCCGGCCAGTCCCACCCACGGAGAGCGGGGTCTGACCGGATCAGCGCGGCCAGGGGCTCCATGGCCAGGGCGAAAAGGAGGGGCAAGAGCGGGCAGCCCTGCCGCGTCCCCCGTCCTATGGGAAACGGGCGGGATAGGGCTCCGTTGACCAAAACACGGGCTCGCGGGCTCGAGTACAGAACACAGACCATGGCGCGGAACCGGGGACCAAAGCCCATGCGCTCTAAGATATCACCCAGGTAGTTCCACCCCACCGAGTCAAAGGCCTTTTCAAAGTCAACCAGCAGAAGAGCCAGATAGGGAGAAAGGCGCTCCCGATGTGCCAGGGCGAGATGCAAGCGCCGCAGACAGTGTCTGGTCCCCCGGTTCGGCATAAATCCACACTGGTCCGGGTGGACCAATGAGACCAGGAACGGGTGCAGCCGCTGCGCAAAGACAGTGGCATATATCTTGAGCTCGGTATTAATGAGGGATATCGGCCGGTAATCCGAGCAGGACTGCGATGGGGAATGTGCCTTGGGAAGGACAACTATAGTGGCTGTGTCTGTTTCCTGCAGGAACGAGCCCGTCTCCACCACTTCTGCAAATAGGTCCCGAAGCCTCGGGCCAGGGTCTTGCGGTAATGAGCATACTATTCATGTGGGAATCCATCTGGTCCCGGGGTCTTCTCGGGCGCCAGGCGGCTAGTCGCCTCCTCAATTTCTTGCAGCGTGATGGGCAAGTCGAGGGTCTCACACGCCTCCTGTCCCAACTGCCCGAGAACCGCCCGCTCGTCCCCAGCAGATCCGCAAGAGAGATCGCCGACGCCCGAGCCCGGTATAGCTGGGAGTAGTAGTCTGCAAAGGTCTGGGCCATTGCCACCGAGACCGTGTGGATCTCGCCTGCGGAGTCTTCGATGGCAGGAATGATCCTGTTCGCCCAGGGGTAGGTAGCCAGCCGGTGGAGGAGTTTACCGTTTTTATCTCCCCATCCGTAAACCCGGGCCACCGAGGAGCGCCAAAGAGTCTTTGCCGCCTCCAGAGAGTGCAGGCGTATCTCTTCCCACATAAAGGCCAGGCCGGGCGCCCGCGCGACGTCTCCCAATGCCTCCCGGTCCCGTTCTAGCTCCAGGGCCTGAGCTTCGCAAGCTGCGAGTTGTTGGATTTGCCTACGCTGCTGCTGTTGTACGTGCCCCTTAGCAGCCCCCCTAACAGTCGCTTTGCCAGCCTCCCAGAGGATGGCAGCGGAGGAGATGGAGCCCGCATTGTGAGAGTAATAATTAGCTATCTCGTCTCCCACCACGGTCCGAAAAACTGTGTCTTGCAGGAACCAAGCATTGAGACGCCACATCGGGTGGGCAGAGAGGGGAGGCGGGCCAAGAGCAAGGAGCACCGGCGAGTGGTCCGAAAGACCCCTCGGAAGAATGCGTGCATCCTGCACCCCTGCGAATTCGGTAGACGGGACGAAGATGAGGTCGATCCGGGCGTGAGAGTGGTGTGCCGCCAAAGTGTGGGTGTATTGGCGAGTCTGTGGGTGCCAAATCCTCCAGACATCACTCAGGCCCTGAGATTCGGCCCATTTCGACAGTTGCTTTGCGCGAGTGGCCCTGGCAAGGGAGATTTGACCAGTCGAGTCCAGGTGGGGTGTGTAGACCGCATTAAAGTCTCCTCCTAGGACGAGCGAGCCCGCTGAAAGCGTCGGGAGGAGCCCCGCAGTATAGGAAAGGGCCGTCGGTAATAGGGACGGAGCCGCATAGAGGGACAGCAAGGTGAGGGGTCGCCCCTCAAGAGTACCGCAAACCGCAACTGCCATTCCCTGGGGGTCCAGATGCACCTGAGCCAATACAAAGGGAAAGGACCGTCGAAGCAAGATAGCCACCCCCCGGGATCCCCCCGCAAAACCTGAGTGCCACACCCTATCGGAGCCATACCGGGCGAGAAAGGGACATTTGTTGCCAAGGAGATGGGTTTCCTGAAGGAGGAGCACATCGATCTCCGCACGCTGTGCATATTTAAGGACCGCCATGCGCTTAAAATGATCTAGAAGACCATTTACATTCCAGGACAATACGCGCATGGCGGCCTCAGGAACGGGCGCGTTAGCCATGGTTATAAACATAAGAAGGGGTCAAGGGAGGTGCGGCTGCGCGAGCTCCCGAATAGGGGGGACAGCGGGGCACCGAACAGGAGAGCAGGTCAAAGGTTACATGATGCCGTGGAATAACAACAGAGAGGAGTGCATCCTCTATCAACAAAAACCTCCCTAGGAGGAAGGAACAACCCCCAACCAACCCCAACCCCCCACCCCCCACCCTATACTTCGAAAACAGAAGCATCTGTCGACCAACGAAATGGAACAACAACCAAGCTAAAACGCTCGGGCTTGAGCACCAGTGGACCCCTTTATATAGCAAAACAAGCCTGATTCACCTGCCCTGGCCGAGAGCAATGAGCACAACGGAGCGATCCAGCCCAGTTCCAAGCGCCTCCAGCCTGGTGGGCCGATCCCCACGCCCCCCCAAAACAAGAACACAGACAGCAGAAGGAAGTCAAATGGTAGGGCTGCGGGAAAGTTCCGAGGTGTCTATTTGCATGGCAGGCCGGGCCGTGGAACCCGCCCGCCGGGGTGAATTGGCCCGCCGCCCGGCAGCCACAGGACTGGCGGGTGCAGCAGAGGAGGCAGAAGAAGCCCCAGACCCCCGGCGTGGCCACCCCATAGAGCGCGTGATGACCACCTCTCCTCCCGCGCTCTCCTGGGGCAGCGTGCGGTGTCGCCGACGGGTTCTCGGCGACCGGGGCACTCCCCGCCCCCCCCGCCCACCCACAGGTGATTCTCGTCCAGAGCGGTGCACGGGGCGCTCCTCCGTTAGCCAGGTCCAGGCCGCTCTTGGTGTATCAAAAAATATAGTCTTGAGCTGGAAGATGACTCGAAGGCGGGCCGGGAACTGAAGCTGGTATTGGAGGCCCAGGGATCGCATCTTCTGTTTCACCTCAATATAGGACCGTCGCAGTTCTTGGACTTTTCGGGTGTAGTCCGGGAAAATCATGATCGTGTGGTTTTGATATTTGAGGGTTTCCGTGCGCCGGGCCTCGCAAAGAATGGCGTCCCTGTCCCGTAAATTAAGGATCTTGAGAATGAAGGGCCGGGGGGGTGCTCCCGGAGGCCTAGGGGCCAGGGATTGATTGGCCCTCTCCACCACGAATGAGGCTGACAGACTGTCCACCGGCATCCAGGATTTAATCCAGCGCTCCAGAAAGTCATCTGCGCGGCCCGATTCGGCCCCCTCCGGGAATCCCACCAGGCGGAGGTTACTGCGCCGGGCGCGGTTCTCTGCATCTTCAACCCGGCGGTGCAATTCCTTGGAGTGGGTGGTCAGCTCTCGTACTTGGTCCTGCAGCTGGCGGATATCATCTTCAGTGGTTGATATTCTTGATTCGGCTTCCGAGATGCCGGTGGTGGCATTACGCAAATCTTGCCGGAGAAGGGCGACGTCCACCCTAACCTCTCCCACCATACCCTCCAGGGAGGCGCAAGACGAATTTATGGCCTGCAGAATGGCAGCAAGGTCCGTGGCGGGGGCCGGAACCGGCCCGCCGGTGGGGCCGTCCCCCCCTCAGAGGTTGGAAATTGGTCAATCCTCGTTTGGGTGGCCGCGGGCGTCTGCTTGGATGCCTTGTCTTTACCCATGTTGGTGGCACCCCGGGAACAGAGGCCACCGAAGTCAGATGACAGGCGCTGTAGGCACCTCCAGTCCGTCCACGGGAATCGCGGAGGTGAAGGACAGGAGGAAGGAGGCACGAGCAGGGCGCCCCGCTTAGTTAGAGGGCCAGGCACCACAGGGACCGCAGATCATTCCCCTGAGAGCCGCCCAGAATGACAGCCGGCTATCTCCTGGAGGCTACCACCAAACTATCGGCCGCCACAGTTCACGGCCAGAGCAAGGCCTCGCAACCAAGTCCAAGGCCCCGGACCCAAACACCCTCCGGCGATTCTTCTGTGGGCAATAGGCTGCCAAGGCCCAGACGAAAGCGATTCCTCACGCTGGTGGCCCCTCTCAGCGGGCTCCCTGCCACCACAGTCTGTGTCCAGCCCTGAAGGGGCACAAGTAAAGTTCGGACCTCTTCCCCTGGGGGTCCGGATCACTTCGCCCTCAACACAGCCAGCCTCAGAGCAGCAAGAGAGGGGGGGAGGGGGGAGGGAAGCCTCACACCTCCTGACCGCCGGCCTGCGGCCCGAACCCCAAAGGGGACCCCGTACTGTCCCGATCCCCCCAAGTGGCAGTAGTAGGCTGGATCTGTAGCCCGCGTCGCCGGCGGGAGGAAGAAGGGAGGGGAGCCAGCCCCCGGCAGCCGACACCCGGCCCAATGGGGGGGCGTCACCACCTCTCCCGACCCCAACAGTAGCCCCGACGGGCCCCGTCGATGGCTCCCCGGCCGCCGCACTCACCGCTGGCTCCACTGCTTCAATACTGCCCCCAAGGGCCAGCTCCACGCCTCCAGGGCCTCTGTAAGCGGACACCGGACAGGATCTCCGATTTTCCACCCTCGGTGGGGCTCACAACAGCCGTGGGGCCGCCTCTTCTCTCCGCCGGCGAAATCAGGCCCACACACCTCGTGGGCGCCGCAGGCTCAATTGATAGCCTGCCCGCGCTGCAGTACCGGGATCGCTGCTTTTGCCCGTTAAGCCGCCGCCAGGGCGCCAGGACAAGCCCCGCGGAGACAGAGGCACCTCAAACTCGGGGCCGGGACAGCAAAACAGCTCCGCAAACCGATGCGCTCGGAGGGAGCCGGCCAGGGCAGCCCAGGACGGAGTAGGAAGGATTCTTGGGGTCCGGCGCCTGGAGCCTCACAGTAGGGTGGCCATGCCGATCCGGCGCCACCTAGCGCTCTCCCATACCTTGTGTTTTTAAGTATACTACACAAAACTCTCATTGACTATATGAGATTAAATTTTGCTAAAAATAACTGTTGTTCGATGTTCTTTTTTCTGATGATTATCTAAATATACTTTTTGGTCCTATTTTTGAGATAACAATATCAATCACTGTTATAGTGCTCCTAATATCAACTGGTAAATTGCTCAAAGTAAAAGCTGAAATATGTGCACCACTGTCATTATAACTTTAGAGTGCCGGGGTATACTCATATGTTAACACTTGTTTAGAATCACACTGTGAGCCTGTGTGCATTTGGGAACCACTGTGAGAGGAACATCGTGCATTTGGTAACAGATAACTGTTTTGAAACCTGTCATGTTGTCAAGTTTTGATAGCATTAGAAGGCAGTCTTTGCTTATGTGTTGATTAAATGAGTCAGGCATTGACATTAAAGTGTAGTCGTGAAATATGTAGATTGTGTGTAGTTCCTTTACCAGTTCCAGTGTAGTGAATGAGTTTTGGTAAACTCTTAGGGATAGTGGTGGTTGTCTAGAATCACACTGTGATTCTGTGTGCATTTGGGAACCACTGTCAGAGAAGCGTTTGGTAACATTGTGCATTTGCTGACAGAAAACAGTTTTGAAACCTGTCATGTTGTCAAGTTTTAGTAGCATTGGAAGCCAGTCTTTGCTTATGTGTTGATTAAATGAGTCAGGCATTGACACTGTGAGTCTGTGTGCATTTGGGAACCACTGTGAGAGAAGCGTTTGGTAACATCGTGCATTTGCTGACAGATAACTGTTTTAAAACATGTCATGTTGTCAAGTTTTAGTAGCATTAGAAGCCAGTGTTTGCTTATGCGTTGATTAAATGAGTGAGGCATTGACACTAAAGTACAGTACCATGTAGTATTGTCTTTACTGCCTCAGAACTGAAAATTTAAAATTTTTACCCAGTCACTGTCCTAGAAGTAGTCTGATGATTTAGTCAGTTTCTAAGTACTTATGGTGTGAACCATTCATTACCAAATAGACTGCTTGAAATGTCTATGCAGTATGCATGTAGTTCTCTAACCACCTACACAGTTGTTTTTCACACCTTCAATTCTCTAGACAGTATCCATACACTTCCAGGAAACACCCTGTCACTCTCTTTGTAGTCTTCTAGTGACCCATTCAGCACCATGTAGTAATTCATTCACTGTGCCAAAACCCAAACATTTATAAATTCACCAAGACACTCTCTTTCCAGTACTCTAATGATTCAGTTACTGTCCAAGTATTCATGCACTGAGCCAGGACTTAGCACATGGACTGCTTCAAACCCCTATGCACTATGCATGCAGTCTTTTAACCAGCTAGAGATTTGTCTTTTATACTTTCAATTCCCTAGTCAATATCCATATAGTCCAGGAAACATCTTGTCACTCCCTTTGCAGTCTTTTAGTGACCTATTTAGTACAAAGTTCATTCATTCATTCCCTGTGCGAAAAGTCTACCAGTTATAAATTAATCCAGGCAATCTCCTTGCTGTAGTCTAATCATTCAGTCAGTACCCAAGTACTCATGCAGTGAGCCGGGCCTTAGCACATGGACTGCTTTAAATGCCTATCCACTATGCATTCAGTTCTCTAATCAGCTACACAGTTGTCTTTCGCTGCTTCAATTCCCCAGTTAGTATTCATACACTTCTAGCAAACACCCTGTTACTCACCCAGTGTGTCTCTTTTTAGTACTGTAATCATTCAGTTAGTTAGCATGTAGTCTTTTAGTGAGGTAGGCTTTAGGGGATGAACTGCTTCAAAGTAGTAAGCATTATGTATGTAGTGTTTTAATCATCGTCACACTTGTGGTTCAGGGCTATAGTTTTTTAGTCTGTTTTTATATAAAATGTGTTTGTTCAGTAATGGAATACTGTAAATTTGAAAGTTATTAATATACATTTATTTGTGACTCTTTTTTGCAGATTCTGTTTTTCAACGTTAAAATCGAGAAAGTATGCCAGAAAAAAATAGAAAAATAAAATAACAGAGACAGGAGGATTATTTGAAGAAACATCAACCACAAGTATTGAATGAAAAAGATAATGTGGCTAAAAGGAAAAAATCTTATGGTAAGATCACGAAGCAATTTATTAAAAATGTTTGTAGGAGCAAACAGAATGTAGAGAATGCTGCAACTTCAAATAATTTTTTAAGTAAGGAAAAAAATCAAAATAAGAGGAAAAGTAAAAAAGCAAATGTTCAGTCAAAGGAGATAAAGTATGGTAAAGAAGACAAAATCAGTATAAGGAATTACGCAAAAAATATTTTACAAGAGAGTAGTGCATAATTTGCTGAAAGATGTGAAGAAATATAAAAAGAGAGCTTTATTTTATAAAAAAGAAGAAGCATATTGAAAGCATTGTGGAAAAGGCTTTTGAAGTAAAAAGGAAACTGTTTATTTTAGTGTTAAACAGAATTTGATCACTAGATAAACCAATATATGTAATGAAGGCCAAAAGTAGGAGGAAAAGAGTTATTAATTAAAAACAAAATTGTGATGTTTTTTTGGGAGAATGGAAACACAGTTCTAGTTCAGAGCCTTTTTTTAATGAAGAGAGTTATTCACTAAGTGAAAAATTATTGTATGCAGTTGACACCAGTGGTAGAGGTTATGAGGTCAGTGATGGTTGTCCAATGGAGAAAGAGAAAATGGTTGAAAGAACTGCAGAAGAAGTGATAGCTGATGACGTTTTAGGGAGACGTGCTAAAAACCCTGTGTACACTTGGGATTGCAGTAGTGTTTGTAGTGTACAACACGAATCTATTGAAAAATTATGTAGTTTTTTACGAGTCTATACTAAAAAAAGTGTAAAACAAAAGATTAAGCTGTTGCAAGGACTAGACCCTTGCAGAGTGAGCAAACATACTGGTTTGCAAGGTCATTCTCTGACTTGTCTTTCTAGGAAAGTTTGTGAAAGTGTTATTCACCATTTCCGAATGCTTACAGTACATCATACTCAAATGTGGAAGTTAGTGAGAAGGTTGTATTATGCAAAAAGTCCAGCACTAAAGTTAAGTGAGTTGAACAGTGCTCTTTTGCGTGGGTCAGTTTCAGATGTGAAGCAGGTCTGTGAGGATATTGAGTTTTGTTACTTTGGGCCTCAGCAAGAGAGTGAAGAAACTGACACAATAGTAGAACAAAATGTTGAAGACAATGTAGAACCTGTAATTACAGAAAAATTTGAGGATGAAATCACAAAGTTTAAGGTAATTTCAGGTGAAAGACCAAGGGCCTCATGTAGGTAGCCAAATACCGGTCGGTAACGGCCGATTTTCGGTAATTATACCGTTACCGACCGGTATTTTGGCTTTTGGTATGTAGGGGGACAATTTCTGTATTCGGAATTTACCGAATTGGTAAAATTACCGAATCAGTAATTTTACCGATTCGGTAAATTCCGAATACAGAAATGAGATGTAGGGGGAGTGTGTGGGTGTTGTTATGAGTCGGTATTTACCACCAACTAATAGTTGGTGGTAAATGAAGAATGGATGTGAAAATGCATTTCCAAGCGCCTACAAGTGTGCAATGTGGCAGACATACATGCCCTTAGGGCATGTATGTGTGCCACATGTGCACACATGGCCGATTCAGGGGTGCAACAGGGTGTCAATGTGACACCCTGCCACCCTTGCATGTGTTCCCCCCATTACCGAATCAGTATTTACTGATTCGGTAATGAGGCATACCTTCCCATCAATGGGAAGGTATGCCTCATTACCGAATCGGTAAATACCGATTCGGTAATTACCGAATTATTCCGAATCGGTAATATTTACCGACCAATTACCTACATATCATTTACCACTTCATAAATACCGAATCGGTAAAATTCGGTATTTATGAAGTGGTAAATGTGTCCCTACCTACATATGGCCTCAAATGTTTCCTGTATTTGTTGTCGGCGAAGTCACTATAAAAATCAGACTAGGGGTGTCAATCTGTATTTATAAAGTGAAATAGAAGATAATGATAAGTGGATGGAATTTGCAACTTATTTGTTGGTTGAGGATTGTTTTGATTTGGGATGTGAGCAGCGTATTTGCAAATATTGTTATAATAAATTAGATGAGAATAAAATGCCTGCTAGAGCTGTTCATAATAATCTAGAGTTGGTTGCTATTCCTCCAGAGCTGATAGATTTAAATACGTATGAGTCTATTCTGATACAATGTGTTCACCCATTTCAGGCTATTGTTCGTATGGAGCCCAAAACAAGTAAATTACCTCCATCTGAGTTGCAAAGAGGATTGAAAGGAAGAGTTGTGTATTTACCATTAGATTTAAGGAAACATTTTGAAACTATTGGTGTAGATCATGCAGAAAATGAGCCACTAGTCATTCTAGTTAATGGTGTTCCTACTAAGAATAAGAAAATCTGGCAAGAGTTAGTGGATGTTAGAAAAGTGCAAAAGGCATCACTGTATCTGATAAAATATAATGAGTACTATAGAAATGTGTTTGTTGGAGAAGAAGAAATAGATTTAGCAGAAGATAGTGAAACATTAAGTGGACAAATTGAAAAAGTGGACATGTCCAGATGTGAAGAGATCTACGAACATTACAGTGTACATCCACTTCATTCCAAAGAGGTGATGGGGAATACAATTGAGTTGTTTCAAATGAAAAAAGCAACAGGAAGTCCCATGAGTGTATGGGAAGAGAGTTTGGAAGCTCGTTGTTTCCCGCAGTTGTTTCCAACAGGAAAAGGGGGACGATATGATGAACGTCCTCTGCAGATTCCTGCATCTGAATATCGGACAACAAGATTATATGCAGAAGATCCAAGATTTCGACAATGTATCCCTTATATGTTTCATCTTCTGTTTGAAAGTGACTTGTCTGAACTTTCATATGAAGTAAATCACATTTTAAAAATTGGAATGCATCTGCAAAATGTAACTGCAAAGGATTTTATGGATAAAGTGCATCAGAGAGATGATCATTTAGGGCCCGATTCACAGAACAAACTTAAGACTAAATCCTAGAATGCACCTACTACTTCTGGTATTCACAGAATGAACTTACAACTTTTGCTATTCACAGAATGGATTTACGACCACTAAACTTACGTCCGCACTCGGGCCGGAATTTCCGCACCCGGAGCGGAATTTCCGCACTCGGAGCGGAAAGTCCGCTCACGGGCCGGAGAGTCCGCCTACGGGCCGGAAAGTCCGCCTACGGGCCGGAAATTCCACTCTCGGGCCGGAAATTCCGCTCTCGGACCGGAAGGTCAGATTTGGGGCCAGACTACATTAACTATGGCCATTGATCATTTGAGCCAAGTGTAAACACCTGTCCAAGTCCCTACCATCCCCCACCATGCATCAGCTGACACACTCCAGCCAATCCCAGCCAACCTCGATACACCCCCACTTGGTCCATGGGCTGCCTGTCAGTGACGTCCGCTACGTGGTACCAGGTAAGTGGGATGAAAAGAAAAAGTGCATGAAAAGATTGTCTGTGTTGCACTGTCATTTTGAATAAGGAAGTAGTCCAAAGTGTATAATAAAATCCGTCAGTCAGAGACTCCTGTGTCGCCCTCTGTATGTAGCACCACAAATCCCACAATCCTTAGCGATGGAAATAGCAAATCCCTCCCCCACTTTAGAAAACATGGGCACTGTCCTGTTGCAGTAATACACCAGCCCGCTAAGTAGCAATTGACAAATATCAGCAGAGATGCGCCAGTAACAATGCGACACGCAATCCAACTCTTGTGCAACCGCGGATGCGTCATATATACAATGCGGTGCACTGTGGCGCTGGGATAGACAGATGTGTGTCGCAACTGATGGCATTAGGGGGGTGCTCTGCTGGAGTAGCGTCGCAAGTGTGACGCAACTCCAACAATGTCCATGGACCGCCTACACCTAACGTTCTGGGCCACTCATTACATGTGCCTCAAGCTGGCGTAAGTTTGCATAGCACCACCCTATGAAAAGTGAATACGTGAAATGCCGTCGATTACAATGCATCACTTGTACGAGGCATAACCAAATAAACGCACACCCTGCCTACATCACAGCTGATGCATGTTTAATGTTGCGCAGGACTGCACAACGTGACGCATCCCCATAGATGCATAACGTTGTGAATAAGTCTAAATGTGTCACCTGTATTACCCCACCGCTGTGTCACAGAAGTGACGCAGCTGCAGTGTAAATGTATTACAAGGGGCGTGTAAACCTGCCACAAAAAATCAACTAAGTAAATCACCCCGTGCCAGCTTAAAGCACAAAGCAGAAGGTGAGAGAATCATCAGATCTAAAAAGTCATACACCTATTCTGTTGTACATTTCCCACCCTGCCACGCCATTACGTCCCCAATGCACAACTGCTCCTCCCTGCCCAGTCTGCGGCAGTACTGCATAACACTGTTAGCATGCAGAAGAAATGGGGAAATCACAGAAATGTTCCACAAGCACATATCCCATATGTTTAGTTTTTTCTCTTCTCACCCATTGACACATTCAGCCAGAGCACAGACAACTGCCGCAGCAGAGGTCCCTGCAACTACTGGGAGGAATCGCCACCGTACAGTGATAGGCATACCACCCTCACCGACTGGTAAGTCAAAGTGGCCAGGAGATGGTCAAAATGCATAAATTGTCAGGAGTGACTGAGGGACATATAGTGCCCACATATGAAAGTCAACCAGAGATGAAAAAATAGCTGCATTACTATTGGAGTTGTCAATGGACATCCACCTTTAGCTAATTATAATTGTGAACAGCTGAAGACAATATATTACATGCCTTGGCTCATCAAACCTTCGTAATTGCGGAACATGACATGTTTTTTAGCAACAGCCCCAGATCTGGCAATCCAATCCTGTTATCGAGTGCCACAACTACTCAAAAGGGTGTCCCCACTATGTTGTAATGGTGTCTGTAGACATAATCAATAAATCTAATTGACAGAAATATGGCAATGATGAACAAGAAGTGAGATCCCAGGGTCATTAGTATTGGCAATGCATACACTGTCCAACTTTGAATGTTTCCAATATAGATCAAATGCCCAGTCCACACAGCTGGTCATGTACCACTTACATTGTCTGGCTTTTGTGTTGCCCATCAACAAAACACGATAGTGGACCTCACATCAGGATCCGTAGACATGTCATTGTGATATTGGTTGCATCCAGGTAGTGGGCCCATTCGAAATTATGTGGGAGCAATCATGATATTACGTATAACACACTTCAGCAACGCTGGTGCCCACAACTGCTTGTGCTCATCCTTTGTGCCAGAAATCTAGTGCATCACATGTGGCTGCAGGAATGTAAAGTAGCAAAACACACTTATCATTGTAGGTACAACGAGGTCCTCCCAGAATCAAAGACACACACTGACTTCTGCTACAAGGTTGGCTGTGACATCTGTTCAGGGCCCACACACTGTTCCGGTGCTGGGCCAAGGGAAGTAAACCCAATAATATATCAAGCTGAATGCTCATTAAATGTGTCTTTCACGTCCGCCGTATGTTGTATGTGTTGTACAACACTGTTGTCCTGCATCACAATATGCTCACATATGGCTTTTGAAACCATGCAAGATCAGACCCTGGTGGCTTATGAAAGGATGACACAAAATGTATGCCAAGTGAGTGCAGAATGGACATTCAGTAGTACCATGAGTCATATGAAGTGACCAAAACACAACCGGCTGACAATTCAATTATCGGAAACACCATGATGAAAATAGCATGGCTGAGGCCAACACTGATGCCAGTAGTGTACCTTTGTGATGGATGTAGGGGCTGCTAAGGTGAATCTTCATGCAATGACACCTGCTAAATAACTTGGCTAAAGAGCAACACGCTAATCCAGTGCAGGCGGAAAGCATCACAGCTTCTCAGCCTATCCGCAATGTGTGAGCATAACCAAATTTTACATTCTGCTTGCCTCCACTCCTACCGTATTCACATGTATAGGTGAGTGTTTGACATATGAGGTTTGGATGTCTGCTGTACAAGACACCAATCGTCGTCAGCTAAGTAGTACCATGATATTGGAAATAGAGTATGCAAAGAGAGGACACTCACAGGATGGCCATAAGACATCTGTGTTCTCTCATACAAAAATGTGTGACTTCATGCGTGGGGAAGCACAATTGAGCAACATCATGTCCCTGACTATTGCAAATCTCACACATGAAACCCTTTCTGACTTGTCAACAAACAACATGAGACTCTGGAAATATGTAAGTCTTAATGGCAAAGGTGAAAGCAGTGTAATGGGGAGGATTCCAGGTCATTTATCCCTTCCTATCAGTAACCTTCTCATACATGTGTGTCTGTTGATGTGTCATCTTATTGATGTCAGTGCTGTGTGGAGGAAACGGCTGGCAACTGCTGCATGTGAGCAGGTGCCCAAATGTAAAGTTCAGGAGCTAAACATGCTGCACATTGTTCTGGATTACCCACAAATGGTCATTGAGAATGACATGTTGGCTCAGAGCTACCATCTGTGGTTGAAAAATATAGACCTGTATGTCTCATCACAGCTGCTGACAGGATGACACCACAGCAGCGGACACCGTCCCGGGGACTGCATGACATCCTGGCTGCAGCAGTTCAACCCTCGCGCACCTGTCCTTCAGGTAATTCTAGCATGAGGTGTGTCTGTTGATGTGCCATCTTATTGATGTCACTGCTGTGTGGAGGAAACAGCTGGCAACTGCTGCATGTGAGCAGGTGCCCAAATGTAAAGTTCAGGAGCTAAACATGCTGCACATTGTTCTGGATTACCCACAAATGGTCATTGAGAATGACATGTTGGCTCAGAGCTACCATCTGTGGTTGAAAAATATAGACTTGTATGTCTTATCACAGCTGCTGACAGGATGACGCCACAGCAGCGTGCACCATTCCGGGGACTGCATGACATCCTGGCTGCAGCGTTGAAACCATCGCGCACCTGTCCTTCAGGTAATTCTGGCATGAGGTGTGTCACTGGCTTCGACTCCAAAGCCATGACAGAGATCCTGATTCCCCTCTGCATGTAATCAGCAGTTGTTGTTTACAAAGTGAAATACAAATCAGGAGTGTCATGTGCCTGTCTGTCAATTGATGATGCAGATAATTGAGAATGTTGTCACTTCCCTCTACAGCTGCTGGTTCAGGGACAGCTATGCCTACAAAAGCTGTGAGGAGACAGGTCCAGCAGGTGACACTAGGGGGAACACCAAGGGACAGAGAGTTGTGCCTGGAGCTGGTGAGTTTGCCTGTATCTGTGTAACACCTCAGTGCTATGGTGTGAGCTGTCATTTGTGGTGGTTCCCTACACAGGTCACATGATCCTCATCTGTTGATGCAAAGTACAGTTAATACAAACCCTTGTGTTGCGCCACATGTTATACCAGGTCAATCCCTAATACAGTTGCAACCTCTGTTCCAGGGGATGCTGAGGACGAGGATGACAGGCCTATGACCAGTGCGGGCCGACGGGGAATCAGAGGGGAGAATCCCCTGATCCTCCAAGCTGTGATGTCAGCTGCAAGTACTGCTCAAGAGGAGGAGGATGAATTTCCTGAGGACGTCTACTTGGTGGATGATGAGGACTACATGTCTGATGACGATGCAGATGCCAATGCGCGCTATCGTGCCAGATTGGCAAAATCGGTCAGGGCATCACATCCTCTGCCAAGCAACGTTCGTCAGCCTCCTCCCAAGCATAGCATGGCCTGTCCCTAGCCTCGAGCAAACCAGCCACAGCACCCACGCATCACAACACAGACATCACTCCCTCACAGTCCTCACGTCCAGGACCAACATGGTGGTTCCCCTACCCGCTCTTCCCTAGACAGTGTATCCCTGCCATCCTCTCCACCATCTGGGGGTAGTACCAGCCCTGTTGTGCTGCCGGTATCCCCTGGGCACCATTCACCTGCCCACAGGCTCCCACCTGCCACCCCCCCCTGGTGTAGGACCTGCTCGTCCCATCCATGGCAGACAGCTGCAGAGAGGCCCTGCACCTGGCTACGATGGCCAGTGGGAGCAGGACTTCTACCAACAGCAGAGCGATGTGAGGCAGGACATTTGTGCCATAGGGGCTACCCTGTCCGACATGTCGGAGTCCCTGCAGGACATGGTCCACTTCCCTCAGGTGGTGGAGAGGCTGAGCCAAGTGTTGGATAGGATGGATAGGACTTGGCAGGACATGTCCAGAAATATGCGAGACATGCTATCCATCCAAAGGGAAGCGGGTGCAAGACACCATGCCTTGGCCATGAAGATGTTGGAGGGCATATTGAAAGTGAGCCAAACTTTCCCTTCACGGTCAACGCAGGGAGGGGAGCCATCATATCTGCCCACAGGACAGCACATCCCCACACCTGTACCAACTGCACAGCAACAGAGCAAAGGGAGACATCCACACCAGCGGGCTGAACTGGCACTCCCACCACCAACCCCTGTACAGGCACTTCTGCCACCTGCACAACCACCACCAACCCCTGTACAGGCACTCCCGCCACCTGCACAACCCCTGTACAGGCACTCCCGCCACCTGCACAACCACCACCAACCCCTGTACAGGCACTCCCGCCACCTGCGCAACCACCACCAACCCCTGTACAGGCACTCCCGCCACCTGCACAACCACCACCAACCCCTGTACAGGCACTGCCACCACCTGCACAACCACCACCAACCCCTGTACAGGCACTGCCACCACCTGCACAACCACCACCAACCCCTGTACAGGCACTGCCAACACCTGCACAACCACCAATAACCCCTGTACAGACACTGCCACCACCTGCCCAACCACCACCAACCCCTGTACAGGCACTCCCACCACGTGCACAACCGGCCCTTGTCCAGGCACAACCATCAAGTGTGCATACACCATCTGCCCCAGCACATGTAGATGACCCTGGACAGTCCCTTGGACAGTACCCACCTCCACGTAGGGGGCGAGCCAGACCTGAGCACTCCGAGCGGTCATCCCCCCCCAAATTGCGATGTCGCAAGCACGATCGCCAGTGACAGGAACCCAGGACAATGTAACCACGTGATTGTGTGTTCACCAAATAAAGACCTAAAAAAAAAGAAATCTGTTGTGTATCATGTCCTGTGTAACGATGTAGGTGGCCTCGAGATGTGAGAAGGTATGTGTGTGTGTGACACAGTTACAAGTGTAACCCATCATTGCAACAAGCCATTATGTGCATAGCAGATGACTCACCAAATATGTGTCCTTATTCAGAACCCGACATTCTAAATGAAGTCAAACAAGTAGAAGTAATTAGAATTCCTTAAATATATTTAGGTATGAACAGAACAACCGTCCGTTTGGAAGGGAGGAAGGAAAACAAATGATGGTCTTGATGCAGAGGGAGAAGGGAACCTGGATTGGGGTGGGGCAACAAAAATGTAACACGTCAGGGAGCGTCAGGGAAAACAGTCTATTTACAAGGGGAAAATGCAATAATTGTTCACGTCAATGTCTCCGTCAAAAGTCAAGTGTCCTTCTGGTCATCCTCTAGGACCACAATGTCCAGATCCTCTGAGTCCGATGCAGGCACAGGTCTGGCGGGTGCAGTAACAGGCACCAAATGTGTTCGTGACACACGAGGAGTACGGGGGAAACAGTGTGGGGCAACAAACAGGGGGAGACATTGACGGTGGTATGGGAAGGGATTGGGGAGACAACAGACGACATGGCTGTGGTCAGTGAATTGATGCTGGTGGTGAGGGTGGCCATAGATCGGAGCATGTCCTCTCGCATTATGCGTACCTCCATATACACTTGTAGCATGATGCGAGCGGACATGTCTGGCTGACCCTCACACATCCACATCAAGTCCACTGGCACAGCCACAGGAGGAACAACACCGGGAGGGGCCTGGGGGGGACAGGAGGGATGTAGTGCCTGGGTCCGGAGCCAATGATGTTGTGGAGCTGGCGGCTACGATGAGGGGGACTTGTTGCAGGGGATGCAGCTGGAGCCCACAATGGAATGGGGGACTCTAGAGGTAGGGAGGGGCTGATGGCAGGCCCAGATTGTGTGTTGGCCTGCCCCGAGGACACCTCTTCAGGGCCCACAGGTGAAGAGTCATGGGGAGAGTAGCTCTCCAACACATCATGGGCCGAGGAGTCGTGTTCACCCCCCCCCCTTCAATGTCTGCAGCCTCTACCCGGGATGTAGCACCAGCATCAGGGTGTCCCTTGTCAGTCCAGGTGGGCGCAATCCCCTTGCCTCTTGATGTTGAGGGTCCCTCCTCATCCTCCTCTTCCTCGCCGGTGGAAAGAGGGTGTAGCCGCCGCCGCACTGGTGGCCTTGCGCTCCGGACCTGGTCCTGCTGCCCTTCCGTTTCGCCAGCTGCGCCTGCAGAAATGTAAGCAAAATCCTAATGTTATGGTTGTGTCACGCAGGACGAGACACATACATAGAGGAGCCAAGGTCAGACTTATTTTCCTCTGATCACACTCTATAGTTGTCAGTGTCTATGAGCTGACATTACGTGTATGTTCACTGTCATTTACTGGATTGAGTCTGACATGGCCATCTCACGTGGATGTTTGTGGCTTACACAACTGTATTGGCCAACCCTCAATCTGGCATTCTGGTGATCTGTGTGTCCTGCCACTGCTACATGTGCAGGTTCCAAAAGCAGTCCACCAATGGAGAACATGAAGAGTCCTGATTTCTCGGATTTTGGCCATTCATAGGGAGTCGCAGCTATTTAAGGTCTGGACAAGTGTCATCTGCTTTGTGTCATTGTATGGGACAAGACAAGTGGCGAATGGGGGTCACACATCCACTGAGGCTCTGGGCTATTTGTGTAGCTACATTGTGAGTCTAGCCTTGGGCTGTCCCCTCCCATGATCTGACAATCCAGTGGCACATATTGGCTTTGGTGACTGATATGGTAATGCAGTACACCGCTGAACAGTGGGGGATTGTTGTGACAGCTACCTGTACATGTGAAATGTCAAACAGGCCACTGAGGGTGAGACGTCTGTCAGTGGACACCCCTTGCAAATTTAGAAGCGCTTAAGAGTGATGCAAGGATGTCAAAGTCTGTCTTGACTCCATGGCACATGATGATTTGTCACAATTGGAACCCAAACTCTACAAATGCAATGCAAGTCATAGCATCCAATGCCCTTTGGCCTGCCATGCGCACACTGGACAGTGTCTGTACCATTGCTCATCCAATGCACACATGATTTCCTAGTGCCAATTGTATTGTTGCTGGAGGAGCAGATTTCAGTATAAATGCACTATTATGGCTCATTTTGCCAGTTTATAAAGAAACGTGGTATGGAGGAAAGGATATAACAATATTTTTGAACAAGGACACTTTTAATTATCCTTTCACATGTGATTAAATTCACTTCTCATTTTCTTTGTATTTGTGCTGAGCATATACAAAAACATATATTTACAAAACAAAACCTCTGTACATATAACAAAACGCTACTGTCCTAAACATTAATTTTCAATTGTGGGTCCACCCTTCAATAGTGTGGACAACCCCAGAGGGCATATACATTGTATGAGAAGTATCAATGTACGCTCCGTGATCGGGACTTCCGCTTTTGTGCCGTAAACTCTGAAAATGACCCGGAACATATTATTTTATACAGGATATGTTTGACAGGGAGTGGGAGGCAGGAAATACATCACAGGAAATAGTTGGAAGCCATTTTGTATTCATCCACATCCATCCACAATCATGAATCAAATCTACTGCCATCCTGCTGTTCTGTTGTGGATAAAAAAGAAAAGACAGTGCATGTGAGAATTATTAACATGTAACTAGAGGGGGAAGAGACCATTTAAAGACATTTCTGCACTTATGGGCGGGGGGGCTGACACAACATCAAACCCCTGTTTCAGTTTCTCATGCTTTGCATCATGGTACATGTAGTCCATATTGGGTGCTCAGTAGCAGAGTTGTGTGATGTGTTACGTAACATTGGGGTGGAGAAGTGTGGATATATCACAGACACATGGGGGCAGATTTATGTTCCCTGGCACATCCCTGCAAATCAGCAGGGATGCGCCATGGGAGATGCGTCACTCAAGTTTGCCCTTGCACCACCGCAGATGCACCGCATTTACAATGCCGTGCATCGTGGCGCAAGGACAAGCAGATGCGTGACGCATCTGCCGGCGTAAGGTTGGCGCATTGCTGGAGTTGCGTCGCAACCGCCACGCAGCTCCAGCAAGGCTCGGGGTGCCCCTATCCCTGACATGCTGCGTCAATCCTTAAGCCTGCTTCAAGCAGGCGCAGGGATTTGACGCAGCATGGCCGGAAAGTGACTGAGTGAAATCTTGTGCGCCAGAAGCCCCCCCCCTGTGCAGGTACGCCCACATGTGGCGCAAGCTTGACAACGTGATGCATCTCCCTAGATTGCGCCGCAAAAGTGAAGCAACGGCGGCGCAAAAGTGGCGCACGGGGCGTATTAATCTGCCCCATGGTGTCTGATTCACCCATGACATCACTCACGTTGTAGGTGCATCTTTTGTGGGTGAGTCACATCTGTTGATGGCACAGGCCCGACAATGCTATGGTTATGGCCTTTTCTGATTAAGTGACCCATCCTCATGAGGTCCGGCTGGGTCTCTCAGTACATGTATCATTTTCCATCTGCGTCAATAGATTCTTTCGGGACATCCACTACACTGATCGCTGACATGGGCACATGAGCTGAAGCACGCTCAACCTTTTGGCTACTGTTGTAGTGAAGATCGTTATCTACATATGTACAATGCTAAGTTAGCATAACCGCGTTAGATGTTAGAAAGCCATCTTGCTGCTTTTGCTGCTTTTGCACACGACACTGTAGTCACATGTTATTAAATTGAGAAATGCTTACTCGACTTTGCTTCACATGAGAACTGTCTGTTGTTAACATCCCAAAGAGTGAGCAGCGACCTTGGTCTGTACACGGTGTAAAAGAAACAGTCTGGGTCGCTAGACGGTGCATGTTGTTGAGTTCAGGTTGATCGGCCCACTAGTTTAGCCATAACACACATGCAGCTGCAAATACCTGAAAGTCGAGTGCTTTAATATTGCAGTGTTACATGTTTTCATTACATTCAGAAGAAGAGTGTTCCTAGGAGCAGAGCATAGCTGATCCTGTGATGTGAACTCTCTGAGCTGATCTTTACGGTATGGGGTTCCCCATTCAAGCCTAGAGACCTTTTATTAGTCTAATAATACTATTAGTGTGTTAGAGAAAGGAAGGTGGCTTAGATCCACTGTCATTTAGTATGATTACTCCTTTAATTTTCTATGGTATTGTAACTATGCTGATGGTTTTGATTTTAATCGTTTGTCTGCTAATGTTAGCCAAACTGCTGCATCTTAGGACACGAGGTTTATAAAATAAACTCTTTAAACTTTTACCGTGTCTCTGTTTATTCTGTTGTGGACTTGTACGAGAATAATTACGAAAAGGTATTTCTGATTCCCACCATTCCTGAGAAATATACTAAGTCGCTTGATCTGGGTTGTCTCTACATTGGGACCGCCGAGCTAAACCTTGGATAACGAATGGGACACTGATGCTGGCCGGATAAGGGGTTCTGGGTTCTGAGGTGAGTTTTTGGTACACCGCAATTCACTGAGGGCCTGGGTTCCTGTGCATAGTTCTGCGCATAAGCAGAATCCCTGCAACATGGCGCACCTAACGTTTGGTCTATTGATTTGAGACGCCTTAGTAGTGCTTGTATTAGTCCACAACACCCTCACTCTGGTTTCCGGAGTGACGGTTTAACCTACCTGTGTTTCGACTAAATAGGTTCCTTCAAGCTTGATCATTAAAAAGGTTATTTAATCTGAACCCTAGTGCTACTAATATACTGTAGATTTATAGTTTGTGTCCTAATGGCGGTCGATATTCCGGCTCATAGCCGGGCACCCCTGAAACGTCATCTGGCAGAGTATGGGGTGCCGGATGATGGTATGGCTGTGATTTTTGTGGTAAGTGCCGATGCGTTGTTTCCGTTTGAGTTGTTCTACTCTTGGGTTACTTAGCCGGCGGTGAGTGAAGACGATGATACGTTCCACACCTATACTGCCACGCAGCTACCAGCCAACTATACGCCATATCGGACTCAGGAAATTCCTATTTCTGCCTGGCAGCATAGCATTTGGTTTAATGGCGCCCTTCCCCATGCGGTTATACCGGCGAGAATGGGCCCTTTGTCGATTGCAGGGGCCACATGGCCGGTACTAGCCGGATATACGCCTCATCCCCGCTATCTACAGGTAACGGTGGCTGAGTTGCGTGTGCTTCACACAGCCCTTATTACAGTACATAGGGCTTTAGTGCAGTACGTGTCACGCAACGTGCAGGTGGGGGCAGCTGCTGTTGCGGGACAACCGACGGACCACCACGCGGTGGTTATTAGTCCTGTTATGGTTAATTCGGTTGTGGGCAAGCGCCCCCAGAATAGGGATGATTTCCCTTATTGGCTTGCTGAGAAATTTGACCAATTGGAAGCGGTTTATCCGCATATGACTCCTGTGGAGAAACACCGGGTTCCTTACCATTACTTTGCCGAAAGACTTAGTCCCAGATAGGGCCGATTGTGAGAACTGGTGTAAGGTCTTTGCAGCGACATACTCGAAGTGCTTTGGCACTCCGTCTCTGTCGGTACTGCCCTCCGTTATTAAACGTGTTCAGGAGAATCAAGGTGCGGAGGCTGCCGTAGAATTGGGAATGCGGCTTGTCGGAGTGTTCGATGTGGTTGCTACCATGATACTGGGCAACCTCAAAGGAGATGCTATGCAGTTCCAAGTGCTTAATAAATTAGACGCAGTGAACGAAGACGACAAGCCGAGGGAATTCGTGAAAATTATCGCGAACGCCTATAAACAAGTTGGTCGTAGCGCTTTAGGTGTTAAACCAACTGTGAAGAATCCTGATTTAATACAGCAGACAAAGGCAAACTCGTCTGGTAAGGACGAACGCCCTAATTTTCCAAAACAAAGTTGGCGGGCGAAAAAACAGGAGAAGCAGCAACAGAAACAGGGGTCTAGTCCTGCCTCTCCAGTACAGTCAGGTAGTGAACGCACTTATGATCTGCGCGATCGTGCTACTATTAAGTCACCTGATCGATTTCAGGTTTCTGAACAATGTTCTCCTCGTTCTTCACAGGAAACATCGGCTTCACAGTCCGGTGGCGGAGGCGGTGACAAAAGTCGGGGTGCACCGCAAGCACGTGAGCAATCCCGACAGACTGAAGACAAATGCAAACAAGAGGACGCTGCACGTCAACGACCCCCGTTTCAGAAGAAGAAAGTTGCTGCACTGACAGTGAGGTATGCCTCAGGTGGTGCGGACGCAGCTTCAGAACCTGACATGGGCGCTAACGCTGCTAGACAGCGCGGCGGAAGTTACAGTAGTGCGACAAGCACTGCGTCCATATCTGGTGGCGACAGCAACTGATATATTCGTGAATATTGAAACTGCTGACACTCGGGTGTCTCCCCCTGATAGACTGTATAATATAGTCATTCAAATTGAAGGTGACATACAACGTACAATTCAAGGTTTTTTTGGGGATAATCTGACCACTACCTATGATATTCTGTTGGCGGAGGCAGATTGGCCCCCGGCTTTCGTTTTAGATGCTCCTAGAGGGGAGGAGGTAATCCTCCCGTCCTTTGCGCACACAGTGCCTAAGGTCCTAGCTTAAAAGTACGCCGAGGAATGGGCTCAGGTGCAAGCGCCTGCGTTATATCGAAATCAGGTTGGCTGGGATAAAATGTCTCCCGGCCATGAGATTCCGTTGCGGACTACGCCCCAACCTCAACCCCAATACCCCATGCGTAGTGAAGCTAGACCTTCCGTCGCGTCGATCCTTGAACAATTGGAATATCAACCAGTAATCGAAACATGTGTGTCACCTATGAATAATCCCTTGTTCACTGTGACGAAGCCTGACGGGTCGTACCGCCTAGTTTTGGATTACCGGCACTTAAACTCTCATTGCCGGACCTGTGCAGTACAGAACACCCACAGTTCGGCTCTCGTCGATAGTCTAGTGAGAAAAAGGTTTAAAACCACACTTGACATTTCCAATGGCTTTTATAGCCATATGCTGTCCTCTCTTAGTAGTGAGTGGACGGCGTTCACCTATGGTGGCAAACAAAAACAATTCAAAAGATTGCCAATGGGCTATAATAACAGCCCAGGAGTCTTTGACGTTCGCGTGGTCTCCCTCTTAGAGGGTATAGACCCGGATGCGTACTCGTATGTGGATGACATTTAACTCACAGATGACGAGTTGGACCCGCATCTCCGTCGCGTTGATCGCATTATTGTTTTGTTTGCAGACTTCGGTTACAAATTCAACTTTGCGAGGTCACACATTGCGGAATATACAGTGTTGTTCTTGGGGTACGAACTCAACAATGAAGGTCGAGGATTGGCTCCGCACTTTCTAGAGAAGTGCGCATGCCTCCGTGGTCCTACTTCACTGAAGAAATTACAATCCCTGCTGGGTTTTCTGAATTTCGGTCGAACTTACATCCCGGATTATGCCCAGCGTATCAAGCCGCTTTATGCCTTGGTACAACCTACTTTTTCCAAATCTTGTTGGCTGCCAGAGCATTCAGCTATATTGCAGTTATTGCAAGCTGATCTTCTTGCTTCTAAATACTTACTGACGTGTGATAACCACACTAACCTGGTCATAAGAATAGTGCCCGGCGCAGTTGGTTTCACTTAACGTTCAATGAGGGCGACACAGTCCCCATTGCTTACAAATCTCACTTGTACACTTTGGCTGAACTGCGGTTTTCCGCTGTCGAGAAAGTTCTGACGGCGGTGCAGATGGCGATTCTGAAAGAACGAGCGCTGTCGCAAGGTAAACGCATGTTGGTGGTAACACCCTATCCTGCCCTTGAGGCGGTGACAAAAGCAAGTGTACTGAATTCTAAAGCTTTGCATCCAAGGTGGATACAATGGGCCACTTCCTTGACCTTGCCGGACGTCACTTTTATCTTTGACGCGGCACTTCAGACTCAGGAGTTTTTGCAGTATGAATTCGTTCATCCGGCTCCTCTGTCCTTGCGCCCGCTCGAGGATTACCATTGTGTCATATACACTGACGGCTCTGCACAACCCGCAACTGGATCAAAGCACGCCTATTCAGCGGCTTGCGCAATTGTGGTCGGTACTTTCGTAAATGGTGACTTCCAGTCCGATGTCGTGCATACGCAGTCATTGGGTGATTGTACCGCACAGTTGGCGGAGCTTCGTGCTCTGGTGCTTGCACTGGAGTTTGCTGATCTCCGAGTCACCACCCTTATAGTGAGTGACTCCTTTTATTGTGTTCAATCTTACAACGACAATCTACATTTTTGGTCTCAGAATGACTACCATGATTCCAAAGGTAGCACGATTAAGCATAAACTGCTTTGGGTTAGAGAGTGGCAGATCTTAAAGAACGTCTGCCTCTCGTGAATGTAATTCACACTCTTGGTCACCAACGAGTTGATGTCCATGCTGTCGGCAACAGCCTAGCTGACGAGGCAGCAAAAACAGCAGTGGCAACATATTTAGTAGCAGCAGTTACAAGATCCAAAAGTAAGATCGATGATGACATCTTGGCAGCTATTGCTGCTACAGAGCAGGGAACAAAGCCACCGAGAGGTTTCCCTGCTCGTTACCATTATCGCTTAAGTCCTGATAAAGCCCCATTAGTGAGGATTAATGACGTTGGTGACAGATTGATTCCCAACGCGGACTGCAGACCTTCTTTGATATTGGCGGCTCACGAGGGCATGGCGTCCGCGCATGCCGGCATTGCAGCTACTGTATCTCTGCTACAACAACGTTACTGGTGGTGCGGTTTGTGTAAACAAGCCAGAGCTTATGTTCTTAATTGCGACATTTGCCAGCAGATTAAACCTTCAACTGCGGCGCGCCCACCACAAACTCAGTTGTACATATCTAACAAACCAATGGGTTGTGTTTATTTAGATCATTGCGGTCCTTTTACCTCTGATACTGCGTACAAATACATCTTGGTTGCAGTTGATTCGTGCACACGTTTTCTATGGGTGTGGCCAAAAAGGAGTGCTGATTACCGCACTGTCATAAAAGATTTGCGTGTCTTTGTTGGGAGTTTTGCATGTGGTACCTTTCATTCTGATCAGGGCCCGGCGTTCGCCTCTAAGGCGTACAAAGAGGCCATGAGAAATTTGGGGGTCCAAGTCAAATTTTCGTCTCCATACCGGCCTGAGGGCAATAGTGTAGTGGAGCGAATGAGCCGTGACTTAAAGCAATCTTTGATGGCCAGAGTTTTGGGTACTGGCCGGAACTGGCTAGCCCACTTGTATGACGTGCAACGTGCACTTAAATTTCTCCCTAGAAGGTCTCTGGGTGGGCGGACCCCATACATGATGCTCTTTGGTGTTCGAATGTTTGTTCCAGACCTTGATGATCTAGACATGGCGGCGTCAGCCGCACCCTTTGACGTAGATGAACACTGTGCTGTATTGCAGAATCTTCAAGAAGCCAGAAACAGTCTAGCGAAGGAACACGTACCCTCCTCATCTGAAGCTGAACTTCAGATTCCGGTAGTCGGCTGGCTACCTCGAGTTGGTGATCTGGTCCGTGAGAAGGTGGAGAACAAGAAGGAGTTCGGCCCCTCTTATCGTGCACCGGTTCCAGTGCTTGGGGTGCAGGGTACTAGAACAGTCATTTTACCTCCACTTCCTGGTTGAAAGGATAACAGGTACATTTCGATTGACAATGTCAAACTACAGCGAGTGGCCGATTCTTCTTAGTATGACTCCGGCGGTTTCCTGCCCTTCGATGCTGAGAAATTCTGTTGTGGCCCGAGCTTCTGACACAGTGCCTGATGTTGCCATCGAGATGCATGCCGTTACTGGTCCCTTGTTGCCACAAACGACTAGTGGTGTGCTTGAAGAAGTTGAGTATGCTTATCCTGCGGATGTTACCTTGCCTGTTTTACAATCCACCACAGTTGCCCTCTCACAAGACTCTTTTGATTCTCGTTCAATGACTTCCATTGCCCCTTAAGTCTAATTGGTCGCTCTCTGCTCCACCTACCAAGCGTGTTACCCCAATGAAAAGTGGTCCCTGGTCCCTGAGGTCAGCGTCGGCGAGTACGCCTATGCCCGTGTAATGAATGCAAATATGAGTAGCGTTGGCCATCCCTGGACACGTATTTCGAGGTAGTTGTCTCTCGTCAGCAGGGAGTAGGAAAGTGTGTAGGGTTGCTGTGTAAGCTGCTAAAATCGTTATCAGGTAAATACCTCTCGTAGCGCGCAGGGCGTACACCATGAGCCCGTCGGCTCCACCGGCTCATGGGAGCCTGAAAATAAACTTAAGTCTAATTGGTCGCTCTCTGCTCCACCTACCAAGCGTGTTACCCCAATGAAAAGTGGTCCCTGGTCCCTGAGGTCAGCGTCGGCGAGTACGCCTATGCCCGTGTAATGAATGCAAGTATGAGTAGCGTTGGCCATCCCTGGACACGTGTTTCGAGGTAGTTGCCTCTCGTCAGCAGGGAGTAGGAAAGTGTGTAGGGTTGCTGTGTAAGCTGCTAAAATCGTTATCAGGTAAATACCTCTCGTAGCGCGCTGGGCGTACACCATGAGCCCGTCGGCTCCACCGGCTCAAGGGAGCCTGAAAATAAACTTAACCCCTTGAGTGCCCCGCCCTTTCCCCGCCCTGTGCCGGCCCTTTCATTAGCGGGCGGGGTTCATGACGAGATAGTCTCGTCATGGGCACAGCGCAACCGCGGCCCATGACGAGACCATCTCGTCATGGGCACTCAAGAGGTTAAGTCTAATTGGTCGCTCTCTGCTCCACCTACCAAGTGTGTTACCCCAATGAAAAGTGGTCCCTGGTCCCTGAGGTCAGCGTCGGCGAGTACGCCTATGCCCGTGTAATGAATGCAAGTATGAGAAGCGTTGGCCATCCCTGGACACGTGTTTCGAGGTAGTTGCCTCTCGTCAGCAGGGAGTAGGAAAGTGTGTAGGGTTGCTGTGTAAGCTGCTAAAATCGTTATCAGTTAAATACCTCTCGTAGCACGCAGGGCGTACACCATGAGCCAGTCGGCTCCACCGGCTCAAGGGAGCCTGAAAATAAACTTAAGTCTAATTGGTCGCTCTCTGCTCCACCTACCAAGCGTGTTACCCCAATGAAAAGTGGTCCCTGGTCCCTGAGGTCAGCGTCGGCGAGTACGCCTATGCCCGTGTAATGAATGCAAGTATGAGTAGCGTTGGCCATCCCTGGACACGTGTTTCGAGGTCGTTGCCTCTCGTCAGCAGGGTGTAGGAAAGTGTGTAGGGTTGCTGTGTAAGCTGCTAAAATCGTTATCAGGTAAATACCTCTCGTAGCGCGCAGGGCGTACACCATGAGCCCGTCGGCTCCACCGGCTCAAGGGAGCCTGAAAATAAACTTAAGTCTAATTGGTCGCTCTCTGCTCCACCTACCAAGCGTGTTACCCCAATGAAAAGTGGTCCCTGGTCCCTGAGGTCAGCGTCGGCGAGTACGCCTATGCCCGTACTCACCGACGCTGACCTCAGGGACCATTTTTCATTGGGGTAACACGCTTGGTAGTTGGAGCAGAGTGCGACCAATTAGACTTAAGTTTATTTTCAGGCTCCCTTGAGCCGGTGGAGCCGACGGGCTCATGGTGTACGCCCTGCGCGCTATGAGAGGTATTTACCTGATAACGATTTTAGCAGCTTACACAGCAACCCTACACACTTTCCTACTCCCTGCTGACGAGAGGCAACTACCTCGAAACACGTGTCCAGGGATGGCTAACGCTACTCATACTTGCATTCATGACACGGGCATAGGCGTACTCGCCGACGCTGACCTCAGGGACCATTTTTCATTGGGGTAACACGCTTGGTAGGTGGAGCAGAGTGCGACCAATTAGACTTAAGTTTATTTTCAGGCTCCCTTGAGCCAGTGGAGCCGACGGGCTCATGGTGTACGCCCTGCGCGCTACGAGAGGTATTTACCTGATAACGATTTTAGCAGCTTACACAGCAACCCTACACACTTTCCTACTCCCTGCTGACGAGAGGCAACTACCTCGAAACACGTGTCCAGGGATGGCTAACGCTACTCATACTTGCATTCATGACACGGGCATAGGCGTACTCGCCGACGCTGACCTCAGGGACCATTTTTCATTGGGGTAACACGCTTGGTAGGTGGAGCAGAGTGCGACCAATTAGACTTAAGTTTATTTTCAGGCTCCCTTGAGCCGGTGGAGCCGACGGGCTCATGGTGTACGCCCTGCGCGCTACGAGAGGTATTTACCTGATAACGATTTTAGCAGCTTACACAGCAACCCTACACACTTTCCTACTCCCTGCTGACGAGAGGCAACTACCTCGAAACACGTGTCCAGGGATGGCTAACGCTACTCATACTTGCATTCATGACACGGGCATAGGCGTACTCGCCGACGCTGACCTCAGGGACCATTTTTCATTGGGGTAACACGCTTGGTAGGTGGAGCAGAGTGCGACCAATTAGACTTAAGTTTATTTTCAGGCTCCCTTGAGCCGGTGGAGCCGACGGGCTCATGGTGTACGCCCTGCGCGCTACGAGAGGTATTTACCTGATAACGATTTTAGCAGCTTACACAGCAACCCTACACACTTTCCTACTTCCTGCTGACGAGAGGCAACTACCTCGAAACACGTGTCCAGGGATGGCTAACGCTACTCATACTTGCATTCATGACACGGGCATAGGCGTACTCGCCGACGCTGACCTCAGGGACCATTTTTCATTGGGGTAACACGCTTGGTAGGTGGAGCAGAGTGCGACCAATTAGACTTAAGTTTATTTTCAGGCTCCCTTGAGCCGTTGGAGCCGACGGGCTCATGGTGTACGCCCTGCGCGCTACGAGAGGTATTTACCTGATAACGATTTTAGCAGCTTACACAGCAACCCTACACACTTTCCTACTCCCTGCTGACGAGAGGCAACTGCCTCGAAACACGTGTCCAGGGATGGCTAACGCTACTCATACTTGCATTCATGACACGGGCATAGGCGTACTCGCCGACACTGACGTGAGGGACCATTTTTCATTGGGGTAACACGCTTGGTAGGTGGAGCAGAGTGCGACCAATTCGACTTAAGTTTATTTTCAGGCTCCTTTGAGCCGGTGGAGCCGACGGGCTCATGGTGTACGCCCTGCGCGCTACGAGAGGTATTTACCTGATAACGATTTCAGCAGCTTACACAGCAACCCTACACACTTTCCTACTCCCTGCTGACGAGAGGCAACTACCTCGAAACACGTGTCCAGGGATGGCTAACGCTACTCATACTTGCATTCATGACACGGGCATAGGCGTACTCGCCGACGCTGACCTCAGGGACCATTTTTCATTGGGGTAACACGCTTGGTAGGTGGAGCAGAGTGCGACCAATTAGACTTAAGTTTATTTTCAGGCTCCCTTGAGCCGGTGGAGCCAACGGGCTCATGGTGTACGCCCTGCGCGCTACGAGAGGTATTTACCTGATAACGATTTTAGCAGCTTACACAGCAACCCTACACACTTTCCTACTCCCTGCTGACGAGAGGCAACTACCTTGAAACGCGTGTCCAGGGATGGCTAACGCTACTCATACTTGCATTCATGACACGGGCATAGGCGTACTCGCTGACGCTGACCTCAGGGACCATTTTTCATTGGGGTAACACGCTTGGTAGGTGGAGCAGAGTGCGACCAATTAGACTTAAGTTTATTTTCAGGCTCCCTTGAGCCGGTGGAGCCGACGGGCTCATGGTGTATGCCCTGCGCGCTACGAGAGGTATTTACCTGATAACGATTTTATCAGCTTACACAGCAACCCTACACACTTTCCTACTCCCTGCTGACGAGAGGCAACTACCTCGAAACACGTGTCCAGGGATGGCTAACGCTACTCATACTTGCATTCATGACACGGGCATAGGCGTACTCGCCGACGCTGACCTCAGGGACCATTTTTCATTGGGGTAACACGCTTGGTAGGTGGAGCAGAGTGCGACCAATTAGACTTAAGACTTCCATTGCCCCGTCCAAGGTTTCAATTTTCGTGGCTTGGTTCAAAAGACATTTTTTAATACCCCCTTGGACTTACATTTGGCTGGTGCTCATATGTGTTTTGTTGTTTATGTCCATTGGCTTTGTGGTAGTGTTTTTTAGACTTATCAATGGACACTACCTGAATGAAAGGTCTACGATTCGACTAATTAATGGAACTTTGGCCCCCCACTCCTCATCACACATTATGAAGAGGGACCAGACTTTTGTGAACATTACTGCCTGGCCTGTACATGATGAGATCGCTTGGGATGCCGTTAAATTTCAAATTCATGGCCCCACTGAAGTAATTAATGTGCCAAATGTATTTTGTGTTTCTATGGGTGATGTTGTTAAGCAGAACATTCACTTAGATGACTGGGATGTTCAGGCCATAGAAGCACTGTTTTCTGATTTGAAATATTATGCTGCATTTGATGCTGAGGATTTGTATTTAGATACTGCTAACTATGATGAACAATTTTGTTATCAACATTATGGCACGCATTTCCTACACAACACTGCCCCGCCCCTAGGATGGGCAGCTCTGCCACGTTAGTGGAAAAGTTCACTTATTTTTCTGATTTTAGTGTGTCCAATCCGGCCTCCTTTTATTTTAAAGTTGCGCCTGAGTCTGCTTCTAAAGTTAGACTGACACACACCAAATTGTTGTATTCCAAGTCCTTTATGGACGAGTTGGCAATTGGCGGGTATGATCTGTGGAAAGCTACAGTCGATCTTAAATCGGTTTGGGGCTCCAAATGATGGCAAGTACAGGGAACAGAAGCTTTGCATCGTGCCTGTCTTATCCCGAATCACATGTTATTTTTAAATTCATCCATTTTTCAGACAACCTGTTTTGGATTGGGTACTTCTAAAAAATTTAATTCTCCCTCCGTTCCGGGTCTGGGTGCCTATCCCAATTGGGGTAATCATACGTATCTATCACTTGCTGTGTTGCAGACACAGGTTTCCAACACGTCCTTCAATATTTCTGAATTGAATCCGGAAGGGTGGTTGGTGTGGCAAACGAGTTCAGACTCCTGTCAACATCGGTTTCTGGATCTCAAGCAGGGGTATACACAGGTTCGTGTAGACCCCTGTTTTGAATCTTCTCACACTGTACCTACCTACTCAGTAGGGAAGTTATGCCAGTCTTGGCTGCAACATTCCACTTTAGCGTCTGTTAAACTTCATTTAGCACGATTAAATGATAAAATAGATTTAAATGATTTTGTTAAGGGTCCTGCAGTTGGCAGGCCCAAACGATGGGTGTATGCTGTTTATAACGAAGTTTGGAAGTTATGACAAATTGAGGCTGCATCCAGATTACGTGCTATTGATCAAGCCAATATGGAAACAGTGTTGGCTGTAATAGATAATAGTATTAACACCCTATCTTCTAGAATTTATACCTTAGATAATATTGTATCGTCTGTGGTAGACATTGTGCAGGATGATTTGTCTGTATTGTATCATGGTCAAAATCAGTTGCGTTCTATTATGCAGTTTACATGGACGTTGCAAACTTTAAAGGCAGGGAAGGTCCTTTGGGATTACATGAATACTTCATCTTTGTTCCTCCCTTTTAATTTAACTGCAAAACAGCAATTCATGTCCATGAAAAATGCTACATATTCATTGCTACACATTGAAAAGTTAGAACCTTTGCCTTTCTCTGTTGCTGAATTGAATTCTGCTGTGTGGCTTGTACATGGGTTGATCACATTACCGTTTCCCCTGTTTAAGTTTAGTTTGTGCATGAAACATTATGCTCTAGGCAGATATGAACAATTAGGTACTGCCTTCCTGCATGAAGTTTGGTCACTCCCTTTCACATACAGATGTGTGAGGGACGGCAAGGAGGTTTACTTGAAAGGTGAAGAGTGCACTTCCACTCCGGATCATTCTGTTGTGTGTAGGCACATTCAATTGCATGGTGCATGTAATGTGCACGCCCCTAATTTAGCTTGCGTCCTGAAAGGGATTCCTGTGCCGGTTATTACTCCATCTTTTACGCTGCTTGCTAACGGTTGTTATTTGCTGTTAAATAATGAAGCTTGCTGTGGGATGTTAGTGGGAATTCCCTACATAGTGACTGTATCACAGAGAGTAGTTTGCTGTAATAACGTCCTGTTCCCACCCCCGCATGGCCGGCTCGATGTATCCATCTGGCCTTCCATTCCAACCTTGAAAGCAGAGTCCAACAAGATGAGCAGAATAAGGGCTCTATTGTCTCATAAAGAAGTCGCGTTGACTTCATCCCGGGAAACATATGTCTTTCACGTAGCAAACACCCGCACTGAGGTGCAAGCACTTTTGAATACTGATCTCCCACTTCATTTTGGGACTCTGATTCAGACTATCTTTAATGCCTCGTCCACAAGTGGCATAGCTAATTTTTTTTTAATTGTGTGCTCCGGCCTCGTGACCTCTTTTCAAACTATTTTTGGTGTGATCCCGGCCTTTTTTCATTCTATTTTTTCCAGTGTCTTCGGAGGTCTCCCTTTACTTCTCGCCCTCATAGCTGGAATACTGTTGTTGATCTGCACCCTGCGCTATGGATGCACAACTTGCGTCACACGACAACATGACCCGGCTGCTCCATCTTCGTAACCGGATGCTTGAGTACTATGGCACTTTACCACTGGCGACGTTAAGCATAGCCTATGGATTGTCCTTCCGGTTTCCATACTTTACTTGTGTACAGCCCATCTTTTATTGCCTAGATTGTCCATTCCAATGGGCTCTGGATTTGTGTCTGTCAAACTCGGCGTCTCCGGCCCCGGATTTTGATCGGCTAATGAGCCCCTTAGGGGCTCATGAGTTAGGATGTTCGGGAGTTGCGATTATGGCCTGTGGTGCAGCACATGGAGTCCTTGGGAATTGGGACATCGGAACGGCTGCGATTGACTTCTAAGCAAGAAGTTATCTTGAAGAACACGCCAGTTGTCCTCGTCTGGTGCTGGAAGCTCCGGTGGTTGAGGAGCATGTATGTTCCTTCTCCGTCCAGAACTGGATGGCAGATCATTTTGCGGAACGTTCCAATGATTTCCTCTTGGAATCTGTTGCAACTTATTGTGCCTATACATTGATGGATTGACTTTTGTACTTTCATTTCGTCATACGTCCTTCAATTATGTTTTTTTTTTATCCTCTACATGGTTTTTTTTACTGCGCTTTAACTTTTTTCTTTTTTTTTCTCGAACTTTTTTCACTTCCCTTATATGGACTTACAGTTCATGCCCTTGGTTCCGTTCTATCAAACTTGAACTCTGCGTTCTTGCAAGTGCGCCCCTACTGGTTAGTGGTCCGATCAAGGGGGGGTGTAGTGAAGATCGTTATCTACATATGTACAATGCTAAGTTAGCATAACCGCGTTAGATGTTAGAAAGCCATCTTGCTGTTTTTGCTGCTTTTGCACATGACACTGTAGTTACATGTTATTAAATTGAGAAATGCTTACTCGACTTTGCTTCACATGAGAACTGTCTGTTGTTAACATCCCAAACAGTGAGCAGCGACCTTGGTCTGTACACAGTGTAAAAGAAACAGTCTGGGTCGCTAGACGGTGCATGTTGTTGAGTTCAGGTTGATCGGCCCACTAGTTTAGCCATAACACGCACGCAGCTGCAAATACCTGAAAGTCGAGTGCTTTTAATATTGCAGTGTTACATGTTTTCATTACATTCGGAAGAAGAGCGTTCCTAGGAGCAGAGCATAGCTGATCCTGTGATGTGAACTCTGAGCTGATCTTTATGGTATGGGGTTCCCCATTCAAGCCTAGAGACCTTTTATTAGTCTAATAATACTATTAGTGTGTTAGAGAAAGGAAGGTGGCTTAGATCCACTGTCATTTTAGTATGATTACTCCTTTCATTTTCTATGGAATTGTAACTATGCTGATGGTTTTGATTTTAATCGTTTGTCTGCTAATGTTGCCCAAACTGCTGCATCTTAGGGCACGAGGTTTATAAAATAAACTCTTTAAACTTTTACAGTGTCTCTGTTTATTCTGTTGTGGACTGGTACGAGAATAATTACAAAAAGGTATTTCTGATTCCCACCATTCCTGAGAAATATACTAAGTCGCTTGTTCTGGGTTGTCTATACATTGGGACCGCCGAGCTAAACCTCGGATAACGAATGGGACACTGATGCTGGCCGGATTAGGGGTTCTGGGTTCTGAGGTGAGTTTTTGGTACACCGCAATTCACTGAGGGCCTGGGTTCCTGCGCATAGTTCTGCGCATTAGCAGAATTCCTGCAACACTGTCACCAGCTGTGATGAACATGCAGTTAGTGTGGCTTGCAAAGTTGTCTCAGGAAGGAATTTATTTACACAGTCGTGTATATCCAAGTTTCATCATTGGCAACAGACAGCAATCCACATTTAGTCCATTCCACTACAGGTTGCTCATGTGAAAAATGTGGCAACGAGCTGCTCACGGACTTGCATGCCCTGACCTCGGTTATGTGCCATGGCCCAGTTTCCCAGATTCAGAGCTAGCCGAGGTTCTAGCGGTATGTGTAAGCCATGCGTTAAGGCAATGTTGTGCAAGACACAACAGGCTAATATGATCTTGCACACGACTTCTGGGGAGTACTGCAGCACCCCCCTTTGTACGGTCGAGACATCTGAATCGCGACTTCAACAGACCAAAAGTGCGCTCTACGATGGCTCGAGTCCGTATGTGTGCCCTATTGTACCTACGCTGTGGTACAGTGTTTGCACGCCTGTAAGGGGTGAGGAGATGTGGGGTGAGTGCATACCCAGCGTCACCTGAGGAGAGGGGAAAGGGCAGTTGGTTACATTTCCCTCTTTGACTTGCACAGGACATGATCAATACTGTATTACATGCAGTATCTGTTGGGCCATGTATGTAGCTTTATGATTCTTATTGTACAATGGTTAATGTTGGGGGGCATTTAGACATTTGCAAAACACATTTCCCTCATTTCTAACGCTTGGTACTTACCCAGTAGCCACATGTTGTCAAATTCTCCCGCAGCCATCCGCCGGGCAAGAGGTGACATGCGGAATATGAAGCTGTCATGGGTACTGCCTGGGAACACCGCATGCACATTAATGAACCTCCCCCTGGCATCACAGACAGCTTGCACGTTGATGGAATGCCATCGGTGTCTGTTGCAGAAGATGTGTGCAATGTGGCGGGGTGGCTGAAGGGCCACATGGGTACAATCAATTGCACCCAGCACGTGTGGGAATTGTGCAATGAGATAGAAATCTCATGCTGCCCTTTTTCTCAGGGCCAGTGTACGTGGCATTTGTATGTGGTTGTGGGATTTTGCAGTGATGCATCTCAGTACCTGATGCAGGCACCGCGACTGGCTCGCCTGGGATATGCCCACATGGTCACTGGAGACCCTTTGGAAAGAGCCAGTGGCAAAGAAATGGAGTGCAGAGAGGATGTTGAGATATGCTGGGATCGTATGAGAGCAGCAGGTCACAGAGTCAAGTTCCTGCTCCCACTCACATACCATATCCAAGATGACTTCTGGAGGGAAACGGTACCTGGCCCTTACATCTTGACTGGAAATTCCAAATAGGTTGATCCTCTGTCTGTAGATCCTCTCTGCTCTCCTCCTCCTCCTCAAGTGGTTTTGCCGCATGGCAGGGGGCAGTGCAACAAACAAATTCAGTGACATGTTGTAAGGGTTTGTGTGTGTGTCTGCTCTGCAGTTACACGTACTGCCGAGCTAGGATTGGCTGGAGTGTGTCAGCTGATGCATGGTGGGGGAGGGTAGGGACTTGGACAGGTGTTTACCCTTGGCTCAAATGATCAATGGCCACAGTTAATGTAGTCTTGCCCCAAATCGGAACTTCCGGCCCGAGAGCGGAATTTACGGCCCGTAGGCGGACTTTCCGGCCCGTAGGCGGACTCTCCGGCCCGTGAGCGGACTTTCCGCTCTGGGTGCGGAAATTCCGCTCCGGGTGCGGAAATTCCGGCCCGAGTGCGGACGTAAGTTTAGTGGTCGTAAATCCATTCTGTGAATAGCAAAAGTTCTAAGTTCATTCTGTGAATAGCAAAAGTTCTAAGTTCATTCTGTGAATACCAGAAGTAGTAGGTGCATTCTGTGAATACCAGAATGGTAGTAAGTTTAGGATTTAGTCTTAAGTTTGTTCTGTGAATCGGGCCCATAGAATCTCAGTTGATTAATCTGATGGCATGCCAGCGTGGGACTAATGAATATTGGTACCGTCGACATGGAGAACTGAAATGCATGCTGCGGAACTTGGGAACTCCTACATGGTTTGTTACACTAAGCTGTGCTGAGTATGCTTGGGATGATTTACTTGAATTTCTTCGAGAGGCAAATTCCAATATAAATATTATTGAATACAAGACACCTGGAGAATTGTGCTCTATGGATCCTGTCAATGTATGCAGATATTTCAATCATAGATTTGAAGCTATGATGTCTTTCATCTGCAATAAAAAGAATCCTCCTCTTGGAGAAGTTGTGGATTTCTTTTGGAGAAAGGAGTATCAAGCAAGAGGTGCTCCTCACATACATATGTTGTTATGGGTCAAGGATGCCCCCAAATTTGGAACAGATTCAGATGAAAGTGTTTTGTCTTTCATTGAAGATTATGCTACATGTGCTGTACCAAATAGCAGAGAAGACAAAAACTTAAAAAAACAAGTCTTACGATTTCATAGGTGTGGAAAATACTGTCGACGAATGTACAAGTCAAAGGATAAGTTCTATACCAAATGTCGTTGTGGATTTCCACATCCTGTATTAGCCAAAGGAAGAGTGAACAGTTTCATGTCAGCTGTACGACATACCATCACAAGAAAGTGTCCGAAAAACACCTACAACTTAAGAAGAAGTGAAGAATCAAAATACATAAATGACTACAACCCAGTTAATTTATCCATGTGGAACGCTAACATGGATATTCAGTATGTTGCGGACAATTCCATTGCTGTTGCTCGATATGCAACGTCTTACATTACTAAATCAGAAAAGACTGAATTGAAAGAAATGTGGGAAGAGATTTCTCACGAGAAGAGTCTAAGAAAGAAATTATAGAGTTTTAGTTTGAAGATGTTATCACATCGTGAAATTGGAGCATATGAATGTTCAGATCGGTTATCATCTGCAAGTCTATATTCCAAAAGTAGAAGAATCATTTGGGTGAGTCTAGGTCTTGAAGGAATGCGAAATCGGGTACTGAAATCTGTTCAAGAAATTGAATATTTAGCAGAAAATGACCCTGAAAGTACAGATATTTTGAAAACCAATATGTTGGACACATACTATGCAAAGAGAAGTCATCATCTTGAGAACATGTGTCTCTATGAAGTGTTGCAAAACTACACTTTTAAACGGAATATTACAGAGAACATCAACAATGGAAAATATGAGAGGAGGAGCCTAGCGCGCACCCAAGATGGCCGCGTAGGTGCGAGGCTCCCGAGGACCTCCGCGACCTCCTGCATAAATCCTGACCAAATCCTGTCCTAGATGAGGGGACTGTGTTTGTGAACCCGAGTTGAGGTGACGCCCGTTTTCCGTTTTCAATTCGGACTTCGGACACCGGCGGGAGCACCGATTAAGGTTTGCGGCCTTCTCCACACCGGCCCCCCGTACTGGAGTTGTGGGGCGATCCGGCGACAAAGTGAATAACAGCGGCGGGCAAGGCTGGGCGACTCGCGCACCCCGCACTTTCACTTTCGCTTTTGCGCCCTCCTTGCTGCCAGGCGAGGTAGGGTCGCGAAGCGGTGTGCGGTGGTGTGGCCTCGTTGGGGTGCCCTGCCGGCCCGCCGGCTGCGGTCCGTCCTGCGGAGCGGTGGTCGCCCCCCCCCAGAGCCCTTGAACGGGATTGTCTACCCCCTTTTTGAGGAGATTGGCTCGATCTGGGACCGCGACCATGGCCACAAAACAAGATGGCGACCGGGCTAAGGTGAAGTCGACCCGTCGTGGCGCGGCCCATCAATCCAACAATATGGACCGCTACACCCTCCAGAAGGGATCTCCAGAGGCGCTGCGTAGATCCCCTACGGGCCCGACTGACGCTCCTGCTCTGCCCACGGACCTGACCCTCCGAGACGTCATGGGTGCCATCGCCGAGATGAAGGCCTCGGTGGACCAGCGCTTTGACACTCTGGCGCAGAAGATCGACTCGGTCCTCGTGGACGTGGGCCTCGTGAGAGCCGATCTCTCAAAAACAAATGACCGGGTCGATTCTTTGGCCCACTCTACCTCGGGCCTCACATCTGACGTGGCGGCCCTCCAACAGGAGGTGCGCAGGCTTGGCCAGGCGAGCGCCCTGATGCATCGTCGACTGGAGGATTCCGAGGGTCGGGCCCGGAGATATAACGTCCGCATTATCGGGGTGCCGGAGGGACGCGAGGCAGAGGCAGCGGATCTGTTTGTGGAGGACTTGGTCCTCACCCATCTCCAGCCTCGGGGGCTGAGTAAATTCTTTGCAGTGGAACGTGCCCACAGGGTCCCCGGGGGTAGGCCTAAGGCCGGAGCCCCTCCGAGGCCTCTCATCGCCCGGATTTTCAATTTTAGGGACAGGGACGCTATCCTGCAGACCTCCAGGCTACAAGGGCCGGTCAGACTTGACAATATGGATATCAATTTCTATCCTGACTTTACTCCGGCGGTCCAAAAGCAGCGACTGAGTTTTCTCGGTGTCAAACGTCGCCTACGGGACCTGAATCTCAAATATGCGATGCTTTTTCCGGCTAAGCTGAGGGTGGAGGTGGATGGCCGCACGCACTTTTTTGATCGTCCCGAGGCGGCCGGGGACTGGCTGGACACTCTGCCCGGAGATCGGGCCGGGGGGGTGGGGGGGGAGCGGTTGGTGGCGAGGGCCCGCCGGATCAGGACTGAGGGACTAATGGTAGGCCTTGCTCTGGACCGTGTTATTGTCACCATTGACTGTTAGGGTAAGTTCCCCTCCTGTGGAGGTCGTGTGGGGTCTCTTGGGGGATCTCCCTCCTCCTCTGGGGGACTAGTTAGTTTTCTTTCTATGGGGCGACAGGCACACTGCACTTTGGGGGGGCTGTTTGGGCTCATGCAGGGGTGCAGGGTGGGGGGAGTTCTGTTGGGATGGGTGGGTTGGGGTGGGGTGTGGTTCGTTTCTACCGCAAGGCAAACCCTTCATTGTATCGGAGTTTTTGAGATGCTCTCGGGGGGACAAATGATGGCTTCTGTATGTGATGGGGGGTAGGGACCTGACTTTGTTGTCCTGGAACGTTAACGGACTGGGTGATAGGATTAAGCGGGGTGTGGTCCTGCAATATCTGAAACGGATTTCGCCTGATGTGGTCTTTTTGCAGGAGACACACCTCATAGGTAACTCCTATTGTGCCCTGAATCGACGTGGCTATCGTTTGGTGGCCCACTCGGGCTTCACATCAGGCTCACGAGGGGTGGGCATTATGGTCAAGACCTCGCTCCCGCTAGAAATAGACGAGGTGCGCCATGATGAGAGGGGACGCTACACTGTCTTGGTGGGGAGAATGGAGGGCAAAGTAGTCGTCTTTGTCTCAGTGTACGTCCCACCGGGGTTACAGTCCACCACCTTTGCGGACCTGGGACGCCTCCTGCTTGACCTTCCGGGGGGGCTTCTGGTGGTTGGGGGGGACTTCAATGCGGTGGCTTCTGGGACTCTGGATCGCTATCCCCCTAGGGACCTCCCCCGGGCACAAGCGTGGCTGTCTGGCCTTTTGGACACGCTGGGATTGGTGGACTGTTGGCGTCTAAAGCATCCCACTCAGCTGCAATACACCTTCCATTCGGGGGCCCATGGTAGCCTTTCGCGGCTTGATTATGTCCTTGTCCCTGCGGCCTATGCCGGGAGAGTGGGGGAGGTGCGCCATCTGGCGCGGGGTATTTCAGATCATTCCCCACTCCTGTTGCACTTTGATGTCTTCCCGAGGGGGGAGGGCAGGGTAGCTCCAATCAATGCCTGGTACCTGCGCGACCCCACTATTCGTGCTGACTTGATTAAATCCTTGCAACGGTATTTTGAGGAGAATGTGGGGTCTGTCCCGTCGGCCATTTCCCTGTGGGAGGCTTTCAAGACAGTGCTTAGAGGGGAGGCCCTCTCCTTTATTTCCCATGCCCGGAGGCGCGCACAGGAGGAGGTGACCCGGGTGGAGGCCGAAATTACTGAACTGGAGGGTGATCTGGGGAGTGGGGTGACTGACGCTGCGCTGCACGTTCTACACCTTAAGCAGGCGGCCTATAGGTCCCTCGTCACGGAGGCGGCCAGGGGCCTCAGCAGAGAGCAACAGGGGCGATTGTATGATGTGGGTGATAAGGCTGGCAAGTTGATTGCGTGGTTGGATAAGAAGGAGAGAGCTAGTCGTGTGGTCCCGCTGATTGAAAGAATGGATGGTGTACGTGTTACTGAGCCGGAAGGCATTGTCTCTTGCTTCGCGGATTATTTCCGCGAGGTATATTCCCCGGTTTCTCCCTGCCCGGAGGAGGATTCCCATGCCCTGCTGCGTGACATCGCGCTGCCCTCCCTCTCAATGGAGGACAGGGAGTTGATGGATGCCGCCCCCACCTCGGACGAAATTGCCCTCGCCATCCGCTCGGTCGCTTCTGGCAAGGCCATGGGCCCGAACGGCATTCCTATCGAGTTGTATAAATTGCGACCGGACGTACTGGCACCCCACCTCCGCGCAATGTTCCTTGCGGCCCACTCGCGGGGCTCCCTCCCGCCGGACCAGCGTCTGGCTACCATTGTGGTTATCCACAAGGAGGGCAGACCGCGGGACCGGGTTACATCCTACCGGCCCATCTCGCTCTTGAACGCGGAGCCTAAAATCCTCGCCAAGGTGCTCGCCAACCGGCTGGTCGGCGTGGTGGGCGATTTGGTCCACCAAGACCAGTCCGGCTTTATTCCCCATCGCAATACGGCCCTTAATCTGCGGCGCTTGCACGGAGTGCTCGCGCGTGTTCCGTTCGTGCGGGAGCCGGCCATCTTGGCGTCCCTGGACGCCACCATGGCGTTCGACACGCTCGAATGGCCCTACATCTGGGCGATGTTGGCGAAATTTGGATTTGGCCCGGGATTCATCAGTTGGGTCAAATTGTTGTACTCGGACCCATTGGCACAGGTGGTGGTGAATGGTCGAGTCTCGGCCCATTCGTGCTGGGACGGGGCACGCGACAGGGTTGTCCCCTGTCGCCGCTCCTTTTTGCACTGGCCTTGGAACCCCTGGCGGAGTGGCTGCGGTGGCACCCTTCTATCCGAGGTCTCCGTTGGACCCCCGAGTATGAGGACCGCGTGTCCCTCTACGCTGACGATATCCTTTTGTACTTAGCCTCCCCGCGCAAATCACTGATTGTCCTGGTCGATGTTCTGCGCTCCTTTGGCCGTAATTCAGGCCTTGTCATCAACTGGGCTAAATCCTGTGTCTATGTGCTTTCCGGGGAGGCTCCTGTCCTCCCTCGGGGTTGTCCGATCCAGATTGCCTCGCAGGGATTTCGATACCTGGGGGTCTATATTACGCTGGACCCGGTGGCCCGCTACGAGCGAAACTTGCTTCCCCCCCTCCAGCGCTTTAAGGAGGACGTCGCGCGCTGGCGGCGCTTGCCGCTTTCGCCGCTCGGCCGGGCGGCATTGTTCAAGATGATGTCATTGCCGCGCTTTTTGTACGCTCTCCAGAACACTATGGACTTGGTCCCGGCGCGCTACTTCCGTGAGGTGGAAAGCTTACAGCGCCGTCTGTTTTGGGACGGGAGGCCGCGTATAGCCCTGGCAAAATTGACGCTCCCGTGGTACGACGGAGGGATTGCCCTCCCGGATATTAAGCGGTATTACTGAGCCTCCCAGTTAGCTGCAATTAATCACGGCTTCTATGGGCCCGCCCTAAACCTGGCATTTGAAATGGACAAAATGCTCCTGCCCGGTGGCGACTACAATCGAGCGCTCTACACTAGCGTGCCCGATTCCCGCTTGACGGGACCCACGCGTGTCATGGTGCGAGTATGGCACGCGGCTAATGCAGCTATGGGATGGAAGGACCGTTTGACCCGGGCGTCACCGTTGTATGCGTCGGAGAGGCTTGGCTCTTTGTGGACCTCGAAGGGCTTCGAGAGGTGGGACATGATAGGCATCAGTACAGTGGGAGATCTCTGGACGAGGGGAGGATTCAAAACATTCGAGACGCTGCAGGCGGAGTTTCAGCTGCAGGGCAGCGAATACTTTCGCTACCTGCAGGTCCGTCACGCACTGGGTTCCGTCTTCCCAGACGTGGCCTCCATCCCGGAGTCCTCCCCCCTGGAGGATAGAGTGCTAGATGGCCACGTTCCGGACAGCACGATCTCCCTCATTTACAAGAAATTGATAAATGACCGCTCGGGCTTACTGACTGGCCTCCGCGAGGCTTGGGTTGCCGATGGGCTGGAGTTGGACGACAAGGACTGGATTTCCGCAGTGGCCTCTCCGAAGGAGGTGGCCATCCCGGCTCGCCTTCGCTTCGTCCAGCTTAAGATACTCCACCGGGTGTATATGACGGGGCCAAGGCTTCTGCGTATGGGCTATGCCGAGGATGGATTGTGTAAGCGTGGGTGTGGTGCTTTGGCGACCTTTCTGCACATTCTGTGGGAATGTCCGAGGGTGGAGCGATTCTGGCGTGGTGTGCATGAGGTCCAGCGAGCGGTTACACATGTCGCGCTGTTGCCTAAAGCGAGGAGATGCCTGCTGAATGTGTGGGAACCGACTGATTACTCGGTTCCGCAGACGCGATGGGTGACTCTGGGATATATGATAGCTAAACGTGACATTGCTCAGCTGTGGGGATCCCAGAGGCCCCCGGCGGTGTCGGCCTGGAAAGAACACATGGATTGGTGCATGTTCCGAGAAAAGGTGGTGTATGTGGCGCGGGGTAAGCCTGGGGCATGGGTGAAGATATGGGGCCCCTGGAACGCCTACCGCGGGGGTATTTGCGAGCCGCCGTTGTTGCCTCCCGCTTCACCAGCTCCATCCCCATAGTTGACCCCCTCCCTCAGCCCTGGGCACATTGTTCTCCCAGTCCCGGATCTGTTTCCCTCCCCCTCTCTGGATTTCTTTGGATGGTTGGGGTCCCCCACTTGAGGAGCACGTGTCGTCATTTTCGATTGCGGGTTGCCTTGCGGGTGTGGTTTTATGTTGTTGTGTTGTATAAAACGAAACCGTATTGTGGGTTCAGAGTTATGTGGCCCACGTTGTTGATACCTCCTGCTTTATCGTCTATGCAAAGCCAAGTGCCTCATTGTATGTATGTCATTTGCTTCTGTCACTTTAGCGGCCGGCCGGAAGGTTGTAGGCCCATACCTGTATATATTTGAGATTGCAATAAACGGTTTCAAAAAAAAAAAAAAAAAAAAAAAACAATGGAAAATATGGAGTGATTGGTTCTGAAGGATGTCTGGTGAAACAAAGGAAAGGAAATTTAATTAATCACAGGAAACTGAGTTGCGACACTGCTGACAAAAGGGAATTTTACTATTTAGCCCTTTTGCAAATGTTCAAACCATGGCGTTCTGAAGTGGAATTACTTGGAGATTTTCCCAGCTATGAAGATTCATTTAATGCTTGTAAAGATAGCATACAATGCAGTGCTTTAGCAAATTATGTGAAAATGTTGAATGACGAAATTGATCAAGAAGCTACAATTGCAGCTGCGATTGCTAGAGACAGTTCTCAAGACAGTCAAAGTTCTGCTGCACTGAGTCAAGATCCACTAGGACAACCAATTGTTGAAAATGAAGCAGCGATTGCCATGAAGGAGGTGGAAACAGCAATGTATCAAGCACAAGAAGATGCAATACAGTCAGGAAACTTGGAAGAGCAACTAAATGTTGAACAGAAACAAATATATCAGCAAGTGAAAGAGCAGATTGACCATGGATTACTTCATGAAAAGAGAGTGTGCTCATGTACATCATTTCAACCTATCCAAATGTATGTGAGTGGTCAAGCTGGAACAGGAAAGAGTTTCTTAATTAAAGTAATTACAAGTTATCTGCAAAAAACAACTGAGTCGCATTTGTCTTGTGTTGTCACTGCTCCAACTGGGTTGGCAGTACATAACATTAAAGGAATTACTTTACATCGTTTACTAATGCTGCCAGTAGAGCATGAGAACAAATTGGAATACCACAAGCTATCTGGAGAAGCTTGTTGTGAAGTTTCAAGAGTGCTGAAGAAAATGAAACTTCTCATTATTGATGAGGTGAGCATGGTTTCAAACTTGATGCTTGCCTTTGTGCATTTAAGAATGCAGCAAATTCTTAAAACAGAGTATGACGTGTTATTTGGAGGAAAACACGTCATAGTTTCTGGAGATCTACTGCAACTGACACCGGTAAAAGGACAACCGGTATTTAAAGCACTTGCCTATGAAGATACTAGAAAGTCTCTTGGCAGTGTTGGTAATGTGAACATTTGGAGTAATTTTGAATACAAAGAACTGACAACAAATATGCGACAGGCAAATGATTCTGAATATGGAAGTATTCTTCAAGATATAAGAATTGGAATTCTTTCAAAAAAAGGGAAAGAAGCTTTGGAGAGTCGATTACTTTGCAATGTCTTTCCAAATGAAAATGAAGTTGCTGCAAAAGTGTACGTGGAAATTGCTAAAAATAAGTCAGTGATTTGCTTAATGGCAACACTGCATGAGTGTTCAATATTCAACGAAGAATTATTAAAATTGGAAAATGAAGAAATTGTCAAAATGGAAGCCATTGATAAAATACTACATGAAGGAATCACTATTATTTTAACGGGTAAGTTGAGATCAAAACTAGATTGTTTAGAAAAAAAAATATCTAAAACTGCTGGTTTGGAAAAGACACTGTATGTGTGTGTAAACTGTCGGGAAATTTTAAGGCGTAATTTGGATTTGGAAAAAAGTTTAGTTAATGGTGCAATGGGCAAAGTAGTGGATTTTGTGAATTATCAGAAAAAAGAAGGAATTTAATTTTTAAAAATTAAATTTGATCAGATTGATGAAGTTAAAGAAATTGGTTGTTGTTCAGTTCGTTTTTTGCTTGTTAAAGATTTATATGTCCGTAGGAAACAATTTCCATTTTCTCTGGCATATGAAGTGACTATTCATAAATCTCAAGGATTAAGTGTAGACAGTGCATTGGTGAACATTGGATCTACTGTATTTAAAGAGGGTATGGCATATGTTGCTTTGTCGCGAGTCAGAACATTATCTGGTTTGTTTTTGATTGATTTTGATGAAACAAAGGTTACTGCAGATGCAAACTGTGTAAAAGAGTATAATAGGTTAAGAAGGGTGTGTGCTCTAAATTTAGGTCAATATCCTGTATTTGAAAAGCGTGTGGTTGGTCGAAAAAGAAGGTCTGAGAATATCTGTTCTGAAGGTATCAAGAAAAGAAAAGAACAAGATAATGTTGTGATTGCAGGTAAAAAGAAATTGGACACTGTTGAAGAGATTGTTGGTTATCAGTTTGAAAATAGTTCTGGTGTCAACTGCTATTCTAATGTAGTGTTCAATGTTGTTTTTTATCTGGAAGATTTGCAAGAACAAATTATGCAGAATCGGGAAAAAAGATTTTGTTCTCTGTTGCATTCTGTTTATGAAAAATTGACAACAGATAGAAGTAGAATACAATGTTTCAGATGTTCGTAATCTTTTGGATGTGTGTTCTGGTTCTACACAATTTACACAAAATATCCAACAAGATGCTCAGGACTTTTTAATGTATATGCTTACAATTTTTGAAAATATTTTTGGCCTTTCTTACAAATGGGAACATTATTGTGAAAATTGCATGTATACATGTTGCACCAATGTAGACACTGAGAGATTTCTGTATTTAACATTACCAGACTGTAAATCAGTGGCTTTCAATAAATTAGTGAAAGGTGCAATTCAAAACATGGAGTGTAGCCAATGTAAATCAGAAATGTTATCCACATTATTGTTAAGAAAATATGGAAAATACATAATTTTAATGATGCAACGTTGTACAGCTGATGGAAGAAAATTGGATACTTTAATAAAACAATTTGTAGCAGCACAAATATCAATATCAGGAAGGACTTTTGTAGCAATTGCAATAATTTTCCATGATGGTCCTCCACCACATCTGGACATTACACTGCCTATCTAAAATGTGACAAAGGCTGGACACTTTGTAATGATGCCCAGTTGGTTTTCAAACAACGTTTGCCTAGGGAATTACAAAATTCCTACCTAATATTTTTGAAGCCAAAGTTTTAGGAAGCTAATTCACTCTCTGAGGAATTTATTATTATAATTTAATGGAACTACCATTGGGCAGTTTACATAAGGAAGAAGTGCAAAAATACCATTTGGCCTCAAGGAAAGGTATATTTTTGAATTATGGACTTTTTGGTGGTCATTTATTCGGTGATTATTTTAATGTGGCAACATTTACAGTTTTTATAAGTTAAAGTTATAAAATTTTGTAATCTGTAAGCATTTCATATATGTATGATATGTATTTTCTGGTATTTTACTGAGAATAGTATGTTGGTTTTTTTTAACAATCTTTCTGATTGTTTTTTTTTTTGCCCGCTGTGAAGTGATGAGTACCATTGAAATCACTATTTCGAGTGAAATTCAATATATTCTGAGAACAGCAAAAAAGGCAAACAAATTACTTTGTGGAAATTATGTTGTGTTGTAAAAAATGTATTATTATATGTTATAATTTTTATTTTATTTTATTTCACAGATCCAAATTTTAAAATGAGCAATTTTTAAGAATTTATATTTGAATGAAAAATAGGCAAAAATGAATAACATTTTTTATTCCGATTACTGTGAAGGTAAGTTTAACTAAGTCTCAATATGCAGAATGAAGAGGCCTGCAAGAATCTACAAAGTTGAAACACATTTCTAAAAACACTTTTTTTATGTAGTTTTGAAATCTGACCATAATCAGATATCAAGTGACCTGCAAAAAAAGAGATTTGAGGGGATCATAATATTTCATCTTTTTAGCTGTTGAAGGACCGCAATCATTTCAATCATTCTTCTTTGAACATCATTGCAGTCAAAATTCTGTGCTTACCTTCTATCATTCGCAAGGAAATTTAAAAACGGAAATATGTCACTTTTTGTAACATAGTTATTGTGTAAGATACTCTTTCATATTTTCAAAGAGAGGAAAAGGCACTCTGTGCACTTTTTATACTCCATGAAAATATAACCTCATCATGCAGACCACTTTCGGTTGAAAGGGTGTTCTATAAGTGTTGTTGTGCATGATTGCACTTAATACTCATGGAACAAGACACATGTCTAGATTTATTAGAAATCGTAAATCTCGATATGTGTGTGAATGGTGCACCATTCTACAATTGGTGTTGGTAAGCACAACAAAGAGAATTGTTTTAATTTCTCCACATTTTTATATCTTCAATGCATGCTGAAATGTTCAGCATACATTGAAGGAGAAAAATGCATTTTCTCATTGTTTTTGTACAGGAAGGTGTGTCTTCCTGTAGAAAAACAAACAGCACATGACACAGATATCCTTGCACTATTGTGCAAGGGTGCTTGTGTCACCACATGGCTGCAGTTTAAGCAGCCGTGCAGAGAGAAGCATAGATTTGCAACATATTTATGTACATATGTTGCATCCCTGTGCTTCGGAAGTACTACAGCACACTGCAGTTAAAGAGGTTACTGTGTGATGCTGCAGCACTTCCTTATAGTTCTGCACTTATACATTCACTATACGCTACTAATGCATTCATTCAGTCAATTACGTACTACACATACATTCATCTAAACTTTCACACACTAACAAAGAAATTTAGCTCTTTTTTTAAACCAGGAAAGTTAGTTCATTTTAAAAACCTTTGAAATTCACTGATAAAACCATAGGTTTCATGCACGTTATAGTTAGGAATTGGCATTTAAAAAACCTTTGAAATTCACTGAAAAAACCAAAGGTTTCAGGGGCGTTATAGTTAGGAATTGGCATTTAAAAAACCTTAGAAATTCACTGAAAAAACCATAGGTTTCAGGGGCGTTATAGTTAGCTGGACATTTCCCTCGTACAAAACCCTAGAAATTCCCCTGTTATAGTTAGTTCAGCTAACTATAACTCGCGCCCCCGCAATGCACTGCTGATGACATCACATATTACATCACTCATGACATGGTCAGTGACATCACTGATGACTTCACTGATGACATCTGAAATGACATCACTGATGACGTCATCCATGTGATAAATTACCGCATCTTCTCACACCCTAATATAACCTTTGATACACCGACTCCAAATTTCAGACTTCCATTCTCAAAACCATAGATACTCCAATACCAATACCTACATACCCACTTATTAACTCTTAGGTCTACATACACTTCCACTCATTCACCTGTACAGTCACTCATACTTACAGTCACTCCATACAAGACTATCATATGCATTTATACACCTATATAGACACTCACACACCACCAATCATCCATAGAGGTACTCTCACACCTAGTCAGTCATGCAAATAATCACACTCCCATTTACTCACCTATGCAGTTAAACACACTCAAGTTCACTTACTCATAAAAATAGTACCACATTCTTACGCTCTTATACAATCATTGATACAAGCACACACTCATCCATACAGTCATTCTCACAATCACACACTCTCACATATACCCACTTATATACTCTTACACGCATATATACTGCCTTTCACATATGTAGTTAGTCACAAATGTACCACTGAGATATACATTCAATCCCTAACACACCCATACATACACTCACTCAACCATACAGTTCATCACAGATGCACTCTTAAAACCATGCACCCACTGAATCACCCACTCACACATCTAGTCACAGAGTCACACACACCCTACCCACACAAACACTCAGGCACCCATACAGATACTCAGACAACCAATCAATAACCCATATAAACACTCATATAGCTATTCACAAAACCATGCAGCCACTTATACACCAACATACAGACACATACAGACATTCACACAGTTTAATCACTAGTCTGCAGTAAGATACATTTAATAACTCACTTATAGAGTCAGTTATGCACAAAGAAAATCATCCATTCACACACTTGTACACCCACTTATTCTTCAACAGGCCTTTCCCTATATATTTTAAACATATTAAAACTGTTCAGAAACACATACTCAATGGATGATGTCATCAGTGATGTCATTTGAGATGTCATCAGTGATGTCATCAGTGATGTCACTGACCATGTCATGAGTGATGTAATATGTGACGTCATCAGCTGTGCATTGCGGGGCGCGAGTTATAGTTAGCTGAACTAACTATAACAGGGGAATTTCTAGGGTTTTGTATGAGGGAAATGTCCAGCTAACTATAACGCCCCTGAAACCTATGGTTTTTTTTAGTGAATTTCTAAGGTTTTTTAAATTCCAATTCCTAACTATAACGCCCCTGAAACCTTTGGTTTTTTCAGTGAATCTATATATATATATATACACACACACAAAGTCTTATATATTTGTTTTAGAGGAATGATACTGTTTGAAGTTTATATTTATTCTATGAGGCGTCCTGGGTCCTAGGTACCCAGGTGTGGGCGTCGGTATGATCAGTGTGCCTTTGCTTGCCCCGTTGCCTAATTATATATACCCTAGATATATTGACTACAATGCAAAATAAAGACATTAATCCGCACAGCCATTTCATTACATATTAAAGAATAATCTCAACTATACCAAATATTAATATCATATTTGTATACCAAATTCTTCGTTTGCCATCCCCAACCCCTTTCTTTGTTATGGCTCCAAGCTTTAGCTAAATCCTTTACATTTTTTTTTCTCTTATTTGCCATTGTTTTGTTTTGCTTTCTCCGATATTTCCCTCAGATACGCCTCTGCCTGGATTTCACTTGAAAAACTTTGCATTGTTCCCCTGAAGATAATTTTTAAGCGAGCCGGATTTTGCAAATATACTGAAGCTCCAATTTGTTCAAAGGGGGTAAAAAGTTGTCTCATTCGCCATCGGCGTTCGACAGTTGCATGTGCAAAATCTGGTCTAACAAAAAACATAAAGCCCTTGTATTCTTTTTTACTAGTAGGCCTTGCTAAATCGTATATAGTTTGACGCAGTGTGAAATTGCCAAAATTGACTAACATAGCCCTCGGATATTGAGGCGGATTGTCAGAACGTTTGGATAAAGTAAGAGGAAATCTATGGGCTCGTTGAATTTCTCTGTCTATATCCCATGAGCTGAGTTCTGGAAATACAGATTTAAGAAGATTGACCACGAAGCCCCTACAATCAGTTCCTTCTGCGCCCTCAGGAATCCCTAAAAAGCGTAAATTATTTCTCCGTGCTCGATTTTCGTGATCTTCAACCTTGACCATTAGATCTTTTAATATGTCATCTTGTTCCTTTGTCTGGGATTTAAGCTTGCCCACATCAGCTTCTAAGTTATCTGTACGTACTTCAGCACAGCTCATTCTATCAGAGATCTCCGAACAGGTATTCCCCACTTTGTTGATAGCCCCCTCTAGTTTTTGAATAGCCAGATGATTCCGATGGCTTTTTTTTTTTGCATCTTTGTGAAGGATTTTAGTTGAGTTGAGGACTTCCCTCAGCGAGGGCTCTGTTGCTGTTCCCGAGCCACTGCCATATTTCTTTCGCATTTGCCCCCCTTCTTCTTCAGGTTTACTCATGATGGTCTGCTTCCGTTCAGATGCGGCTTTTGATGTTGAGTGGGGGCTCTTGCGAGTCGATTTAGCTCTGCTTGAGGTATGCTCCGTATTGCTTCCGGGATCTGTTGTTTCCTCTTGTTTCTAGTTCTTTTCTTTTCAATCTTTTTTCTGGGCGTTATATCTTGTCCTGATTCATTCATATTTTTAAGATCCATGAAGTCTGATGCCACCGGGCTTAGTCCTTCAGATTTAGAGTCCTCGCTAGCTTCGCTCTCCTCGCTTGGCTCGCTGGAAATGGAGACACCTGTTTCGTACAAATCCGAGTCTGACTCTTCGGAACTTGCGTCGTTAGCTAGAGTGGGATTTACTCCCGAGGGGTGTATTTGTAGCTCTAAAGGAGCATGGGCGTGGTTCTCTCTATCTGCCTTGCGTTTAAGGCATCTCTCGTTATGATCCAGTGTGCTTGTGCCAGCTCTATAACCTTCAGCATCAGGGCATGTATCCACATTTGGATTTTGACTGGGACCCGTAGTGAATTTGTCCCCTGCAGCTCGCGATTCCAAGTGCGCAGCCAAGTCTACACCGTCATAGACACCCTCTTGCTTGTCTAGATATGGCTTTAAGTTCTGTAATTTCTCATTATTAGAACCAATACTTAGCCCGTCCTTGGTGAGAGGGCTAAATAAATTGTCTATCCTAAGCTGTGAGTCTATTGATTGACCAGATGATTTGGCCGCAGCCTTCAAGTTTTTGATAGTTTGCATCCTTTTTGCCTTTTTCTCTAGTAGCGCATCTTCTGTTTCCTTTCCCAGCTCTTTCTCCTTCCCTTTTCTTTTCCCTTGATCCTTGTCTTTATTTACATTCTTATCTGCGTCACTATTTTTAGTTTTTATGTCTTGTTTTTTAGTTGTTACTTTGCCATCTTGTTTCCCCTCGTGGTTTTCCTTTGCCCGGGACCCCCTAGTTTCTGGTCTTCTTTGCAAGTCTTTTGCCATCTGCGGGCATTGTTGGTTTCTCGTACCTTTAATAATTCCCTGGCTTTCTGCCCGCTCTAATTTCTCCGACTTCTTTTCCAGGCTTTCTGGCATTGCCGTGTCCTCCATGTCCACAGACCGAGTCAGTTGTAGAATATCTATGGCTTGTAACGAAAGACTTGTATTTTGGGGGCTTGTAGATTTAAGGGGGCCTGAATGTCTAGTACAGCTTTTTCTTGGATAGTTTCCAATGTCAATAGATCGTTTGCCAGATCCTCTTTGTCTTTCCCGGAGCTCATGATGTCGGCCATACCCGATGCCCGTACTAATCTAAAGGTCTGTGGGAGTGGCAGTAGTATTGTCAATGAATTTAAATGCCTTGGCTTCGATGTTAGTTGATTAGCGGCTACTGATATATTAGCACGTGTTCCTTTAATTCCTTTGGATCCTTTGGCTCCACAGACTATCTTGACTGTTAATCTTTTATTAGTCGCGAAGGGACCTGTTTTTTTGAGATATTTCAGGTATATAAAGTGAAAGTCTTGTTGGCTAGTATTAGTTCGGTCATGTGCATTACCAGAACGTGGCCCCCCGGCAGCCCTCTAGCATCTCTTACTCTTACTTGCTCAAACCCAGACTAGGACTCTAGCTAGGTTCGAGACTAGATCATGCCAGGCCAGGTTCAGGTTTCGGATTCAAATCAGGTCCAGGTATATATAGATATAAATGTATTTATAATAGCAGTATAATAACAGTGTTATTCAATTATAGTCCAGTCCAGTTCAGTTCAACTCGAATCAGTTTCCTTTATAAACTTCCTGCCCCAGATTTTCCAACTCAGTTCCAAGTTTTCCCCTGGCTTAATTCTTTTTTTTTTTTTCTCTTTTCTCTTTTCTCTTTTCTCCTCTTTATCTTTTCCTTCTCTTTCTTTTTCTTTTCTTTTCTTTTATCTTCGTTCGATAGGTTTTTTAGTCTCTTATCCAGCACGATCTAGTAGTTCTACTACTACTTTTGCCAAATCTTGACTGACAAGCCAACCGACCAATGACATTGACGAATAGCGTGCAAACGTGCTACCTTGAGCGCATCCTACGATGTTCACCGATGATATGTTAATCAATCAGTCAAGCAGCAGGCAGCAGACTGACAGGCTGCAAGCAGATCGACAGAGCCAGCGAGAGAAAGGCTTCTGCGCTAGAGTTTTTTTTTTTTTGCTGTGGTAAGTGAGAGCAGGTTTAAGCTGTAATCGTGAGCTGTGAATGCGATGCTGTAATTGTAGCGCATTAAAGGGGTCACGTCCCAGTTACAGTTATATTCCAAATCTCCCCAGCGCTGATCTCAACTTCGAGTGCTCTGATTGCTCAGTTTCGAATCTCCGGGGGCTTATAACATTTTGTTTTTCCCCCTTTGTTTTCCCTGGGGGCTTAAAGGACTTGAGGGTGACGAATGCTTTTAATTTTTCTGATCACGCACCATATTTCGAGTGCTTAGCCAGCAACGTCAAATCATAAGTCTGTCACAAGTAACAAGTCATGATTATACTTTCAATCACGCGCAGCAGACATCACTAAAGCAATACTCACAGTCTTTCTATGTCCTGCCGTGTCAGCCCCAGTCGCATCAGTTACATCCATTACAGCAATTGTTGCCGCTTTCTTATCCCCGGGTCACGGTATGCGGTCCTTGGCGTTCTAAATGACCCCCTATCTCTCCTTTCTCCTCTCCTTTTCTTTTACTGCAACCGCAGCTCTCACTTCTTTTTCCACGGGTCCGGTCTTCTCCTCACCTCGCCTCAGCTCAGCTTGCCTCAGCTTACCATAAGCGCTGGCATGAATTAAACTTGAAATCTTTAATTTTCGCAGGCTCCAGTTTCTTGTTTTTCCTTGTTTTTCCTTTAATGCACCAGTTCAGACTCAAATGGTGTTTTTTAGGAATTTGCCGCCCTGAAGCAAGGTGACTAGCACCACTGAAATCACACACTGCTGTCACCGCCTCCGTCTCCGCCGATCATCCTCTCTTGTATTTCCCTAATTAACTTTTTCGGGAATAGCACGATCATCTGGCTGACACGGACATAATGTAGTCTCAGCTCCGTCCGTTCAGCTCCGATCTAATCCAGTCATACCGTAGTCCGAATCATGTAGACTGCAGGCCACGGAGCAAGCTTTTCAAGCGTCCTCTCACACTGACGCCATCTTGCCTCTCCTCAGTTTAAGATGGACCCAGGACGCCTCATAGGGTGGTAAGTGGGGGTGGGGGGGTGAGCAACCAGGTGGAAGGGAGGGAAGGGAGGGAAGGGTTGGGATGGGGGGAAGACCAAGAGAAGATAATCAGTGAAGGGAGTACCTTTAGTATATCAAAAGAAATAAATTTGTTAGTAGGATTTAAATTGCTGATCAAGGGTCAGGGAGGAAGAGTATGGCGGGAAAAAAAAAACTATTATTCTTACACGTTATAAGATTTATCATATAGATGGCTAGATTACGAATTGTATCCCTAAATATTTGCGGGCTCAATGATCTAAAAAAGAGACAAATTGTAGCAGAAGGTCTCCAAGCCATGGAAGCTAATATAGTTTGCTTACAAGAGACCCATATAGAGAGAGGCCAACAACATCTGTTGAAATCCTTGGGGTTTCAACTTATAGATGCATCCACTCAGGGAACTCGTACGAAGGGAGTGGCCATTCTAGCTAAAGGAGGGGGCTTACAATTTAGTCGATCACTTGCAGACAAGCTTGGGAGATGGGCGATTACTGAGTGCTGCTATAATAGTGGTCAGAATACGGTTACCCTTTGTACAGCTTATGGGAATCTAGGAGATGACCCTGATACCATTCTAAGCATTTCTAATGAATTAGTATATTGGCCCTTGCCTCTTATTGTGTGTGGCGATCTAAACCTTCACCTACCTGGAGATTGGACCACTGATCCTTTATTTAACTATCAAGGGAGAAAACCTAAAGTCTTTAGAGCATTTAAAGACTTGTGCGAACGACATGGCCTGTTGGATGGATGGCAACTGGGGCACCCTAGAGACCAAGGATATACTTTCTTTTCCCATCCCCATTCTCATCACGCCCGTCTAGACTATATCCTTTTGTTGAATTCCATTAGGGATGGGTGCACTATGAAGAAGCATCCAAGGGTATTATCCGACCATAACCCTCTAGAACTGAATATTGCATGTAGTAATATTATTCGTACTAGAAACCTTTGGACATTTGAAAGAGCCTTTTTAAAAAAGGAGGAGTACCGTACTCTTATGAGAGAGTGGCTACCATCTTTTTTAGAAATAAACATGGGTAGTGCTCCTGTCGAGATAGTTTGGGATGCAATGAAATCTGGCATCAGAGGGGAGACTTTGCAATTCTCAGTACGCACTAACAGGAAAGGTAGAGAACAACTAGCCTCTTTATATCAGAATCTGAATAAAGCTGAAGCAGATTTGATAATAGCTTTACAAACAGGTCTGGGTTCTGAAGGACTAGCGAAAGTTGTAATCGCTGGAAATAAGATATCTGATATATTTACGGAAAAAGCAATCACTAAAGCTATGATATACAAAGAAAAAACGTATGAACTCAGCGAGAAAGTAGGGCACCAGCTGGCTGTTCGTACAAGGGAGGAGATGACGGGAAATATGATAAAAGCTATTAATGATAGGAATGGTGAATTGAGATCAGAAGAACACGATATTAGAATTGCTTTTCAAATGTTTTATCAAAAATTGTATGAGGAACAGCTAGGAGGGCAAGCTAGGAGGGCAAGAGGATGCTAGAGACTATCTGGATAAAGAGCTCGCCGAACACCTCGAACAAGAAGATAAGGATTTACTGGACTCTCCCATTTGTTGGGAGGACATTTTATGATCTATGAAATCCTTGACCGCTGGCAAAGCAGCAGGTGTAGACGGAATCCCTACAGAGTTTTTCCTTGAATTTGCAGAACAACTAAAAATTGTCATGCTACAACTGTTTAAGTCTATAGTTCAGGGAGAAAACCCTCCACCGTCTTGGTCTTTAGCAAAAATAATGATCTTCCTGAAGAAAAACAAAAATCCGTTGGAAATGGGCTCGTACCGCCCAATAACCTTAATCAATGGTGACTCAAAAATGTATTCCAAACTCCTTGCAGGGCGATTAGCACCTGTAATCCATAAAATTGTATCAGTCCGACAACACGGATTTATCCCCGGCAGATCAACAAGCGATCATATACAGAGAGTTATCTCCTTGTTTGACTATGCAGAAACTACAGGAGACCCTATGGCCCTCATTCTTCTGGATGCAGAAAAGGCGTTTGATAGGGTCTCCTGGAAGTTTTTATGGGCAGCAATGTCAGATCGGGGATTAACGAAGGGATTTATTAAAGCTATCCAAGGACTATATGTTAACCCAAGGGCCAACGTCGTGATAAACGGAAATATGTCCGAGAATTTCATGATTACGAGGGGAACTAGACAGGGGTGTCCCTGCTCGCCCCTCTTAATCACGATATATATTGACCAATTTATACGTAAACTTGATAACCATCCTTATGTGCCATCTATTACGATCAACAACTATGAAATTAAAGTCCTAGTTTACGCTGACGATATTGCTCTAGTCACCACCAATCCCAAGGTGGCAATCAATATGGTTGAGAAGGAAGCAACACGTTTCGGCAAAACATCTGGTTATAAACTTAATACGGGGAAAACTCAAATAATCATTAATGACAAAGTGGAGATGGAAGACGATAGAATTGTGGAACACGCTATTTATTTAGGTGTCAATATAAGCGCCAAGGTAGATAAAATTGTACAGATAAATCTTGACCCACTAATAGTGCGCACTAGAGAAGATCTAATTAGATTGGATAATCTACACTTAACTATTGGTGGCAGATGCAATTTGATTAAAATGCTGATTCTACCTAAATTTTTATATTTTTTCAGAACAATTTGTCTTGAGTTCTCCCCGTATCACTTTAAAAACATCGAATCCTTGTTTGCCAGATTTATTTGGGGATTTAAGAAACCACGAAGGGCACTAAAATGGATTATGTTACCAAAAGAAAGAGGTGGGTTAGCGTTGCCTAACTTTAGGATCTATTATTGGGCAACAGTGGCCAAATATTGTATAAACCTGATAGCTATTGAGCCGAGTTATTGCGAGATCCCGACTCCACAGGAAATGGTATTAGGAAATAGAAGTAAAGGGTGTTTATGGAGACATATGAATGATAATTTTTTAAAGAAAACTAAACACAAGACTATTCAGGGAATTTGGAAAGCTTGGAGTAATATCCGTAAATTTCTACGGCTGGGACGCTTTTCATGTTATACTCCAATTAGTGGCAATTTTGATCTTTCTGAGTTATTTCATGATGGCTATATGTCCAGGTGGGTTAGGGTAGGGATTTCCCAACTTGGTTGCTTCTATATTGAAAATTGATTGAAAAGCTTTTCAGAACTCTGCAATGAGTATAACGTTAGCAATAGGGATTTTTTAAAATATTTACAAGTCAGGGATTTCTTGTCAAAGAAAATGGGGGGGCGCTGTAATTTTCAAAATATCATATTAATAGATAAATTATGCTTGGAAACTACTCCTAGAATCGGGGAAATATATAAGGACCTTATTAGTAGCCTTCCGGCCGATCTTGATAAACATCTTACTAGATGGCAGACTAACCTATTCGTACAGCGAGTAATACCGGAGCGAGCGTTAGAAGTTGCACAAACATTGCTAATGTCAATCAAATTACAAGCACAATTTTATAAAACATTTTTTGCTTTGTACTACACACCATATAAAATGGGCAAATGGGCAATTGGTTCGGGAACCGCTTGTCCACGCTGTTTATTGGCGGCAGCTAACGATATTCACATGTTCGCCACGTGCCCATCACTTACTAATTTTAGGATAGAAATATCTAATTTCATTTCTGATTTATTTCAGGAAGAAATTACTATCTCTAGTGAAGAAATGATCCTAGGAGTGGCTGCAACCGAGCGCCCATTACAACAACAGGGGCTGATATTTGTAGCAATGGCGGTTCTTAGATTGTGTATAGCTACCGCATGGCTTGATCCCCAACCGCCATCTTTCACACAATGGAGGGCTAGATTACTTGCCATATGTAGTGTGGAGGTGGCAATTTACAAGAACAAGGGATGTAAGAAAAAACAAAGGATAGAAGAACACTGCCAAGGGTAATATATATTTAAGGGATTAATCCTGAGGTGAATGTGGATGTTTAAATTTCTGCTGCTCCGCTCCTTAGTTTTCTTTTTCTCTTTGTCTTTTTTGGGCCACCAAATCTACACGTTGTGAGATACTACTTCTTTAATGAATATACTAAAGGTGATTTATTCGAAGGTGCTTCTGACCTTGGTCTCTGTGGGGGAGGGGGGATTGAAATGCATTGTATTAAAATGACAAATGTCAATAAAAACTATTTAAAAAAAAAAAAAAAATGAAGTTTATATTTATTATGAGTGATATATGTGCTACCAGAACTAGGCGTTCTAGAGGTTTAGCCATGATCTTTAGCAACTCTCTTCAATTCAGCTGTTTTGAGGTGGGCAACTTGAAGGGGGCCGAGAGTCTAGGCTTCTATTTTAAAATTAGCCCACCTCAGTCCTATGCCAGGTGTTTAATCTGTTGCCCGCCTGGTTCACGGTCCAACTTTATGGACACTCTTGGTGAGGCTCTATCGCCTTTACTGGTTCAATATGCGAATTTACCTTGCTAGGAGATTTTAACTGCCACTTAGAAGATGTGGATATTTCCAATGGAATTAGCCCCAGATAGACTAACAATCCTAGGCCTTTCTCAACAAGTGGTAGCACCTACTCATTCAGCTGAGCATACCTTGGATGGGATCTGTACCAACTTTCCTCTATTGGTCTCAGAGGAACCAGTAATTTAATCATGGTCATATCATAGCCTGGTTCCTTTCATGCTGATGACAGATATTAGTGGCCTACCCAACTTTCAATCTGACCACAGTCCTCCTAACCTTCGTAAATGGGGTAAAATGACAAACCCTGATCTTACTACCCAACTGACCGGGACCTCCCCTCCCTTAATGGGAAGGCTTTCGGACAATCTCAATCTGTTCAACCAGTGGATTATGAATAAGGCTCCCTGTTTTCCGTTTTTACAGATTTTTACAGATAAATTCAGACAGAAAACAATTATTTTCTTGTCTGTATTTATTTTAAATGTGGATAAAAACAGAAATTGGGTTGCTTTTGAGTAATTCTGAATCCTGTCTGCCATGACTACCAGGCCAATAGCTGTGTGAATTGATAGTTAAGAGGATTAATAAAGAAAGACATTTTAGTAAAGAGGCTTTAATACAAGTAGATATGCACAAGGTTGATACTGAAATATGCATATTTTCATATAAGTGCATTGATTTATCTCCTGCGGGTGTTCACAGCATTGAAACCTGGCAGGGATTCAAGAATGAGTGTATATTTATCGGTTAAATAAATGTGCATATACACTAATTTCAGCTTAATTTTCCACAAAAACCAAGATAAATACAGATAAAATTAACAAAAAATAAATATGGATAAATACAGATGGAAATGTCAAAAAAATAAATACCATAAAACCGGGAGCCCTAATTATGAATACTGCCAACAAACTAGTGCCCTTAGCCCGCACTGGCAAATAATGCCAAAACCCATTAGCACCCTGGTGTTCCCCTGCTCTAACCAAAAGAAAGCTCTGCTGTAAGCAGCTTGAGCGTAAATTGTGCCAGGCCTACAAATCCAAGGATGTGACCAGTTTCAGGCTGGCTCAGATATCGTAGCATTATCTGATCAGGGTGCCCAAGAAACCCTCCTTCACCAGCCAAATTAGGCAGGCCAACTTTGACCCAAAAAGATTTTCCAAATATCGAAATCTTTTCTACAGCCCAAAGCCGTAACAGGGGCTATCCCCCCTCACAGGCCTCTATGATAAGGTATCCACCTTCTTTGAAGAAATGTTACTAACTTTACAACATGGCTTCATAACCCTGTGAGCGAATTCAGCCAGATACATGGTAAGACGGCGGTTGTATGACGGAACCATGAAATCCCTAACCCCGCATGCCTAAACAACGCAGTCTGAATAACGACCTTGTCTTAACCACGCATTGCTTTACCACGCATGACTTTACCACAAATCTTTGTGGTAAAGGCATGCATGGTAAAGGGGTATGCGTGGCTAAGGTCGCCACCCCCATCCCCACTGCCCTAAGGCACATACTCCCCCTGTTTCCCTCCCGCTCTGAGGTGTAAATACCCCTAATCCTTTCAACCCCTACGGTGTGCCCTCCCCCTGCCCTAATGCCTAAAACGTTGTCCCTTAACCTGACCCTGGCGAGCCCTAACCCACCCCTAAGAACTGCCCCGCCCTCACGTAAGCCTAAAAACTGCCCTGACTACCCATTCGCCTCTCCCTACCCTGAGGCCTAATACACTGACCCCTAATTAAAAAAACTACCCCAACACTCCCCCAGCCCTAAAAACTACTCAGACCCCCAGCCCTGAAAACTATATCCAACCCCCCAGCCTTGAAGAATAGCCCCGAACCCCCCTAGTCCTAAAAACTAACTCCAACCCCGCAGCCTTGAAGACTAGCCTGAACCCCCTATCCCAGAAAACTACCCCCAAGCCACCCCATCCCGGAAAACTACCCCAACCCGCCAGCCTACAAAACTACCCCGACCAACCCCCCAGCCCACCAATCTACCCCCGACCAACCCCCCAGCTCACCAAACTAGCCTGACCCGCACCCAGTCCACAAATCTACCCCCGACCCACCCCCAGCCCACTTAAAAGAACCCTGACCCAACCCCTAGCCCACAAAACCCCTACCCCCAGCCCACAAAAGTACCCCGACCCACCCCCCTGCCCCACTTACCTCACTGCCGATGTCTCCCTGCTTTCGTCTATCCGAAGCTAGACTGCCCCTGACTCATCTCCAGCCCACAAAACAACCTCCGACCCACCCCCAGCCCACAAAGTATTCCCAACTCACCCCGGCCCACAAAACATTATCGACCGACCCCCAGTCCACAAAACAACCCAGATCCCCTCATCCCACAAAAGTACCCCAACCCACCCCCAGCCCCACCTACCTCACCGCGGATCGCTTCCTGCTTCCGTCCGTCCGCAAGCCCTACCTTGCATTGCCTTAACCACGCACATAAGTGGTTAAGGCATTTGCGTGGTTAAGGCATGCATATTAGGGCTGTGGAGTCGGAACACTCGTGGTTCAGACCGCGGTGTTCCGACTGTTCCCCTAAGATGGCCAATTTTATGTTAGCTTCCTTCCAGGAGATTTTATCAGCTCAATCTCATCTAGCCATTCTTTTGTGCAAGTCGGGCTCTTCCCGAGACCCTTGCCCACCGGCCATCTTACATAATGCTATTGATACTGTAAATTAAATGATCAATCAGATACCTCTCTTTCCATGGCAGAAGTTCCAAAAGCATCGAAAGTGGCGGTGGTTAAACCTCTGCTAAAAAAGCCTCTGGCAGATCCTTCAATTCTAGCCAACTTCAGGCCCATTTCGCTGCTTCCTGTGCTGGGCAAAATTCTGGAGAAAATCAACTTACTTCCTTTCTTGAGAGTTCCAACTCACTTCATGTCTGCCAATCAGGCTTCAGACCAAAGCACTCCATGGATTCTGCCTTATTGGAAGTCTCTGAAACCATTGTCAACCTCCTGGGATTCCTCTGCGGCCAATCATGGCCAAACTGTTGAATTATCGAGACCGGGACACTGTCCTCTGTCTCTCCCGGGAGAACGGCACAATACAATATCAAGGATATTACGTTGCGTTAACCCGAACTTCCTGATGGTGGTACAGTCTGCTCGATTGGAACTCTTCCAGGTGAGAAAGAAGCTACCAGCAGCAGGGGTCCCATATTCCATGCTCCACCCGACCGCCTTAGCATCGAGCACGGCGATGCACAGAAAATATGCACCACATCGAAAGCAGCCATGCACTTTATTAAGTGAGTGTCACAAACACAGCGCAGCCCTCCGAGATCTGAGTCAGCTACTATGGATGCCTGATGGTGGGAGTAAAGACTACCTGATGGTATGTACATTGAGAGTCTGCCGTCTCACCGACGAACCATATTTGCCATTTGTTCCTAGTACTCCTAGTAATAAACACACAATACACTGTCGTCAGGCTGTGACGTAGCCCTGGACTGAGTTTAATAGACCTTGGATGTTGCATTTGGCCCATTCTCTTGTTCTTTGGCTCGAAGGCTACCTGACAGCTAACTGGTTCGCAGAGCCTGGGCCCTCATTAGTAGATGTTGTGCAATTGCCCCCGAAGGACTACGGATCCAGTTGACTGTTCAGTCTAGTTCCCGGGCACCTGGAGGATACAACGGCCTCTAGCCACCCTACGCCGGCGCAGCCCACCCGATTTTACGAAATTATGCTAGGAGTGTCTTTGTATACTGCATTATTTGGTTTGTTTGCTTGATTTTCTTCTTTGTTAACTATAGAGATGCGTTTAGCATTGTTGGGATGCTGCAGTGGGTGGGGGGAGGGGAATATGTTTGCTGTTTGCAACTCCATCAGTGTACAAAAGCCATTGTGCATGTATTGTTGCGCCGCCCCCGTCCGAGTTTACTGGGTCCAACTCCATAAGAGCTCCCAGTTACATTGACTCAAGGTACAGGATGCTTTATTTTCCTCACATGGAATGTGCTAGGCTTTAATAACCTCCCAAAAAACAGGCAAGTATTCCCCTATCTGGACCGACACTGTGTGCAAGTCATTCTACTGTAAGAAACACACCTCACACAGTACAGGCTGTTGGGACGAAATGGGCGGGAGTCCGATGGCTTCCTCCCATCCATCCTCCACCTGGGGTATCCTTCTGTTGGTTAAGAAAGGAATTCCATTCACGATCACACATTCTGAAACGTATCATCGGGGACGCTATGTTATTGTGCAGGGGAGTCTGTGTGGCACACTGTTTCTCTTATAAACGTGCATGTTCCAATGTAGATGATCCTGAATTCTATACTAGGATATGGTGTAAATTGCATGTTCCAAAATCTACTGCTATCATATTGGGTGGAGATCTTAAGACATATTTACTTCCAACACTAGACAGGTTGGCTACAGCAGACTGGCAGGATGACCAATCCGCCAGGATAACCCGAGATGGTATGGAAGATTAGGGACTCGTAGACATATGGAAGCGCAACACCCAGGAGACACAGTAGGTGCCTTCATGTCTTCAGTACTTAACACATGGTCCAGACTTGACTACTGCCTGGTGACTAGGGAGGTGAGCACATGGGCAACAGATGCCAGACATATGCCGAAAACACTATGAGATCATGCCCCGGCGTTATTGGAGATTGCCATTCCCACCCACATGCCCACAGAGTTTCAGTGGAGGCTACAGGCCACCGCTCTGTTAGATGTTGAATTTCGAGATGGACTAAGGAGGGCTCTCGTGCAACATTTTGAAAAAACATAAGGGATCTGTAGAGGAGGCGAGTACGCTGTGGGGAGCATTCAAAATTACTATCAGGGGTGCCTGTATTGAGCTGCAGGCCGGTGTACTAAAGTCCATCCGCTCTCACTTACAGTCCATAGAAACTACTCTGAGGAACCTAGAATGGGAGTATGAAACCCACTCAAACCCTGCAATCCCAGCATAATTAGGGTGCAGATAACAGAATATAACTACATTGCCACACAGGAGGTATGGTACTTACCCAGTCGATGGGTCGCGAGGGCGTACGGAGAGGGAAGCCACCCTGGCTGTACTTTGACTACCAAAATCAAGGAAACATGGGTGCATACCTATATTGTAGGACATCTGCCATGACACACAACTATCGTAGCGCAGTTTGTGGAGCTCTTCCCGCAATTACGTGATCCTGCACCAGAACCAGATACAGCATCACACTTAGACAATGTGGAACTCGCAACTTGTCAGGGCAAAGGGAATTTTTAGTACAGCCCATCACAGAGGACGAGATGAACAAAGGGCTCCCAAGTGAGTTCTACAAAGCATAAGCTAACCTACTTGTACCCCACCTCCAAAACATGTACACAGAGACTTATGAGAGACAAATACTGCTGCCATCCTTAAGGGTAGCTCCAATAGAACTCCTAAAGCCCCATAAGCCGACCAAGAGGTGCAGCTCCTATCGGCCACTGTCATTGATCAACACAGATGTCGAGATTCTGGTGAAGATCCTGTCTGCTAGGCTGCAGTTGCTGCTCCCCACGCTGGTCCTGCCAGGCCAGTCAGGGTTCATTCCCACCCGCTCCATTGCGCAGACTCTTTGCGGTATTCCACCAACTGGACCTCTCGGTACAGATGGCTGCAGTTCTATTAGATGCCACAAAGGTGTTTGATTCCATACAATGGACTTACGTTTATGGTCTTGCACCATATGGGTATGTCGCAGGCAAATAAAAACAATCACAAATTGTAAATATAAATCAGCCTCTATGTACAACGGTGATCTAACATAATATGGAAGACAACAGCCTCAGGAATATTGGGCAGAAATTTTGGATGCATGGAATAGCCTGTTAATATAATTTATATAGATTAGGAGTGCGCACAATTTCAATAACCCCAACTAAACTTGCGTCATTTCTGAATGTTGGATTATACAAAATTCATGAATTTTTCTACAAATTCTTTATTCAGCAATTTTGTGTGATCTTTCACAAACAGGAGGATTGTTCGCATAGTAAATGTTCAGCAAGAATTTTTTTTTGCTCAAACCAGTTTTCGGCTGCGACTGGTAAGACTTTTTTCTACCCAAAGTGTGCACATGCATGAAAAAAGTCAATGAGACCCCAGCAAATCAAACGTCACTCTAAAAACATAATTTCGCTTAACATTGTAGGATTGTGCAAAATCCTGTATTCTCTATGAGGTTTCAATCTCGTGGGTCATTTTTAAGGCTCAATATTATGAGTTGCTTGGAGCATTAAATAAATGGACCGTACTGTCACATTTTTTTTAATTATCATTTTATTTATTAGCAATCTTCATCAATATATAATTAAATAAGACATTTAAAAAGCTCCTTGACACAATTCGGAGATTTTAAACTATTTACAGATGTCTTTGTATTTGGGGAGGGTGGAAGAACAGGGTGGGAGGAGGGCACGTCCCTCCCCCGGATTACAGTGCAAGTACATTATAAGCTAACCAACCTCACACAGTTAATACACAATACGGCGAAAAGATGCAGTGGTCTTTCCCAATGTCTGTTTTAAAGAAAGTTGTCACTCTTGGCCAAGTTGCAATCTTCTGGGTGATCTGTGCTTGGAACAGGAGATCCTGTGAGAGTGAACTGTGCAGTAATAATAGTAAAGCGTTGTAGAGCACCGGTGGTGGAAGAGTTTTTGATTACCGTGCAACTCTCTGCATTTAATTCATCAAGTTAGATTTCAGCTTTCTGCCCTATTTTGGGGTCCTTTGTGATACCAACAATGTGTGGTTATTCTTTCAATAACATTTTGGAGTCCATAATTAAAGGGGTGAGTGGCAGGATGCCACGAAAACTAGACATTGCGGCTAAATTGTGGCAGCTCCCCCACTCTTGGAAGGAGAACTTGTTGTTATGAATTGAAACAAAAGACTTATAGAATTGTATGAAGGTTACTTCATACAACCGAGATGAAATCGTGGCACTCGCTTTGTGATTGCGCCTTTCTTCAGACAACCTGTTTTTACTTTCAGCCACTGTTATCAATAAACACACAAGTGAACAAGACCCCTGAAGACCCTAGGGATCATGCTATTTCTGGAGGGTCCATTTCCCTTCCTTTCACAGCCCGATGGAGAGTTGTGGGGGATAAATGAAAACCCTACGACTTCTGTTGAATGCGCTGAGACTAAAATGGTGGTGGAGGTTCCACTAGTGAGGTCTCCTATGGAATTCATACTTTCTACAAAAATCTTAACTTTTTAAATCACCACCCAACTGTAAATCAGATGCTTTAATGATATATAAAGACCTGGGACAGCCCATGGTCGAATACGATTACTTCTGGCTAGGTATTTATATGGTGTTCAGCAGAATGTTGAATTTATTCAACATCAGAACTGCCAATGCTCGATTACCTACCGATAATCTTCATTAAACTGAGGGCCACTTTTCCTTGTCACAGTCTTTAAGGCACCTCGGGAGGCTATCAGCTTTTTTGTTGCTGTACTTGAACACAGTTTCTTTAAACTCTTCCCTATTGGGTGCAGGAATAAGGCTTTAAGAAGTAATTATTGTGGCCTTCTATCGACATAGGGGAGAGGTGTAACCTTACAGCTAGAGCGGTCGACCACAAAGCTGGGGAACCGGGTCGAGTCTCGGAAACAACGCTCAACATCCTGTGATTCTGGGCAAATCACTCAATCGCCCCGTGCCTAACAAAAAATAATGTGTCCTTGTGTAACAAAACTGGTTCTCATGTAAAGCCCTGTGATACCTGATATCTTCGGGTCTAGTTCGTGCTATATAAAACTAAAAAAAAAAAAAAATTAGCATTTCGAAGGGTTTATCGACTGCGACTAGGAAAAATAGAAATCCTTGTGATATAGATTAACAGTAAGAAATCTAGACATTACTACTTCATCTCCTGATGGCAGGCAATAGGACTATCTTGCTCATTTAAAAAACAGAGCTGAGGATAATGCTGCAGTCATGTGCCCTGAGCAAGAGAAACACAGAAGCTAATCTGAGAGTGGGCGTATCGATGATTTTAATCGGAGGCTCAGCCTAAAGTTGAAAGTGTGAAACAAACGCATTAAAAAAGGAGAGGCGACTACCGACAGAATACCCATCCTGAAGACACCTCAGCAGTGATGCCCACAACACTGTCATTCTCTCATGGAGCATCCATGGATGTAACTTGGGAGAGCTGTTTGTTCTTGCTGGTAGTTCAAGGGAATTGGCATTTTTACCCCTCTACTTATAGTGACTGGGTGGGGTTTCTTTCAGTGGTGCTCCTGTTCTATTGTATTAGGGTAGGGCTCCTATTCTCTCCATTGAAAAGGCGCAGTCAAAGCTAGCAGTCGTCTTCTTCCTAAACTCAGCTGAAACCCCTGCTCTCATGGGGAAAAATAGAAGGGCCACATGCAAGGAGAAAGATATTGTGTCAACCCCACAGGCTTAGGGACTCCATCAATCTGGAGCAGATGTTCAGTAGTTGAAGTAAAGATCAAGAATTGTGGAGTCAAAATACTGCCAGAGCTGTGGGAACTTGCCCACATCCGCAGCAAATTCCACAGAGTCGGGAAACGTCCCTCTCAGGCAGCCCGCCATCACATTATTCACCACCAGGATGCACAAAGCTTATAATGGGGGGAGGGTGGGCTTCTCCTCTATCTAAATAGGAACAGGTGACAAGTCATCTTGGCCAGGGCTTGGAGCGAGCACCATGACTGCTGACATATATCATTGCAACAAGATTGTGTGTCCTGCCACCCGCAGTGCAATGCCTCAGGCTATGCAAGTGGTTTGGGAATTGGCCAGCAGTTCATCCCAATTAGAGGACTGGTTGCCTTCTGCTTACAGCAAAGTCCCTGTGCTTGTGCTGAAGTCAAGGTTGCTCCCCATTCTTCAAGTTGATATCCACTGCCAATATTTGTGGCTCCGGAAGTTGCATTTCGCTATCATTGAACAGGCTACTGTTCACCAGACACTACCACACATCTCTGCTGATGGATGGGAGGATCATGATCTGCATATCATAGTCCAGGAAATCTAGGGAGATAATATGTAACGGCCGGCGCTGGTACCAGGGGTAGTGGAAATTGCCACCCAGGAGTAAAAAACACAGGATATTCTAAAGAAGAGAAATGCTAAAATATGCACCGTCTCTTCAATCCAATAATAGGAAATTCCTAAACTCACAAAAGGGATTATTTCCTCGATGGATTCCTTGCTGAATGTGGTAGACTTAACAACCTGGTCCAGACCCTACGGATCTATGATGGGGTGGATGAGTTTAGGACCAAAACAACGATTGAGAAGAATCCACTCCCCTACTTCCTCATGGGACAGGAATGATACCACCCTGTATGACAGGGTCATGTTAACCCTGGGCCAGTGGTTGATGCTTCACAGGAGTCTTCGGCCGGCTGTTGTATGTCCCTAATGAGTCACATATAATATTGCTGTAAGCCAAGTGCAAGGTCTTTCTCCCAAACCTAGAAGAATGACTGATCCCTCCCCTAACAGTAGGGTTAAATTAGGATGAAGATGTAATGGGATCAGAGAAGTAAGAAGCATTCAAGATCAAGCAATGGGAATGACTGACACTGAAAAGAAGAAGTAAAGAAGAATAGGTAATGGGGCAATCGCTCGGCCACCGGCTTTCACTTTTAAAGAAATGCAAGATCTAGTGAGATGGACTGCTGTGCTTCTGTCTGAGGACGGTTAATTTCAGTAGCTAAGCCCTAGATCAGCTATTGAGTTTTCAGCTAGAAAGGCTTTTTCATCTAAAGTAAGGCTCTACGCAGACTGCATTGTTTCTCTCAATATTGTCTTTCAATCAGATACTTTCTGAATCCTCCTTTGGGGCAGGCAGACTAGTCTACAAGTCTTTTAAAAGAGATCTAGTTGAATTTGGAAAGCAAAGACCAAAGGAAGCTGCTGCATATTTATCTTGAGTTTTATATAGCGCTGGCTAGACCCGTAGGTATCAGAGCGCTTTACATAAGGAACAGCGAGTTGCAAGTTACACATTTTACATAGGTTACACAATGAGGATCAGAGTTACAGGCTAACGTTACATTTGTTAAAAGCAATCAAAACTTAGTAACCAAAGAAAGAGGGCAGTTACAGAAAATTCGTCATGGGAGGGGGGAGGGGAAGGGAGAAACAGGGAGACGGGGAGAAACTGTGCCCAATGTCTGGCTGGGTAGGTGACGGCCGAGGTGATGAACCAGGGCCGATCTCCTCAATAGCTGAACCAAGCAGCTCCACCGGGCGTCGGAAAGAAGTCTTCTTGAGTGAGGTTTCCCCTTTTGTATAATCCCTAAGTCTCCTCCTCAGAGGAGGTACAGGCAGAATTTCGACTCCATACTGTTCTTCAAAGACCTTCCTCTTCATCAACTTGCTCTTAGTTTTTGCTTCCTCTTTGTTGTCTGAACTTGAATCCAGCCTGAATCTCAACACAAAGTGGAATGCTTATGGACAGGTTCTCCAGGCAAATATTTGTTGAGGATTGACAAGCCTCCTCAATCTGCTCGTCAGTCATTGAGCCATCAGGCGGCACAAGTATTACGGCCCCATGTCCGGCAGCATAGGAGCAAGGACTACTTGGGCCAGAATAACAGGGATTTTGGCGGGGTTGTGGAAATGCCAGTACTAACAGAGGAACCACTGAGTTGTGAACTGGAATTCTGGGAAGGGATGCCCCACAGGAAGGGAAGCAGTACAACGTTTCCAGCAGCACTGTTAATCTTTGTACTTGTGCCTGCTTATGATCCAGGAGGAGCTGAGGCAGCAGGCATCAACGGACAGAAATCATCTTATTGACGTCCCCTCCTTTAGGTTGTAAAGCATCTTACAAATACAGCAACCTCTACTTTCCCAGAACGATTAACAAAATTACATGTTTAGTACCCCAAAATCCACTTTTGTATCCTAAGATGCAAAGATAATAATACAAAGTAAACTACTGACTATTTCCAAGATAATAATAGAAAATACATTAGCAATTATCTCCAAAATCTCTTACCCCTTTTTATTCAGCAACATCCTGCTCCACCAGTCCCCAACCCAAAGCCCCTTGTGGGATCTGTCTCACTTACTGACGTGACAGGCACTTTCAGTTTTCCACTCTCTGGTAGAGAAGTAGATGATGCATTAATGGAATCCTTGGCAGCTCCTACAAGTCCCCAAGGGCCACAGCCATCTTCTCAGAATCCCTAGATCTGCTTTCATGGATATTGGAAGTGTTAGTGAGGGGAGGATGAAACAGTGGTGATCCTGGACAGGTAGAATCCACACGGCATGCAAGTTACATCATTTTAAAACGTTATTGTATGCCCCTGCCAAAGGCTGCTAAGTAGTATGGACTACCTACAGGAGATACAATTAGACCTTTCATGACATGGTCCCCTAATCTGTAAAAAATAAATGGGACAAAGTTAGTATCTCTTACTTACCTCTACTAACAGGGAGAGAACTCAGTGAAGGGAAGTGCAGAGGCACACAAAGCTCCTTCCTCTGCTTGAGAAATAGGGAAAACCAGGATACACCAGGACATGGCTTCTCTTCTTAAGCCATCCTTGTGGATAGCGAGACGCTCATAACAATCTCAATGTAAGACAATGGAATGCATTTTCTGGTGAAAAGTCATCCTGTGACGAGGAAGAGGGGCAAAGTGGTCATGTTTTTCTCTGAAAATGCCTTCATGCACAGGTGGGTTTGCCTTTCTGAGGGATTCCGCCATGCCAGCGCCCCTGAAATACTGGTAGAACTGAGGAAGTGATTGTTACATACCAAGCCCTCAAAGAGAGTATGCAGGAAATTAATATTTCCCATGGACTCAATAGTACTCCTTGAAGGCAATCCCAATAACATATGGGACAGCTGAAGTTACATATGAGACTCAATATTATTTTAAGTCCTATGTGAAGGGACTTTTCTTTGTGTTACCCAAAAGTGTCTTCACAAAGGACACTGTCTTTTGGGTAAAACAAAGAAAAGTACCAGAATTGAGTCTGGGACAAAATCAACCTAAGTTCTATTTAAAGATGGACTTTGAGAGATAATCAGAAGAGGTTCCAAGATGGATGTCCGTAGATGGACAACTACTTATGCAAAACCGCCTTTTTGTAAAATAATGTTTATTTATATACAGTTGTAGTGGACAGGCCAAACTACTCAGGACTCACACTATTCCAGAGGATGGTAACAAGGCAAAAAAAGTATTTGAGTTGGAGAAATCTCTGGTGAGGACATTTGTGGTGATGTCAGCCTGACAAACCTCTTTGGGTGTGCAAACTATGATGGAGTCGCTTTCGGAGAAAAATTGTTACATGCATTTTTTTTTCAACAAACATACTGTATAACAAACATTAAGTCACTGAAGTAGTCTTCCACTCTCTTTATTAATACTTAAAACAGACATGACAAAAAGACCACTGCATCCTTATGACATTAAACCACTCTTTTAAGAAAGAAACTAGTAAAATCTTCAATTATGTATATTTTTTGCATTTTTTTTTAACTATTTCTTGGTTTTTCAACAGTTCAACTAAAACTGAGGTAACATCTGTGACAAGAACCCTCCTTTACAGGGAGAGTTGGAAAACAACAGCAAAACAAGTTTTATTACTTCTCCGGCTCTACATTATTGCACTAAGAGATCAAGGACATAAAGGGGCCTAAGGCAAAGGAGAAGCCACTGCTTAAAATGTCTACATCAGTGCAACGCCTACAATTCTAAAACTCCAAGTTCTGGGTCCTTGTTTAGAGAACAGCAGGGCAGTGGCCAAAATAGATTCCCCAACATCTTCAAGCCACTCCGAAGGTCTGATATTCAGTTCTGCAGCAGTGTGTGAAGCTTTTGGTCCATGAGTGAGGAACTAACTGGCCCTAAGTTGAGAGTGGAGTCGGGGTGTTGGACAACACTATACCACTGCACAGGGAATGGTGATATCGAAGCTAGTTAGAGTTGATTCAGTTTCCTACCCAGGTACGAAGGAAATTGTCTGCTTCCAGTGACGGGGAATCTTGTCTCTTGCAAGCATGAGCTCCTAGAGCTCTTCTGGCTCTCCGAGTTGAACCTTTGGGGAGGGAGAAGGTGATACAAATGAGATAGGTTCTCCCTTGGCTTTTACCCATCTTGTTGACAGTTAGCTGTCTATGTCCGGGCATGTAGGGAGGCTGGCGATGTTGTTTTGGCAGCCGATCTCTCATTAATACACACTGTTAGATCAGTTATTGTTGAACAGTGAGAACAGTCTAACCACGGTGGCTGTAAGCCACCTTCGCTTTAGAACAATGTAGCCCTTAATGCTATATGATCGGCAGAGCTAGACTCGGCTATCGACTCTTACCCAGGTGAAAGCAAGTGTTCACCTACCACATTGTGGTCAATCTCCTTATTCAAATACAGAAAATCTTTCTGCATGTTACCAAAAGTTCTATCAGTATTAGAGCATCAGATTGGGATACCACTTTCCCATTGTGATGCAAGACTAGACTGCCAGTGGGCACTTCTGACAGCTGAGCATTCAACTGACCCTCACAAGACTAAACATCTGCCTTCCTTTTATGTTAGCATTAACCACACCAATCACACACAATCTTCCTTTACTGACAATAGTGCAAGTTAATTTAGTGAGCATCTGAAACAGATATGCTCTACAACCAACCACCATATGTTGTCTGAGGCCAGCCGTTCATAGTCAGCACTCTGGCTGCCTTAGGGATGGAGAACTCCACACTGGAAAATGGCGTTAAGGAGGACATCTAACCAGAGGAAATGTTGTGCTACAAATGGTCCTGGGACCTAACATATCCTGATTAAATGTTGGGATTACATATTTGCTTATACTGCTTCCAAAGAGGCAACCTTACTGGATTAATTTGTTGAGTTTCACATGCCACGATTCATCCTCACCTCGACTTAGAAGGAAGGGTGAGGTGGGATTGTAGAAAACCACTCACTTCAGCCTTTGCTTGATTTGATGATAAAGTAATCAATTGTATTTTTAACAATTTCAGGTCATTTGTCCTCACATCACTGAAATCATATACTTTTAACACAACCTCAATCACTTTCCACTATGAAGACTTCTCACTCATTCATATGTCATTGTACCTTGAAACACTAAAGGTTTGGAGTCCCAGAGATTTGTGCGCGGTCTTAGGCTCTGCTTGAATTTTCTCTTTGTCACCCGCATTTACTCACAATCCATTTGAACATTATTGTATTTCTTGTTTGTGAGGCATCATAAAACTTTATGGGAAGGCCGATCAGATTCTGTAAAATATATGTCAAAACTGCTAAAGAACGATGGAGAGCAAAAGATATAAGAGTCGCTGTAATAGTGTGATTTGGATAGTACCAGCTGTTGTAACTTATAGACATTTTTCCTTAATTTCTTAACACTTGTTTTGGTTCCTGCTGGTCCTTACAGAAGTCTTGTCAATTACTTCAATGCTGTTTTATCTGCTATTGCTTTCAGAATCATATCAGTGTGGTGTGAGCATCAGATGAGGGATGTGAACGAACCTGAAAGTTACAGGTTCAAATCCTGGCAGATTAGCTACATCTTTCGATGTTCCAGGATTGATAACCTGAGCACCATTCTGTAAATCAGTAGCAAACATATAAACATAATATTTGAATGCAGGATGTTTTGCATAAAACTACCTGGTAAGAATCAGATTACTATTGGTTTCACTGAATTGTAATTAAATCATTGAATACATTTTGCAACACATGTCCTATCGAGTGATTTAGAATCTGTCAATAAGGGCATGAATAGAAAATTATATCAGCGTCCTTTATTCATGGATTCTTAAGTGAGAAACCCCTGATTCCATATTAAGCTTTAGTCTCACAAGTTTAAAGTGCCTCAATATTTAACAGCTACCCAAGGGTCAAGGAAGTGTACTGTTGAAGCTTATCACACATTTAACCAGTGAATTTAGATGGATGTAAGTAAACATGAAAAATACATGGCAGTTATGTCTGTCATGGTTATGGGATGGACGAACAAGACAAGTACGTTTAATTGAGGCATTTAAATTGCAATGGGCTATCAAAGTAAGTGACAGGTATGGATGGGCGAGGAGCTCTCTTCCTAAGACTACATACATTATGTATCTCTAGGCTCCAGGACAAGAATTTTAAGTGGTAGACCTAACACAGGTTTACCACATAAGGTAAGCCTTTAACTGGTGTTCAGACAAAAGTAGATGCATCATGCCAAAGTCTACCTGTTTAAAAGAGACTAAATACCTGATTTCAAGTTTTTAACTCTTAAATAGTGGCTACAAGGGGTCAGCATCTACACACTCACAAATGAAACAACATCACAGACACAGAGAATACATAGTAACACAAAAATAAATTACATGGAATCAAAATAAATACATGTATAAAAAACCTAAGACTTAAGCATGATTGTTGACCTTAACTAATCTCATCCTGCCATATTATTTATTATGCACTGCCTTGATCAAGGATTGGTGGGCTGAGACACATTTTTCAGCCTTGCCTTCGTAGATAGAATCAAGGGGTTGACCTATCGCTTTCAAACCTGGATCAATCCCAGTATCACAATGGAGAAATAAAGAGCTGGTGCCAAGCACTCAGGCACCAGTCCATTCCTGTTACCACTGACCCTGACAGGGCTGTACAACAAGAAAGATGAGAAGTTTGGTCTATAACGAGCAGAATGCCTGCGATCTTCAGTAAATTGTCTGATCGAGACACTTCAAGATGTGATCTCAAACAAACTCCCACTGAAAAAGATAAATAAAGTCAAGTTATGATGATAAAACCTAAGGACACTGAAAGCAAATCGGAGGGAACGCACCACAAAACTACACGTTTGTCACAGGTGATCTATCCTCCAAAAAGGATTCTAGGTTATTTTCATTGACCACACATGTATTTGTCACTTGTGATCTATCCCCCCAAAATTTTTCTAGATTCTTTCCATCATTCCCAAAATTTAAATCGAACACAACAAATAATTCAATACAAATTGTGAAACTGCTTGAATGGAATCCATTTCTGTATGTACACATTCATGAATCAATTGATAACATCCATTTTTAGTCTGGGATGACAACTGGAGCTAACTGCTATTGCTTTTTATGACAGATTTATGATTACAACAAAGATAGACTGTCAGTGACCCACGTAGCCGTACATCACTACAGGTAACATAGCACCTACTTTAACAACTTTTGTGACTCTAGTTGTGTAATAGCGCTCTCCATGTTAAGGGGGGGTGTTTACGATCCCCTATTTTTCAGATTAGCCCTGAAAACAAATGGACATTCAAATATGTTTCGATAATGTGTATGAAATAATTGTCATGTTCAGAGGTCTTTCTTTCCTGTAAACACAAAAATAAATGGATATTTTTCAAGAGTAGAGGATATAAATCAACTTTACAGTTGGAGAAAAGACCATTATCTTTTAACGAGCCCTTCAAGACCACATTATAATGAAACCCAAATAGAGGCAGTGAAGAGACAGACAAAAATATTTGTTGAGAAAGTGTGCACGAGTTTGGTGAAAACGGCAATCGGTATTTATGGTATCCCTTTCTCTGGCAACAGCATCTGGGCGGACCTTCCTTGGTGCACATCTCATTGCGTCTACAAATTTCTTATGAACCACTGGATTCCCTGACAGGTTCTGGACATATTAAAAAAAAAAATTGCCCTGCCTATTTTTGTATTTCAGGGGAAGACTGTGAGCTTCAGCACACACTTACTAGAATACATCTCTTAAATGTAGAGAGCTTGGTTTACAAATTTCTTTAGTTTATTTTAATTTGACATCAGTGGCACGATGGCCTTTACTAAACAAAGCTCTTGGCAATTGGTGCCAGTTTCATTTTTGGGGATGTATATGTCAAAGAAAGTGGGTTCAGAAAACTGATACAAATGTTTTCTATACATTTGTATGCATGGGTGAAGGTTGTTTATTGCCTGACCACTGAATCTGGTCATGTTAGGACGAGAGATTCTTCCCACGATCAGGGGTTGCAATGGGAGTTCTATCGCTTTCGCAGTCACTCATACAGTGGCAGCTAACAATACTCCACAAAACAATACCACACCGTGTCCCACATTTACCAAGATGTGTGGTTACTGGACCAACACAACTCACTTACTACTGTACAGGCCTGCATGCGCAGTACAGAACTGTGTTATGTTGTATGAGTTCCCACATAATCTTTAGAAAATGATGGACCCATCTACTCATAGTATCAGTATCAAATACAATACAATATTTCCATTTTATAGGGAATCTTTGTGAACTTTGGTTTCTCGTTTGATTGATGAGTCCCAGCATACCACCAAAACTGAATTCTATAAAGCAGTTCACCACAAACCCCTACCTCATGAGGAAAAGCTCAACTTAGTCTAAATTCCTTCGGCTGCGAGGAAGGAATCTTTATTGTCACACAACAGATATCTGCCAAATTAAAAAGGTGTGCAGTTTAGGAAAGCTTATTTAAGGTTGTGAGCGAGGGAGGAAGAGAGATACAAGCCCCAACAACATATATTCTCTCATTTGCATTCTTTGGGCAGATAAAATTTTGAGTAGCCAAAGAAAAGGCTTTGCCAATGTGCAGTGCCCAAAAGAGGTGGGTCACCTCTATATAGACGATCACCAGAATGTAACCAAATGAATGTGTTAAAACAGATTTCATGGCTGCTGAGATCCCTTTGGATCGAGGGCCAGTATGGGAAGGGCCATTCAAGAAGAGCTCAATCAGAAATGGATTGTAAGGGGTGAGGCGGGGTAGATTTCCTTCATTAGTTATAGACAGGATCATCCTTGAGGGTTTGGTCAAAGACTGAATGGCCGTACACGGTGGGGGACACTATACAACAAGCAATGTATCCCATTAAAAAATAGTGCATCCATTATATTGTCTACCACTATATTGTCATTTTAAGTAGATGGAGATTTAAGAATAGTAAATGTATATTTACCAATATCTACTTACCGTGACAATGTAGGGATAAGCTATGTAATGGATGTAATATTTTTGTAGGTCATATAGTGACATACAGCTCCAAAGAAACATCCATTTTTCTCAGAGATTCTGCCTCGAGGTTGAGAAGACAAAACAATGAAGGAAGTGGGAAAGAGAGTAAGATCTTCTTGAGATGGGCTGATCCCAGTGAGACAAGATTGAGGCACATGGGTGACCTACCGTGGGATGCTGGCACTGCCAGATCATGTGTGCTACTGGCTCTGGGGACAAGTGTGGTACTTCCATTATAACTTTATCAGTATTGTGCATTACACCAGCACTGAATTCCTACTACATTAATAATCAATGCGGTTACCCTAAAATTTTAGTTCTTGTCTAGGAACCTTACAATGCTACTGAAATATAATCTACAGTTCCAAAATCCATTCATACATGTTCATTTGAATTCCATAAGAATTTCATTTTTAAAAGCACAGCAATGTTTTCATTATTATTACACATTCCTTCAATTTGCTTTTAGAAATCTCATTTTTTGCTTGTGGGCAGGCATACTGGCCCCAACTGACATCCACACGTGGACATGCGCAACAGGATGCCAAGTTTTGTGTTGACATCACTTCCTATGTGCTCTGAAAAGTCACAGTCAACCTTGGTGAATGTTACCAGAATCCATATTGTTGCTACTTTCAGGCTAAACGCAAATCTCTATTGCTGTAGCCAGGACCATTTGGCCTTTACCCTTGTCCTGCCGTCCATCAGTTCTGCTAGGTCCTGGGGAAGGAAGGCCCACATCGGAAGTGGCGGGTGATAACCTAAGCCCGCTGCCCTCTGTAAGGATGGTCCTCTTCAGCGGGGTAGGAGTACAGGAGGTGGGAGTCTCATGGCGGTGAGACGTAGTAGACATCTTGTCACCGGTGTGTTTTCGCGATCTATAGGATGGCCGCCTCCGCACCTCAGACATCAGGTCATACTTCATGAAGTAGAAGGCTTCTTTGATGGGGCAACGCTTTTCAGGTTCCAATGCCAAGAGGCGCTGGAACATGCGCAAGGCGTTGTCTGTGAAGCGCCTCCATTGGGACGGCAACCCCACCAAACGCCCCTTCTGCCAACGCACAAACTCTTCGTAGAAGGTGTCCGAGGGTGTGGCTGCTTCCCAGGGAAAATTACCTGTAAGAACACAAAATATGAGCACTCCAAATGCCCACACATCGATGCTGGTGTCCACAGTGAAGCCCTCAGCCCTGCCAGCTTGGCAAACCTCAGGAGCTGTGTATGGAATGGTGCCGCTGATGCGCTTCACTCGACAGCCCACCTTACGGGTCATGCCAAAGTCTGCCAGTTTGACCCGGCGGCAGTCCCGGTCAAATAAGAGTACATTCTCTGGCTTGATGTCCCGATGCACCAGGTTTTTGCTGTGCATGTAATCCAGTGCCAACCCCAGCTGCTGAACACAACGTTTCACCATGTCCTCAGAAAGACCCACCTGCACAATGATGAGAAAACACAGCTTGTTAGTATGATGGTACATCTTTGTTGACTTGTAGAAACTGTACATGAAAACATTGTTCTTCAGTTAATAACTGCACAAAATCATAGGCAAATCCCAGTGTATACAACGGCCACCAGAACAATTAACTACTACACCAAACAACATCAGGTGAAAATAAGGTGGACCAACATACTCAACATGGCCCAAAACATCACTGATAGAAGTCAATGAGTACATACATTTTTTTTAGGCAAAAACACGGTCTTCTACAAATCAACTGTGGGTGCCAGCTACCACATAGGCACAACCAAATATCAACAAAAAAATCAAAAGAGTAAAACAAACACACACACTAACCAACAGTGATGTATTAATAGAACATCATTGTTTAAATATTGAGCTGCACTTATTTCAGCTCCACAATATTGACTGCCAACTTACTGTCGGGGTATGTAGTTGTGGGTTTAAAATACGCAATTCTATACTTCTAGGACCTTAACGATATGTTGGTAGCTGATACTGTGGATTCAGTATATCGGTAGGTTTATATTCTTGATCTTGATATTGTTACATACAACCACAAATGGAGACACATACAACAAATAGTGCAAACATGTTTGAGTATAACAACCACACATAACAAAGAACCCTAAATGAAGGTAACCGCATGCCACAAGATCTAGTTCAACTGAACACATCAATCAATGTACAGAGAAAACCACCAAGTACCCAAAAACAGGAAAAAGCAACTGCATGCATCAAACTATCAGGTACAAGAATCATCGTAAACTAAACTATATTAAGTACAAGCTACTTACACTAACCAATCAAATGTAAATAAACCACCTCCACCACACGCAAGAAATTCCATCCATAGAAATAACAACCACCCTGTCTTATTCACAGGGACGCCCAAAACACACAAACACGCTGTTTGAAGAAAGCCTTTTCAGTGCCCTAATCCATTAGATATCCAGACATTAGAACAGAAGACAAGCAAGTCATTAATCCCAGATAAGCACACATCACAGTACCCATGCAGTCTGTGATTCCCAAAGCTAAAGGGTAGCGTGTTTTGTGTTTGTGTGAGTGTGTGTGTGTGTGCATGTGAGTGCCACACATAATTTGTATCTTTAGCTCTCTAGTGAATAGGCAGGCGCTCAGTTTGTGTCTTGCTCCTGAATGTTCACTCAAAACATGGGGCATGGGGCAGATGCTTTGCTTTGGAAGCTGATTGTTGGGTCTTCGGCTCAAGAGATTCCTCTGGCCACCTGGGCCACAGACAGTCAGGGTGGCAAGGTATCTGGCATGGCCATGTTTATCGGGCAAGAGCGTTGTCTGTGGCAAGGTATGCATCAACACGGCTGCTTACTTGGAGCTTGTGGATGCTTGGAGGCTGCGTCTAGCTCAGATAGTCCCTGATCCACATTTGTACGGGATAAGGTGAAGAGATGATGATTCATTGTGATTTGAATGGTCCCTAAGTACAATATCCTGCACCGAGTAACAGTGCAGCATTATGCAAATAACGCTAGAAAAGTGTCCAATTTTGCTCAATGTCCTTTGCGCATATGCAAAGCCAATCAAATTACATGCAGAAAATCAACAGCATTCATCCAATATCATACTGTAGAAAAAAATCCAAATACAAATGAGCATAAAGCACAAATGTTTGTTCAGCAAGAAGATCCACTGAACACACCAAACAACCACCAACACAAGCAATATTGGGCCAGATGTACGGCAATTTTATTCAGCACCTCGCGATTTGCGACAAATTGCGAGTCGCAAATTGCGAGGCGCTAAATCAAATGTACAACAATGTGTTTAACACTGTTAACAATTCCCAATGGGGTCGCAAATTGCGAGGCTCAATTAATATTAATGAGCCTCTCGCAATTTGCGAGCCCATTGTGAATGTCAACCCTCCCAGGGAGGGTGGCCTTCTGGGCTCAGCAGACCACCACTTCTGGGACTGCTTTTAAATAAAGCAGTATTTTTTTAAATGCAGCCCGTTTTCCTTAAAGGAAAACAGGATGCATTTAAAAACAACAAAAAATTAAAGGTTTTCGTTCCATTTCGCGGACGACATTCTAATTGTGACAGAGCAACCTAAGACCTCTATTGAGGCCCTGATAGAAACCATAAAGACATACTCAGGACATTCAGGATATAAACTCAACAGGGACAAATCAGAATGCAAACCCCTCAACATCCACACCACTAGGGACAACCTAGGGGGGTCGGGACTGGCCTGGCAAACAGGGTTCATCAAATATCTAGGGATCTACTTTGGTAATGACCTCATGACCACACTACACCAAAATGAGAAGCTATTGATAGAAAAAACAAAGAAACTCTTGGAGTCCTGGTCCCCCAAATTTATAACCTTGTGGAGCAGAATAGAAACGATCAAGATGATGATCTCCCCAATGATCAATTAGCTGCTGAGCATGTTACCACTTCTACTTACGGATGACTTCCACCGCAAAGTGGATAACCTGATTAGTAAATTCCTTTGGTGGGGAAAAAAGGCACGTATAAAAAACTAAGGCTAGATAAAAAACTGGGAGGGCTAAACCTAGCAGACTTTCCGCTTTCCTAGCAAAACAAGGGGCCTGCTGGATGTCAACTCCTCAAGGGTACACGCCGGTATGGCTACTAGTCGAGCGAGCCATACTAAACAACCTCAACCCACTGGTACTGCTAACAGCTAACAAACACACACACGCCTCCAGCCAAATCTTCAAAAACACAAAAATTGCCCTACTCAAAATAGACAAGAAAATGGAGAACAGCGTAAAGAACTCGAAATGGGAGTCTCTTTGGGCCAACAGCAAGATCAAATACAAAGGGAAATGTCTGTCCCTTGACACATGGATGGAGAAAGGCATCTCCTACCCAGCCCAACTAGAGGAGGAGGGCCATTCCATCACGTTTACCACACTAAAAGATAGACATAAGCTACTGGACGCTGAGTTCTACAATTTCCTAAAAATCAAAACAGCCCTAACAAAAGCCAAACTATCACCATCCAACCCGTCAATTAAGCAGTATATTGCGAAAATCAACAGAATAGGTCATCAAGTATTGCCCCTCTACCAACTTCTACGCCCAAACTCCACCAAACTTAACGATAAGTCAACTAACTACTGGGTAAAACAAGGCAATATCAAACTAAATGAGAAAGAGCTAGCTTTGGTTTGGGCCTGCCCCTCACGTAATAAAATCTCCCCAGTACTATCCCAAACAAAATGATGGCTGCTCCACAAGACTTACTGGACCCCTGCTCGGTTAGCCTCACTAGGCCTCAGAGAAAACGACCTATTCTGGAACTGCGGCACTGAAAAGGGGGATCAAGCACATCTTATCTTCTACTGCCCAAAACTCAAAACGTTCTGGGGAAAAAAAATCTATGATTTCATAAAAAAGGCGCTGGGATGTACACTAAATCCAGAATTCTCTTCCCTCACCACCGCATTTATGACCACAGGACTTGCCTCACAGCATGACAGGGATCTGCTAGACTTCCTGCTGACCGCGGCAGTGAAAATGGTCCTGTCCAATTGGAAGGATACCGCTAAGACATCATACAAAGACTAGGTCAACTGGGTGATGTTCCTCAGAGGCGCAGATAGCACTGCCCTGCAAAACTCACCCTGGAGACCAGCTACTAGGGGGATGTGGAAGTCGCTCGACACGTAGCTGGGCTCCTATGAACCCCCGTGAGGCCACTTGGGTGTCGGTTTTCACACAAGGCTAAAACCCAGACTAGGCTCATTGCTATAGAACACTTCTTGTATCCTATCTCCACCCTTTCTTTTCTATCCTCTCTCTTTCTATCATCCTATCCTTAATTTCCCAGCAAGTCAATGTAAAGGGGTTCAGCTAAACACGTATACCAAGTACCTGTAACTATTGCAACACCAACCACGTTTGGCTGGTACCTCGTAACGGAAATGCTAATGTACTTGTTTATAAAATTAATAAAATACTTTGAAATCAAAAAATAATAATTTCGCCTGCATTTGCAAAGGGGAAGGGATCCCCTGGGGACCCCTTCCCACTTGCGAATGCATTACCACCTACTTGAAGTGGGTGGTAATTGCGAGTGTTTTGAGACCGCAATTGCGGTTGCAAAACATTAGTTCATGGTTCTGAGACTCGCTATTTGGAAGGGAACGTTCCTTCCAAATAGCAAGTCGCAAAACCTATTTAGCGAGTCGCGTAAAAATTGCGACTCGCTAAATAGGCTTTGTATATGACCCATGATATTTTTGCACGTGCAAACGGGTTCGCAGAACCGTTTGCGCATGCAAAAACAGGTCATACATCTGGCCCTACATGTCACCATACTGAGGTTAAGAATATAGTCCTGAATAACGACTACCAACGTACCGCCTAAATAAGCATACTTAGTTAGGGAAGCAAAGATTTACTCCTCTTAACTCCAACTCCACTTAGCTTGATAATATGGACCACTATAAGCGCAGGTCGATATTATAACTTCCTTATTGTAGCAGGGCAACATGATGTACACTAAGCACATTACCAGACTATTTACTTGTATACATAATGAGATGCCAATGTAATAATGTAATAATGGCATATATAAAACAATGTCAACATTGTATTCATTCATTGTATTCAACAATGTGCAACACGAATATTTTAATACAACAAAACATCAGTGAAATAATGTTCAGCACACACTAATGCATACATAAATAATATTTTCAATGCCGCCAATAGCCTATTTAATTAAAAATCTAGAACAAATAACCACAAATATACAACAGTGGGAAACACAATCTCAAGCAGGTATAAAATATTATCCAGTTGTACTACTACGCATAACATGTGCATTTAGGAAGAACCATGTACAAGGCAACCTAAAGTACAGAAAACCAGATGCCACATACCCAGATTGAAGCATCAACAAATCTCAAATAACAATGGTTCAATTACTTGCATACACTGGACAACTGTTCTGGACCACCCTTTGGGCATGGATGAATCAGGGCCCCAAGTTCTCACAGTCTATTTTTCCACCTTTCATGCCCAACCGCTACCGAGGATCAAGCAAGGAAAACCTGTTTGCACAACCATGGCTCAGTCGCAAGGGGCAGGGACCTTCCTCCCTGCTTGTTGCACGGATCTTCCTCCCTGCTTCTTGCAGGGATCTTCCTCCCTGCTTCTTGCAGGTCTTGGGTGCTCAACTTTAGAACTTGTTGTTCAGACCTAAGGAACTGTCCTAATCCGACAACATTCAAGAAAAAAACTGCGTCTTATCATTCTATTATCTCTTCTGGAAACTTCACTCACAAATGTCTCCACAATCTGAGGCATCTTTTATTCACATCAGTGGAGTATAACTCAAGCATTAAACACACCCAATGTATCTACTGCAACTGTTTTCTGGAAAGTGTGAGCTCCACTCTGGTAAAGAAACTGCAGTTGCTCCAATCCCCAGCATTTAAAGATCTGTCTGCCCTGATCACAAGCAGCGATGCTGAAGTCACTCACTCAGGCTCATAATGCTCTGCACAATAAACTGCCACAATAGGTCTCAAAGTCTTATTAACCTATATAAGGCAGTGCGAACGCTCCATTCCTACAGTATGCCCCCAGAGTACTGAAGCTAGAATATCAAGGTATACAGATATGGATGGCAAAATACTGAATACAAAACACAGAAAGGTAAGTTTGTTTAGATTTTCCATACCTAACTCCGCATATACGTACCATGATGATATATATAAGGTACGTATATGTGGAGTTAGGAGTGGTAAATGTATGCTTCCTCTTTATTCGCTTTCCTTTCAGTGTTTTGGCCTACAAAATGGTGTCCACCATATTCCTGCTTCTCCATATACTTACCCTCAATTATCAGGAGCACAATCCACTCCTCTGGATCTGAACAAACCTGCTCATTCAAATACTCACCCTTGAAAAAAAACAGGCTTTACAATACAGCTACCCTCTGAAATGCGAACACCTTACATACACTTGCTCCAGTTCCAACTTTCAGAAACTCATGTAAAACCAAGTTCTTTAATAGCTCCTAAGCTTAGACTCTTAAATCTTGAGTTACTTTAGAGCGTTTTGGCTTTCGCAGTGTGTTTAAAAAAATGAGTAGAAAATGATGGGCAACAAGCTGCCAGCCCAACCATTGACCACACAAGTTCCAAGTCATCGATGAAACCGACATTCCTCACATTCTCCCCAAAATCGAAGCAGAAATCAAACACATCTCAGTATCAATGATCGCGCCTTAGTCAATGAGATGAGTCATTCAAGTAGAGCTACAGCCTTATCATTTGTTCACAAGTTTGTGCCCTTTTTAAGAACACGCCCTTGACCTCATTGAAAATACTCTTGTATATGTCACCGGGGTGAGGTGTGAGGTAGGGAGGAGCTTAGTAGCAGAGCCTCAAGAGTTAGCAGTATCCGAGGCAGCTAGAATGACTCCCGCAGGTCTGGTTAGCATGGCTGTACCTGAGGAGGGATGATGTCGAACAGGTCACCACCCGGGGCATACTCCTGTGCAAAGACATAGCAGTCCTCTGTCTCGAAGACCACGTCAAACACCTTGATGATGAAGGGGCTGGCAGAGAGGGTGTTGGTGATGCTGAACTCCCGCAGGAAGTTCTTCAGCTTGGTCTTGTTCTTGTTCACAAACTTCAGTGCCATCTTGGTCCCTGGAGAGAAAGGAATGAGAAAAAGGTAGATTCATTTAAGGTCCGTGCCCTGAAACAGCAAGAGAGCGTGGATGACCTGCGAACAGCTAAGGTTGAGAAATGAGATTTAGAAACAGTCACAAATGCTAAGGATTTTCTCTCCAGCCATGTCTGAACATGTATGTGTCTTACCATTGCACAGAGATTTGTGAGCAGTTGAAAGCTATCGTAAAATAAAGCGCTAGGAGGATGGATGGATGCACTTATTGGTCAACTAGTGCCTGACTTGTATTCTTCTTGGCCGGGTGCAGAGTTTTGGCCAGATGCAAAGTTAGCATTGGAAAAAAAAGCAATTTCCTTTCTTTCCATTTTATACTTCTAACACTGAAAGGTGGGCTGAGTGCCCACATCCTGGAAACTTTGACATTACGTGCTTAACTTAAAGCCAGCATTACACAGCTACTTTACAAATACTTTAAAAATGAAACTCTTACTTTTAGTAATGGAGACAGCAGCCCAGTTGGTATTACAAATTGTAAAGATGGAAGAGGGCAGTTCAGGGAAAGTGCGCTTGTATGAAAAAAGGGTTGGGATGTGGTGTCCACTTTTACCCATCTCTTTCATTTGGGCCCTACAGGTCAAACACATTCTATGGTCTCCTAAAATGTATCTGTAAGATTAACTCCTTCTTGAATAAATCTCACCACTACGGCTCAAGCCCTTCTTGCAGCTTGGCATGCTGAGTCTACATCCCTTTATATGGACAGTATAGAGAATAACGAGTTCACTGACAAACACCTTCAAATCACCAATAATCATGTAGAGTTACCTGCGTTTCTTCACGTCCACTCTGTTGCAGCGTATCTAAACAGAGTAGACGTGAAGAAACGCGTTAACTCAAGACGGAGGCCCCACAAGAGTGTGGCATAGTTCCACAATCATGGAAATCTTATGACACTGGGAATAAATGAAAGATACCCCATCCAGTAAAAGTTCCTGTAAAAAGAAATCATTGAATTTCATTGGTTTTATCTTCTATTGAGACACATATCTTTATAGGAAATCTCATTGTGATTTAAGAGGTCCTCATATTCACAAATAAGGACTACCATACAGATATACTTTGTTCTCATTTTTTGCCTGTTGTAGAGGGAGGTGGCGTTTGAATGAGAGTTGTGCGGTAATGAGGCAATTTTGATTTCAATATGAAAGGATGAAAGGTCTGCCAAAGGAAATATTTATCTTCTTAGTTGAATACGGAACCCTATTCCTTTGGTGAATAACGGGTCCCTCCCAAATCTCTTTTTTTCCCTGTTATCTCTTTAAGTCAGTGGCGGTTGGTGACCCACAAAAATGGTGAGTCAACATAAATAAAATAAAAAAAACATACAAATAAACATTTACATAAAAAAATGGAAAAAAAGATTCACTTTCCTTCTTAGCCTGCAGCACGTCCTTGGTGTTCGGCCTCGGCTCCAGACTCCTGGAGCCGAGGTCCCACAGCTCCTTATCCAATCCAGACATTGCTCTCATGCTGAATGTGTGAAGCATCTGTATTGGCTGGAGCAGGCTTTCTCAGCGCTCGGAAGAGCACTGAAGGCCTGTGCCCGCTCTCCAACCCAGCTGTCTGAGACAGCCGGGTTGGCGAGTTTGAATTGCACATGTCAGTTTGGCCGTAGCAAGGTAGCTAGCAAAACCGACATGCGCAATTCATACTGAAGGGGCCACTCGTCATTGCTGCCAATCAACAGCAATGACAAACTGGCCCTGCCATGCCCACTCCGTTCGGCAGAAAGCCCAAAAAATAAAATGGTAATAAAATCATTTTATCACCATTTGATTTTTCCAGCTTTCTGCAGCAGTGTGGGGGGAGTGGGGTGCTCCCCCGCTCGCATGGAGGAACCGCCGCTGCTTTAGGCCCAGTTCTTTTGAATGTGGTCTTTCAGTAGTGGATGTCTAGAGCAAGCAGTGTCTTGTTTCCACTATGAGACCAAATGGATCTCTGGACTACAAGCATAGCGGTGTCTTCTTAAATGAAGGGCTGGGGCAGCAGTGTTCTGAAGTGCATGAAGATAACGCAGAGCTCCACGGCACGCGCAGCGAGGAACAGGGGTTTCATTGTCTGCATGCGTTGTTTTTTTAATGCAGTGTCTGCCTGTGACTTGCTTTCGAGCCCTCTGGTTGTTGTTTCTTTGTTACAATGCATTGCATCACCAACATGTTTATGCTTTTGCTCGGAGTCTTCTCTGTGGACTCTAAGCTCGACAGTCGACTCCCAGGGTACACTCCAACCCTTCATGGAAGACTTAAAGGTGCATTCAACAGTTGCACTGGGTAAAAGAAAACAGGTGCGGGTAAACACAACCAATCAGAAAATAAGCTTGTGTGTCGGCTGGCAGCCTGAAATATCTAACAAACACAACAAGGGCAGCTTTCAGCATCTTTCGTTTGTTTTGATGACAGAGAGATTCATTGGCACTTGTGACTTCAGAGCAAATCTAAACTGCGCCTATCCTTCACTCCTATAATGAGAGTCAATCCCTCTGAGAGGTCACTGATGCAATGAGTAATGAGAACACACTCTCTAATCCTCTCAACTGAAAAGTAGGCAACAAGGCCGAGCGCTCTATCTCCTTTGCTGGCCGGCCAATCAAAAGGCCAAGCATGAGAGGTGCTAAGGACCATCTACATACCATGAATGGCCTCGCTTCCACCTCTACAGGCGATCCATGGGTAAGTACCGTGCGGGCTGTGCAACTCGTCTCCATCCTCCTGACTAGTGGATTTCTCTCAAGAGAGAGCTCAATGACTGAATGCATACACAGGCAGACGTCACACGTCACACCACTGGCTACAGGCCTTCAGTTCAGGCTCCACTTCTATCTTGCTGGTTGTGATGCTCTACAGAGAAGGGCTGATGGTTCCCACTGTAATAAGACACAATGATTTGGGGGCAAGAGCCTGCACCACCATTTTAATGTAAAGAGTGTTTGAAGGATAAACAGGGGTCTTCTGCAATGTGCAATGAATAACATTCAAACTTTAAATTCACAATTAAAGAAACAGAAGCCAGCCTGTTTATGCAGTACCCACATAATAGCATGCACACTCTTTGTGTCCCTGGGGCGGCTGTCACGAAGGATGAGGTAGTCTGTACAAGGGTTTGACACTTACACAAGGTCTGACCTTCTAAGCTGTCACCACAGGGACACAGTGGCGCCGCTGCCAGAGCTGTGTCTGACCAATCACGCCTCACGCAAGAAGACCACGCGGACACAGGCCTCTGCATGCAGTATGCCAGAGCGCTTGCAGGCGGTAAGCCGACCAAGATCTGGGATGTGTGCATAATTAGGAAAAACAGAACAAGCAATCCAAATAGCTGCTGGTGGCTGAGCAGCTCAGCAGCCCCCACAACATGCTTTTTGGGCAGAGGCAACACTTTGACGCAACACTTTGAATGTGGCGTTCAAATTAAATGATTAGATGGGTAAATATAGCAAGGAAGGAAAAACAATTATGAAGGTCTGAAAACAGAAGAAACCACAGAGGGACCTCGGGCATGTAGCTTTTGCACACTGTGAACAAGGCCCTCTTCCGATTTGGACAGTAATTGGACAGAGAGATACTGGTGACGTAGATACTGAATCCCGTCAGTGTCTCCGCTCCAATGACCAGATATTTCGCATTATCAAGCACAAAATGGGAATAGTATGCTGAACCACGCTTATCGGGTCAGGGTTTGAATGTTTTCCCTGACTTTTGTCAGGTGTGTTCCACGACAGCTAAAACTTGGAATCGAGCTGTTTGGTTCCGATTCCCCCCCTATCCACCACCACCAGGCCTACCACCAACACCCACCATCACCGCTGCCTCCGACTCAGAATGGGCCCCAAGTGTGCAATGCTTTGCACTGTATGATCCTGGAGAAAGAGAGCTGTATTGACTGCCATGATGATGGATAGTGTACTGGGGGATCTGATTAGCAGAAAGTCTGTGGTCAAAATACCAATTATAGCTTTACAGTGGTCCACCACAACCCGATACACAATGTGCATTCCAGAATGGATCTGTGCAGGTGGTGAACTCAACAGAGAAAGCACTCCCTTTGGCAGAAACTGAGCCTGCCGCAGGGAGATCAGCGGCCCTATCTAGAGTTGTGCGTAAGGTAGTCTATGTGGTGGAAGAGGACATTACGTCAGCCACCCTGAGGTCCATCTGCCAAATTTAGAGATATCCGCTGTCCCAGCAGTGATCTCTGCGCCTTGACAGAAACAACAGTCATGGTGGGTCGTGTCAAGGTACAAAATGTTTGGTGGGCAGCTGACATCGGTTTTGATGGCTATCCACCAAACTCTAGCAATTCTTTTGTTTTTCAGAAACAGACTCCTAAAGTGGGAGTTTGTTTTTGAAAAGAAAAAAAAAAAATCTAATGACCACCCACAGCCTGAGTGTTTTTTCCCTGGGTGTAGTGGTAATTATTTATATTTTTTGTTTGTTCCTCACCAGACAGAAAAACAAAGACATCACACGGTCCACCCTAATTAGGATGAGCAGTGTAATGCCCTCTAATGAAAATATATTCAGGATAATGGGAAGGGGAGGATGAGGCACCCCACTGGTAAGTTAAAGAGATTTAATGGCTGCTATGGGCTGCAGGTACTACCTTAATGGCCGATTTCCACTGGGTATCCGCAGTGACACTTACACAATGTGGGCTTTAAGCAATTTGAATATTAGACTTCTAAAAGTAAGGATGCCTTCCAATATAATCAGTTCTTGTTGCTAAGGATTCGGCCTGTTATGAAACATTAACTTGTTGATCATATGGCTTAATACTGCAGACGGTGCATTCTATTTTGAGAAGCGGACCCAGAAAAGTTCAATGTTATTGTCATGGCATGGAAGGGTTTGTTTCAAATTGAAAGATGAGGGTAGACGAGGAGGCCTTAGAGGAGGCGTGAAAGAGTAAGGACAAAGTGTAAAAGGGAGCATGAATAGTGAGTGATCAAGGAAACAACGGCACCCTGGAAGCTATGAAGTTCCAGGCAGAGAAGCAGAATAAATGCTGTTATTTTTTGAGACGTGATGGATGACGTGGTCTAGCGATTGAGAGAAGCGATGGACTAAATTAATAAGGTATATAGATGCAGCCTGGCACCACAAGCATTCTCTGGGAGGGTGATAAACAGCCAGACGAAACGTAAGTGCTTACTGTGGTGTCGTCAAGGGCATGGATAATCACTTATGGAAGAAATGGAGAGAGAAGGGAGACATAAGAGTGACTTTTTTCATCTTTATTAGAACATTGGAATGTTGAGCACTCCACTGAAGACAATGAAGTGCTCCCGGCTTCTCATGGGTGGTAGAAGCCTGGAGCATCAACATTATAATGTTTGGCACAGCTGTTGCTGTGCACAAAGGCCTCATGGAGACTGAGAGGATTTCTAGCCCATTGGGCTCCGTAAGGCCTTTGTTTTCCAAATTAGAACATTCTGCCCTCTAGGGACGGAATGTTCTAATAGCCCTAGAGGCCTCTGTAGCAGGCTCTACCAGCCTTTAAAGGCCCGCTCCCTTGTTAAAGGCCCTCGTCTTTGTCTCAGACCTTTAACGCTGGAGCAGGCCTTTAATATGATGGGCTCTAAGGCTATAATTGAAGGCGGGAGAGGTAAGGAAGGGAATGGGATGACAGGCAAATGTCATAAAACAGAAAGGGAAAAGAGAGGTGAATTGAGAAAGGAAATTGAAGTAATGCATAAGGTGGAGGGACATGCTGAGGAGGTACAAAATATGAAGCCAGGAGGGACAGGAAACAAAACAAGCATTTACAATGCAATGGTCTCGGCATTGTTAAAGTTAGAGCTCATGACATTCTTGTATGTTTTTGTTTTTAAAACATTTAAAGAAACGGCATTGTTATTTACAATGTCAATAGCTTAATCACTCTCCAATGTGAGACCTATTGCATTTGCACCCACACACAGAGCCACACACACAGAGCCACCTACACACACAGAGCCACCTACACACACAGAGCCACCTACACACACAGAGCCACCTACACATACAGAGCCACCTACACATACAGAGCCACTCACATAGAGCAACCTACACACAAAGTTACCCCCACCACTCACATAGAGCATTCTACACACAGAGTTACCCCCACACAGAGCATCCCACACACACAGAGCCTCCCACACACACACACAGAGCCTCCCACACACACAGAGCCTCCCACACACATATACGCTACAGCCAAGGCTTTAAGAGGGCCGGGTCTCACCAGTGAAGAGCATCGGCAGTTTTTTAAATGGGGCCTCGAAACGGGTCTCTATCGGGCTCTGTTTTGTGCCCTGGCACCAGCGGTCCGTTTTTTGTCTGTTTTGTGTCACAGCAGGCACATTGACGTGCGTGCTCACTTCTCTCTAGTGGAGAAATTAGCTTTAGCGTTGTACCCTTTAAAGATTTCCCTTCTCTTGTTTTTGCCAAATCGATGCTGTCCGGAATAGTTTAGACATGGTAATGACTAGCTCCACAAAGTGGTTTCGTGGGCAGAATAATTTCGGCCTCGCTGGATGCACGTGTAGTTTACAACACAGGCAAATTACCAAGGGCTGAATCTGAAGTTCTGCGAATCTCAGTCGTAATTTACGAACTATGCAGTATTTATGCAAAAGCCACTATTGTATGCAGGTGCCAGTGTACGGTGTAACTTTGCGAATAATCATGATGTGCACAGGGTCACACTGTGGAGAGCACTGGCGGAGATCTGTAGCCCCCAAGTATGGCACAGTATGGTGTGATGGAGTACCTATATAGTGCTTACTAGCCCTGAAGAGGCGCTAGAGCCGTGTTCAGAGAACAGCTCAGCGCATCCAATCCCTTTTCTTTTGCACTTTAGGACATGTATGCCTACATGTATGGGGGGGGGCTTGTACAGCACCAGAACGCATACTATGAAAGTAGGCCAGATATACTACTGTCCCCGGGCACCGAACACCCTGAGTGCTCTGGGTCCAGTGGACACTATGCTATAGGGAGAGGGGGGGGGGTGTAACATAGGACGATCACTCTACACCGCATTAAGGTTTTGAAACCTCCTTTTAAATCGTCTCGAAAATTCCGAGCGATCTCATAATTATTAACCTGGTAAACACCTCACTGACCCTACTACCTACAGATCCTACAGTACAGTTCCCCCGCCCATGCACCCCCACCCCCACATCCCACCTTTGTCCAGGTAGCTGAGCCTCTGCAGCTCGGCCGGGACCCCGGCCACGATCTCCAGCCGTTCCTTCAGCTCCCGGAGCCGGGTCTGGGGGCTGCACCCGGGGACAGAGAACAGCTCCCCGCTGGCTTCTAGGCGCACGGTGACTGTGTACTGCCGCCCGCCGTGGGAGGAGGCCAGCTTGGGGAGCCCCTGGAGCCGGTACCCCGTAGCCAGAGGCCGGCTCGGGGAGGAGGCGACGAGGCCGATGGGGCGCGCCATTGCCGAAGCAGAGCCCTCAGCGCACCCGCCTGGTTCGGTGTCTTTGGGAGCGGGACAGACGCGTCGCTAGGTGACAGGGGCCATAAGTCCTCCTCCCCACACAGAGGAAGGCATTAACATCTCAAACGCCTCACTAAAAGAGAAAACAAAACTCATTCGGGCGGGGGACATTTTGGGTTGGATATCTGAGGCTGGCAGATTCAAAATAACGTTCATAATAATATGAAACCTTGCTCGCTTTTTACATCTACCAGTCAGACGCTGAATGCGTTTACACGATATGTTTTGAGAGTTCCGTAGTTATATTGTATCATTGCTCTTATAGGGCATACCCTGTTGCAGTGCCGCTGAAGCTCATCAGACGGGTGGGCACGGTGTTGTATAAATTGTTTCATTGTTTTCGAGTAATTGCGTTGTAATTACCTTTACACTATGCTTCTTACTCTGAGGCGCCGAAAAAAATAATGGAACCGGGAAAGAGTTTAATGTCTGTGTTAAAAAAAAAAAGAAATCCGAACAAGAGACGAGAGTAGGGGGGCGAAGGACAGAAAGGCAGGGAGATAAGCGAGCATCTATGGAAAGAAAACACACACCGCCGCCTTTCTCCGAGGCGAAGCAGAAATGCCTCGGAGAAACGCAGCGGCGGTTTCAGATTCGGGGGCGTGTTTTTCTTTTCTCTCCTCTTGCCATTGGCTGGAGGAGAGAAAAACACGCCTAAAAAAGGGCGTGGCTAAAAAGTGGAAAGAAGAGCACGGAACACGCCCCCGAATCTGAAAAAGACGGAGCCTATTTGGAGGGACGGCTCTCTCCTCCAATGGCTGGCCTCCGTTTAGGAAGCCAACCAATGGAGGAGAGGCAAAAAGAGAGGCGGGCTAAATAGCCACTCTAAGAATCATAAGATCTCCGGACTTCCGGTTCTGCCTTCGGCAGACCGGACGGTCCCTCGACCTAAAAAGGAGGGGAGGGCAGCAATTTACAGGGTAAAAACAGACTTGAATGCAAAATGGATGGAAATGTGGCACAATCTATAAAAAGACGGTGTTATGTATAGAAAATGGAGCAAACTATAAAAAGACGTTGTGGTCTATAAAAAGATCAATTGAGAAATGGTGCCACCTATATAAAGAATGTGTGATTATAGAAAATGGGCGCTCTAGAAATAGATGGTGCAATCTATAAAAAGATGGTGTGATCTATAAACAGATGGTGCCATGCATAACAAAAAATAAGGCTGGTATGAGACTGAGCCTGCATTATTTTTTAAACTAGGATAAAGTCTATCAGACTAAAATGAATATGTTCTGATAAAGTCTTGGATAAATCAGATAAACCTTATAGAATGCAATGTGGAATAATACATGTTACAATCTTTATTTTCCAATAGCTATATAAAGGTTAGCAAACAGATCTTAGCCAGACAAAGAAGAACACAGAGGCACGTGGGACTTCAGTTTGGTCCATAACACAGTCTGCAAGTGTTGAATTAATGAATTAATTCATCAGTCTCAATTAAATATATTTACAGTGAAACTCCACAAACAAAATCACTACAATGTATTTTTTAGTATGAGGGAATGGTCGATGGGTGCTTCTGACAAGATAATTTCTTTCATTCTTTTTCTCAAGACGGTGTTGCGTGCTTTGCTGTGGAGGGTGAAAGGAGCGTGGTCCTCAGCTGGAGTCCTTAGACTCTGAAGCACCTATATCCTTTTGAGCTGCAGTGAACTGGGAGGACTTGGAAAAGGCTTCTGAAGGATAAGCACAAGCCGCGTCCTTGAGTGTGTTATGTTACTGTGGTGTTTAGGACCTCCCGGTGGATGCACTTGTGGCTGATGAAGAGAGCTTGAAGGTGGATCAGGTATTTGCGGTTGTCTAGGGATTTCAAGGTTGTAGTGATGAAATCTCAGGTTTCTCTGCAGCTGCAGGTCTTGCTACTCTGAATCACATTCCAAGGATGATTTGATATATGGGCTGCCCAACCTCGACTGAGTTTGTGTAGTCAAATTGGGAGTTGAATGCAGTTATCATTATCAGCATACAGTTATTATGGAGAGATTAAATGGAAGTCACATTTGACTGGGCAGAACTAGGGACAGGAAGTGCTGGCCATATATTTATTTGATGCAGAAAATGAAGGCAATTTTTGAGCTGACGGAGACCCTCTGCTATTCATCTTGATTCTCCAATTCAACAAACTGATCTAAGATGAGAGGCAACGTTTGATTCGATAGGGAGCTAATGGTACATTTGACACTAAGGATATTGCTCAGCTATTGATGCTAACTGGTGATGCTGGGTAATCATGTAAAAACACTCAGAAGGCAAAACTGTGGTGTGTGCCTCGGTGTGAGAGAAGAAAAATTGGTTCAAAACACTAGAGAAACTACCTCCACACTGTGCACCTCTAGCAGAAACATAGATCAGATTTCCTGTAGTTCAGTTTTTGGGTACAGAGCACTTGAATGCTCTGCATCCAATAATGAGGGCAGGGTCCAATCATTTACTGCTGAAAACACAACAATTTAGATCCCCTTTCGACTAACCCCGAATCGTGATCACCAAGGTCACTGAGCCCGTAACTGGTAGAAGCAGAACCGACCCACGGTGTCGCCTTGGGATGCCTCACATGAGCATCTTGTGTCAATCGTCTAATGCCCAACTAAGAGCAACTAGACAATGCCCTAAACAACTTTAGATCAACGTAAGGCTCTGATTCCGAAGACAGCAGACTAACTGTGGGAGCCTTTGAAGTGCAGACAAGAACACCTATTGAGGGACATACAAAACTACTTAAAAAATGATTTTGATAAATAAATCATTTATCGAGTTTAGAATGGACTGGATTGAAATATAGGATTAAAATTCCATAGTTTGACTGTGGTTGGTAATATCTTTACATACTGAAGCCCGCTAGCACATTGCCATTTTAGAGTTCGGAATACATTTCTGATCTGCAAAAAAGACCATCTCTTTGATTATCAGAGATCTGAGGAAAGAAAAACCTTCGACCCTGAGAAATGCAAAACTCTCCCAATCAGGAACGTAGCACTTAAGCCTAGGCATGTGACTCTTCAAGCAGGTGAGGCTGTCAGGTGCAGTGCCACATAGTTATTTTAAGACTTTTATTCTCACTTGTATAGTCACTACACCTACAACTGAACGTAAAGCTAGAAATTGGTGGAGGGTTGAGTGAGACTCTTAAAATATATATGGGTTAAGATCAAGATAGCAAGAAGCTGTATCATGAAGGTGGTCAAAGAGGCAATAATCATCTTTGTTGCCCTGGGCTAGGACCGCCTCCATGACTGCTAGGCCTGCCCATTTTACCCCAACACACATTATGTGACGCTCTGCCCCATACATTATACAAACGTTTGTGGAGAAAAGGGTGGCAGAGGAATTTTGAAAAAGGTATGCATATGCAGGACAGTAAAAGGGAACGAGAAAGGGGAGCACACTTGGCAATAAACAAAAAATAGCTACTAATGGGGAAAACAGGGCACTCACAAGCATCCCCCGTGTTTCGTTTAGTGAGAAGATCTAGATTCATGCAGCAGTTCTGTGTATTTAAACTTAATTCCTGGCAGGATTTAGATCCAGTGAAATGTCCTCAAGATGAGGTAGAAATAAAAAAAAATCTGATACAGTCAATGACCACTGAAGCAGCAGCAATCTCTGTCTTCTGCAGCCAGGGTATATGTTTACTATTTTTTTTCTCTTCAGTGCTCCTGTTCTGGTACTTACCTGATTATTATTCTTTGTCCTTCTTTGGAGTTGCTCACCCATTCAGCCCAGACGGAAGTACAACCGGCGGAGAGGTGAGCTTAACTTTCACCCTCTCACTTTCTTACACGATCTGTTCACCCACCACGTGCAGCACATTCACTGAGTAGGCTTCCCCATTTTGCCCCCTCCCCTGTTTTTCAGATTTCTCCTTTTAGACCATCTGTCCATTAGGTAAGATGCACTCTCAGAACCAACAACCGTCTATATGTACCTATACCTTCATCTTTCTAGCATCTTTGCTATCTGTTTTATCGTGTTTACTGTGTTCCTTTCTGGTGAAGGTGTCTCTTCCCTCCATTACATGTCACTATTACAGAAGAACTTCTTATCCGTCAATGGCTATTACTATGCCACTCTGTACCATGCTATTTGTACTGTGGAAATATATATTTATCTCTTTTTAAAATAATTTTTGAAGATTGTTTAAACGTAATGTATGCAACGTGCATATCTTTCTTAAGGTTGAACACGCCGACACCAAGCATTTGCGTGGGGTTTACTTCTATTCTGTGTGTTTGAGTCCCTACGTCGTCTCTAGGTGACGGTTCTGTTGCACTGGGTGGGTTTTACACCATTGTCACAATGTATCGCCATTCCGTCAACAGTTGATTGTAACTTTATGGAACAGTGTGCTAACACATTGCTATTGTACATCCTGGAGCCCTGAAGAAGTCGTGGGTTCACACCCTGACGAAACACGTGTTGGCTGGGCATCTGATCACAGATTAAAACTACAAAGAAAGAAAACGCTATTTGACTACTGTGATAGTTGTTTATTTGTTACACATGCAGTAATTCAAACTGTTGACACAGATTACGTGTGAACAGATCACCTGTAGTACTATGTAGAGCAGGTTGTATATATTTCCTAAGTCGATCTTGGCTGAAATGATTGCTCACACAATTGAGTGTCTTTCTTGACCTACGAAGAATCTTTGTATTTTGTTCAGGAGCCAGATGTTTTTGGTTGGTTGTACTTGTTTGCCCATTTTCAGTTTGGAGTCAGATGATATGCTTGCCATGCCGATCCTAAAGGGGTGGTTAATGAGGGAACCAGATGAGGTGATCTATGACTATGCTGCTGGTACTGGTGTAAAGGAGAGCATAGAACATATAAGCAGAAGAAGATTTTCATTCATTTGCTCCCTTAGTGTCTATCTATTTTCTCATGATTGATGAGCACGTCTGTGAGTCCCGCCAGTTATTTTGAAAAAGAGTTCTGTTTTGAATAAAAATTCTGTTTGTTGTCTTTACATGGTTGGAAGCCAAAGCCCAGTTCTGCAAAAGGATCATGAAGGCACCTATTTGATATTGGAATACAACTGTTAAATACCGTGTCATTATAAACAATAGCTTATTTACTTTTCTTTTCTTAGTACACAATAGGTACAAACAAAAAATTGATGCTTTGGGAATAGAAAGTTGAGAATAAAAATGATCAGTTTTTTGGAAGCAGATTAACCGGCAAATGTCTCAAAACTGAGTTGCAAAATCAGTAATTTTCAACAGAAAATTAAGACCGGGTACGACTGGTCCTGGGACTGATGAAGGTAGTACTCTGAGGGAAGAGTCTTCTTAGGTCATTAAAAACCATGATGCGTGATTCCTTCTTCTCCTTCAGCGTCTGTGCTTCCACAAGAAAGTAATAAAAAGTACTAGGCAATGAGATTCTGGTGGTTTGGTGGAGCAGAAGAACTGCTGTAAATTGGTGCTCCCATCCGGCAAAACATGCTGTTCTCCCACTCTATTAAATTTGATTTCCGGAAGCGAAGACTCAGCTGGCTGCACCATCAGAAACCTCTGCCTTGACGGCCAATCTGCCACAGGGTTGTCAGGTTACAGCGAAAAGCTGTCTGACCTATTTAGGTTAGGGTGAAAGCCACTAGACCTCGATAGGGACATCACCCAATGTCCTCCTCAGCCAGGAAGAAATCTCCCTATGTCTTGGGATAATTTTTTTGCTTTACAAGAATGAAGACCCACTTTGGGAGTTTGCTTTCCCATTCTTAACATTTAAATGACTATGCTAATGAAAGTGATATGGAGGAAATGTCTGCGAATGTCTGTAATCTTTTTTAATTTTTAACGCACAAATTCTGAGAAATTAAAAGTAATTTTTATGTGTTTGGAAAAGGTGGAAATACAAAATGGGAGGGAGTGGCAAAAAGGAGCATGAATCAGTAGCCATAGAAGAGAAAAAGGAGAAGAAAGGTGGAAGGGAAAAGGCACATTAAGGCGGGTGTAGGAAACATCAACAAAAGAAAAATGTGAAAGATGGACGGAAATGGCTGATTGGCTGTTACGTGCGAAGAGGTAAAAGGCAAGGGGTGAAATATCAGGAAAGGGGAGACAGATCGGCGAGCCCAGTGAGTCACTCAAACTAGGACTCTCCACAGAGCACTGGAACTACTATTCAAAATTGTCCATGGCATATCCCCTGCCTATCCTGCTAACACTTTTATTCACTACGCCCCCCTCTCCCAACCAGGAACCTACGATTTACCAACCATACATTTCTGGCCATACCTAAATTACTGTGTGAGGCTTTTATATATATATATATATTTTTTTTTTTTTTACATTCTTGTGACCCTTCACATAAAATCCTTGCTACCAGAAATATAGACTAGCCCCGAGAAGATAAAATCACCCTAAAATATCGTCTGCTGCGATAATAAGAAAAAGAATACCTAACGTTACTCAAAGAGCCAACGTTTTAAGAATGTTTACTGTGGAAATCCAGCAATGTATCTTGGCTGTCGTCCTTGCTGTTGACCTGACACACAAGGCGCACATTTATAGAATGCCTCCTTCCCTCTCTATGGTTCATGTTATTCGTGCATTCCATCTGCTTCCTAGGGAATATAATTGTACTTCGCACAATTCCGTTCGAAATGTTACTGGTGCCTAAATAAACTCCTAAATATATTTTTTATTTCCCTCTGTCAGGCAGGTTCTGCTTCGCTTACAGTGGATAAGTGCTGCACATCTCTACACTGCTTGTGTGCAACCAATTTTGTTTATTTGTGGTTGTTTCTGGTTTTTAGGGATTTGAGGATGTGCACGCGTATTGCTGCCTCCTGTAGGATCCGAGCCCAGAAGCATCTGCTCAAATTCATGACTCAGTTTGCCAGTTTCTGTTTGATGTTGTTGCTATTTTGACCATTTCAGGGCCTCCATCCAAGACGGCTGCTAATTTCCACGATGACTGTGAGCTGACTAAAACATTCTGTGACATATTTCTTGCTCTCTGCGAATGATACCTCCCCGCAGTCGAAAGATAAAAAATACGGTGCAGTGCGGGTCAGAAAAAAAGATTTTCTTCTTCCAAGTAAAATGCACAGCGAAAATAGACTTTTAATTCTGGGATGAAAAGGGTCACAGTGTCTCCTGAGTAGGAACACTTGGAAAGTACAAAATGATGGACGTTGCTACACAACAAGGTACTAAATAACCGAATATTTGGAGATTTACTGCCCATACATAGGCTATTCAAAGCCCTTGATGTATTAAAGGTTGAGTGGGTACTTGTGCTGCACTACATAATTTCGCACTGGTCCTGCAGGGCTTCAGAATGGTAAGTAAATCAATCCAATGCTTTGAGTTGCTTTGCACCACACAAGTACCTGGGCAAATCCTTCAAGAGCCCTGGGCGTGTTTCTAGGAATACCAGTTCAATGATATACAAATGACATTGATAGAGCGTCATGTTATTCTGAAATTTGTAGGGGTGCCTCATATTCACCGTTAGTCAGCACCCGCATATTAATCGATGTAGGCTAAGAATGCTATAGAAATGTATTATTAGAATCGTTTAACATAGAGGTGATTAGAAATGTAATAATGCTTTTCGTGAAGAGTAACGTTGCAGATTATCGTGAATGTATTTAGTAAATGCAAAATGATTAGTTTATGAAATGCAATGTATTAGGTTAAACGTGTGCCATGTTAAAGTTACACGTGCAAGTTGCTTACTCACGTATATGAAAAGAATGAACTAATGCTTAGAGTGTGATTTAATAGTGTGTTTAACAGTGTAAAGGCCTGATCGCATATACGTAAAAGAGAAAGGCCTGTTCATTTTCTTATGTTAGCTAAACGTTGTAAGCCGAAAATGATTTCCCTTGGTAAAGGCTTTGGGTTGCAGCATGAGGAAAATCTTATAGAAGAGAAAAAGTTTTCGTTCCCATGTTTCTGTTGCAGGTGCAAGGACATTTAGCTCATTAGTGAGACTAGGTCTTTGTTTTAGGAGTTAGGATGCTGCGAGAAGCCAACAGGGGAGTATGTTGGAATGTGAGGATGATACTTTCAGCGGAGAAGGTGCCTGGGACCCAAGGTCAAGCTAACCGTTGTTGGATGCGAGACGAGTTTTGTTGGAGAAGTACTGGAAGAAGACCTGGCTGAAGAGGTGTGCCGAAGGGCGTGTTCTACGTTTTTGGGATTTTGGGATTTTGTATTAGGGACAGTGCCCCGTGGGTTGAGCAGTTGAGGTTTAGACGGGAAGCTAGAAGTAGCATCTTAGAACGAGCTCTGACTAAGTGAAGGTACTTCTTAGGAAGTCTTCACTTCTGACACCTTTTTATTCTCTTGCCTGGGAAAGGAATTGCTAAGTAGGGATGTCACCTTAGAGTTAGTGTAGGGATAGACTAACGTTTTTCTTTAGACTAATGATTCCTAATATGGACATTGGCTTAACCATTGCTTTCTTGATGCTTTTAGAGTCAGTGATTCTTTTTGTTTTGAGTCGGATGAGAATCCTACATAGGCTTGCATTTGTATTAGTGCCCATTTATCTTCTACACCTTGTACTAAGGTGTTTGTATGTGCAGTTATTTTTGGTTGTAATAAAATCTTACAAATTTTTGATTCGGAGTCAGTGGTCCTTTCCAAATGAAATCTAATTTTGGCGATTATGTTTTGATAATTGTATTTCCTCCCCTCTACACTATTTAGCAGATAAAAAGATCCTGGCGACCTGAGAGGATTCTTGGAGATAAGGTAGTCAAGAATCCGGCCTTATCAACATGCTTGACCCCCCCCCTCCCCCCCCCCCATCGACTCCAGGTTATTTGTTGGGGGGGGGGCCTCGGGCTTGCTGGAGGTGTGGGACACCCGATGTTGGATTTGCTCATATGACTTGGGACTGCCCGAGACAATGGGAGTTCTGGGAGATGGTCATCGCTGCACTGAATGGAGTTCTGGAACGCTCTCTCTCATGTAACACAGAGGTTTGTCTCCTTGCCCTATTCCCCAGGCCTAAGAAGAGTAAGGTTGGCAGTAAATGTATAGACCTCGCTTTGATCCTGGCGAAATGGAGTATATATCCCTGAAGTGGATGTCCAAAGCGGCCCCCACAGGTGCTGCTTGGGAGGGGGATGTGGAGGAATAGTCCAGGGCAGAGGAGAGGGCACTGATGAGGGAGGATGCTCAAGGACTCCGGCGCCACCCCTTGGCGCAACTCTGGACAGAGATGCTCTGGGCCTGGGACACACGATGGGCTGCTGCAGTGAATGAACAGATAATGGACATACATGTGGCGGACATGGTTGTGGCATCATCTCCTTGAGTGGTCTGTTAAGGATGGAGAATGGAATGACTTGGTTGATGTAACAAACTCTTTCCCCCTCATTACACTCCTCTCATTGTTAATCCTCCAGTTAAGTAGCTCTCCGTCGTCTGACTCCCTCCCCCATGGCCACCAGGTGACATTGGGTTTTCATTTAATTTCTTGTTTCACTGAAATTGATTGCATGTTTTACTATATTGACATTACTAGACGTATATCTGCAGTCATGACTCCCAGAGGACCAGGATGTTATAGACAGCTGAGCCTGCAAATGTGGGCGGCTGTAGAATCCCGAAGTGTGACAGATGCAAACATTCCACTTCTAATACAGAGCGCACTGTCATGGGTTGAAGGGATAGTTAAAGGTTGTAAATACATTGATGATAAATCGTAACTGTATAATGCCTTCATGTGCTATTTGAGCATCAGAATGCCGATGCTCTATTCATGACGTAATGCTACCCTTGTGAACCTGTGCTTATTGTAAGGTCAAAAACTTGCTCCTGCTAAAACTTGCATTATTGACTTATCTTTCGTAAATGCCAATAAAAACAAGTTAAAAAAAAAAGTACCTGTGAAAATCCTTAGTTAATAAGCCCCAATGTGTCTCTTTTGCAGCCCACCCCATTTGGCACCAGGTGTCAGATATTTGGCTTGGGTTTACAACTGCCAGTGAGGTGAAGTTAAACAATTCTGGAATACCCCTCCACTTAGGGGTGTCTTTTACCGACTGCCCGTGATCCTGTACTGGTTCAGGCTTTGAGCAGGAGTGGTGACTCGGCCTATAGCTTTGGGCATGTGGGTTGCACGTGGTTAGTGACTCGGTCTTGACTGGTTGGTGACCGGGCACCTGTGAGGGTAGAATGTAGGATTCAGGTGTCACGGGTGAGCGAGAGTTCCTGCGGTAGAACATGCAGGGACCCAGAGTAGGTGAGATGGTCTTGTCACGTGTTTCACCATGACTGACAGACTGGAGGTATCCTCAGGTCAGTAAAATGAAACCTAATGCACTGGGTATGAAATGATGTAAAGAGCATCGGGAATACGAATTCTTCTGTAATATAAACTTGATCAAGCGGATCTCTAGGAGACAGGCTTCTTGGGTGGATTAGTCCTTGGCAGGCATGGACGGTGCCATTCATCTCATGGACTGCAGAGACCATGCTCCAGAAGGCTTGTTGTTCCTACTCATAAATGCTCTTTTAGCCTAAAAGTGTGGGGTGATCGGATGAGAAAACAATTCTGAGTGGGGCATGCTATGAATAAACAACACGCTGCCAAGGCTCCCTATAAATGTATTGTTATGAGTTTTTAAAAGCACTTTCATGTGACTTCCTGATTACTTAATGGAAAAATGCAGCACTTTTTTTCTTACCAGAATACATATGTGAAATTTAGATCTAAGCTTGGTAGTGTGTATTTGAAGAAGGTCTAAGGGATTTTTTTATTCAACTGATGCGTGGACATGCCCTTTCAAGAAATAGTATGTGTTATTCCTGGTGATACAGTATGTGAAAACCATTTCAATTTGAATTTTTAACAACACTACACCTTGAAAATCAACTACTCAATATTTTGTATTTATCTCTGCACAAATGCCCCCCATTAGTAACTGAAGTGACAAAGCCGCATTCCCTCGAATAGTTAAAAGAACACTTTTCGGTAGCAGTTCTTATATAATAATACTCACGGCGGAATCTTAGACACCTCAAGAAATGATGCAAAAAAGATGGCACGTGTTAAGATCCAAGCTGGCATCCATTTGCACCAGGCTAACCTACAATAAAGCCAGCATGGCAACTAAGAAAAACTACACTAGCAACATGCGGATATCTCAACTGAATAAATCTGCAAAATGTTGAAAGATAGACACAGTCAATCCCTTAATCCTAGGCATTGCACACAACCTCTCAAACTAAGTGCCAGAAGAGTCCTCAATTCTTCTTCAACAAACTCCCAACCATCAGGTAATTCACTGCTTCCTAGCAGAATAATGTTATCTGTAAGGTGATGTCCCGACTACCAGACTGGGCTTTCTTCTATTTCCCAGCACATGAGTATCCTGTCACTAAGTAGTGCAACAGAAAACTACTTCTCAATGTTAGTAAAATTAGAGGTTTGTGTAGCCAAGAACCACATGCAGATTTAAGCACACATGCTTAATCAATCCCTATGCAGCCATGATCTCTTCCCCCTTCCATTTATTCCTACATTAATAAAGAATTCACAGGTGTAATACTTCTGAGTAGGGTTTGCGAAAATGAGAGCCCAGAAGTAGAAATAATGTAGTGACTATTACGTTTATCCTACTCCTACAGCACGTCTCTTTCTCATTCCCAACCTGTGTGTTCATAGAGTGTGACAAAAGAGAGAAGAACAAGCAGCACTGGCATCTACTGAAATTGATTTATTAAGATAGCTAGGACACCTTCTGCATCGTCTTTTGATGCACAAATCTCACACTTTGTGTGCATTGAGATGATCTCACTGGAGTCAGACTTTGCACCTGATGAAACTCATAGCAGATCAGGGCTATGGTACCCAGATAGGGAGATGGACTCATCCAAAAGAGGGACAGAGTGTCAGGGGTCAAGAACGACACAATCATCAAAGGACTACTGACTCCTTGGAGTCTAACTCACTGGTCATCAGAGACACGGTCCAGCTAGAAGATGTCCGGCACTAAGGATAAGACGGTCTTGCAACCCAATGCTTTTGAAATGTTGATTAATAACAAAAGATGCATTTGGCCTGAGAATATGTTCCCTGGATGGATTGCTTTATTACTGGAAGCCGATGAGCCTCCTGTGTGCGGATTCCAAGCTACTAAACGTACATTTTGCCACTTCCTCCTCAGACTGCAAATTTTTTTTTAAAGATAGTGGGGGTTATTTAGGAAGGTATTTTGTTGGTGGGGCCATAAAGACCATAAGCATTGCATCTGTTTAGTTGCTATTGTAAAAGCCAGCAGGCGCTGTGGAAATTGCATAGCGCTGCATGAGCCAACCAGGACAAAAAAATTAGCTAAGTGAGAACAGCAAGGCCCTAGACCTCAGATGCACTGACTAGAGAAGAGAACTTTTATCTTAGTATTAACTGAAACAAATCAGTATTACTCATCTTATGATACCTTTCTGCTGTTTCCAGCACTGCTGGTCACTGTATTCTCTTATGGAGGATCAACATTGCCTGTGTTGAAGTAAGCAGAGTTCTGTTTCAAGTCCTTTCTCTCAGGAAGACCACTTTTTACTAATAGAGGGCAGATCCACACAATTCTGCAGTCTTGGCGATCAGCATTTTCTTCTTTTTTAAAAAAAAATCTTTTAATTGAACAATCATACAAAATAAACACCAGTAACGCTATACTTGCCGCATATCAGGTATAAAGACAAAGAAATAGACAGCCGCAGCCCTCGACAGGGACCAACTGGACAAACAACGTATTTGAGCAAACCGTGACACAGAAGCTTCACGGAACAGTAGTTTCACATAAATTACAGCAGTCCACCCCGGCATCCACGGCAGCAGTCAGGTGTTCACATAGGCCCACCCTGTACTCATTCCAACCGCTCCATATTTTGTTCCTCTTATTCGGGCAGCCCCTACCCACGTACACCACTCCCTCCGCCAGCATGCACCAGTCAATTACTTTCTTCCAATCCTTCAAGCATGAACGCACCACAGCACTCCACATGCAGGCTATATTTCGCTTGGCCACTATTAGTACCAGGGTGACCCAAAGCCGTTCCGTATGGGTAAGGTCCGATTCTTCCCACACATTGAAGTAGGCACCATTTGACAGACTATGTCAGAGCACCTTCCACCACCTCGCCGAGGAAGTCGAGCACCACCCACCAATAGTCCTGAAGCACGGGGCAACTCCATACCATATGGAAAAAGAAACCCTCCCGGCCACAGTCACCAGGGTACCCAGCATGGTCCAATTTGCCCATTTTAACCAGGGTGGTGCATGCATAGTAGCACCGATGCAGTAGTTTCAACTGAACCAGTCGGAATCTAGAACGTATGGCCACCTCTCTAGGAGAGGCTAAGGCCTCTTGCCATTCGTCACCTTCCAATTCTCTCAGATCATTCACCCAATCCACACAAAGCTTAATAAAGGGATCAGGGGCATTATTAATCAATCTGCGATAGGTAAATGAGATGGCTTGTCGTGTCATATATTCATCCTATAATTTATCCTCAAGCGGGGAGGACTATGGAAGGTCCATCCCTCTAGGGATCGCTCTCCGCAGTGCACTTCTAACTGGCAAATATCGGAAGGTTTCAGTTGGAGCCAACTGGTATTCTTTCTGAAGTTCAGGAAAGGAAGGTACGTACCCACCCGTCCACAAATCTCCAACCTTTGATATCCCTATCAAATTCAATTTGTCAAACCCACCACGTGTGGCCAGGGTACCTACCTGAAATGTGTGCCTTGTGTAATTTTCTCCACCCTAAACTATGATGTGCGGTGCGCCAGACGGTTATTGTGGCAGCAGTGGGGCTAAGTACGGGTGCAGTTCTTGGGCCTCCATAAAAGGCTCTAAAATAGCCACCTGGCCTCATGTTATCCTTGTCCGTTTTAAATGCTGGCTCTTCCCCATGGTAGATGAACCCAATGATTTACAGGCATTAGTTGTGCCGCCCAGTAGTACTTTTGGATGACCGGAAGGCTATACCTCCTTCAAACCAGCTCCAAGTCAGATTTTGGAGGGCAATACGTGGGGGCCCCATCCCTCAGGAGACTGTATCTCAGAGTCAATGATCCGGAAGCAGGACACGGGTACCGGGTAGGGTGAGTTATGGAGCACATAGATAAAGCGGGACAGGCCCATTATTTTAAAGAGGGCCGCCCTCCCCAACAGAGAGTGTGGCAAGGCCCTCCAATGTTGGACATCTACTCTCAGTGGCGATTATCATTTTCGACCACAATAGATAAGATCTGTGTAACCCGCCACTGCAATGCCCTCATGGAAGCCAGCACAAACTTCCAGTAACATGTCAATGATATTCAACTCATCATGTAACTGCTTGGAAGCGGTCACATGAATTCCAGTGGATAACCTAATGTTGTGGAAAGGTCTATACAAGAAAACTGTATCAGACTAAACACTGTAAAAATTAAATTCTTACTCCTCAGGCAAAGCACAGTCTCCATGGTTACTCACCAGAATATGCGTCCTTTATATTTAAGGCCACTCAAATGTCTTAGTTATCTCAACAGAACGTTGTCAATAGATGACCAGTTTAATTGAACCACCAGTCAAACAACAGTTCTCCATAGCACTATATATAAATTCAACCTTTTCTGTCACAGCAATTCCTGGCAAAAACTGCCATTGTTGAACAATTCAAACAGGTCTTTCGCAATCTCCTGCATAGAAGAGCTGCGAATGAACTAATAACTCAACTGCGGAAGATGCAGGTTTGAGCGGCCACCTTCAGGCCCTTGTCAAGGTGCAGAGTTTTCATACCACAGGCAGATTTGTTTTTCAAACTTCACACCCCAATCCAAAGATGATTTGTGGCCAAGTGCCATCCTATCCTTTCATCCAAATTGCAAAATATATTCTAGGCATCTATCTTCACCATTCCAACAGAAACACACTTAGGGCCTATTTATGAGTATGGCAATCCGATGACTGTCAGACTCATTGTGGTGTGGCAGTGGCGGTCCAACCACCGCTGCACAGGCGGTCTGACCGCCCTATTACAAGTTGGGCTGAGGACCCTAATTGGACTGCTGGCTCCGCCAGGTAACAGCTGCTCCCTGGTGGTGGCGCAGCGGTCAGGGCCATTGTAAGATGCAGGTGGAGACGCTGCAGCACTGCCATGCATATTACAAGTTTCAGGACCACCAGCGTTTTCATAGAACAGTTGGCGGGGCTGAAATGGAGGGGGCCCTAGAGTGCCCCCTGTGCCCCGTCAGCCTAAGGATGCATGCAGGGGGGCACTACATGTGCTCCCCTGTGCATGCGCCCCTGTTCCTGCATGGCATGGACTTTACAGTCCATGCCGTGCAGGAACCTGTATGGCGTTCTCATTGCAGTGCCTTTTTCAAAGGCACCGCCACCTTTGAAAGAGGCACCACTGCTGGAACCGCCATGCCGTCCGCCCGCCAGACCACAAAATGACTTGTAATCTGGTGAGCAGGCACAGCAACTCTTGGCGGTGCTGGGGCATAGCGGTGGGAGGCTGCCTGCCCCGCACCAACAAAAGTCGTAATCGATCCCTTATTGTTTTTAGGATTAACAGGAAGACAGCTGGTGAGACTCCATCACACATGTGGGACCCAAGAAATGGAGATCTTTATCACACTACCTCAAAAACATCAGCAACCTCAAATCTTCAAAACAATCATTGAAACCTGGCCTCAGCACCTTGATGAATAGCTATACCTATGCCCTCACCTCAGTCTGCCTTCTTATCTTGGTTCATGGATTCCTAATGGTTTAAAAACTTTATAAAAACACAGATAATTAAATTTAGTTAATAAAAAATAACAGATAGAGTAAAAATAAGTTTCTCCGCTATTGGCCAACAGCAGGCAGTAGTAAAATACCACCTTCCAATAGGAATCAATTTGATGTAACATAGTAACCATTAGTGGGTAGAAAGTAACAAATGCATTAAAGCAGTGACCACCCGCCACAACAATAAAACCCCACTTAAATGAGAAGTTTTATGAACCTATAGAATTGCGTACTTTTTTAACTAGTAACTATAGGAAAGCAGACAAAGAATACATCTTCTTTCAAGACTTAGGGCCTGATTTAGAGTTTGGAGATGGGATACCCCGTCTCAAGCATGAAGTACATCCTATTAGCCATAGGACAAGTGCCATAGCATATAATGTACTTGTAATACGTCGGACGGGATATCGGTCACCTTTTTGACAGACCGTGCTATCAGCCAAGCTCTCAGGCCCTTAATTCTCACTTCATAACTGAACTAATATTGGAACACATGTATCCCCAATAAATAATGACCAATGGATATGCTGTCTTGCTCACAGAAAACAACATAAGAGGACTTAAAATGTCTAGCTGTGCCCAAAACGTTAGTATGAAGAAACTAATTTCCAACAGTGAACATGTGAAAATAACAGAGGAAAGTAATACTAAGGCAATGACAGCCAGCTTCTCACATTACCTGTGCCTTTGTGGGATACAAGGTCCACCTTCCCATAGGTGCCTTTACCAAGCTCCCGGATCAGGTCATAGTGCTTGTAGATGTCGGCGCCAGACAGGGTGCGGATAGCCAGAGACTGCATGTCCTCGGTGATGAGGGGCACTCCACAACAGGCCAGCTTCCGGGTTGGCTCCTGCTCCATGGAGCCCACGTTCATCTTGGCACTGTAAAGAGAAGGTGGCAGAGAGTGACGCTGGATGAGTAACGACTTGTACTGCAGACTTACAGCAGCCTAACAGACTTCTAATTCTAACAGTGAATCATTCAGACACATACACAGTCACCAAATGAGCCAGCAAAAAAATGACAGCAATCAATTATCCAAGTGAAAACACCCACAACGCTCAGAAATAAGAATAGCAAGCATATGCTGGAGAACCAATTGTTCATTGCGGGTGTTGACTCATTGTCTCTAAGTGAATGTAGTCTGTAGAACCTTCAAAAATAAAACTACAATCTGCGGAATTTGATGTTCATGCATGCTGAGGAAATTTCCCTCTTATATCAGTGTAAATCATGGTACACAATTCAGTATCATGGCTTGCTATAAAAACTGTTGCTTATGTGAATATTTATAGTATAGTGATGCAGAAGCAAAACATTCTAATCAGAAAGTGAATCAAAACTATCCCCCCCCCCCCTTCCTTGCGAACACACCTAGGAACCAAATCAAGATCTTGAAATGCTTCAATCCTGACCCAACATTGAAAGGAAAAGAGTGTCCAGCTCCTGCCAAGAAACTTCTAATACCTCAAATTGTGACCAAAGACTGGACTCATGGCAAAAATAAATGAGTGGCCTAACTTTACTTGCCCAGACCTTCTCAGGGAATGACCACAGCCTATTGATAGCTTATAAGATCCCCAGAGACTACTGTAAATTATCTTTAGCTATATTTCTTTGATGAGCAGACAATCAGCTTTTGGTATACCACAGGGCTCACAAATTTCCCCATCTATAGTCACACACTCAGAGGGATTCTACATTACATTCCAAACAGCACGGTTAATTTCTCAATTTTGCAATCCTATGCCCAAGTACTGAGTACATGTGTAACAGACCTTCCCTCTAAGCAAAACATATTTGCAACATAAAATAAAATTTGACTTCTTTGGTATCTTATACACATCTCCTAAACTACACATTTGTCCATTCTCCAGTTTCACCACATTGTTTCCTCTCCACTACTTTACAATGTTTGATTTAGAATCCTCTTTTTTCACAATATTACTTTTCTGCACGATTATCCAGTTACGATCATCTACCTCAATAGTCATCCCATTTTTCTTAATATACCTCTCTATATACAATCTTTGCTTCCCTTGCACTTGTTCTGTAGCTCTTCTGTCCACCCACATAGGTCCACTGTTAACAAACCATGGAGTCATAAACTTAGAATTTGCAACCCTCTCTCTTAGGACACAAAAACATACATTTCAGTGTTGAAATGTGACTTATTTCGATATTCCCACAATAAATCTTTGAAATTATTCTTGCATGACATCACATTTGCTACTGACAACTGTATACTTGTAATGACAAATCTAATTACCCTTTCAACTAGATGCCTATAGTCTGTGTTGGGCACTCCTATTTCCTCTTTTTCCATAAAATCACATATTTGCCTTGAGGTGAATTGCAACACATTGTCTGCCAAAATCACTTCAAGAGAGCCCTCATCTTTAAAATCTTAAGTAATAAGCCCATTTACTACTTCCATTGTCACACTACTTGGGTTTTCAGGGTAATCCATTAGAATGATAACTAGGCAAAAGTATTGTATATTTATTTTGTTTACCCAAAGAACGCACCAATCCCCTGAATTCTAAACCCAATGTATCCCCTGGTTTCATCATTATTTCTACCAGAGACAAAGGGAGCTTTCTGAGGACAAACTCACTATTTTCATATCATTAACAAGACTTAAATGTAGCCTGTTTGCGCATCCAGGTCCAACCACCCAAATCATTATCCTAATCTCCTTTTAGGCATACTGCGATTCGGATATTCTTCATCAGCTAAAGAAATGACACTATCTTTTAAACTCATAATCAGTATGATATGATCTCTTCTGCGTCCTTTACAAATGTTAAATCAGATCATATATCACTCTTTAAAACTTCTCCCTCTCGAGACAAATTCTCACGATCCACCTATCCATTCAAATATCCGCTGCTACACTTTCTTCATAGTCACATATTTTCCATGAAGTCCTTCCACTCTCTATTTAAACCAACTCTTTGACAACCATCTTCGTCAATCAGACTATAATCTCCACTTTCATCTTACCCTTCCTAATCACTAAAAACTTGATGGAGCTGTGAACCACATGTCCAACACTTTCACAAGCTGCATCGCAAAACTGTATTCCATACCTTGAAATCACTTTCTCTGAGGCACCTGGAATCTTGTAATGTTATGGTAAGCAGCGAGTAGTGCTATTTTTTCAGTAACGAAAACATTTAATTCATATGCTATCTGCCTAATGCAATTGCACCAATATTCCCCTGGCTACCCACTATTTCGATAAAGCTGCTCCTATCCCTACATCGCTGGCATCAGTAGTAGCAACGATATGACATTTTGAGCACACATTTCCATTTTAGGAGCATTACTTATACTCCATTTTAGATCCTTCAACACTTACTTCATCATCTCATTAATAATGCTGTCTTTTGTGCATTAGTTCCCTCCTGGCTCCTAACACATTGGCATACTTGTCCACACATCTTGAATTGTATTCTCCTAATCCAAAGAAGTATTTCAACAGGTACTTGATGGCTGGTCACAATAACTTTATTAAAGCCCTAATTACACTTTTCTTATCTCATACCATCACAAGTGAGTACATGTCTCAGAAAGACAACCTCATTTAATATCATTTGGCATTTCTCTGTCTTTACCATCTTTGCCCTTTCTTCCAACCATCTCATCACCTTTATTAATGAAGTCCTGTTCATATTCTGAATCCATTTGCAATAGCCCATAACCTTGGAAATACAATAATTGTTCATCCCTTTAAAACATTTCTTGCATTAACCATTAGAATACCAAAGTTACAGATTGTAATCCAAGGTACACCATGCAGTAGCGCTGTGCCCCACCAGAATAATAATCAAAGCCAAGATCTAAGGATTTCATGTAGGTTCACTCTATGGTATGCTGATGACAGATCTAGTAACCAGAGAACCTTGCCCTGACTCTTGAAACTCAACATCTCTGAGGTGTTGGGCAACAACTATCTATACAACTTTGTTGATTTGACTACATAACATACAACTATGGTGCAGTTCTAGAATAGCATTGTCAATAACTTCTAACATAAATATTGTGTCCTAACTATAATTCAAAATAAATATGGCCTCTTTAGATTTATTAATAACAAGTATACACTCAATGTGATGATATTTTTGTAAACAATATTTAGAACACAATATTACGAAATTATTTCTACATTCAATATAATAACATAAAATCAAGACATTTTTAAATATTGTTTATTAGCATTTAAAATCTGGCCAATACATTTCATGGTCTCATTAACATTTTAAAAAGGAGACACTGTTATTTTAAAACATTCCGTGTTTTTTCTTGACGTTTCCCAACAAGCTGTCTGTTTAGTGCATTAAACACCGCTGCTGAAACATATAACAACTTATTTGGGTAACATTGTAATTAAATACATATTATCATCATAACGGAGACATCTGATGTTTGTCTTGAGATGGGTATACATAATTAGTGTGTTAGTAGTTTATTCCCGATCTGTTAGATTTTGAAACTCTTGTGAAATCTGTGGATCAAATCACACAATAGCGCGACATCTTCGTAATCTTGAGTTGGGTCGCCCTGTGCTCTGTATGTTTATACTCCTTGTACGTCATTCAACATGCATAGGTCAGTCCTCATAATTACACTTACTTGGATCTGGTGACTTATATTATGTGTATTCACCCACACGTGCACTTTTAGTGGCTTGCTATTAGAGTTTCTTCCTGCTAGTAGCAGTATAGGCTCCGTACGCTCTTCTTATCACCCCCATTATATTCTGCAGGTTATTAATTACAGTGTTTTCAGTGTCTGCCCATTTCAGTAGACATGCCAACCACTGTTCAGATCTAACCATCTCGGACTATGCCCATTGCATAGCAATTGATCTTTCTGCTGGTAACAATACTAAACCTATACATTTACATCTCGCCTTTGCTTTCTTATTCCTATTCATGCGCTCCAGCAGGTAAATCTTTTATATACAATTAGGCTTGCTTTCTTGCCCCGTCAGTCCTGTAGTTGGTGATTACAATCCAATATTCTTTAATAACTGTGCAACTCCAGACAATACGTTTAAAAATCCACATCATTAAAACCACATCTCGGGCATATTCTAAGTGCGTCCTATGTTGATAAATCTTTGTCTTCCTGGAAATCCAGTCACAAAATTCCATTGAAGGTCTGAGCGTTCTTTATCTAGATGTATTTGCCATTTAGATCTATGATGCAGTAGGTCACTTTTTGACATTCCCGCCAGTGCGTGGTACAGAAAAGATATTCATTTTTTCCCTTTAACGAGCATGAGTGCTTGTTCCATAACTTCATGGGTCGGCGGTTCAGTCACAGCCGTCTGTTAAATGAATTGTGCTCACACTGTACAGCCATAAGCTAGGAACTGCCATACCTCAATATTGTATTTTGATCTTAAATCATCAAGTAATTTCAAGATACCATTTCCAAAGAAGCCTCCTGCTCTAAACATGCCAGATTTCAGTCACATTAGTCCCTATTGATTTGGCAGGGCTGCTTACTCGATAAGTGTACTGTGATGGTAATTTGGGTGGTAATGCTACTATTGTAAGTGTCCTTTTTAAACATCTACCCTAATATGATTTGGCAGTGCATACAAAACCATGTGGGTTTTCATCTTTTCTCGCCTTTATCGATATTGGGTTGAGCTCCCAATTTTTATTTGAGCAACTCAGTCTCAGAAGTGTTCTTTTCTGAGAACCACGTCAAGATAAGTTTACACATAAGAGCATCTTGCCCCATTATTTGAGGTCCAAGCCATGCAAAAGATTCAGTCCTCCAAATTACGTCCTCCTGAAATGATCTATCAATATATTTTTGCAATGGTGCATTCTTTGAGTTTGGTATGTATCTTGCCTTGTGGGCTACAGGATTGGCTCATTTTTAGGTCTCGCCTGACCCAGCGCATGCGCTGGTCTGGAGAGACTTATTGAGAGGGCTCCAAAAAGTGCTACCAGGCCAGCCTGGAGCTACAGTGCATATGCGCGGGCGCGGGCGCGTGCCGCGCTTTACCGCGATTACTTTCACTTTCGTGGCCGCACGGCCTCTTTGATGTTTGATCGTGAACGCGATCACTTTCACTTTCGCACCCGCACGGCCGCTTTGCATAGCCAATAGGTCTCGCTTTTGGGACCTTATAAGTATTTAGTTATGCAACTGTTGCATGGCTAAACACTTATAAGGTCCCAAAGGCGAGACCTATTTGCTATGCCAATGCTTGTTTTTTAAATATTATCTTATGTATAAAGCATTGAACAGTCCTAACTTACTGGTGAATACTTCAGGGTATTTCATAACAATCCAGTCAGTTGCTTCAACTTCCCAATTACTGTTAATTACTATGGCAGGGTCCCTTGCACTGAAATCCGAGATTATATGTAAATCTTTCTGGTGTCTCCAACCTAAAACCTTTGGATCACCATTCATGACATACTCTCTTTTATATACACTTCCTTCCTTATACTTTATGGAAGATCATGTTATTCCTAACAACTCATTTGCTTCCTGCTGTACCCCTCCACTTTCATATCTGGCAATACTAAATTACTTTCCTTTTAAATTTCCAATATACGATTCGCCACATATTAATATGTACAAGCTGCCTGATTCGGCTAACATTTCAATATTCCCTCTAATACTTAGCCACACTGGGCAGTTTACTCAATTTGTCTGTACTTTTCATGTTTTCAACTTTATTTGGAATTGGTCGTCGTTTATGTTGTTCATCATCATTAATCTCTAGAAACACTTCTTTTTACAGATCTTCCACTACCTTTACCATTTGTACGGTCCTTCGACATTTTTGCAAAGTGTGCCTTTTACGATAACACCACACAGCATTCCACGGTAAATGCCAAATGACACAATGCAATTTTAACTCCTACATATATATACCCAAGACCTGAGACATGGGTAACTCGGTATGTAACAAATGCCTTCCCTCTGCATATCAGAATAACCACTTCCTTAACCACCTTCAAGTGGTACCTCAAACAATGCCATGAAAGGAACCCCGAGGTACTCGAATATACATTGCAGGTGAACTTTCATATATGAGTGCATGACCCTATAGCCTCGTGGTGTTGGATTTGCCATCACCCACACCTTGAATTCTCCCAACTCCCTCACTAGGATCATATACAGCTGCAACCCAGACGCCATTTCTTTACTGCCTCTGGATTTCCTGGTAAACATCCTGTCCTTTGTTGTAGTACAGAATGGAGTATGCTTATCTTTCACATGTAATACTGTACAAACGGGTTTATTACTGCTACTGTAATCTCTGAAACTTGTATGTGAACTTTCAAATTGTATACTGCTGTGTAATATTTATATTTATCACTGCACTGTTCAAATGTGAAACTGCTATGTAAAGCACTCTGACACTTAGCTAACCCTTGTTGTTTCTACATCAAAACTAAATAAAATAACAAAATAAACCAATTTTTTTTAAAGTTTGGTGTAGAAAAAGGTAATCAAAAATTGTCTATTTTTGTGGAAGTTAGACATTTCGCTCATGGTTGGTTATTATTAGTGAACAAACAGCAATAGGTTCAAATCATATATTCCACATGGTAGAATAAAGTCGGTGAATTATTTTCAATAACACACAGATTTGTGTTCATTCACATGAAATACACATTTCCACCAATGGGATGCCTAGTTTTGCTTAGTACATTATTTGCTGGTACTGTTTTCGGTATTCATTACCCTACAGAAAAAACAAGAGTACAGAATGGATAACGTGTATAATAACTCAATAATGTCATCTTGCGGAACTGGCCACAATTGTAAACAACTTGGCCATATGCCTTGTGGTTTATTATCATGGGTAACAAAAAGTAAGCAACCAAAGGAAATGACTGCTAAGACTGCACAAGCTTTGAATGACGAAATCTTAATTAGCTCATTTGGATTCAACCGGAAGTCCAATTGATCATGTTAATACTACGACTTCTGGTTCACGATGCCAAATTGGTGTATGCTGCAAATCAATGTACCTTTGAAATTTGCATTTGCTGTGTGAGACTATGGTCAACCCATTAGACCTTTAATTTTTCCATTAGGATTCTGCTTTTTCCACTCTAAATCAAAATCAAATATTCTCAGTGCAAAATATTTCAAACATGTGCCCAGTCATGCTTATCGTATGACCAAGCAAAAATTACCCAAATTCATTACTTCTCACCTTTAAGACTAATTGGCTTTGTCATGCTAAGCAGCATGGCTAAATAAGAAAAAAAAGCATATCACGTTAGTGGTGGCATCATTTTGTATGTGTGCACACCATGCGAACATATTGTGTGGCCACTTTTTTTTCTTTCTATTTGCTGATTCGAGTGAGGTTGGGAAATAAAAATTAAAAATGTGCAAAAGCGTTCTATTAAAGCATGGATGTGGGAAGTAACATGGAAGGCACGGGTGGAGGGAAGCAACATGGAGGGCATGGTGGTGGAACAATAGTTGACGTGGGGAGAAGCAACGGAGACAAAGAAGAGGGGCGCGCAGGTGGGGTAAACACCAGAGAGGGCTAGGGTGTGGAGAAGAAACAGAGGGTGATATACCAACGTGGAGAGGGCAGTCAAGAAGTACACAGACAAGAAAGCAACAGGGTATGGCAAGACAGTTAAGTACAACATGGGGTTCGGGAGAGGCACACAGGTGACAATGACCACTGGAAACCACATGCACTTGAAAAACAAGCAGTGAAGGCATTGAAACCAGCGATTCAAAAGAGACGGTAAAGAAGTTATGCTCCAGGAGGGACATACACAAGGCTGACAGGCTGGGGCATAAATAAGGAGTAGGCAAATGAGAGTGGCAGGAAAGCCAACCAATAGTAAGCAGTGGGCAGGCTCTAAGTCATTGTATGTTCTTAGTAAGTCCACAATGTATTTCGCTGTAGGCTTGACCTAAAAGCATGTGTCTGCAACGACAATGCACCAATTGGAACTGACTGCAGGATAAGGGAAAAGAAAAAGCAATTGTAGGGATGCATTGTAGGAATAATAGGATGGTGAGTCGCAAACATTGATAAAGAAGATACAGGCAGACGAAGGGCAAGAAAATGCTGGGCCATGATGGGGGAAAATAGAAAATTGTATGAATTGGCACATCAAAAAAGTATGTAGAAGGCAGAAAGATTTAAAATGGTAACAGTATTCGAACTACAAGTAAAAATAGAAGCATAACTTTGTAAGAAGGGTGGGGGAATCCACCTAAAGTCAGCCTGCTGCAGGTGGGTCATGACTTAACTACCAGCACAATACAACAGAGACAGAGAGCTTTTCAAGGAAAAACCACTGGCGTACTCTATAATCAGCATGAATTACATCCCGCCCGCTGAGTACTGCCCTGCCAACCACAAGCCCTACAGCAGATTCCACAAATGCCTAATACTGGCATGCCACAAGAGGATAATGACGGTATACTGGAGCATTTCAACTGTACTTAGAAGTCACCTTACTTTCACCTTCACAGGGAAGGCAGAGAATAGAAAAAAGAATACATTTGTAAGATAGGAAACAAGTGTTAAGGCTTCATTTTGGGACATTTCGTCCAGTCTCATGCTCCTGTGCAAGGATTTTGAGGTGTCCATGCTTTCCTTTTCTCCAAACAACCAGGTATTTTTAAGGTCATTGTAGGTGAGTCGTCTTTTTTGCATGTCTTAGGACTCCATGTCATACGACATACCTGTTCAGTGTCTCAGCGTGTGTGCTCTGGGTCTAAAATGGCACTGACAACATTTGTTTCAGTAAATTGGTCTATTTATGTTTCAGTAAGGCCATTGTAGAAGGAGCTTACAAAATGCACCAGTGCCATGGGAGTGTAATGTCAAATGTGGGCTGCAGTGTGTATTTACACCACCCACAAATTTGAATAAAATATATCAAGGCCAGCAGCACCACTGTGCTCTGGCTTAGCTGCAGTTTAAAAGCACTGCAGAGACACCATGTAAAGTACCTGTGCATGTACAAAACACAATTCTTAAATTTTACCACACCCATGAAGGGTGCCTTGTATGTAAGTCTGGGCGGAATTTCATATACACCTGAGTAATTGGAGTATTTTCAGCAATTTCGCGTTACTCTTTGGTGCACAATTACTGATAATTACACAATTATTCCTGCTTGCATAATTTTGGGGAAAAATCCTACCGCAAGGGAACGTTTCACGAGCGTGAGCAGCCCGCTTGCTATTTATGTCCTGCTGTACTTAGCTCCATTTCGTAGCTCAACAATACATCCTCGTGCCTATTTTGGACGCGGGGTGAAAAAAATCATACTTCTAGTTACAATTTTAATCATGTTGTTGTCTTTTTGCTCATTAAATATGTCTTTATATTTTGTTGTGTCTGTGCTTGAAAATTGTTGGTATTGTTTGCACTTTACATGTATTTCTCTGGGGAACTTCTAGTTGCATGTGCCCTTGAGACTAGCAGTCAAGGAGAGTTTGTGGTGGAACCATAAGGCCGCTGCCTGAAGTGGCTTTAATGCAACACCAACCTTCATTCCCATCTCGGTACAGGTGCCGGTGGAAGGAAAGACCTCCACAAATACTATAATGGGAACCCACAAACAGTAATCTACCAACAAATATAGAGGTAGTTTGTAGGAAGACAAAGTTACTAGAACTTAGTAAAGTTACATTTTTCTAAAATGTGTAATACATCAAAGAAAAACCGATGAGAAAAGTCAAATACAGTACCGACATATTGCATAATAAGTGGCAAAATCTGTGTTAAAACAAGGGCGTTTTTAAAGTGAAAGAAATATCAGTAGATTGAGGAAAAGAACGACTGATCTATATTACTCAGAAATATGGCTACATCACCCTATCCTCAGACCCCTTGCTGGCGTTCGACGGAAAGGCACTTCTTTCTGGCAACAGCCTTCTTTATGTATAAGCCACCAATCAGCACACCTTCTCTTCTCGTGGAGAAGTGTGGCTCAATGATTAGAGTGGCAGACCCTGATGCAGAGGTCTAGCCCGGGACCAGGGTTCAATTCCCTGCCTTGGCGGGTCTTGGGCTCAAAAATTCCACGGACCTGATAGTTCTCGCCTCGGTGCCATTCCAATCATGGAGTCCCACTCTGCAACTCTGGGCAATAGCTTGCTTAATCTCCACAACGGCCCCCACAACGCTAAGGATGCCTGGCCTCCACCTTGGGGGTGCCCAGGAGTGGACGCCTCACAGGGAAAGCCAGGATGGGTTCCACAGCGGTATTCGTACAAGCGCCTTGAGACCCTTGCGGGTGAGTAGTGCGCTATACAAGTATCAATTTACATTTACATTTCTCTTTTAACACTTTTAAATACGAAGTAGATTGCTACTACTCACCAAACAATGTGGCGCTACACGCAAAATGAGTAAGTGAAACAGATCCAAGAACCTACCTGGGAAACATTTTTCTTTCAGGCCCTCTGCCAGGCTGAGTCAGCCCCATTAGATGCCTGTAGTCGCCCTTCTCCACAAATTGACTTGAGTACACTGAAATGTATATATCTGTAAATAGTGAATACTGGGGTAAAAAGATAATGTTCAAATAGAATGGCTATCCACCTTGTATAAAATGTATACATTGTTTTGGAATAAAAGATGATGTAAAATGCAAAGCAACTACCAACTATTACACAAATACATGTTATGTAATCTCTCTAAAATGTTGCCTAATTGCATGACAGAGTCAAGGGATCAGATGGCTACACAGACTGAATATGAGATATACAAAACCAGAAATACATAGATGCAAAACAATGGAGCATGGAAGGTAGTTAGTAGAAGATGTAAAAAGAATACAAAAATATATGGAAAGCAGGAGTTAAAATATTTTTCGGCTAGATTAGCTATAAGAAAAAGTGCAATGGTGGAATTATGAGGTAAAAAACGTGTGCAAAGGAGATCCCTGAAAATTGGGAAATGTTGCAACAAAATTTTGCGGACATTTTTAGGAAACTGCTAAATCACTGTTGAATGAAAGAACTTCAAAAGAAAATGGGCTGTATAAGCCCTTTTATCAGTGACGACCAGGCTGGAACAAGTAAAACTAATGGTGGCGAGGATAAGGTGGCCAGTTTGAATACACTCAAGCATAACAAGTATTCGCAAAGCCAGTTGGTCTGGCATTGGCTAACAGCATTATGGCACTGTGAGCGTTTCTTTTGTTATGGTTGGCTGTTTTCAACTAGTTAGCTCCCTGCAACTCGTAATGAAGGCCTTTATATCTAATACCACCTTTTAAACCCAGATAATCAGTCATTGTAACCATTTCCAAAATGAATCTCTAAATGGCCGGCACGCCTACGTGGAGATGGGCTCCTTTGATAAAAGGCTGATATAATGTCAAATTATTTTAAGGGCAGATAAGGACCAGCAACCTATGTCGCCTACCCATTTCCATGTCTACTGCTCTATCTCCACTCTAATGCTGTAAGCACTGGGACTACCTCTGAAACCATCATCACTAGAATGAGAAAATATCTCTTGTACAACCAGAACTAAGACATATGCTATTTCTCCTTGTGTGCCACACACACAACCTTTTTAATAAGAGAAATAGTTCTAAAATATGCACCAAGAGTTTTTTTTTAACTTTTTTCACTTTTTTTCATATAGTCTTCTTTTTAGAGCCATGGTAACCAAAACATTTTGTTTTAAAAACGACACATAGAGTAGGCTTTGGGTCAGTTTGCTTCTGTCAGTGATTGTTTAGGGTGAGACCACTGCAGGCACTGCTCTAGGACATTCTGAATAACATATTGGTCAAAGGAGCATTTCTATCTCAACATCAAGCTATTCGATTGCAGTGAATGTGGTGTATTGCTTTCAGTATCTGGTAGGGACTATTTCCTAAACGCAGGTGCCATTTTGAAAAGACAGCTTCCAATATCAAATAAAAGCGACACATTTCAATTGATAAACGTATTCTCAAAGCGTCATCTAAATAAGTATATAGCTGCACTATAATCATACCAGGTTTTGTTTATCAACAAAATATTGTTGTACAAAAAAGTATTAAAAATTAAACAAGTATTACAGTGCATTAACCAATAATGTTTTTTTTCATCTTTCTGAGTTGTCTCCCATCAGCGCGTCTTACTAGTTCTTGAAAGGTGTAAGCGCAAGACAAAAATTCACCTTCCATATCCACTCGCTCCAAAAAGCCATACTGGCCATTCCTCCTCAGGATCATCTATTGCTATAGAAACAAGGACAGGAATTGTATCTAGGGAAGGGTGCTGCTTCCCATAGATAAAGGTATGGACGGCATGAAAACCGAACAACAATTTTCTGCAATACACTATATATACATTATGCCACTATTTCACTCTGTTTAGGAAAACAATGTTTATCTAATATTTGTGGTAGTTTACCTGTCTGCACTCAAGATGATAAGCCTGCTTGGTCTCAAACCTGCAGTGCTGGTGCAGTACCGTATACTCTCAATTTTGTGCTCAGTACATACAAATCCACAATACTCAGCAGAAGAATGCATGTACATTCTATTCGGCAGGAAATAGAATGTGTTTAATCTTTGAAGTCATAAGTAGTTTGCAAAAGTATTATCATTTTTAGCATAGCATTCTGGTTACCTTTTGTGAAACGACTTTATATTGGAATGACAATTTATTGCTTGAACGTAGTCTTTTACAACTACAAATCTATGTGTTGCAAAGCAGTACACTGCAGTGCCTTGAAAAGGTGAAAACTGTTAGTAATACGATACTGTAGTTTGGGCCACGTCTAATACTTGCACTGACCTAATATTGGTAAATAGTGTAATTTTGTGTTTTTAAACATTGCTATTGATAACTAAGGCATCAGCTTGTATTACTGGTGTAATCTGTCTCTATCCATCCATCTATATGCTCACACACTCACTCATTCATCCAGCATTCATCCGGCAGCACACCACTGCAAAAATTCACCCATCAATTATCCACACACAGAGTCATTTACATATTCATCGAACCACTGACACACACTCACATTCATCCACACAACATAAACACCAGAGGTGGGAGAGCCGCTGAAAGCTTGAAGCCTGACTCTGGCTAGACTCAAGGCCCCACTGGAACTTCGAGCCCATGACGAGCAGAGCTTTCCTGTGGCTTCTGCCTGCCACTCTAGCTCTAACCTCATTCACAAAGAAGTAAAGACAAAACATTAAAAGTTGAGGTAAAAAGGAGAGGCAAATAGCCATTTAGTGCCCAATTTGCAAAAAATGAAATTAGAAAACCTGCATTAATCATGACTTCCAATCTTAACCAAATTGTGTGATCCTAGGCAATTGTTTTATTTTACCAATCCTTTTTCTTCCCATTGCACATTTTTATTTTTTATTTTACAGCCTTTTATATAGCGCAAACTTGACCTGAAGGTATCCGGTATCAGAGCACTTTACATAGTACCAGTTGTGTTACATGAGGACACATTCATTTGTTGTTAGGGGAGATTAAGTTTGCCCAGAATCACAGGATGTTCAGCCTCATTGCCAAGACTCGAACCCAGGTCCCCCAAATTCGAGGTCGACCACCCTAGCCATTAGGCCAACTCCTCTCCCCATGAAATGAAAGCACCTTCAAATATGTGAGTTCAGAAAAACAGCTGTAGAAAAACATATTGTGTATGATTTAATAGACTATAATGTTGCTCTATTTATAAAAATCTGGGCCACATACAGGGTTCACACGACAACCATCGTACCTCATAGTTCACTAATGGCACTGTCACCAAGGTGGGGGGGGGGGGGGGACAAAGATAGAATGGTTCTAATATCATAATTAAAATTGGTTACTTTCAATATTTACTTCAGTGCTCTAATGTGACATATTGATGTAAAAGCTATCACAGGTCAAGTTATTGAATTTTGAAGAGGCTATCAAATTTGTGTTTTTGAACAAATTGTATTCAGTTTCTCCAATTACACAGTACAAGCAAGTAGAAAATTCAAATAATGACAATCTTTGTAGCAGGATATCACATATATACAGGGTGGTAAAATTAAACCGCAAACAATTACTACACAACTTGACCGTGTACCGCCTTGGTATGCGCATCTCATTTGGGACCCAGCTAAACAGCCTGCGTCCTAATATGATCACTATTCTCATCCTACCACCATATCAAGAGTAACAGTTTCTGAATTCAAAGATTAACAAGTAATACACATTTTTTAAAACTCCCCACCCCCCTTCCCTGCTGACGGGCCGCTCCTGTGCTTCGAAAACCGAAATCTATAAGGGTGTAGCTCAAACCTAGCTTATAAGAAACTGAAAGTGGGGTGTCTGTCCCAGTGGGTGGGTGAGTACATTGTGAATTGGGGGAAGAAAAGGGGGACGAAACTAGATCCCAAGCTCGGTAATTCTTGTAGTGCAACTACATTAGTAGAGGTCCCCATCCATGCAGGAGCGTGGTGGCAAAGTGTAGCGACTCCTACAAAGCTTCATGGAAGGAGAGTGTTTGCCACTTTGAAAGATTCCAGCAAAAGGTCCCAACTCATAGCGATCTGTTCCTTTCTTAGGGCTCTCGCCGCCGGATAGCTACGCTTTCAGCCAGTCCCCACTTCCGTCCAGCTGAGCAGCGTTGGAGCTACAGGGCATTTCCCCCTCCTAGTGATACCTCACTTAGCAAGGAGCAAAGCCAGATCTGCGAATTTGGCCTGTACTTTGCACTCTTTACGCCTTCTATATAGACCCAGGAGACATGTATCTACTGTGTGCCATCCCATGTAACCCACGACGTCCTTTAAAATAGTAGTTATGCCACCCCAGTATCTCCCTAGGCTGGGGCAGGACCAGAGCATGTGTAACAGATCTGCATCCTGCTCAGGACATCTTGAGTCTATCATATTTTAGGTAATATTTGTTTTATGATTTACACTGCAAACATGTTCTGGGTTTGGGTCATGCCAGGGATCTAAGAGCAAGGCGAGTCGAGTCCCCTTGATTGACTCTAGCTCAGCTCGCCCCATTAATTTGCTGGCTCACCCATCTCTAACAAACATGCACAACTTTATGACTAATGTTGAGCATTTCAAAACATAGTGACTGCGGCAATGCTTGTTTTCTACGTAATCTGGTTAGCTAGGTGACAGGACATCCATGAACTTTGTATCTTACTGGTATTTCTTCCGAAGCTTTCTTACCCCATGCAATGCCCATGTAAGATCAACTGTCACAATTAATGATAGGTTTTCTTGGGGAAAATATGTTTTTCCTCTTGGTTGGAGTGTGACCTAAAACCTACATCTTTAGTAGTGTTTTTCGTATCGGATCATACATCTCTCTTTCTTCCCACAAGCACGATCTAATACAAAAAAAGCAAGTTCGTGCTCAACACAGAAGCGTTTTAATAAAAAGGGAAAACCAGGCCTACTTGATTTGTTACTGTTGTTTGCCTCATATTTGTCGTGGACCACAACTCAAATTACTAAATTCAATACCACGTACTGATTGTTAAAACATGACAGCCTTTCCCTCCTTGCAAAAATCACGACTGAATGATTAGCACCGCACAACCACCAAACCCTCCCCTCGCCCCTTCCTTACAAGACAATAAACCGCCTTTAACACCAGCCAGCGTGCGGCAGCGGCAATTGTGAGGCCTGCAACTCGTGCGGAGTCTCACATCCCACACTTTCAGAGACAATACAGCTGCCGCACATGCGAGGAGCCTCGTTTTAAAAACCTCACATGTCTGGGCAATCATCTGTGTAACTAACATGACACCAGCTCCTTTGATTCCCGCGCGCGGCTCGTGATGCGTGGACGCTCGCGGCTCGTGTTTCACGCCACAGGGTCACCGTCGGCTGATTCGTCAGTTCGCCTTCGCTGTTTCTCGCTGCTGCTTCTGAGGTTATTCATAGCAGCGTGCGGGGCCGCCGGCAACAGAATCAGCACAATTTGGGGACGCTTTTTTTTCTGTGTTGGAAATAGAAATATTCTGCTGCCGACCCGTGATAATGTCTATTTCTGTCGCTGTTACGGTGACTCTTGAAAAGAACGCTTTAAATTAACAGCAGACATCTCACGCGATGAAGTGCAATTAAAAACATCAGACAACACTAAATAAAACACGAGATTGCTGGTGAAACTAGTACTGGCAAAGACAATGGGCCCACACCTCTGTTTTTAATTAATAGAAGCTAGATTCGAGTTTATGGGGATTATAGATTTCGTTGTTACAACAATATATGTTTGAATTTATTTTTGTAAGATTATGCTATAAGGCAATAAAGGAGATTCTCAAATTGGTTATGCGTGTAAAAGAAAGAACAGAAGCATGCATCTTATTCTACAGTACTATGATCATGATGTTAACAGTGGATAACATCAGTCCTGCCAAGCACCACGCATCAGGCGCTAGACTTACGCATTTTAATGTTGTGGTCCGCATCACCACATTCAAATGCATTTATCACACATTTTGCTCACCTGCACGCTGAGGGTGAAGCATGTAAGTGGCCACAACCGTCGGAGCTGCATTTACAGCAGCGCGGTGTCCGAGTGGTCAATGAGGGTTGGAGCAGCCATGATGGGGAGCACAGAGAGCTCCTGCGGTAGGGCGGCTCTTGAATGACAGGAGCAGAGCCCTAGAGGTGGCGCCTGTAGAGAGCCACTCGGGCTCTTCACAACAATGTTGCCATTTATACGCATCCCCACACCCCTCGGGCGGGCTCGACCCGAGGGGATAAATAAACGGCCGGAGACCGCTCGGGGTCTTCCAACCACGATAGTGAACATTACTGTCTCGTGTATTTCATTTAGCGCAGCTGAGACCTAATCACTCCCAGGCCGCACCGCACTACATTGGCGACGAGACCGGTTGCTACCCACGCGTGTCCGCTCACCTATTCAGCTCCTGCTGGGAGCGCGCGGTGCCTACCCGCGTGGTCCTGCTCCGCTCCGCTCCGCTGCCGAGTTTGATTCCTGCAAGGAGCTTGCGGAGCCCACCTGCGCAGCTCTGTCCTGGCCGGCGCCTGCCGCCTTCTGGCCCTGTGATCTCCGCGGCCGCACTGCCTGCCCTGCCGAGACCGCCTCTCTCCTCGCGCCCGCCCACATGTCTCCCTGCCCAAACGGGAGCGCGTTCAGCTGTCGGCGCTCGCGGAGGCTGCCTGCATCCTGGGGTAAGTGCCTGTTGCCCCGCCCACCTGGAGCGCGTCCTGCGGCCGTGTCCGCTCCTGCTGCATGCCCTGTAATTAATCCACCGGCTCCTCGAGGACAAGGCCCCCTTTTCCTTGGGCTGCCCTATGCACTGTCTGCCCCACCAGGACTGAGCCTGCAGAACTAAGGACAATAGAGGGACACTACCTCTCCCTGTGCAGCAGGCCTGCAGAATGGAACTATACTGAGGTGACAGCACCTGTTGGCATGCTCTTGGCCCCTGAGTCTCTGGACACACATAAGAAAAAGAAAATAAGGTGGGGGTACAACAGAAGAGTGGAGAGGAGGTCGCACACCTGGAAGGACATTAACATAAATAATAAGTGAAAGGGGCAATTGTGGACATCAGGGCACGTCACCTCCCACGCACGCACGTGTTGCCACAAGTCAGCCAATGGTACGTGGCCATGCGCCAACACGCACACCCAGCCACCAAGGTTGATGTCTAGGCCCCTGACTCGCGCCAGGACCCCAGCGCACAGCCACCATGAGCAACCCGCCGGCAGCTGGCGCTGCTGCTCAGCAGGATGGAGCGAATAATCTACGTGGGGGTGCCAATATGCCTCTCCCAGGACACAGCCACACAGCAGTTGCGCCTCTGCCCCCCTTCAGTGAAGCCTCAGACCCTGCCACTGCCGCGCCGAGATGGAAAGCGTGGGTTGGACGGCTCAACCACTACTTCAAGGGGACAAGGGAAACGGATGGTACCGTTAAACGCTCACTCCTCCTTTACTATGGAGATGCGGAGATTTATGACCTCTGAGATGCTCCCCAACACGGGCAATGAGGACGACTACGACGCAGCAGTCACTGCACTTAACAGGCACATCGACCCGCAACTCAACCCTGATTTTGAGAAGTTCAAGTTCAGAAGGGCGTGGCAGTTGGACTCCGAGTCAGTCGACATGTTCTACACACGGCTGGCCAGCACGTGCACATTCACGGATCAGAGGGAGGAGATAAGAGACCAAATCATCCTGGGATGCAGTTCTAAACTCCTGAGGAAGCTGATCCTCCGGCAACCTGGAATCTCGCTGGACGAGATCTTGGTCCTAGCTCGCTCCCATGAACTGTCAGACGTCCGAGCGCAGGAGATGGAAGCCGCTTTACACACGCCGGTCGCCGCGTCGTCTGCATCCCGACATCCGCTGATCAAAGAGGAAAAAGTTGAAGCCATCCAACGACGCCCCTCGGCGGCTCGCCAATCGCCCAGACCGCAACCGGCACCAGGGGGACCGTGTGGATATTGCGGAGAGGACCACCCCACGACAGCTGTCTGCGGGGCAAAAGGAAAGACATGCTCCCGGTGCGGAAGGCTAAACCACTATGCCAAAGTATGCCGCGGTGGGCGCTTCAGGCAAACGTCGTCAAAGTCCCGGGGCATGGCACAACGCGTCCGCCAGATCTCTCTTGACGATCCGCCAACGGTCGCGGACAATCAGCCACAGGGGCGACAGCCCATGTACGAAGACGACTAGGTGTTTGTAGTGTCGTACATTGGCAGAGCAGATTGTCGGCGGCGGCCACCTCCCATGTGCTCAGTCACCGTCGAGGGCACAGAAGTACGAACCCTCATCGACACCGGAGCATCTGTCAATGTGATGGACTCAACGCAATAGGACTTCCTGTCACCTCGTCCCCCGCTAACACCCTCTACAGCCCGAATATACGCATATGGAGGGACTGACCCGCTTCCTCTCCGTGGGTCATGCAAGCAAAAGTCATGAGCTGGAACAACTCAATGGAAACCCGGTTCTACATCACGGAGGGACGAAAAGGGACCCTGCTGAGCTGCCACACGGCAGAACATCTAGGACTCATATTCTTCACGAATCAAGTCAATGACTCGCACGCTGAAGCATTACTGCAGGAGTTCCCGGCTCTCTTTGAAGGACTAGGAAAACTCAAAGGCAAAAGGTTTAAACTACACATTGACCCCTCGGTCAGACCAGTAGCCCTCAGACACCGGAGAGTGCCATTCAACCTTCGCCCGCAGGTCGAGGAAGAACTAAAGAAACTCGAGGAACTGGATGTAATCGAAAAGGTTTCTGGCCCAACCCCCTGGGTTTCTCCGCTGGTCGTGGCACCTAAGCCCAAGCAACCCGGAGCCATCAGGCTCTGCGTCGATATGAGGCTTCCAAACACCCCCGTGAAGAGAGAACGCCATATCACGCCCACGATGGACGACATAGTGGCTGATTTGAATGAAGGCAAGTGTTTCTCCAAGTTAGATCTCAACACTGGCTACCATCAGCTGGAATTGGAGCCGGAAAGCCGGAATATAGCGAAGTTTTCGACCCACATAGGACTCCGAAGATATAAACGGCTCAGTTTTGGGGTGTCGTCGGCAGCTGAAGTCTTTCAAAATGCCATCAGGGAAGCACTGTCCGGGTTACAGGGAGTAATTAACCTGAGTGACGACATTTTGGTGTTTTCCAGCACCCTGGAAGACCATCACCTTCACCTCCGAGCTGCCCTGCAGATTCACAGACTGTGGCCTGACCCTGCACAAGTCCAAATGCTCATTCTATCAAGAGACAGTCGACTTCTTTGGGTACAACTTCACCCGGGATGGATTGCTTGTAGGCCCCAAGAAGGCCGCGGCCATCCGTGCCGCCAGCACCCCGAAGAATCCAACGGATGTGAGAAGTTTTCTCGGTATGGCCACGTACTGTGGGCGGTTCATCCCGAACCTTGCTGCCATATCAGAACCACTTCGGACCCTCACACGTCAAGATCACAAATGGGAGTGGACGGTGGCTGCCAATAAGGAGTTCAATGCCATCAAGGCTGGATTACTTGACAAGACGGTAATGGCCTACTTCCACCCCCAGCGGCGCAAGGAGCTAGTCGTCGACGCAAGTCCGGTCAGACTAGGGGCGGTCCTCCTGCAAGAACATGGTTCGGAGATCTGGAAGCCAGTTGCCTATGCAAGTAAGGCTCTCACCGACACAGAGACCAGGTACGCTCAAATAGAAAGGGAGGCGTTGGCCATCAAGTGGGCGTGCCAGCATTTTCATCTGCATCTGTGTGGCCAGGAGTTTCACGTTGTGACCGACCACAAGCCGCTGCTACCGCTGTTCGCAGACTCATCTCGGCTGGCACCCCCGAGGATAGAACGGTGGGCGGTGCAGCTGCAATCATACAACTTTAAAGTAATCTACCGTCCCGGCGCTCATAATCCGGCTGACTACCTGTCTCGTCACCCGGAGCCCCCAAGGGCGTCAGACCTGGCGGAAGATGCGTGTCACACAGAGGCCTTCGTGAATATGGTGTCTCAAGGGGCGTGCCCGTCGGCCATGACGCTGGAAGAAATCGGCAGGGCAACCCAGGAGGATCACACACTGTCCCGGGTAAAGGAGGCACTTGAGAACAACGGATGGACACACTTCATGGATGGGGCCCGCGTCCTCTGGCCTGAAGTCAGTCACGCCCGACAGCAGCTGTGGCAAATACGCCATGAACTCAGCGTGGGTGAGTAAGGAGTGGTTCTTTGAGATCATCTCATAGTGGTCCCGGAGGGTTTACAGAAGAAGATCCTCGCGCTGGCACATGTTGGCCACCAAGGAAGGGCGAAAACGAAAGCCAGGCTGCGGGCCAAGGTCTGGTTCCTGGCAATGGACTCTATGGTGGATGAACTGGTAAGGCAGTGCCATGCCTGCACGATCACTGGAGGCGATCCCGCACCGGCACCAGTGATCACGGAAGAGCCGAGCACGGCTTCCCAGATGGACGTCACATGCTGCTCATCGTCGACTTCTTCTCGAAGTTTCTCATAGTGGAAATAGTTGCGTCAACGGCATTTCCACAAGTAAAGAGGGTCCTCAACAGAACTTTTGCAATGATGGGGCTACCGGAGGAGGTCAAGTTCGACAATGGACCCCCATTTCAGGGCCGAGACTTTCAGGAGTACCTTGAAAACAAAGCAATACAGCACCGGACGATCACCCCGCTATGGCCCCAAGCAAATGGGGAAGTAGAACACGTAATGAAGACTCTCAACCGAGTACCGCGCATCACTGTGGATGGGGGAGAAGATGCCGAAACGGCTCTTGATTAATTTCTAGGAGCGTATCGACAGACCCCACACAGTACGACCAAGTGCGCGCTGGCTCATCTATTGTTCAAAAGGGCACCACGAGACAGCATCCCGTCTGACCCGACGTGGATACCCATGGAACGGGACAACGACTCAGTCCAAGCAAAGAGAGAAACAACCAATCGAAAGGCCAGCGAAGCCCGAAGGGCACAGGAACATCATCTGAGAGTAGGAGATCGGGTGGTGATTAAAGACCGACAGCCCGGTTGGAAGTTCCGGACGCCCTATGAGCCGGAAGCATGGGTCGTTGTAGGCGTTCAAGGGACCATGGTTACTGCTCGAAGGGGACAGCACTCTGTCACGAGAAATGTGTCCAGCTTTAAGAAGGTGTCCGAAAGGGAGCTGGACCAAGAAGCATCTGACCATCAGGACACCCTTGCGAGTTTCTCCCTACCTGCTTCTCCCAGCATGGGGAGCCCAGAATCGGAGACACCACAGCAAGCTAGCCAAGGGTCTAGTGAAGCTGTCAGGTCGACTGGTCAAAGCATAGCAACTGAGTCATCCGAGAGTATCCCGTCCAGTGCTCAGGCCGGTCCTAGTTCCTGGAGCCAGAAGTATGGTCTCCAGCCAAATCCTGTGCCAAGTCAGAGACTGAAAGACTTTGTATATTTGTCTCCGTGAACTGAGAGGACTTGTTGGTGTAGAACTGAAAGAAAGGAGGGATGTAGAGAGCCACTCGGGCTCTTCACAACAGTGTTGCCATTTACACGCATCCCCACACCCCTCGGGGCGGGCTCGACCCGAGGGGATAAATAAACGGCCGGAGACCGCTCGGGGTCTTCCGGCCACGATAGTGAACATTACTGTCTTGTGTATTTCATTTAGCGCAGCTGAGGCCAAATCACTCCCAGGCCCCGCCACGCTACAGCGCCTAGAGCCGCAGCCTGCTTCCACATAAGTAATCTGAAACCTTGCCAGCTATGCACTCGCGTAATCTTGTAGTAACATTTTGAGGGCATAATGTTGCACATGGGTGTTTTTTCTGTTTTCTTAGTCCACTTCAAATTGTAGGGGACACGTAGAAGGGCAATCATCAGCTTTCCCTTTCTTCCAAATTGATCTGAGTTTGGCTCCATCTCAAACAGGGCTCATTTAAGGGTCCATTCATGAGCCTGGCCTGACTCAGATTCCCAAATCTGAACTCAATTAGCCGATTCCAATATGACAGCGAATGGCTCAGCAGACCGCCGACCTTGTGACGCTCACGTGCTTTCTGTACTATCATGGCAGTCACCTGCCTCCTCAGACACCAGTGTTGGCTACCTGGTCTCGGGCTCCATGCTTTGCTCGGTTGCCTAGCAAAACGTTTTTGCCAAAGCAGAGAGAGGGGCCAAAGGTGAGCATGCATGTATGTGGACAGGCCAACCAGTGGGGAGAAACTAAAAAGAGGGTAGGGTCAGAGTCAGATGCTGCCAGGCATTCCACCACTGTCGAGCTGCCAGATCATTCGAAGAGCTGAGAATTAACCAGGCACTTGCATCCCCAATTTCATAATCATTGGAGAGAACTACTACACCTGTAAACTTTAAGACAAAAAATGAGCATGATAGTTGCGCTCGCCGTTGTTAAGCACTAGCTGTTACCATGGTGAACACTTTAGAACATTGGTGCCTTTTCTTTAGTTGGAATATTAAGGCCTAAATAAGCCTCTACATCTTGTGGTTACCTCAGGAGGTGCTTGACGTGGCTTATCTTGGAGGCACAGATGAGCAAAACTCCCCATAATCTTCGTGAATTATGATGTTAGATGTGGCAGGTATATATAACCAAGCCACTCCTAAACACCACAGAGCAACATAAGTTATATTTACATCTGCGATGGAAAATAATTGCAGGAGTTGTATTGCTGCCCCCCCCCCCCAACCCTGGGGTCTTCTGAGATGATACTTTTTAAGTTTATCTTTGTCTGTTTTCTATATTTGGAGTATCAGATCAAAAATTACTTGATTGCTTTCAAAACATACTTTCGCAAATAATGCAGGATTTTTATGATGTTGGATTACATTTTTGGATGTTGAGGGGTATAGAAGAAACTCCCCTAGCACCCTCCCTAGTGAGCGCTTCTTTGCCCTTGGGTCCAGTCGCAGTTCAAGTCTAATATCATAGTTACACATTTGTTTTACAGTATGATTAGGTTACAAGGCTCGTTTCTAGGTGCTTTGGAGCCGTTTTAAGATATCCTTACAGTTTCTCGTTGCTTAAATGGGTGTCATTTCTAATATTTAAATGTTTTTCCTGGTCTTCATTGCTAGCTTTTGCTCGTGAGCAAAGTGTCACTCATAATCATTGAATGTCACTCATAATTACCCTGCAATTATGAAATTGTCACATACACAGTCTGCAACCTTGGCAGCTATGTAACATTCCTTGCAGAGGGAGTAAACTACTATTACTTGGTCACTCCCACTGATGGGCTTGATTTAGAGTAGAGGGTGCATAACTGCCATTTACGCTGTAAAGTGTTGAAGCCATAAAAGCCACCATTTTAGAAGAGGAAAGTAGGAGATTTAAAAAATACAATCGAGAGAATGTAATTCCCCTATTATCTTCTATTAAAGTTAAGGCAATTACAGGCGGGAGTAGGCCAAAATAAAGTCATTTTTGACTTGAAGAATCAGGAATCTCCCACCTGAAGCAGGGTTATTGCAAGCATGATTGTAGCCAATAATGGTCATTGAATAATTTTGAGAGTGGGGTTGTTGTCATCAATGTTATATCACTGAAGTCATATGGATTGAGTAAAATCCAAGCATCACACATAGAACAAGTATAGCAAACGAGTCACACGCATTTAGCAGGAGTGATAAAGGTGTGGTATGTAGCTAGTGGTGATTTTGGAGTACAGTGGTTCAAAATCTATTACTAAATCATGGTGTGGTACTGCACCATGATTTACAGACGGCACATTTTCCATTGAAATGCCCACACAAATCGCACGGACATGCAGTTTTACTGAGAAAACTATATAGTGCCCAAACTATAATGCGTGGAAATCATTTTTCTGCAAATATTTACCATTTGGATATCACCAAATACAGAGCCTTAAATTGTTTTGATCCTTTTAAAATCTTTGATTCTATCACACTGCAGAATTACAAACAAATATGCTTAGTTTGTGGTTTCCTAACTGCTGATATATTTTGAAATATTTGCACAGTTACTTTACTGGTATTTAACTGTTATGTGTTAGACAAAACAGATATCCTACCATCTTTCAAAAGTGTCAGTTCACTTTACAAATTCCTCTAACCCTGTAGCCTGAGGAAGAAAAGTAAACACCAATCTCTTTGTTAGAATGCAGCCTGACATATGTCCTCTGTTTTTGAACGCACATCAAATGTGAAAAGATATAAATAAAATGTTAAGGCATATTTATTGCTCATTCAGCTTCTGAACTCCAGCAGGGTTATTTGGGGGGTGCTGCAGCACCCCCGCAACCTGCACCCCTACCTCCAGCACCTATGGTAGACAAAAGACATTTTAGAATTCCAAAGATGGTAATGGACGCAACGCACAGGCAAAGGCTTATAGTAGAACAACAAAGACTGGAGACTAAATGATAGAAAACATAGGGTAGCTAGATAGCCGAAGCAACTTCTCTAGCATCAACATCTTTATAACCATATATAACACCATTTTGTAATGTAAACAAATGCTGTCCAGCCAATACGCTTTTGAGGAGTGTTTCACAAGCTACATTACCAACACAGACAAGTCATTTCAGAACCAGATTGTCCCTGCTGATGCTATCTGCATTCTTGTTATTTGGAGCTTTTTCTTTCAAAGACAAATGCTACCTGCGCCCTTTATTTGGTACCTTATCTTCCAAAGCCTGCAGACTCATCAATGCATTACCTTCCAGCGGAAGCACATATCACCAACCAAGAAATGACACGCCTGCTGCTGGCATTATCAGAGTCCTTTTACAGTAACAAAAGGCATTTCACATCAGAGGCAAGGCCTTTATTTCTCTGAAGGTCCCAGTGTTCACATAATGAGAATTTATCTTCAAGCATAGATCTAACCCTCTGTATTCGATTTTGCAGGCTGTCGGGAGGCCAATTCTTGGCAGTATGTCACTCTCAGCAGGCCACCTACCTTGCTCCCACTGCAGTGCCGTCTTAACGCATGGGCACGCTGGGCAGTTGCCCGGGGGCCCCACGAGCATAGGGACTCCATGCAGACCAGAATTTAACACTAATTTTCCATTAAACATTTTTATTCCTGAGTGGTTGTGTAGGCAGGGCCCAGTGCGCTGCTTTGCCCAAAGGCCTATAATGCTGTTAAGAGGGCCCGGCTCCACCCCCTTCGCCATATGCCCTGAGCTCTCCCACTTCTCCCCTCCAACAGCCATCCCAATCTCATGCACACATCTACCACAACTCAAGCGACCGTCAACCTACCGGCAAAGTTTCTCTTTCAAGACAACCATTGTACCTAGACGTTTCCCGGTCATCCTTCCCCACCAATACCAGAATGCCTGCCTGCTCAGATATCAATGGCTGCATGATGACACGCCCATGTCCACACATGCTAACCAGCGACCTCACACCACTCTTGCCTTTCAAGCCTCCTGGAACTGCGAGGCAACATAATGTGACGTAACGTGCCGCAACATTACTCAAAGACAGGAGAAGGGCACAGGAGTGGTAGTCATACATTCTGATGAGATGACATGCACTTAGATTTGTGACACTTCATACGCCTGCACCACATGCTTGAAGCACACTCAATCTAATTAATCAGTCATAGTGGCAGTGATCTACATACCCCTGGATACAGCACATCCTTCCTCGATGAAACCCTGGGACTACCACTGCACCTCAGACTCAGGCAGAGAGGAGACTTCGATCTACCATGCAGGAGGCACAGAACAAGTGCTTGATTTGTAAAATAATAAGTGCCAGGCACAAGATATTTCTCAGGTGCCACTTCAGCTTGCACCACCTGCAAGCCCCTGACAGTGCCAAGAACACACACTTACCACTACAGTTGTACAAATCAGATAATTTGGAATGTACTAGGTGACCCAAGGCTGGAAGAAAGACATGAGCACCCATGTGATTATTTTTTTTTTAATTGTATATTGAATTTCTAAACACTTTGCTGATGTGCTTTTTAAAAGATAGACGGACAGCGCTACCTTGTGGTGGATGGCCATCAACATGTGCCTGTGTCACACACCAGCAAACACAGGCACAAATTAAGCACTGGGCAGATGTGATAACAAACTACCATCGACATTCATACAAAATCGACACTACACGATTTATGCATGCAACTTCAGTCTTTATACTCCATGAATAATAAGTCTACTGGATATGAAGACTTGCAGCTAAGGGACTGTAAACTTGTGGGGCTGCATATCAAGTCTAGTCATTTAAGATTTTGGAATATTCACTGTTTCAGAGAATGGGGTCACTTTCTGATGGGAGGGAGATGCATTACCTGGCAGGAACTCCAAGCTAGGTGCGGTGATAGCTGTACCACTATTTTTCTTTGGATACTTGCAGATCACGCATCTAGTGAAGAAATTGTATCTTGTGGCTAGTGCGAACTCATCTCCCCTTACGACTGGTCTCTTTAGAACAAAGATAAGAGGGGTCGTTAATTGGTATAGACTTCTGCGGAATCAAGGGGAAAGTAACTTAATAAAAAACTTTTTGGTTAAAATCTCCTCAAATTGCTTCCTTACTGAGGCTGAGTGGCAGACGATTTCACAACTCGGCAACAAGTCTTTAAGGGCGCCAACTTTAAGCGAATGTCATTCTTGTAACGCTGGATGGCTTATTATACCCCGATAGCTCTCCATAAAATGTTCCCTGAATTGGAGGACCAATGTTTTCGCTGGTAGCAATTGGGAGCAGGCGACTAGCTCCCTACTTTTTTTGCTTGTCCAATGTTGACCCAGTTTTGGGATACAGTATTTGGGGCTCTTAGTAATGGTCTGCAGATTCAACTCATGCCTGAGGCTGCTGTGGCTCTTTTTGGCATCTCTAAACCGAGTCACAATGTCTTAAAGCAAAAAAGGGGGGCGGGAGTTTTTATTGCAATAGCCTCTTTAGTGGCATGATCCTTGATTCTGCAGAATTGGAGGACTTCCCGAGTACCTATAGATGCACAACGGTATAATAAAATGACTCACACAAGGAAATTTAAAGTAGCTTACGCAAAAGGGTTGGAGCAACTAAAAGGTTTGTGCGGCATTGGACATATTTGAAGTGAGTAGTTAGAGACCAGATGTAATTTAGAGTGATTGGATGTTATTGTCCTCGAATCCTCGAACAATATAGCTTTTAGGTCTCGCCTGAGCCAGCGCTTTAGCGCTGCTCTCGCGAGAGCTTTTGTAAACGGGGGATTTGAAAGTGCAAACTAGTGCTTTCAGGCCGCCAACTACAGTGCATGTGCGCCGGGCGCGCGCACCATTTGGCAGCCTGCCTGATCACTTTCGCGGCCGCTTTGATGTTCTCAGTGAGCCGCGCGGCCACTGAGAACATCAAAGCGGGCGCGAAAGTGCACACCATTTGCCACCCCCTCCCTTATCCCACTTCCTGCTTGTTTTCTATTAAGTTTGATGCCTATTCCCCCCTCCCACTTGCTCCTCAGCAAAGTACTTGTTTATGCCATGCCAGCCGCCATGCTTATAACTTTTATATGCTCGGGCATCATACTTTGAGCACGATGCCCGCTTTTATATTTATAAATGTGTGGTGTTCTGATCTCATTTCCAAGTGACTTGATTGCTCTGTTTAGGCGGGGTTACAGCTCGCGGCTATGGGTAGGTTGGAGGTCTCAGCCCACTGTAATCACACCGTTCAGGCTTCCTCCGATCGCCGCGCAGCTCTCTCTACGGACAACGGAGGTCAGGTTTAGAGAATGTAGCTGTTTGTAGATTTCGGTGCGCTGCTTCGACAAAGGGCAGTTTCACACCATAAGAAGGTGCATCAAAGGGCATGCACTGAAATCAGTGCGCTGTGATGGGCAAAAATATGGAGAGCCTCTGATTCTTCACATACTTGGGAAGTTCTGTCTCCCCTCTCTTGTCTCTGTCCATTGCGCTGTCTGTGAGTTCACTGCTGCAAGTCGTCTTTCACCTTACGTCTGCAGCACCTCAGACACATTCTTTTTAATCACGTGCTCTCTCTGGTGTCTCTCTAATTTCCTCATCCCCTCCGGTGCTATTTCTCCTCCCTCGGTGGTCTTTTCCGTCGCTTGCCTCTGCTGAGTTTCTCGCTCCTTTTGTCTCAATTTATGGTTTGCGGCAGTGCAATACAACAGAGAGCCTTTTTCTCGCACCTCTGTAGTTAAACAACAGTATGCTAATAATATTGCCACTGTCCTCTCTCTAGTCATTTTGCATCTGCATGTGGTGCCAACCTCCAGTTGACTTTGGACCAAGGGTTATTTTGTACATAAATGTGATTTATTCAAAAGTGCTGCTGCTCCTACATTTGATACCACAACACGGCTTACTTTCGATTAATGAATGTTTGCATGTATACATGATGTGGGCTCTTAAAAATTGTCAACAGTCATAGTGATTTCTGCACGTTGATATGCTTCCAATCAAATGGGGGCAGAGGGTGGGGGGTCCTACTGATGCAACCTTTTATACGTAATGAACAATAACTCACTACTCTCTGTCCTGAGTGATACTCCATGACTGCATATTGTGGCTGTACCCCATAGAATCTGCTCTTAAGACCAATAGTAATCAAATTCTTTTATATGATATTATTTTTGACAACTGGTTAAAAACGAAAAGGGCTTCACACAAGATCAGCCTCTGACCCCTGTATGCATGTTAAAATGCAAAGCCCTGCTGGTAACCTAGAAACCTCAGTCAGTGACAAATACCATAATCTCAAACTGGGCTCCATACATGTTTTACATTTTTATTGAGGACATATGCTCCTGGACAGACACGTTGTTTTCCTTCCTAGATTCGAAGAACACAAAAGAAAATCACTATCCCAGTTTACCACAACCATAAATGTGAACTCCACTTCACCCTAGATGAAAATGAAGGTCCCAATTCAAATCCTCGATCACCCTCCATAACTTCACCTTCACCGCATTCTTTGATGCAGAGACCGCAGTAAATGTTTGTACAATGGCTATGTGAAGGCTCCGACGAGTCAGGACCCCGGAGCTCAGGCGAGGGGGATGGCGGCTCTCCTCCGGAAGCACGGAGCGGTCTAGTGGCCCAAACACTCCGGACACACCTCCCGACGTCACCCACATCGCGGACAGGGGATTGGTGCAACGAGGCGGGAACAGGAGTCCAGGAAAGAAAAGAGGCAGGGAAGGAAGAGTGTCTCGTCTGCCGACCGGAAGAGACAGCCAACGAGACGGAGAAAGGCGAGTGTAAAGAAGCAGACGACCCCGGGACCAGCGGTGAGGAGCCCAGCAGAACGGAGTCCAGCAGTGCGGAGCCCAGAGGTGAGGAGCCCAGCAGAACGGAGCCCAGCAGTGCGGAGACCAGCGGTGAGGAGCCCAGCAGAACGGAGCCCAGCAGTGCGGAGCCCAGCGGTGACACGAGAGAGAGGAAGGCGGCAGATCCGAAGATCGGAGGGTCCGAGAGGGCAGAGACACCTAAGGACGCTCGAGGTCCCAGCGCCGCGGCCCAGTCCCTGGGTCGTGGCTCAAGGCAAGTGACCGCTCGGGGTTCACTGTGGTGGTGGGCTGGGAAAAGCTGCATGGGGCTGTGAACAGGGGGCTTAAGAGGGTTGGTAGCAAAGCCTGGGCCACTGACCTCCTCTTGACCCAACAGCACCCGTCCCACTCCGACCAGCTCCCCTTACAAACCACTCTAAAAACGCACGTAAAAACCACAACCCCTGGTGACGGTGGCACAAACACTTTTTAGTATAGGAGCACGTCAGTAACCTCGTGCCTTTGTTGTTTTCGTGTCCCTGAGGTCCAGATCCCAGAGAAGCGAGCCAGAAACCAGCCGACGGACGTCACAAGGGAAGACGACTCTGGCCCAGAAGGGAAGAGTACATCCTGGTGTTCTGCCTTTTCCACCTTTGTTACACCACCTATGTACTTTACTCAGCCCCTGAGAAAGGCATCCAAAATAAAACGAAAGAAGCAGCCCTTCTTTCACCAGCCTCTAACTGTTTCTGTCGTGTTTCCGACACACCAATCACTTCCTTCAAGCTAATCCCCAGGGCCCGGCCGAACGGCCCACCGGGCCAGCACAGGCTAGAAACATTAAAACTGGTAGCATAGCCACTATTCCTATTAACAACACAATCAGTAGTGGGGGTGGGTGAAATGTTCCGTTCTGCTGACGGAATTGTTGGAATTTTGTCGACTCCCCTCTCCTCTTCCCCCTCTCCATTTCCCCCACCCCCTTTCTTCGGGCACACCTCTCCTCTTCCCCCTCTCTCTTTGTGCACACCTCTCCTCTTCCTCCTCCTTCTCTTTGACCTCTAGTAACATGTGGTAGTGCAACATAGTGCACCCAGTGCTGTATATTCCTATCCATGAACCTCTAGTAACTACCTGTGGTAGTGCACCTTAGCTCACCCTGCGCTGACACTAGCTGATAATGTGCTGCATGGCTGTACACTTAGAAGGTACCAAAGGCGAGACCTATTGGCTATGCCAATGTTTGTTTTCTTTATTGTCAGAATATGCTCTCTTAAAGTTATTTTCAGCACCTTGCACTTTACTGTGTCTAAGAGAGACTAGCCAATATTATACCAAAGCCATAAATTATTTTTTAATTTTACTGATGAAGTATACCTATTCTATATTGTCAATGAATTTCTATGATCTGACACATTTTTTGATGTTTGCTGTTCGATAAAAAAAAGACATTCATACAAAATCTTTAGGCCATGAGCTTCGACCAAATAGACTGGGCCCCAACACCATGCAGGCCGACACTCCGACTTAACTTTCACGTATAACATCAAGGCACTGAAACCCATGGTACAACCAGAACTCTATAATCTCATTTGACATAATTAAACACACCACACGGCCGTTCAAACCCACGAACCTGGGGTCCAAACATATTAGGCAGCTTAAGTCAGAATATCAAAAATTCCACATGATTGCTTTTGAAACACCCCGGGAAGAGATAAACCCTAAAGAAACCCTAAATGTGTTCTACCACGACATCTCAACAAGAGTTGATTAGGTGCCCCCTTAGAAAGGATCAAGAAAAAAACAGAGTCCGAAGCTCTCAACAAATTGTACATTGTAGACGTGGTCAATTTTAATAGAGCCAGTAGATAATTAGAAGGATGATCAATATCAAAATCAACCGAAGAGGAGTATGACATTTTAAACATCTTCACAAAAGATAACCAATCATGATACTGTATATAAGTCCCCCCAAGATACAGAGCCTTCACAGGGTGAGGGAGAGAGGGCATTCGGGCCCAGTACTCCTGCTGCAAAATGAATTCATAGAAAGCAAGACTGAGTGTTTATTAATGTCGAGGCAGCAAACAAGGCCGTGCAACTAGATGGCGCCAGATGCTACAGCTGTCTGTGTTTTCTAAAAAAAATATGATATGATGAGACCAACTCCAAATTGAGCGATAATAACCCCACAATACCGTACAAGGGATAGAAGTCGAACAATCTAAAATGGTCAACCTTCACCGCAGGTCCTACTGTTCATGAACCCTGAACATTTGTAAATCAATCCCAACCAACAGAGGGAGCGCTCCAAACTATCTCAGAAACGATCACTAGCCCATTACAACCTGTACCCAAATTGTGCAAGAAATTCCATCAGGATAAAAGATTCTCCATCCAATCCATTAAAACACGGGACCCATAATGTTGATTCCCCAAAAATGTCATTCTTCAAACATACGTTTCCAGCCCAGCCATTGGCCTTATGTTTGAAGTATAACATTTTTGGAATTCAACATTATGGCTCCGGTGTATTAACCCCTTCAGTGCCACGCCCTTTCCCCCTCCTGTGCCGGGCGTTGCACTAGTGGGTGGGGTTCATGACGAGATAGTCTCGTCATGGGCACAGCGCAACCTTGCTCCATGACGAGACTATCTCGTCATGGGCACTGAAGAGGTTAATGGTTTAGACCGGTGGTACTCGTAGTACGGCCCGCGGGCCGCCAGCGGCCCCGCAGGCCTTCATTGGCAGCCCGCGGACATTGCCATGCCATTTTGACATTGCCAGTGAGGCCGGCAGTAAACACAGAAGATGACCGCAGCAGCATACGTAGTGAATACGTATTAAGTACGTATTCACTACGTATGCTCCTGCAGCCATTTTCTGTGTTTACTGCTGGCCTCTGGCCATGGCAAAGTCGGAAAGTTTCCTAAAAGGCCCTTTGAAAGTCAGCTGTAAGCGTTTTCACAGCTGACTTTTAAAGGGCATTTTAGGAAGCTTCCTGTTTCTTGTTGCCAATGACATCCTCTTCTATGACAGACACACATAGAGACACACACAGAGACACACACACAGACACACACACACAGAGACAGGCACACACACAGAGACAGAGAGACACACACAGACAGAGAGAGAGACACACACAGAGACACACACACACACAGACAGTGGCACACACACAAAGACAGAGACTGAGACAGAGAGAGACACAGAGACAGAGACACACACAGACAGACAGAGAGAGACACACACAAGCAGACAGAGATGCACACAGAGACAGAGACGCACACAGAGACAGACAGACATACACACACAGAGACACACAGACAGAGATACAGAGACACACAGACAGAGACACACACAGAGACAGAGACACACAGAGAGACAGAGACAGACACACAGAGACAGAGCCACACAGACAGACACACAGAGACAGACACACACACAGACGCACACACACAGACAGACACGTACACAGAGACAGAGACGCACACAGAGACAGACGCACAGAGACGCACACACTGAGACGTACACACAGACAGACACACACACAGAGACGCACACAGAGACAGAGATGCACACACAGGAACAGAGACATGCACACAGAGACAGAGACACGCACACACACAGAGACACACACACAGAGACAGAGACACACACACACAGAGACCCACACACGGAGACAGACGCACACACAGAGACAGACACACACACAGACAGACGCACAGACAGAGACGCACACACAGAGACTGACACACAGAGACAGAGAGACAGAGACGCACACACAGAGACAGACGCACACACAGACTGAGACACACAGAGACACACAGAGACACACAGAGACACAGAGACAGAGACACACAGACAGAGATACACAGATAGAGACACACAGACAGAGACACACAGGCAGAGACACAGACAGAGATAGACAGAGACACACAGACAGACACAAACACAGAGACAGACAGACATGTGTGTGTATGTTGTTTCTGGTGGCTCAGTGGACTAATGCATCCACTGCAGGGGCCTTTGTTCAACCTCATGGTCACAGTTTTTTTTACTCTAGCCCCGCCCACCACTGACCCCGCCCCCACAGGTGCAGCCCTCGGCCACAAACCACACTCTAAATTTGGCCCCCGAGAGATAGTTTGTGAGTACCCATGGTTTAGACGAAGAGTCTTCTATTCTGATGGACTGCCTTGCACCATTTGGAAACAAGTTATAATGAACTACTGATTGTTTTTTAGATATTTTGTAGTGCTCCCTTTGTTGGTTGGGATTGATTTACAAATGATTATCAGGAGAGCATGGACAGGGCCTCATAATTTGCTCTGACCGAGGCTCCACAAAAACTTCTGATAGGTCTGGAAATGGAACGATAGAGTTGTGCAAGGATTTCCTCTCTGAGTCCAAAATTGACAAAATCGAGAAATCATTCTCAACAAAACTGTAGTATCATAGTTTCTATGGACGCCATCAGCCACCCTGCAAGCAATATTCACAGGAAGTCTCAAGAGCTGCACATGCTCTGTGTTGACACAAATGGACAAAACCTTTCAGACTGAGAAAAAAAAGAGGTAAAATTGAAGTGAAAGGCGCAAGAATTGGGAAATAATAGAGTAATGAAACCCAACGAGGGGGATCTGTTTACACAGACTTTTGGGGCCCTTGAATTAGGACAGATATGGAGCATCAATAGCAACCAGGAACAAGCATTGGCATAGCCAATAGGTCTCGCCTTTGGGACCTTATAAGTGTTTAGCCATGCAACAGTTGCATAACTAAATACTTATAAGGTCCCAAAAGTGAGACCTATTGGCTATGCCAAGCGGCCGTGCGGCCGCGAAAGTGATCGTGATTGCGATCGCGATAACGTTCAAACATCAAAGCGGCGGCCGCGAAAGTGAAAGTAATCGCGGTAAAGCGCGGCGCGCGCTCCCGCGCACATGCACTGTAGCTCTAGGCTGGCCTGGTAGCACTTTTTGGAGCCCTCTCAATAAGTCTCGCCAGACCAGCGCATGCGCTGGGTCAGGCGAGACCTAAAAAGGATTCATACCATGTGAACGTAGGACACAACTGACAAAACTTAGAGAACATCTACGCTGGAATTCTGTGTCCAAAGGCATCACATTGTAAATGTAAACACTCACAATCTTTAATCCCCGACTCAGAACTGGTGGTATTTTATGTTTGCAGAGTGCATTTACAAACACAACAAATCTTCCAGCATGGTGTATTTTCAGCATTTGTTTATGCAGGAGAAGGCGCTGGAATTTGAGCATCACTTGGGCGGTACACAGCAGGCATAGGTGAGCACTAACTTGTTTATGAGTATTTGCATATCCTTTATAGGCAGTCTCCTATTCTGGAAATTGACAGATTTGTTTTTTTTCAGATGCATGACTAAGGGGAGAAATGTGGAAAAAGACCACTATAATCACTGGGGAAATAGCGAGAGACTTCTCTATGGAGATTTTTTTCTCTCTATGAGGGGTAAAGGGCTAACTGTGCAAATATACATTACTAATTTACACATACAGAATTTTCCAGATGATGGGCAACTCTGCATGTATTACCTTTATCCATGTGAGTACTCATGGAAGTCTACAACTGGCACATATTTCGGGAAGTACCCTTGGGTTCTACATATGTATGTATATGATTTCTAGAGAGTGATTGTTACTCCAAGGAGTGTCCTGATGCTAATACAGAAGAAAGGGGAATTGAGGGGGAATGAGGGTATGGACTTAGAATTTAGGAAAAAGCCACATTTTCAGTTTCTTTCGGAAAGAGGGGGTAGCCTCGATGCAACTGAGTTCCAGAGGAATTTTATTACACAGAGAGGGGCCCAGGAGAGAGAAAGATCTGCCCCCGCACCTTGCCTTCTTAACCCTTGTGAATCCCATACAAGTCAGAAATTTGCTCCAAACGGAGGAGTGAGTGATGCTGGGTGAGCAAATGAACGGCCTTCGAATCAGGTCCTTTGGACACTGAGCAGTTAACGAGGACATTTAGACAAAATCATTGGGTGGACTGATCATCAACCAGCTGCGAGAAGGGATTGGGTGGACTGATCATCAGCCAGCTGCGAGAAGGGACAGAAGTATAGAGAGAAAATGGAGGAAGATAACAGGGTGCGCAAAACAGTAAAGTTCAGAGCGCGTGCAGGTGGTATAGGAAGCTACGGTGGAAGAGCTGGGTAAGAATCACAGCAATCAAGCTAAGTGCAAGGGCGTTACGGTCCTTTTGCAGAACCAGAGGTCGAAAATGGACAAGCCTGGCAGACGGCGATGAGGGCTATCCGGCAGGTTTAATGGTGAGATCAATGAAAGATAGAAAGTCGTGTCTATAACACAAGGCTTTCTGTTGTCCAAGGCAAAAAATAGGACCATGGAAAATTTCACAGGCTAATGAAACAGCTTCGGAAAAAATGTAAATATAAGTTTCGGACAGCTAGAGTAACAAAATGTGGCCAGCCAGCAAAACATAAGTACTAGAGGGGTACTAAAAAGCAATAGGTGCATCGAATTAGGGAGAGGCGGGGGGTCAGAACGTGGGTGTCAACCACAAGAAATTTTAACTTGGCGTTTAAACATGAAATCATCGAAGATTTTGAGCTTATGATAGTGTGCGCTTATTGTACATCTACAAAAAAGAAATATTGGTATCATAAGCTTGTTTAGGGGGGAGAGGTGGATGGAAAAAATGTGTTTATCAAAAGAGAAATGCTGGCACTTTAGTGTAATTGGAGGGTCTATTTTCAGAAGACGGCAAGCTGATGTTTGAAGCCAAAATGAGTTTTTTGCCTAAAAATAACAGGCAGACGCTCGGGGACAAAATGATTGCATTTCCAAAATGTTCCTTCAAGTTAATAATCGAGAGATTATTCAGGCAGAGTCGGCACGCAGTAACAAAGTTATTGCTTGTTTTCTTTTTAGCAGATGTCAATTACTTGCTGCTGTGGTGGTTATTTAATGTGGAGGCATTTATAGTTTAGGATGACAGTATTATCTTTATATACAACAGCACACCTTGGGATCTGAGCCTGAAAATCAGTGTCTCCACCTGTAACATCTCAAAAACCCTACCAGGAGCAAAACTCTGTGATACTATAAGTTTTGTTTTACATCATAAGGGTTGCTTGTGCAATCTGTGTACCTTTCCAATTTTCCGTCCTGCGTAGTAGATTCTCAAATGTTGTTTTAATTAAGAATCTACTTGGAAGAATCAGATGGCAATTAATAGGAAGTGGAAGGTAAAACTGAAGTGAGTTGTGGAAACGTGACCCATTGCTGGATCAAACTGCACCCGCAGATTACATGGCATACCGCTCAAACCTACTGTTTGTAGTCCTATTTCTTTCCGGAAATGTACTGCAAAAATATTCAAAGCTGGCCTCTCTTTTGTAGGCTTAGTTCTACAGTGCACAATAAAAAGTGAGTGCTTATAGGCACTAGAGTGGCCGTATTGTGGGTATGAGATGCTTAAAATAGTGCCTACTGGCCCGTAAAAAGATTATGTGCGTCTTGAAGAAATTAATGCTTCAATGGGGCTAAAATCCTATTTATTCCGCATTCTTGGATGATATATTAGTACAAGTCCAAACAATTGCGATGGGCCCCAGACATGACTGGAAAAATCTACCATTATGTGAAGATGCAGGAAGATCGGGTGGACTGGCCAGTTCCAGTGATGGAACCAATAGAATCCCTGCGATGCCTGTACCTCGGAAGGCCGGGAGGATAGTGGCAGGGTCGATCATGTGATATACGAGCAGTGGTCAGAGTGGGTGGGATCGGCAGGGCACAGCTTGCCCCTACTTTTTCAATTTAATACATTCCGTTCCCCTACTTTTTTTTTTTAATAATGCTTCCCAGGACGGCGGAAATAGCCAAGGCCTACAGATGAAGGTCGGCCGTTCCTGGCCATTCGTGAACGGGCAGGTGTGGTAAAGAAGGAAAACGAGTCTTCTTCTTCCTTCCTGCCCAGAGAAGACAAGGACAGTGCCCACTGCTCCTGCTCTGCCGCTGGCAGCTGCCCATCCCTCTTCCTCTTATTCCCTCTCTTTCTGTCTCTGTCGCGCTCCTCCTCACTTGCCGAAAACCGTGACTTCAAGAAACAGCTCTCACCTTCTCTTTCCTCTCCTTTCCTTCACTCGTTCCCCTGTGAAATGGATCCAGAAAAGAAAGAAACACTTTTGCTGGAAATGTCCTCTTTTTACGACATTTTTCCATTCCAAAGTGCAGCCTCGGAAGGGAGAGAAAAAAGGTTCAAAATACGAAAACGAAATAACTTAAGAAAGCAAAACAGTATAGTTGCAAAGTAGCAAGATTGGTTTTATTCACACCCAAACACATTAGCCCCACTTAACAGAGTTTGCCAAGAGGAGCTACTTTCGGTTTCTTGTTTTATTTTAACAGCATTGTTTTAAGGGGGGGGGGGGGGGCGTGTTTCGTCGCTGTAACATAGGATTAACCCTTTTCGGGTTGGAATTAGCACCGTAAATAAGAAACTACAAGAGACTGATCATAGCCCCTAAGAAGTCGTGGGGTAATCCCATGTAACAGCGACGAAACACGTGTTGGCTATGAAACAGACCACGTGAAGTACAGAACAGACTTCACTTTCAGAAGAACTTGAATAAATTACTTTGAGAAATACAAGACAAACCTTACTGTGATATATAAGTTTAGAAAACCATGTTGTTCCTGCTTATATTTCACATGCTTTACTTAGTCGATTTAATAAACTTTATTCGACAATTAAGTCATGAAAGTATCATACATTTGCCAAACTTCATACACAAGCTAAAACATAAGTTAAGACATAACATATTTCCATAAACACATGATTTTCGGACTTACACCTGTACTAAACAACAATTTAGGTAAACAACAATAATATCTAGTGAAGCAATTAGTAAAAAAAAAACTTCCTAGTTTAATTTAAATTAAACAGATAAATCCGAAATTAAAAGATAAAAGATACATTATACATGACTTCAAATCAGCGCTACTAAATTGGCACTATTGATATTTGTCTGCCTAGAGCGTATTATCCAGGCCCACTTTATGTACTTTGCCATTGCAATTGCAATTAGTGGGCTTGGGTCAGAACACAAGATTCTTAATGCCTCGACATATCTTCGGGTGCCTAAGAGGCGACAGACAGGTAAAACCCATTTTTTCCGTGGGAGCTCATAAAGGGGACAAAAGAGAACAAAGTGGCTCATAGATTCGATCTTGTCCCTACATATTGGACATTTGTCCGAGGACCCTCTTGTCCATTTTGATGTAAATGAAGTAATAGGGAGAGTGCCTAACCTGAACTGAAAATAAAGTTTGCGATCAGTTGGTGCCTCTATCAAGTCCCAATAACGTTCCTGACTGGGATAAACCTTGATCTCTAGGTATCTAGCTGTTAGCCGGGAAGTACACCCCTTTGCAGCAGATTCTATGGCGATAAATTCCCAGTATCTGGTTTTGACAATTTCCTTTGAGGGGAAAACAGCATTTAGGGGATCGTCCCAAAGGTTGCTCCAACCCAGTTTGTATAGTAACACCTTAATGGACCTCAACCAGTCTATTCTATGGAAGTGATCTTTCTCCATTATTTCTTTTAGTCCCAACGCATAATGTTTTAGCTCCTCAGTTGACCAGATCCTGCGCCAATAAAGCAATGGTCGCAGATTGGCAGTGTCTTGTATGGTTTTCAGACCTAAGTCCCAAAAAAGTGGTAACAAAGGAGTACTTTGCGGTACGCCAACAACTTTCCTTATGAACTCACTCTCCATGGCGATCAATCGCTTTGGGTTACTTCCATATCCCCATAGCTCAGAACCATATAAGGATGAGCTGCGTACCTTCATCGTATAGACCTCGAGGAGTGGGGCTATTGGCTGGGTCTGCGAGGTTTTGAACCTTTTTAGAAGGAAACCTGTCTGCTGTTTAAACTTCAGAATAGAGGAGTCTATTTGGCTTTTCCAGTACATATTCTTCTGTAATGTTACTCCCAAATAGGTAAAGGCGTCCACCTGTTCCAGGGGGGAGCCGTTCATTACAATTACGCCACTAAAGGGTTTGTACGATCTACACGGGTTCGGGCCATTTAAAACCATAAACTTGGTCTTGGAGACATTAATCTCCAAGCCACGTAGCAAGCAGAATTCTTCAAAGCGCCGGAGGGTCAGCTGTAGGCCACTCGGGGTTTTCGAAATCAGCAGAGTGTCGTCCGCGAACATAAGGACAGGAATGCGGGTACCGGCCATTGCTGGTGCATCTGAGGGGACCCGGGAGAGGAACTCGGCCACCCCGTTCACGAAGAGTGAGAACAAGGTCGGTGCCAAAACACAGCCTTGCCGCACTCCTCGCTCCACGGGGAAGGACTCCGTAACCTCGCCCTGCCTTCCCCACCGGACCCGAGCAAAATTGCCCTCGTGCAGGCGGACGACTAATGCCAACAACTCCGGAGCCATCCCCAAACCCTCCAGCACTTGCCACAGCTTGCCACGTGGGACCAAGTCGAAGGCCGCCCGCAGGTCGACGAACACGGCATACAAAACCCCTTTTTCCAGGACCACTGTCCTCCAATAGAGGACAATAAACCTAAATACCTGGTCTATAGTGCTGGTTTTAGGGCAAAACCCCGCCTGCAATGGACTTAGCACGTTACCTGATTCCATCCAGGTCTGGATTTTGCCCAAGACCAGCCTGCCCAAAATCTTTTGTAAAGCATCTATCAGGCTAATGGGTCTATAGTTGCAAGCCAACGATTTATCCCCTTTTTTATATATTGGGACGATTTCCGCACCTTTCCAAGAGTACGGGATCGGCATTCCCTGTGCAATAGCATTTGCTAGGTGCATAATATATAATGACCACCTCTCTCTTTTGTACAAAAAAACGTCGGCCGGGATACAGTCCATGCCGGGTGCACGACCCGGAGTCACCTTGTCGAGCGCAATGTCAACATCCCCGACACTAAACACTGGAGTATCATAAAAAGGCCTTACCTGAGAAGACTCGCTAGCTTCCACAGGGCCTATCGAATATTGAGACTTAAAAAAATCTACCCAAGAGCTCTGTGGTACATGATTTTGAGGGCTGTCAACTATTTCGCCCTTTTTCCATTTAAAAATGTTCCAGAATTTTTTCTGGTCTTTATGAGCACATGCTGCTTTTAAGTCTTGCCACTCACTTTCATTCCGCTCCTTTTTTGCTTTCCATAGGGCTTTTTTATGAATATTACGAGCAAATTTAATCTTGCTCGGATCTTTTGATGTTAAAGCAAGTCCCAGCTCGGTGCGAGCATGTTTGCAGGAGGCGTTATACCACCCCTCCTGCTTACTTCTTTGGGCTTTCAGCACTACGGGGGGTTTGCAAAAACAAGATTTTAGTTTTCCAACTAACTTCCCATGGATTTCCTCAAATGTTACTGGGAGTTGTCCTAAATTACCTACTGCCGTAATTGACGACAGTGCCTCTTCAACGTGGGACTCTATACTATCCAACAGGTCTGGGTGTTCTTCTACGTGGCGCCATTTAAGGTGGCGTTCGTTATTTGATAGGACCACCGCTGGACCATTCTTATCGGGTATTTGATCTTTGCTAGCTCCCATTCTCAAATCAAACGCAGCTATTAGGGGATTGTGATCACTTTCAATCCGTGGCTCAACCACCATATCCACTAACATATGCCACATCCTCAAATGGACTAAGAGATAATCTATATTGCTTGCCCTTGTGCCATTGCTATACGTTTTATTACACATCCTATCTGATTTGGTTCTGCCATTGGCTGCCCTCAGCTGGTTACCCAGGCAGAACCCTTTCAGGTACAGGGCCGCCTCAGTCCATTTGCTAACAGTCTTCGCCTCAAGCTGTGGGACACCCCATTTTGCATCCTCTTCCTCTGTCAGGAGCATGTCTTGAGACCCAAGTGGCTCGAAGGTCGTGTTAAAGTCTCCAGCGATAAGTGGGAGCACATCAAAGGGGCTAGATTCTACAATGGTGTTTAATGCAGTTATCACCTCAGATTTTTTCCCACCTGGTAAGCCCCTTGCATATACATTGAAAATGTCAATTTTGAGGTTTTGCGGACTGGTCAGCCTAATTCCCAATATATCGGGGTTCTGTGTTTGGATAATTTGAAATTTACATTCCAAATTCTTTTTAACCCAGATAATCAGGCCTCCTGATGCCCGTCCCCTGGGCATTTTCACTGCCGGAGCAAAATAGTTCAAATATCCCAGCATGAACACCGGGTCCACTGACCATGTCTCTTGAAAAAGACAGATGTCATGCTTACTGATAAAATCCACCCAGAGGGGAGATGCTAGCTTAGAGTTAATACCCGCCACGTTCCAAGATAAAAACAATACGTGGCTTGCAGAATTGGATCCCTCTTCCATACTCCCTGTGATTAGTATAGGAGAAGGGACTATATCTTGACCAAGACAAGGCCTGGAATTAATGCCTAAGATTTCCTTCTGACGTTCAACATGCATGCCTTGTACACTAGTCCCAATCATGTTTACTTGTACAAGGGATGCATTAACATCACTACCATTAGGTGGATCACTATCACACGTACCCTCATCTGGCATTAAGAGCACATTTATTTTACCACATGTGCCTGATGATAGTAAGGATACACATGGTATGGCAGCGTTAGAGTGTATACTACCACTAAACAGTCAGTCACAGTCCGCTAACCCAGAGAGTACATCGAATCTATTAATCGATCTTATATCCTCAAAAAAGGTTCCGTTAGTCAAGGGGCCCCTGCATGTATTCCCACCTGTAAACTGTGGCTTGGATACATAAAAGTAAGACAGTGGCATTGTGCTTATCACAGAGGAAGAAGCGGAAACGTTTTGGGGCCAGGAACAAATGTATTCCACACACCGCCTATCCCTAAAATTAACAACCACACAATCCCCCTTAGATGATTTTGTATTTCTGCCCACCCAGTTTACACGCCTTGCATATAAGATCTCAGCACTCATCTGGGCCGGCAGTGGTCGTTTGGCATTAAGCCAATGAGTGCATTTGTTCTTCAAATCCCAATAGGATTCCCTTGCCCCCTTCGCCAGGCTGGGAACCCCAGTTAAAATCACCACATAGGGGGCAGCTTCAGGGGGTAGATGTAAATCAATTAGGCCTGAAGAGGCCTGTGCTCCGGACTGAATGGATGGAAACTGCCTGCCAGTTACTTCTCTACTATCCCTAGGGCTGGCTGATAACGGGTGTGGGGAGAGATGTTCATCTGCTATCCTAATGTCCACTGCTGGGGTCTGGTCAGGCTCATGGGGGATAGGCCGTTTATCTAGTGTGGAGTTAGTCAAATTACTGACTGTAGATTTGGACACAATCCGTTGGCCTGTTATACCAGAATGCTGTTTTGACGAGCTCTGGTGTTGTTTGCCACCCCGAGAATTCCCCGATGCGAGTGAGAGTTCCATACACACAAGTCTACTCTCAATAGAGCCTAATCTTTCGTAGATGGGATCACATAATTTCTTAAGAATACTTTCAATTTTAGCCCAAAAAGGTACAGTATCAGTTACTTCCACATCCGCCATCCCCAACAATGGTGATGGGTGTGACCTTAAATCAGTTGTTTGGGGTTTGGGATGTGAGGCAAAAGCCTTCGGTGGAGCTGTGGCTAGGGATTGACCAGCCTTGGTATTAATGGTCTTCCCAGCGGCTTTCTTTTGGTTACCCCTACAGTTTATTTTCAGGGTAGTGGCTGGTTGTTGCTTGCCGGAAGCCGCATTTAGGTTGCTGGTTGAGCGAGTTTTTACACCTAGCAAAGGTTTTGAAATGGAGACCCCGTTACCCTTATTTGCATTATCAACATTATCGTCCGGTATTTCAATGAAAGACGTAGGGCATATCATTGACTCGTTGGTTTGTTCTTCCAACACGGGCGATACTGGGCTCGAAGAATCCAACCTTACGGGCTGACCACAGGGAGGTGATTTTGAATTGACCATACTCCCCAAAGAAGACCTCTTGTCGCAGAGAATGTCTAATGAAAGTCTTTTCTCCGTTAGTTCAATGTCCTTAGCAAGGACTGTCTGCACTCTCACCAAGAAATTGTCCAATGTTCCCATTAGGGCACCCCCAGTCGATTGCAAGATAGGACCATCCCTTTTCTGCGTTTTATCCATTTTTGTCATCCGGTCACCACGTTTTAAAACAAAGTCTCTCTGAGTTACAAAGGAGCTGTAATAGGCTTGCACTTACCAGGCTCCCAGAGTTACAAGCAGCAAGTGTTAGAGAGGGGTCCCGTTCCGTTCTCTGGCGTTCTCGGACGGGCTCAGACGGGCCCGCCCTTGGCCCGGGCTTCGCCCGGCGCGCGCCCGCGCGCGTCCCGCGAGGCGGGGGCCGTGAGGAGTGTTATAGCGTCAGGGCGGGAGGGCGGGAGTACGGGAAGAGGACACAGCTGTGTTCAGGCACGGGGCTGCTGGTCCTCGCAGTCCCGCTTTACACTCTCTTCCTCAGGTGACAGCCTCCAGCAAAGATTTCAGGCGACTCCTCCGCTGCTCTGCCTTGGATAGACCCCTCCGTTTAAAAGCTCATCAATAAAATCAATGTCCAACTCCTTCCACGAACGGCACCCGCGAAGCGGGGGCCGTGAGGAGTGTTATAGCGTCAGGGCGGGAGGGCGGGAGTACGGGAAGAGGACACAGCTGTGTTCAGGCACGGGGCTGCTGGTCCTCGCAGTCCCGCTTTACACTCTCTTCCTCAGGTGACAGCCTCCAGCAAAGATTTCAGGCGACTCCTCCGCTGCTCTGCCTTGGATAGACCCCTCCGTTTAAAAGCTCATCAATAAAATCAATGTAATCAATATCCAACTCTTTCCGCGAACGGCACCCGCGAAGCGGGGGCCGTGAGGAGTGTTATAGCGTCAGGGCGGGAGGGCGGGAGTACGGGAAGAGGACACAGCTGTGTTCAGGCACGGGGCTGCTGGTCCTCGCAGTCCCGCTTTACACTCTCTTCCTCAGGTGACAGCCTCCAGCAAAGATTTCAGGCGACTCCTCCGCTGCTCTGCCTTGGATAGACCCCTCCGTTTAAAAGCTCATCAATAAAATCAATGTCCAACTCCTTCCACGAACGGCACCCCGGTACTTAGTCTTGCATTCCCTATGAGTGTTTGCTTTTTCCAGGATGTTTTTTTTCAGGCAGCATATTACTCTTGTCTAGTGCATAATTTGAATTGAGTTGCATCCAGATGTTTGTAGCGGGGCACAATTGGGCTGTAGCTAAAGGCAGTGCGAGTTTCTCTCAGTGGGGCAGTCTGGAGTTCAGTGGGGGAGAGGATGTGGTACTATGGCCAGAGCTGCCGTATTTGGATCTGAGGAACCAAATTCAGCCTTTATGACCAGGCCACCAGACCACTCCCCTTGAGGGAGCACATTCCCATGCTAGACCTTAGAAGGCCCCACAAGATCTTAAAAGCCCTGGTGCCTCAGCACCAGCAGGTGAACCCTAGTGGTGGCAAGCGCAGGTGAACCTTGAAGGCCTGCACACCAGAATCCATACTGAAGTTCACCACCAGTCTATGAAACAGCACACCGCAGAGCGACAGGGACTCTGTCACTAAGGTCACAGGACTCTTGAGACCAGCCTGCTTCGCCCATTGAAACCTCCATTAGCCTTGTGTCAGCAGTAGTAGTGCAACTCACCAGGGTTTGGCAATGCAGGGTTTGCACTGACACCAAACTAAGTTTGCAAGCTTAATGTTCTCTCTGCTACATGCACAAGCACTTTTAACATGTGCTGCCTGCTTTGTTTTAACTGGAATTATGCAGCAATTGAGGAAAAAATGATGTTGCAGTGTTGACTAAATTATGCAGCAAAAAAGGCTGCACTATAATGCAGTACATTTCCTTATACTTTTTTTTAATTTGACATTTTTACACATACTAACTGTCTCTGCAAAGATTTTGCTTCATTTGTACCAGTGTAATAATCAAATGCAGCAATGAGAAAGGTGACCAGTCAACCCTTGCAAAGGGCCCTCCACTCCGCAGCAACACGTCATATTGTTTAGTAACTTCAGATCTGTTTGAACTACAATTTTTGTTGTTAAAATCGTCTGATTATGCAGCAGATGATGTATTATGTGGCAAATATGTCAGAGCCAAAATTATCTGGAAAACATTAGCAGACCAGGATATTTTGCCATTCATGTATGAACTGCTCTTGTGGAAAAAGGGAGAAGTGCTGATGAAACTGCATGGCTCGGAGATAAATGGCATATGATTCCAATTTTAAGCGTGTTTATTCTGTGATTGGAAACATACTGACCCACAGTGGCCAGAAAGACAAAACATCCCAATTTTTTGTATGTGTTTGGCATTTCACTGGCCAGTTACAGCTTATTACGTTATTTAATTCAACAAATGGATACACGTTTATTATGGTTTAATATGAGGTTGACATTAAAATACATTCAGAAAGTGGGATATGTTTCCTCAGGTTAATCCCGCCCTCCGATTCTCCGTCCACAGTTCTCCTACTGTATTTTTACTCACTTTGATCACTGCGTATGACTCGACCCCAGTAACCGGTACTGTACCAGCCGTCTCGATTCAAAGTTAGGACCTGTTAAGAAATCTCCCAATTGTCTTCCAGGCCACTCCGCCTTTCTTCGGGTGTGAGCTGACTGGTAGATTTTCACTATGGTGGATAAACTGGCCGAGAGTCTGAAGAGTCTCATTTAGTTCCTCAGACAAAGTCTTCACCTCCACCATGCTTAGCTGCAAAATACACCCAGAAATAAAGGAGCTCCGGTGCACACCAGCTGCAAGCTCCGGCACAAATTAAGCAGTGTTAGCCCACCATCTTAAAAACTCGTCCTATACCCGGACGATAATCCATAGATTTGGGTGCATTTTCTCTTGCTCCATCCTTTTGAACATATTTATTTTACAATCCCTTACTTCGCACGGGTTATTGCTTTGGGATAACCTGCATCCTACGAGCCGCTGACCTTGACCAGGTCAGCCGCTCTTATTTTAAAAACCTCCTTCACAGAGGGCAGGGAATTGGATAGCGGTCCCCTAGATGCTGACACTGCTGGACCCCTGAAACCGTGCTCCAGCCCAAAGATGTAGGAGCTGCGGAAGGGTAATGTAGCGCCCCCGAGGATGTGCTTGTGGTTTGCTTCGATCGCCCCCCCCCCCCCCCCCTCCCCCCTGACGCTGCACAGCCGGCCTCGCTCTGCCGAGCAGAGGTGAATCGAGGGTCACTGCTGCTCAGCATCTCGGGTGACCTTGGAAAGACAGCAAATGATTGGCTGGGGCGGGTAGCAACTTCCGCAATGGGCCATAATGGCTCCGAGGACTCGGGTCCGCAGACGGTCTTTTTCATCCAGTGCTAAATTTGCTAAATAAATACACAAATAGATACAGGCATGCATGACTGAGTGCATACCTGCCTTTGGAGCCCGCTGCTCGCTTTACCGAATGTGGTGGATGCACACTACCGAGGCGGCCTAATCTTGTTTCCACCTCATCCTTGTTTCTTCCACCACACAATTCGTCCTGTCTCTTTGAGTCACTCTGAGGGGTTTTTCATCCCTCCTTTAGCCCCGCGTCTCAGTAACTGTTCACTCCCCTCTTTCTCCATTTTCTGTCCTTCTCTCTCTTGCTCGGCGAAAGTCTGACGATGAAAAATAAGAACCGGTCCTCAAAAAAGTGCAACCACCGGGACAAATTAAGCACTGTGAGGGCATGAGCAAACTGGTCATGTTTCCTTCTGGATACTCTGTGACTTGATGTTTGTCTCTCTCCAGGGGATTTTCCTGTTTGGATTCTTACTGGGGTACTTTAAAGTGCCTACAGGAAGGCGCGAGCACTGCGGTTTTATCTCTGCTCATATTCAGCTCCACCCTGCCCTGTTTTCATCATTTAATGGCAATCCAGTAGCCCTGTAGGGGACTTTCATGTGCACCACATTTTTTATTTCCATTAGCCCCTGCTTCTTACTGAAAGCACTGCACTATATCACTTTACAAATACATTGCACAACAGGCGCATTTGCCAACCACTTCCAATAACATCCCACATCTTCCCATAACCAATCCAACTCTATCAACCCATCCCCTTTCAAAGACTTCAGTAACCTACCCTAATCGACTATTCCACAAGGAAGACGGAAGCACATATTTCAAATCTACTATTATCTCTAACCATGGGTTCTGCGGTAGTGTGTTCCACGATGCAAAGCGCTTCAACTCCTCGTCGGTGGCGGTAAGTGCTATATGATTACAAATTACAACTACACATGGTTGCGCCTGTTTCCAATATGGCTGCTGGCTTGAGATTACCGGGCTAATTCCTGGAACATTGTGTCCCCTGCTGCGCAGTGATGCTATTGAACCCCCACCTGGAGGTGGGCAGGCCAAGCAAAGGTCAAACATGGCTTGTCCTGAACACCTAGCTTTGGCTCGGTGATGGTCCTATGGTGAAAGGTGACCCAAAAACAGAGCCAAGCCAAGCAACTGGTTTTATTTACAGATTTGTGTGGTGCAGACTCGTCCCAAGGACCAGATCACATCACACGTTCTTTGTTTCTTTCCTAGGCACGGGGCGCTTCTTATGTGATTGACCAGGATCACAGGATGCTGAGCAGGAACGAGGATCCAACCTGGCTCCCCAGTTCCATGGTGTACAGTTCTAGCTGCCAGGCCACAGCCAGTGCCACTCCTCGCTCAGACAGCACCATGGATGGAGAGCACTCTGGAGCCCTCTCCGCTGCTGGTGAATACAAGGAGGCGACACGGGGCCCATTTTGCGTTCACGAGTGAGTCAATGAGTGATTACATCACAGTAGTGACTGACCCTGAACACAAACATCTCAGCACCCCCCCCCCCCCAACTCCTCTGATTCACTCACGTGCTTAGCTCCATCAGGCTGGTGCCCAGGGACATCTTTAAGGATTTGGGGGCCTTGGGCCTAATGTATTTTCGGGCCCCTGTCCACTACAGCTTTGAATTTATGATCCCTTTAGGACTCCTTCGTGCCCTCTTTGGCCAGGTCAATGAAAGGGCACAGGCACACTGGTCCAAATTCTAAATGTGTTTACATTTAATATTAATGGATTGCGGCTTGTGTTTTCAATAGCATAATACTATTACTAATATTATTGGAAATAATCTCTGTGACCCCCTTCAATTTCTCATATGTGAGGTCATGTTTCGATCTAAAAATAACTTTTTTATGGATGATGCATGGTGTTGAAAAACAAATACAACATTTTTCTGCAAAATGTCTATAATACAATCCCGCCCATTACCCATATTAAAGATACATTAAAAGAAAACAGTACTTAAAACAATCTAGGTTTAAGAACCGTTCAAGGTCATCAGGACAGGACTGTCTGCAGAACAGATCAAGCTCTATCCGGGGCCCATTGAAAGGCTGGGGCCTTGGGAATGCGACAACTTTGCCCATGCCTTAAAACGTCTCTGCTGGTGCCATGTTCTTGGTGGGGTGGATGGAATTATTGGTGTGGGGCGCAGTGGGGGTGAGGGAGACAGGAGAGGAAGTAAGAGGGTTAAGAGGCCTTAAAACAGCACCTGCAGCAAATAAAAAATGATTAAAAGCAGTGGTCGAAGTGGGGGGGGGGGAGAGATCTGAAGGGTACGACATGCCTGTACTTTTTAAATTTTAGAAAAACAGCACCCCTACTTTTTGTGAAAAGACAACCATCCCAGGACAGTTAATTCTGACTGTTGAAATGCTTTAGCTGAAGTATAAGTCAGGGAGCCTCCTGCTGTGAAACCAAAGGAGGAATAGACAGCTAAACAAGACTTCTTGCCAGGGTGCCTGCTTGTCTGAAATAAATGTAAATGTGCACAACTGGTTAATCTGCATATGTAAAAGCTGCTTGGAAGCCGGTATTGGCTTTAATGTATGGAATCACCTGAAGGTTCCTGATGACACACATATATTCTTTTTGAGAGGTATTGACTTATATGTTCACAGTGCTTCCAGTCACAGACTGGGACCTTGTTGCACTAGACATATACTAGTCTCTATTCTCCACTGCATCAACCTGGATTCAGTTCTGTGGCTCTCTGGTTACACACTGACCCCTGCAGTGCATTAACTAATAGCATTTCCATAATATACAATAGTGTATTTTCCACTCACTAACTTAACTTGCATTTAATTTTCATTTAGGTAGTGTGAAATTTTATGTGCAGTTACCAGAAGGGGAGAGACCGAAAAAGGTTTCATAATATTTCGTTTTTTTAGCCACAGTCACTCACCCCGCTCCCATTGCACGCATCATCCCAGTTCGCACTTCGCCCACTGATTAAAAACAAACTGATTGTAATCGTTGGAGCCACGCGAGAGGGACGCTGCTGTTTGCAGGCCCTTAATGCAGACAGCTCCGTGCCCCCCTGAAGAGTGGCGCCCTGGTCCTGGGCCCTGCTCGCCCATGCCAACACCGGCCCTGGCCACACCTCCGCCTATAATGCGCTGTGTTTAAAGACACTAGGCCCATGATGGGGGAGTTCACAAAATTGGCAAAGTTCCAAGCTATATTGCAATTCTACAGGTCTCACTTACTATCTGTAACCAGTAAGCAAACTCTAAAGTCAGACTCACTGCGTATTGCCAATTGAGTTGATGACTCTCTCATTTACTTGCATTATGGGCAAGTTAATGAGGCTAACATAAAACATCAGACTGCTTTCCCTTACTCTTACCTTTGTCTTTTTTTTAAGAATCTTAACTTTGTATTTTTTTTAAGAAAGGCACTTTGACATTTTCCTCTTATATGTTGCCAGACTGCATTAACATGTGGTACTTGTATTTATTGACGTTTGTGAAAGAATTGAACACAAAGCACCATCGTTTGCTGGTAAGAGGGAAGAAGAAGATATTCATACAGTGGCTGAATTGCACTTTCGATGACCTGGAAACTATTGTTCAAATCCTGGCTGCACACTTGCCCGAATTGTGTGATCCTGTGCTTAATTTGTAAAACAATAAGTGCTGGGGCCCAAAGTTTTGCTCAGAAGTCCGCAACTGGTGCTATTGAATGTCAGACGTGCTGAATACCAGGCTGCGTAATCTTGGTTCCACCTCATGTCTCTTTCATCCAGCACCAGGCACTCCCTATCCCTCTATCTCACTCTTTCAGATTCTCTTTCACCCCCGCATTCTTTCTTTGGCATTTTCTTGATTTTCTTTTCCTCCTCATTTTCTCCTTTAGTGTTTTTCTTTCTCTCTTGCTCTGGGTGAAAATGTAATGAGGTAAAATAAGTGCCTGTCCCTAAAAATGGGTACCAGCGGGTCTCACCAGACACCTTTGGCTCAAATTAAGCACTAATGTGATCCCAAGAAAATCAGTTTAGTTCACTGTGTCTCTTTCTGATAAAGCGCCACATCTGAGACCACCTTGCAGCAATTCAGTGCAAGATGCGTGCTATATGAAAACTCACACATATAACGGTTTAATAGCCAATAGTGGTGCTCCAGGAGCAGAAACAATCTTGGCCATATTGGGATAACGTGACAGCAGTTGATTCACTCCTGGCAGTGTCATCAGGCATTCGGGGTGAGGAAAAGATCCTATTTAAACAGCATCAAGGTTAGAAGATGCCAATGACGTGATATTTTCTAATGTACTAAAATCAAGCACTAGTTTTCAAGAAATAACTTGATTTTAAAGAGAGAGATGTTACCATATTTTTACAAGACATTTGCTGAGGCTTTTACATGCTGAATCGTTTTTGCTTGTGCCTTGATGATTAAATGCAAGCCGGGCCCCTGGTTTGGCTCGCTCTACAAGTTGCTGACTTGCTCACCTCACAGACTCCCTTTAAAATGAGTACCTTGCGGCACTATTGAAGTACTCAAAATTCAAGTGACGGGAATCTGCTACGGTGGACGCTAGGCAGAAACCAAAGAAGGCCAGCGCCTTAGAAAAGGGCTACTGGAATTATGCGATTCTGGGGCTGTATCCTTTTCTGCATAATTATGGGTTTGCCACTTTTTCCACATAATTCATCATATGCTGCATACTCTGCAGACTTTAACAACAACATTTTTGTTTCTGGCTCAAACAGATTAAAAGTTACTAAACTGCAGGGAAGTATGTTCTCAGACAGTGGAAGGCCCCATGTAAAGGTTGACTGGTCAATTTTCAGTTCCTTACTGCTGTATTTGGGACTTTAAACTGTTAATGAGGTTAAACTTTTGTCCAGACAGTGTTAACATGGGGAGGTAATTACAGAATTATGAAGTAAGACTATCGCAAAATATGCCACATTATGTTGCATAATTTGCCTTTTCTTGCTGCATATTTTAGTCAACCCCATTGCAGTGCTTAATTTGAGCCTGTGGTTTACGATGCTCAGCACCAGCACTTAATCATCAACACCTGCACTTCTCATAAGCACCAGTTAAGGACACATTTATTTACAGAGAAATTAAATGATTTGCCCAGAATCACAGGATTTTGAGTTGACACTGAGACTAGAACCTGGTTCCCCAGCCCCGAAGTTGGCACCTCTGGCCATAACACCACAACCTTTCCCCACTTCCATTGGTAGTAGTTGGTTCTGTTTTAGGACGCGCTAATAGTAGAAATGGGCTTGTGCAAGGTGCCTCCAGACGAAAGTACAGGCACTTATGTTTTTTACAATTTAACCACTGCCACGTTGCATAATCTGGTAGTCCCCTGCTGCATAATTTGAGAGTCCCTGATTTAGGGGTAGCCATAACACTCAGCAGGTCTAGCAGAGGAGTAGCTATCAACAGTGCAACAGGTGCAGTGGCACCAAGGCAAACTGAAGACCCCATATGGTTATATGTTACTACTAACCCAGCGGACACAGGGGGGGTCCATGTTCGTCGTTTGCACCAGGGCCCATGTCAGCCTCACTACGCCACTGTGGTCTAGGTTCTAATCCTGTCTGGTGCTTGGCAGAGCATTCTGTGAACATTAGTAAATCACTTTCCAACCCTGTGCCTGACCTGTAAGCAAGTAAAATACAAAAAACGACGGCAACCTGAATTATATATACGCATTGCCGCATTCACCGCTGATGCGGGCAATCATTCCACCTCCCATGACCGAATATACCACCTTGTTACTATTCACGGTCGGAACGCTTTCTATATAAATGTAAACAACTTAAAGGAAAGGGCATGACAACCGACCAAATATTGAATTCTTTCTTTCCTCAACACGGTGACAACCTTTGAATTAGACTGCAACCCACTGCCAGCCTCGACGCTGGGCGCTGCATAAATGACTGAGCCGAGGCAGGATGCTTAGGGCCCGGCTCCCTACTACACACAGCCCACTAAATCAGGCAGAGTAACATCCTTTGCTTACAGAGCTTGGAAACTGCAGAACTGCGACAAGAGGCGCTTTAAAGAAAATACATCTCATCATTATTAGCAGAAATATAGTCCCTCCTGAAACCGTTGCTCTAGAGCTACAGAAAAAATGTATAGACAGTAAAAAAAAGAATCATGTGGTTCCTAAGCATTGCTCTCAGCCCCTGGTTTGGAAGCAAAAAGGCAGCTTTAAAAGGATGGATTGAGCTCATCAGGCCTCTGGGACTAGGTACCACTGCACCTGCTGCATTATGCCCAAAGGACGCCCCTTAACTCCACACTGCAAGCCCTGCTGCCGACCCACCTCTATTTAAAGTGACAAACAACAAACATGCAGGCAGACAAGCCCCGGCACGCCGGTCTGGGGCCGAGCCGTCTCCTGGGTTGGTTTGCCAGCAGGGCTGAACTGGGAAGCAAAATGGATCCTCACAATAGGGTTTAAACCAGACCCACTCTGGATGACGCGGGCGGAGGGGCTCTTCATGGCAGCACACCCACCAGGAGAATGTCAAAGGGGCAGAATGGCCCGACTGGCACTCTTAGCCTCCTTGCCAACGTGATTTCCCAGCCAGGGGTGCGAGTGGCATTGTTACTCCAGGGCCTCGCCTGTAGCATGACATCACCGTGACATCATCGTGGCTCAGAGAGGGAAGGCGCCCACTCTGGCCCTCTGCCTGGGAGGAAACAAATCAAGGGGAGACATCTCTCCCAGTCCTCACTGACACCCCTGCCTTGGGGATTTTACTACATTAGGAAATGTAAGAGTCTATGAAGTTGTTAAAACCCCCTGGAGGTATCCACAGCGACACTGCTCATGTTTCCTAGTGGGCTCTGCTTCCCCGAGCAGCGCAGTCCTCGCGCCTGGGAGGTGGGGGGGGAGGACTGTGGCGAGGATCATTAGAAGATCGTTCATAAAGAGGGAAAGTTTGGCGACCGTTAATACTTTAAAAACGAAAAAAAATTAAAGTGGCAATCCAGTGAATAGAAAAAAACGTTTGCGGCCCTACATTATCGCAACAACGACAAATAATAAGGGGTAGCGATTGTCCCCTCAGGGGCGTCTCCTCCGCTAAGGCAAAGGAGCGTCGCCCCACTGCCTTTCAGCACTGCAAAAAAGAAAAAGAAAATTATAATAACGCAATGTTACTACATTTTATTTTTCTGTGATGAGGTAGTTTTGCGGGGGTGGGCAGAGCAGGGGGGACGAGTGTGGCACTCTCTTAAGTGCGCATGACTGTTTGGCCAGCCATCTTGGCCGGCCAAATAGTCATGCACACTTTGCAAGTTCTCCACCAGGATGTATTGCACAGCCTGGGTGGAGAACATGCCCAGGCTCCCGGTCCCTGTACGGCGCTCAGACCAATCACAACACTGCTTTGCAGCTTTGTGATTGACTTAGGGGAGCCTGTGTGCTTCCTGCTTACACAGAAGGAGGAGGACCGAAAGGATGAAGGAGAGGCGGCAGGCCGGCTAGCCGGCCGGTAAGTGATCTTTTTTTTTGTTTAACCCGCCACACTACTGCTTACCAAGAGCAGCCACCACTGTGGCTTCTTGTTTGTTGATCTGTGGTTCGTGTATTAACAGAATATTGCAGTCGGAAAATCATCAGACATTGATCTCATGTCATAAATATTGTTTATTAATATATCGCAGTAATGGAGTTAATAATAGAAAATCTACAACCAATGGGACAATTTTTTTCTAAATGATACATCGGGCACACCCTCAGTGGTGCTTCAGCCACCAACACCTTATGTGTTGCTTCAGTTCCCACCAGCCCTGTGTTGCTACCGTGCTCCCCGACAGCATGGTTCCTCCCCACCCGCTCTGCACCCGTGTTTCTTTCACCTCCCGCGTCCCAAAAAAAAACCTCTTACTCTTTTTTCTTTTTATTTGACAATCTGAGTTGACTCAGCAAATAAAAAGGAAAAAAAAAACGTACTTTCTCATTTTGTCGGCGAGTGCATCTACAAAATGTCACAATGGGCTCTTCTTTATTTAGTCATGCTGCTTTGCATCAGGGATGGTGTACAGCATGTCTAAAATACATTGACAAAGACAATAGGTCCTAAAGGTGAAACCTATTGGCTCTGTCAGTGCTTGTTTACAACCTGTCTCCTAGAAATCATTGTAGTTTTTATTCTGCATTCAGTTAGTTGGACTTCTGGAAGCACCTCATCTCATTCATAGAAGAAAAAATAATATAGAAAAACGTCCCACATTAAATATTTATCAGGTAAGTACCTCACAAAAAACCCTTTAAACTGCCCTCTTGAAACAACTGATGCCGTGGGACTCCTTAGAAGTAAAAATGTAAACAGTAATTGGCATCCACTGTGGAACAAATTACAAAGAATGAATCATCCTTTGTGTCCTGTTTCAACTAAATTTAATTAAAGGGGTTGTTTTTATTTTCAGCTATTACAAAAAGGCCTATCCTAACCCATCCATTTGGGATATTAATACTACATGGGTGAAATTCTCACCTCTTTAGTGCCTGAATGCAACAATGAGCAACTGAAGTTATGCCACTTAACTTTTGGAAAGTATCAGGAACTGTACTCAGGAACTGTACTCTATTGCCTTTGAAGCACTCATAGTAACAGCTTCCCCATTAGAGGAAGAACATTGTTCTGTCTGAAATTTGAAGTAGAATATGGTCATATGTGCCAAGCCTAAATGTTGACAGAAACCAGCACAATCAATCAATCAATCGTTTGTTAAAGCACGACTACTCACCCGCAAGGGTCTCAAGGCGCTGGGGTGGTGGGGGGTGCAGCTGCAGATATAATTCCAGTAGCGAGGCCCAGGAGTAGGCACGACATGAAACAAGCATACCAGCCTCCATACATAGGAAAATACACTTTTAGTGGTCACAACCATCGGATGAGGAAACTCACCCAAGGACATATCGAAGTCAGAGTTGATCGCATGTACCATACCCCATCAGAGGCAGATAAGAGGAGACAACACCCCTATACCGCACCACATGAAAAGCACCTCTGAGGAAACAACCATTCCAGCACTCCCCATAGGAAGACACACCTCAGTGGATAAGAAAAACCAATCACTCACTACTTGAAGATGTACAGTGGTAAAGGACAGGCTCTTTACCTTATCTACAACAAGCAGCTGCTACTTGATGCTGAAGACAGGCAGTACACCAGAAATGCAAGCACTAACTACCACCACCGTTAGCAAACACTATTCTACTTGTAAGGCAAAAACACTATGAACTGCATCAACCATAATGCAATGGGACAACTGATACTGACTTGCTGGTAGTATGCTCCCTCTACCCTTGAATGATGGAGGAGTAGCCAGAGTGGGGGATAGGGGAAGGGGGTCATCCCCAGCCATGTCCATTTGGCCTGTTCTTTCCCTCTGCAAGAGTCGCAGTGGGGGCTGATCTAAACTGGAAGCAGTGGGACAACGCGAACAGGGGGTGGGAGTAAAAAATAAATTAAACAACTTACATTCACCCGCAGCCGCCTTCTCAGTGCTCCTCTCGCGACGCTGGTCAAGCTGGACAGGATCCCAGGGGGCAATCACAGTCTTGTTCTCATGCTGGTAATGTTATTTACCAGCATGAAAGCAGCGCTACGATTGGCCTGAGCGGGCTGACTTGGTGCTCGTTCAGGCACAGGGAGCCTGCAGCTTTTCTCCAGCCCGGCTGTACGACACAGCTGGGTTGGGGAAACCAAAGTGCGCATATCGGTTTGGCCGGCCTACAACAGCCGGCCAGACTGACATGCACACTTTTAAGTGCCCACCACTCCTCTCTACTGTGACGCCCGTCACGATGGCACCGCTGCGGCCTTACCTCGGCTGGCAATTGTAGTATTAGGAAAGAAAAAATAAATGGTTTTATTATCATTTTTTCTGTGGGGCCATAACAGAGGAGCCGCCACTGAACAGTAAGAACCTTAGAAAGGGAGTTGAGGGACGCATTATTCCAGGGTGAGAGGATTTTTTATGTATTCACTTAATGCATACACAGTTGACGACCATCGCAAAAAAGTAACCATGCATCTTTGCATAAGCAAGTCCACTCAAAGGAATTATCAAAAACAATCTATGCACCGCTCTCAGCTGATAACCTCGACTCAATACAACACATTTACAGAGACTGCCAGAAAAAGAGGAATAGAGGGTGTAGAAGAAAGGGGAATACATGGAGAGAGGTGCATGATAAACAAATCAGAAACATATTGTGCACTATACAATAGCTCTAGTCACACAAACTAAGCCAGGGGGTGTCCAACGTAGGTCCCAGGAGGGCCAGATACAGGCAAGACTTTCAGGATATCCACCTACAATAAATGTACAAACAATCTAATGGAATGAGTTTTAGATGGTAGCAGGAAATCTTACGTGGAATGGATGTGACTCTCCTGAACACCTCTGGTCTAGGGACTGCCGCTAGATTTTTCAGAAGACAGCCTCCTGGTCTCTTAGGCAGAAATTCCATCAGGACCAAGTTTAACATTTCAGTCTATTAAGATCTGATTTTTAGCCTTACACATGATTTCCAGTTTTTGAGAAAAAGCTTTTTTGCCATAATTATACGTTTTATTTTTCAACGTTGCTTTAGAGGTCTGGTGACATCCTTTAGTGAGAAAATAACTTCAAATATAACCTTTTCATTTCAAGTTAGATCGTGTGATGTTATCTCCCATGAGCCTCGAGCCACACACCAAACAATGAAAGAATATCTGGTAAAATGACCCGAGTTTTTTGGCACCTCCAACATTTCAGGCCTCATTCTGAGGTACTCCTTAATCCCCTGCGAATTCTGCCTCCAGAGTTAGAGGTACCAGGGCCACTGATAACTCCACAAGGTTGGTTTAAACATAGATTGGGAATGAGACCCAGAGTAATGAGGAATTACCGGGAAAAGTAGTAATTTCAGTCCCGGCCTCACACCCTCCCCGAGTAATATGGTATTTTGCCCCGTGTTTCAAACGAAGAGCCCACCTGTTTGAAGAAAGTGGAGGCTTCGGGTGAAACCCCACAGGTCTGCAGAGCTGCCGCAGAGCATTCAAGGCTGCTTGCCTGGTAACCCCCATTACCGAAAGCATCGGGGGGGGGGTACCAGGGACCTGGGGGTCAGGCCATTGCATTTAAGTGAATGCTTATCCTTTCACAAGAGTCCCTTATGACTCGTTGTTGGGCAAACGCAGCTCCGTATCTACACTGCAACTCATTAAAAGATTCCAACCAGTACATTTCTGTAAAAAACTAAACTATTTGTACCAGCTGAGCATAGATTTCTATGAACTTTTCAGGTTCTCACGCGTAGTGTGTCTGGAAGACCACCTCTGATTCCTCAAATGTCATTTAAATTGAAACTCTTTAAGATGGAAATACTACTTGAGTGAGGATGAAAGAAGACCTGGGCCTGGGAGGCAGTGCCACACTTTCACAGTGGAAACAGTACAGTCCTGGCCAGAAGATCGCATCGGCTGGCTGTGATGGGGAAAATGGGTCTGCTCGAAGCTGTGTCCCTCCCCTATGCTCTGTCGACATGTAAAGAGGGGGTGAGGGAGGCCTCTCAGGCTCTGTCCCTCTGGCCCTGTCACTGTGTGAAGAGGCAGTGAAGGAGGACGCATGGGCTCCGCCCTGTGTGTTTGTTAGGTAGTGATAGCTGACTCTGTGTGTGCTGGAGTTGCGTCGTCATCGGCTTCTGTTGCCACTGCTCTGTATCTGCTGGGAAGGCCCACCCTGGCCCGGCATCGCCTGCCGGTGCTGTCATTGTGGTTGGTGAAGCTGGTACCCCAGGCTGCCCATGTCCTCCTGCTCTTTTAGTGTCTCCCCAGGAAAAGCATCTCCTGGGCCTGCGCTGTAAGTGTGGGATGAGGTGGACTCTATGGTCCACCCCAAGCTCGGCACCTCCTCCCAGCTCCCTTCTGTCACTGTGGTGGTGGTGTGTCCACCCCAAGCTCGCCCCCCTCTGCTCTCTTATGTCACTGGGTGGTGGTGTGTCCACCCCAGGCTCGCCCCACTCTGCTCTCTTCTGTCACTGTGGTGGTGGCGTGTCCACCCCAGGCTCGGCTCGCCTCCCCCCGTTCTCTTCTGACTGTTCTCACTGTGGGGGTTGGTGGTGTGTCCACCCCAGGCTCGCCCCACTCTGCTCTCTTCTGTCACTGAGGTGGTGGTGTGTCCACCCCAAGCTCGCCCCCCTCTGCTCTCTTATGTCACTGGGTGGTGGTATGTCCACCCCAAGCTCGCCTCCCCCGTTCTCTTCTGTCACTGGGTGGTGGTGTGTCCACCCTAAGCTCGCTTCCCCCCCCCCCCCCCCCTTGCTCTCTTCTGTCACTGTGGTGAGTCCACCCGAAGCTCGTCACCCTCCCTCCGGCTCTTCTCATTGTGTTGGGTCTCATCAGAGGCTTTGCACCTCACCCTACTCTCCTCGGCGGTGGTGCGTCTACCAGTCTCGATATCCCCTGCCTGCCCCGGCTGTCCCTGCTACCCCCAGGCTCGGCCCTCTGTCACTGCGGTGGAGAGGGTCTACCCAGGCTCGGCATCCCTCCCTCCTCTTCTCTGCCCCTGTGGTGGTGGCGGTGAGCCTCCCGGGGCGCGGCCGTCCCTGCCTGCTGGCTGTCACTGCACACCGGGGCCCTGCTGCAGGCAGCCGCGCGGCGGCTCTCTGATCTTCGCATTGGGCTGCCCCGCCCTCTCCCCACATTGCCGCCTGCCAATCACAGCAGGGAGATGATGGCCATTAAGAGACAGGCAGCCTTTTAATTCCGACCTCGGCATTGGCCCTGGAGAGCGCTCAGAGTATTCACAGATCAATCTTCCGGGCTGATGAGCCGGGGTGGGCGGGGTCTGCGGCTTACATTTTGTGGTGGGTGAGGAAGGGAACAGGAGATAGCGCGGAAGTATCAAAGGGCGCGAGAGCGGACGCAGCAGTGATGGTTTCACTCAGCTTCACACCAATGGCGTAGCTATCACTAGTGCAACAAGTGTGGTATCACCGATTTCGAGGGGCATACAAGACTACAATTACAGCTGTGGTATTTTTTACTACACACCAATAGGGACTAGGAAGCCATTTTCAAAGCTTACGATAGGGCCCTTGGTACTGTTGCTAAGACCCTGCTGCACACGTGGAGAAGGTACGACCCAGGTTATCAGTGGAGCAAGGTTCCCTCATGCACACAGCAACAGCCCAGCAGCGGGAGCAGCAGCACGAGAGTCAATGCTCATACATTTTGCAGCTGTGCAAACGTATATGCAAGCTTCTCTGATTCACGAAATATACAACGCGGGAGCAGCAGTGCCGGAACCCTCCCACAGAGGAGGCTCAGCACGAGGCACCAGTGTAAGCTTCACTCACAGCAGTGCATGAACCCTCACACAGAGGCTCAGCACGAGGCACCAGTACAAGCTTCACTCACAGCAGTGCATGAACCCTCACACAGAGGCTCAGCACGAGGCACCAGTGCAAGCTTCACTCACAGCAGTGCATGAACCCTAACACAGAGGCTCAGCATGAGGCACCCGTGCAAGCTTCACTCCCAGCAGTGCATGAACCCTCACACAGAGGAGGCTCAGCACGAGGCACCAGTGCAAGCTTCACCCACAGCAGTGCATGAACCCTCACAGAGGCTCAGCGCGCGGCAACAGAGCAAGCTTCACTCACAGCAGTGCATGAGCCCTCACACAGAGGAGGCTCAGCACGAGACAACAGAGCAAGCTTCACTCACAGCAGTGCATGAGCCCTCACACAGAGGAGGCTCAGCATGAGACAACAGAGCAAGCTTCACTCACAGCAGTGCAGGAACCCTCACACAGAGGTTGCTCAGCGTGGGGCAACAGTCCAAGCTTCACTCACAGCAGTGCATGAGCCCTCACACAAAGGAGGCTCAGCACGAGGCAACAAAGCAAGCTTCACTCACAGCAATGCATGAACCCTCACACAGAGGAGGCTCAGCACGAGGCACCAGTGCAAGCTTCACCCACAGCAGTGCATGAACCCTCACACAGAGAAGGCTCAGCACGAGTCAACAATGCAAGCTTCACTCACAGCAGTTCATGAGCCTCACTCAGAGGAGCCTCAGTACGGCGGGGCAACAGTCCAAGCTTCACTCACAGCAGTGCATGAGCCCTCACAAAGAGGAGCCTCAGCACGAGGCAAGAGCGCAAGCTTCACTCACAGCAGTGCGTGAGCCCTCACAAAGAGGAGCCTCAGCACGAGGCAAGAGCGCAAGCTTCACTCACAGCAGTGCATGAACCTCCACACAGAGGAAGCTCATCACGAGACAACAGTGCAAGCTTAACTCACAGCAGAGCATGAACCCTCACACAGAGGAGGCTCAGTATGGCGGGGCAACAGCGCAAGCTTCACCCAGAGCAGTGCATGAGCCCTCACACAGAGGAGGCTCAGCACGGCGGGGCAACAGTGCAAGCTTCACTCATAGCAGTGCATGAGCCCTCACACAGAGGAGGCTCAGTGCGAGGCAACAGAGCAAGCTTTACCCACAGCAGTGCATGAGCTCTCACACAGAAGAGGCTCAGCATGAGGCACCAGTGCAAGCTTCACTCACAGCAGTGCATGAACCATCACACAGAGGAGGCTCAGCACGAGGCAACAGAGCAAGCTTCACTCACAGCAGTGCATGAACCCTCACACAGAGGATGCTCAGCGCGAGGCAACAGAGCAAGCTTCACTCACAGCAGTGCATGAACCCTCACACAGAGGAGGCTCAGCACGGGGCAACAGAGCAAGCTTCACTCACAGCAGTGCATGAACCCTCACACAGAGGAGGCTCTGCACGAGGCAAGAGAGGAAGCTTCACTCACAGCAGTGTATGAGCCCTCACTTAAAGGAGGCTCAGCATGGGACCAGAGCGTAAGCTTCACTCACAGAAGTGTATGAACACTCATAAGGAGGAGGTTCAACACCGGGCAACCGCAGAAGCTTCAATCACAAACAGAACAGGTACAAACAGCAGAAGCAGTGCAAGCTTCTTCACACACAGTAGGTACCACAAGGCAGCGACAGTACAAGGTCCCTTATACAGAGGGGCCAGCAACACTGCAGGGAACAGCAACACAAACGCCCTCTGCAGCGCTGCAGGCTTCTGTCAAACACGTAAATGGTTCAAACGGGAAAATGTGGCGCGAACTTCTCTCAAGCAAATTAGGTACTTTATGGACAGCAGTGTAACCAGTGTGTCATGGGCCCTAGTGCAAGAAAGGAGATGGGCCCCGGGCTGCTGTTTGTATTATAAAATATAGCATAAATTAGGGTTCAGTGGGCCCCTTGGGTATCGGGGCCCTGGCGCCTCTGTACCTGCTGCACCAATGGAAGCTACGCCCCTTGGTCCAAGGAGCCCTCGTGCACTGAGAACAGGCAGGCAGGACACGTCTAAGATGGCACATGCAAGAGCAGTGCACACTTCCCTTGCACCAAAAAGGATGGGCCCACCCCTGGGGGCCCCACAAACTCCCATATCACACAGGTATTCAAAGGCCTTGGGCTGAAAGGGGGCTCTTTGAAGGGTGCCCCCTCTAAAGGGCCCCGCTCCCTTTTATCACAGGGGGGTGCGCATACCTGTGGTACGCCCCTGCCTCGCACACAGAAACTGGGTAAAACAGAGAGTAGGGTAATGTGGGTATACTGAAAAGGTAAGTGTTTGAGGTTGGGCCTACTCTCGCCCGTTTCGAGTACACGGCACCCCTTTACCGAACCTACGTAGTGCGCCCCTTCTCCTGCAAACCCCACACGCCCTTATTCCCCAATAGTGGGTACAACAGGAGAGTGTGTAGGGGAGGCCCTATGAAAAAGGGGTTACCTGTAATTCTATCTACTGTATGTTAGCAAAATAAATACCACTAGCCATGATGATAACGTATTGTTTACACACCACTTCATACTACCATTCTGTTTCTAAGGGCTATTTTTAGCCATTAAAATGATGCTGAATTTAGCAACCTGAGAAAGACTATAGAGGAGACGGCCTTGCCAAGATTCAAACTCTGGAGCTGCAAATGACTGCTCTGTAAACCAGCACGTTCGTCAAAAGTTTCTGATCGCCCAATTGGCCACCTCTGTAACCTCATTATAGTTTTGCTGACGTCTATTTTCACGCAACGGCTTGGTATTGACTCCAGGGGTCACTTCACCTGCTCAGCCCGCTGACAAAAGGTATTTATTTGCGCATATCAAGAACCACTAACTCTCCGCTGGGGGTCTTGGATATTTCCGCTGCTCGCCACTCTCGAGCACTCACTTCTTCAGGCCGGGCTCTCAGATGTCTCTGGGGTGTCTGAACAGCAAGAATAGACTTTTGATGTTTCCTGGAAAATCTGGCTTCCAGAATCCCCCCTCCCACCCTCCTCTTCCCAATGGAGTCACGTGTGCACTGGCAGGCACAGCCTGTTCCACTGCTGTTTTAACAGGTACGTACAGGGCACGAGTCCCAAAATAAATAGCGGAGGGAGCTAATTGGCATACGCAGTGCGCAATGGCGTCATGCGCAATGGCGTCACGCTCAGTGACGTCTGCGTTCACCCACGTTTACCAGACTTCTACCCTTTGTGACGTCTGCGTTCACCCACGTGTACCAGACTTCTACCCTTTTGGGTTGCCACTCTTCCAAGGGAACATACCGACCAATAGTAGTTGTTTTAAGAAGCTGCAAAGGCCAGGACATGATACTAAATAGGACTTTAAAGAAAATCGTATGCATACAGGGCCGTCTTTTGGTCGAGGCGAGCTGGGCCCACGCACAGGGTGGCAGTCTTCAGACAGAGTGTAAGGAACCGTCTGCATTAAGGCCATACAGACACTAGAGTCCCTGTCACCTGGCTCCAGGGTTGCACGTGCTGTTTTAGCACCCCATCAGCATATATGCCAACATTTTAGAGCAGGCGAGTGTGTGAATTTAGGAGAATGCATTTTTCACATTGACTTTTATTGATGCAGAGGCACTCTGCCTGAATCGGACCAATCGGTCTGCCGGTGACAGAAATCAGTCATTCATTTTTGGCAGTTTAATAGCATAGCGCAAACAAAGACAGAATTCTAAACTCTGTTTTTGTTTGCGCTTTATAAAGCTGCCAAAAATAAAATGTTGACGCCTGTCACGTACTGTAATTTACTAATTTCTCCCCCAGGAATGAAAGATAAAGTGTTAATCTTTGATGACAGAGGTCATTTTTGAAGGGGGAGATTGAAGCGTGCGTGACAGGCATCAACACTTTTTTGGGGCAGTTTTACAAAACTCCGAAACAGGTTTCTACATGCAGGAATAGGGAGGCGAGAGACTAGCCTTGAAATCGGTAGTCACCGCCTGAATAGGGAGCGTTGGCATGTATGCACCAGCCTCCTCTCTAGCTTTCCCATCTCCCTCTCACCCCCTGCTGAGACACACAATTACCCCCCCCCCCTCCCCCCCAACAAACAACTTGGCCCACGCAGCTACTCTGGGAGTGATTCGGGTGTCACACTTCTGATGGGGATAGCAAGGGACTAACCTGCGAACACAAAAGAGGCTCATTTTATTCACAAGCAGCAAGGGAACTGGGGAACAACCTTTACAACGCCGTTAGTACAACGCGTGCCGTTACATCGCATTCGTTACAACGAACGCGATGTAACCACGCTATGCCATTACAACGCAAGTCTTTACATCGACTTGCGCTAGATGGCGTGCTAACATTAGAAATAGTGTAGTTTACTATCCCAACACCTTCCCTACTGTTAAGTGGACTGGAGTGGAATAGTTAATTACACTTTTCTAATGTTAGCACGCCATCTAGTGCAAGTCGAGGTAAAGACTTGCGTTGTAATGGCATAGCGTGGTTACATCCGTTTGTTGTAACGAATGCGATGTAACGGCACGCGTTGTAAACAATCGCGTTGTAACATCATACATCCAAGGGAACTACATTTCTTTATGTCCAGGGCGCCATCCTGGCAAAGGCTGACTAATTGTGTTTATTTATTAGTAGCATGAGTTTTCTGCCTTATATTTTACTATCAGTTAAGGGTTGTTAACGCAGCTCTAGAACAAGTGTTTTCTATTTAAATTTGCTGTTTGAAATATGTACAGATATGGCCTAAAAACACTGGCTTTAGGTAATTTTGCGTATTTTTGTACTGTTTGGGATATTAAAATGCTGGCGGTGCCAGTAAAAAACCAGCAGATGTAAACCCTACAACCCTAGCATGGGTACAACCACAGCAACGCACTACCACCGAACAGGCAACGTATGAGCAGCAGCACACACTTATTTGTGTTGAGCCACACGCAAGGAAAAGGTAAGCAAGGTGTGCACTCCCATGCATAATGCTTGCAAGTTACCAGGTTTCATCTGCTTGCAAAAGAAAGCTTAACACACACAATACTCAGAAGTTACTGGCAATCAACTAACACTTGGGGAGAAAAAAAGATGCAAATCTTTAGGAAGAGAAAAAGCAGGGAACTGTGAGCTTGGGAACACTGCAAGACTAGGCTCGTGAAGTACAAACTGAGCATATTCCTGCTTCGTACCCTGTAGTCACAGGCAGCAGCAATGCAAGCTTCTTTCACACGCACAGAGCAGGAACATCATGCCCTGCAGCAGTGTTAGGTTCTTTGAGGTGCACACCAACATCTGACACAAAACAGAGAACAATTATGTAGGAGTCCCTGACACACTGAAAACTGATGAAGCACCACCAAGAAAGGCAAAGGCAAGCTTTGTTGCTCTTGTGATGTGAAATGACTGGAAATTATGAGATTACGCCTGCTCGCACAATTTAGAGTAATTTGGGGCAAAAATGCCTACTGCTAGTTCATTTACACCTGGCGCCTTGCAAGAGGGTCCAATTTGGAAAGAAGACAGACTGGTTTAGGTCCGGGAGAAGGTGGGTAGAAACCTCCATGTTGGTGAGGTTTGAGCAGGTTTGACTGTTTATCTCACAATGCATTGCATTTGGAACATGCACTCCAGCATACCTCAGGAGGAAGTACCCGTGTGCAAAGGAAAGGGTGCTACAAAGCCAAGACTGGCCAATCATCTCACATCGGACAAGGAATGGCTTGCGTCACATGAGCGCCTGGTCAAAACTTGACTGTAGGTTTGCCGACTGCAAAAACAACCTATAGCGGCCAAGTTGTGGTATCACAGTTCCTGGGAACTGTACTTGGTCACTAAGCAGAACTGGAGCTGCCACTTAAAAAAAAGGGTTTGCAACAAATTGCAAACTTTACATTGACATGTTTATTTTCAGTGTGGATTACACGACTATTCGTATATCTGCACTTAAAATATCTCTCTCATAACAAGGAGCAAGAGACCAAGGATTTAAAAAGAGTTTGGGAGGGATGATATTGTGACCATCCAGTGTTAGGTATAAGATAGTCTCACCATTTTAAACAAGCATTTGCAATGCAATAGGTCTCACATTTACGCGAGTTTAAGATATTGGCATTGTTTTTTATTTATGTTTTAAAAACCAAAACATAAAACAAAAGGCATTGTCGTTTACAATGCCAATAGCTCAAACTCGCGTAAATGCGAGACCTATTGCATTGCAAATGCTTGTTCCTTTTTCCTGCTCTGAGAGCAGTGAGGCAATGCTCCTCCGCCTTAGCGCAGGAGCCGCCACTGAATTCCAGGCCAACAGCTGAGCAGATAGACAACATGTGAGTTACAACTTGAATGAGATTTCCTTACATACAGGCATATGTTAATATATATTTTTATTTAATGCTAATATTTACATGTAGGTGTAGTATTTTGTTCAAATTCGGCTGCATAATCTTCTAAAACGCGACAGGCGTCAAAGTATGAGTGGATGTTTCCATTAAATAAACGTGGAAATACACCATTCCATTTATTTTCAAAACACTAAGTAAATATGGATAAATTACCATTAGTATGGGCAAAAAATATAAATATGGATAAATACAGATGGAAATGTTTAAAGAATAAATACCATAAAACCGGAAACCCTAGTTACGATATAGTGCTCCGGACTCCTGAGGCCGCTTCATAGAGCTAAGAGGTGATAAGAGGGAAGGAGTGCACATGAGGAGCTAGAGGAAAAACAAAAAGAGGGAGGGTAGAGTGTACAGGGAAGGAGGAAATGTTGTGTCACCTTAGCTGCGTATCTAAATCTCTCTGAAGTGCCACAGGCGACACAAGGGAGGCGGAAGAAACACCAGACTGGGAGAAGGAACAAGAAAGGGGACATGGGAGGCACTGAAGGATGGAAGGTGATGTTGTGTTAGGTCCTTGTGTGGTGCTGTAACACTGTTACACCTCTTCATACCTCCCAACTTGAGGAACAATTTCAATGTGTGAGGAGGGGCGGGGCCTTGAAGGGGGTGGGGCCTCGTGCCCAGAAGTACCTAGGAGGCACTTTTGAATCCCATCCCACTCCCAAGCCCCCTCTTCCCCAAAAAAGAAAAAGTTTGCTGAGGCTGGTGCTGATGTCCTGGGGTGTTTTCACATCCTTAATGGAGGTCGGCAGTTCAAAGCCTCTCGAACAAGCTGGAAAACCACTATTTACAGTGGTTTCAGCTCGTCCTCCGTGCCACCGTGTGATATCGGCTCCTCGCCGGGTGACCGGGTGATGGGAGTCGATATCGTGTGTCACACGGTGGCACCGTGTGAGTTGACAGGTATGCCTCTTCAAAGCCCTATAGCTAACAGAAGCAAGAAGGAGGTGTGGGGCTAAGCATGAAACAAGGAGGGTCGTGGGGTGGTGTTATATGATGTTATCTGACTGTGTATACCACAGATAAACCTATTTGAAGCACTGCATGCGTGACATTTGGACCCCCTTGGCACGGGCGTGTCTGTGTAGCTTGAAAGGGCAGTTTGCGCCCCCTGATGATGCTGGCTCAGCAGCTGGCCTTTCGCACGCTCCTAGTGCCGGCTCTCTCTCCCGTCAGTGGCTGTCTGGGCCCTCCCCCCCCGCGCCCTCAGGAGCAGCCCGGCCTTACACCTAGTGGAGTGTGCAAGGGCCTGAGACAAACCTGTGCACAGACGTCGACGCGCGATGCCAGGACTCTCCACGGCGCTGTGTGTTGGCATCCTTCCTGCTTCTGGAGCAGACAATGAACTGGCAGCGGCGTAGAGGGGCCAGAGGTCCGGGGCTTCCAAGGTCTGTGGCCCCTGGCCTACCTAGGCAGGCTGGGGCGGCCTAGCCTTGGGATCTGGAGGTCCCTCCTCACTCGGAGAGGGTCAGCTGTATGTGTCAGCAGATAAAAAGGGGTTAGGAAAGCAACCTCATCGTGGCTGGTGGCCCTTGCCCTCTTGCATCAGTGTGAAGCCGGGTCCAGGGCTGAGCGCCGTCTGCCACATGTGACCACTTGGACGCCTTTCTCTTGGTTGGGTTCAAGTCAGGGTTACTAGGTGACGACTTCATGCCACCGAGGACACGCTCAGTGTTCTTCCATTGGGCTTACACCGACTGTCCAGTTGCATTCTGGGAGGTGTAGTCTGATTTTGCATCTCTTGCATCAATAGACATAAAAAAAAATTAATTGTTCAAAAATAGGAGATTGCAAAGTGATGAAAGGCATGGACTAGAGTATGGTGCCACTGCTGACAAAGAGTTTTCTTCTTCCAGTAGCCCAGAGCCGAGCTGCCCCTTGAAACAATTGCAACTTCCCAACGGGCAGGCCAGATCTTATGTATGCATGCAAGTGGGATGTTTGTAAGTGGGAGAATTGGGACAGAGCCAAGCACATATCAGTCTTTGCACTGTTCACGCCCGCGTGAGCCAGCAGCCTATTGGCCTAGTGTCCAATGTCCGTGCAGGTCGGCGTGTCCCCTGCTGTTATCTTCAGAGTGACAGCCGCCCTTGTGTAGCCTGCTTTGCCATACCTCCAGGAGAGTGAGCAGGATCTGAGGCACGACTGTTCACTACTGTGGTGCAGGCCTTGGCACTCCGTTCACATCTATCTCATTGCCTCTCTGTGACTGAAAGGAAGAGCTGGTGCAACCCTGCACAGTGCACACAAACTCATGTCTGGACAGGACACAACCAGTTTTTTTATTCGTACTGAATGCTGGTTTTCAACCTGGCCAAGTAAAAGTTTGCTCTTGTAAAGCGCACAAACACACGGAGGGGTTTTTTTGGCGCTTTAGCTCGGTTTGAAGCACTCCCAACCTTGGCAAACAAGGGACTGACTGAGGCACAAATAAACGTGGATTGCCCAGGATTACACTGTTTGGGTGTGTATTTTGAATTTCGAACCCACAATATCGTCGGGACTGTAGATCGAGGACAGAACATAGAGAACAAGCGCGTTCCTCGCACTAAAAGGAGGCAGCAGGGGGAGGGGCGAGAGGAGGGGGCGGGTTAAAGTGTTTCACTTGCGAGAGCGAGCAGCGCCGCGGGCTCCCGCAAGTGAATCTCCACACGTGCACGCGTTGCCATTGAAGGTAATGGAACACGTGCACATTTTTGGCTGAAAAGGCACAGCGATTGCAAAAGGTCTTTTTGCCTATGCAGCACATGCACGCTGCGTAGGCGAGACCTAAAAAGGATTTTGCAAATTACTGTAAATTTACACGATCTCGAGTAGGAACTCAGACTTGGGCCTCGGTCTTCTATGCAGCCTCAGAGCTGCTTAGTGACTTCCAATTTCTTTGTCAATTAAGGTAGTTGGCACTTTATCTCATATATAATGACAGCCTTAAGACCGGCTATAAAACAAAGGCCTAGGACCTCTACGATTTGAATGCTCAGAAAATCTAAATGTAATTAGTCACGACGGCTAGTATTAAACACTGTCTCACTTTCCTCACATGCAGCCTACATACCCAGCTGCGTCCCTATCTAGTAGTGTGCGATATGGCTTGATTTGTCTAATGAGTTTTTTCAACGACCATACACATCGCATTAAGAAAGCCTTACAGGACACCCTAAGAGACAGGCTGATGCAGTAATTGTCTCTCAGCGAGATATGTCACGTGCAAACAGATCACTCACATGTAACCCACGATACGTTTTTATGTGGGGTGCGCTCTCACGTATTACAAAAGTTACGCAAAACTGTGCAACGCATGAGTTCAAGAAATTTAGTAAATTTTGCCTACTACAAAATGTACAAATCATGCCACCATGATTAAAATTTCATCCAGGCCTACACAGTATGCTAGATACTGATGTCTAAAGCCAGGGAATCATCGCAAGCTATGCCAGAAATGCTTTATTGCTGGCGCATCTCGCTGGAATATTTTACTCCTCACTCAGCGGAGGAAGTTATGTTACGTTATGCTAATTAGGTCTCCTGCGCGCGCCATCACAAGTGGTTTCTTGGCAGCGATTCGCCGAGAGCGCTGGAGGCAAGGGAGTGGGCTGGGCCCCTTGTGCTAAATGAGGCGGCGGCGAGTAAACAGGGCTTGGTGCTCACTGTCATGATACATCTGCCAGGAGCTTCACCAGCAGCACTGCCAGATGATCTGTGGCTTTATTTAGAATTTTTATACCAAAAAAACGACAACGTGGTCCTTGTATTAACGTGATCATTACAGAATTTGGTCGAACCGAGAACGAGCATAGAGACAAGAGGGCAGGGATGCCTTGCCTTAGAGACAACTCTTGCCTGAAAACATATTTTTCTGTTCACTCCTTCACAGTAGCACTCGCGTCCCCGCCAGGTTCCCACCCATCACTTTTTTCATATGACCAGATTGAATTGACGTCATACTGTGACCTATGTGACAGCGGCCGATTAGAGCGTGTCTTATCAATATACGCCCCTTCAGAAAATGTCCTCGTCACACCGTGTCTCAATCACCCTGGGTTCCATCAGCCCCAACCAATGAAGAGCGAGATGTGATCAGCTGTCCGTGAGGGATAGGCAAGATAAAGCGCCGTGGATTGGAATGCAGCCCATAGTAGCTGCGAGAGACCGAGATGGATTCAGGCATTTTATTCTTCAGTTGTTGTGCTCCCCATTAGCTGCCTACAAAGTGTGTGCCTCGAGGCACCTCAACCAACAACCACACAACCTATTAACTGCCCACAAGCACCTACACCCCCTATTAGCTGCCCGTAAGGGGTAGACCAAGGGGTATCTCAGCCAGACACCTACACAACGTATTAAAAGCCCACCAGGTGTGCCCCTGGAGACATCTCAACCAGGAGCCTACATAAAACCTAGAGGCTGGCGCCAAAGAGGGACTATCTGCCCACTTTCCTAACAGCTCAGACACTGCGCGCCTTACTTGGTCTCCAGATCTACCCTGATGTACCCTCTTATACTACTGAGTTGTTTCTATAGTTCATTCACAAAGTTAGGCACCGCTCCTCCGGGCATCTGAACAACACTTCTGTGCAGTGAGCTGATAACCTACTCCCAAAAAATAAATCTTGCTTGATTTGGAGCCTTTCCTCCTGCCCCCTGTCTGATTCAAGAAGCTGAAAAGGTCCACCATTTAAAAATCTCATCCACCTTCCCCGGCATCTGGCCAATGTCTGCTTTGACCCTGGATCGCCTCGTTGTGTAATTCTGTAGCCAACGCTGGACCATCCCTCACCCATCTGCAGAGAGGCACCAGAACTGGGTACAGTGCTCCAGAACAGCCCTCGCCAACGACTCCCGAAAGATCAGAGACCATGGGGCAGGACAACACCCGAGGATGGATGTATGTTGTTACAACGCACACTTTTACAACGCATGCACTTACAACGCATTTTTTACAACGCAACATCCACTACAACGCATTCCATTACATAGCATGACACTACAACGCATTTTTAAAAACTACCTTTACAACGCATTCCATTACATCGCATAATATTAAATTGCATTTAAGGTAAGTATTGGATAGTATAGGGGTAAAAATTACTATTCTAACTCCAGGGGGTGCAACAGTAGGGTAAGTGTTGGATTGCGTTGTAATGGTATGCGTTGTAAAGGTAGTATGCGATGTAATGGAATGCGTTGTAAAGGTAGTTTTTAAACATGCGTTGTAGTGTCATGCGATGTAATGGAATGCGTTGTAGTGGATGTTGCGTTGTAAAATTTTGTTGTAAGTGTAGTGCGTTGTAATAGTTGCGTTGTAAAGGTTGTTCACCCCCGAGGATCACTTAAAGGTTCTTGATCGGAGAAGATGTATATGAAATGCTGAGATCTATATGTTGCCCCGTGGCAGGGTTTTATGTGGTAAGAGGCTTCATGCAAGAGGCGTAGCCTAAGAAGTGCATCGATGGAACCACAACAAGGGCTGTGGCCCGTGTAACTGAAGGAGCGGCCATATACAAGTGAAATACAATTCTATGCTGAACAAGATCATAGAGTTTAACTGTATGAAAATTAACCAAAATCACCTGGCAACAAGATATTAGTCTAGCGGTTCATATAGCACCATAAGCAAAACAATACTTGACAAAGGTACATTTCAAAACAAGTCATCATTTGGTGATTTAATTACAATAAAATTATATTTCAGGTTCCGAGACACCAGTGGTAAATGACAGTATCCACCTAGTCGCCTCATTTCCGTGTGACAAAGGGGACTGCGGCGGCTGTGCTGTTTTTTTGTTTTACTTCAGCCAGCAAAGAAAAGAATATAGGACGCAATAGGATCCTGGGTCAACACTTGTTGCTTTGCAAGGCTTCACCCCTGGCTGGCCCAATGCCAACTGGAACCCTTCTTGGGCATGATCATGCCACCGTCACCATTGTATGGGGTCAAAGAATCGCTGTCCTTGGGGTCTTTGTCAGATATGGAGGGATTGCTCTCCCCTCCGCCCCTATATGCTACCTATGAAATGACTAATCATGATTAGGGGTGGTCATTGTGACTACAACTTCTCAACCGCCTCCATGATCATGGACACGCTGCTGCTGGTGGGCAGAAGCCAGTGGGTTATCAATGACCCGCCCTCTCTCGTATCTGACCGGTCTCTCTCAGAAGCGCCTAGAAGCAACTGAGCTCTTCAGTGTGCGCTATAAGCAGGGATGTCATGTCACGTTTTGTTGACTGGCACATAGAAGGATGACTGCAGTTACCTTGAGGTGCTGTGTATTCCAGTCACACAGAAAACAAGCAGTTACTATTTACACTTGCGCCGGGATAGTGCTCAGAGGTTACTCTGCTCTTAACTATAGTCCAATGTACCATACCTGCGGACACCCTGGGAACATTCCCTCATGACATCACACCGCCTGGACCCGGTGTGGGAAGGGAGGATAACCAAGGTGGCAGACCGCGATGGAGGGCCCCTTCGCTCATGGACAGTGCGCCACCGGGCTACCAAACACGGAGCAGGGTTCTAACAGTGATAAATTACTAATGACAACCCTGGCATTATGCACCACACCGTTTGTTTTGTCTGTAGATGCTAATTATTACCCATTCCCATGGTATCCATTGTATCATTCTCAGACTACTGGTCTTAATGACCTCACCAATTGACGAACTTGGAGCACATATGACATCACAGCTGGGGGAGCAGCACAGTGGACAAACAATACAAAGCTACCAGACCAAGATGGAAACAAGACAAACGAAGTCATGTTCAATGCGTAGTCTTTTCTTTGTTTCCATCAAACTAATGACACTAACATCCAATAGCAGTGATTATTGTTTGAAAAGCTCGGAAATGAACCGGTGTTCACAGTGAAATGGATTGAGGTGGTCACCCTGCCAAGAAGCACCGTAGACGCCGAATCAGGGTCAGTTTGGCAACAGACTACCAAAAATGACACAGGGTTTTAACAACATTACACTTATAACAATGACAGCATATATAACACAGAAATATCCATGTGTGTAAATGCCACCTTTTCAAGTACCTTTGACTGACCTGTGCAAGGCATGTGTCGCAGAGGAAAACCCAGGGACTGTTCCCCTCTACGCAAACACCGCAACTCTTCGAACAAAGAAACAAGTGACAACTCAGTAGCACCTTGCACTAGAACAGACACCTCCAAGCGCCCAGCCAGACCACTAAATCACAGCTCTAGGCAAAAATGGGATTGTGCTTTCGTTAGGTTTAGGTCTCAGACATTGCTATAGGGCGGAGCAGCAGCCATAGAGCTGTACCCAGCTTCAGGCCCTTAAGACAATGAGGGGTTGTGATTGGTGAAGTGGGTCGGGGTCAGTCGGACTCTGAACTCGTTTTAGGGGTGTCCAGAGTGAGCAGTTGTTCCTGTTGTCTTTCATTTTGGTTCATTCTGACGCAGCCCTTTTTGAGATCTCAGGAGTCATGAAGGCAATGGCAGGAACAGAAAGCCAGCAGGGCTCTAACAGACGTTTGGTTTGTGTAATGTCCGGTCTGTGGCCTCCTCCTAGCCTCTGAGGAGGACACTAAAGGGCTAGACAAGCGCTCAACAGCATCAGCTGTTGAGTTTGGAACTAGAGAACCGAGTTCGAGTCCTGGTTTACGCTATGGGCAAATCTCTTAATCTCCAGATGCCTTAAAAGGTGTCATGTAATCTATTAGTTGTGCAAAACGCCCTAAAACTAATGGGTAACGTTCGCGCTATTTAAAAACTGCAAAAAAACGTCACTGCGTGTCAAAAGAAGCGTAACGTCACTTCCGCTACGTCTGGCATGTTGAATAGACACGCAGGTGAAACTGCTACGGTATTGTACTTGAGAAACCCTGCAGACACCGAGGTATGTTTCTCTGTGGAGGCCGAGGGTGTGCGCGCTCACTAACACTAGCAGCAAGGGCGCAGCCGCCTCTAGTCTTTGAACCCTTTCAGATACCGCATAGGGAATTGAACCAGCTGACTCTATGCCATTTTTACAGTTAAAATATGGGATTGCAAATGGACAAAATCCGGTCGCTCCGTCTGTGGCTGCTTGGCAGAGGCCCAAACGTTGAGGCAGAATCAATCTACTCAGTTTTCCGCCGCGTGCATAATGCAAGACTCTGCTCGGGTATTTTTCCCTGTGGATACAGAATAATAATAATGATCTTTCATATAGCGTTAACTCGCCCGAGTCTCGAAGCGCTGATAACAGATGTTACCGGGGAAGCGTGGCTGCATTTTGGATTAGCAGCCGCCGAGAAATCCGGGCTTCCCATTGGACCCGTGTAACCTGCCTAAGCGCCCGATGGCGTCTGCATCGGATGCTGAGTGAGATGGGACCAACGCCCCGTGACTTCTGAGGCCACGCCCCCTGCTGTCAGGGGTAACAACCCCGGCAGAAACAGAAGAAAGTACCCAGCCGTCTCCATGGCCTTCAAGGAACGTCCCCTAGTTCAGAGGTGACCTGGAGAGCTAGGTTCGAGTCCCGGAGTCTTCTAAACATCCTGTGATTCTAGGCAAATCACTTAATCTCCCCCTGCCAACCAAAACATGTATGTATCCTTGTCTAACATAACTGGTGCTCATGTCAAGCGCTCCAATACCTTCAGGTTGAGTTTGCGCTACATTAAACTACAAAAAGAGAGGCGACAGCCTGAGCAGTGGTAGACGCCACCCGGGCCGTTCCCTTTGAATGGCGCCACAGTGTGATCTTAAGCATTTTGGTGCTGACAGAGGTAATAACAAAGGCACAAACAGAAGAACAGCAGCGGTCCGTGGAGGGAGTCCAGTGGGGCGGAAAGGCGGGCAGGGTGGGGGGTACTAAACACCGCAATATGGATAATTGGAGGTAAGTAAACAATTAAATAAATAAAACAAATTTTGTAGCACGCGCTGCACCACATTTTGTGATGCAGGGCGCGCTACGAAATTCGCTTTATTTAATTGTTTACTTACCTCCAATTATCCATGTTTCAGTGTTTAGTACCCCCACCCTTCCCCTCCCCCGCCCCGCCTTTCCGCCCCACGGAACTCCCTCCACAGACCGCTGCTGAGAATGAAACCCCTCACACCGTCCCCCAATACTTCTGAGTGGTGCCCCTAGAGGCAGAAGTAGTAGCCGGAGCAGGGACTGGTGAAATCACCAGCACCGGCCCGTGCAGTTGAGAGCGTTGAGAGGGGCAGCGGGAGGATTTCGACAGACGACAAGGTAACATTAATTATTTATTTAGTTTTACCTCGTGGTCGTCTGTCGAATCCCCCCTCAACTCCGCTCCACCGCTCTTACCTGCAGAGGCTACTCCTGGAAATTACCCCTCCAAAGCTGGGAGACGTGTGAGGGCGACACGACAGCAGCAAGTAGTAAACAAGCATTGGTAGTGCATCGGTTTTGCCTATGCAATGAATAAAGAACGGTTTTCCTTAATCATCGTCCAGCAGAAGGAAAGTGCTCACTGACAGAGAATACAGGAGTGGAGAGGATGTTGCACAGCGGTCAAAGCTGATGACTCGAGAGCTGGGGATCCAATTTGAGTCTTGGCAGTGCCACGCACAACATACTGTGATTCTATGCCAGTGGCGGCTCCCCCATTAGGGCGTTGGGGCGTTGCCCCACTGCTTTCTCGCGGTGCGAGAAGGTAGAAACATAAATGTTAAAAACGAGCATTTTTGTTTCTGCCTTCTTGCATTGCGAGAAAGCAGAAGTGCCTCTGTGCTTGGTTGGGGGCGGGAGGGTGGGCGGTCGTGCTCGAGGGCAGGGGGGGGAGTGGCTTACCCACTGTTGTAGATACTGACTGTTTGGCCGTCGGCCCTGGAGCCGACCAAACAGTCAGTACCCACAACAGTGGGTAAGCCACTCCCCCCTGCCCTTGAGCGGGACCGCCCAATTCTCCTTGTTCTCTACCCAGAGAAAATGTCCCGGCTGGGGCGCTCGCCTGCTGCGCCTACCAGCGTTTTAATTGGTGTGCGTAACTGCGTAGTGCTTTGCGTAGGACTAGGACAGGGAAGCAGGCAGCTTCCTGCTTCCCTGTCCTAGTCCTACGCACGAACACGAGAACCAGTGACCGGCCTGGAGCGGAGGCGGTGCGGACTGCGCTACCCCTGACTCACTCAGGTAGGTAACTGTCTACATTCTATAACGGGTGGTGTGAATGTGATTGTTCTCATGTTCTGTGGTGACCCGCCGCTCTGCATCCTCGTAAACCACAGCGTGGAATGTGCACAGCGCCCCGAGGCGGCCTTGGCGCTGCGGACCTCTCTGACCTCCTCAGTGCAGACCAGGGCGGTCTGCAGAGAATCCAGAGATAGCCCAGAGTGCGACCTCCTCAGCCCCTCATGGAACTCGGAAAACGTTAGCCAATAATAGTGATTGAAGTGTGAGTGTCCGAGCAGAATTGAAGCCAGGTGCCCGCGCTGACCGGGCGGCCCTTACTGGGCGGGTGTGAGTAAGACAGTTTACTGGACGGCCGTGTGTCACCCTTTTCTGGACGTGCCATGCCGTCGGCTGTCAGGAAATGGAAGTCTCTTACGGACTTCTCATGCCATTCTCTTTGTTAATTCCAAAATTCACAGCGCGGGTCACAGGAAGGCCTGTGAGTGCCCACCCATCTCACGGCCCTGCTACCACGAAGGGTGACACACAAAGTCCACAACAGGAAGAATGATTTTAGGGAGACACTGGCCACGAGTTTCTTTTTAAAGCAAATGTACATCATAGATTAAACCTGTGATAACATTATCATCATGTCTCTGTTTCCGAGAAGGGCCGACCAAGTTCAATTTTTTTTGGGCAAAAATTGAATACACTTCTGTGATCCTCGCATTCAAGATCAGCACTAAACAGGTGGTTAAATAAAACTGTGCCGAAGCCAATAAGACTGTAAGTATGCGCGTTTAGCTGTGTGATATGCTTCAATTCACAGACACAAAACGCACATGCTGTGATGGAGCCAGATGCACACAGACAACACCCAGCTGCAGATACATCCACATAGACACCACACATATGAACCCTCATGCAGCCATCAGAGAAAGCAGACACGTGGGTGATGTGTGGATGCATAAATAGATGTGTGCATGGCTGTGGGTAGCTACATAATGTGTGCTGATGCTGGATGAATGTGAGCATGGACGGATAAATGTTTGGTTGTGGGTTGATGGATGAATATGTGTGTGATGGTGGATAACTGATGCATCAGTATGGATCAATTGATTATAGGGTGGATAAACGTGGATGTAAGAATAAATGAATGAGCTCAAGGGTGGATAACTGGGAGCAGCCGGTGCGGATGTATGTGCGCTTCGGTGGTCAGGGTAGCATCTCTGTGCAGTGTTCGCCATTTTCACCCAGAGTTTTTTCAGATATTACACGGCAGCTTAATCAGCATCTGATAGTCTGTGTTAGTTGAGCTCTGGGGATAGTCAGAGTAATTACAAAAATGGCGAGAAGGACCCTCGAACCCACCTTATGGCAGTCAGGCTCACTCGCAAGGCTCACTCGCCACCGAGCACTCACTCCCAAACTTTTACGCCCCACTACTTTCAAATGTCACCAGCCGCCACTGTTCTATGCTAATCTCTCTGGGCGATAAATTGTTATATAAATATTCTGCAAGAGTAAAAGGCAAAACTTTATGAAAGTATAGTTCCACCAAAGCGGATATTACCAATAAATCAGCGGCAGGAAACTGATAAGAGAAGCAGATGAGGAACAAGAATTGGTAAATGCAGGAAAATATGCTACAGTCAATAGAAATGGAGGAAAGGGAAGTGGCACACACAGGAACCGATGAGAAACCAGGAAAGAGAGGAGGCGAGATGCAAGTCCCTTTTAAGTTTATAATAAAAGAAATAGATTTCTCAAGCACAGCGCAAGCGCGGTGCAGACAAAAGCTTAACAGTGACCATAAACAGAAGAAAATGCCACCTCCATTCCCAATGGCCTGCGTCAGTAGTGTACCCAGAAGACATCTGTATTAATCAAACCAGAGCACAAAAGGGGGTGACCCTATTGTCTGACATTAAATCTGAGAGTGGCCTAACATAAGCAGGTAGTGGTATTTCCACCTGGAGTAACAAAGCCCCCACCCCTAGACAATCCTTTACAGGGTTTGCTCCGAAGGTCTGGAATGACATCCCCTTAAATATCATGGATGACCAACACTTTATGTCCTTCAAAAAACAGCTGAAAACCACCTACTCCTGACACTCCAGACCTCTCCCCGATGGACTTCTCTACGTGCTTTCAACAATGTCTTGCCACCCGTAGGGTCCACACACTGGTTGCACGCCACTGAAACCCACCCACTGGGATTGCACACCAACATCTGTACTTAACATGCACCACTACCATCTAGGACTTTCCTGGGCATGCCTCGCACTTAATCTGCTCTTACGTCCCCAACGGCGCCATATGTGTATACCTTTTTTCTCATGTCAGAACAACTGAAATTATAAATTTGTTGTAATTCATGACTTCTGTTTTTATGGAAAGGTCTCTAATACATTTGTGGAAAAATCCATATGAATAAGCACCCGCTCTAACCGGGGATACTGGAATAATGAGATTCTGCAGCTGCGGCATTTTCTCCATAATTATTGATTTTCTGCATTTGTCACATAATCCTTCATCTGCTGCATAATCTTCTGATTTTACAAAAAAAATTGTTTGTGGCTCAAACATCAAAAGTTACTAAAAATGTGGTGACCCCCCCTTAAAGTGAGAAGTCATTTCCAAGGGTTTATTTTCAATTGCTTATTGTTGTATTTGGGTGTTAAACTGATAGTAATAAGGTGAATATCTGGCCAGTGTAACCATGTGTAAATAAGAAAAAAATTAAGTAACACTATCACAAAAAAATGCTGCATCCGCATGCGTTCTCTTTTCTTGCCACATAATTTAGTCAACCCACGCGCATAATTTGGTCCTCCCCTGCCACATAATTCCAGTCAGTGTGCACCCCTAAAGGAGGCACACCGTTGAAACAGAGGCAACAACAAAAATAAGGAAAGGAGAGGACAGCTCTCAGGTGGGACGCTCATGTGGGACGTACTTGACCTCGCAAATTTCTGTATATTCAGCACGTCTACGGTTTTCAAAGAGAGCCGACAGAATACACAGGAAGGAAAGTTTTCATCTGTTCCCGTACTTTAAATGGGCCGGTACTGGGTTATTTTGAGAGGGAGTTCCGACACTTCTTAAAAAAAAAAAGTAATACTTTAATTGGAGAGTACTGGCACTTCTCAGAAACAGGCAGGTACTCTGTCTCAGCTGCACTTCTATTTTTCCATTTCAAGCACTGTCCAGTGCAGATAGGTAACAGCTCCCAGCAGACAGCAGTTTCTGATCAGACGATACTGTGTAAAAGTTGCATTGAATTACTTGTTATTACTTCATTGCCTTTGTTCCATCCATCGTGATAAGCGCCGTCTATTAACTCATCCTGTGCTCTGCAGGCGATGCCAAATTTCAGTCCTACTTCTATGTTTGTAAAATATCTAGTTTTGGGGGTTTTCAAGGCCTGGTCACTCTAACCATAATGGGTGGCGATCCCGGGGGTCAGTGAGGCAATGTACATAGCAGAGACGACGCCCCCCGCTCGCCGGATTCTTCAAGGAAGGTTACGGTCTCCGTTCTCATCGCGTAGCGCCCTTTCCACGCTTTGTAATTAATTTCTCCACCCGCTTCCCGGCGCGGTGTGGCTGGGACACACGCCATCCGTCTCCCTGCTCCGGATCTGTCAGGCCGCCAGCCGCCCCTGGATCCACCATCTCACGGTAAAAATAGCGAAGCGTCCCCTGCCCCCGCCTCTTGTGGTACCGCCTTGTCACTCGTCTGCCCCTCGACTGTGCCAAGTGCCCGCGGTTGGCCCTGATAAACCTTTCCAACAGCGACCCCTGGGAGAGACCTCGCCACCATTTCTGCATGGGACCCTTACTGATACGAAGGGCCACTGGAATTATGAGACAGGGAAAGACCACAGATGCGCAACTAGAGTCAAATTTCGTGGGAGGGGGGGGGTGGGGGGGCGCTAAGTCTTCCAGAAATAGGCAGAGTGGAGCTGCAGGGGCTCTAAGAATGGGGTGAAAACACAACAAAGCCTTGTTAACAACTAAATGGTCTTTTAAAGACCTGTGAAGTACTTGGGTGGGGCCGTGTGTGCCCGGGAAGCTGTCTCAGCCCGGGCTGCCACACACGACGGCGGGGAAAGGGGGTGCGGGGGTGCTGAAGCCCTTTCGTTGGGCGCCTGCTGCAGGGTTGTATGATTTATGCATATGCAGCATATTGCTATTTTGTGATAATATTACTTCACTGTTGTGTCATTTTTATTACCCGTTAACACTGGACAAAGCTGTTACCCCATTAGTCCCTGTTTAATACCCACAGACCGCAATAAGCAATTGAAATATGGCCAGTTAGCCTTTGGGAATGGCTTTCCACTGCGCAGGGGCCCAAGTCGCCACGTTCTTAGTAGCTTTTGATCTGTTTGAGCTGCAAACAATTTGTTTTGTTAAAATCTGCAGATCAAGCCACACATGATGGATTGTGGGGCAAATGCAGCAAATTTACAAATATGTGGACAATGTCATGGCCGCACAATCCCATAATGCCAGTGGCCCTTCTGGTAGGGTAGGGCTAAACGCAGCAGAAGTGCAATACTAATTACAATTATAGACCCAACTCCACACAGCCCCCCCCCCCCTATTTCAAATACACAATCGTGCCCACCCCCTCACTTGCACAGCCGGCAGCATCAAGGGAGCCCCTGCACGACACACACAAACAGAAGTGGCCTTACATAGACCACCAGCTACCCACTAGCGCAAGCTTCCCTCAGACACGTTTCAGGTACAGCACAGGCAGCAGCGGAGCAAGCATCATAGGTACACTGGATGTGCAGCACAAGCAGAGCGCGTTCCCCAAGGACAGTAGTAGTCAGGGCCACCTTTGCTCAGATAGCGCTCTGGGCGGGCGGCACCAAATGTGGTGCCCTGAATGCTCCAGCTGAGTACAATCAGGGGGGCCTTTAGTGTTCAGGTGCCGTGCGTCGGTGATTACACCAGAGCAGTGACTGGACTCTGAGCACTAACAGCTACAACGGCCTTTACAACGCAGGCTGAGCCAGGCATGCGTAACCACGCTTGCCTGAGCCACGCATCTTCCCTCACCAGCATATGCCTGATTAAGGCAGATAGCGCTCTAGTGTCCGGATGGGCGGGGTGAGGAAGAGGAAGCCTTGGAACAAAAAGCTTCGGACGCACACAGGTGAGTGGGGCTGGGGCCGGGTTTGGCGAGGTAGTTTTAAGAAGTGGGGGGCGGTTTTAGGGCTCAGGGTGGGGGGGGGGGGTAGTTTTAAGGGCTGGGGATGGGGTTGAGGGGTAATTTTTAGGGGTGGGGCGGTGTTAGGTTGAGGGGTATCAGGAGTCTTTTTAAAAGGGGGAAGGGGTTTAGGGGTCAGGGCGGGAGGGTGGGGGTAGTTTTAAGGACTGGAGATGGGTTGTTGGGAGTTTATAGGGGTGGGTGTCAGATTTAAGACTCAGGGCAGGGGCCAGGGTAGTGTTTTTAAAAGGGGACCGGGTTTTAGGCCTCAGTGCGGGGGAAGGGGTAGGGGTAATTTTAAGGGCAGTGCGGGGTAAGTTATAGGGCTCAGGGCAGGGGGGCAGGGTAGTTTTTGGAAGGAGCAGGGTTTTAGACCTCAGGGCTGGTGAGGGGGATGGGTAGTTTTAAGGGCAGGGTGGGGTACGTTGTAGGCCTCAGGAAGGGGGAGCAAGATAAGGGGATAGGATTTTAGGGCTTAGGGCAGGGGGGTCAGGGTAGTGGTGAACTTTACCACGCATATCCCTTTACCATTCATGCCTTTACAATGAGATTGCATGGTCAAGTAATGCGTGGTAAAGGAATGCGTGGTAAAGACACATTTGTGGTTGGGACTGCGTTGTAGAGGCACGCGTGGTTCAGCCATGCGTGCCTCTGTCATACAACCCCATGCTGCGCCCCCTCTCAAATGACCCCCCCTCAGCATGCTTCTCCACACTGGTGCCAAGGGGTTGGTGAGGGTCGGTGGTGGGAGCTTGGAATAGATGGTAGGGGGTGAGATGAAGATGGGGAGGGGAAGGTAAGCGCCGGCGTAGGTGTTAAAACTGATGCCTGTAGCAGGGTAGGCTAAATCCCTGGGTCCGAGTCCGAGCAGGGCTATGAGTGGGCCCGGTCCCTCTGCATCTCCGATCTGTTACTAATTATAAATGGACCTTGAAGCGGGTCCCTATCGGGCCCTATACTCATGTCCTTACCTGGACTGGGAAATAACACTGATTCATTTCTGAACAATTATTGTAAAAAACGTTAAGGTATTCCATGACAGTGATTCAGTTTCTGTTCATATATTACATGTTTGACTTAATCGTGCACCAAACTACTGGTCGGGTGGCATGACAGGGATCGCAGAATGTAGCTTATGTGTTTAAGCCACGCCATTAATTACATAGGCCATGCCCTCTTTAGAGAAGCACACACACACAAACACCCACACACTTTTTTTCATCACACTTAAAGCCTTGGGTCAGAGGGAGATTGCTGCGTGACTTTAATGCAGACAGGTCCGCGCGCCCCTCTGAATGCTGACTCCCGAGAGTGGGTCCAGGTTGCCAGGCTGTGCCAACTGGCCAGCCCTAATAAGTGTAAAGTATGGGCAACGAATGGCAAGCAACTCTCTCGAACAAAAATTAGAGTAAGCAGTTGGGAAAGCTACTACACATTTCTCCTGCCTTCCATCAAATTAAACACCCACTGCTGATATCTGCTGTGTGCCCTGAGTGTCAAGTATTCAATTCACGCCACGGCAAACTTACACTTCAATCGTTCCGAGATCGGTACGAATCCTTTCATTAAGCTGGATAATAGTGACCCCTGTCATTTGCAAGACCTACAGACCTCAAAACCTGGGTATAGAACCCTATACATGAGACAAGTCCTTATTCGGTCCCGGTAAAGAATGTCTACGAGCGAGGGGAGGAATACAGTCTCCACTGCCCATCCAGTACTTGGCCTCTTTGGCCACCATCAGCAACCACCAATAAATCTAATACATGCTCACGAAGATGTGGCATTAGTGACGCACAGCTGTTGGTGTCTTTTCGGTCTTGGTATAACGCACATCTACCGTCAATGTCGCCTGGCCGTGCTGAGACACATGCCTCCTTTGAAATAGATGCCTCCGACAGTGCCTAGAACTTTCAGTCCGGTCAGAAAAAAATAATAGAGCTCAATAACGATCAACAAACACCCCCTATAGATACCCGCAGGGGTCACAACAAGCGGCCATCACACTAACTTAAACAATGCTGTGAGATCCGCACAAAGGTCCCAACAGACCTGTCATCCACGACGTCAGAAGGCCGGGCACGCATTATTTTCGTTCAGTTGACCCCCGAAGACCCTCGTGGGCGCTATCTTTTTGCGCTTAACATTCCCCTTCTTCCGTGACAGGTGCATGTGCCCTGTGATTGAAACTGAAATATAGAAGTGCAGGTTCCCGCCATTTGTTACCGAAAAGTGCCCCCTGGCCATCGACAGCGGGCCCTTAGCGGCGCATCTGCCAGAGGACCGCAAACGGACACCGGCAATGAACAGAGTCAAGTCCACAAGCCCCCCACTGACCCCTGTCGGGATTGGACAGCCCGGTCCGGAGTACAGCGCAGGCCGCAGGGGTGAGCATGTAAACACACGGCAGGGCTGCCTCGCTGCTTCACTGGCGCGAGGACGCCTGGCGCGCGGAGCGTTCCACGGCAGAGCCTTTACTGCCAGAGGAAGACAGGGCTCAAGGATGCGCAACCACCACAGACCTCCGGATCTGAGGCACTGAGGGTCTCCCCGAGGGGTCTTCGCGACAAGCGACAGGACTCTGATCCAGGGACCGTCACGACAAGGGACCCGATAGTCACCTTGAGGCTTCACAACGCTATGAGTAAGTCAAACCAGGGGGCGCTCACAAGGCAACCGTAGGCTTTAATCCGGAACTCCTTGGAAGAATCGGGCCCTGTTGCCCATACACAATGGTTAGGCCTCTCGTCCAAGACCCTTTCAGCACAGGACGGTGCTGTCATATTACGTCATTCCTCCACAAAAGCCTCTTTTGAAACGATGGGTGTCTCAGCAATGACCTATCACTGCAAGGCTAGGGAGGGAATCTCACAACATGCCCTTACACGCTCACGGACTTCCGTGTGGCTACCCCAGGATACAGAAAACTGTCACGACGGGTGAGTAAAGGCAGACCACGGACACAGGGTGGGATTGCTGAGAACTAGGAGGCGGAGAGAGGAAGCGGCGTCTTCGACCAAACATTTTCCAATAATCGTCTTTATTCGGCCCTTCATACATACTACGTGCAACTTGGATTTCAGACTGCTTTAAATGTGTGCATCTAAATGTGATCCAGCCCCACATTGATTTTTTTCCAGTAATTTGTTTCAAATATCTGTAACCTTTGTTTTTAGCTGGTTCACTCTAAAGAACACATCACAATCCACTGAGAGAAGCCAGGAGAGTGTATGTGTGTGAGTGTGTGTGTGGGGGGGTGGGCACTTCTGCTTCCCCTTGTTTCAGAGTGGGGTCAGTCATGGCGCCTACGGTTGTGATTAAGAGATCGGCAACTACTTCTCACACCCGCCTTCCACTAGAGGTACCTCTGCCTCAATTTCTGCCGCAAAACAAACACTTATATTTTCTGCAAAACATTCGATTCTCTTGGTTCTTAACACCAACAGATAGCTCCTATAAAGCGCGCCTACAACACACTCGGACAGAGCTATAGAACCTCGTATCACAAGATGGGGCTCGCCTCCAGGGACCCGACGACCCAGGCTAGGCCTCTCGCTCTGGAGCTTCAGAACCTGGGATGTGACTTTCACAAAGTGGCCTTCGTATTACCAGGCGTCACTCTCACTCAGAGGCCCTCTCAGTTTGGGATGTCAGCCTTCGCAACACGGGACGTGAATCTCACAGCGCCTTCAAAATGTAGGATGTGAGTCTCACACGGGGCCCCCACAACATGGGACGTGTATCTCACACACGGGCCCTCACAACATGGGACGTGAATCTCACACTTGGCCCTCTTATTGTGAGACGTCAGTCTCACTCAGGGCCTCTCAGTTTAGGATGTGAATTCCCCACACGGATCCTCACAACATGAGACGTGAATCTCACAGGACCTTCAAAATGTGGGACGTGAATCTCACACAGGATAATCTCAACATGGGACGTGAATCTCACACAGGACCCTCACAGCACGATGTGAATCCCACACTCGGACTCTCACAACATAGGACGTGCATCTCACAAAAGTCCCTCAGAACATGTGTCGTGAATCTCACAGAAGGGCCCTCTCTACATGGGATGTGAATCTAACATGGAAGTGTTCTCACAACAGGGGTTGTGCATTTCGAACAGGCCCCTGCAGCACAGAACGTAAATATCAGACAATGGGGCTCAGGCTCAGCTTATCACACGGGGTTGCTCCCATGTCATGGAACGTGTGTCTCCGAAAGACGGCCTCGCAACATTGAATGCAGAAAAACACACGGGTGCCATCCTAACATGGGGCATGAATTTCACGCAGGGGTGTTCTCACAACATGGTCAGGAATGTAACAGGGACCCATACAACGTTGGTTGTAAATCTCCCAAAGAGGTGTCATCACAAGCTATGACATGTTTCTCCACAGGAGTGTCCTCACAACATGGGATGTGAATTACACACCGTTGCTCGGAATCAGAGATGTGTATTTCAGACATTGACCCGCAGGTAAACGCGCGCGCGCACACACACACGGGGCATTGTTCTCGTACCGGGGAGTCCTCACACATACAGCACCGGTCTCTCACCACAGAGGCCCATCACAAAAGACGGATCCCTCTCCTTGATATGCCTTCACAAGCACTGGTGGCGCGAGCTCTCCCTCACGAGTGATCGGACAAGGTCCTCAAAGGCCTTCACATACTGACATTACTGCAAGGAACCCTCGAATATAGGAAAGGGTTATCAAAGGCCATCATCGTATGATGTCCTCTACGTGGGGCGGATTGGGGGTACCTGTCTGTCATCTCACACACACATATCTACCCCTGGGCTCTTCTCATACACATGAAGGGCTCACTCACCGGGGCCCCTGGCGCACACAACCATCCCCACCTCACTTCTCCCCCAGGTGCACACTGTTTTCCAGGGTCGGTCCTATTTATATCCTCTGTCGCTGCCTGAGAGAGTCTTACCTGAGCGGAGAGGATGTCTCCTCGCCTCAGAGGCTTAGCACCTCAGCGCCGCCGCCTCTTTGTTCTCGGCGCCATCCTCAGCCGGGCTGGAGGGGACTGGGGGTCGGATTGCTGCTCCCCCCGCGCCGCTAACCCTGTCTCTTACAGAAGAGGGGCCCTCGTTTCCGTGAGCAAGGTGGATGGAGATGTGGGCGACCTTCTCATACACAGGACGGTGGTGTTTTCAATTGGGGGGCGCAGTTTTCAAGGCGGGGGGGGGGGACTGGTTTCGGGGGGGGGGGGGGGGCGGATTTATTTTCCTATGGGGTCCGTATCTTTCCGCCTGTGTGAGGACCCCAGCTATTTATCCTCGGCTCCGAGTCTGCGGTCTCCCCCAGTCTGTGCCCAGCCAGCACAGGATGCAACTGCCCCGCTCTCCCCCCGCAGCAGCCTCCCCTGCCCAGGGCAGCTCTCATTCAGTCTCGCGCTCTACCCTGGACAGCTCCCTCTCTACCCTCCTTTGTGTGTGTTTTGTCTCTGTTCCTCCAGCACAGTTGATTCCCATTCAGTCTGGGCCGGCCCCTCGCCGACGCCGGGTCCTAGCGCCCTCTCAGTTCAGGTCTGTCATTGCTGCTGGAAGGTTTTCTAGGTCAAACGTGGTGCAAACCACCTATATTCGCCCCATGCCAACATTCCAGTGCAGGCAGAAATGATATATAGGACCGGTCCCTATTCTCTCTGTAAAATGAAGAAAACATTTCGTGAGAAGCATGTACCTGACCGAGAAGAAAGTGGCTCCAGAACCACGGATTGATAAAATTCCCGAGATTTGGTAACATATGTACCTGCTCCTTCATTGAGGCAGGGACCAGCGAACAAGGAACCCTAAGCTATCATTTAGTCCTAGTGATACCCAACACTTACCCGCCCAGGGTACCTGGCTATATTGACATTTTAAAGCGGTTACCTCGCACTATTTATTTTATATTATATTTAATGCATTTTTATATAGCGCTGACTTTACCCGAAGGTGTCAGAGCGCTGTACAATAGAACCAGTTACGTTACATGAGAAAAATGTTACAAAATAGAACGTTACAAAAATTAACAGGCGAGATAGGGTAAAACCACAGAAGGCAATAACACAATATCAAACACAGCAAGCAACGGTGAGGAATGTACAAGACAATATTACAAATTTATAATGATGAACGGACTTCCTAGAGGGGACTGAGAATGAAGGTATTAGTTCTGAAAGTGTCTTTGGAACAGTTTTCTTTGACCACATCTTCTCACCATCAATGAATCAATCAGGGAATTATAAGCACACTACTCACCCGTGAGGGTGTCAAAGCGCTGAGAGGGGGCGTGGGGGGGAGGCTGGTACGCAACTCCATTCAGCCGAAGAGCGAGGTCTTGGGGGGTCTTCCTGGAGGCATTCAGGGAGGAGTCGAGTCTCATGTCTACCAGTAGCTCGTTCCAGGTCTTGGCTGCAATGTGGCAGAATGACCTCCCGCCTGCTCTGGCTCTGTGGATACGCTGGGTTTCGGCCAGAGTGAGGTTGGACGATTGTAGGTTTCTTTTTGTAGCGTGGAAATTTATTCTGTCGTTGAGGTACTTGGGTCCGTTTTTGCGTAGGCATTTGTAGGCGTGAGTGAGGATTTTGATGGTGACTTTATTCTCCACGGGGAGCCAGTGGAGTCTCCGCCAGTGTTGGCTGATGTGTGCGTGTCGGGGGATGCAGAGGACGAGTCTGGCGGTGGTGTTCTGTATGGTCTGAAGTTTGCGGAGTAGGGACATGTTGATGCCGGCGTAGCATGCGTTGCCATAGTCCAGTCTGCTGGTGATGAGTGCATGTGTGACTGTCTTCCTTGACTCGGTGGGGATCCAATTGAAAATCTTGCACAGGATGCGGAGGGTGTTGAAGCAGCTGGAGGTGACTGCGTTGACCTGTCTGTTCATGGTGAGTGATGAGTCGAGTACGATGCAGAGGTTTTTGGCATGGTCTGAGGAGCTAGGGGTTTCCGTGAGTGGTGGGCCAACAGGTGTTGTCCCATGCTGAAGGGGTGGTACCAAGGACGAGGACTTCTGTCTTCTCCGCGTTGAGTTTTAGGCAGCTGTTGGTCATCCAGATTGCGACTTCTTGCATTCCTTTCTAGAAGTTGAGTTTTGCAGTGGTGGGGTCTCTGGTGAGGGAGAGAATGAGCTGGGTGTCGTCGGCGTAGGACACAATGTTGAGGCCGTGTTGTCGGGCGATGGCTGAGAGGGGGCCCATGTAGATGTTGAAGAGGGTCAGGCTCAGTGATGATCCCTGTGGGACTCCGCAGGTGATTTCTGTGGGGGCGGAGAGGAAGGGTGGTAGCCTGATCCTCTGGCATCTTCCGGTGAGGAACGAGTGGATCCATTCCAGGGCAGTTCCTTGTATGCCGGCGTTCGGTAGTCTAGTGATTAGTGTGTGGTGAGAGACAGTGTCGAAGGCCGCGGACAGGTTGAGGAGGATGAGGGCTGCAGAGTGGCCTTGGTCCAGGAGGGTGCAGATGTTGTCTGTGGCGGCAAGTGGGGCGGTCTCGGTGCTGTGGTTGCTTTGGACGGATTGGGACGGATTGAGGACGGCGTGCTCTTGATGAATCGTGTCAGTTCCTTGTTGACTGTTTTTTCTGCTACTTTTGCTGTGAAGGGGAGAAGCGAGATGGGCCGGTAGTTTTTGAGGTCGGTAGTGTCGGCCGTGGGCTTCTTGAGCAGGGGCCTGACTTCTACACGCTTCCAGTCGTCTGGGAAGGTGCCTGTTGTGAAGTTGGTGTTGATGGTGTGTTGCAGTTCAGGTGCGATGGTGTCTGCGTCTATGTGGTACATGTGAGGGGGGCAGGGGTCGGTGGGGGCCCCAGAGTGGATGCCTCTCATGGTCGTGGCGGTGTCCTCTGTCGTGCTTGGAGTCCAGTTGGAGATGATGGGCTGGCTGGTGTCTTGGAGGCGTGGGGGGCAGCTGTGGCATCTTTTGGGTGGTCGGCTAAGTTGTCGTAGAGTGTTTTGATCTTGAGGTGGAAGTAGGTTCCAAGATTGTCGCAGAGGTCTTGGGACGGGGTGATGTCTGAGGCTTAGCTGCGTGGGTTGGTGAATTCTTGAATGAAGCTGAAGAGTTCCTAGGGGTTGGTGGAGTTGGTGGAGATTTTGTTGTGGATGAAGTTTCTTTTGGTAGTTCTGATTTGGTTATGGTAAAGCGTCATGGCGTTCTTGTAGATAGAGTGGCTGTCGGTAGTCTTGGTGTTTCTCCAGTTCTTTTCCAAGCGTCTGCAGGTGCACCTGGTTTCCTGGAGCTCGGTGGTGAACCAGGCGGCCTTCTTGGGGCGTTGTTTGCCGGGGTTGCATAGCGGGTCGAGCACTGTTTCCAATCTTGGGCTTTGGGTGACTAACTAATGCTTATGGGTGTTTCAGTCTTGGTAGGCTTCTATTGGACTAAATATATCTACTCTCCTGATTGAAATCACTCATAGGTGGCAAGAGCAGACCTGGAAACAGTGTCTGATGAGGGAGGTGACATTGTGGGTGACTTGAACCTCCGTATACAAGAGGTATTTCACAAAATGGACTGCACCAAAACCCTGGCTGGCCTCTGTACAGCACTACCTTGCTAGCCAACTGGGTTTGCGCATTTGAAATATCAATACAGGCATACATACAACCCCAATAACTATCAAACTGTTAAAAGTGTATCAGTGTGCCTCCACTAGGTGTTTCCTGGTCAAGGAACTGGCTAGGTGTCATGCTAATTAGAGGGAGGTGAGCCGGCAAATTAACAGGGAGAGCCGAGCCAAGGGTCTGGCTCGGATCTTCGAGCCAGGCTTGAGCCGAGCCTTGAAAATATTTGCTATGTAAGTCATACAACAAACAAGTAAAATAGGATAGAGTCTCTTCACAATTCAAAAAAGTGTATTTCTTTAACACGTTGAATCTTTATTATAGCACTGCAGTGAGAAGTACCTTTTAAAAGTGATAGTTCTGTACAACAGATAGTGTGAACTCACATATTTAAAAATGCTTTCATAAGCGATAATGAACAAAAAAGAGTTTTGGTGAAATAAAACATTTGCCTAAGATCCAGGGGTGGCTTCTCCGTTATGGCGAAAGAGCCCACTGGTCAGAGCTAGGAGATAAGATTTTTTTAAATGATAATAAAACTATATATTATCACTTTATTTTTCCCTGGCTGAGCAGAGTGACCCGAGTCTAGGGCGGGTGGGGCCATCATCTATGATGGTAGCAGACTGAGCAGGGAGGAGGAGAGTTGCGTAAGTGCTATAGTCGGTTTGGCTGGCCGTCTTAGGACGGCCAAACCAACATGCGCATTTACATTTCCCCAACCCAGCTGTTTTGCATAGCCAGTTGGGAGAAGAGGCACAGGCTCCCTGTCTTTGAGCAAGCGTCAGTCCAGCCCATTTAGACCTATCCCAGCACTTCTCTCATGCTGGGTAATAGCATGAGAGCAGCGTCTGGATTGGGTGGGGAGTCTGGGAGCCTGTGCAGTGTGCACGATCCTGGAAGAAGCTGGACTTCAGCAGCAGCCGGTAAGTCCTGTTTTTCCTTTATTTATTTTTCCCCTCACCCGCGCTTCCCCACCACTTGGTTTTGGTAGCAGCCGTCACTACTAAGACCACACACTTAAGCAAGAAGCCGCAATTTAGTCCAGTTATGTTTTGGGCAAATCACTCAGTAAATTTGTCTTCCCTTATGTTAAGACTTTGGTTTTTTTACCACTTAGTGCATTTTCGGAAATATAGTGCAAACTCAAACAGAAGGAATTGGAGCGCTTTACATGAGCACCAGTTACATTACATAAGGCCACCTGCATTGTTTATAGGCATGGGGAGATTAACAGGATGTTGATCTGATGCCGAGACTCCAACCTGGTTCCACAGTTATACACCCTCCAACTCTGGCCGTTATGCCACATCCTGGGCAGAGGGAGGAAGGCAGGCAGAAGCCACATGAAAGTTCGACTTGTTATGGGCTCAAGGTTCCAACAGAACCTTGAGCTGAACCAGAGGTAGGCTTAAGGTTCGAGCCTGGCTGGAGTTTTCAATCGTTCACCCCACTGCTTAATTTGTAAAAAAAAAAAAAAAAAAGCCAGATTCCTTGTCAGGAGGACACTGAGCTTGTGCTACGCATTGCCCCTGTCAGTGCTGCAAATGACAGTACCAACACAACTACTAACCTTCACGCTCTTATAAGTGTGTCAATTCAGACTACTCCAAGCCACCTAAAGGTATAAAAATGGCTGGGGCGGCAGGTATTAGTAATTTTTAATGTATATTGAGTTATCAAACAACTGCTGTTGTGCTCAACCCAAAATTAGTCAAACAGAGCCAACATGTGGCACACTGTCATAAGTGCCTGAGTAAATAATTAAGTGCTCGTGCCGAGAACCTGAAACCACTGGTTCAAATTAAGCACTGGTTCACCCACCTGCAATGCTAATGTTTTAATCAAAACCCAAACTTCCCTGCTACAGGGGGAATTCGGCTGAGATCTATTACTAGTTCAAGGGTACTAAACACAGTGCAAAACATATTAGGGAAGTTTAGACCAGGATTATTCAGATGTTTGGGTCTAGTGAAACTGCTTTTTATCACTCATGGTAAAGAACACTTTCTCCACATTAAGTCCCAGGTCGCTCAACCGAGACATGAGGCATTACATCACCCGGAATCTTACAGTCCTCCTTTGGGACTTGAACTAAACCCAAATACATCTTCAGGAGTCCCAAGCACCGGTCTGGTCATTCTCAGCTCACACTACAGCAACCCCCCAAACAATTATGGGTGCAAAATATCACCAAAGCCAAATAGTTTGCAAAGCACTGCCATATCAACACAGCCATGCACCACATCAACATGCATCATAGAAACACACAGATAAAACTAGCATGAACCCCCACTTGCACAATGTCGCATTAAAAGCACAAATCTAAGTTGTGATGCATGTATAAAAAGGACTATAGTCTCAGGGGTGAGCAATGGAGAATTGATCTCATAACTTTCAACCAAGAGGAAAATGGAAAGTACTGCAGCACACCCAGGCGTGCGAACAAAACACCACAAACAGATTCCTGGATTGAACACATTTTACTTTCACACTAACTCACACAAACCATTTTGAAACTTAAAATCAAATAAACTCTCTCCTAACCATAACCTATAAAGCATACATTCCCCCCCTTAGGACATCCTGATTATGCTTAACCAAAACCTATTGTCACCCAACTCAATAGCACTTATTTAATCAATCTCACAAGGATGAGTGGACCAACCGGAATATGAACAGGTGATCACAAAGTCGATCAAAGGCTCCTGGAATGGATGTATTAGTCAATTGAGCCACGAAACCCAGATAACGTAGAAGCACAACAAAGCAAGAGACACTGTCTCTAATCTGAATTATTGCCTTCCCTAAAGTGCACAAAATGTCACCCGGCTATCGAATGTGGTATGATGGCGATTGTGATTAGCGCCATACAAAGGTGCATAACAAGATAATGCAAGTTAGTCACTCTATTCGAACAGTCTAAAGAGAGAACAAAATCAAGCGAAAGCGCTTGAGCGAGAGAATCTTTACAGGGGAAACCCATTTTACTCTCCTGTGGAATTACAGGCCTCAAACTGTCCTGTCCCTGGCCTAGGAATGGTACTTGTAAGATGTTCCCACCGAAAATAAGTGGTCTGGAGCCTGTTTCTTCTCTGAGGCACTGTAATTACGACTCAAGACCTACTCAAAGGCAGGATCCAGTCCTCTGTAACCATTTCGTTTTCTGAACCAGGAATCAGTGTTTTGTAATTAACTCCTCTTCTAAAAAAAGAAGTCCGTAATCTGCATTCTGTTTTTTCCCTGTATCCAGAACCTGTAAGTGCCCACGGTCACTCGCCAATACTCGCTCTCTGAATTATTGTTTCTGCATTCAGGAGAGGAGTGAGTAGGGGTAGAGCAGTTTACAGATTACCGATTACAATCTCAGGGAAGATACAGATTAGAGATTACCTAGGCCCTTGTTTTCTTGCTGCCTTCCTTCATTCTGCATTTTGATAGTTTCACATGATCTTCTATGTGCCTCCTCTTCCAGCACTGATTCGTCACCCTGGTTGTGTGTGAATTATGATTGAGCCCCACGAGGTGTAAAGGTGTGAATATGTACCTCTGGGTTTACAAATTAAGCACCAGGTGGCAACTGTAAAGAAACTAGTAGCACGATGCATGGCACTCTTTTGTTCTATTCTTTTGGAACAAAATAGGCTAGATGTGCCAATGTTCCTCAGCAATGGACTAGTCTATATTTAATTTTCAGGACATCGATATGGCTAGGGTAGGGTGTCAGCTGGCACCGCTATGTTAGGCTTTTAAAAAATCATTTCTTTCGTTCACATTGTGTTACTAATTGTGTTGGGGGGACCTGGCACCTGGGGCCTTTTTAACTTTTTATTTACCCTGGGAGAGCTTGTTGGGCATGGTGGCCCGCTCACTTCTTTACTGATATGGGGTCATATTGGCTTGGTCCGCTTTTACTGCTTAGTTAGTGGTCTAGCTCTTCTTCACGCCCAGCTCTACTTAAGAGTGGCGGTGGTGTGGACACGAAGTGGATGCACGCGGCGGGTACATCGCAGGTGCCCTGAAGGCGTGCCCAAGGCAAGCCCGCCTGTACCCGTCTGCGCTCAAACGGGGCCAGGAACACTGCATCTTTAAAAAAAAAAAAAATTATAAACTTTATTTAGCAGCTTCGTGATGCCAACATAATATCGCTCTAGTTCCAATACAATGACAATGGATCTTTAGAACACTGCATCTTTCAAGCCAGTTAGAAAGGTATTTTCCATTGACCAACTCAAGGCACTATGTCCCGCCAGCTGCGAGGCCTTTTGAGCTTCCCTAGACCCTCAAACTGGCCTACAAAGTTCCAACCACTGCAACTTCTCATGTAGCCAATTGACAACATTTTCAGCTCTTCCAGCGAAAGGATTACTCGCTCCCCGGGATTATGGAGCAATGATGCTACCACCTTACATAGTACCTTAAGTAGCAAGTTCCACTTTTTCAGCATTAATTACTGGTCCCTCTCAAGCCATCAACAGCATAGCTACAATTTCCTGCTAGATGATGCCCCTGATGCCCTGTTTCTGACAGAATCATGGATGCATGAAGCTTCTTTGCCCGATGGTATTGCTGCGTTGCCCAATAACTCTTGCATTGTTAGGATGGATCGCAAAAGCCGTTGTTTTGAAGGAGATTTACCAATGTGAAGCACATCTCTGCCTGCAACGCCTTATTTTTTTCACTCTGTCTCATTCATAACTTTACAGTATCCGGTGTCTTGATTAACCATCCTACTGGATACTCGAGCAACAGGGCCAGACTGGCCGTAGCGGGCACTGGGTGTTTCCCGGTGTGCCGCCAGGGTCTGGTCCGGCTTTGGGTCCCTGTGGGGCCATTTGTGTTACCGGAGGCCGGCAGTATCGGCCCCCTGTAACAAAATCGGCTGAAACTGGCCCTAGCAAACAGCTCAGCTGCACCCCCATAACCCCCCGTGGGCCGGCCAAGCTGTTTGCCAGGGCCAGTTTCTGTTCCCAGTCAGGCCCTGGTGAGGAATTGGTGTTCAATGATTCGCTCTCTCCTTATATTCTCAAGTGTGCCAACTTCATTCTGCTTGGGGATTTAAATATTTATTTGGAAGATCCCATGTTCAACTCGGGCCGGACCATTATAGCGGACCTTAGAACATTGAACCTTGATTTAATTAATTCAGTACCCAGACATAAGGCTGGTAATCTTTTAGATGACATTTTCTCGAACATTAAAGGCCTCACCACAGACCCTCCCCTGCCGCTACTTTTGAACCACTTTGCAGTGCTTTTTTCCATTCCGACTCACTCAAAATCCTCTTTGGCGGCAGCCAGACCGCAAGTCATTTCCAGTAACTGGTCCATATTAAATACCCCCTCTCTCAATACTTGGCTACAGAAAACTGTACCATACCTGGTGCAGAAGGTTGAACTAAATCAACCCATGGTTGGCAAATGGATCCAGGATTCTATGGATGCAATCCTGCCAGCCAAACTCAGTGCCTCAGCCAGACTCCACCACCTTGACCCATGGTTTAATGGTCACTACATGAAGAGAAAAAGCGGTGCAAAGGCCTGGAAAGGTCCTGGAGGATATCCGATGGCGAAAATAAAAAAGTATAAAGCAGCACTAAAACACTATCATGTACTCTGCAGAGGTGCCCCAGCTACGTTTTATTTCGATAACATTCCTGCAGCCCAAAATTGCCTCAAAACACTTTTTAAAGCAGTCAAAGAACTTTCAGACCCATGTAACATTTCTATGCCCTCTTTGCTGTCCCGGTCACAAAGTGAGGAGCTTGCATATTTCGTTGTCAGAAGGTGACAGACATTCAACACTCTCTATTGATGGCTTGGATGGACAAATCCCAGTCGGATGATAAAATTTCAAATACCAGCCCATGGATGCAACTTCTAACTGGTGAAGTAAATCTTTTGGAGAATGGTCAAATTCCTCAAAAAATGAATTCACTGGCCGCCTCTGGACACCTCTCTTTGTCTGACTCTTTTGCAGTTGTAAAGTCTGGCTCGCCACAAGATCCTCTCCCTCCGGCCAAACTGAGCACACTGGCCCAGACTGTATACAACTATTGGTAGGACTCCTCCAAGCATGGAAACATGCCATTGTCTTGCCCCGACTAAAATAATCCAACTTGGACCCCTCTAATTGGTCTAGTTTAGACCAATTTTGATGATCCCCATTCTCTCCAAAGTGTTGGAGAAAAGTGTCAACATGCTATTTACCACATTTATGGAGTCCCAAAATGCTTTGCATCCTTCACAGTCAGGCTTTAGAGCAGGAAATAGTACTGAATCCGTCCTTCTAGGAGTCTCTGAACATCTGAGACAGCTTCTGGATAAGGGCGGAATGGCTGCACTGATGCTACTCGACCTCAACTCAAACTTCGATATGGTGTCACATTCCATCCATCCTTCTAAAAAGACTGTCTAACTTGGGTCTCCAAGAGGCGACTCTATGGTGGATGACCTCCTTTCTGGAAGATCGAACTTTCCAAGTCTTCTCGGCCAGCACGACATCCAGTCCACATGCTCTTACCATGGGAGTCCCTCAGGGATCAGCCCTAAGTCTGATGTTATTTAATAGCTATGTTCGTCCATTGGTAGACGTCGTGAAAAGCTGTGATCTTTCCCTGTTCTCTTACACAGATGATACTCAAATCACCTTCTCATTGACATCTGCTCAGGACCTCAACTCTGGGGCCCTGAACTTCTGCCTGGGTCTGATCTCCACTTGGATGAACACCAACTCATTAAAACTTAATGGTGACAAGACTGAGGTATGGTGCTGGGTAAGAACCCCCTGCTTTGGGGCCCACAGCACTAACCTAACACCTTAGGTGCTCTTACTGTACCGGCCTACAAGGTAAAGAATTTAGGTTTCTGGCTGGATACCAATCTGTCAATGAAACGTCACGTTGCTAAACTAGCTTCAGCTTGTTTTGCCATCCTGAAATGTTTGAAAAAGATTATTTGGATGCTCCCTTTTTCAGTTCAAAGGAGTTATTCAGGCCTTGATCTTATCAAGTCCGATGACGGAAACATCCTCTATCTTGGGGACAAGGCCTGTATAAGACGCCTACAAGTTGCTCATAACTCTGCCGCCAGACTCCTATTCCGATTACGGAAACATGCCTCCGTGTTGTCCCTCCCTTGCGATCTTCACTGGCTTGCAGTGGACAAACAGATCAAGTTCAAAGCATTATGCCACATACATAAAGCTAGATCGAGCTCTGGTCCACCGTACCTCGAAGAATTGGTGGTGTCTTACCAGCCCACTCGCTCTTTGTGTTAGAGAAACCGGTTTCTCTGGAGGAGTTTCCAGAGTTAAACTGGCTCGCATGGACAGTCGCTCCTTTTCATACTTATGCTCCAAGGTGTGTTACACCCTTCCCGAGTCCCTGAGAAGCCGCATCTCACTTACCATTTTTTGTAAGAACCTGAAAACTTGGTTGCTTTAATCTTTGCCTTAGACTGCCAGCCCTATCTGTTGCTAAAGCCCTGGGAAACCCTATTTGGGTACCTATGCCCAATACAAGATTTTATAATAATAATAATAATAATAATAATAATAATACACATCGGGTACATTTCTATACATCAATTCTAAACTGAAATCCTTTATTTTTTCATTGGTTATCATGAAAATCGGGATTGATTATTTTCTCCTGCATCCATGCTGGCCACAGCTGAACTGAGGATGAAGGAGGCCTTTAAGCGTGACAATGTTTCATACGATACAGAAAAATGACACGGGCTAATTGTCTGGAGTCGTAGTTGACACCTTCTCTTTAAAGATGTGTCAACTACGTAAATGTACCAAAGGAAATGTAAACATATTCTCACAAGTCAAACTAGAAAATCAATCAACATTTTAGGTTTCTAAAATATTTCCTCTTGAATGACCTTAATCATGTATAATTCTCCATGTTAAACACAGTAACATCCAGAATTATCACAGAAGGATATAAAACATGGCAACTGATTGGGCCATTTGATTTACTCTTGAGTTGAGGCTCTATGAGCCAGAGTAGGCCTGGCTTAGAAGATCTGGTTTGTTGGCATAGTGGTCCTCCTTACCCTCCAAAGACTTAGGCTTGATTCTTCAGCACTAGACACTTTACAAATTACCTGCCACTCCTCACATCCTCGTTTCTGTTGTCTATACTATATTTTTCCCGGTACAGAGCCTCCTGTTCAAGACGCAGCTGCTGAAATACAAATGTTCTCTGAAACATGCTCCTAGGAGCTATGTCTGCACTATATAAGATACGAAGAACAATCACCCTGGTCACCATTGATAAATCTAAGTGGAAGAAGGCCCATAGGCCTACGGGTTGTGCAACTTTTTCCATGGAATGTGCCCTTATTTGCACTCAGCCTGGTCTTCATCTAGTGATATGTGGCTTAAATTAGGGCCCATGATGCAGAGGGTCCTGGTCTAAAGAGGGTTCTTTCAAAGATGGGCTACATCTCAACCAGTCTTCTTTGGACTGAGGAGAAAGAGGGCACCAGACCCCTGGGAATATCACGCAAAAGGAAGTAAGGTGGAGAACGTTTTGGCTTACTTTCAGGAGCTGCAATGGTGCTCAGAACCCCCTGGTATTCATGTGCAATCACGCTGTAGTCCTGCTGGTCAGAAGGGCTGTGGTTATGCATGGGGTGATATAAAATGTATTTTCTGACTGTCCATGTCACCCATCTGTCGTATCCACTCTAGGACATTGACACAATATAGATGTTAAAATATAATTACCAAACATATTGTGTCAAAAATATCGTTTACCACAATATTGTGCTCCTGCTTATAATAGAAAGTACAAAAATATCTTGAAAAAATATTGTTGCCAGTAATATCATCGAATAAAAAATATATAGCGATTTTTTGATAGGAATAGAGTTTAAAGTAGTAAGTGTTAAACATTTAAATATGTAAATTTAATATGGTGTAAATTAAATATATTCCACTAATATTTAATACTATACATAAATATATACTTTTATAAACATACACATATAGTATATGTTTCTATTGGTATGAATATATTATCTACTGGCGGTCGCCAGTAGATAGTTATAGTTAGGACCTATTTTTCATAGGCAATCCGCAACATTCTATTCCCAATAAGTCTGGCGCCGGTTGATGAATCCTCGCGAAATTTTTCAAACCTTTGGCCAGCTCCGCTCCGCTCCAACCCTAAAAGTTTCGGGGTGATTCGTCAAGCGGGGGCCGAGAAAAAAGGGGGTCCCAAAACGCGTTTTCCCCATGCAATTTCCCATAGGATCTGTTGTCGCTGCTACAGCCCGAACCGCTGAAAGGAATGACACAAAATTTGGCAAAGAGGTAGTCCTCAGTTCAGACTCGTGCCTTTTGCATATATGGCGTGAATCCGTTCAGTAGTTCCTGAGAAAATTAGGGTTAAAAGTACATAAATATCTATGGCCGCGGAGGATCCGCGGACCGTACACGCAACGTAAGCGCACCCTCCCCGAACCAAGCGCGCACCCTCCCGATCGCGCGCTGAATGCTAATTGGCTGTCGAGTGTCTCTCTACATTAGAAACCAAGAACTGTTGGCGGCCATTTTCTCCCTCGGTAGAAGCGAGGCTGAAGAAGCAAGGGGAAAAAGTGTGTAAAACATATAAAGGGGGTAGAGTGGAAATACTCTGACGGTCTAGAGGTGCTTAGGGGGTCCCAGAAGGATCCCCTGTGGCCCCCCTTTAAAAAAAAAAAACGGCGAAATGCGCGCACGGTGCGCGCATCCTATCGCGTTGGATGCACGGATTCTCTCGCGGTGGGTTCGCGGATCCAAGGGAAAAAAAATGAAATTGTTGGGAGATAAAGATTAAGCTTAACTGTTTTGTTCTTGAGTGGCTCTAAAAAGAGCCGTTGTGTTCATTCTGAGTTTTTGGTACTTATTAGTAAGTACCTATACAGAGTCTAAAGTTGTTGAGGAAGACTCTGTTTCCTTCATCAGTAAAGTGTACTCCATCTCTCCTATACATCTCTTGCATATGAAAGCGCAGATTGTTATTGTAAATGGACCCCATTCTGTAGTCTCAGAGAAAAGCAGAAACAGATTTATTCACATGTTTCCTAGCTTTCTCAATCTGTGGACAAAAATGATCGGACCAGTTCCATTTCTGCCTTTGGCATATGTTAGAATACACAAAGGCAGTTTTAGGGAAAAGTGAAATCAGTTCTGCAAAGGTTGATTGATTGATTGATTGAGGAAAATTTATATTGCGCAAAACAATAACCCGCAGGTATCAAGGTGTCCTTCATAAGCATTTCCAGACCTACCCCAGTCAAAGTGCCTAGGTCATTGCCACCACAGTGCACTATTATGAGGTCAGGGTGTTGGATTTGCATGAAGGATTTCACCAATGGCATCAATTGGTGCCACTTTAACCCTCTCTGTCCAATCCATTTAATGTCTACATTTGGCAAACCTATGTCTTTGTGAATGCCTTTGTTTTCTGCATACCTTTGGCTCCAGCAAATGTAGCTGTGTCCCACAATCCACACTGTAAGCATCTTGTAAGGAGGTCTGGATGCACTCAGATGGTCTCTGTAAATGAAATGGCAGTTTGGAAAGTAAGATGTTTGTAAAATGGTGGCTAAGATGCAATTTTGAAAAAAGACTAGAAATCATTGGTTGTTTGACAACCTTCTACACTGAAAGGTAGGGTGCATATTTCTGTTTTTTAAACGCATCATTCTTATTGGTTAACAAAAACTTATTGTAAGGAACATTATATATGATAAGCTGATATGTTGAGAAGTCTAGCACACTTGCTGTTTTGATTAGCAACATTGTGTGTGCTGAACTTGTGACCTGTGTGCTCAGTACAGTGTTCCATGACCTGTTTCTATGGTAACGGGCAGAAGGCAGATTGGGGGAAGGGTTGAAGTTTATGTCATTTGGAAAGGGTTGAAGTGTTTAACCAATAGAAATGTGTGTTTGCTTTTGAATTTATGTGGGAAGGAATGTGATTTGATGTTTACATGTATATGTGTGGAAAATGAGAGGGAAACTTTGCCATTCTTTGGTTCTGCTGACAGGTGCACAGTGCAGAGATTCTGTATAAGAAAATCTGGTGTGTGACTGATATCTGGTGTGTGACTGATATACTTCTTAATCTACAAAACATTTTGAAAGGCGAGTTATTTAATTGTGAGGGGATGTATTTAGACTATTTTTATTTTAATTAGACTAATGTATTTCTTCTGCTAAAGTGTAGGGAGTACTTTTTTTCTCTACAATCTTATTGACAGGTTTGTGCATGTAGAAACCATTTTGTGATAAGGATTTGTTTTTTTCATGTGTTTGTAGACAGATAACTATGCAGTTTTTATATTTTGGTAGAATTAGAAAGCAGTCATTGTTTATGAATTTGTGAAATGAGTTATGTTTCTGCAGTAAAATGTAGTACTCCTTGTAGATGAAGAAATGTGTTTTGGTATAGTGCAAGGGATAGTGTTGTTTGTCTAGAATCACACAGAGAGCCTGTGTGCATTTGGGAACCACTGTGAGAGAAGCATTTAGTAACATCTTGTATTTGCTGACAGATAACTCTTTTAAAACCTGTCATGTTGTCAAGTTTTAGTAGCATTAGAAGCCAGTCTTTGCTTATGCGTTGATTAAATGAGTCAGGCTTTGACACAAAAGGGCACTTTTGAAATATGCACATTGTGTGCAGTTCCCTTACCACTTCCATAGTAGTAAATAGGGTTTTGTAAACTCGTAGGGATAGTGGTTGATGTCTAGAATCACACTGTGAGTCTGTGTGCATTTGGGAACCAATGTGAGAGAAGAATTTGGTAACGTCGTGTATTTTCTGACAGATAGCTATTTTAAAACCTGTCATGTTGTCAAGTTTTAGTAGCATTAGAAGGCAGTCATTGCTTATGCGTTGATTAAATGAGTCAGGCATTGACACTAAAGTGCAGTCGTGAAATATGTAGATTGTGTCCAGTTCCCTTACTACTTCCACTGTAGTGAATGAGTTTTGGTAAACTCCTAGGGATAGTGGTGCTTGTCTAGAATCACACTGTGAGTCTGTGTGCATTTGGGAACCACTGTGAGATAAGCGTTGGTAACATCGTGTATTTGCTGACAGATAACTGTTTTAAAACCTGTCATGTTGTCAAGTTTTAGTAGCATTAGAAGCCAGTCTTTGCTTATGCGTTGATTAAATGAGTCAGGCATTGATACTAAAGTGCAGTTGTGAAATATGTAGATTGTGTGCAGTTCCCTTACCACTTCCACTGTAGTGAATTAGTTTTGGTAAACTCCTAGGGATAGTGGGGCTTGTCTAGAATCACACTGTGAGTCTGTGTGCATTTGGGAACCACTATGAGAGAAGCGTTTGGTAACATTGTGTATTTGCTGACAGATAACTGTTTGAAAACATGTCACGTTGTCAAGTTTTAGTAGCATTAGAAGATAGTTATGGCTTATGCTTTCATTAAATGAGTCAGGTATTGACACTAAAGTGTAGTCGTGAAATATGTAGATTGCGTGTAGTTCCCTTACCACTTCCACTGTAGTGAATGAGTTTTGGTAAACTCCTAGGGATAGTGGTGTTTGTGTAGAATCACACTGTGAGTGTGTGTGCATTTGGGAACCAGTGTAAGAGAAGCATTTGGTAACATCGTGTATTTGCTGACAGATAACTATTTTAAAACCTGTCATGTTGTCAAATTTTAGTAGCATTAGAAGCCAGTCATTGCTTATGCGTTGATTAAATGAGTCAGGCATTGACACTAAAGTGCAGTCGTGAAATATGTAGATTGTGTCCAGTTCCCTTACCACTGCCACTGTAGTGAATGAGTTTTGGTAAACTCCTAGGGATAGTGGTGCTTGTCTAGAATCACACTGTGAGTCTGTATGCATTTGGGAACCACTGTGAGAGAAGCGTTTGGTAACATCGTGTATTTGCTGACAGATAACTGTTTTAAAACATGTCATGTTCTCAAGTTTTAGTAGCATTAGAAGACAGTTATGGCTTATGCTTTCATTAAATGAGTCAGGTATTGACAGTAAAGTGCAGTCCTGAAATATGTAGATTGTGTGCAGTTCCATTACCACTTCCACAGTAGTAAATGAGTTTTGGTAAACTTCTAGGGATAGTGGTTGTTGTCTAGAATCACACAGTGAGTCTGTGTGCATTTGGGAACCACTGTGAGAGAAGGATTGGGTAACATAGTGTATTTTCTGACAGATAACTCTTTTAAAACCGGTCATGTTGTCAAGTTTTAGTAGCATTAGAAGCTAGTCTCTGCTTATGCATTGATAAAATGATTCAGAGTTTGACACTAAGGTGCAGTACCATGTACTATTCTCTTCACTGTGGCAGAACTGAACATTTAAAAGTTTTACCCAAGCACTGTCCTGGAAGTAGTCTGATGATTTAGTCAGTTTCTAAGTACTTATGTTGTGAACCATTCATTACCAAATAGACTGTTTCAAATGTCTATGCAGTATGCATGTAGTGTTCTAACATACTAAACACTTGCCCTTTACACCTTCTATTCCCTAGTCAGTATCCATACACTTCCAGGAAACACCCTGTCACTCCCTTTGCAGTCCTCTAGTGACCCATTCAGCACCATGTACTAATATATTCATTGTGCCAAAACCCAAAGACTTATAAATTCACCAAGACACTCAATCAATCAATCAAATATCTTTATTCGAATGTAAAACATTACATTCATAAAAGTACATTTTAAAACATACAGACATAACATATTCCTTTGGTATAAAATAAAAGGAAACCATCCATTTCATCTGTGAGCAGCAAAATAATGTGCAAGAGTTTTGTAGAGCCAGGATAACACATAAAATGCAACAGGTTAAAAATATAAATAGTTATACAAAGTTAAAAAGGGATAAAAATACAACGATAGTAGCAGCATAATTAACCTTCCATACTTTTCCTGAAAATAATAGCGAGTTTCAAAAAGCTACATACAAACAAAGTACAGTCACAATTCAGGAGTTGGAGGTAATAAAGTGCAGGTTTGATCTGGGTAAATTGTAGATCCTTTAGACAAGGCTTCAAATACAACTTCCGAGGTACTAAATAATAAGGACAAACAAATAAGAAGTGTGCCAAATCTTGCGGAGACTTCCCGTCGCAGCCGCAAGCAGGTAACACTTGCCCTCGGTGGGCTCCTCTTGGTGTTGCCAACAGGAGATGAAATAAGTCAAAACGGAACCTTGTCAGGAGATAGCGTTCATACCCGGACATAGGCCAGGATAGATATGGTTCCATTTGAGAACATGTTTTTAGTAGGGCGTGTTTCCTTACACTATCTTTCATCAGCTCGCCCTCCTCCCGGGCAAGATACCTAGTAGACATGAATGTCTTTTTCACAAAAATTACATCAGCTTTGGTTATAGAATTTGGGGATGAGAACAAATCCGGCCGCCCCATTTCAGTGAGGCGGTCGCTAATGTACCTCAGCCACGGAACCTTAAATCTACCTTCCCAGGTTAGAGCTTCTTCTAATATAGCATGAGTGAGAGGTATATCGTCATTTAGCCAGGAGTTCAACCAACATAATAGGGGATTTGCTGCTATTCTGTCAGTCAGGTATGGTACACCTAATTCCTCGTGTACCGAGAAATTTCCGGTGCCCCTTGGCAGCCTCAATACCTTCTTTAAGAAGTTATTTTCTGCAACCTCTAGGGCTCGTGTCTGGCAGTAGCCCCATATCTCACTGCCATAGCAGGCGATGGCGACACTTTTGGCTTGATATAGTTTGAGCAAGGCGGCCACCGGACTATTGCCCATTTTTCTAGCAAAGCCAAGTATTGCTGCATTGACACGTATTACTTCGCCCTTCTTTTTAGCAATAGCTGGGCCCCACTCTAGTTGGTCGTCGAGGAGGACCCCGAGGTATGAGAAGGTTTTGGAATTTGGAATTCTTTCCCCATTTGTATGAAAAGAGTTGGGTTTACGCGACCCCTGGCCTATTTTCATAGTGTAGGACTTTGAGTTATTGATACTTAAGCCTCTGGACTCCATAAATTCATAGAATGAATTTAGAAGTTTCTGAAGACCAATTGCGGTCCTTGAAATAAGGACAGCGTCGTCCGCATAGAGTAAGACTGGGATACCTTTTCTGCCTACATAGGGGTAGTCTGCACCTGTTCTCAACAAACAGTCCTCCAGCTCATTTATGTACAAATTGAAGAGAAATGGTGCTAAAATACATCCTTGGCGGACGCCCCTATTAATTCTGATGTCCCCTGTCACCTTCAGGTCTTGTGAGTAACGGACGTTGGCTCTTGTATCTGAGTGCAGATCGATCAGGACATAAACTAAGTTCTGATCAATGCCCATTTTTAACATAATGTCCCATAATTTACCTCTGTCCACACAATCAAATGCGGACGATAGGTCCATGAAGGCCATATGTATGGTTCCCTGGCGGGCTAGAGTGTATTTGCTTACAATTAAATACAGGTTCAGACACTGGGTTACTGTTGAGTGGCCAGGTCTGAAGCCGTATTGTATTGAAGATAGAATATTTTTCTCGTTTGCCCATGTTGTAAGTCTGTTCAAAATCACACCCCCTACCACTTTTGCTACGGAGTTAATTAAAGATATTGGCCTGTAGCATATCGGGCTACCGCGATCACCCTTTTTGAACACGGGGACGATAATTGATTGTCCCCAGGATTTTGGGCACCCGGAAATTACAGCTGCATTTATTACATTCGTAAGGATAGGAGCCCATAGCCGAATACAGGATTTAAAAAGATCCGGAGGGAGGCCATCCGGACCAGGTGCCTTATTACTAGTTAAGCCTTGAATTGCCTTTTCTACTTCGTTGACTGAGAAACAGGGAGGCTTCTCCACTGAGATTAAAAAGTCATGGTCTGAAAGTTGATCATGGCTTTTAAAAATTGCACTAAAATGGGACACCCAATCTGCCTCTGGGATGTTTGTGCCTATTGCAGTATCACTTGGGTTGTCAAACAAAGGTTTGTTGACAATCTCCCAAAATTTGCTGCTATTTCCCAGGACAGCTGGGTCAAGACACTCTCTTTCCAGTACTCTAATGATTCAGTCACTGCCTAAGTATTCATGCACTGAGCCAGGCCTTAGCACATGGACTCCTTCAAACCCCTATGCACTATGCATGCAGTCTTCTAACCACCTAGACACTTGTCTTTTAGACTTTCAATTCCCTAGTCAGTATCCATATAGTCCAGCAAACATCCTGTCACTCCCTTTGCACTCTTCTAGTGACCCATTCAGTACCAAGTACTAATCCATTCCCTGCGCCAAAAGCCTACCCCTTATAAATTCATCCAGGCAGTCTCCTTGCTGTAGTCTAATCATTCAGTCAGTACCCAAGTACTCATGCAGTGAGCCAGGCCTTAGCACATAGACTGCTTTAAATGCCTATCCAGTATGCATTCAGTCCTCTAATCAGCTACACAGTTGTCTTTCACACCTTCAATTCCCCTGTTAGTATTCATACACTCCTAGCAAACACCCTGTTACGCACCCAGTGTGTCTCCTTTTAGTACTGTAATCATTCAGTCAGTTAGCATGTAGTCTTTTAGTGAGGTAGGCTTTAGGGCATGAACTGCTTCAAAGTAGGGTGGTTAGTCAAAATATCGAATTTTAAATATCGACCTACATTAATATCGAGTTTTTAATATCGTAGGGACAGAATATCGAAGTCAAGAATATCGTTGACCAGAATATCGACCCCAAGGTAAGTAATATCGTTTTTTTTAATATCGAAGTAAGTAATATCGAAGTAAGTAATATCGTAAGCAAAAATATCGTTGTCAATAATATCGATTTTTTTTAGTGTTATGTATTTCAATATGTATTTTATATGTATGTTAAACATTTTTGTAATGTATTTTAATAAATTAAAAAAAAAATGTTTAGAAATTAGTAATTTTGTTAAAGTAAATTTAGCATTTTAGTATCAGAGCGGGTTGTGGGTTTATAGGGGAATAGGGTGGGAAGTAATTTAATTATAATTAATGAATTAATATGTTTTCTTTAATTGGTATTTATCATTAATTAATTGTTAATTAATTATTAATTGTTAATTATTTTTATTAATTAGTTAATTATATTAGTTATAATTATTTTATTAATAATTTTTATTTATTGTCATTGTTAATTACTTTATTGTTAATTAATAATTAATTGGTGATTTATTTTTATTAAGTGATTAATTGATAATTAAATTAATTATGTGATTTTTTATGTATAGTGGGTTGTGGTTTTATAGGGGAATAGGGTGGGATGTAATTAAATTAAATTAATTAATGATATTGTTTTTGTATTGGTATTTATGATTAATTAATTGTTAATTAATTATTAATTGGTAATTAATTGTTATTACTTAGTTAAATATATTAAATATAATTAATTTATTAATTCTTTTTATTTGTTGTTATTGCTAATTAATGTATTGTTAATTAATAATTAATTGGTGAATAATTGTTATTTGGTAGTTAATATGTATTAACTAGTTAATTTATAACTATATTAATAATAAATAATGTATTATTAATTGTTATTAATTGATTAATTGATAGTTAAATTAATTTTGTTTTTTGTATGTATAGTGTGTTGTGTGTTAAAGGGGGAATAGTGTGGGATGTCATTTAATGTTATTTAATTAAATATTTATTTTAATTTATTGGTATTTATTAATAATTATTTTGTAAATTAATTATTAATATGCTATTTTTATAATAACAAAATATGTAATTGATTATTATGTTCATTTAACCCCTACGCTATCCAGCGCTTTCCCAACTGTTGCACTCTCTGGAGTTGGAATAGCAATTTTTACCCCTACACTATCAAACGCTTTCCCTACTGTTTCACTTACTGGAGTGGGAATAGTAATTTTTACCCCTACGCTATCCAGCGCTTTCCCTACTGTTGCACTCTCTGGAGTGGGAATAGTAATTTTTACCCCTACGCTATCCAGCACTTTCCGTACTGTTTCACTTACTGGAATGGAAATAGTAAGTTTTACCCCTACGCGTTCCAGCGCTTTCCCTACTGTTGCACTCTCTGGAGTGGGAATAGTAATTTTTACCCCTACGCTATGCAATGCTTTCCCTACTGTTGCACTTTCTGGAGTGGGAATAGTAATTTGTACCCCTACGCTATCCAGCGCTTTCCCTACTGCTGCACTCACTGGAGTGGGAATAGTAATTTTTAACCCTACGCGATCCAGCGTTTTTCCTAATGTTGCACTCTCTGGAGTGGGAATAGTAATTTTTACCACTACGCTATCCAGCGTTTTCCCTACTGTTGCACTCACTGGAGTGTGAATAGTAATTTTTACCCGTACGCTATCCAACGCTTTCCCTACTGTTGGAGTCACTGGAGTGGGAATAGTAATTTTTACCCCTACGCTATCCAGCGCTTTCCCTACTGTTGCATTCTCTGGAGTTGGAATAGTAATTTTTTCCCCTACGCTATCCAACGCTTTCCCTACTGTTGCACTCTCTGGAGTGGGAATAGTAATTTTTACCCTTACGCTATCCAACACTTTCCCTACTGTTGCACTCTCTGGAGTTGGAATAGTAATTTTTACCACTACGCTATCCAACACAATCCCTACTGTTTCACTCTTTGGAGTTGTAATAGTAATTTTTACCCCTACGCTATCCAACACTTTCCCTACTGTTGCACTCTCTGGAGTTGGAATAGTCATTTTTACCCCTACGCTATCCAACGCTTTCCCTACTGTTGCACTCCCTGGAGTGGAAATAGTAATTTTTAGCCCTACGCTATCCAACATTTTCCTTACTGTTGTTTTTGTTGGAGTTGGAGTAGTAGTTTTATTCTCTCTGATATTTAATATTTTTTGTATTATTTTAGCTAATGTAATATATAATTAATAATTAAAAATATTCAAATTAAATGTAATTTTTTAAATTTGTTATACGTAATTATTAAATTTTCATTCATGTTATTGTTTTATGTGTATAGATGTATTGGTAATTTATAAAAAATGTTAATAATTTATAAGTTACTAAAATATTTATTAAAACTACTTATTAAGTAAGTATATATCTTATATATTATATGTATATGTTTAATTAATGGTTTATTAAATTATATATATTAATTATTAATTTTAAACATTATAAAATATATTTAATTATGTTTATTTTATTTATAAGTATTATTTGGTTTATTTTACATATTTTTTTGAACTAAAGAAAAAACGATATTAGTTAATAACGATATTTTTGACATCGATATTTTATTTCCGATATTTTTGTACTTACCATGTTGTAGATAGGATATCGATAATCTTGACATCAATATTTTTGTTCCGATATTTTTGTAGGTCGATTTTTTGACCTTCGATATTTTGTCAGGGATCCTCAAAGTAGTATGCACTATATATGTAGTGTTTTAATCATCGTCACACTTGTGGTTCAGGGCTATAGTTTCTTAGTCAGTTTTTATATAAAATGTGTTTGTACAGTAATGGAATACTATAAATTTGAAAGTTATTAATATACATTTATTTGTGATTCTTTTTACAGGTACTGTTTTTCAACGTTAAAATAGAGAAATTATGCCAGAAAAAAAAAGAAAAAGAAAAGAACAGAGACAGGAGGATTATTTGAAGAAACATCAACCACAAGTATTGAATGAACAAGATAATGTGGCTAAAAGGAAAAAATCTTCTGGTAAGATCACGAAGCAATTCATTAAAAATGTTTGTAGGAGCAAACAGAATGTAGATAATGATGCAACTTCAGAGAAGTTTTTTAAGTAAGAAAAAAAATCAAAATAAGAGGAAAAGTAAAAAAGCAAATGTTCAGTCAAAGGAGATAAAGTATGGTAAAAGAAGACAAAATCAGTATAAGGAATTACGCAAAAAAATATTCTACAAGAGAGTAGTGCATAATTTGCTGAAAGATGTGAAGAAATATAAAAAGAGAGCTTTATTTTATAAAAAGAAGAAGCATATTGAAAGCATTGTGGAAAAGGCTTTTGAAGTAAAAAGGAAACTGTTTATTTTAGTGTTAAACAGAATTTGATCACTAGATAAACCAATATATGTAATGAAGGCCAAAAGTAGGAGGAAAAGAGTTATTAATAAAAAAAAAAAATTGTGATGTTTTTTTGGGAGAATGGAAGCACAGTTCTAGTTCAGAGCCTTTTTTTAATGAAGAGAGTTATTCACTAAGTGTAAAATTATTGTATGCAGTTGACACCAGTGGTAGAGGTTATGAGGTTAGTGATGGTTGTCCAATGGAGAAAGAGAAAATGGTTGAAAGAAATGCAGAAGAAGTGATAGCTGATGAAGTTTTAGGGAGACGTGCTAAAAACCCTGTGTACACTTGGGATTGCAGTAGTGTTTGTAGTGTACGACAGGAATCTATTGAAAAATTATGTCGTTTTTTACGAGTCTATATTAAAAAAAAGTGTAAAACAAAAGATTAAGCTGTTGCAAGGACTAGACCCTTGCAGAGTGAGAAAACATACTGGTTTGCAAGGTCATTCTCTGGCTTGTCTTTCTAGATAAGTTTGTGAAAGTGTTTTTCACCATTTCAGAATGCTGGCAGTACATCATACTCAAATGCGAAAGTTAGTGAGAAGGTTGTATTATGCAAAAAGTCCAGCAGTAAAGTTAAGTGAGTTGAACAGTGCTCTTTTACGTGGGTCAGTTTTAGATGTGAAGCAGGTCTGTGAGGATATTGAGTTTTGTTACTTTGGGCCTCAGCAAGAGAGTGAAGAAACTGACACTAGTAGAACAAAATGTTGAAATTTGAGGATGAAATCACAAAGTTTAAGGTAATTTCAGGTGAAAGACCAAATGTTTCTTGTATTTGTTGTCGGCGAAGTCACTATAAAAATCAGACTAGGGGTGTCAATCTGTATTTAAAAAGTGAAATAGAAGATAATGATAAGTGGACGGAATTTGCAACTTATTTGTTGGTAGAGGATTGTTTTGGTTTGGGATGTGAGCAGCGTATTTCCAAATATTGTTATAACAAATTAGATGAGAATAAAATGCCTGCTAGAGCTGTTCATAATAATCTAGAGTTGGTTGCTATTCCTCCAGAGCTGATAAGATTTAAATACGTATGAGTCTATTCTGATACAATGTGTTCACCTGTTTCAGGCTATTGTTCATATGGAGCCCAAAACAAGTAAATTACCTCCATCAGAGTTGCAAAGAGGATTGAAAGGAAGAGTTGTGTATTTACCATTAGATTTAAGGAAAAATATTGAAACTATTGATGTAGATCATGCAGAAAATGAGCCACTAGTCATTCTAGTTAATGGTGTTCCTACTAAGAATAAGAAAATCTGGCAAGAGTTAGTGGATGTTAGAAAAGTGCAAAAGGCATCATTGTATCTGTTAAAAAATAATGAGTACTATAGAAATGTGTTTGTTGGAGAAGAAGAAATAGATTTAGCAGAAGATCGTGAAACATTAAGTGGACAAATTGAAAAAGTGGACATGTCCAGATGTGAAGAGATCTATGAACATTACAGTGTACATCCACTTCATTCCAAAGAGGTGATGGGGAATACAATTGAGTTGTTTCAAATGAAAAAAGCAACAGGAAGTCCCATGAGTGTATGGGAAGAGAGTTTGGAAGCTCGTTGTTTCCCGCAGTTGTTTCCAACAGGAAAAGGTGGACGATATGATGAACGTCCTGTGCAGATTCCTGCATCTGAATATCGGACAACAAGATTATATGCAGAAGATCCAAGATTTCGACAATGTATCCCTGATATGTTTCATCTTCTGTTTGAAAGTGACTTGTCTGGACTTTCATATGCAGTAAATCACATTTTAAAAACTGGAATGCATCCTCAAAATGTAACTTCAAAGGATTTTATGGATAAAGTACATCAGAGAGATGATCATTTAGAATCTCAGTTGATTAATCTGATGGCATGTCAGAGTGGGACTAATGAATATTGGTACCGTCGACATGGAGAACTGAAATGTATGCTACGGAACTTGGGAACTCCTACATGGTTTGTTACACTAAGCTGTGCTGAGTATGCTTGGGATGATTTACTTGAATTTCTTCGAGAGGCAAATTCCAATATAAAAAATATTGAATACAAGACACCTGGAGAATTGTGCTCTTTGGATCCTGTCAATGTATGCAGATATTTCAGTCATAGATTTGAAGCTATGATGTCTTTCATCTGCAATAAAAAGAATCCTCCTCTTGGAGAAGTTGTGGATTTCTTTTGGAGAAAGGAGTATCAAGCACGAGGTGCTCCTCACATACATATGTTGTTATGGGTCAAGGACACCCCCAAATTTGGAACAGATTCAGATGAAACTGTTTTGTCTTTCATTGAAGATTATGCTACATGTGCTCTTCAAAATAGCAGAGAAGAGAAAAACTTAAAACAACAAGTTTTACGATTTCAAAGCCACAGGTGTGGAAAATACTGTCGACGAAAGTACAAGTCAAAGGATAAGTTCTATACCAAATGTCGTTTTGGATTTCCACGTCCTGTATTATCCAAAGGAAGAGTGAACGGTTTTATGTCAGCTGTACGACATACCATCACAAGAAAGTCTCCGAAAAACACCTACAACTTAAGAAGAAGAGAAGAATCAAAATACATAAATGACTACAACCCAGTTATTTTATCCATGTGGAACGCTAACATGGATATTCAGTATGTTGCGGACAATTCCATTGCTGTTGCTCGATATGTAACGTCTTACATTACTAAATCAGAAAAGACTGAATTGAAAGAAATGTGGGAAGAGATTTCTCACGAGAAGACTCTAAGTAAGAAATTATACAGTTTCAGTTTGAAGATGTTATCGCATCGTGAAATTGGAGCATATGAATGTTCAGATCGGTTATCATCTGCAAGTCTATATTCCAAAAGAAGAAGAATCATTTGGGTGAGTCTAGGTCTTGCAGGAATGCGAAATCGGGTACTGAAATCTGTTCAAGAAAGAGAAGTCATCATCTTGAGAACATGTGTCTCTATGAAGTGCTGCAAAACTACACTTTTAAACAGAATATTACAGAGAACATCAACGATGGAAAATATGGAGTGATTGGTTCTGAAGGATGTCTGGTGAAACAAAGGAAAGGAAATTTAATTAATCACAGAAAACCGAGTTGCGACACTGGTGACAAAAGGGAATTTTACTATTTAGCCCTTTTGAAATGTTCAAACCATGGCGTTCTGAACTGGAATTACTTGGAGATATTCCCAGCTATGAAGATTCATTTAATGCTTGTAAAGATAGCATACAATGCAGTGCTTTCGCAAATTATGTCAAAATGTTGAATGATGAAATTGATCAAGAAGCTACAATTGCAGCTGAGGTTGCTAGAGACAGTTCTCAAGACAGTCAAAGTTCTGCTGCACTGAGTCAAGATCCCCTAGGACAACCAATTGTTGAAAATGAAGCAGCGATTGCAATGAATGAGGTGGAAACAGCAATGTATCGAGCACAAGAAGATGCAATACAGTTAGGAAACTTGGAAGAGCAACTAAATGTTGAACAGAAACAAATATAACAGCAAGTGAAAGAGCAGGTTGACCATGGATTACTTCATGAAAAGAGAGTGTGCTCATGTACATCATTTCAACCTATCCGAATGTTTGTGAGTGGTCAAGCTGGAACAGGAAATAGTTTCTTAATTAAAGTAATTACAAGTTATCTGCAAAAAACAACTGAGTCGCATTTGTCTTGTGTTGTCACTGCTCCAACTGGGTTGGCAGCACATAACATTAAAGGAATTACTTTACATCGTTTACTAATGCTGCCAGTAGAGCATGAGAACAAATTGGAATACCACAAGCTATCTGGAGAAGCTTGTTGTGAAGTTTCAAGAGTGGTGAAGAAAATGAAACTTCTCACTATTGATGAGGTGAGCATGGTTTCAAACTTGATGCTTGCCTTTGTGCATTTAAGAATGCAGCAAATTCTTAAAACAGAGTATGACCTGTTATTTGGAGGAAAACACGTCATAGTTTTTGGAGATCTACTGCAACTGACACCGGTAAAAGGACAACCGGTATTTAAAACACTTGCCCATGAAGATACCAGAAAGTCTCTTGGCAGTGTTGGTAATGTGAACATTTGGAGTAATTTTGAATACAAAGAACTGACAACAAATATGCAACAGGCAAATGATGCTGAATATGGAAGTATTCTTCAAGATATACGAATTGGAATTCTTTAAAAAAAAAAGCAAAGAAGCTTTGGAGAGTCGATTACTTTGCAATGTCTTTCCAAATGAAAATGCAGTTCCTGCAAAAGTGTACGTGGAAATTGCTAACAATAAGTCAGTGATTTGCTTAATGCCAACACTGCGTGAGTGTTCAATATTCAACAAAGAATTATTAAAATTGGAAAATGAAGAAATTGTAAAAATGGAAGCCATCGATAAAATACTACATGAAGGAATCACTATTATTTTGACGGGTAAGTTGAGATCAAAACTAGATTGTTTAGAAAAAAAAATATCTAAAACTGCTGGTTTGGAAAAGACACTGTATGCGTGTGTAAACTGTCGGGTAATTTTAAGGCGTAATTTAGATGTAGAGAAAGGTTTAGTTAATGGCGCAATGGGCAAGTGGTGGATTTTGTGAATTATCAGAAAAAAGAAGGAATTGAATTTTTAAAAATTAAATTTGATCAGATTGATGAAGTTAAAGAAATTGGTCGTTGTTCAGTTAGTTTTTTGCTTGTTAAAGATTTATATGTCCGTAGGAAACAATTTCCATTTTCTCTGGCATATGCAGTGACTATTCATAAATCTCAAGGTTTAAGTGTAGACAGTGCATTGGTGAACATTGGATCTACTGTATTTAAAGAGGGTATGGCATATGTTGCTTTGTCGTGAGTCAGAACATTATCTGGTTTGTTTTTAATTGATTTTAATGAGACAAAGGTTACTGCAGATGGAAACTGTGTAAAAGAGTATAATAGGTTAAGAAGGGTGTATGCTCCAGATTTAGGTCAATATCCTTTATTTGAAAAGCGTATGGTTGGTCGAAAAAGAAGGTTAGAGAATATCTGTTCTGAAGGTATCAAGAAAAGAAAAGAACAAGATAATGTTGTGATTGCAGGTAAAAATAAATTGGACACTGTTGAAGAGATTGTTGGTTATCAGTTTGAAAATAGTTCTGGTGTCAACTGCTATGCTAATGTAGTGGTCAATGTTGTTTTTTATCTGGAAGGTTTGCAAAAACGAATTATGCAGAATCGGTAAAAAAGATTTTGTTCTCTGTTGCATTCTGTTTATGAAAAATTGACAACAGATAGAAGTAAAATACAATCTGTTTCAGATGTTCGTAATCTTTTGGATGTGTGTTCTGGTTCTACACAATTTACACAAAATATCCAACAAGATGCTCAGGAATTTTTAATGTATATGCTTACCATTTTTGAAAATGAAGGTGTAGAAATAGAAAATATTTTTGGCCTTTCTTACAAATGGGAACATGATTGTGAAAATTGCATGTATACATGTAGCACCAATGTAGACACTGAGAGATTTCTGTATTTAACATTACCAGACTGTAAATCAGTGTCTTTCAATAAATTAGTTAAAGGTGCAAATCAAAACATGGAGTGTAGTCAATATGAATCAGAAATGTTATCCTCATTATTCCTAACAAAATATGGAAAATACATAATTTTAATGATGCAACGTTGTACATCTGACGGAAGACAATTGGATACTTTAATAAAGCAATTTGGAAGGACTTTTGTAGCAATTGCTATCATTTTTCATGATGGTCCTTCCACCACATCTGGACATTACACTGCCTATCTAAAATGTGACAAAGGCTGGACACTTTGTAATGATGCCCAGTTGGTTTTCAAACAACGTTTGCCTAGTGAATTACCAAATTCCTACCTAATATTTTCAAAGCCAAAGTTTTAGGAAGATAATTCACTCTCTGAGGAATTTATTATTATAATTTAATAGGACTACCATTGGACAATTTACATAAAGAAGAAGTGCAAAAATACTATTTGGCCTCAAGGAAAGGTATATTTTTTAATTATGGACTATTTGGTGGTCATTTATTTGGTGATTATTTTAATGCGGCAACATTTACAGTTTTTATAAGTTAAAGTTATAACATTTTGTAATCTGTAAGCATTTCATATATGTATGATTTGTATTTTGTGGTATTTTACTGAGAATAGTATGTTGGGTTTTTTTTTTAATAATCTTTCTGATTGTTTTTTTTTTGCCCGCTTTTAAGTGATGAGTACGATTGAAATCAATATTTCTAGTGAAATTCAATATATTCTGAGAACAGCGAAAAAGGCAAACAAATTACTTTGTGGAAATTATGTTGTGTTGTAAAAAATGTATTATTACATGTCATAATCAGATATCATGTGACCTGCAAAAAAAGAGATTATTACATGTTATAATTTTTTTTTTCTTTCACAGATCCAAATTTTAAAATAAGCAATTTTTAAGAATTTATATTTGAATGAAAAACAGAAAAAAATGTATACCATTTTTTATTCCTATTACTGTGAAGGTAAGTTTAACTAAGTCTCAATATGCAGAATGAAGAGGCCTGCAAGAAGCTACAAAGTTGAAATACGTTTCTAAAAACACTCTGTTTATGTAGTTTTGAAATCTGATCATAATCAGATATCATGTGACCTGCAAAAAAAGAGATTTGAGGGGTTCATAATATTTCACCTTTTTAGCTGTTGAAGGACCGCAATCATTTCAATCATTCTTCTTTGAACATCTTTGCAGACAAAACTCTGTGCTTACTTTTATCATTCACAAGGAATTTTAAAAACGGAAATATGTCACTTTTTGTAACATAGTTATTGTGTAAGATACTGTTTCATATTTAGAAAGAGAGGAAAAGGCACTCTGTGCACTTTTTATACTCCATGTAAATACAACCTCATCATGCAGACCACTTTGCGTTGATAGGGTGTTCTATAAGTGTTGTTGTGCATGGTTGCACTGAATACTCATAGAACAAGACACATGTCTAGATTTATCAGAAATCATAAATCTCGATATGTGTCTGAATGGTGCACCATTCTAAAATTGGTGTAGGAAAGCACAAGAAGGAGAATTGTTTTCATTTCTCCACATTTTTATATCTTCAATGCATGCTGAAATGTTCAGCATACATTGAAGGAGCAAAATGCATTTTCTCATTGTTTTTGTGCAGGAAGGTGTGTCTTCCTGTAGAAAAACAAACAGCACATGACACAGATATCCTTGCACTATGGTGTCACCACATGGCTGCAGTTTAAGCAGCCGTGCAGAGAGAAGCATAGATTTGCAACATATTTATGCACATATGTTGCATCCCTGTGCTTCGGAATTACTACAGCACACTGCAGTTAAAGAGGTAACTGTGTGATGCTGCAGCACTTCCTCATAGTTCTGCACTTATACATTCACCATACGCTACTAATGCATTCATTCAGTCAATGACGTACTACACATACATTCATCTAAACTTTCACACACTAACAAAGAAATTTAGCTCTTTTTTGAAACCAGGAAAGTTAGTTCTTACAAGAACTTTTTTTTCTTCTTCTTTTTTGTTTTTTAATTTTCTTGTACTTTTTGGAACAATTTTGTTATTTTTTTGTTTTTTTCAAAAGGAAAAAAAGACAACAGGAGGAACAAAACAGTTAATTTCTGCAAAAAAATAAATAAACACAAGTTTAGCACTTGTGGTTTTGCTGCGCTCGGCAGATAAGTTCAATTGACTGCTCGCCATAACATAGCAGTTTGTTGCATTTAATGCAACTAATTTTTAGTTTTCCAAATTCTGGACATATGTCCGGGTGACTGCTTGATGGTGATGCTGCAGAAGTGATTGCCACTGCTGGCTCAGGCTGCTGTCGAAGTGTTCTGCATTCCTGCTTGTCCAGGTTCACGGGATGCAGAGTCTTCAGGTGTTTTAACATACTCGCCGTCCCACAAGAGTATTTTTTTGATGGATCTCCTCTGGAATGCACTCTTTGACATATTTTACATGTCACTTTAGTTGAATTCGTTTTATTTTGTCCTTCTGGGAAGGAAAAAAATTTCCACACCACAGAGGTGTATCTTTCTGGGCGTGGAGGTTCCACAACAAATTCCTCATCGGACGAATGGTCTGATTCTGATGGTGGCTGCTGTGCAGAAGCCATTGTCTTCAGAGAAATTGCAGCTGTGGAAATCTTCCCCAAAAAGTTTCTTCTAGTTCTAAGGTGTGATCTTCCTCCAAAGAAGCTCAAAGAATTATTGAAATGGGTGGGGTCTTTCAATAGTTAGAAGAGGAAGTGTAATGAACCAATCAAATCTCTTTTTTTGCAGGTCACATGGGATCAGCGCACCCTGCGCTTACGCAGCACGCACCCAGCGCGCATCCGCGAAATTGAATTTAAAAAAATTATAGGATTAGATGTAAAAATATATTAGTTTTAAGACCAGTTTAGAGTTTGTCTTCAATCAATATTCACATGAAATACATATATATATATATGTTTTTTAAAATGTTTAATATTTCGCGGGATCCGCGCACCCACCGCGTCATAGACGTAGATGACGCATCGCGGAAGCGCGTAAACGTCGCGTTACGTACATCGAACGTGTCGCGTATAGGCTGGGAGTCGCGTACCAGACGCATTGCAATCGCGCACTAAACACATACCCAACTCGTACCATGCGTGGATGCTATCGCGTAGGGATTGGGAACGGTGCGCTTAGGGTGCGCGGATCCAAAAACATTGAAAAAAATATATAAAATAAAGTTTTGCACATACAGTTAAAAAAATATTTTGAAAAACCCATTAAGTTCAATAATAATAATTATAATATTATAATAAAAAACCTTTGAAATTCACTGAAAAAATCATAGGTTTCATGCACGTTATAGTTAGGAATTGGCATTTAAAAAACCTTTGGAATTCACTGAAAAAACCAAAGGTTTCAGGGGCGTTATAGTTAGGAATTGGCATTTTAAAAACCTTAGAAATTCACTGTTATAGTTAGCTGGACATTTCCCTCGTACAAAACCCTAGAAATTCCCCTGTTATAGTTAGTTCAGCTAACTATAACTCGCGCCCCCGCAATGCACTGCTGATGACGTCACATATTACATCACTCATGACATGGTCAGTGACATCACTGATGACATCACTGATGACATCTCAAATGACATCACTGATGACGTCATCCATGTGATAAATGAGTGCATCTTCTCACACCCTAATATAACCTTTGATACACCTACTCAAAATTTGAGACTGCCATTTTGAAAACCATAGTTACTCGAATACGAATAACTACATACCCACTCATTAACTCTTAGGTCTACATACACCTCCACTCACTCACCTGTACAGTCACTCATTCTTACAGTCACTCCGTACAAGACTATCATATGCATTGATACACCTACATAGACACTCACACACCACCAATCATCCATAGAGGTACTCTCACACCTAGTCAGTCATGCAAATAATTAATCACACTCCCATTTACTCACCTACGTAGTTATACACACACAAGCACACACTCATCCATACAGCCACTCTCACAATCACACACTCTCACATATACCCTCTTATATACTCTTACACGCATATATACTACCTTTCACATATGTAGTTAGTCACACATGTACCACTGAGATATACATTCAATCCCTAACACACCCATACATACAGTCACTCAACCATACAGTTCATCACAGATGCACTCTTAAAATCATGCACCCATAGAATCACCCACTCACACATCTATGCATAGAGTCACACACACCCTACCCACACAAACACTCAGGCACCCATACAGATACTCAGGCAACCAATCAATAACCCATATAGACACTCATATAGCTATTTACAAAACCATGCAGCCACTTATACACCTACACACAGACACATACAGACATTCACACAGTTTAGTCACTAGTCTGCAGTAAGATACATTTAATGACTCAGTTATAGAGTCAGTTACGCACCTAGAAAATCATCCATTCACACACTTGTACACCCACTCATTCTTCCACAGGCCTTTCACTATAAATATATAAAACATATTTAAACTTTACAGAAACACACAGTCACTGGATGACGTCATCAGTGATGTCATCAGTGATGTCATTTGAGATGTCATCAGTGATGTCATCAGTGATGTCACTGACCATGTCATGAGTGATGTAATATGTGACGTCATCAGCAGTGCATTGCGGGGGCGCGAGTTATAGTTAGCTCAACTAACTATAACAGTGGAATTTCTAGGGTTTTGTACGAGGGAAATGTCCAGCTAACTATAACACCCCTGAAACCTATGGTTTTTTCAGTGAATATATATATATATATATACACTGCACCCTCGCAACTTTGCCCTTCCATCTATTTGGGACTGTGACTACACGGAGGTTCGCTACTTTCTTAAGTGGCTTCCAAGGCACGATTCGGGATGTTAGCGGTGGGATAAGGGTCCCGGAGAGCTACCTGCCATCCACTACAAGATCCAGACTGCCGTGGGGTGAGAGCAGACACCGCCCACTGGGGAAGTACTGACGCTGATGTGCCTGCTCTATGCGGACTTGGAGCACCGGGTCTGAGACATCCCCCTCACGACATGTCAGCAACGCCTACACCTATCGGAGTGAGGCATTTGCTGTTTAAAAGTGGATGAGGAATTTCATTCTTTTCATGGTTTGGCAAGCATCTGATGAAGTCACTATGACGAAACGCGTCATGCTGAGAGCCAATTAAAGCAGCACTCATTCTGGAGAACCAGTGTGTTGCCGACTTTTCTTTTCAAAATAAGAGGAGTGTGGTTATATATATAAAAAAAAAAATTAAAAAAAACCAAAGATTTGTGATTACCTGTATGATTGTTGGAAACTGGACTGCCTCTTTAAAAGTTCAAATTGGACACTTGTCCGTCTTCAATGTCTATAAAGTTACGTTTTTTGAAGAGCTGAACGAACCCGCCGATGAGAGACAATGAGTGGCATATGATTAAGACTAGTGCAGTCGAAACGCGTAATGCCTGTGTTGTCATGAAATAAAAGCGCTGTTGGTGTGGCCTGAACTACGCTGTTGGAAGAAGCGTGTGTTTCTACTGGTATATATATATATATATATATATATATATATTATCTACTGGTGGTCGCCAGTAGATAGTTATAGTTAGGACCGTGTTTCCATAGGAAATCTGAAAATTCTATTTTGAATAACTTTGACGCGGGTTGACGAATCCTCACAAAATTTTAAAAACTAATGGGGCGCTCCGCTCAGCTCCTACCCTGAAAGTCTCGGGGTGATTCGTCAAGCGGGGGCCGAGAAAAAAGGGGGGTCCCAAAACGCGTTTTCCCCATGCATTTTCCCATAGGACCTTTAGTCGAAGGTGCAGCCCGAATGGCTGAACAGAATTACTTGAAATTTGGCAGAGAGGTAGTCCTCAGGTCCTCAGGTCAGGGAAGTGCCTTTTGCATATATGGAGTCAATCTGTTCAGTAGTTAAAGAGAAAATTGCATTTAAAAGCACATACATATCTATAGCCGCGCACCGTGCGCGCACCCTAACTTGCACGAGCGTAATTCTGATTGGTGGTTACATGTCAGTCAACGTTCGAATCGGTCGAAATCAGGAAGTGTCGGCCGCCATTTTGTTTGTTGTGGGTGCAAAAGAGAGGTGGCGAACGTGAAAAGGGGGCAGGGTAGAGAGTTCCTGACCCCCTAGCCTTTGTCAGGGGGTCCCTAAAGTACCCCGAAGGGTGAAAAAACATTTTTTTTTTTAAATCGCGGGGTGCGCGCACCGCACCGTGTGCGCACCGTGCGCGCACAGTGAAAAACCATAAAAAAATAAAAAAATTAGCATTTAAAAAGCCATACAAATTCACTTAAAAAACCATAGGTTTCAGGCACTTTATAGTTAGGAATTAGCATTTAAAAAACCTTGCAAATTCACTTAAAAAACCATAGGTTTCACACATGTTATAGTTAGGTGGACATTTCACTCGTAAAAAACCAATGAAATTCCACCGTTATGGTTAGTTCAGATAACTATAACTCGCGCGACCGCCACTCTATCACAAGGATGATGTCATCAGTGATCTCATGAGTGATGCCACTGACCATGTCATGAGTGATGAAATATGTGACGGCATGAGTACTGGATTGTGGGCGCGCGAGTTATAGTTATCTGAACTAACTATAACGGTGGAATTTCATTGTTTTTTTACGAGTGAAATGTCCACCTAACTATAACATGTGTGAAACCTATGGTTTTTTAAGTGAATATATATATATATATATATATATATATATATATATATATATATATATATATATATATATATATATATATATATTCAAACTCCTGTCTTCAACAAGACACACAGCACTCACGGGGTAATTTGAAAGATTTTATTGCGAGGATGCGTTTCGGCGTATCTGCATTCTTCCAGCTCGCTTTGACAACATGCAGCAACTACGGGTCAGTACTTTTAAAGTCGTAGGTCAGTTTCCATTGGGCGCAGCAGGTAAGGATTGGTCAATCCCTTATCAGTGTCTTTCACCTCCGCAATTGCGGGAATCAATAGTATTCCCGAAACCGCGCTTAATGGAGGTACCTGGTGGGCTAGTTGGACCCAAGGGGACCTCAGGATTCAAGGGGAGTTAATCTCCCAACTTAAAACGTGCCACAGGGCGCGTTTGCACAGTGGTGAAGGTAGGGGGTGGGGCCTGAGGTGATACTGTGCAAACACGCCCTGTGGCGCGTTTTTAGTTGGGGAATTCATTCCTCTTCAATCCAGAGGTCCCCTAGGGGACAACTAGCCCACCAGGTACCTCCACTAAACGCTACGGAGCTGCGTTGCAGAGTGTTGTAAGAAGGGGTGTGGCCTCTTAACACCTCTCTGCAACGCAGCTCCCTGGTGCATACTGGCGGTACCTGGTGGGCTAGTTGGCTGCCAGGGAAGCTCAGGATTCAAGGAGACTTAATCCCCCAACTTAAAACACCCCACGGGGCGCGTTTGCACAGTGGTGAAGGTAGGGGGCGGGGCCTGAGGTGATGTGTGTGCAAACACACCCTGTGGCACGTTTTAATTTGGGGAATTAATTCCTCTTCAATCCTGAGGGTCCCTGGGGACCAACTAGCCCACCAGGTACCGCCAGTAAGCGCCACGGAGCTGCGTTGCAGAGTGTTGTAAAAAGGGGCGTGGTCTCTGAACACCTCTCTGCAATGCAGCTCCCTGGCGCATACTGGAGGTACCTGGTGGGCTAGTTGGCCCCCAGGGGACCTCAGGATTGAAAAGGAATTAATTCCCCAACTTAAAACGCGCCACAGGGCATGTTTGCACACGTCACCTCAGGCCCCACCCCCTTCCTTCACCATTGTACAAATATTCCTGTAAAATCAGCCGAACTACGAATTCCGATTTACTCACCTGTTATCAGGAGAGAACCCAGGGCTACATCTTTTAGCCCAGCACTGACTCTGAAAAGTAATTCTAAGCATACTTACCAGTAACTTGTATTTCCTTCCATAGGAATCCATTGTGTGGTTTTCAGAAGAAAAGTTTCTAAGTGTAATGTATAATGTAATTATAATGTAATTAAAAAAATATATCTAAAAATAAATAGTTTTAAAAATGTAGTAAATCAGTATAAAAAAATCAGTATAACAATTAATACATTAAAAATTGTCATTTACAAAACCTTTGAAATTCACTGAAAAAACCATAGGTTTCAGGCCGGATATAGTTTGGAATTAGTATTTAAAAAACCTTTTAAATTCACTGAAAAAACCATAGGTTTCAGGCCTGATATAGTTAGGAATTAGCATTTAAAAAACCTTTGAAATTCACTGAAAAAACCATAGGTTTCAGACCTGATATAGTTAGGAATTAGCATTTAAAAAACCTTAGAAATTCACTGAAAAAACAATAGGTTTTAGGGGTGTTATAGTTAGCTGGACATTTCACTCGAACAAAACCATTGAAATTCCTCCGATATAGTTAGTTGTACTAACTACATCTCGCGTACGCGCAATCCACTGCTGATGATGTCACATATTGCATCATTCATGACATGGTCAGTGACATCACTGATGATATCTCAAATGACATCACTGATGACATCACTGATGGCATCATCCATATGACAATCAGATACACCTCATCATACACTATTATAACCTTTCATCACTCACTGTAAAATACAGAGTGCCAGATTTAAAACCATTGACACACCAATACAAGTTTCTAAACACCCACTCAGTGATTCCTAGATCTATACACACATCTAATCACTTACCTATAGATTCACTCATACATGCTGTCAATGATCAATAGAACACTATCAAATATACTTATACACCTATATCGACATTACACACCAGCACACATCCTAATCACTTATGAAGTCATCCTAATCACTTATGCAAACAATGGATCATACTTACTTTTACTTAGCTATACACTTATAAAAACACCACTTCATCTATTCATATAGATAATAACTCATACTTAGTGTGTTATAAAAACAGTATTACAAGTATACAGTTATCCATACAGTCACTCATACAATCACTGAGTCTTATGTATACTTATTTATATACAACAACTGACACATACACTGACTTTTATTTTCCTAGTTAGTTGGACATGTACCATTGAGACATATATTGGCTCATCGCCACACCCACAGAGATATTCACTCCCCCAAACAACTGTTATAACATGTAGTTTTAACTTCATATACCTACTGAATCAACGATTTACACATCTTTGGGCAGTCACACACCCCCCACCGAACTACACACACATTCACTCTCCCATACAAATACTCAGTTAACTAATCAATAAATAATATAGACTTTCACGTAGCTAGTAACCAACTGGTGCAGCAGTTTACACAACAACTGACAAAGTGATACAGATATTCACACAGTTTAGTCACTATCCAATATATTTAGTGAGACACCATAAATTAGTCAAGTAAACAGTCAATCACACTGCTACTACATCCTCCATCCAGATATTTATATATCCACTCATTCTTCAATGCAAATTGCTATATATATATAATACATATTTAAAAAACGAACCAAACCACATTCACTGGATGATGTCATCAGTGATGTCATTTGAGATGTCATCAGTGATGTCACTGACCATGTCATGAATGATGTAATATGTGACATCATCATCAGTGGATTGTGGGCGCGCGAGGTATAGTTAGTACAACTAACTATATCGGAGGAATTTCAATGGTTTTGTTCGAGTGAAATGTCCAGCTAACTATAACACCCCTAAAACCTATTGTTTTTTCAGTGAATTTCTAAGGTTTTTTAAATGCTAATTCCTAACTATATCAGGTCTGAAACCTATGGTTTTTTCATTGAATATATATATACACATATATATATATACTGTAACATAACTAATAACATGTTAAGTTGCCATATATATATATATATATATATATATATATGTATATATAGCCACAATAAAATCATAAAAAATATAAACAATTGACAATTGACTAAGAAAAATATATTAGTTAATGAAGATGGTAAATAAAACATTACGAATCGAAAAATCCCAAAACACATTTACTAAAAATACTATAAACATTAAAATAAATGTAAACATAAAAACAAATATTATGAAATATGAAAAAATAAAACAATTATTGCTATAAAATATGTACCCAATATTATGAAAACTATTGGAGTCTAAGAATATTGAACACACTATTGTCACTCTAGTTTATGCAACAGTAGGGAATGTGATGAACTTCAGAGGGGTTAAATTTACTGTTCTTACTCCAGTCTCTGCAATAATAGGGAAAGCGTTGGACTTCGGAGGAGTTAGATTTACTACTACCACTCCAACCAGAGCTACAGTAGAAAAAGGGATGGACTTCGGAGCTGTGAAATCTATTATTCCCATTCCAATCTGTGCAACACTAGAGAAAGCCAACTTCAGAGGGGTTAGATTTACTATTCCCTCTCCAGTACAAGCAAGAGCAGGGTAAGTGTTGGACTTTGGAGGGGTGAGATCTACTATTTCTACTCCAGTCTAAATAATAATGAGAAAATTGTTGTACTTCAGAGGGGTAAAATTACCACTCCAATCTGTGCAACAGTAAGGTAAGCAGATTTCAGCGAGGCGAACTTCACTATTCCCACTCCAGTCTAAGCAACAGCAGGGAAGGCGTTGGACTTCGGAGGGGTAAAACTTACTATTCCCAATCTATTCTAAATGGCAGAAGGGAAAGTGTTGGGTTTTGGAGGGCTTAAAATTACTATTCCCGCCATGTAATACTGACTTGATGTCCTTTACATTCCGTATCCTGTGCCTTGTTGGGAGGGGAGCTTGTCGTCACTGTCTGCGATGCGTACATAGCAGTGTGAAGCAATGTTTTAAGTTTGTTATTGAAAATGTCAATAAAAAGAATTTAAAAAAAAAAAAAAAAAACAATTACTATTCCCACTCCAAACAGCAAAATAGTAGGGAAAGTTTTGGATTTCGGAGGCGTAAAATTTACTATTTGCACTCCAGACAGCGTAACAGTAGTACAAGTGTTGGACTTTGGAAGAGTAAAATGTACTATTTCCACTCCAATCTGTGCAACAGTAAGGAAAGCAATGGACTTTGGAGAGATGAAATTTATTATTCCCACTTCAGTCTGTGAAACAGTAGGGACAGAGTTTGATTTTGAAGGTGTAAGATGTACTATTCCCACTCCAAATATCCCAACAGTAGGGAAAGTGTTGGGCTTGGAGGGGTAAAATTCACTATTCCCACTCCACTCTGTGCAACAGTAGGGAAAGAGTTGGATTTCAGAACGGTGACATTTACTATTCCCACTCCAAACAGTAGAACTGCAAAAAGTTTAATTTTACTATTCCTACAGAAGTCTGAACAAGAGTGACGAAAGTATTTCACTTCAAACACATTACATATATGTTTAACCTCAGGAATGTAGAAAAAATATTCAACTCTTAATATAAAAATATTAATAAATATGAAAATTTAAAAAAAGTAAAAACAATTAATCAAATTGCATAATTGCTATTCCATAAACAATTATCAATCAATACATGTTATTCACTTATTAACTACTCACCCTGTACCCCTGCAATCCCAGCAACCTGCACCTAAAATATAACTAAAAAATAACTATTCCATAACTTACATATTTAAAATAATTAAATAATTAATTAACAATTAGTAATTAATTGCAAATTATTATCTCATTAATTTCTTATCCTTTTCTCCTACAAACTCAACAGCCCATTGAGACTCTATAAATTACTATAAAAAGGTAAATGCAACATTCTAAATCACTTAAAATTACAAGCTATATTTTAAAAATAATTCATAACGTCTACATAAGTAATAGTAACATATATATCATTAATATATCAACGAAAACGCATTAAAATAATTTAAAAAAGATTTTATTACCCACAATATTAGTGAAAACAATATTAAAATCATCATTATTTAAAACGACATTACTTACCTTAAAAAACGAGGTATGGGAGGCAAAAACAGTCCTTCCACCAACCCAGACAAAACCTAATAAATGAAAAATAAAAGCATAGAGTCTTGAAAAGATTAGTCTGTGGGCTGCTGCTCGGGACTCTTTGAGGTCATGTCATGCCAGAGGATCTAATATGACCTGCCGCTGCCCCGGTTCTATATATAAAGCACTCTCGTACATGAAATAAATGAAGCGCCAGACATCTGAAGCTCTCATCCACCATATTTGTCATGTCAATAAATAATTTACTGTATTCTGTTAGAAAGAATTACTGTATTCATTGTCATCTCAATAAATAATTTACTGTATATATAAGCATATAGCATTTACAATACAACTTAAATGAAAATAACACAAAAATGTAATCTATATGTCATGTATGTTAGAATATATGGGGCCTTCCAGTGAAATGCCAGTGTACTAAATAATATTAAAGGCGTTTCTTAGGTTTGTGCTTGCAGTGAAGGGCTGAGGCAGGGTTGGTTAATGGTCCGGGTCCTCATTACGAGCTGCCACTCATTACTGGTTGGGGTCGGTAATGGTAGGTACCAGCACCATCGAATGATGGGATCCATGGGAACATGGTGGATCGGTTTAGTTTTACCCAGAGATTACAGCTGCTAAAAGCCTGGCCAAAATGAGGAATTACTGGGGATCAGACCACAAATTACTGGTTCCTCTGGTAACTTATAAACACAAAAGTACCTGACAAGCTCTGAACAGATAACTATTTATCTTCTTTTTAGGACACAGGGGGAGTTTTTAAAGACATTAAACTTCCCTCACAGGACAGGCCTACTACCAATAAACTGTTAGTCCCACTGTTCAGTTTTTTTTATAAGAAACGGCATTATACCACAACCCACGCAAGTGTCAAAAGGAAATTTGAAAACCACCAGAAAATTGGTGTATTAAAATTTCTCATAGGTGAGAAATCCAAAGAAAGAAAATCAGTGAAAAACGTGTCGAGGTGCACTGTGCTTTCATGTTGGCCTTACGTTTCTGAAAATGGCCAAACATACGCCATTCTTCTAGCTTGAGGACTCTAACAGCACCCAATAAAATTATTTCTTGCAAGTGAGTCGTACCCCATTTGAATCCTGAGAATTGAATTTCTCGTTTCACAATGGGGATTAGGGGGCACTGAGTGACACAAGTACTCACAGTGCACCTCCACACGTTTTTCCCTGATTTTCTTTCTTTAGATTTCTCACCTCTGAGAAATTTGAATACACACCTTTCCTTTATTTTTATGGTCACGAAAGTCACCCATGATGATAACATGGGCAAACTGGTGACTACAAACCAGCTATTCCCTGGGCGATGCTTATGTGAGGTACTTTCTGACCTTTCTCACATTTTTTTTATTATGTCACCATTTTTTTGGTGGTTTTCAAATTTCCTTTTGACACTTGCATGGGTTGTGGTATATTGATGTTTCTCATAAAAAAAATTGAACAGTTGAACTAACAGGTTTTTGGTAGTAGGCCTGTCCTGTGAGGGAAGTTTAATGTCTTTAAAAACTCTCCCTATGTCCTAAAAAGAAGATAAAAGGGTTATCTGTTCAGAGCTAGTCAGGTACTTTTGTGTTTATAAATTACTGAGTGGGGGGAGCGACCTGACTATATACCCCCTTGTGCTCCTTTTGTGTAGTTCCTCTGGTAACTTCCCATTTCTCAGTGGACCCTCAAAGTCCACATTTTAGTTGGCTAGATTTTATCCACCTCCAGAGTTACTGATATTGCCGATATTGGTATCCCTGGATTGGCCATTACCTCGACCACTTCTGGCCAGAAGATGCAGGGGGTGAGGATCGGTTGATTATCCAACCAAGGAGTTGTAGCAACCATCGAGCAGTGTCAGAGGTGAGACTGCATGTTTGCCATTGACCAGGTTGTAAATGGGAGCAAATAATGCCCCATTATTCCAGCCGAAATGTTGATACGCTTGCAGATTTTTACCCCGTAAAACCATGTCTGCATGTTATTCCCAATCCCAGGTGGAGTTACACAGAATAGCCAGATTTAAGTGTGGGCATACTGTGCAGAAACCGTTAAGTCCAGTCACACAATATTCCTGCACCTAAACCCGGCTCATTCATAAACAGACTCTAAGGGCCTGATTATGATGTGAGTCTGCCCGACACCGTTGCGGTCTCGGGACCGACCGACCTCCAATCCGCTGTCCCGACACCGCGATTACACTGCAACCACACATGGTGCGGTCTTATACTCCCATATGTCTATGGGAGCTGTGCTACGGATGTAAACCGGCTGTAGCACAAGCTCCCATAGACAAATAGAAGAATGTGTTCATCCCTGCACCGTGTGGCAGGCACCTCAAGGTGCCTGCCACATGGTGCAGGGATTAACAGGGGGCACCCACTCGTCCTCAAGTGGAGGCCGCAGAATGAAGGGAGCCCTGATAGGGGCCCCCAATGTCGCTTTCCGGAAGGCTTTCCATGTCGGAAAGCCCGACATGAAAAGCCTGTCAGAAACCAACATCGTAATCTCTTAGGCGGAAAGGCCGTCCATAGGGATTACGTGCCGGTCTCTGACAGGCTCCTTGAGCCTGTGAGAATCCAGCCAGAATGACTGTCCAGTTTTACTTTCGGCTGCCTGCATTGTAATGTGGCGGTCGAAACTGATACCGCAATGAGGCTTGGAGGCTTTCCGACTCTCATCGTAATGAGGGCCTAAATGCGCAAAGGCCTTTTCTCGGGAGATCAGCAAAATGGACACCTCTAAAGCTGTCAAATTGCTGCACATTTCTTTTAGGTCTGGCCTTGGAGACAGCTCCTACTGTTTTCCCAAAACATTCTTAAGTAACATACATACATAGAGGTAAGCTGGCTTCATCCACTGGTCTATTTAATTGCCATTCTAAATTTGCTTCCACCCACCTCAACAAATATACATATTTAAAAAAAATTAAAGAACTGATTAACAATTAGTTATTAATTGTTAATTACCTTCCCACCCTATCCCCTTACAAACCGAACAACTCGCTACAACACTATAAATTACTATTAAAAATTAAATGAAGAATTCTAAATCACTTAAAAGTAAAGCTATATTTTAAAAATAATTCATAACATCTATATAAACAATAGTAACACATAAAATTTAGATATCAACTAAAACGCATAAAAATAATAAAACAAACTATATTTTTAACCACTATATTAGTGAAAAAGATATTAAAAACATCAATATTATTAAAAACAATATTACTAACCTCAAAAAACAAAATCCTTGTCAACAATATTCGTGCATCACAATATTTGTGTGTCACGACATTTAATTTCAGATATTTCTGTCTCTGGATATTTTTAACTCAATATTTTGTTCAAATACCGAAGAGAGGCCAAGGACAAAATTGAGTCTATCATAGGCACCACCAGTAAAAGTACAAATTATAAGAGATTGTTGTTCATTCATATCCAGAAAAAATTATGACAGCATGTGCACAGACTGACAAGCTTGACCTACATATTTAGTAATTCGATGTGTTTGTAACTTTGGTACCTGATATTCTAGAGTTCCAAACTCTCCCCCTGATGGAACTCTTGCATGCCATCATTGTGTATGAAGGTGTAAAGAAAGGGGTGTAAACCAAGAAGATTGACATGGGATTGAACAGACCAAATATGTAAGGACAACCATTTCAGCCATTAACACAAGGTATATAAGTGCAGAACTTGATGCACACTTTGATAAAAACCTGTTAAAAACACACACACAGCCGTGTCTGGCAAAGTATTTTCAACCGACTCTTGGCGGAAGGATAATTGCTAAGCTCCTGGGCCAGGCCCGGCCATCCGACAATATACTGCACCACACTGATGCATCTTACTGCCACAATGCGCTCTAGATGACCCCTGAGTCTGACAATATCAGCTTCGGGGACCGGCGGACGCCAACTAGAAGCTAGGCGCCCCCTGTGGCATTGAGCCTTGCTGCACGGTGACCTGATCTATGGCAGAGGATCTGGTTCATGACAGATCTTCAGCTTGCTGGATGGCAGGTGAGGCTTGGGACTGGTGGGCCTGCCCAATGCCAAAGGCCATGCGTCTGGAGTTACGAAGCAGAACCGGCCTGCAGCACTAAAGACAGCCAACGTGAGCCCCGAGGCTCATGGCCTCGTGCTGTGACCAGAGAGGAGACTACTACAGGCCCCTTGTTGATCTTACAGACATGAGGGGAGGTCTCACAGAAGGGGCGGCTCCTCCACTAGGGCGGAGGAGTGTCTCCCCACTGCTTTCTCGCAGTGCGAGAAAATAAACTGATAATAACTTTTTGTTCTTACCATTTTATGTTTGCTTTGCGTATTGCAGGCAGGCGGTTGGGTGGGGCTGCTCTGTTCTTTCATCAGGGCAGGGGATGAGTATGTAGGAAATTAGGATCTGACTGCCTGGTTACCCCCACATTTTGCCTGGTGTTTTGCTGTTTTTGACTAGTCTGACTGGGATGCTGCTAATCATGACCTCAGTCTATCTGCTTTTTCCTTAAAATGTTATGCCATGTACTTTGGTACACTCCAGATTGGATACTGGGGTACTCTTATAAGTCCCTAGTATATGGTATACATGTACCAGGGCATAGGTACCCCAGAGGCCTCCCATGGGCAGAAGCATGTATTATGCCCCCCATGAGAGGCCATGCAAAATGGAACTACAGGTCTGCCAGTGCAGCCTGTGTAAGCTGGTGCTTGCACCACTTACTTTAGATATAGGTTCACTATATCTATAGGTCACTACACTTAAAACTTATAAGTCACCCCTATAACAGGCCTTAACAATCCTGAAGGCAGGGTTCTGGGTTTTACGTGAGAGGGTGCGCCTGCATGAGCAGAGCTCCTCTGCAGCCTTCGGAGACCATTGACCGTGTTGTCTGTGACTCAGCCAGACATGTAGGTAGAGGTGCATTATAACCTCGGGGTAAATGCTATCTCGAAAACGGCTAGAAAAAAACATGTTGTGTTTAGTATCAAACACCTTGGAATCATACCTCCACACCGGTAACTTGTGTGGAAGGTATGATTCCACCCTTCTGAAGTGATCTTTGTGGGTTCACTGGTCTTTCCGGTGCCAGCCTTCTCGACCCGGACAGCACAAAATGGATGCTGCCATTCAGAGATGCATTTCTGCCCTCCTACTGCTGAGCCAAGCTCGAGCAGAGGAAGGCAGCACAATAGGCATCCTGTCACAGGGAGGTGTGACCAACAATTGGGGCTGGGTGGGTGCACTTCCAAAGCGCCTGAAAGTCTGCACCTGGCGTACATTTGGTGTCCCTGTGCATAGTCCAGCTCAAACCAGTTCTGGGAGCCATTGGCTCCTGCTCTGGCGCGACATGGGAGTAACCTCCCCTCTGTCCTGACCCTCCCCTAGGAGGGTCCCCTGAATCTGTTCAACCCTCTCCCGTGGGTAGATAACAGCTTACCTGGCTGTAAGACTTTAGATTTTACGTGGACAAGATTCTGAAACAACAAACCACTGAACACAACCATCTGGACACTCTGGACTTCGCAGGACTTCGACTGGGCCCGACTTCGTCTCTATCTCTGTCCAAAGCATCATCTGTGCCCTTGCACCATACAGGCTCTGCACAGGACCTGTGGAGCACTAAGGACAACTGAAGAATCTCCATTGGGGTGAAGGAGTCACTCCCCTGCATTTGCAGACACCATAACGGAACTGACCGGTCTGCTGATCCTGAGCTCCTGCGGACTCCAAAAGCTCCAGCAACACAGGAGGTGGATTCCAAAGTTCCTTGAGGTCGAGATGCCCTCTCACAGAGTTTGAGGCCAGTATCCCTCGTGGGGACCGCATAACCCGAACCCCTGTGCACTGCATACTTTTTGCAAGTGCATATGCTTGTTGGCGATTCCTGAGCTTGTGCATTGGCCTTCGTGTAGTCCTGACCCTGAGCAGTATTTCCACCAAAGACCTTGGGCCTCCTTGCACGGAGTGCTCCGTGGGCTGTAATTTGTGATCTTGCTCGAGGTCCACTCACGACTCCTGAACATTCAACCTGTGGGTCCTCTTGAAGGTCATCTAGATTTCAATTGGGCTTCCCTGGTTGCTCCAGATGTGCCCTGACTCCCCATTGCTTGGTGAGTCCCCTGGACCTTGCTGGTCTACATCGTAACCTGCTTGACCTTCCTGCGTAGTTTGCTGTTGCCAAGGCTTGTTGGGTGCTCCAGCCGGACACTGACCCCTCAGCATTTGACATCCTTCATGGGACAGCTCACATCTGGCTCCTGGTCATCCTCGACATTTCCTGGACCTCGTGACTGCAGAGTCAAGCATCCCTTCTTTGCACCTGAAGCACCCGCCATCGGTGGGCATTCGTCTACCGAGCCCCTGGTCAACCTGAAGTTACCCAGACTCTGTCCCCTCTGCTTTTAGGTTCCTTCCCTCACAAATCCACCCTTGGATTCCTACGGACACTTTCTTCCTTCCCGGCAGCAGCTCTTCTTTGAAGCCCTCCATTGAGAACGACGGCCGTTTCCGACACTACTCCAGACCTATGCACCCGGCTCCTCTGGGATAGGTAACTTGGGTACTCCAGTATCCACGGGTGGGGTGGCTCTCCAACCTCCTACGTTCCAAAGAGTTTCCTCGAAGTCCACAGAGAAGGGTCCTTAAAGGTTAAAATTGTAACCGCAACTTCCTCATAGAATTGTACGGAGCCCGTGGTGGTGTTAGCACACTGCACCCATCCTCCATGGGGTCCCTTTCTACTCACCTTGGGTGGGTCCTTGGGGTCCCAGCGATTCTATGTGTTCTAGACACTGTCTCGACTCCAATTGTGGTTCTTATACCACTATTTTAGTATATGGTTTGGTCTCCCCCTGGCGCCCACAGTGTATTGTGCTACTTACAACTGTTTCTTTGCTAAAGTATTGTGTGCTTTGGGTTGTATCCTTGTGTAGAGGATACTAGGGAGTGTTATATAAATAAATACCTATTTTTTTAACTACTGTGTGGTTCTCCTTTCCTTTCATTAATACTAAAGGTGATATTCTAGTAAAACAAGCTGCTTTACATTCCTTCAAGATTAAGCCTGAAGGCTGCTCTCCACAGCTACCGCTAGGATAGCTTTCTAAAGGTTAACTTTGACCTCATACATCATAAGGGTCATTTGTAATAGTGGACATCATATACCAGGCCAACTTCTCACAATGAGTGGTTTGCCCACTCTGCTCGAAAGCTGGGAGAGGCAGGACGGACCAGACCCAGTACTAAATTGTACTCCAATTACTGGCCCCAAACATAAACACCTTATGAGGCAGTGGTGATCTAGAAACTGCCGGGAGCCGCTGCTGCCGAGGATTGTTGATTGAGCCTAAACCGGCGTTGTGTAGCTAGCCTGCCTCATGCAGAGACTCACCGGCTTTCCCACGGGGCTCATTCTCCTACACATTTGACTTTGTCCTAATGTGCTTTTGACGTACCATACAGGGAGGAGGTGGGGCCCTCCTGCACTATCTAACAAGCACTACCATCAACAGCCAGCATGCCATCTATTGGTTGCAGGGTACTGCTGCCTTGGTGTGCCCCGCTGCCCAGCGGCCCCAGAGTCATACCTGCCACTCATGTACATAAGATTGACACTACCTCTTTTGGTGCACCACTCTATGACCGAGGCTACCTGAATGCATAAGGCCCAACTTTCCCAATAGTACGGCAGAGGCAACAGATGCAGCCCAATGGAGAGGCGTACTTTCTTGCCTCGCGCTAAGACCTGGCGGGTCTCTCCTTGGGAGGTCCCTCTCTGTGGAACTGAGCGGGCCTCGGGATCCTGTGCCTTCTCACCTTGGAGGAGGCGCTGATGAGACTGTCCCCTCTCTCAGCCAGGGCCTCCTTCTGTGGATGGTTGCGGCTCCGTTGTGACTGAGATATCTGTCACTGTGCAGAAGATGGGCAGCACGGGTCCGGGCAGTCACCTTATCACATGGTGCTATCCTCACGGGGCTAAATCCCACTCCACCTCGTGTGCCGGGGATGTGGACACAGGTGTTGAGCCACTCAGCGAATACTGTACATACCGCTTTATGACCTTTGTGACACATTACTCTCAGGGATTGTGGTCATAGCTTACCTGCACTTTTAAATGCCCTCTGATGCAAAGGTGTTCACTCTCTTCACCACAGCGGGTGCATATGCTGCAGATCGGCGCATATAAATTCTCCCTACTTCCACGGACAGAGTAAATCTACAGTCGCACGCACATACACTCATCATACGCTAGGGCCCATCACACTAACATTCATAACTATTACTCTATCCACACTGTATATAGGAGAGAAACCTAAACCAATCTGCACCTAAAGCGAGGTCAATGCGACCATAAAGAAATTGTCCTGAGTCATGATTTAAAACATAGGAAATACATTTGAAACTCAATAAATGACAAAGAAATAACCACCCGACACTGGAATTCAAACAAATGGTTGTTTATCTAAATTAGTTCAAATGAAAGAATGAAAGTCAATCAATAGCAAAATCATTATTCTCATAGTTACCTATTCTAGCTAAATGGGTCAGGACAGGTCTCTCAGTAAAGTCTCCCGAGTCGCCGTCCTCTCGATCAGCATCGATCCTCACGAACATAGGTTCAGGAAGAAGTGGCCTTAGACCCTCCCTAGTCTAACATTATTTATAACAAAACTTGCGAAATAAAAGTAACAAATAAACTCTGAATGTCCGTTGATCCGCTGAGCAGAGCGAGCAGGAAAGGATGTCGTTTAGCAACATTTAGAAAACCTCCGCTCAGAAAAAATCACAAAAATAAAAAACACGGAAGAAGGAAACTCGAGCTGAGGGAACGATACATTTATGAATGCTCTTCCTTGGTACCATAGTGAAGCCACCACAAGTTATCTCAGTTCATTGTGGCTTTATTCTTTTCCAAGGGCAAATGGAAGCAACCCGGAGCTGCTGTCCTCACGGAAACTTTTAATTCAGACAGAGGCTGTGGTCGGGTGACTTTCAACCATGTTCAGCAAGGCCTCTTGTCAAATCTCAATCACTCGAGTGCAGGCTGTAAATAGCGGCCATCTTGGTTTAGGCCAAAACGGACCATCTTAATTAAAAGAAACACAAAACAACGTTACCACATTGTAATGATTATACAGTGTTAATCCCCACTAATACCCTTATGTGTATGTATTTATCTAGCCGCCTGCAACACAAAGAAGCATTAGAGCACGTTACTTAAAAGCGCAAACACGAAACAAATAGCACTTTTGCGACACTCATTTAATTAATCTGCTCACCAATTTAGTTCACACATTAATAAAGCAACATATATGCTTTCCCGCGTGTAATTTTCTCTTCATTAGTAATGTTGGTTACTCAAGACTTTCAACAAAATTAATATTAATTATTATAAATTAGTAATTTTAATCATGACATATAACATAAACTGGAGTTTAAATCTCAATAAATTTTCAATAGAAAACCCTGCTCCAGCACATACCTCAGCTCCCAGGGATCAGTGATGGGTCTTCATTGCTGTTGCTCTTGGCACTCTCGTACTTTGAGGTGATGGGTCGCACCAGGGCCAAAATGGCAGACCCAGAGGAATACTCACGAGCCGGCTCCAGAACATCTGAATGTTTCCCTATGCAGCCTCCAGAGGAGCACATTGCACCTATGGTGCCAGGCCCTGCAATGGATAAATTGGATGCCATCCTACAAGAGATTGGAGACTTTTGGATAGCTACAGAACAATGGCTGGGTGCCCTCACCACAGACATCAGTCTTTTCAAAGATGATCACAAAAAATTGAGTGACAGAGTCAAGTCCAACAAGATGGACCTCACCTCACAGACACCCTGGCAGATGGAACAATCTACAGCCATGGTGCTCTCACAACGACAAGTGGAAACTTTACAAAAGCGCACAGAGGACGCGCAAGGACCAGTACCATAAAAATGTTTGGATAATTGGCATATTGGAGGAAACGGAGGGCCCTGACACAGCTCAGTATATCAAGGATTGGCTACATGGCTGAGTTGCACCAACTGACCTGTCTGAACTGTTCACGGCGGAGAGAGAGGACAGTGTGACTGCGTGGAGACTGGCTCCGGGCGTGCCAACAAGATCCTTTGTGGCCCGCATCCTTAATTACAAGGACAGGACGTACTTGTCCAAAATGTGAAGGAATCTGCGCCGATCCTCCTGGACAATGCTCGAATCTCAGTGTTTCCTGATTACACAGTAGCAGTCCAACGAAAAAGATCATCCTTTTAAGCAGTGAAACAACAGTTGGGCAATGTGGACATTAAATGTGCCTTGTTATTCCCAGCCAGGCTCAAAGTGATCCATGAGCAGGTGACCTACTTCTTTGAACCCCCTGAACCAGCATGGGACTGATATCGAGCAACTATTTCCCGACTCCCAAAGCTGCAGCGTATCTCTGTCCATGATGCCAACACCGCGGCAACCACCACGCAACGTGACGGAGGGCAATCTACAGTACTAAGAAGGGCATGGCTCCATCTCCACAACAAGTACAGGAGGGTCAAAAGGCAGCTCTACTGTCTGCTTCTCCCCTCTGGAAGATCATTCCGATTATCAGCCCCAGCCCCACATCAGACAGTGCATTGAACTCAACTCAGTGGGCAGCTCAGCCCTGTTTCCATCCTTCACTCCACAGACGGCTAACAAACTATTGGGTTCAGTGCTACGTGAGTACCTTAATAGACTTGGAAAACCCTAGATGTCATGTACGACACAATGGTTCCTTACAATATCTACACTACTGACTTGTGGTACTGCTGGGCTATCTCCTTCCGCTCTCTAATAGCTGGGCTATGATTCAGTATCATATCTATTGTTGACCTTCCATGTTGCCCACACTTGCTCTGCATTCCCAGATTACCTCATAGGAGGTCCTTGGTGGGGTCGGGCCCTTCATTCTCAATGACCCCTTTATTTGGTGTGGCTAGACCTATTGGGGAGGGTGTGCTTAATCCTACGATGTGCTGAATTCCGTGTTTTATCGTATGTTGAACCCCCTGTAAGTTTGCCCTTTTTCAGGGAGATTCCTCTGGTGTGGTGTGTGTTGATTTTACCTATTGTCTGGGCTCAGGATACTGGCATTACCCAATCAGGCCATATATATTAATTGAGAGGCTACAACAGGCTGTGGGCCATGGACCCCAAAGCAAATTGCATGCAAGTTTCATATATGTTATCTGTTTTCTTGTATGCCCGAATAACATCGCATCGCTGGACCAAGTATTGGGGAAATGTTGTTTATTGTTGGACTCAGTCACCTATCGTATCCAATGGAGGTAAAATGGGGTCCAGAGTGATTGCTGTTATTGCTGCAAGGGGGAGGCAAAGTTTCAACAATTATGAGGCCTACTGAGTTAAACACTTATAACATCCTCACTTGGAATGTGTGGGGTATGGGCTCTGTGTACAAACGGCATAGGGTATTAGTCCAATTGCATAGATGCCACGTGCATATTACATTCTTGCAGGAGATCCATTTCAATGCCCAGGGGGCTCATAAAATAGGTACAAAATTGGAGAGAGCAATTATATCATGCCTTCTACTCTGCATTTGTGAGGGGTGCTGTGATATGGCTCCATGAAGGGGTCCCGTTTGCAGTTTTTACCAGAATTGATAGTCAGGGAGGTATGTACTGTTAAGGGGCAAATTAGATGGAGTTCTGATTGCACCTGGCAACATCTACACGCCTAATACAGAGCAGGAAGTGTTCTTGGCTCATCCATCGGTGGTGTTGGCGGACTGGACACCTTACCCATGGGTACTGGATGGGGATTTTAACACAGTTATTGACACAACTCATGACCTCTCACTTCCCGCCCCCCCCCCCCGCCAGGTACAGCTCCTATGTGACAGACGAAAATAGTAAGAGAGTGGCGGGAGGGTTGGAGCCTCTTGGATGTATGACGCAGTCGAAATCAGGGCATGAGAGAGTACTCATTTTATTCTCCTCACACAATATGCTGCCGCCTTGATCGGATTTTATGCTCTTCACACTTTCAACCTAACATTCCCCACGCCACCTATTTAGGGAAGACAATATCTGAGCATAATGACACACGCTTCTCCAAGACCTCGGGCACATCCTCCTCTCCTCTAGTGAAGTGGGAGGCCTTCAAGGTGGTGGTTAGAGGTACTGCCATTGGTGCGGTGGTAGAAGCTAGAAGAGCGGTCATGCAAGAGGTCACACAACTATAGTGCAGGCTAGGCCAGTTGGAAAAGGTAGCAGTCGAGGACGCTGAGGCGGCAAAGAGGCTACAGGAGCTTAGGATTACCTATGCGGAGCTCCTTGAACACTTTCACATTAGAGACTACAAAGCATACACTCGGAAACACATACAGATGCTGACAAATCGGATGCAACACTGGCCCATCAGATCCCTTTCCCACACCTATTCTGTCAATAAACACACTGACATATGGGATGGATAGTTAAGACCCTCCACGGGCTCCCCATTATTGCATGTAGCCCTGTCATATTGTGAAATGGAGCACAAATATACTGACTCCATGGTGCCCTATGCACCGAATATACCACTGCGCATTCTTCCTACACCTTCAGGTACACTGACGGAACACAGCAGACTCAGCCCCTGGGAGCGGGAGGGACAGCTGACAGTGGGGTCTTGTTTCAGGATGGATTGTTGATGTCCCATGCTGATTTTACACATACGCATGGGCTGCCGGAAACACTCCCTCACACACACACCAGCATTCTCGCTATATTCAACAGCCTTAGCACCCGAAAGGAGGGAACCGGCGACACATGAGTTGCTTCAAACGTTACATACTATGGGACATGGCAGATACCTGTTGTGCTGGCTCTACCGTGGGCGTCGGGCCCATACAGGGACGCTGCTCTAATCTTAGAGAACTAAATGGGAGGCTGATCTTTCCCAGGAGCTGTCAGACAGAGACTTGGCCAAACTGTTGGAATATATTTAGAAAGTCTCACGTAACTCGAGAATTAAAATAATTCAATTCTCCATATTGCACAGAGCATATTTAACCCCGTACAGACTTAGCTCTACGTTTCCAACGGCTTCTCCGGCGTGCCCTCTTTGTCAAACAGGGGACGCTGACCTCATGCATATGCTCTGTATGTGCACCTCATTGTCTTCCTATTGGGCAGGGATTGCAAAAACCTTAACTGACCTGACTGGCATTACTCACTGGGATACCCCAGCACTGTCTCTGAGGGCTTCATTCTAGACCAAAGAGCTCGAGAGTGGCAATACGCTGTATTGATTTGGCCCTACTACTGGCAATGTGGCTGATAACCAGACGCTGGAAGTCTCCAAGGTCTCCAGATGAAGCTCAGTGGCGAGAGGAGGTTCCGCAATGGGGACTAGCGGAAAGCGAGGCACTCCACTAGGAGGAGTGTAGAGGTTTACGTACGAGGCCCGATTTGCTTGAAAGTTCTACCCTTTTAGACAGATTTACAATGCAAGAAGAAGTATCAGAGGAGGAGGGATAGTTAAGCATGGGCGTCTCCTCCATGTGGGCGGAGGAGCATCGCACCACTGCTTTCTCGCAGTGCAAGAAGCAGAAACATAGAATGGTTTAACTAATATTTGATTTTTCTGCTTCTCGCACTGCGAGAAAGCAGAAGAAGGGTTTGGTTGGGGGCGAGCGGGTCGGGGAGGAGTGGTTAGCCCAATGTTGTGGGCGCTGACTGTTTAGTGGGCTCCAGGTCTGACCAAACCAGTAATGCACACTCTCCCTTTTCTCCATGTAGGTTGCATGCAGCCTGCATGGAGAAAACGGCCTCCCCATAGACGCCTATGCGGTAGATGTCCCAACCAATCACAATGCTGCCATTGCAGCTTTGTGATTGGCTTAGGGGAGGGGAGAGAGGTTGCCTGTGGCTGCTTCCTGCAAGGACGACGCGAAGCGAGATCGGACCGACGAAGGTGTGTTTAAATTTTTTTTAATTTAAAATGAACCCTCCGCGCGCATGATCCCCTCCCAGCGTGACCCCTGCCCCACCACCCACGAGTCATGCTGGCAGCCAACTGTAATTAAGGGTGTCCTGTAAACGCATACTAGGGAAACTTGCCCAGGCTACCAGCCCCATCTCCTTCACTCACTCGTTGGTAACGGCTCAAACACTACTCCTTTTTCTTCCACATACTGGATGTTATGGCAGGGGCCCCCTGGTAGAACGATTACACCCTGTACTTACCCACTTCTATACAGCTGTTTACAGCACTCCATACATAATTCCACATACGATCTTTCATATGCCTGATTTGGCAGATTGGTGGCACAGTCTTATTGTTAGGGGAGGAGGGCTGGGAGTTTCGATTACATTATTGTAATGATTGTTCTCCATGCCAAGACCTGTTTACGTCCTTCGATGGTATTTCTTAAGCACATTGTATAGAAATTTGTTGTTAAGTTTGTTACTGTAAGGACACAGTATACTGGATGTTTCATAACTGTACAATATGCAATAAAGCGGGTGTTGAAAACAAAATACGAAGCTTACTGACCTATCCTCATATTTACTTTTTCTGGACCTTCCCTCTTTTTGGTTGGCGATGAGTAAGCCACCATTTTGCAATTCTTTAACCAAGATATTTAGAAATGTGACTATGTTTGGAAACTAGATTGAACTTTGTATGCTTTTCTTTATTGCAAATAAAACTATCATTGATTCCGACAGAGCAGAACCTTCTATTGTGTACTAGCTTCTCGACTGGTCATTCTTCCTACAAGAAGAAAAAAATCTGTGGAACCCCCTACTCCGCACAAGCTGTAAAATTATTAATTTCCCGGCTGGCTAAGACACGAACTATCCAAGATCTACAAGGAATGTAGTACAGAGCTGGCTGTTCCTTAACAGATAACTCAGGTTCACCATAATCAATTAATAGATTAAACTGCCCACATAATTTAAGTATGGACATCAGTTGACTTTAAAACTACACCCTCTCAAGAATAGGAACCTATTCCATTGCAAGGCTGGGATTCACCACCATTCTTGCACAACTATCTCTCACTCCACTTATCCCAATCTAGGCAGAAGTGCAGCTAATCGATTGCAGTGACATGAGAAGTGTGTTCCATTTCACATTACGCAACTCATCAAACCACTAAACATATTAGCTAAACTCATCACCACCCTTTGGACCAACCACAACATAAAACAAAACAGACGTTGACAAAGCCAATAGGTCCGGGCTTAGCAAACATGCCATTTTTAAATGGGTTTATTTATTTACGAACTTACGCAATAGATAGTAAACTGTAAAGATAATAAAACCTGAAAATGCTGCTGTATAAAAGTAGTGTGCATATATGTTCAAAACAATGTGCCCCATTGCACAGCTTAATAAAAAAAGAAATATAAAAACTGAATTGATAGCAGAGATTGACTTACGAGCCTCAAACTTTAATGGGGAACTAAAGTTCTCACACCAAAACTTCCCTGAAGCCTAAGCGGGACGGTGAGTGGACAGGGTGAAAAGAACCTGTATGCACCAAAACAACACTCACTGACAGCGTCAAACTATGCACTCATAATCTGTAAATCAGTCTCCATTTATTAACAGTAAAAAGTAATGGAACACAACCATATATATATGTGCGTGTGTGTCTATAAATATATGTATATATACACACACACATATATATATTCACAGAAAAAACCATAGGTTTCACACATGTTATAGTTAGCTGGACATTTACTGATAAAAAACCAATGAAATTCCCCCGTTATAGTTACTGTAGGCAACTATAACTCACGCAACCGCAATCCTCTGCTGATGCTAATACTGTATTTAGACACTTATTTGCCCATGTCTTCTTCCATTAAATTTTAGCTATACATATATTACAAATATTTTTTTTTCATAAAGACACATATGTCATCAGCAGAGGATTACGGTCGCGTGAGTTATAGTTGCCTACAGTAACTATAACGGGGGAATTTCATTGGTTTTTTATCAGTAAATGTCCAGCTAACTATAACATGTGTGAAACCTATGGTTTTTTCTGTGAATTTGCAAGGTTTTTTAAATGCTAATTCCTAACTATAACGTGTGTGAAACCTATGGTTTTTTCAGTGAATTTGTACGGTTTTTTAAATGCTAAGTTACTTTATGCCATTTGTGGCGTGCACGCCCACTTAACGCAGTTCGTTCCGTGCGCGCACGGTGCGCTTCGCGCACCGTGCGCGCACAGTGAGCACGCGGTGCGCTTCGTGCACCGCGTGCCCACGTTACGCTAGATGGGCCATAAACGCACGATGCGCTTCGCGCACCGTGCGCACATGGAGGACATATGATGAGCATCGTTGTGACAGGTAAAATATATGTTTTGTTCAGAAGTAATAAGCCATGCGCAAATGGTACCCTTCGGGCACCATTTGCACACGGGGTGGTGAGAATGTGTATTTTTTTTTTTTTTTTAATTATTTATTACCGTACGCGTACGGTAAGCGTAATCGGCGAAATTTTCGAAAGAATTAAAATTCCCTTTTTTCACTTGGGGGAGCGTTGGGGACTCCCTCGACATGGCTAGGTGCTTGGGAGCTGTCTAAACAGCCCTTTTACATGGTTTTGCACTTTGTTTTTCAACCCCCTGTCAGAGTGCGAGAGAGAAAATGGCGGCCGCCGCTTCCTGGTTTCGACCGATTCGAATGTTTACTAAGATCTAACGGCCAATCAGAATCGCGCTCGCGCACGTCACCGTACACGTAGGGTAAGCGCACCGTAAGCGCACCGTAAGCTGGCTCAGATATATATATTGATTTAAAGGCTATTTTCTCAGAATCTACTGAACAGATTTACACCAAACCTACAAAAGGCACTTCCTTGACCTGAGGACTACCTCTCTGCCAAATTTCATTAAATTCTGTTCAGCCGTTCGGGCTGTAGCTCTGTCTAAAGGTCCTATGGAAAAATGCATGGGAAAAACGCGTTTTGGGACCCCCCTTTTATCTCAGCCCCCGCTTGACGAATCCCCCCGAGAGTTTCAGGGTAGGAGCGGAGCGTAGCGCCCCACCTATTTTGAAAAATTCGCGAGGATTCGTCGACCGGCGCCAAAGTTATTCAAAATAGAATGTTGCGGATTTCCTATGGAAACAGGGTCCTAACTATAACTATCTACTGGCGACCGCCAGTAGATAATATATATATACACATATACATATATATGCGCTTTCCCAAGTCGTTGCAGTCTCTCCACGCTGCACCTGAATGAAAGGGCGTGTCACAAGCCAGCGACTGCTTGCTGACTGAATATGCAAACCAAAACTTCCTCCCAGACTGGACAGAAAGCGTGACACAGCTTCAGGATACACCAGGTGACTTTATTGATTGAATTTGCGCACAGCAACAGCAATCCATGAAACGCTTTTGGCAGACGCGTTTCAGCCTTGATTGGTTTTCCTCAGTGCCGGCTCCACGGGTGCAGCATTCTCCCTGGGGGTCTCGTAAAGTGCAGATAAATTGGTGACCGCTCCCAGTCGGGTGTTATATAGCCCCTCCTCCAATTACAGGTTGTGCTCTCTACTCGCGCTGACCCAAACCAGGCAATTGCATGCTGGTCATTGAAGTCCTAAGCGGCTGCCTATTCAGTGATTAAGGCAGCCAAACACCAAGTGATGCCCCAATTGATATTGGCAAAAGGTCCCCACACCAGCTCAGGTACCCGGAGGGTCCAAAGTCACTTAGCCGATCCCGTTTTCAGGCAATAATTTGCCTCCTTTCTCCCCACTGCAGGATGTAAATATCGTCCTTTGTGGACGCTATTTGGCTGCCTTAATCACTGAATAGGCAGCCGCTTAGGACTTCAGTGACCAGCATGCAATTGCCTGGTTTGAGTCAGCGCGAGTAGAGAGCACACCCTGTAATTGGAGGAGGGGCTATATAGCACCTGACTGGGAGCGATCACCAATTTATCTACACTTTACGAGACCCCCAGGGAGAATGCTGCACCCATGGAACCGGCACTGAGGAAAGCCAATCAAGGCTGAAACACGTCTGCCGAAAGCGTTTCATGGATTGCTATTGCTGTGCGCAAATTCAATCAATAAAGTCACCTGGTGTATCCTGAAGCTGTGTCACGCTTTCTGTCCAGTCTGGGAGGAAGTTTTGGTTCGCATATGCATATATATGTAGATATTATTGCATTTATTTTTCGGGTAAATATAAGGCAGCGAGACATCTAAAGCAGTCTCTAAGCTAGACAAAATAAAGCTAAAAATAATGACCCTTAATTGTCTTGCCTACTTTATTCCTTTATATGCAATAACCAATGTCAGAATAGGAGCACCACTCTGGTCACTATGCACGACACCAAAAGACTTCCTACTTACTTGATTTGTCTAACTAAGCCCATCCTACAGGCTAAAGAACTTCCCATCCACTAATGTGCTGCCATGCCTCTTCAGCGTTTTGAATTTCAATTCACGTGCAACATAACACAGTCTGGCATATCGGTGCCTATAAGCCCTTGATAACTTCATGCGGCGTGCCATCTAGTGCAAGCACCTCTTTCTAAGTTAAAAAAAATGCAGTCCATGGAAAGAAAAAACACAGTTGACCCAGCATCTGGCCCCATCCAGAATATGACCCATGTTATTTTATTTATTTTGTAGCTTGTAGCGCGCGCTGCTACCCCCAACAAAGGTGTCCCCGCGCTATCAACGGAGACAGAGAGGTAAGAGCATGTTGTCCGGTGCCACTGTGTGCTAAGGAAGGCCAAAGAGCCAGGTCTTCAAGGATTTACGGAATATAGATTCTGAGTTGGCCTTTTCTGATGTGTTCAGGCATGGAGTTCCACAGAGACGCAGTTCTGACGGGGAAAGACCATCCCCAAGCCTGGCTTTAGCAAAACGGGGAGTGACAAGGAGTTCATGATGATTAGACCTCAGGTTACTGGTCTGATGGTATTTACGGAGTCTATTGAGGGCCCTTGTCTCTGACTGCTCTGTAGGCAAGAGTCAGAGCCTTGAATTCTGTCCTCCTTTTAACAGGCAGCCAGTGGAGGCTGCGTAGGTGGAGGGATATGTGGTGACGTAGCGGGACATTTCTGATAAGCCTGGCGGCTGCATTCTGTATAGTTTGTAGTTTCCTGATCAAGTAGGCTGGCAGACCTAAGTACAAGCTGTTTGCGTAGTCCAGCTGAGACGTGATCAGCGCATGGACTAACGTTTTCCTGCAGTCCATGGGTAGGAGATGAAGGAATCTCCGTAAAGCCTTAATTTTCCCAAAACATGACGAGGATACATGGCTTATCTGGGTCTTACATGAGGGGGTGGAATCAAATTTGAGCCCTAGGTTCCTGGCAGAGGAGACAGGAAGAGGAGGAGGATTAAGCTCTGTCGGCCACCAAAGGATGGATTGTGGAGGGGATGGCTGGTTAAAAAACAAAACCTCAGTTTTATCGGTGTTCAGCCTCAAGAAGTTGTCAGTCATCCAAGCTGATATGTCAATCAGACACTGTTTGAAGTTGGTAAATGCTGCCTCAGAGTGATCTCTGAAGGAAAACACAAGCTGGGTATCATCAGCATATGAGACAACACTTACACTGTGTTGCTCTACTAGTGGGGCAAGGGGAGCAAGGTAAACATTAAAAAGAGTCGGGCTGAGGGCCGAGCCCTGAGGGACTCCACAAAACAGGGGGAGAGGGGATGAGATAAGTGGATGCAGTCGTACTTTCTGGAACCGGCCCTCAAGAATGGAGCTGAACCAGGCTAAGGTGGTCCCCATCACTCCCAGCTGCCTGAGCCTGTCTAAAAGAATATTATGTGACACAGCATCAAACGCCGCCGACAGGTCCAGCAGCACCAGCATTGCACAGCTACCCTTATCCAAGGTCTCCCGGACTGTTTCTGCTACTTCAGGCAGTGCTGTCTCTGTGCTGTACCCTGATCTGAAGCCAGACTTGGAGTCATGGAGTAGTTTGTTGGACTCTAGGAATTCGGATAGCTGTTTCTGCCCTTCTTTCTCAAGGATCTTGGCTGGTGCTGGCAGGAGGGAGATGGGTCTAACGTTTTTCAGTTCTACCGGATCTGCATCCTCTTTCTTGAGGATTGGTTGGACGATTGCAGTGTTCCAAATGGAAGGGTAGGTGCCTGATATCAGCGATGAATTCCAAAGCATGTTTAGAGAGGGGTTAAATAGAGGGGCCAGAAGTTTGAAAAAAATTGCCGGACAGGGATCAATTGGGGATTTCGTCTTTTCCAACTGCGTGAGGGAAGTTTCAGGGTTAAAAGAGCTAAATTCCGATATGTGTTTGGTAGGGGAGGGGAAGGCAACGGTGCGGCTGGTGGTTCCCTCCCGGGGAATGAGGAGTAGATGGCTTGAATCTTCTCCTGAAAGAAGGCCGACAGATCTTTACATAGAGTGGCAGAGGGGGCTGTATTGCTTTTCATCGTCCCTGGTTTAATAAACCCTTGGACAATTTTTAAAACTTCTTTCGCGGAATTGTCTGAGTATTTAATTTGATTAGCAATGTAGTCCCTTATAGAATTGCACTGCACTTTAGCCTATAAAATTGTTTGCTGCTCTGTAAGTGTTCTTAGCCTCTATGTTGTAGGTTTTCCGCCAGATCCGCTCATGCTTCTTGCAGAGGCTTTTTTCTAGTTGGAGTTCCGGTGTAAACCAAGGGGCAAAGGGTTTATTCCTAGCCAGTTTCATAGATTTCATTGGGGCTATTTTGTCAAGGGCTGAAGTGACCCAGTGGTTAAAAATGATAGCGTCGCTGTTGAGTTCACCGGTGAATAGCATGGGAGTGTTTACTAGTGCTGGGCCAATTGCTTCGGGGGTGACTTTCCTCCAGGTTCTTCTATTATTCGTGCTCAGGTTTCGTAGAGCTATAGCTCATGGTGGTTGTCAGATTAATGGTATGAGACTATGATCAGACCATGTGAGGGGACTGGGATCCTCTTTTAGTAGGGTTGGGAAATTGGTAAAGATGAGATCCAGTATGTGGCCTGCCACGTGTGTAGGCATAGAAACTGTTTGATTGAGGTTTAATCCTTTAAGTGTTTCGGCCAGCTGGGAGGCCAGGGGACACTGATCATTGTCCATGTGGACATTGAAGTCACCCAGGACTATGAAGTTCGCATATCTCAACGAGAGATCAGCGATCCGATCGGAAACCTCCCATAGCTCCGAGGGTTTAGAATCAGGAGGTCTGTAGACCAACATTCCAGCAATGGAAAAGGTAGGGGAGGTTGTAACGCTGAAGGACATTGCCTCAATCAGGCCTGTGTGTTCAGTCCTTTTGTGCGATATCTCCCAGTCGTTTCTCATGATCACAGCAAGTCCACCCCCCATTCTGTTGCCACCTCGGTTGACCGTAACTATTTTATCGCCCTCAGGGATGGCAGGGTTCGAGCTCTCTCTCAACCATGTTTCTGTGAGAAAGATGAGATCCCAGGGACTTGATTCTAGCATTTGCCAGACATCATCCACACGCTTGGCAAGAGATCTGCAGTTAATTTGACAGGCTTTGACAGTTGACCTGGTACAAGCGGTTGGTGGTCTAGAGGGTGTGGCCTATTCAGTGGCCTTACATCTCTTTCCCAAGATCTTTTTGTCGAACTCAAGAGAGCAGGACTTACAGTCTGGTCCCTGGCCGGGTAGCTCCTGTTCCAGTGTATGGGGATCCAAGCAAGTTGGCCAGGGACAGCCTTTTGATTTTAACTTATAGATTTGTTCCCTAGACCACACTATTCTTGTAGCTGGTTGTAAACGGGCAGAGTGGCTGGCTCTGGACGTGGGCTGGACGTGGACGGGCGCCGACGGACTTGCCTTTGGCGGGCCAGCGGCTCGCCCGCTGCACGCGTCCTTGTGTCTTGTTTTCGCCTGTCAGATTTCATCTGACAGTGGTGAGTTTTTGGATACCGAGGCGATAGCCTCATTACTCCACATTCATTTTGAGTTTTTTATTCGCTGTTTCGGTTGTCTTCTTGATGTGTGACGCTTTGTCACAGTTGAGGTTGGATCACAAGGTCAGCGCTGTGATAGGCCGCGGGTTGCGGTCAATTTGGTTTGCGGAAGTGTCAGCAAGTTTTATCGCAGAGTCTTGTATTCGTCTGCTAAATGTCTTCTGGCGGTGATGAGCTTTTGATGGCTGCCGTGGCGGTTGCCTTCCGACAGTGATGATTTTCGGGTACCTGCCGGGGCGATTTGCCCTCAGGCAGTGAAGAGTTTTTGGTTGCTGTGCTGCTGTTTCAGTTTCACAAGTTTAGCGCTTCGATGGGCCTCGGGTAGTGGTCAAATGGGTTTGTAGAAATGTCTGCAAGTTTCCTGATCAGTGGGTTATCTTTTTGATCCAGTCCTTTGTAGAATGTCCTGTTGAGTTTGCGGAGATGGTCGTCCAACATCTCAACGCCTAGGTCTCTGTGGAGGTCTGCTGTTCTTGTGAAGATTGGAGCACCTGCTGCAATCCGTAAGGCCTTGCTCTGTAGTCTCTGCAGGGCTGCACGCGTCCGCTGGCCCATCAGCTGATAAAGGAGAGCGTCAGACTAGCTCCGCCCTCTCTCAGCTCGAAATGGTGTCAGCTGAGAGGTAATATGATGTCAGCCCCGCCCTCCACACAAACTGCACCTGCCGCGGTGGACCAGAGCAAGGGGACAAAGTGATATGCGGTGCTGTGCAAATACACAAATATGCCTGAAGAAGTAAGTTTTAGAACAACTTAAAAATGATTTGTGAAGAGCACATAAAAATTGATCGCAGTTTTAGCAGCTTGAATAGCTCCGTGTAGCACGAGCGGCAGCAGTGGCTCTAACAGCCCCTCCTCGCTCTGCTGATACCTTAGATACCTTACCATCAGGCCCACAAACATTATGCGTCAGGGAAAGACCAAATTACCTTGCTGGGTTTACTAAATTATGCAGTAAAAAAAGACAAATTATACGGAAGAATGTGGCACATTTTGTGATACTCACCTCATAATTTTGTCATTTTTTCACATGATAACACTATCTCGGCAAAGGTTCCGTCTCCTTAGTTCCAGTCTCACCCACAAATACAGTGAAGGCAACAGAAAAAGGATTATTGACCCTTTGCGAAGAGCCTTGTCCTGCGCTGCAACTAATTGTTGCAGCATTTTTAGCAACTTTTGATTCGTTTGAGCTAGAAACTATGTTTGTTCATATCTGCAGATTATACAGCAGATGATGGATTGTGTGGAAAATTAAAACGCCCTAGCCGCACAATTGCAATATTCCTGTGGTCTGGTCAAATCTATGACTAATGCAGAGCCCTGAAACAGCATGGGGCCTGAAAAATAATGCCCACTCTGACCCCAACCAACCTCCCCCGCTCCCTCTTCTGTCAGCCTTGAAGACATATAGGTCAGCAGACTTTGGGCTTCTGGATCCAGACCCTTGCGACTGAATAGAGGATGTGTGAATGTGTACGGTCTTTACAATTTCACAGGGCTCAGCGTTGTCCGAGCTCATGATGGGGGCCAGTGGATCACCCTGATCCGATGGCTCAGAGGTGGTGGCACAGAGCCAGCAGTCTGCAGTCTGCCCTTCTCTTCTCTGCTGATTCCTTCCCAGGGTTTGCTGTGGGTGATCTGTAGCCAATTTTCTCTATTTCTGTCAACGGTAAGCTGTAGTTACTCTTTTATCTGAGCCACAACTGATTTATTGGCTACTAGTGAAATAGCGGGTACTTACCACCTGCTTTCGAGGTCCACATTTAACCAGTAAGTGATGCATTAGGGTGCCCAGATTCTGAAAACCAAAAACCGGGACATGTATCAAACATAAAAGAAGGACTACAAGTTTACGTCTGCCAGGGACACGGAATGACTTAAATGACAACGCTAAATTAAATGCAACCTTTAAACCCAGTATGATGCCTGTTAATTAAATTTTGTTAATGCTTTCTGGTAAATGCTGCTAACTCGTCTGGACCTTGACACACAGCGCCACGCAGCAGTCTTGAACCTGGCTCAAGGGCTTGGGGGCAGAGTCCATCTTACCTCCCTGGATTATCGGCGGTAGTCTCCCTCGCCGCCTCCTGTTGCACCGAGGCCGCTGTAGGGGAGGACTACAGCCCCCAGCAGCCACTCTGTGTCCCGCCCACATCCGGCGGAAAGCGCGCCCGGAGGCGCTACTTTAATCGAGGCTCCCCCGGTGGAGCGGGGGGACTGGACCTTGACACACAGCGCCACGCAGCAGTCTTGAACCTGGCTCAAGGGCAGAGTCCATCTTACCTCCCTGGATTATCGGCGGTAGTCTCCCTCGCCGCCTCCTGTTGCACCGAGGCCGCTGTAGGGGAGGACTACAGCCCACAGCAGCCACTCTGTGTCCCGCCCACATCCGGCGGAAAGCGCGCCCGGAGGCGCTACTTTAATCGAGGCTCTCCCCGCGTCGCGGGACGCGCGCGGGCGTCGCCGGGCTGAGCCCGGGCCGTCTGTGGCCGTCCGGGGCCGGAAGAGGCCGGGCTGGGTCCCCCCTCTAAATCGCTGGTACTGATGTTTTGAACACTAACCAGGTACTGTGATCGAGTAGCAGCGTCATCCACCACCTGTTGTGGTTTCGGACTGGGTAGTGCCTATTGAGTGATTATTTCCTGCATTAGCCGCCCTACATATGTAAGGTGTTTCTGTGTCTGGAACCCCCTTTCTACTCACTTGTTGGTTGCAGATATATACATTTGTTGCCTATTTTATACTCGACCGGGGTTTGTGTTGTCTCACGGTCCGGCCCTGTTCTACTAATGTCAACCCGTTCAGGTAAAAGTCTGAGGGGGAACGTGGGGGGCATGGCTGGAACCATGGACCAGTTTATTACCCGCGTGGCCAATGTAATTGACAAAGAAATATCTATGGCTGAGCGGCGGCTATCCGGAAGCCCTTTTGGCGACAGACGATCCTCGATTGGCCCGATAGCTCAGATATCTTCACCGGAACATGCTTTGGTCCCACTTTCGCACCCTCTTGGCCCCTCTCCTCCGGACCATCCTCGTGTGGCGGCCTTGAGAGCCAATATAGAAGGGCTTGAAAACCTGTCAGATACGGCACTTAATGCCCAAAGCCTTGTGGCCCCAGTTGTAGCATTAAGCAAGCCAGCTACTGATATTGCCCATTTGGCTGTCCCCACCAATCCCTCAACTATACCTAACCCAAAATCTATCATGGTACAGGCGGATATCCACCCTGCCCCCCTAAAATCTAGAAAACATACTACCTTACAGAAAAATAGATTCTCTAAAACTTGTAAAAACAAGAGGCGGCCGGCTGTTAGGAGGGGCTTCCTCAATAAGGTAACAGGAGGGGAATCTAGTCTATTCCAGGAAGATAAAGAGGAGGGCACCGTTGAGGGGAATGCAACTTTTGCCGTCAATACCCAAATTGTTGGTAGCTTAGAGCCCCCTCCCTCAGATTCACCCCTGGCAAAAAAAATGGAGGAAATAATGAAATCTCTACTTTTGCCAGTATTAGATAAAATTAGAGGGCTATCCGAGCGAATGGACAAAATGGAGCAGACAACCCTAGATAATTTTTTCTCATTAAAATCTTTTATAAAAATGCAGTTAAAATCTAGGGATGACAGCTTGGGTAGGGGCTCTGACAAAAAGGTGACGTCTACTGCCCGACACAATTTAGCTCCTACAGTCGATAAACCAGTAGTTTTGGAGGTGACTCATCACAACTCGATCTCTACGGCGCTTGTCGACGGCACTTTCAGTGCCATCGGCCTGTCCTCCGTTGAGCCGACTGAGAAGCTTAAATCCCCCAAAGCTACACCCAACATTTTGGGCAAAAAAACAGTTTGTCCCCCGGCATTGGCTAGCGTAGGTGAGAGTAATTCTACTAGTACTGTTATATCTCCGATCATGGAATCATCAGAAAATGCAAAAGCCCATGTGTTGTATCCAGGCGAGGCCCCTCCCGGCGGGAGAAACTCTATTATTAATCTTCCCTCTGAGTGTAAGCCCTATGTAGTCGTTTTGACTGGGGTTCCCGCCCTTAGTTCAGGCAAGAAAGAGTCCTATGCTGAACTGTTTAATAAGACCTTATTTTGGCTCAAAGAGAACAGACCTCTGCCCGAGTTTTGGGGGGGCAGGATACTACACGTACGTAGAGTCGGCTGGATTGGCTCTAGGGAAAAAGTTATTTCTGGCGATTGTATTATAGTGAATTTTGAAGATCCAAGGATTGCCAGTTTTATATGTAGTGAAGCTACAAAGGAACATAGTCTAGTAGGAAGCCTGGGCTCAATTGGCACCTGTGACCTCAGTTATTTTTATCCCCCAATTTTGCCACGGAAGACCGGTACCCATATGAAGGATGGTCGGGACCGTAGATATATTGGTGGCTGTAGTTCTCAATCCAGCATATTTAATAATGGTCCTGGTCATTTGCAGGGTCGACTGTGGAAAGGTAATTGACAGGTAATTTCCCCCATACGTGAGCTATACGCTGAACCATCTGGGGAGCCTTTATTGGAGAGTTTACCCCTTGGAGAGCTGCAGGTGAACTCTCCAATCTCTATCTTTCCTCCTCCTTCCCCTATGCCTAGGGGATACCCACAGGCGTTGTCCCAACTTAGTGGGGAGACGCATGTCGAAAATCTCCGAACTTTCTCTACTGTGGTACCACCTGTTGACCATAAGGATATTGTCACGGTTTGTACCCCCTCTACAGGAGCCTTGGTTTTGGGGCACGGAGAGATTCCCAACAACCCCCTGAAGGTCGTAAGCTGGAATATTGCCGGCTTAGCCCGAAATATAAGTATCCCAGACTGGAACACATTTATCGAATCCTTTTCGATTTGCTTGTTCCAGGAAACCTGGTGCATGGACCCACAATATAAGCTGGGATACACTACTTATTTTGCACCAGCTGTCCGACCGAATGGAGGCAAAGGGCACCCCTCCGGAGGACTGTTAATTTGGGTAAGCACTTCCCTGCGGTATTCTATTAAAAGTATAGTCACCAATTCCCCAGATCTTTTGTGACTAACTGTAAGATGCCCGTCTGGTGGAGGAGTGCTTGAAATATTCAATATCTATGTTAGAAGCACTAGAGGTGGTCTATCTATTCTAGCCCCATCTGGTATCGACGAGGAACTCAAGCGCTGTGGTCCAGATTCCCATGTCTTATTAGCTGGGGATTTTAACTGCACATTCGAACCTCTTGCTCTGGAAGATGTGCTGGGCATTGGTGAGGATGATGCAAGGAGAGGCATTCCTCTATTGTCTATCACTCCTATTAGAAGATGGACCCAAAATGCAATAGACCTTAATGCTCTTTGCCTGGAGCATGGTCTTAGAGCAACAAATGGCAGATCCAAATCAGACCAAATGGGGGCACATACGTTTAATAGAATAGGGCATTCCTCTAGGATTGACTACATTATGCTGAATTTTCGGCTGTGGTCTTTCCTGGTGGATATGGAGGTTTGGCCTTCTATTGATAGTGACCACAATCTTCTAATCCTGTCTCTGTCCCAACTTTGGAAGGGTTGGTCTCCTCCCCAAACCCCTCATGTATGGAAAACAACCCATGAAGTGCGCCCCTCCAATTGCGGTAGGCGCCTGAAATGGAAAAACATTATTGATAATGAGGCCAAGATGTTGGAGGTGCAATCTGTGATGGCTAATATCATACTCTATTTAGATTCCCCCTCATTCAGTGTGCAAGAGGTACCTGCAATTTTTGAACAAACCACAAAGGCTATAGGCGAACTATTTATAGCCCCAAATGATGGGAAGAGGGCCAACAAGAGTGGCGGCAGGAAGGGTCCTGCTGGGTGGTTCTCAGTTGCATGTCGCATGGCCAAACGGGAACTCTTAATGGCAGTTAAATCTAAGACTAGAGCTCTGATTTGTGCCGCGAGGGGTAATTATAGGAGGGTACTACTAAAGGCAAAGTCAGATTGGGAAGATCAGTTTTGGTGTGACCTGAAGGCTGCAAGTCTTAGGAAGGACGCCAAGGGTTTCTGGGATCTACTTAGAAACAGAGAGAGACCTGTGGATACTCTGATCACCTGTAATGTACCCGAGAGTGCGTGGGTCACCCATTTTTCCCAACTCTATTCAATGACCCCGGACCAGGTTGAAAGCCTGAGAATATGCCACCCTTACGCTCATTCTCAATCTATGGATGAGATTATGTTTACACCCAAGGAAGTGGTGGAGGCGATTACTTCCCTTACGCCCAATAAAGCTGCTGGTCCGGATGGGATCCCAGGAGATTTGCTACGCATCAATCCTGAGGAATGGGGAAAACTCATCTCCGCCTTATTGAATTCCAGCCTCGAAGGGGCATCCCTGCCGACCTCTTGGAAGGGCGCTGAGGTCGTTCCTATTTTTAAAAAAGGATGTCGTAACGACCCAGCTAATTATCGCCCAATAAGCCTGCTAGATACCTCACAAAAAGTGGCAGGAAAAGTGGTTTTGGCAAGGATATTGCAATGGGTAGAGGAAAAGGGCATTCTCTCAGACTTTCAGGCTGGTTTCAGAACAGGCACGGGGACAATAGAGCAATCTTTTCGCCTTTTGATGTTATACTGGAAGGTGGTTTTACTGGGCAAAGGCAGTCTGTATCTTGCTTTTATCGACCTACGGACTGCCTTTGACCTAGTTCCCCGTAGCCAATTATGGAGTGTGCTCAGCGAACAGGGTATCCCACCTTATTTGCTGAGCTTGTTGATAAATCTCCATTTGGATAACTTTGCCCAGATCAGGTGGGGTAATCGGGGACAAAAAACAGCTCGTATTCCAGTAAATAGAGGGGTACGCCAGGGTTGTGTTCTTGCCCCCACTCTGTTTTCATTGTATGTCAACGGAGTGGTGGAGCACCTGCTACAACATCCTGCAGATGCACCAACCCTGGCCGGTAGAAGAATACCTACCCTTCTATTTGCGGATGACACCCTCCTGATTTCTAAAACCCCGGTGGGTTTGCAGAGTCTATTAACCAACTTCAAGTCTTTTTGTGATGTGAGAGGGTTAGTTATTAATACAGCTAAGACCAAGTATTTGGTCCTTAACCCCCCGAAAAGGTTGGCCAAACCACCATCTTTGGACTCTGTTACCCTCGAAAGAGTGTCAGAATTCGACTACCTTGGCATCCGCCTCTGCGACTCCATGAGATGGAAGTGCCACCATCAAAAGATGTTGCTGACCCACAAGAGGGTGGTGGGTGCCTTGCTTAAGGAACATCGTGCTTCATCATTGAAACCCATTGCTCCTGTCCTTGATATATATAGGGCAAGGGGGGTTAGCGCAGCTCTTTATGGGGCGGAACTTTGGGGCGTCCATAAGGTTGACCACTTGTCCCGCTCAGAAAATAAATTCCATAAAGATCTTATGGGGCTCCCTTATAGTACCCCATCTCTTCCATTGCTTTTGGACCTGGGCACCCGGTCAATCAGTGATCGGGCTAGGCTCCGCCCTCTCCTTTTATGGGCGCGCATATGGAGAACATCTGAACTATCTAGCTATGCGGATGGCCTTAACGAGGTGCTGGGGTTAACAGGCTGGTCCAAGATCTTCTGGCTGAGGGAGGTTAAGCGTCTCCTTGTTTGCCTAGGTCTTGGCGAGGCCTGGTCCAATAGAACTGCACCCCCTAAGTCTGAGCTAAAAAAGATTTATTGGAGCTGGGTGGCGGGTATCAGAAGCAGCAATGCCAATCTGTGCAGGTCCACTCTGGATTTCCTTTTGGTCAAAGAAATTTACTTCTGTGAACCTTACCTGGATGTTATCTCTAATCGTAAAGACAGGGCCCTATATTTTCAATTTAGAATAGGCTTACTCCCTGTAGGAGAATTAACGTCCAGGTGGAAAGTCCCACTTCAAACAACTTCCCTTTGTCCATTTTGTGATAAGAGGTCTGAGTCTGTCCCCCATTTTTTGTTTGAATGTCCCGCTTATGCAGCCCCCCGGAGTAGGTGGTTAAAACCGCTTTGTAGAGAACTTGGTACCAGATATTGCATAGAAGCCCTACGAATATTAAAAAACGATCCAAGGCCCCTCTTTGCTTGTGGTTTAGCCAAGTTCTTAGGTTGGGCTTGGCGCATTAGGTCATCTAGGCTTTTGTATGTTGTTTAATCTGTTTTTTAATTCCTGTTTTTAGTTAATTTATTGGCATCAGTAGTAGTATGAATTGTATGAATATTTTTACATGCACTGCTTCCTTTTTATCTTTTTATTGTACAATGCTGTTGCTCTGCTTTTTAAGATATATTTATATCGAAATAAAGCCTCTTTGACTGACTGACTGGCTAACTCGTCTTGCCATGAAACACACAAAAAAAGTGCCTTCCTTTCTTTTCAGTCGACCCTCTCTGAAAATCCGGACATGTGCTCAAATATGGCAGCTGGTAAAAAAAAACGGGACTGTCCTGGCAAACCGAGGACGCCTGGTCACCCTGGCGAGTGTTCGAATTCCTGCGGGCCGACACAGCCCTTCATCCTTCCTAGAATAATGCAAGGCTCACCCTTGAGTGCTTGCAGGCAGTTTAATGTCTCTGAAATCACGCTTGGCTGTCAGAGTCAAACACATCTAGCCAAGTGTCAAACCGGAAGCTATTATTTCCCCCTTTATATCCAGGTATATAAATACTATAAGCACAAATGACTTAACGCATTTAAATACATTGTAACGCCTTGTTAGGGTCAGTAGCCGCTACATAAATACAATTTAAGAGTCACCGAGTCCTCTATCGGCCCCAGTTTTGTGCCTTTCAGTCATCCCTTCTTTAACTCATTCATGCAAGACAGGCTACTCACTCCTCTCCTCCACGAGGACACGCACACCAGCCCATCCCCCTTTCCCTGGAGATCACGTCCACACATACATATCCGTTCAGCCCCTATCGAGCATGACGAGTTTAAGGGTGTGAGTATAGTTATCAGAGGTACTTGTTTGTGTGGAGGGGATACTGCCTGCATTGGGCAAGTGATTGGAGAAAGTTACTTCTTACTTGCCTGTTTGGGGCTCAGCCCAGGGGTACAGTGGCAGGGCGCCAGCGGCCTGTAACTTGGCTCAGCTTTGGGGCAGCAGGTTTCAGTCTGTGTCTACAGTCAGGCGAGAGTGCGGAGGAAAGAGCATGCATCTAAGCCCGTGCTTGTCGGCGAGGGGTGGGACTTTGACAGTTACCTGTCTGTACCTTTCTTCAGCTGTATTAGGGCGGTGGGAGGTCTGTATGCGTATTATTGTTTTGCCCAAAGGCTTTACAGCGCTTCATATAAGTACCAGGTTACGCTATTAAAGGGCACATTTTCTTTGGCACTGGAAGATTCGGTGATTCCCCCAGAATCGCAGGATGTTGAGCGCACGACCGAAATGGAACGTGGTTACCCAGTCCAAGCTTCGGCCATTAGGCCACACCCTCTCTCGTCCTTTGGGCCCAGCACCGTAAGACTGATGGGGTAGCTATCTCCGCTCACACGACGACTGCGGCCAACTCGATGCATCCGGGCCTTCACTGGGTCCAGAAGAGGGGAGGGGGGAGTTGTCTGCCCGCATCCCTGCCTGGTACTGGGAGAATAAGGGAGGAGGGCGTGACACAAAATGATGCCCCCACCCCCTACCACGAATGCGAGGAGGGGAATCTATGTTGTTATCCCGCAGTCTTTTTTCCCGCAGGGAATCACCACGCGGTCGTTACAACGTCCGCGTTGTAATTCCGCATACCATTACTCTGCAAGTCGGAACAACAACTTGTGGAGGGGGGGCGCTGGATGTTGGAATAGTATAATTTACTATTCCAACTCCAGTCTGTGCGGACACTAGGGAAGGTGTTGGATTTTAAATCCAACACCTTCCCCCCCCTCCGCAAGTCGTTGTTCCGACTTGCAGAGTAATGGTATGCGGAATCACAACACGGTCGTTGTAACGACAGCGTTGTGATTCCCTGCAGGGAAAAACTTTTGTGTTAAACGTTGCTTACCCGAGGAGGGGCTTCGAGCCTCACATATCTCACAGATATTCATTAGCATGGGGTAGAAGTGGGCCCCTGAAGTATTGCACCCCCCCCCCCCCCTCAATCCTCAGAAGGGGCTGCAGGGGCCGGCCCTACGCACCTGTGTGGTAGTGTTACACTATGTGCCCGTAACTATGTACAGGGAGATTGCTTCCTACATCTCTGAGCCTCAGTATGATGGGGTGGGTGGCCCTGCCTGTTCTTGTACTCACCCCTGCCTGTACCTGGCACTGCCTGTACCTGCACCCGGCTCTGCAAAAAGAACTATCACTTTGCGAAGGTTTGCCAGGGAGGCAGACCAAGAGCGAACACCACAGGCCAGCATGGACCATCAACGGCAGTGAGACAGCTGACGCTAGAAGGCCCGCTGGATCAAGTGGACACCACTCCGCCAGGGTTTGGCTTGGGTGCGGAAGACGATGACGTCTTCGTAGTGTCGTTTGTCAGTCAAGAAGGCCCGAGGCGTCGGCCTCCGCCCATGTGCACCATCACAGTGACAGGCCCATCTGTGACAGCACTCATAGATACTGGGGCGTCAGTGAATGTGATGGACAGTGACCAGTATGAACAGGTGTCGCTGCGACTCCGCTCACGCCTTCCAAGGCAAAAATATACACCTGCGGCGTTACAGAGCCACTTCCCCTACGAGGAGTCATGGAGGTTGAAGTCACCAGCGAAGGGCACCGCTTACACAGGCGGTTCCAAGTCACCGAAGGGAAGCGTGGGACGCTCCTCAGCTGTCACACGGCAGAGGACCTGGAGTTGGTCTTTTTCACTAGCCAGGTGCATGATCTGCACGCCCGGGAGATTCTCAGAGACTTTCCCATGCTATTTGAAGGCCTGGGATGCCTCAAAGGAAAGGTGTTCAAGCTACACATCAATCCAACGGTCAAACCTATGGCTTTGAGGCACAGGAGAGTGCCGTTCCACCTGCGCCCTCAAGTGGAGGAGGAGCTGAGGAAGCTGGAGCAGCTGGGTGTGATCGAGAAAGTGTCAGACCCCACTCCGTGGGTATCACCTTTGGTCGTTGCCCCCAAACCGAAGCAACCGGGAGCCATTCGACTTTGTGTCAACATGCTCCTTCCAAACAAAGCCGTGAAGCGGGAACATCATCTCACGCCCACCATGGATGACATCGTGGCCAACCTCAACGGGGTCAATTGGTTTACAAAACTCGACCTCAAAGCTGGCTACCACCAGCTGGAGCTCCATCCCCACAGCAGGAACATCACGACTTTCTCCACCCACTTGAGGTTACGTCGGTACAAAAGACTAAGTTTCGGGGTGTCCTCCGCAGCGGAGGTGTTTCAGAACGCGATAAGAGAGACGCTCACGCGGTTGCAAGGCGTTATTAACTTGAGTGATGACATCCTTGTGTTCTCGAAGACACTCGAGGAACACCACGTACACCTCAGGGACACCCTTCGACGGCTGGCAAAAAGTAGACTTACCCAACACCAAGCAAAGTGCTCGTTCTACCAGGAGTCAGTGGACTTCTTCGATTACATCTTTTCCAGGGATGACCTGCGCATCGATCCAAAGAAAGCAGCGGCAATACGCGCTGTCCCGAGACATATGTCGCCCACAGAGATCCACAGTTTCCTTGGTATGGCCACATACTGTGGCCGGTTCATTCCTAATCTGGCATCACTCTCCGAACTTCTTCGCAATCTCACAAAGTCTGGTCAGCCATGGGCATGGACCGTGAGGGAAGACATGGCGTTCCATGCTGTGAAGGAGGCCCTCATCGACGATAGGGTGATGGCGTATTTTCGTCCAAATAGACGCACGGAAATGGTGGTGGATGCCAGCCCCATGGGGCTAGGTGCGGTCCTCATGCAAGAGATGGAAGCAAAAGAATGGGTTTCAATTGCGTATGCCAGCAGGGCGTTGACCGGAACGGAGATGCGGTATGTGCAGATTGAGCGGGAAGCCCTGGCCATCAAATGGGCGTGCCAACACTTTCATCTCTACTTGTATGGACAGGAATTTCGAGTGGTCACTGATCACAAGCCCCTCATTCCCCTCTTCGCTGGCACATCCAGGTTGGCTCCCCCAAGGATCAAGAGGTGGGCAGTTCAATTACAGGCCTACTGTTTCAACGTGATCTTTCGTCCCGGTTTAACAACCTGGCGGTCTTCCTGTCGCGCCACTCTGGCACGCCTGCTCCATCTGGACACCTGACCAACGAGGACAACACCGAAGAATTTGTTGGATGGTCTCTCAAGAGGCATGCCCAAATGCTCTCACGCTTGAGGACATCAGGAGAGCCACTGAGTCCGACGAATGCCTGGCTCAGGTCAAAGCGACATTAGTGAACCGGAACTGGCATCACTTCCTCAACGGGGTCAGTGCTCTGACAGAGGAGGAGAGACTGTGCCGTCAACAGATGTGGAGAGCCCAAAGCGAGCTCAGCAAAGGTCTTCATGGAGTTGTGCAATGGGGCACCACCTTAGCAATCCCCAGGAGCCTTCAGGGGAGAGTGGTCTGTCTGGCGCATCAAGGGCACCAAGGGATAGCCAAAACCAAAGTCCGGCTACGAAGCAAAGTCTGGTTCCCAGGCATGGACACGATGGTCAAAGAGGTCATTCGCACTTGCCACTCCTGCAACATCATGGGAAGCGACCCGGGACTGCATCCGGTGATCACTGAAGCACCATGTCCGGAGCCCTGGACCCGAGTGAGCATTTACTTTGGGTCATTCCCTGACGGACGGAGAACCCTGGTCCTCATCGACTCCCACTCAAAATTCCCTGTGGTGGAATTGGTGCCGTCGACGGCTTTTCCCCATGTTCAGACCGTGCTCGATTGTGTCTTCGCAATGATGGGGTTTCCAGAGGAAATCAAGTCACATAACGGTCCACCCTTCCAAGGGAGAGAGTTCCAGGAGTACCTGTCATCCCACGCCATTCGACATCAGAAAATCACGCCACAGTGGCCGCAGGCAAATGGAGAAGTTGAACACTTCATGCGGACTCTAAATAGGGCTCTCAGGATTGGTGTCGAACAGGGTGATTATGTCGAATACTGCCTTCAGCAGTTTCTGAGTGCATACCGTCAGACACCGCACTGCACAACTCATTGTGCCCCGGCGCACCTGCTGTTCAGGAAAGTTCCTTGCAACAGTATTCCTGCTGACCCGTCTTGGAATCCGCCAGAGCTAGATCAGGATGCTGCACAAGCCAGAAGAAAAGGTACCAACGACAAAGCAAGCCAAGCGCGCCGGGCACAACCGATGGACATTAAAGTAGGAGACCGAGTCATTGTGAAGGACCGATACCCGGGATGGAAGTATCGCACTCCGTACAAGCCGGATGTGTGGGAGGTCATCAATGTGCAGGGAACCATAGTGTCTGCCATGCACTGGTCTCGAGTGATCACCCGAAACCTGTCCTGGTTTAAGAAGTTGGGGGTCAACCTAACATCAACAGGTGAAGAGACGGGAATAGTAGAAGGGGGAGAAGAAGTAGTACCCCCGAGCACCCCACCAAGCAGCCAGAGAACGGCGCCACAATGTCCGGAAGGAGGATCACAGGCTGGTGACTAACAGACAAACCCGAGTGCAAAACCCCCGTCATCGGAAGGGGGCGCTGGGACGATTGTAGGAGAAAACATCTCCCGGAGCCAAAGGTATGGTCTTCGGCTGAATCCTGCCCCCAGCCAAAGACTAAGAGACTTTGCGTGCCATGTGTACCAGAACTGAATGTGTAGTATTAACCCCTTCGCCGCGGCAGGAATTCGTCCGCGGCGCTGGGGGGGGGTTTGGGGGCACAGCGGCGGCGCCGTGCTCATGACGGAACCACTCCGTCATGAGTCACGGGCGAGCTGTGCTCATGACGGAGTGGTTCCGTCATGACTCCACCCACGGCGCTAATCGCCCGCACAGGCGGGGAATTAGCGCCGCGTGGGCGGAGCGGTCGCCAACGGCCGCAGCATGACGGAACCACTCCGTCATGAGCACACGGCGCCCGTGGCTCATGACGGAGTGGTTCCGTCATGAGCACGGAACGGGTTAAAAGATCTTAGCATCTCAAAGTTTGGAGGGATGTAGTGACAGTGCCAACCGGCCCGCACTATACTTTGTATCACATACACGCACACACTCGGAGGGCGGGCTCGCCCAAAGGCATACATAAATTAGTGCAAGACCGCTCGGGGTCTTTGGCTCGCACTTAACATCTGTGTATCCATTGCTGAGCGCTGAGTACCAACGTCAGAGGCCTCGCCTCAGCGCAGCAAGTGACCAGCCAGGCCTGGTCACCACATTGTCAATACTGCCTGTACCTGCCCTCGGCACTGCCTGTACCTGCCCTCGGCACTGGCTGTGCCTGTAGTCACCTCTGCCTGTACCTGTAGTCACGCCTGCCTGTACCCGTAGTCACCCCTGACTGTACCTGCACTCGGCACTGCCTGTAAGCGGTCTTGGCTCTCTGGGCGTGGGCTGCAGGAGAGAGTCTAGCTGCAAGAAAGTTTCCGTGGCCATGAGGTTTTTTCTGCCTTTTAACTTTGCCGACACTTGTGCCCCTACCGTTACAATAAAAACAAGTGAATAAAGTGCTCAAACACCCAAGTGCTGGTACGCCTCGTGTGATGGAATCAGTTGGAAAGCACTAGATGCGCCATACGCCTGTACATCTACTCAGCGCTGCATGGTGGTGTGTGTGTGTGTAGGGGGGGGGGGGCAGTGTGTGTCGTTATCTCTGGTAGGACTGGGGTTGTGACGAGGGGAGCACACAGCCTGCACCTGAGCTCAGAGCGACGGGACGAGGAGGGGCGAAGCGCTTCCAGGAAGGGAAGTGGTTAGACCGTTAGAGGCTCTGGGGAATGGGGGAGGGGAGAGGCTCACATCTGCAGCTGCACCGAAAGAGGGAGGGAGGGGGAAGCAGACGAGCTTATGGAGTCCAAAAATAGCCCTTCCGCCGACCCAGACAAAAACCTAATAAATGAAAGATAAAAGCACCGACTCTTGAAAAGATGAGTCTGCGGGGCTGCTGCTCGGGTCTCCCAGGTCACGTCACGCCAATAATCCAGTATACGCACCCTTTACCATAACACCCGCCGCTGCCATGCTCTATACATACAGCACTCTCGTCCATGCAGAAATGGAACGCTAGACACATCCACCACATCAGTCATGTCAATAAATAATTTACTGTACAGATGAGCACATAGCAACCTTAAAGAAAACAGCACTAAAATGTCACCTCTGTGTCACATATTTTAGATTCTATGGGGCTTGCAGTGAAATGCCAGTGTACTAAATACTATTAAATGCTTTTCTTAGGTTAGTCCTAGCAGGGGAAGTGCTGGCAGGGCTGGGGCAGGATCGGTTAATGGTCTAGGCCCTCAATACGAGCCGCCACTTATTCCTGCTCGGGTTCAGTAATTGTAGATACCAGCACCATTGAATTATCGGTCGGATCCATGGGTTCCCGGTGGATCCGTATAGTTTCATCCGGAGATGTCGGCTGCTGAAAGCCTGGCCGAAATGGGGAGTTGGTTCAGGCTCGGGCCGCGAGTTATGGATTCCTCTGCTAGCATCTCATTTCTCAGTGGACCCTCAAAGCCCAACTTTTAGCGGGCTAGGTTTTATCTACCCCAGAGCTACCTAAATCGCCGATATTGATATCTCCGGATGAGCCATTTCCTGGGTCACTCGCGATGAGGGTCTTAATGTTTCTCGCAGGAAGTTGCAGGGGTGAGGATCGGTTGATTGCCCACCCAAGGGGTTGGAGGGACCTCCGAGCAGCGTTAGACGTGAGACTGAATATGTTTGCCACTGAATAGGTTGTAAACAGGAGCAGAAAAGGACAATTATTCCAGCCTAAATGTTGATCTGTGTGCAGATTTTTTTACCCCGTAAAACCGTCTCCGCACGTTATTCCCCGTTCCAGGTGGAGTAACACAGAATAGCCATATGTAAGTGTGGGCATACTGTGCAGAACCCGTTCACACGGCATTCTCCTCTACACCCGGCTCACTCGCGCTGAGACTGAAAGCGCAAAAGCTAGCCGTGAGAGTTCAGCACCCTGGACAGCTCCAAAGCGACTCACGCTGCTGCAAGTTTATTGGGTCTGGCCTTGGGCACAGCGTGGATAGTGCCGCTAGACTACGGGTTTCCCCCCAAAAAATCTAAATACTATACATACATAGAGGGGCTTTTGGCCAGTTGGCTCTGTCCCTTGGTCCATTTAATTGCCAATCGCATTTTTCTTCCTACCTGGAGCATGGGGCAACAGGTCAGCACACTCCACCCATTCGTGCTTCGACGTGTGCTTTTTATTTTATTTATTTTTATAATACCTTTAACTACTGGCTGTATACTTTATCTGCACTCCGAGTGCCCAGTTACATGTTGATATATTCCCATCACCTTTCTAAAGTTAGTGTTATAAAGTGACATTGTAGCTGCCTTTGATTCGAGTTCTATGTTAGGTGGTGATTTATGTTTATTTCCTTAACAAATGCAAATAATGAAATCCATAGCAGAAGTGAAAGGGTTTTTAATAAAAACAGCCTTATCAGTGACTGCATTTTTTTTATTTTTTATTACATGGATATCTCACCACTTTTAAGTGGAGGCATATTCTCCTTTTTTTCTTTTAAAACTTAAACATTAATACATTTGATTTAAATGTAACATATTTATTGCATGCATATGACAGTCATGCCCACGGATGACATTTTTTATCTTTGTGGATGCAGCAAAAAAAAAAAAAAAAAGAACAATAAACCGTGGCACCACCTCACCAAGGCCAGGTGTGTTAGCTTTGCCAATGCTTGTTTTTCATATGGGTCAATGGAGGTGCCGGAGTGACAGAAGTCGAAAGTCTCATGGCACAATTTTCAGATTTTATTCAAGGCTGGATATTCAAGCTTCTCTTCCGGTAATCTTGAAAATGAAACCCTAGTCCAAAAACCGCATATCAAGGTTGAATACAAGATAGTCAAGGACAAGCAGACACTGTGCGTAATCACGTTTTCAAAGAACCGGTCCCAGGATGCTTGTTTCCAGTCCAGGGAGGACCTGGCTTGGCAGTTGGGCTGGACTGTACCCATGAGGCACAGGGTCAAGACTGATTTGCATATGGCTGAGTTCAAACTGGAACGGCCTGGTGAGCAAAGAAACGATGGATTTAGACCCAGATCTCTGTACTGGGGTGAATGTATGACATTGTTCTGCATTCTGTCCTTCAACTGTTGTTTTTGCATTTGTCACCCCAAGTGGGAAGGGTATGCCCAAACGTGGGTCCCGTGCTCTCCATGCCACTGGAATCAAGCTATCTTGGCTGAAGAGGGGTGAAACCCCAAAACCAGCCCTGGGATGCTTGTTTCTAGTCCAGGGACTACCTGGCTTGGCAGTTCGGGTTGGACTGTTCCCAGGAGGCACAGGATCAAGACTGATTTGCATATGGCTGGGTTCAAACTGGAACGGCAAAAAAACGATGGATTTAGGCCCAGATCTCTGTACTGGGGTGAATGTATGACATTGTCCTGCATTCTGTCCATTAACAATTGTTTTTGCATTTGTCACCCCGAGTGGGAAGGGTATGTCCAGACGTGGGTACCGTGCTCTCCATGCCACTGGAACCAAGCTATCTTGGCTGAAGAGGGTTGAAACCCTGACCAGTCCTAGGATGGTTGTTTCCAGTCCAGGGAGAACCTGGCTTGGCAGTTCCGGCTGAACTGTTCCCATGAGGCACAGGGTCAAGACTGATTTGCATATGGCTGGGTTCAAACTTGAACGGCATGGTGAGCAAAAAAACAATGGACTTAGGTCCAGATCTCTGTACTGAGGTGAATGTATGACATTGTTCTGCATTCTGTCCATCAACTGTTGTTTTTGCATTTTTCTAAGTACACCAGCATTTTATATTTGGAAATTTCAAAAGCACCTATTATGGCCAGAAGATCCTATTGTCTGAACCAAAGATGCTAACCGGCAGGATTTTTTAAAATTAAAACACCCTCTTTTAATTTGGGGGTCTTGAGCTTCTGTTTCCTGCATGTAATTTTTGTGTCATTACGGAACCACAAGATAATGTTTTGATACCTTCCAGTAGCCAGTGGCGGTTGATGGCAGGGCAGGGTGACCGGGCGGGGGGGTGGGGGGTAGTAGACTGGACTAGGACAGAAAAAATATAATAAAATAAAAGAACTTACCTTCAGCTGCATCACACTCTTCTGCTCCTCTGCAGACAGGCTCCCAGAATCTCCTGCAGCCAATCCTGACGCTGCTCTCACAGCATGAGGGCAGCGTCAGGATTGGTCTGAGCGCCCTGGATTTTCGCTCCCAGGGAGACTAGGAGCATCTGCGTGCTGTCTCCAACCTAGCAAAGCAGCTCCTAAGACGGCTAGCCAAACCCACATGTGTACAGAAGGCAGTGCTTCTATCACTCCCCCTCAGTGCCTGTCATCCACTGGCCCGCCCCAGCGACTAGAGTTGGCACACTTAGAAAAATACTGAAATAATAATAAAACAGGTTTAAACCGGTTTTATTTTTCAAGTTTTTGAGGGTGCTGGGGGGGTAGGGGTGGCCGCTGCCAGTAGCACTGTAAGTCACTATATGGAACACCAAGTGGAAATATACAGTGTTTTCATCTTCTTTACTTTTTTTTTTAAACTGAGTTTTATATAGTGCGAACTTGACCCGAAGGTATCGGGTATCAGAGCGCTCTACATAGCACCAGTTGCATTACATGAGGACACAGTCATTTTATGTTAGGCACTGGGAGATTAAGTGATTTGCACAGAATCACAGGATCTTCAGCGTCATTGCCGATACTCGAACACGGTTCCGCCCTAGCCGCTAGGCCAACTCCTCTTCCCACTCTCTACTTAGGTGGACATAACCCTGGAAAACTGGAGCAAGGGCATTACAACAAAACCTGCAAATGTATGTCAGGTACTCTTTGGCACAGACAAAGTGCTTGCTTTTATTGTACACGCAAACAAATAAATTATGTTAATTTTAGGGAAATATACAAAGTAAAAGTCGGAGCACAGAATATAAAAAAATACCAGCAATTCAGTGACAAAATACACATATGCAGTTTTCACTTCCCGTTCCTAGCCATCTGCGCTTGAGTCAGTAAACACGAAACGTAAATGGAATTTTCACTTCATATTTCTTTCTGCACCGGTAATTATCATCCCCATATGTGTCATCAGTTCCTAAGGACGTTTTAAAGAAGCGCTAGGGATTAGAGCACTTTCGCTTCCTGCTAATATTTGGCAGGTTAAATTGGATAAAATTTAGGAGCTCAAGCACAGTGGATCCTGCGTTTCACACACCAATGACAGGTGTGTGTATATGTGTATGCATGTGTGTGTGCTTGTCTATGCACATGTTTTTGATTTTGCATGCATGTATGTTTGGGAACCTACGTATATTTGTGTTCACTCATGCTTGCAAATGTGCATTTGCATGTGTGTTTGCACTGCCTGTATCTTGCCTCGACGCTGACACTCCTTTCAGGTTTTCCACTACTGAGCACTCATGAAACAAGCATTGGCATAGCCAATAGGTCTTGCCTTTGGGACCTTATAACTGTTTAGCCAGAGCTATTGCCTTTGCCAATGTTTTTAAGCTATGTAGTAGAGCAGTGCAGCTGCTGTGCAGCATGTTGAAAAGTTATAATAAAAAAGTGTTATAAGCATTTTTCTTACCTAAATATAACCAAATAGACATTATGTACAACTGAACGACTCTATTGAAGAAAGAATTATTATAAAAATGTCTTCTAGTTTGTTTTGTCCATGCAGTGCTGGCAACTTTTTTGTTTTGTTATTGGGTGGTTGAAGGTTGAGAAATATTACCTGAATTATAGCACGAGCAGTGGACGGACACATGGGGAGAGTGAGGTGGTGCTGAGTGTTGCTAAGGTGGTGCTGAGATCATTCTCAAGTGATGCACTGAAGTAGAGCAGAGTAGTGTTTCATAGAGTAGAGTGGAGTAAAGTGGCATGGTGTGGCATAGAGGGAGGTGCGCAGAGCGTCGTAGAGTGGAGTAGCGTTGAAGAGTGGAGTAGAGTATTGTAGAGTGGAGTGACATACAGCAGAGTGAAGTACAGTTTAATGCAGTAAAGCATCATAAAGTGGAGTATTGTGGAGTGTCAGAGTGGGGTAGAGTGGATTAGCGTGAAGTGGCATAAAGTACACTGGTGCAGAGTAGATTGAAGTTGAGTGTGGTTTTGAGTGAAGTACTGTAAGTCATTGGCATAGAGTGCAGTGAAGTAAAGTGGTGCAGAGTAGATTGCAGTTGTGTAGAGTGCAATGGCTGAGTGGAGTCTCGCAAAGTGGAGTAGAGTGGCAAAGAGTGCAGTGGCGTAGAGTAGATTGCTTCAGAGTAGAGTGAAGTTGCGTAGAGTGGAGTGATGTAGAGTGGAGTGGTGCAAGGTAGAGTGGAGTGGTGCAGGGCAGAGTGCAGTGGTGTAGAGCAGAGTGGTGTGGAGTTGTGTAGAATGTAGTGGTGAGGAATGCAGTGGTGCAGAATAGATTACAGTGGTATAGAGTGGACTGATGCAGAGTAATGTGGCGTAGAGTGCAGTGGTGTAGAGTTGACTGATGCCAGGGCCGGACTGACTACCGGGCGTTTTGGAATTCTGCCGAGCAGGTGGCTGATTTCACTGCGGAGGGGGCTGATTTCGTTCATGGAGACCTGCGTGTACTTCGAAATACCTAAAGCAAAACGAATTTCGTTCAGTACACGCAGGTCCCCAACAACCAAATCAGCCCCCAGCTCAGCAGCATTCCAAAACGCCCGGTAGTCAGTCCGGCCCTGACTGGTGCAGAGTAGATTGCAGTGGCATAGAGTGCAGTGGGTAGAGCAGAGTGGCATTGAGGAAGGCAGCCTGTGTGAGCAGGCAGTAAAGAGAGGAGACAGTGAGTGTGAGGGAGGGATGAGCGAGGGCAGTTGGAGTGTGAGGGAGAGAGGAGAGGGGCAGTGGGATTGTGAGGGAGAGAGGAGAGGGGCAGTGGGGGTTTGGGGAGAGATGAAAAGGTTGGAAGTGCGAGATGGATAGACATTCCTGGTCGAACTGGGATAGCATCACAAAACGACAATTAAGCACACTTAAAATGGTCCTAGTTAGGAAAAAGGTTCAGCAAGTTAAATGCCTGCCCACTGCTAACATCTGCTACGGTCAGCCATGTCACAGTGCAAGAGCAAAACCAACCCGACTTTCCATCTTCCCCGGGTAAGTGAAAGTACTGCTAAATTGGGTAACAGAGACTGCTGCTGTTTAAGGATTTTTGGAAAAGCAAATGTCCGGTATAGGTGCTCTATAAGAATAAAGTCGCTGTAGTTAGGCACTCGGGTAGGTCATGCTCTCTCTGACGGGAAGCGATGCAAACAGTACGTTCTTGGTACACTTCCTGTTACAATAGTAATACTTTCACATCTACCACCAATTAACGGAAATTAGATTTTGAAACATTTATGGAAAATGTTGTTGCTCAATGTTATAGAAGCAGGAACGATAGGAAACAACACCAGGGATTGCTTTCTTGTAGTGACTGAATCTTCTCTTCCATGCTCTTCTTTCTTTTTATTTCTATATGTGAGAATACTTTGACAGCTCAAGAAATCGAAGTTCTTTTAGTGTCAACGTCCATGTACAACGCAGGTGACAACTAGCCTCCCGCTCACTCGGGCATCGCGCAACACACGCCCGCCGGCAGTCCAATCTTCCTGCACAGATTAATAAACAGTTTTTTTGTATAATACTTTCTTTTCTATATAGTGCTTAATGTCGTACTTCTGCCATTTCCGAGAGCTATAATTAAAAGAATGCTTCTAAATCTCAATGTGTGGCCTTCAACAGGTGAGATTTAACAGCAAGAGCAGCCGACTTTGGAGCTGGGGATTCAGGTCATAGTCTCGGCGTCAGTTTAACATCCTGTAATTCTGGGCAAACCACTTAATCTCCCCATGCCTACCAAACAAGAAGAAGACAAGCTACTGTGCAGGCAATAGCAGTGCCAGCTTCAATGGCACTCACATGGGACAGTCCAGGTGACTTCAAAGCAAGTTCCTGGTGCATAAAGCAGGTACACGCGATATCTCTCTCACAAAGAGGACATGCACAGAGTAGGGAGCAGCCGTGCAAGCTTTGTGCAATCTAGAATGGGAACTGCACAGTGAACTGACAGCTGTGCAGTGTTCCCCCTCACACCACATAGATACATCACAGGTGACGCCAGAGCACATCTCCCTCATACACAAGCACAGGTCTACTGTGGAGTTGGGCTCTCTCCTCAGAGCTACCCGCGCACACGCCCTTCCTGCCAGGGTGTAATTCAATCAGCAGCCAATCACTGTGTATGTAGTGCTAATGTCCCTCAATTAGCATAAGGCATCAGAGAGGAAACCCAGAATATACCAAGTTGAATTACGAGCAGGGGGAAGAGGTGGCAAAACGAAACAGTAATTCAAGTCTGACTGATGCAGGCATATGTTTCACAAGCTCAGTCACGTGCAAAGTACTGTTATTAAGAGTACTGCATGGTTTCAAACACCTTACATACACCAGTGTGCACACTGTGTAAAATAGTACACCCCTTGACAAAACTGACGGAGTAACAACCGTTTTGTTAAGTGCCACATATTGCGCACACACTGCGTTTTTTTTAAAGTAATTAAATTGAGCCAGGGGCGCAAAGGGGTGTGGGAGGGATCTGCTTCGGAAGCCAGAAAACGCAAAATTCCAAACACATGAGCTACACAGGCAATCAAAAAAAAATTCAATAAAAGTATGCCGTATCTAAATTAAATGGAAAGAAGCGAAGTAACACATGTAAAAGGGCCAGTAGCCATGGGAGGCAACGGCGCACCAAAAGGAGGGACAAAAGGCCATGAATAACCACTGAATCCAAAGGAATTTAGAAAGGCATTTGAAACAACCAGTGAAAAGCGCTGGGTTTGTTAAAGCGCCCAGACAAAATACAGCAACGCAAGAAGACAGAGCATGCATGCTGCTTAAGCTCAACCCAAACATTATGCACATGTTAAGTATTTTATTCAATGTCTACATTATGTACTCGCTGAACCCACTTAGCTCTGCAGATTGAATATGCACCTGAAACTGTCGTTCAAAGCAAGCATTATAGGCGGCAAATTATGAGCCCCTAAAAAGTAGTAAATTGTCAAAGTCTCCGAGGCGGCAACCCAACTTAAGGGTCAGAAGGCCCCGGGTCCCATTGTTTTCCCACTGGAGTTTTTCAAGGACATGAAGGCGTGAACAGTGGGCCTCCTATGGGTTATGTTTGGGGAGGCTAAAAAGGAAGGTATCTTGCCTAGGGCAAACACAAGGAGATGATGGACGGGCTACTGAAACTTTCCAGACACTCACCCCCAGTCACAGATCTGGGTTGAATCCATCATCGTTCTTTAGCTCACTTCGCCACCTCAGTTCAGACCCGGCTATATGCAAATCAGTCTTGACCCTGTGCCTCATGGGAACAGTCCAGCTTGAACTGCCAAGCCAGGTCTTCCCTGAACCAGAAACAAGCATCCTGGGACCGGTTTCGGGGTAACACCCCTAATCAGCCAGGCTAGCTTGAATCCAGAGGCAAAGTGAGCAAGGGACCAACGTCTGGGCATACCCTGCCAACGTAGGGTAATCTTGCCTAGGGCCCTCAGGCAGGTGGATACTGTCCTAATCCATAAGGGGGGAAGCCACTGGAGGGCTGTGCCTCATATAGGCCAATCTCTCTACTATATGTAGAAACCAACGTCTTGGCTAAGCTGTTGGCAAACAGACTCAAGAGGTTGATAAATACTATTGTAGCCCCCAACCAATCAGACTTTATGCCATACAGAGTGACTAGACACAACTTGCTGCACTTGTTTTGATATTTGGCCCGCAGTGACTACATTGGGGAGCAAGGTATATTGATGTCGCTGGATGCTGAAAAGGCGTTCGATTCAGTTGAGTGGCCATTTCTCATGGCAGTCCTGTAGAAGATGAGCTTTGGCCCATTGTTCTTGGGATGTGTCGAGCTGCTGTATCATGATCCTTTGGCCAGGGTCTGGGTTAAAGGTACAAGATCAAGGAAATTCAGGCCCGGAAGGGGTACCAGAAAGAAATGCCTGCTATTCCCTCTTTTATTTGCAATTGCAATACAGCTCCTGGTCACCTGCATCTGAGGAAACGTCAATGGTTAGGGTCTTGAAATGGGATCCGGGCTGGGAAGACGTACGATATTGGGGAAGGGCAAATATTCCAATAGTGTCTGAATGGGCCTTCAACTTAGAATGGTGCATGAGAGCTGGAGGAGGTGGTTTACCAAGGTAGAGGGTGTCTACACAAGTTTGAAAAGATTTGGGGCCTCTGGAGAAATGCGGAAAATGGCTCAGACTGAGTGGACCAGACAGACGGAGAAAGGTAGAAAGCGGAGGCGAGAGCAAACCCACCGGGATGGGTCTTTGGGTTTGTGGCTAAAGAAATGTGTCAGGGAGCACTGGAGCAGATCTCTGAAAAAAAAGACAAGCTGGACATATGGATACAGGGTTGACCGGAAGGTATTATGTTCCTGTGCCTTATAGCAACTGCCTTATTTGTGTATGTTGTTGTAAAACCTAATAAACAAATCTTTAGAAAAAAAGTAGCAAACCTTCAATGCAAATGGAATCCAAATGATGATTTCAATGGGGATCACTTTCTTCCAAACGTTTCTTTCCATGTGGAGACCACTATACAAAGGAAATTGATTCCCTTGTGCCAATGCACTTTTTTCTCTGCAATATTTTTCCACATGGAGAAAGCCCTTCTGTTAGATCCCCACCAGATATGGGAGTGTTCTGTTCTCCTCCAGACCCTGAAGGAGAGTTACACCATCCTGTGCTGGTGTAAATCTACAACCATTTTCAATAGGATATGGGGGCTGAATCGTAGTTTGTGAATGTCAACAAACTTTCATAACATTCACAAACTTCCCTGGCAAGCCTTGCCTTGAAACAGCATTTACAAGCCCCTCTAGATGATTTACAGCTGTTGAGACCTTTGCACTCGCGCAAATATCTCCAACTATGTATATGGGACTAGGTGGACCAACAATACCTTTGTGAATTTCTAATAGGTGTACAAAAGGTAAAATAGGTTTAAACATAGGCCTGGGAGCATATTTACTTTTGAAGATAGAACCTTATGAGTTTTTCCTGGCCTTGGTCTTAGATCTGGAGAAAATGTGTGATTTGGCCCATTCGCATACTGGGCTCTTACCCATTTGTATATACATGGCAGATGGGAAGTACGCAAAGCGTTCAATATCACAAGAGCTGCCAGAGAAGCCATGTAAATATAATGCCGGACACATACCTTGAATTCACATAGACTTATCTTTTGGTCATCATATTCAGCACGCACTACTTTACTACTTTCGTGCTGTTACTGTGCCTGTAGAACATAAAGCCTGCGTGTATTCTTTATGGCAAACCACTCAGCATAGTACTGTTGGCTACATATATATTTTAGGTTGGGAACTGTACGGGACTACAACTACTATTGGAAGTGAGCAGAATTCATCTTCAGGGTTGACTCGTGTAAATAATGACTGATAAATACAATACTTAAGTGTGATGGTGTCTGGGTGAGCAGAGCCACTGGACTCCAAAAATGTATTCACTGGGGGGAACTATGATTCATATGGTGTAATTGTTGTTTTCAGAGTACTTCTGGTGCTGTAGAGTTTTATTTGCAGAGTAGGAGTGGTACTCCCGTAGTGGTAGCTGTAGTTTTGTAGTGTGGCAGTTGTCCTTTCATAGGGTTTTAGTAGAAGTTGTGTACTTGTGGTATTTTAGCGTTGTATCTATCATGTAATTGTAATGAATGAGTGGTGGTGTTGTAGTGATATTTCAGTAGTTGAAGTGCAATAGTAGTAACTGTAAAGTTGCAATTTTGCAGTTTAATGTCATACTTTACTGTTGTGGTTCTATAGTATAAGAAATGTAGCAATAATGGCTTAGTTGTAGTATTGTTCATTTGGTGTAGTATGATGTTGTAGTTATGGTGTGGTAGTTGGGTGGTTATGGCTATGCTGTTGCATCTTTAGTGTTTTATGAAGCATACATAGGAGGGTTGTGCTGCACTGCTACTGTTGTGGGGTTATAGTTGTATAATGTTTGGAGCTGAATTGCAGTTTCAGTATTTCAGTTGTAGTGCTCTAGTTGCAGTTATAATGTAGTTTTGTAAGTTTATTGCTCTGGGTGTAATGTTCAGGGTTAACACTTGTAGTTTTGTGGTTGTAGTTTTGCACTTGCAGTATTGTAGTGTTGTATTAGTAAATAAGTAGCTGCAGTGAAGAGTTGTAATAATGTTTAAGTGCTGAAGATTCAGTACTTCGGCTGTAGGATGGTAGTGGTGTGGCAATGCTGTAGCACTGTAGTTATAGTGTTGTACCTTTTAGTTCTGCAGATTTAGAATTGGAGTTGACAACTTCTAGTTGTGGGGTTGTTATTGTGTGGTAAATTTGCAGTGATCGTACAGCAGTTGTAGTATGAAAGTTGTAGAATTATTGCTGTGCAGTAACTGTAGTGTTGTAGTGGTACTGTGGTATTTGCACTGCTTTGGTTGTAGTAGTAATTGTGTATATTGCTAAGGCTGTGTTCAAGTTGTAGCATTGCAATCTTGTACAGTTAGTGAAGTAGTATTGTTTTTGTACCTATTATTTTGTAATTACAGTGCTGTAGTTGCAGTGGCAAGGTAGAGGTTTTGTAGTGCTGCAGTTATTCAGCGACAGTGTTGGAATTGTGTAGTTGTGTTGGATATGTAGTGTTATAGTGCTGTACTTCCACTGATGCAGTTGTTTTCAATAAGTCATAGTAAAGTGTTGGAGCTGTAGTGTTGTATTTCAGCTACAATATTGTAGCTGCAGTTTCTGTAGATTTAGTGATGCAGATAGGTATTGTAGTAGCAGAAGTGTAGTGTTGAAGTGTGATAGAGTTACAATCGTAGTGCTGTAGCTGTAATGTTATTGTTCTAGTTTTGGGATTGCTGTTGCAATTTTTGTGTTGCTATGGTCCTGTTCAAACACTGTACTTTTAGGGTTTTATTGTAATATTTTACTGTTATAGGAGAAATGTGGCAATTCTATTTTTGGGGTTTATGATATTTAGTTGCAGTGGTGTAGCACAGTGGTAGCAGGTTTTGTTTCTAGCAAGTACCTACTGTTGCTATGTTTTGTAAGCATAATGATTTGGGCATTGTGTTACAGGAGTAACTGTAAATTTGCAGTGTTGTAGTTGCACTTGCTTGTAGTGCAACAATATTCTGCTTGTAGTGGTGTAGCATTAGTGATGCACAATACTAAGATGTTGTTTGTTAGGGCTCTAGTTGTGATATCTTTGTGCTTGTTGTTTTGTAAATTTAGGGGTTCTGGTTCCAGGTAAGTAGTAGGTAGCACTGCTGTGGTACTGATGAAGATAATGAGGTATTGTTTAGTGTTGTTGTTGCAGAATTGTAGCTGCGTTGCCATTGCAGCAATGTAGTTGTCGCAATGTATTTAAAATGTATTGGAAAAGTAGTGCGGTGATCATGTAATCTTAGTTTTGTACATCTAGCTTCAGTTTTCTAATCTCAACGTTAAAATGTGGCAGGTGTAGTTTAACAGCTGTAGTGCTGTAGCTGTGCTATTATAATTAGGGCTCCCGGTTTTATGGTATTTATTTTTTGGACATTTCCGTCTGTACTTATCCACATTTATTTTTTACTAATTTTATCTATATTTATCCATATTTATTTTGGGGTTTATGGAAAAACAAGGTGAAAGTATGCAAATTTCAGTATCAACGTGGTGCATATCTACTGCTGTTAAAGCCTCCTTACTAAAATTCCTTTCTTTTTAGCCCCCTTACCTTTCAATCCACACAGCTATTGGCCTGGCTGTCATGGCGGAGGGTATTTAGAATTACTCAAAAAGCAACCTGATTTCCATTTTTATCCACATTTAAAAATTACTACAGAGAAGAAAATAAATGTTTTTTTTGTCTGTAAAAATCTGTAAAAATGGAAAACAGGGAGCCTTAATTATAATTAGGGCTCCCGGTTTTATGGTATTTATTTTTTCCATAATTCCGGCTGTATTTATCCATATTTATTTTTTGCTAATTTTGTCTGCATTTATCCATTTCTATTTTGTGTTTTCTGTATAAATGAAGTTGCCATGGGTATTTTTCCACATTTATTTGATTGATAAATGTACATTCGCATTTGAATGTCCAAAAGGTTTTAGCAGTATGCAGTGCAACAGCGTCATCTGAAAACACTTGCATTGTAGAATAGTATAAATAACTGTAGATCTGCACTTAATTAAGCTTAATTAGGAAATGTATTGTCTTTTTTAATCTCCCCTACCTCTCAATCTGTACACCTACTGACCTGGGACTCATGATTAACAGTAAAAAAAAACACCAAAAGAAGACACATTTTCCCTATTTTTCTGTCTTTAAAAATAAATACAGGCAGGAAAAAAATAGTTTTCTGTCTGTATTTATCTGTAAAAATCAGTAAGAACGGAAAACTGGGAGCCCACATTATAATGCAGAGGTTCTTTTCCAAGGTATCTGTTTTATGCTACTTGTAGAGGGGTGTTTGCATTGTTGCAGCTGTAATGTTTTAGTTGTAGTGGTGTTGTTCCATAGCGCTGCTGTAGATGGGGAATTTTGTCAGCGACGGCTCCTCCACTATGGCGGAGGAGCGTCACCCCACATCTTTTCAGTAGTGTAAAAAAGTAAAAATAAAATGATAATACCACAATGTTATTATAATTTTTTTTTCCCGCAGCGAAGCCACCATTGGGGCAGGCGGGGCTTGGCTGTCATCAAAGCCAGCAGGGAGAGGAGTGGTTCGTGCACTTAAGTGCGCCTGACTGTTTGGCCGGCGGGACCAGCCAAACAGTCATGCACACTTAGCCTGTTCTCCACCAGGGTGTAATTCACCACCTAGGAGGAGATCATGCACAGCCTTGCAGTCTCCATCTCAGTGCCGAACCACGGCGCTGCTGTCGTGGTGACAGCAGTGTTGTGATTGGCTTAGGGGAGCCTGTGTGCTCCCCAAAGCGAAGCAAGGACAGAAGTTGGAGGAAGACGGCGGCCGTGGAAAGGTAAGTACATTTTAATTTGTTAAACCCCCGCCTTGCCACCCCCGTTCTGTATCAGCCGCCAATGAATTTGGTTGTTGTTGTAGTGTATGTGTTGTTGCAGACAGCAGAGTAAGAGATGGCAGGATGGCCTGCCAGACAACAAGAGTATCCAGCCAATCAATGCTCCCCTGCTCTCAGCAATGCTACAAGGATGAGATCAGACAATGCACCAAACAACAGTACTTTGTTTCCCTTGGCAACAGCCGTAGGATGCCTTCAACTACCGCCTGCTCTATAAACTTCATAGAACAGTTTTGGTCTGTGGGAGGGAAAAGCACCACGGATACTAACATTTACAATATAAAATGACCAGCTGTAGCTTTTGCAATGTAGACTGGTCTTTTAAAAGGATGGAGGGCTAAGAACTATGGATGAAGACATTTTGTGGCCGTGGAGACGTGAAAGACTCTTCCAGAGGTCCTACAATACACAAAGTTACTCAGGAGAGCTAGCCGCAAAAGGTTAAAAAGCCTAAGGTTATTTATTTAGCATTCAAATTTTTATTTTATTTTAAATGTAATGCCTTCGCGGCTCACGAGTGAAGTTGACGAGGATGGCCAATAATGAAAACAATAAATATTGTGACGAGCAAAAGTGAATAGTTGAGAGATATGAACTAAAGGTTCATTTGAACATAAAAACACAAATATAAAACAATGATTTACTAAAGAGTAGGCAGGGAAGCATTGCAGCTAGTTTAAGAAGATGGGTAATACGGTTGGTCCTGCAAACTCTTGTGATAAAGGTTGTTAGTGCTTGAAATTAGGATGTCATTTTCACAGCCACCTGGTAGCTGTGGAAATGTTTATTTAGTCCGAAAAGCTTTGAAGGACACGGAGGCCATTTAGTCTGTTATTCTCTTTCCAGAAGCTATCAGAAAAAGTTCCAAACCAGGGGTAATGGTCATTCAAATATCTTGTTTTCGGAAGTTGGGAGTGTTGACGATAATTAAACAGCTGCTTTGGCAATGCAGAAGCAGCCAATCAAGCGAGGGGCATCTTTTGGAACAAGCAGTAAAATGTTTTATTGTACATAAATCAAAATTTACATCTGACAATTAATTTTTCTCCAAAACAGTATTGTGCCGATGACTTTGCATCTGGCCTGTCCATGCACAGGCTTGTGTTGGTAGCTCCAGCCCTCCAGATTTTTAAACTGCTCCATTAGATATATAACCCTTGCAGTAGGTGGTTGTAAATAAAGTCCTAGATGCTTGCGATGGTGCCAGGCCTGAAGATGCTATTGAAGAAGTATACAAACTGGAACATCACAGGGTGCTTTTAGATTCAGGTGTGTCATTATCAGAAATTATGTCAAATTGGTAACGCTTCCAAATGAAGGTGCCTGGAGATAGTCTCATGCCACAACTTGCCCTCATTGGCTCCTCTAGCTAACACGCCGTAACAGGGGCGGCTCCTCTGTTAAGGTGGAGGGGTGTCGCCCCATAAAAAAATTGCTCCCATAGATGGAATAAAATGCGTCGGGGGAGGAGGGGGCTTTCTGTCTGATTTCTGCTGCGGCCAGTCAGGCAGCAGCAGCAGAAAGCAGTGATGGGCAGCGCACTTTAAGTTTAAAGTGTGCATGTCTTTTTGGCCGGCCCTCTTGCGACAGCCAGCCACATATGCACATTTTAAACCCCTCTAATCCTCGCTGTCTTAGACAGCTGTGTTAGAGACAGCATAGGCTCCAGGTTCCTCGAGAGCACCGAAAGGAGGCCGCTCCCTCCAATCCTGGTGCTTCTTTCATGCTACATGAGAGCAGCCCCAGGATTGGTTACTGCAGTTTCCTGGGTCCCGCATTGGAGCCTACCTGCCTGGAGAAGACCCGAGCGAGGAGGAAGGCACTCCAGGAAGGTAAGTGGTATCATTTTTAAAAACTTTTATTTTTGGCAGCATGTGGCAGAACGGTGCCTAGAGCTGCTAGCTGGAGGTAGAGCTTCTGGAGGTAGGGCTTCTGGAGGTAGGGGTCACTGGAGGTAGGATTCCTCAACCGGTTACCATCACAGAAGACTGAAGGTAACATGATTCTGTCCCCAATGCAGGCTCTTTCAGTAACACTCCTGCATCAGCCCCCTATCACAGACGATGAAGATACCACTTCACCAGTTCCCGTCACAGGTGGCCTGAGGGAGGATTCCTCCATATGTTCCCATCACTGTGCACTGAAGCATGATTCCTCCACTGGTTCCCATCGTCGTCTGCTAAAGTTAGGGTTCTGCCACCAGTTCCCATCACAGGCAGATGGAGGTAAGATTCCTTCACCAGTTCCCATCACAGTCTGCTGGAGGCGGGATTCGTCCACACATCTACATCACAGGCAGCTGGAGGTGGGATACCTCCACTGATTTCCATCTCAGTCAGTTAGAGGCGAGGTTCCCCCTCTGGTTCTCATCACAGGTGGCTGGAGGTCCCCTCCTCCATCTATCCTCCATCACAGCTGGCTGGAAGTTGTTCTGTCCTGAGTGAGGAAGGAGAGGTAATGGGCACGAGGCTGTGTCGCAGCGTAATGCGGGCCGCAGCACATAAATGACACCCAGTCGCTTGTGTGGTTAGCCTTGGTCTGGCCCTCCTTTATTCACTCACACACTTCTGCTGGGAGAAGTACCATCTGGCATAGAAGCACAGGGCTAGTGTGTAGGACACCCCTTCGTAACGGAACCAACATGGGTTGGTCCACACAACATAATAGAGGTGGGATCTCTCTATGTGTTCCCACTGCAGGCTGCTGTAGGTACCCCTCCCCACCTGTTCCCCTCGCAGGCAGCTGTGGCAGCTCGCCTCCATCTGTCCCCCACAGCAGGGGCCTTAGGTACAGCTCTCCAGCTCGTCCCATCAGAGGTGGTAGGGATAGATTCCGGCGTCTGTTCCCATCACATGGTGCTTGAGGTAAGGCTTCTCCGCCTGTTCCCATCCTTCTGCTGCCTTCACATGTAAAGGAGCTGAGATGTAAACACATTACGATGCAGATTCACCAGCAGTATCTCCTAATCCACAGTCAGTTTCTCATCTTCTTAAAGCTTTCTCGTTGCCCTGGTGACAGGAACAGGTCGAGGAGAGGAGGTGGAGTGGTTCCAGGCTCGCAAGATTGCTGTTCTCTATTATAATTCAGCTGTGATCAGCCGTGAAAAGGCAGTTCTGGAATCTCCGTCTGTTGAAGTTACATGTTGTGTGGAATTCAGGGCAATCCCTCTGTAGCTCGTTAAAGAGAATCAGCAGGTCATGCACATGCTCGTGCTGCCACAAGGGCCTTCTAAGAGTACATCCCCCAGGAATATACTCAAGGAATTTGACTGAAGCCTTAAACCTTAAATATGTTGCGTTATGTTATGCTATTTAATTTTGTTACGCTACTAGATCATGTAATGTTGTAGCTTCATAGCTCACTGCCAAGGGCTATATGGTTGTTAAAGGCCCTGAATCCGAGCTATAGCGCAAAGGACTATAACATGGGAGAAGCCTTCTAACAACTGGTATACCGCAAGGCAGACGGGATATAGGCTATTAGAACATTCCGCCTACAGAATAGAATATTCTAAATTAAAAAGTCGGAAATACAAATAAAAACGAGGAATGTCGGAGCAGAAAGTCTATACCAGCCATTATTAGTCCCGAGCAACCTCACGGTCTTCAGTGGATCACTCCAAATTGCAATATTCTAAGATGTAGCATGTAAATGTACAGATATTTATATAGCGCAAATCACCAACCGGTCTCTAAGCGCTTGCTTAGGGAACCCGTCCTGGTATTCCCCTGTGAGATAACCCAGCAGGGCATCCACAAGGTGAAAGCCAGGCATCCCGCCGCGAGGGGCCATTGTGGAGATTAAGCAAGCTATTGCCCAGAGTCGCAGAGTGTGAACCCATGAATCAAGTATGCACTGGAGCGAGAATTATCGAGTCCATGGACAATTTATGGACTCAAGACCCAGCCGAGCCGGGAATTGAACCCTGGTCCTGGGCTGACCTCTGCTTCCAGGTCTGCCTACTCTAACCAGTGAGCCACACTTCTCCACCTATGTCAAGCTATGTTATGCTTTTCTATGTTATGTTATATTATGTTATTTGATTACGTAAGATGTTATTATATTAGTATACTCCCAGCCTGTCATCTGTATTTATGAAGGTAGTAGCACATTCTATCCTTTGTGTTCACTTCTTAGCAGAAATCCCGATTGTCCTCTGCTGGGGTGTTGGCCCAAGACAGGCATAGAGGTAAGACCGTGCCTAACCTTATGTTAATATACAATGCAAGGCTGTTATAGAGGGAAGGATGCCTCTAGCCTCATGAAGGAACACTGGCTAGATTGACATAATGCAAGGAGTAGCCTAATTTCAAGTTGGTATATTGGTTTAGATCAGTATAAAGGAGAGTCATCCCCTAACTAGTTGCTGCAACATGGGTTAAACTGGCATAGAGGCATGGGTGTGTCTAATACTATGCGGGGGCTCCGGTTTGCACTGGCATCGGGGGCAAGAGTGTTCCTATCCTCATAGTGGTCCATTTGGTTAGACAGACACAGCAGAAAGAGTGTCATTAATCCCAGTGTTGGATGTTGGGTAAGACTGAGAAGGGTATACCTAACCTCATGTTGGGACATTGAACTGTAAATATATGGCAGTATGAATGAATGCCTATGATGTCATGCTGGGACATGAGGTGCTACTGAATGTAAACCAACCTTCATGTTGGGACATTGGTTCAGGCTGGAATTGAGATACTATTGCCCCTAACCTTATGCTCAGCCATTTGGCCACGTTGTTATGTTATGTTGGCAGAGATATGTATAGGACAATATTGCTATTAGTATGGTTTCTATGCACAGCCAAGTTCAAACACCTTTGCATCGACGGAATTGTGACAAAATAGCATGTAAAAGATATTGCAAGACAGAAATATCATGTAGGAAAGTATTGTAATATTAAGAATGTCATGGAAGAGAATATAGAAGGTAAGAACATCATTTGTTAGGTTATTTACATCATTTGTAAATGTAGTTATACAAAATATAGTTTGGGGAATATTTGGTCTGTTTTATTAGTTTTTGTGTTAAAAGGTTTTTTAATGTTAGGTTTCTTTGATCATTTTATTTTGTTTTATTTGGTAATACATTTTATGTTTTTTTTAATGTAAATTTTATTTTTTAGCAGGTTGTGTTTGTTGGGGAACACTGTGGGACATAATTAAAATTTTTTTTTTTAACTGATTACAATTTTATATCAATTAAATTTTTTTAACATAATATATTTTTTATGTTGCATTATTTGTATTTCTTTATGGAAATATTTTTGTAATTATATATATATATATATATGTGTGCGTGTGTGTGTATGTACGTGATATATATTTTATACAACAAAGGATGCGGCACTCTAAGCAGTATCACTATGGAGTGTGATACGAGGAATAAATCAAGCAAAAGCCTGCTCAGAGTGCCGCGTCCTTTGTTGTAGAAAATTGAATTTGGGCCAGGATCCGGCCCCTATGCTGAGTACCCGCTGAGGAGCACTTCAAATTCATAAGGATCACTTTGTTACTTTGTTGAAATATATATAAAGATATATATGTGTGTGTGTGTATAAACAAAACACCTCATTGAAAAAAAAAGAGATGGAATCGGCACTCCGTTGGTTCTTCACTCCAGTTGTATGTCTTCTCGAGTGATACCATCGTCTACGTGTTTTGGCTGCCAGAGGCAGCCTTGTTACACATATATATACATTATTTTCCATTAATGTAGGCTACAGGAAACTAAGAGGTCCATTTGGATGGCTGGCGGAAAAGCAACCCAACCGCCATGGAAGCGGAAAACAACCGCCCGCCGGCACCGTGGGAAAACCGGCGGCCAAATTACGATCAACCGCCCAAAAAAAACGACGAGGCCAAGATAAACCGCCCGTCGTGGGCGGAGATTGTCAAAATCCGTCCGTGGCGGTCGGATTTGCGGCGGAAAAACACCAACCCGCCACAAGTATAGCGGAGACACCGCACTGGAAATTAGGATATCCCCGACGGTCGCACAATGGGATGAATGGGAGAGCCAGCGGAAGAGCTGAAGCACAGCCACTGCGGCGGACGATCGGTTAAAAATATGGCAGACGAAGCAAAAAGCCCACAAAAAAAACAAAAAGTCCACACAGAAAACTAGCCATGGCCCCCAATACACAAAACACACCCCAATGACACAACCACATGGCAAAAAGAAAAATACAAATCCCAGGACAACACACCTGACAGCAACACCCCAATTGGACACACCCACATAGCTGAGTATAAAACCAGCCCCTTCCCTGACCACAATCCTTTGCAATACTCCAGGAGAGAAGGGGCACATACCCCAGCTGACAGGAGAGGCAAAGGATACAACATCACTAGCCACACCACACACAGCCCCACAACCACTCCACACCTGCACAACTAACCCCCCTGCACAACACACACCATACACAGCACAACCACAACCACCACTCAAACCCCTGCACCCACAACCACTTTGCATACCACACACCATGGCCACACAGAAAATGCCCAAATTCACTGAGAGTGAGTTGAAGGTTATGGTAGATAAGATAGTCAGAGTGGAGCCACAGCTTTTTGGTACCCTGGTCCAACAGACACCATTAGCCACAAGGACACAAATGTGGGCAAGGATAGTCCAAAGGGTCAATGCAGTAGGGACCACCCCAAGATCAAAAAAGGAGATCATGAAGCGGTGGCATGATCTGAAGAGGGTGGTCAAGGAGAGGAGGAGCAAGAACTGTGAGCTGGCTCAGAGGACTGGCGGTGGCCCTCCCATTCCACAAAAAATATTCACACAATGGGAGGAGAAGGTGCTTGTCATACTGCATCCAGAGAGTCTCACAGGAGTAGCCCAGGGGTGGAGGCTGGTACGTACAAACAAATGACTACCGCCACTGTGCTATGTACTGTCTTCCACAACTACAACGCTACACCACCTAGGACACATACCATCCATCTGCACCACACACTCACAAAAACATGGCTCACAGATGCAACATTCACCCACTCCCATTCTCCCCAAACATAACTACCAACATTACCATGGGAGCATGTGTACAGGCAGACAGCACTATAACTCCCATCAGGCCCCCTGTCCCACACCTCAGCAGGATGGAGCCCTCCCTCCACCCCCACCCAGAAGCAGTTGGAAGCCTGCACAGTACACCAAACAAACTTACAGGTAAGTAGCCAGTACGTGCACCCACCCATTTATCACAAATTAAATGGTGCCATATGACAACACCAGCCCTTCCATTCCACAAAGAGGCATACCTACCCCATTGCCAAGCACAGTGTGCACACAGGTAAGCTAAGGAAACCGTCACAGCTACCAAAGTGTGACACACCAATGCACAAGTAGAAGAAAGTCAGGGAACAATCATGCACAGCACCTAGTTACATGTGCATCGTCATGGGGCAACTGCAACAAGGACCTTTCGAAAAATATGAAAGCATGTGTGGTGGTACAAAGATATGCACATGACAGGACAAAGGTATGCAGGAGATGACAATGGCCAGTCCATGGCCAGATGTGATGTATGTTAGGTCAGACAAATCAACAATTAGTTCTCAATTAAACACATGGTGTGCCAGGCCCTAGATGGCAACAAGTCCCTGTAATCCTTAATTGTGCACAGGTCGCATGGTATGCCTTGACACCTCACACCATTGACAAGTAATGCCTGTACCACTGCATCATGTCAGGAAGCACAGTAGTGCACATAGTCAACAATGTGATGATCTGTCAATTGTGCAGTGTACAAAAAGTGAATGACACACAGCTAACACAAAGCTTGCCGGGTGCACTACAATGACTATTTCCCATCTGACCCGCTAGTGACCAAGAACTCACTACAGAGGACAACACCAGCAACCTGCAGAGCCAGTCTCCCCCCCGGTACATGGACTCTCGGATGTTGAGTCCCAGGATTCCATGGACGATGAGCTCGAGGCCGGCCCATCTGGTGTGCCAGGGAACAACAGGTCCCAGGACCCCATCGTCCCCCCCAGCACATCTGCACCAACAACAACTTCACAGCAGACCCTTTCTGTCACGGCCTGTGCGGCCACCGCCAGCACCACCACCACCACCACCACCAGTGCTGCCTGCAACACTCTCCCTATCCCAGAGGATGACCAGCACACACCACCGATGGAGGAGGGCAGGGAGAGCATCCGGGTGCCCACAGTGGTGAGGCAACAGGTCCGTGGCAGCAGGGGAGATGGGAGGGGCAGGGTCACCCACAGACACTAGGAGGATGGGACCCAATCCCTGGAACACATCACCAGAGTCCTGGGTGCATACGAACAGGCCCAGGGATGAACGGGCCAGTCGGACGAACTGTTGCACAAGCTCATCCTGCTGATGAGTTCCATCGACACCCGCATGGGACAAATCGTGGACCTCTTGGGCCAGCAAGTGGCGGTACTGAGGGACAGGCATGAGCCACAGACAACACCTCCACCTCCCTCTGGTGGGCCGTACGATGACAGTTCACCATCCTCCCCTGCGCCCACAGAAAGGGGTGAGTCCTCAGACCCCACTGGCCCTGCAGCAGGCCCCCCCGCCAAACGACGAAGGGGCCATCTCAAGAAGACCCTGGGAGTATCTGGAGGCCAAGCACCTGCCAGACGCCAGTCACGGAGCCAGCCATGATGGCAACCCTCTCCACCACTGCATTGACTTTTTTGACTGTCCTTCCCCACACTGCCTTGTGAATGGCATCTGTCTGTTGGACTGAGTCACCACAGCAATGTTTATCTCATCTACCACAACTGTCAACTCACTGCTCCACCCCACCCCCCAATGGAAATGTACACCCCCCTCGCATCTCACCATTGCCAAATAAAATATCCTCACACACATGCTGTCGTGTCTGCTCCATCTTTATTGCAGGAAGTACAGTCTTCAACATGATCACAATATACCAGGAGCATGGGCTGTATGTAGGCAAGGAGAAGTCAAAGGCACCTAGGGAAACACAACAGAACTACTTCCACTGATCTGGCTGTGGCATCACATTCATCACACAACCCCTACCATCAGGATAACCCAACATGCACATGTCACAATGGGCAACAAACATACACGTCCTGTAGTTGTTCCCAAATTACCTGTCCCAGAAACATTGCCAACCACCACTGAGTCTACAACTGGCTGCTGCTACAATTCTCACATGCCCCTTCACGACAACAGCAATATCAGCAGACAATGGGTATGTTGCCCATTGACACCCACCTTCAAGTGAAGTAGCGGGTGATGAGCTGTTCACGCAGGTCAACACCTTCCTCCTCTCCACTGTCCTCATCACTGGACACGGCTTGGTTTGCAGGCTGGGGCCTTGGGTCCTCACCATCATCCAGGAGCAGGGAAATCTCCTTGCGAATGACTAGGTTGTGGAGCATGCAGCATGCCACTACAATCTGACACACCTTCGTGGGCGAGTATGCCAGTGCACCTCCAGTCTTCTCCAGGCAGCAGAAACGTGACTTGATCAGACCTAAAGTCCGCTCCACCACACAACGTGTCCTCCCATGGGCCTCATTGTAGCGGACTTCAGCCGGGGACCTGGGATTCCGCAGTGGGCTCCGCAACCAGGGACGGTTGGGATATGCAGAGTCACCTAGGTATGACAAACACAAATAGACATTGCAATGTCGCAGAGGCTGAGGGCAGCAGGTCACACACCCAGCACGCCACACGACTAGGCATACTCACCCACAATCCATGCACGCTCGGGAAGAAAATTAGCCATCAGCTGGGGCACAATGCTGTTCCGCAGGATGTAGGAGTCATGGGCCGAGCCTGGGAATTTGGCACACACGTGCGAGATGGTCATATCTGCCAGGCACATGACCTGCACATTGATAGAGTGGTAATGCTTGCGATTGCGGTAAATGTGCTCACTTGCCTGTGGTGGCACAAGCCCGACATGGGTGCAATCAATGGCCCCAACAACATTGGGGATGTGTCCAAGGGGATAGAAGTCTCCCTTCACAGCTGTCAATTCAGCACCCCTGGGGAAATGGATGTATCTGTCCTTGTATAGCATCATGGCAGACAGTACATCACGCAGCACCATGCTGAACATCGGTTGTGACATCCCACCAGCACTGGCCACTGTCTCTTGGAATGATCCAGTGGCAAAAAAATGCAAGGCTGCCATCACCTTATAAGTAGGGGTGAAAGCTGTTGGATAGGTCCTGCGGGGCTGCAGGTGAGGCTCCAACAGATCACAATGGGTTTTCAGGGTGGCTCTGTCCAGGCAGCATTTCCGTATGATCGCAACATCTTCCATGTCCTCCAGCACTGTCAAGTGACGAATCAAATTTGGCCTCCTCCTAGTGGAGATGATAGTGAACACGTCAATGCAATACATCATGAGATGTGCACAGCATATCACGTTCTGGATGACACAACGACAACAATGACTGACATCAACCTTGACTAACAGACCAGCTCACATGTAGGGACACCTTCATGTGCACAAAGGCCACACCTGTCAACTTACACAAGACAAGTACCTTAAACACCACCTTGGTCAATGTGAAGGCACATAGGGATATGGCCACATTTCAAATGGGCACGCCTGGGAGTATAGCATCCATCAAATGTGTAACTAATCTAACCCACTGTCTCATACCTAGCTGCTGTACCTGTCAAACCTCAATGTGTCATTACAACCTGGCACACATCCACCACACAATGACCACAGTCGGCGCAGGACTGACGAATGTGTGCATGAGCAGACATGAGAGGCAATACAGCATAGTTCATCATTCATTGAGATGCGCATCGCTGTGATTGTCACTGCACCTCAACACATTGACACGTGTACACATTGTAGAGTCCAGATCAGCACTGTCCTGCCTACACCAACGTCAAATCCATAAGTGACGTGAGTGGATACAGGCCAATCTACGAAACACACACACAAACATGGCATGTGTAGCCATCAGTGGAGTAAATGGGAGATTGGCCTCGTGTGCACGGTGATGTTCCACTGACCAACTTGGCACTGTGCCCTGTTGATGTTTGACAGATGAGCATTGCGATTGTATGGCACCCATATCGCGGTAGCTACCGCCTGGCCCCGGGGGTGTGTCACCAGCACCCCCATTCACACATGTGCGGTAGTCATAGGCATAGAGACATGCCCATATGGTGGTGGGCATGCTCTAACACCCAAATTGCGGTGCCTCGTGTCAATGCATGGCAGCCATATCGTGGTGGCTACCGCCTGGCCCTGGCGGTGTGTCACCAGCACCCCCATTCACACAAGTGCGGTAGTCATAGGCATGGAGACATGGGGAAATGGCGGTGGGCATGCTCCGCCACCCAAATTGCGGTGCGTCTTGTCAATGCATGGCAACCATATCGCGGTAGCTACCGTCTGGCGGTGTGTCACCAGCACCCCCATTCACACAAGTGCGGTAGTCATAGGCATGGAGACATGGGCAAATGGCGGTTGGCATGCTCCACCACCCAAATCGCGGCACCTCATGTCAATGCATGGCACCCATATCGTGGTAGGTACCACCTGGCCCTGGCAGTGTGTCACCAGCACCCCTATTCACACAAGTGCGGTAGTCATAGGCATGGAGACATGGGGAAATGGTGGTTGGCATGCTCCGCCACCCATATCGCGGTAGCCACCGTCTGGCCCTGGCGGTGTTATGTTATGTTATGTTATAATAATTTATAAAGCACATGATTCCCATTCCGGTGTTCCGGCGCTAAGCATTAACTACCTAAGAAGATAACATAACTAGAACTGAGAAAAAAAACATGTTTTGAGACCCTTCCTGAAAACACAAAAATCAGGGGTGTTTCTTAGCAAGAAAGGAAGTTCATTCCAGATTCTGGATGCACTGTTCACAAAGCTTCTGCCTCCCCAATTAACTTTTTTAAAGCAGGGAGTCTTCACTAGTTTAGCGCCCGTTGATCTAAGGATTCTAGATGGAATGTACCAGGAAAACTTGTTCCTTAAAAACTGTGGAACAGTCCCATTCAAGGCTCTGAACACTATACATAGTGCCTTGAATCGGGATCTCAGATGAGTAGGGAGCCAGTGTAGCTTTTTTAGTTCTCCTTTGACTGAGACCGACCTAGGGGTCCTGGTCAGCAGTCTGGCAGCTGCATTTTGAATAGTTTGAAGCCTGTTTTGATGTTGAGCTTGTATATTGACGTAAAGACCATTACAGTAGTCAAGACGTGACAATATAAGTGCAGTCACCACCGTTCTCAGGTTCTCCTCAGAAAGAAAGAACCTGATTTTCCTAATCATTCTCAATATCAGAGAACATCCAGATGTCACCTTGCTGACCTGGTCTCCCATATTGAGTTTTTCGTCTACCACGACACCCAGGTTTTTAACTTTCCTACAAGGTGTGGGACAGAGGCCAAGATCAGCAGGCCACCAGTCTGGTGTCCACATCAAGGGGTTGCTGCCAAATCTCAGAACCTCTGTTTTAGCTGAATTCATCTTGAGGCAGTTGGCCGACATCCACCTAGAGATAGCACCCATACAGTCTGAAAAACGTACTCCTGTTTCTTTCTCAGCTCCCTCCCTCCCTCACTGACAGTACAATTTGAGTGTCGTCCGCGTAGGAGGTGAGCTGAAATCCAAAAGCTCTGATAATGCCAGCCAGGGGTGCCACATAGATATTAAAAAGAGTGGGACTAAGAGAAGATCCCTGCGGCACCCCACAAGGCAAAGAAAAGGGTTCAGAGGTATTACTGTTGAGTTCAACGGTTTGTGACCTGTCCTTAAGAAAGGAGTTGAGCAAATTTCATGCAAATTCCATGTGTCACCAGCACCCCCATTCACTCAAGTGCGATAGTCATAGGCATGGAGACATGGGGAAATGGCGGTGGGCATGCTCCGCCGCTAAAATCGTGGTAGCGGACACCGGGCCCCTGCGGTGTGTCACCGCCATGGAGCTTGCCCTTGAGCCAATGCGAACCTCGATAGCGGTGGCATGATGCAATTTTGAAGATCGTGATAGGCATGCTCTGCCACCGCGGAGGCGGATATTGGCTGCATTTGAAAGATGCACCATCGCGGTAGCACACCCCGGGCCCCAGCGTCGTGTCACTGCCATGGAGCATGCCCTTACAGCCAATGGGAGCCATGATTGTGGTGACATGATGCAATTTTGAAGATCGGGGTAAGCGTGCTCTGCCCCCGCGGAGGCGGTCATTGGATGCATTTGAAAGAGGCAGAGCTGGACCACCACCTGCTGCAGCTTGGCACCTTTGAAACGACCCCAGGGGGCTATATATGTGTGGGAGTGAGCCTCACATTTCCACTGTTCCCAGAGCCTGCTGCCGGAGACCCCTCACCTGCTGCTGCCTCCAGGGACTGCTGCCTGAAACCCCTCACCTGCTGCTGCCTCCAGAGCCTGCTGCCAGAGACACCTCACCTGCTGCTGCCTCCAGAGCCTGCTGCCAGATACCCCTCACCTGCTGCTGCCTCCAGGGACTGCTGCCTGAGACCCCTCACCACCCAAATCCGCTGCTGTTGTCTCATGTCCACAGTGATGGCAAGGACAGAGAAGATACGTGCCAGTCCCTTCACGAGCGAGGAGCTGGAGGTCCTTGTGGACGAGGTGCTCACACAGTACCCAAGGCTATATGGTGCCCCAAATGTCGTGGTAAGTCTTCGACAGTGGTGGGGTAGGGCAGGTGGGCCACACATGTAGGTGGACCGATGCAGTATGTGCCTGGGAGTGTGGGGTAGTGTCATGCACTGCCTGACATGCTGTCTCCAGTGGGAGGGTGTGTGTACACAATGCCACAGCTTTCCCTCCCTGCATATGTATGTATGAGTGACCTGTGTTGTGTTGTCAGCCATACAGTGACATGGAAGGCTGTAGTCAGGACAGTGATTGCTTGGCTGGATGGCTGTGTGTGCCCCTGTAGTCCATCTCAGTGTGAGCCCAGCTGACCTGCACAGTCCCCGCCTACAAAGACAAGGACACCTCACTTAACTTACAGAGTATGATATCAGTCTTTTCACATTGCACTCTAGCTATGGGCCACCTCAGCACTGTATTTTGCACACAACTGCCCTTGTGAATGGCATTTTGTATTTGTGAGATCATGTCCCTCAATGTGACCACCATGACACATTCATCTATTCACAGGACAGGAACATTGATGGCTGTGCAGTCTTGGACACAGTGAGTCAACCCCCAACCACAGGTTGACATGTGATGTATGTGTTGCTCAATCCAACAATGGACTGGAGATGTGGGCAGGCTACATGGGTGTTTCAGTGCTGGCATCCTGCATGTGTGTGACATGTGCAGGGACTGTGTTCACCTCACACCTGCATGCTTTAACATCAGCTTTTCCCATGCAGGTGCCCCATGTGAGCTGTATTATAGTCTCTGATTGACCTACTGTTGGATATGTGATGATTTTGTACCTTGCTGCTATACTGATAGATGTCGGTACATGACACTGTGTCACTGATCATTTCCCCCTCTTGTCTCCCATGCCTGCAGCTCAAGGTACACCAGCGTAAGGCCGTGTGGAGGGCCATTGCAGCAAAGTTGCGAGCTCTGGGGGTCTCAAACCGACGGTGCACCCACTGCCACAAGAGGTGGGACGACCGACATCAGCCGGCTGGCAAAGAATGTGGCGGAGATGACCTTGGGGCTGCTTCCTCACACTGGGCGTCTGGCACGGCGCAGCATGACACTACTAATGGGGTGCATCTTGGCGGTGACACAGCCTGAGCTGGATGCACGTTTGAAGGAGCATCAGCAGCAAGCCAGGGGTGAGCATTTGGGGAGTCTGACTTTGGCTTGGAGTGGCTGCATGTGTACAGAGCCTGTGCCAGTGCTGGCCTATGTGATGTTGGTAGTGTGATGCTGTGGCAAGTAAGTGGCTGCTGGCCTGGGTGCCGGTGGCATGCATTTGCCCTACCTGTACTTACAAAGGTGATTTGGATGCTGTGCCTTCACATTACATTCTGCTTTGTGCTCTTCAGGTTTCTTCTGCATTGGGGTAGTCTTGGGAATCCCATGGGAGGGAACGCCAGTGTGCCCGATCTGACTGTGCGTACATCAATGCGTCCATTGCATGCACCCAGATTGGGGAGGCCTACACATCTGACAGCAATGTGCACCATTCTATTGTCCCCAAGGTACGACATGGTGGGTGTCATGGGCTAATGTCCATTGTGGACTGTCATGTCGTAGTCTGGGTCTGTGTTGTCCCCTCCTGTTCCATCCAGATCTGTCATTGGCAACAAGTACTGTGCCCCCATCATGTCCCTAGGTGTGCTCAGAGCTGCCAATGTCCCCCCTGCTGCCATCAGTGCTAAGTCTGTGGACCTTTTGCGCCAGCTGTGTGTATGCCAGACAGCTCTCCTCAATGCCTTCATTGACCACGACAAGAAATTGGCCCAGGTGGTTGCTTTCATGGAGGGCATACATTCCGACGTGGGTGGGCTGCACCGGACAGTCCAGGCTTTGTCATCAACAGTGACGTCTGCCCTGCAACAGGCACATACTCACAGTCCAGCTCCGGTCCCTTTGTCCACCCCCCTGGCAGTGGGCACGTCTGACGATAGTGACCACGGTCCACATACGTCAAAGTCACGATACAGCACATGAAGTACACAGCAGCAGCAACCCAAGTGATCCCGGGCACAGACACCATCCCCACAGAAGACAAAAGGCACCCCAGAGTGCAGGGAGAAAAGCCCATCAGGCGACACCAGTGGACAAAAAGCAAAGCAGCAGACCTCAGGCACACATGCCTCAGTGGCATCCCCATCCAAGGACTCTCCTGCCCCTAAAGCATCTCGCAAAGAGAAGCATACAGTGTCTGTGGCCACCAAGGAGGTTGTGCATGCCAAGGGTACACCTAGGAAGGGCTCCATGGCCGAATCACCAACCACCTCGACTCCCATTCCAAGACCAGTGAAGCAGGGGCCGGAGGGCACTGTAGGGGTAACACCTGGTAAACAGGGGAAGGGGGGGCAGAGGCGAAGCCAGTGAAAGCGTTCCGCTGGGTCCAGCACATCACCAGAGGGGCTGCCAGCACCTGCAGCAGCTGTGGTGGTGAGTGTGCCTGTTGTGCCCACACCACTTCCCATTGATCCAGAGTCAGCCAAGCCATTTAGGATCCCCAAGAAGTGGAAGGGCACCCCTCCACAATCTCCCAGCCACACCGTGACTCCTGTCTGCATGACTCCACCTCCACGTGCCACTACACCACCTGGTCCAAGCAGCCCTCCAGCTTGCCAAGCCACTGATAGCTCTACCTCAGCTGTTCCGCTCTCTTCCCCGTCAAGTGCCCCGACAGTCCCCGAGACACAGCCAGCTCCCAGTCTGCCTGACAGCCAAGTCTGAGTGGTAGTCACCTTCACACACCTGTCTCTCACACAGGTGGGCCTGTACTGCACATTGTTGCCCTCTCACTGTGTTGCTGACCATGGAAAGGTACAGTCGCACACATTCCCTGTGCAGCTTCTCATGGACATAATCTGCACCCTGAACTGGCCACTGGCCTTGTTGCTCTTTGCTGTGTTGAACTATTCCCTGTGCAGCTTCTCATGGACAATCTCTGCACCCTGAACTGGCCACTGGCCTTGTTGCTCTTTGCTGTGTTGAACTATTCCCAGTGCAGCTTCTCATGGACTCAGTCTGCACTTTGTCCTGCCCACTGGCCTTGTTGTTCACTGCTGTGTGCCCCCTGCCTGTGCAGCTTCTCGTGGACTCAGTCTGCACTTTGTCCTGCCCACTGGCCTTGTGGTTCACTGCTGTGTGCCCCCTGCCTGTGCAGCTTCTCATGGACATGCTCTGCATCTTGTGCCTTGCTCTTCTCTTCTCATGGTACCTGTCTGTGCAATATGTGAATAAAGACAGTTGCTCCTGTTGTCTATTTTGTCAGTGTCCTTACTGTATAAAGTTATTTTGCTGTGTGTAAATGGTTTACTGTGCCACATGGTCTGTGTGGCACTTCAACATAGTCAATGTTTGGGCTCACTTACTCTCTTTTTTGCTGGGGTGATAGGGTATTCAGTTCTTCTTGACCCAGATACTTGTGTGGGCAATGATGTCAATTTCGCACGGTTAGCAGTAGTCATTTACTTAATTAGTTCATGTTGGCTATATTGTACATATGTTAGGTTGGGGGGCACTGCCAGCACAGAGTGAGTTTCTGCACAGAGTATTGCAGGCAGGCTGTCCAGGGTCATCATGTATGTGTGTTCTTCCTTTATGTGTGCCCAGTGGTGTATGTGTGCGGTCATCTTGTGATGGCCAGTCATCCTAGTCCCATGGCTTACTTTCCATTTGTGCTCTTGGATGGCCAGGTAGTGTGAAGGGGGTGAGTTTGTGGGGAGTGTTGATGTGTACATGCCTCCGCAATGTCAACTACACACATGTGTCACACAGGAGTTGTGTGCCTGTTGTTTTGATTGTTCATCTCTGTGGATGTGGTTGTATGCCCATGTGTGAGTTGTATGTTGTGATCTGTGCAGTGTGTTGGTGTGTCCTTGCAGTTCTGGCTGACTCCTACTTGTTGTGTTTGTCACTTGTGAGTATGCAGAGAGTGTTACTGGCAAGTCAGTGTTGTGTTTTGTTGCACATACATGTGTCTGGTGGCTGTTTGTGGGGACTGTGCAGACCTGCTACTCCACACTGCCATTGTGGTTGTGTTTTCTCATGCCTTGCTGTCACGTGGTGCCTTCTTGCCTCCAGTGTGGCATGTTGTGTGTGTTGTCATGCCATCCCCTATCTGTGCTTCAGCTGCTTACCCATTGTGGGTCTGCACTCCCTCTCTTTGTGTATGGTACACTCCTGCCATGTCCCCTACTGACATGCAGTACACTTCACTTTGGTGTGAGCTGTCCCCTTGGTTTGTATGTGTGTGTGCCTCCCCATGACTTCATTTGTGACACTGCTTTGTGGTGCAGTTCTTTGGCCAGGGTCAATGTGTCACTCAGGGCATTTCCCCAATGCGTCATGTGTGATGTTCTGGTGCTGTTTGTCAGTCATGGTTGCTCCTATGCAGTTCAACTGTGTGTGCTGCCCAGTCCTCTGGTCAAGTTGTTTCCACCTTTGTGTCCCAGACTTGTGCATCTATTGGGTGTTGTGTTGGATGTATGTGTGGTGTTTGTGTTATTGCTTCACTTCCAGGGTGTGTTGTTGTCTTTGTGCTGTGCTGTATGGTGGTGTGTGGTTGCTGTTCTGTCACTGATGTCTGTGTGTGTCTGGTATGCTTGGTGTGCACACACAGCTTGTTGTGCATGCAGTGCTGTGTGTGTATGTTGCCTTGTGATTGCCTGGTGTGCATCCCCTGATGTCCTGCTGTGTTTGCTATGTGATTGTTCTGCCTGTGCATATGTTGTTTGTTTTGCTGTGGCTGTGTTGTTCTGTGATGGTTCACTTCTATTGTGTGTTGTGGTATGTTGTCTGTGCATTGTTCCTGAGTGATGAGGTTGTGCACTACTGTTGTGTCTGTGCTCCCATTGCCTTTCCCAGTTTAGCTGCACAGGGCATGTCTGTTGTTGTAGTTGTGGCTCTGTATGTGTTTCTGTTGGGTTATGTGTTTGTCTGTTGTATTTGTTTCCACATTTGTGGTGGCATCCCTGTGTGTGTGTGTGATGTCTGTGGCTGACCCCAGGGTGTCTGGTTGTTTGTGTGTGTATTGACTGTCAAGTATTGCCAGCCTTCAGTGTGTTTGGCACTGGTGTTGTGTGCTGCTGGTGTGAGAGGGGTATGTGTGTAGATTCTTACTGGTGTTTGTCAGTCCTGAGGTGTGTAGATGGGCCCTGTGTGTAGTGCTGCTGGTGTACTCCTGTGAAGTAGTTGTATGGATGTGTGGCTGTTCACAGTTTGACTTCAGGGTCTTCCTTTCATCCTTGTGCCTATACGTGGTTTGCCTTGCTTCTCCCTGTGTTGTTGCACTGAGCTCTCTGTGGTTTGAGTTAACTGACTGTGCCAGCCATGTGTGCTTTGATGGTGTGAGGGTGTTGTTCTCTGTTCCTTGTGTTGATGTGATGTACACATGCTTGTTGTGTGTCTCCATGGCCTTCCATTTGTGTGCAGCCCACCTTGATTTCCATATCTGATGTGCTCCATTGCTGTTGGCATGTGGGGTGTGTATGTGTGTGTGTCACTCTGTGGTATGTATGTGTGACTGTGCAGGCTGTGTGTCCATTTGGATGTTAATTCCTTTTATGTGTTCATTTGTTGCTTGTCCTCATTTCTATTTCCTTGAGTGTGGTGTTGTGGTGGTGTGTGTGTGTTTCCCTGGCCCTGTGCTACTGTGCTGTGTGTTGTGTGTTCCTATGCAGCCACTCCTGCAGTGTGTGTCTCCATGATTGTTTGTTGTGTGGCGCAGGGTGTGTATTGACCTGGCTTGTTGTTGTGCATGGGGTGCACATGAGGGGCATATGGCATGTGCCTTCATGGGGTGTGCTAGTGTGTGGTGGGAGGGGGTGTGGCTCTGTGGTCTTTGTGCCCTGCCCATGCCTGGCACTGGCCCTGCCTTCTGCATTGTGCGCATGTATTTGCTTGTGTTCGCGGCTGCGGTGACGTGACCGGAACATTGCTGCATGGTGGCGGTAGCTGTGTGTCCAGGATGCAGAGGGGTGACTTTGTGGCAGGTGGATGATGTGTGGGTGCCCTTGTGGATGTGTCCCTGTCCCCTCTAGGGTGTCTGATGTGGATCTGGAACCTGTGTCAGCCCGTGTGTTGTGTTTGTGTTGTTGCGTACCTGCAGCGGCGTCCGCGGCGGTCCATGAGTTCCTGGTGATGTAGCAGGTACATCACCGGAAAGACGTGTAGAGCTGGGTCCATGGCGGTCGTGACCGGGACTCTAGTTTCACGTTCCGTTGTCGAGCATTCGCCGTCTCTGGTTCGGCGGTGTCTCCGCTGTGGTGCGTCTGTTTGCTTGTGTCATCCTAATTTGTGGAGCGGGGCAGACGTCATTCCACACAGCGGTGAGTCTCCATTGGCTCCCACCGCCACGGTGGCGGGCACACTTTGATGGAGGTGTACGTCGCACCGCGGCGGTCAGGAAATGGCCTATGTTTGGCCATACTAATATGGCGAACGTGAGGAACGCAAAACACACAAGATGATGGACGGAATGTTGCTCATTGGCAAAACATCCACCCCCAGTCACAGATCTGGGTTGAATCCATCGTTATTTTGCTCACCACGCCACCCCAGGTCAGACATGGCCATATGCAAATCAGTTTTGACCCTGTGCCTCATGGGAACAGTCCAGCCCGAACTGCCAAGCCAATGTATTCCCTGGACCGGAATCAAGCATCCCAGGACCGGTTTCGGGGTTTCACCCCTCTTCAGCCAGGATAGCTTGATTCCAGTGGCGTAGTGAGCACGGGACCCACGTCTGGGCATACCCTTCCCACATAGGGCGAACAGCAAAACACACAAGATGATGGAAGAATGTTGCTCATTGGCAAAAAATTCACCCCCAGGGGGAGGAACGCTGCTCGTGGGTGGAAAAAAGCATTTTTCCGCACCGCCAGCACCCGGTGGTGCCACCGCCCGACATCCTAATGGACCCCTAAATCTGAGCTTTCTAAAATGTGATCTTTTCTGTACTCTTTCTTAGATTGGAGTTGGAATAGTAGTTCTCAATCCCACAAATTCCAGCACTTTTCTTACTGTTGCTTACGTCGAAATAGGAATAGTAATTCTAATCCCTCCAAAGTCCAACACTTTCACTACTGTTGCCTATGTTGGAGTGGGAAAAGTAAATCTGATGCCTCCAAGGTCTAACAGTTTCCCTACTGTTGCTTATGTTGCTTATGTTGGTGTCAGAATCCTAAATGGAATCCCTCCAAAATCCAACTCTTTCCCTCCTGTTGCTTACGTTCAAGTGGGAATAGTAAATCTGACCCCATCAAAGTCCAACATTTTTCCTACTGTGCTCACATTGGAGTGAGAATAGTAAATTATACCCCTCGAAAGCTCTTTTTTAAAAAATTGTTTTAATTTTAAAAGTTTGTTTAATATAAGTTTTAGGATTTCGTTTTATTAATTTTTGGGTATTTTTATATTGTTTTACAACTTTTATTTTGTACATTTTTTAATATCAGATGTTTGTTGTCTCAATTAATGTTTGTCATTATTTTTATTTACATTATTATTTTTAAATATCATGTTTATATTTTACAATTATTGCAAAATATATTTTCTTTTATATTTGTAAGTTATATTTTGGTTTTTTGAAGTTTTTTATGTAATATGTTTTAAATGATATGTTTTAAAGTTAATAAAGTGTACAATGATTTAAAATTCAATATGCTGAGCCAATTTTTTACAATAATTGTGGTGTTCTATATTTTTGTTGTCCATATTTCTGAGTTTACAAATAAAGTATATAAAGTAGATATTTGTGTCCATGACATTCTTTGGTGATATTTGTGTTGCTGATAGCTCATCACACAATGCACACCGATCAAGGATTCCATCAGAGGCCCAAGTATGTTTTCTCTTCCTGCTTGAGGTTGTGATTGTTTACTGTTATGGGTTGTACTTTTATGTGCCTGCTGATAACTAACTGTATGGAATATCTGAACTGTGCTCAGTGTTCTGTGTAAAATGTTCGGTTGGGTGTTGTCTGTTATCTATTGGAAATTTTGTGTGTAAAATAACTTATATGTACAGATCACAGCTGTGTGGCTCTACCATCCTAATGCGGCAACGAGAAGTGAGCACCAATGTGCGTGTGATTGTATTATTGATTATGCTGTTAGGAGCTCATTGATACCAAACTATAGGGAATATTGGACTTGTGTTGGATGGGAGTGCATGATATTGTCTAATGTGTGTTTTGTGCGATTCTGCTTGGTGTGGCTGCCTCATTCCCTTTTGGAAGAACGATTTCACGTGAATTTGTTATAACGAGACAGCTTTTGGGGTTGATTGTGAATAGAACACAGCCTGAAGTTGAATGCAGTTCTGATTCAGCTACTATTTCATACGTCGTAGAACATTTAGATTATGCTTTTTTAAAGGGTTTATGTTTATATGCTAATTATCAAAGATGCATCTGTAACCCAGATCTGGAATGAAGCAATGCAAAATATTCAAGGATGACATGTCAACAAGAATATATGCATCTGTGCCAATTAACACTGACATATGATAAACACTGCACCCCAATAGCAGGCTGAGATGTTTGGGTACATTTACATTAGCAGTGGAAACAGAGCGCCTAACATCATGCTGGGATATTATATTGCAATGTGTGCCTTGACATTGAGATAAGATAGTGTAAGCATTGCCCTTAATATCAGTATATTGGAATACACTTGAATTTAATTGAGATGTTTGGCCTTTTCAGCACTACTGAGGATGTCAAAAATCTCTCTTCTGCATTAACAAGATTGGTACAGATTACACACTTAACAATTTAGGTTTACAGATGTATTGCAAATGAGAGTATCTTACAGAAAAAGAGAAACTTACAATAGTCAGCGTGCAATGCAGCAAGGTAGTAAATAGAACTTCAAGCATATAGAGGCACAAGTGGATTTAACTGTAGCCAGAAAAGGGTTTTTAAGGTAAGGGGTCTGGTTTTTAACCCTTTTAGCTCACATTTGCAGTCGGTTAGGTAGGGCTTCAGGGAGATCTTTTAGTGCTTCCAGATGAACCTGAATACACCATCTGAAATGTGGAAAATTCCTTACCTTAACGTTAGACTTAGACCCAGAGAGAGAAAGGCAGAAAATGGAGAAAGAAGAAAAAGATAGGAAGACAGTGAGAAGGGAGAAAGGAGGAATGAAAAAGAACATTTAAGAATGAGATAAAGAAACCGAAAGTGGAAGGTGGTGAAAGAAAAAAGCTTGAGCTGGAATCAAAACTAGGTAGTATTGGTGATCGTCAACGGTGGGCGCAAACTCCTAAGAAAAGGTTTCGGGACATACACACGCACACACACGCATGCATGCACGTACTTTTTAGCCATTAGCACTTGTTTCCCTGCCTACAGCCTAAGGGCATCAGTGATGGATGGCAGAGGGAGCGTTTATTTATTCAATGTCTTAAAAAAGAAAGTGAAGTATGTTTAGCTATAACCTACAGGAAGCTGTGAGAATGGGGGGAGTGTGAGCGCCCAGCCTCAAGCTGCAGATGGCATCATCTACCCCAAAAATGCAAGATAAAATGGAAAAAAAAGTTTAGAGAAGCAGGACGGACATGTGACACTCTGACCCCAAAAACACAGAGAGGCTTCCTCGAGTGCAGCTTCAAGGCTCTCTTGCTCCGTGCCGACAGGCAGCTTTTTGGTGACTGAGAGACGTTAGCAATCCAGGTTGAACATCGATGTAAAGAGCTTCATTGAAAGCAATGGAGTGAAAATTTGTTATAAAGATTGGTAAAGACTCACTGCCACCAAAACCCACCGTCTGAAAGGCGGCCTCGACCTCTTCTCTGCCTCTCCTCAGGATCTGTGGCACTTTATGGGGTAGGGAGAAAGGCGGAGCCTCTGGTTGTGGGAAGGCAGCAGGCTCCTACCACTGTCCAACTCACCAGTAACCACCAAAGACACAGGGGACGTGCACCCTGCACCCCAGGCAGTGGGAGAGACCCCTATACTCTGGAGGCAAAGTACAGAGGGGCATATCAACAACAACCGGCGATAATTATCTCTAAGCGCACTTAGCGCTAGGATAATTATCGCCGGCTAGCGTTGATTTTTATCGCTGAGATAGCGTGCTATTAGCAACGCTTATCTCAATAGCGATAAAAATCCTCACGCTAAGTGGCTAACATGAGATTATCGCTAAAAACCCAGCGATAATCTCACGTTGGCTTGTTGATAGGGACAGACAAACTTAGCCATGATATCCTCCTTCCATAGGATATCATGGCTAAGTCTGAAAAATACCAGACGTAAAAAAGCATCGTTAACCGCGGTTAGCGCTGCTTTTTTTGTCTCTAACAGGGTTAGCGACATTCTTGATAATAGGAGAAATGTCGCTTAGCGACATTTCTCCTATTATTTTACTCTGGAACGCCCCCTTTGCATCTCATTAGAGATGCAAGGGGAAGCGTAGAGTAAAAGGGTGCTAACATGCAAATTTGCATGTTAGCACCCTGTTGTTGATAGGGCGCTAGTTTTATCCCTCCTTTTTTGGCTTTTAAAGCCAAAAAAGCAGAGATAAAGCCCTTGTTGATATGCCCCAGAGTTTGGGGAAACTCGTGATATGCACAGGACGGCACCCTGCGCCTACTGCTTCCCGACAGAGCTAAATCTCTATGTCCTCATCACTAAACTAATACGCAGATGACCGGCTTAGAAGAGGCAGGAGTAAGAAAAAGACTGCATATCTTGGGTGAGAAGTCCATCTGCACAGTCCAGTCCTTCTTACCCTTCCCACAATGTTTCACAGTTTTTGTTCCTTTGTTTCTGACCTTGGACAGAGAAACTCTCCCGTCTCCTTCAGACTCTCTCCTTGCTATATTTATTCTCGGCAGTGACGTTGCTGGCGTTCAACAGCCTTCAGGGAGAGTCATACAATTTCCTTATAGGTCCACACATAATTTGATTCTGCAGAGAAATATTGCTCCTGGGTAGTGTGACAGACCATTAAATATTCAAAAATATAATGAGTTTATATTCCACAACGTCTGAAACAAATATGACCTTTTAATCGATATAGTTTGAGAGTGGTGTTGTAAAATTCATTTCTTGACTAATAGTTTATTTAAAAATTCTTCGGGAGAGAATCCTAAGTCCCCAGACTTCCTCTGATCAGTTCTCGGCTCACCCACTGTTCTCACGTAATACAATATTTGTTGATAAAGACATTCCCTAGGGCTGAATTGTGATTCCTTGCGGTTAGCAGCACACCCGCCATGCAGCCTACCATGGCCATGCCGGTGGCTTGTGTGGCCAGTCCAGACCTACCACACAGCTTATGTCATTTGTTTGATGACAGCAGATTATAATAAAGTATAAAATTTGCAGTTTTTAGAGAAGGACGAACTAAAAAAATACCTGTTCCTCTTCAAAGATTAGTTTTGTTTTGAGATGTCAGCAAAGGACAAAGCCATGCAGTGGCGCATGGGCAAATATACTTATTTACCGTCCCTCTTTCCAGCTCTACAAATAGGGTGGCAGACAAGGTTGGTAAAAAACTGCCTGACATCTGCCAGTGGTAAAAAAGGGAGGAGGGGGCTGATTTGTTGGATCAAGTAAGGTCAGAGTAAAGGTGAGTTTGGTGATGGCCTGGTTCCAGCGTTGAAGTAAGCAGATACAAGCAAATATGGGCAAAAGCTCATGCGCCCAAGATAAAAAACAACAATTTACCAGAAAAAAGTAACGTCTTCTAAAAAGTAGGAGATCAATTTGCAATATCTCGGGTGCCTAAAACTTGTCTTCGCTGGCAAATTAAGAGTTTAAACAGGAAATGATGTAACAGCAGAAAGAAAATGGCGCTCCTGCTCTTCAGAAGATGACCATGCCTTCCACCATGATTTGGACTTTATCTCTTACTCAGGTTCCCTATATTTCAGAGTCCTGATGATGGTCCCTCTCTTCTACTCGGGATCGAAACACTGTTGACTTATGACACGGACCCAAAAAAATACTCTGTCTAATAATTATACAGGCCGTGTTTGTCTTGACAATATAATACGTACACATTACTTTATTCACACGTGCGTGTCAAACCTGAAGAGAGAACGTTTTATCACTGGTGCTCACCTTGTTGCTTTTATATCCTTATTTAAACTGCCATTTGGTTGCATTGATTATTGTGCATTTTTGTATTAGGGACCATTGTTTACTTTCTTACATGATTACTTCAGGTCCCTAGTGATTCTCAAGACCACACTTGTGTACTGATTCTACTCATTTAAAGTTGGGCAGTGTCCTCGCCAAGCAGTCGGGGTGCAGAGGAACCCTTTTGGTGGCTCGGTGACATCCTGCCCACCCAATTTATGGACACATTCTGAGTCGTTCACAAAAAGCTCTGGTGTTTTCCTCCAAGTGTTACCAAAACAAGGGGCATCAATAAATGTGGAGAAAGAGGCTGAATTTACTCAGATTATGAGAGGGGTCCACTGGGTTTATCCAAGCCTCGTAACTATGAAGGGACAAGTCATTTATATTAAATACCCTAAAAAGAATTACAGGTACACCTGAAATGAGGCTCTTATTTGCAGTGAATGTTTAGCACCAAGCAAGAGTACTTTTGATGAAAATACGCACTGCGACTGGCCCGCAATACCATCATGGCTGGAATGGCCATTTAACCCATCAGACATTTCCCCAGGGGTCTGGAGACATTGGGGGCTGGTGTTTGAGGGCCTAGGGCTGCATCTAATCTTTTAAAAAGACTCTCCAACTCCCCAGGGTTCACAGAAGCAGGAACAGCAAGGGTGAGTGAGAAGAGGGAGAACAAAAGAGAGAGAGAAGAAAAGTAGAAACAAAGAGAGGAGCTAGATCTGGCTTGAACATTTAGCCAGTGCTGCATCTGATTGCCAGTCGGATCCTGTGTGCCATGTCTACATGGCGGAATGGCTGCCATTTTTTCATTTTCAGGAGACGAGCCCCCAAATGAGGTTTGTTTTTGAGACATGAAAAACATTAAACCCTACTCTCTGGCAGTTTTCTTCCATTGCAAGAGGGCCATTTGATTGATTTTCCCGACCTGGCACTGCAGTCAGGGCCAGAAAAGAAATATCCCAGATATGGCACTGAATCACTCCATTCAAATAGGGTGGGCCTTCGGATGACATGTAAGATGACAGTTGTGTGCCTGAGAAGGGTTTTTGCTAGTAAAGCCGGCTGTTGCTCTGCCATTGGAAGCACAGAACATCCTCCCACCTACAAAAGAGGCAGGGTAACTGAGAGGTGAGCGGACGGAGTGCATTTTACACATGTTTTGGTGCTCAAGTTTACTAGGATCAGGCACAATTTACGGTACAAAAGACACACAGATGATGGACGGAATGCAGAGCAAATCAAACATTCACATCCATTCAATAGATCTGGGCTAAATCCATTGTTCTTTTGCTCACCATGCCATCCCAGTTTATACCTGGCCATATGCAAATCAGTCTTGACCTTGTGCCCCAGGGGAACAGTCCAGCCCAAAACTGCCAAGCCAGGTCTTCCCTGGGCCGGAAACAAGCATCCTGGGACAGGGTTCGAGGCATCATCCCAAATCAGCCAGGCTAGCTGGAATTCAGTGGCACAGTGATCCCGGAACCCACATTTGGACATATGCGGCGCACTTAGGGAGAAAAAGCAAAAGACACAAAGATGATGAATGGAATGCAGAGCAAATCAAACATTCATCCCTAGTCAATAGATATGGGTTAAATCCACCGTTCTTTCGCTCACCATGCCACCCCAGTTTAGACCTAGCCATATGCAAATCAGTCTTGACCCTGTGCCTCATGGGAACGGTCCAGCCCGAACTGCCAAGCCAGGTCTTCCCTGGACCTGAAACAAGCATCCTGGGACCCGTTTCTGGGCATCACCCCTCATCAGCCAGGCTAGCTTGAATCCAGTGGCCCAGATCTCTGTACTGGGATGAATGTATGACATTGTTCTGCATTTTGTCAATCAACTGTACTTTCTACAATTTACAGAACTATACATCATTCAGATTACATAATTTTTATAGCATTTTTATTGTTATTAATTTAAGATTTGATATTTTAGGAAGTTAGCTCCAAGGAGCAGCATATTTTACAGAGAACACAAGATACTGCACATTAAACAGTAATGTGTGCAGGACGAAGGTTGGGGAGTGGGGAGGAGTTGGGATGAACCCAGATTAAAGACCCTTGGATATGATGGAAAAAACATATACCTGAGACAGCACTGGACACGATGGTTATTTATCATATCACAAATGTTTGCAGAATCACAAGCATTTTAACAATTTGAGCCAACTGGTTTACATAGAAACTCATAGTAACATCTGATAAACTAAAATCCCCCGGCCTATCTGAGATGATGCCAGATTACCCCATCCAGGTATGGAATGCATGAAATTGATGAATGATCTAATTAATCACTAGCGAAGACGCTATGAGTGACACTTCGTAAATATTACAAGTTGGGAGACAACACCATGTGCAATATACGCCACGTGCCAAACAGAACTACCAAGCTGCATACATTTATAAATCTTGTTTATTCCTCATAAAAAGAAAACAAAATAACATAGTGTAACTATATTCAAATAACTCTGCACCCTCTGTGCCGCAGATATGCTTCCTAGAAGTACTCTGCTAGCCCCAGCATTAAAGTTCCATTGTTTCAGCGTGACACTTCCAGCCATCCTCACTTTTTAGCCAGTAGCACCATTCATGCTAGTGTTTCTGTGTATATAGTACCAGAATATGTCAAAATTATGCACCAAATTATCTTAGCAAATAGATCAATGGGTAAAATGTCAAACGGGTAAGTATATATAGGTAAGTATAGGTTTACTATAGTGAACTCCTCATATAAGTAAATTGATGATAATGACATATATGCATCTGCAATATTATGGTAGAGCGATATTAAAAACTATATTCTGACATACAATCTTTCTGAGCCCATACGCACAATTTTAAAACTGAACCCACAAGTCGAAGAAACCAGCCTGCTATCGATTACAATATGCAACAGGCAGATGGTGTCATAAATGGCATTAAACTAACTATCTGGCAGCTATGGCCTTAATGGTCCAACTGACCTGACAAGCTAATAAGGGACAGGCAGAAACTTCAACTTTCACTTTCCATGCGCAATCACTGTCTGGGGTCTAACTCTCCATAAGTCTTTCATGAAGTTAGAGGCTCACTTGGTGATGAGCTCTGTCCAGAGCAGGTTCGGGCTGACCTATAGGGCAATCAAGCAGTGCCCGGTGGGCTCGTCCGACAGATCACTAAGTGGACTGTTTTTCTTAGCAGTTGTGGGCATGGTTTATGCGCAGGTAGGCCGATTTTTACTGTTGATTTCCCTCATATTTCCACTTTTCTAGCTATCTGCTTCGCTAATGGAGGCCTCTTTTATTTTGGTGACCGGTCCTATTTTTTGTCCCTCCCAGTCTGACCCTGGCCCAGGGAGTGATCTTGCAGGCGTGGATGCTACAGATCCACTGATTTCTTGTGTAGTGTTGCCGGCTAGACTGCCGGCACCAGTGGACTTACCCACAAACTCCTCGTTCGCAGTGCTGCCATGAGATGGACAATTAAAAAAAAAAGACACAAAGCCAGTGTGGCTGATTTTGCAATCCATAGGAGTTTGTTACAGCCATTAAGAATGGCAATGCAAGTCTGGGAACCCTTGCAAGTCACCAGGGAAAGGAAGCCCGCAGTGGTATCCACAATACTTTGCGACCATTTTTTGTGGTTGCAAAACATGGATTTGTTGCCACCTGCAAAATTTGTAAAGTGTAAGCTACTTACAGATGCAGTCTTTTTGTGAAAAATGAAGGAGTAAAGTAGGGGTCAGTAGTGGTCTTACAGATGACTGCACACACTCCAGATGCCGCTTTCGCAATGCGCCCCTGAACAGATGCCGGAGCTTTGGGAATCCCTACACCGCTAAGTGTAGCTAGTCACATCAGAAATTGCACTACAGCAATCTTCTTTGTGCAGAAACCGCAGATATCCTTCTATGGGGCAGCATCGTCACCCCGCTGGCATGCATAAAGAGGGAGCACAATGTCTACAGCAGCAATTGAGGGTGAGCCAGTCCCTTACAAAACCACCCATGCTGCAAAGGGCCCACCCAAATAACTGAGATGTGTGCTGCCTCTCTACCAGGTCCTGGAAAACTGCCCTAGGGTACAGTACTACTATATTATGCTCTTAATATCCATACATATGTACCTTGTAAAAATATATTTTCGAAGTAGATGCGCAGTTAGAATATAAAATCTATACTTACCTCTATAAACTTACCTTCGTGGAATGATAGTACTTGATATTCTGGCTACGATTTTTTTGTGACACGACATTTTGTACTGGATATTCTGACATAACCGCCCTGCAATAGGGCAGTGATGCTGCCCGACTGGAAATGGGAATGCAATGTGTCCCCCCCCCTCCCCCCCCCCTCTAGTCTTTTGCTAGAACCCCTACCGTTCCGTGCTGGCGCTGCCCCAGACACCAGCCCTGTGGTGTCTTCTGTCTTCCTCCCAGGCGCTGTGGGGAGCTGTGCTTCTCTGCTCCAGCGCTGCCATGATCCCTGTCTCCCTGGCCGGGTGGAGGGCTGCAGCCTCCCTCGTCACTGGTTCCAAGTCATTACGCTTTTATGAGCTCTTTTAAACCAGGAGCTATAAATCATGGTGGCTCGGGTATATGTCAATGCCAGAGGCCGGCTGTCTCGGCTCTATCGGGCAGGGCCCGTGTCCGTAGGCCTGTCCGGCATTACGAGGAGGCCCCGAGTTCTCTGTTTAGAGAGGCGAGGGCCGCGCTATCCGCGTTTCCCGGCTCCTGACTTGCTTTTTGTTCTTCGTGGATCCCGACACTTTGCTTTCAGCCTGAAATGCATTTCGACTTTTCATGGTAATTTGGGAAGCGCGGCCTGTTCGCTTCAGCTGTTTCTAGTCTGGTACTGCGTGTGCTTCCCGCTCCGAGAGCACCGTGTGTTCTGGGCGCGAGAGCGGAGCGCACAGGAGGCTGGGGCCTCGCGCTCGCGGACAGGCCAGCTGCCCGGAAGTCTTCAGTCAGGAAGGAGGGCAGGAGCGGACGGGTACTAGAGATGCAAACCCTTCTATCCGTTGCTACTTTATTCATCATTCGTTGTCAAACAGCCAGAGCCGGCTGTGGTGTTGGTGGCACTCGGAGCGACAAGCCTTTTGTTGCACACCCCTTCCCCCCAACCCATGACATCCTCCTCAGATTCCCTGACTACCACCCGTCAAAAGGGCCTGTCACTCATAGCCCCTCTCTCGAATACATTTGATTTGTTTTACAGGGCTGGGAAAACCTGGATTTACTAATCCACTCAGCTATCCACTTTAATTACAGATCTGTTCTCTGCAGCAGACATATTAACCCTCTGCGCTATCTTATGGGGAGTCAAAACTACCACTAGACTAAACTCCGATCTCTCTGTAGCAGGAACATTAACCACACGAGTTATGTTGACATTTTTTGCCGCTTGAAATCTGGACACACAAGGAACTGTGCATCAGCTGCTTTTAGATGGTAAGTTATTGCTAAACACAGCGTCCCCCACCTGAGGTATGTGCCTCCCTTTTAGGTCAGCGCCCAGTGCGGCTGCACCACACACACTGCTCTAAAGCCGGCCCTGCAAACAGCCAGTGGCGTCACCAGGGTTGGTGTCACCCAGTGCGGTAACTCATGGTGTCACCCCCTCACAACTTACCCCATGTCGTGCCTCAAACAGTCTGAATTGTCACACTTATAGCAGTGTGATGGCTAGTAGTTGTGTATGTACTGTCATTGGCAGTGCTGGCATGGGCAATGGGTGGTGCAAGCTGGGGTGGCCTCCTGACGAGTGCCCTGGCACTCATATGTTTACAAATTAAGCACTACGACCACTACTTTGACCCTCAACTTCAAAATGTCCATTTCCCACTCATTTACTGAAGATTTTACAGTGAAAAGCCATCCCGCTCACAGGTTTTACTTTGATGCAATTGCAATTTATCGACACAAAATTCTACATCTGCTCGTTCAATGACTTAGCATGCGGACATTCCGAAGATAAAGGTCAACATTAACCAAAACATAGGTGACACCTGCAGTCGAAAAAGCAGAGCTCTTAAGTTTCCCCTTTCCATGCGTGAGTAGCTCTCCGAGACCAAGGAAGTTTCTTTGAATTCTGGGACGAGCAGTCGTGGCTTTATATTGGGTTAAATAGGACTACATCTCAGCAGACAACGAAAAACCTGGCCTGAATAGACACCTCAGACAAGGAAATGGGAAAGTCTAGAGCTCTGAAAAACCTTTGTAAATAGAGCCTGTGAAAGTTACTCTAACAGTAGCATTGGCACTTCGTAAAATAAATGCACCATTTACGCTGTTTTCACCACAGAGCCCCTGAATTAATTGCCAGTGGCAGCACAGAGCAGCACTCCTGCACAAAATAATTGAAGCCATTTTATAATGTTATAAACTCTCGGGATAGAAAACCACTAATTGCTGCTGCAATTACCATGTCTCGAATTATAGTAAAGACATGCGTAACCCTGGAGTCATTAATCACATAGTCATACCTCACAGTAACCTGAACTCATGTACACCTACCCTTATCCCGCCCACAGTTTACTTCTCTTGCAATGTTCCCACAGCGGGGTTGGGGCCTATATAGGTTACGGCCATAAAAAGTTGTTTTGGGCTTCTGGCCCTAAACAACACTGCTTGCGTGTATGTGGCATTTTTTTAATCACCCACCCCTCTGCGACGCGTGACTTTTTTCCTTACCTGCCCTTCACCTGTACCGTCCGTGGATTTTCTGCTTTTAACTTTTCTCCGTCTGTGCTTCACGCAAAAGCGTTCCTTGCGTGAGTGACGTTTCGAACGTCGTCGACGTCCGGGACGCCGACGTCTTGGCCAGCGGCCAGGTAACGGGTTCCTCCTGATTTATCTATGTAGCGATTTAAAGCAGAGGCTCACGGTGTCACCCCATGTGATGGTGTCACCCGGTGCGGTCCGCACACCCCTAGTGACGCCACTGCAAACAGCCATGTTGAAACAAATATTTGAAAAGCAAAAATTACCTTCAGTTCTGTACTTTCTGTATTACATACAGGCCAACATTTTGGAAGAGAGAAGTTTTAAAAAGAAAAATTGGCGGAATGGATTTTCCCCATTGACTCCTGTTGAAGAAGAGGCAATTACTAATGGGAGACTGCGATAAATAAGCCATTTTTGGCTTAAAAAATCAGAGTCTCCCTGAATTGGGTTTATTACCATGTATGATTTTATGTTGTAAGCATTAGTGTGAGGCCTCAGCAATTCCAACGTCTGGACACGCTTTCTATGTTGTTCTCTGGTTTTTCAGTGACCAGTGTATTGATTGTCAGATGTTTTGTAAAGGAGTGTTCTTTTATGTAATCTTGCATGCCTTCTTGAATTGGGGTGGAATTGGCCTATTTGGGGAATATTTGCAAACATTAGTGCAAACAGAATGAACTGTACCCTCCTTGGACTTTGACTAGTAAGGAGTAGAACCTTTAGGGTAGTTTCCAAAAGGCATGTGAGATTCAGAGAAGGTCAGTCTGTCTAATTTATTGTTTAGTAAAGGTTTGTGTTGGTCAACGAAAAGAACACGGTGCATCTATTTAGAAATCTTTCAAGTGAAAGTGTTGCCATTTCTAAGTACTTCTAAATATATTTATCCAAATTAGTTCCTGTATTCTAAAATGCCAGACGTTTTGATCCCCTGGACTGGTGTTCCTAATTACTTCTACATTGTTTTTAGGTAGTATGGAAGTACACAAGGCATATGAGGCTAGTTGCTGGAGGTCCCTTGTCCCACATGGTGGCGCCAGAAGAATCCTAACCATGTGGGTACAGGTGATAGTTGCCAACATACCCTTTTTGACCGGTTACTCTCCACTGACAGGGATAGATCCTACTTCATATCCAAAGGCTGCAGAGGAAACATGGGCTCCACTGATGACGGCGTACTCTAACCCGTGTGTTTTTCTGACCCATAATCTCTGTTAACCACAGACCCGAAAGTGGTTTGCCTCCCGCTCTCATCGGGCCACATCTTGGTACCGGGGAGCAGATGTCTCATACAGAGGGTACTCAACAACGTAAAGCCTATAGACTTAAAGTCCAGCCAGCTGGGTGTATGTGGACAAAGAATTCTAAGGAGAAATCCAGGTAGAATTCATAGCAGCAAAAAATATTACTTACTAAGCACAAGCTCATTACGCTGACTAAAACCAAAGAAGTGATCAAAACTTTAGCAGACAGAAACGCTCCTTCAGCAATTCAGGCCTCCGTCAACTGCTCTTATGAATACTGCAAGAAACTATCAGATTCATTTTTAGATAAAGTAAAAGATATAAGCAACGTAATAATAATAATGACAATAACAACAACAACAATACCATTATTAATAATAATGATAACAATAATACCATCAATAACATAACAGCAATAACAATAATTATTATTTTCAGAATTGCTATTATTGTTATTAATTGTATTATTAAATATTTATCATGCGTATAGTAATAAGAACAAAACCAAAAATAATAAGTGCACCTATCAATAATGCTAGCAATAATAATAACAAAAACAATGTGCAAGAACGTATCAGATTTAAAACCCTGTGTATTGCTCATAAAACACTGTCAGGGACAGGCCCTTCCATTAACTCAGCCTTGAGTCTCCCCTACAAAGCAAATAGAAAACTTCGGTCGGATGAATTGCGTCTGGCCGAGGTCCCCAGAATAAGAAGGGCCAGAAGCGGCGGACGGCTCTTCTCCTACAATGCCTCGAAGCTCTGGAATTCTTTGCCACTCCACCTACGCTTGACTTCCAATCATCTGACCTTCCGCAAACAACTCAAGACTCTGCTGTTTCCCTAGTTGACACGCTGCTCCTGAGGCGGAAAGCCGGGAGAGCGCTCGCATTTTTTAAATTGTTTATTGTGTAAATTCTGTGCTTTTAAATACTTGCACTCTTACCCCAAGCCTATGCTACACAGAAGCGGACCCTCCGCTGTTGTAAAATCGGCGCGCAAAGTGATTGCCAGCGCCACGGCCGACTGATAGGCCACGCCCCCTTCGGAGGCCACGCCCACCGCCCACTGAACAAAAGCGACGCTGATCACGAGCGTCCCTTACTGTTGACACGCTGCTCCTGAGGCGGAAAGCCGGGAGAGCGCTCGCATTTTTTAAATTGTTTATTGTGTAAATTCTGTGCTTTTAAATACTTGCACTCTTACCCCAAGCCTATGCTACACAGAAGCGGACCCTCCGCTGTTGTAAAATCGGCGCGCAAAGCGATTGCCAGCGCCACGGCCGACTGATAGGCCACGCCCCCTTCGGAGGCCACGCCCACCGCCCACTGAACAAAAGCGACGCTGATCACGAGCGTCCCTTACTGTTGACACGCTGCTCCTGAGGCGGAAAGCCGGGAGAGCGCTCGCATTTTTTAAATTGTTTATTGTGTAAATTCTGTGCTTTTAAATACTTGCACTCTTACCCCAAGCCTATGCTACACAGAAGCGGACCCTCCGCTGTTGTAAAATCGGCGCGCAAAGCGATTGCCAGCGCCACGGCCGACTGATAGGCCACGCCCCCTTCGGAGGCCACGCCCACCGCCCATCTACCTACTATCCTATAAGTATGTGCCTCTACAGGAAGCGCAGCGGACGAGCGCAGCGGGCGCGCCGTTTGCGCGCCGAAGGCGCGCCTAAGGAAAGCCCGTCTGCGCCCGTCCGCGACCGACCGAGACCCGAGGCCACATACCCTGCTCCCCGCATTCAATACTCCCATTCGCAACTCATTGCTCAGCAAGGTAGGTGGACTCTACCTGCCGCTGCCTTAGCTCGTATCTCTGACCTGGGACTACTAACTGTACACGAGTCAGTCCACTCTAACATCCCGTCCACGCCCCTAAAGACCACTTCCTCGAACCCGCCTCAGGATGTCCTCCCCCCTCCAGTAATAACGGCTATGTACCTAAACACACGATCAGCAGTAAAACATCAGCTTGATCTTTTCACTCTACTGGAATCCCATCAACCGGATTTATTATTTCTCACTGAGACCTGGTTCTCAGACAGTTCTCTTCCCTCCCTGCTGGCGATACTCCCCCCCACCTATTATGCCATTCGAGCCGACCGCCCCTCGGCCAGGCCTGGCGGAGGGGTAGCCCTTATCGCACGTAAGGAGCTCACGTTCCACCCCCTGGCCTCCCCCTCCATGGGTACCTCAGACTGTTTAGTGGTTCGATCCCTTTCCTTTTCTCCCCCTCTGACTTGTGTCCTTGTGTACCGACCCCCGTCTTCCCCTCAAACGTTCCTCCCCTGTTTTCAAGACCTAATGGCGACTTTGGTTGTTAACCATTCTTCCATCATTGTACTGGGAGATTTTAATTTCTGGCCCTCCGACCCTGCGGAATGCGCGACGTCTAAGGAATTCTCAGACTCTCTTCAGTCGCTCAACTTTACATCAGTCGTCAATACTCCCACGCACAGGTTGGGTCATATCCTAGACCAAATCTGGCAACGCGACTGCCCGATCAGTTCTCCTTCAATCTCCCCATGTCCATGGTCGGATCACTCACTGATCACCCTATCCCTAGCCCCTGTCCCACCAGCCAAGCCCACTCCTGCGAGGAATGTCTGGGCGCGCTCATGGAATCGTGTCGACATCGAAACATTATCGACCCTCCTTTCCTCTTCCAGCCCCGACCTGACTGCGCTACCCTCTTCTGGCCAGGTAGACGCCATCACCGACTGGCTACGAGCCGGGTGCGACACTGTCGCCCCTTTTAAACGCATCGCAATCAAGCGTTCTAAAGACGCAAACCGCTGGTTCTCAGACGATCTAAAGAACCTAAAACTCGTTCTCCGCCAAGCCGAACGACAATGGAGACGAAACTACTGCCCCATTGCTAAAACCAGGTATACTGAACTCCTCACTCAGTACAAGAAAGCCATATTAGACACAAAGAAAAACTATTTCTCCTCTAAAATCCAACTAGCGGAGAATAGGCCGAGAGAAATCTTTTCTATCATCCAAGACCTTGCCTTTTCCGACAGAGCTTCACTCAAACCATCACCCTCTCAATCACTATGTGACTCCCTTAATCACTTCTTCTTAGATAAAATCAGGAAAATTAAAATTAAAATTCCCCCCCCATCCCCGATCTTCACTGACCACCGACGTCCTCCAGCCACCGCTAATCTGGACTCAATCCCCCCCCTATCGACCGACTCATTTCTCTCAATTCTTCCGTTGGTCAAGTCCGGCTCCCCGCTGGACCCTTGCCCTGCTTACATCTTAAAGCAGATCTACACCTTCTGCCCCTCACCTCCTTTAGCGCTCCTCAATAGCTCACTGGCTCAGGGCGTCGTTACCCCAGCACTTAAATCGGCAGTGATCGTACCGATCCTCAAAAAACCTGGAGCAGACCCTTCCGACCCTGCTAACTTTCGTCCAATCTCCCTCTTGCCTTTCCTGGCAAAGGTATTGGAACGACACGTGGTCAAAACACTGAGTGACTTCGTGGAAAGTCATGGGGCCTTGGCCCCAAGACAGGCTGGCTTCCGCCCAGCCCACTCAACTGAGTCCGTCATAACATCAGTCCTGGATAACCTCCGACAAGGAATGGACACCGATCAACATCAGGCCCTGATCCTCTTAGACCTTTCCGCCGCATTCGACACCGTGGACCATACCATCTTACTTTCACGGGTCGAGGCGGCGGGAATCCGAGGAACAGCCCTACTATGGCTGTCCTCCTTCTTGAGCGGTCGGACTCAGGCGGTTCGTCTGGGAGAGTTCTCTGCGGAATCGTTACCCATCCAGTGTGGTGTACCCCAGGGTTCCTCACTATCCCCCCTTTTATTTAATCTCTACATCGCCCCTCTTATTTTTGCTTTACAGCAGCTGGAGGTCTCTGTGTACAACTATGCAGATGATCTCCAGCTCATCTTTCACCTTTCCTCTGCCCCAGAGTCCATATCCAAGGTTCAGTCCATCATGACCTTTATCCAGGACTGGATGAATTTCAACCACCTGAAACTCAACCCCAATAAGACGGAGTTGGTGTTGACAGGTGGTTGCTCCAGTCCCTGGTCCCCCTCCTTCTGGCCCCCATCACTAGGTCCCCCACCCACTCCTGTATCCTCTGTCAAAACCCTTGGTTTCAAAATCAATAACCAACTTTCCTTACACTCCCAAGTCTCTGTCGTGGTGTCATCAGCCTTTCTCTCACTCAGAACTATCCGCAGAGTCTCACGATTTTTTGCCCCAGACGCGCTCAAACTAATTCTACTGGCCATGGTGACATCTCGCCTAGATTATGGCAATGTCCTCTACCATGGCATGCCTGACTACCTCATGAGGCGCCTTCAGCTGGTTCAAAACCAGGCAGCTCGGCTGGTTTTTAACCTTTCCAAATCACACCATGTTACCCCTCTTCTTATTTCCCTCCATTGGCTCCCTGTCCGGCAGCGCGTCTTATTCAAGCTCGGCTGCACTATCTTTAAAGCCAGGACAGGATCCGCCCCCTCCTTCATCAACTCAGCTATTCAACCCTATACTCCATCACGAGACCTCCGATCCTCCTCCCACCACCTTCTCGTGGTTCCCCGTTTCAAACGGAAGAAATGGGGTGGTTCCAAATTTGCTACCACGGGCCCAGCTTTTTGGAACTCTCTCCCACTGTCCCTCAGATCCTGCACTCAATACCCCCTTTTCCGCAGAGATCTCAAGACTTTTCTCTTTACCCAAGCCTTTTCATCCTGATCCTTTTACCGTCCCCCCCCTCTTCCGACCGATTGAGTAGCTGTTACCAGTGAGCGCCAAGAAACCGCCAGGTGTACGAGCGCTATACAAAACCCTTCAAATTCAAATTCAAATTCATAGTCCGTCCTCGTCCGTGTTGGTCCTTTAGCGTGGGGACACTCCCGGGTAGCCATGCGCTTTACAAATGCCCTTTCATTCATTCATTCAATTATAATAGTAACAATACCAATAATAACAATTAGAAGATGAAGAAGAGTACGCTTATATAGCACACTTCACCATCGTTCTTATCTTTGGGTGCTGACAACAGTTGCTTGTTATTACCTAACTCAACAGCACTCACAGGGTTTATCCCTTGACAGAACCCTATCCCTTTCTGCAGGGGCAAGTAGTGGAAACTGCAGAATGAAACATGGTTTTTACAGCACTGTTTACCTTCTGTCCCTGTCGTAGCCCTTAAGACCCCTGAGGCCGGAGGTACCAAGGGTCGTGGGCCACAGCTGCTACACCTGGCATTCTCTAATGGACGTCCATGGTAGACACCAGTGCAGCCTGCTTCTTGGGTTTTCTTCCTCTAACGAAGGAGTAGGGGACCATCAAAATAGATATCAGTCCTTGGCCTCGCCTAATGATCTGTGCTCTCACAAAGATATGCAAGTTCATGCCCTTGTCTTGGGACCCATAATTTGGTATTTCTATGCAGCCCAAGTATATGAACCTCTGAGGTACGCAGTTGCTCATTCCCTTCTGAAAAAAATATCTCTGAACCAGCAGATCTGGATAATTATTGACTCATCTTGCCACTCTCATTTGTTTCCAAAAGATTTGAAAAAGCTGTCACAGAGCGGTTACAAAACTTTTTCGATCGTAACCACATCCTGACCTCCTTCAAGATGGCTTCAGGACTGACGTAGACATTTAAATGGTTGGGAAATCCTTCCTTCCTCTTGTATTCATTTATTACACACAAACATTAGCAAATACCAAGGATTTGTCTCAGTTCCTCCACTTCCAACTCTTCAGTTACTCCATCTTCCTGGATAGATTTCCCAATGGCAGTTTGTTGGTGGATGTCCAAACATTTGTTTAAACTGCTCCTGCTCCAAACACTGGGGTGTAATTGACTACTCCAGACTCCACACTATGAAATACTCAACCCTGACCCACTCTAAGGCATTCTTGCCCTTAACCAGTATCTTCAGTAAAGAATCTTACTACTATAGGTACCTGTTTACCTATAATAGGTACCAGACCCTCACCTTAAACAGTTCAATGCAGTCTCATGCAACTCCTTTTACATCTTAAGACCTTGAAACAGATCAGCCTCTTCCACTGTTGGAAATATGGTGATGAATGTCCTATTACTTACCGGTAATCTTCATTACTCCGGGTCCCGTAGTCCTCGACACCGTCATGGACAAGTGAGATCTACTATCTCACTGACAGAAAAAAGAACGAAGGAATGCTGGACCTACCCTCCCCCTCCCACTGGGAGTACTTAAGGAGTACCGTCCCAGCATTCCTCCTGAAATACCAAGCACCAATGAAGGCCGGCAGACAGGGAGGGAGGGAGGGAAGTCATGACGGTGTCGAGGACTACGGGACCCGGAGTAATGAAGATTACCGGTAAGTAATAGGACATTACCCCCAGGTCCCTCCGTCCTCGACACCGTCATGGACAAGTGAGAAATACCAAAGCAAACACCGGCATTCATACCAGAAAACACAACAAACCACCAGGATAGCAAACAAACCCAGAGATTTATTGGAAATAAGCAGAAAAAAACATTTAGGAGCGAACAGAGCTCAACACCCCCAATGCAAAACCTCCATCATCCCCCAAAAGATTGAGGAGACGATAATGCCTGATGAAGGTATTAGAAGAGGCCCACGTGGCAGCCCTGCAAATCTCAGAGAGAGGAACACCCCGAACCTCCGCCCAAGAAGCAGCCACCCCTCTCGTAGAACGACCCTGAACCACCAAAGGAGGAGGAGAACCAGACAGAGAGTAGGCCAAGGAAATGGCTTGCTTCAGCCAACGGCCGATAGACACAGAAGAAGCCTTACACCCCAGAGAAGCCGCACCAAAGGAGACAAAAAGGGAGTCCGACTTGCGAAATTCCGCAGTTCGGTCAAGATAAATGCGCAGAGCCCTGCACACATCCAACAAAGACCACCGGGGACCACCGGGAGAATCCAAGACAGAGCCCAGGGAGGGCAACACCAACTCCTGGCACCTGTGAAATTGCGAAGAAACCTTCGGCACAAAGGAAGAATCCAGGCGGAGGACAACCCCACCCTCCGTGAAAGACAGAAAGGGAGCACGAGCCATCAAGGCCCCCAACTCCCCAAGACGTCGAGCAGAGGTGACAGCCACCAGGAAAACCACCTTGAGGGTGAGAAACTTTAAATCCACCGTCTCCAAGGGCTCAAAAGGAGGACCGACCAAAACCCGCAGGACCAAAGGCAAGTCCCACAGGGGAAAGGAAGGGCGAGGCACAGGCCGGGAAACAGTAAAACTGCGAAGAAGACGAGAAACCAATTCTTCAACATCCGAAAGATTCCCCCACGGGGAACGAAAAGCCCGAACAGCGGCCCACTGGGCACGCAGCGTAGAAACAGCCAAACCCTTCTCGAAACCTTCCCACAAAAATTGAAGGACAACCGGCACGGAACAGAACAAAGGGGAGACACCCAACGCAGAACACCAGCGATTAAAATTACCCCAATGACGATCATAAGCCTTAAGGGTAGAAGGTCGTCGGGAACGCTGAAGAGCCATCGCTAAATGTTCCGGAAAACCGCGCCGTCGCCAACCCTGCCTTTCAACCTCCACACCGACAACCGCAACCGGAGAAGAGACAGGCACGGGGAAGACCGCAGAGGAGACGGAGACAGGGGAAGAAACCAAGGACCCTGCACCGCCAAAAGCCGCACCGTCGGAAACCAAGCCCTCCGAGGCCAAAACGGTAGCACCGCCACCACCTCCCGATCCTCCTGACACAACCGGGCCAGAAACCTGGGAACCAGCGCCAGGGGGGGGAAGGCATAGAGGAGACGCGACGGCCACGGGAGAGACAGAGCGTCCACCCCCCAGCAACCCTCCTGCAGAAACCGGGAGCAAAAACGAGGGAGCTGAGCATTGTGCCGGGAGGCAAAGAGGTCCAGAAAGGGACGCCCAAACTTCCCGCACACAAGCCGAAACGCAACCGGGGTGAGAGACAACTCCAGAGAATCCGGAAAGCACCGACTCAGGGCATCCGCCACAAAGTTGTCCACTCCCCGAAGATGAACCGCCGTCAGAGACAGCAGATGGCCCTCCGCCCAACAAAATAGGGGCACCACCACCGCATTCAAAGACGCCGAACGAATCCCCCCTTGATGATTCAGATAGGCCACCGTCACCATATTGTCGGACCGCACCAACACGTTCCGATCGAGCAACAGAGCGCGGAAACCCATCACAGCCCGGGACACCGCCGTGAGCTCTCTCCAGTTGGATGACCGGCGGCTCTCCAGGAGGGACCAACGACCTTGAAGGGAGCGAGACCCCAAGGTCGCCCCCCAACCCAAGGCGCTGACATCCGAAGTCAAGACCAGAGAAGGAGAAGACTGCAGGGGCAGACCTAAAGACAGATGATCCCTCACAGACCACCAAAGAAGAACCGGGAGGACCACTGGTGACACAGGAATGAGAATCTCCAAAGCGAGGGACCGGGGATCCCAAAGAGACAGAAGGTACACCCAAAGGGGGCGCAGATGAAACCGTGCCCAAGCTACTGTAAAAACAGTCGCCGCCATCAGACCCATAAGACGCAACCAAAGGCTCCCCCCAACCAGAAACGATGAGCAAGGGACACCAACGTCGTCACCCGAGGTTCGGGGAGGAACACACGGTTCAGATCCGAACGGAATCGGGCCCCAATAAAAACCATGTCCTGAGACGGAGTCAGTTGACACTTGGGCAAGTTGATCAGGAAACCATGGGCCCGCAACGCCGAGCACACCACCTCCCTGGCCTCCAGCAACAGGACCCGAGATGGAGCATGGATCAACCAGTCGTCTAAATAGGGGTATACCATCACCCCTTGGAGATGAAGCCATGCGACCAAAGGCGCCACCACCTTCGTAAACACCCGTGGCGCCGACCGGAGACCGAACGGCAAGACCATGAATTGGAAATGACGTCCCTGAACACAAAACCTTAGAAACCTGCGGGACCGAGGATGGATCGGTACATGGTAGTACGCATCCTGAAGGTCGAGGGTACACATGAAGTGCCCCGGCAGAACCAACGGAATTATCCTTTGTAAAGTCTCCATGCGGAAAGGAATTCTGGCCACCCATTTGTTCATAACCCGCAGATCCAAAATTAAGCGGAAACCCCCCGTGTTCTTTGGAACCAGAAAGACCAGGGAATAGAAACCCAACCCCGTCTCCAGCGGGGGAACCTCCTGAATGGCACCTTTTCGAAGAAGGTCCAGAAGCCCGAGAGAAAGATGAGACCGCTTTACGCGACTCGAAGGCCAAGGAGTCGGCCGAACACCCGAGTCCGGAGGCGGAGTCGTAAACTCCAGAACATAACCCTGGCGAATGATGTCCAACACCCAGACGTCGGAACAAGACTGAACCCAGGCAGCCAGGAAGAAGCGCAGCCGCCCTCCAACCAACAACCCGGGAACCACCGCCAAAGAGTCAGGAACGTGGCTTGGCAGGAGGAGGGGACTTAGCCTTACGGTCCCGACCACGGCCAGAAGCAAACCTACCCTGGCCTCTCACAAACTGTCTACGAGAAGCAGGGCGAAAGAAAGATTTGGGTTTAGAAGGGACAGGAGCAGTAGTAGAGATTTTTAAAGGAAGAGGAATGCTTCTTTTCCTTAAACAATTTGTGTAACTTTGCCTCCAACTCCCCCCCAAACAACATAGTACCCTGAAGGGGCAACCTCAAAGCGCATGCTTTCTGCGCAGAGTCAGTCTTCCAGTCCTTAAGGACAAGACTGCGCCGTGCAGCCACACAAGCTCCCCCGGAAAGAGCCGAAGCCCGCACAACGTCAAAGGAGACATCAGATAGGAGTTCCACCTGACGCTCAATCTGCTCCAGCAAACCAGAACAGTCCGTGGCATTATCCATAGACTGATAGAGGGACTTCAGGTCAGACAACAGTGACTGCGACACATAAGTCCCGTAGATGCCTGCTCGTAAGGCCAGGTGGGAACCAGAATACACTTTACGGACCGCCACATCCGCCTTCTTGTCAACCGGATCCTTTAGTACAGCATCCTCAGCAAGGGAAGTACGCCCCACCAAACTAGCCACAAACGAGTCAATAGGAATCGAATCAGGTAGTTCAGTAGCCATATCCTGCAGAGGATAGAGTTTAGTCATGAAGCGCGGAATCAGGATGCGATCCGGATCAGCCCACTCGCGCTTCAAAACATCTCGGATGAAGGGATGGACAGGGACATCGACAGTGGCAGCACTCTGAAATTGTCGCAACAAAGGGCCCCTAGAGGTACTAGGCGCGTCTCCGTCAGGGAACCCCATGTTCTCTTTAACATGCTGCACAATTGCGGACATAGTCTCCTTGTCCACATATTTGCCTTTTAACTCCTCCTCTCCCAAACCCGCAGACTCATCGCCACTAGAGTCCGAAGAAACAGGAGCAGGACACCTGCGACGGGATCCAGCATCACCCATCTCAGACAAAGTCTCCCTGATTAAGCGCTTAATATGCGCATCAGCACCAGTATCACGGCGCCTGGATCTGGCAGGAGAGGGAGACCTGGAAGCACTAGAGGAAGAGGACGACCTCTCCCGGTGATGACGTTTCCTGGAGTGTTTTCCCATCACAAAAACACACCAACAACAGCAATATTACCAGAGATAACAACCGCTATGCGGTACTCACCCCAAACGCTCGTTTTTAAACGAGTTTCCCCAAAGCCGGCAATCACGAGGCGCCTGACTTCCGTCCCCACGCTCAAAAACCGGAAGTCAGGCATGACCACATCCGGCCGGGGAATCAGCGCCATCCAATCAGAGGAGCAGCGCGGCCGCGCCCCCCAGCAAGCCCAGCAGGCCGGGAGAGGCGGCCATCGGGCCAGGAGAGAACCAACGCGGTATTACACCGCCGCGAGGTCCGGAAATGAAGAGGCCCGCACCACTCCCCCCAAGCCCAGCAGGGAGGGAGAGGCAAACAGCGAAGGGCCGCCGGCATCCAGGTAAGACCCAGCAGCCACAACGCCACATCCAGAAAGAAGGCAGGAGCGCCCACGCTCCTGCCGCGTCCTCACACTGTCAGGATGACAGAAAAAAGAACAGGAGGAATGCTGGGACGGTACTCCTTAAGTACTCCCAGTGGGAGGGGGAGGGTAGGTCCAGCATTCCTTCGTTCTTTTTTCTGTCAGTGAGATAGTAGATCTCACTTGTCCATGACGGTGTCGAGGACGGAGGGACCTGGGGGTAATACCTTTCTTCAAGCTCAACTAGATCAGTGGACTAGCACGTACATTTGCCTACCTGCCTACCTGCCAAACTGTGAACCCCCCTTTCAGCACTTCCAAGACTATAAAGCCAGATCCTTGCCCAGGATTCGAAAATTAGATCGCATTTCTTTACCTTGACTAGCTGACACTATCTACGTGTTCAACCGAGGTGAGTTTTCAAATCAGTGTCTGTGTGGTACCAAATTTGCCTGTGCGAAATGCCCTTTATGTTCAGGTAATTTGTCTAATTCACAATATTTTGCATTATATGAAGTTTGCAAAATTTCTAAACTTACACCAGGGAGAAATTCTGGACAACCTTTTTGTCTGCAGGGAACTGATTCAAGCAGAAAATGTCTTGGGGGAGAATAGTTGAGGAAGAAGATATTTTTCCTTGCGCAAATTCTCTTGCTAGTATCTCAAAAGAAATTTTTTTGGTGAAACATTGTATTAAGTTCTTTTCAATATACAAAGCTATCGACATGAACATAACAATATGGGTCTGACATCCGTACATCAGCCAATCAGACAATTCGAGGATAACACACACAAATCCACTAGTGCCATAAAGGAGGTCAGCATAAACCACATTACAATGTAGCACAACAGACAACCTTACATACATGCATTTCAGAAAGGGGGTTTCTAGACTGTCATTCGCACCCTTGTAGTACTAGGCAAAAGAAGATAACACAAGAAGCAACAAGAGCCTGACACGAGTAGCTAATCCGATACTAGTCATAAGGGCTGACACTCCACCCTTCGAATACCCATAGTAAGATGTGGGTGCGCAAGAGGCGGTGGAAGGGTGGAAAGAGGGGACGGGATGAGGCCACCGAGTATCCATGGAAATGGCAGACTCAGCCCCAAACACGAGGAAGGGATCAAGGGCCCCCCTAAAGAACCTGATTTCTTCATCCAAAGAACGACTATCATGTGTCCCTGGGTCAGGAATTATGCCTCTGTAAGCTGCCCGTCCCACCACACCCTGGCGTGCTTCTGAGGGCAACCCCGGGCTTCATAAACTGGGCCCTCCAGACACATGCAGTGATCCAGCCCATCACGCAGGACTCCAATGAGGCGACCAGAGTGTTCTTCCAGTGACGGCCGATGTTGCGATTCGCACAAAGTAAGGTTATCCCCAATAGAGCCATCATATATAGATTGGTATCCAAGTTGATGTATCAATCAATCAAACAGTACTTGTAAAGCACGCCTTATCACCCCTAGGGGTATCCAGACGCTGAAGTTCTGGGGGCCTCAGTCAAAGAGCCAGGTCGTGAGCCTCCTCCTGAAGTTGGCGAGTGAAAGAGAGGAAGCGGTATACAGCAGTAGCAGGGGGAGAGGCAAGGAGGATGGGGAGTGGAGCAAATTCAGCAGCGACAACAGGGGACCTGTCTGGCAGTGGGGATCTGATATAAGATCTGCCTCCTGTATAGATGCAGTATCGCCAGCTTGGGGTTCCGAGGGAGCTCCTACTCCAAAACACGCCCCAGGGTCCACAGAACCTCCCTGAAGGCTGTAGCACCCCACAGTCCAAACCATGTTGTGCAATGTCCCCTCTGTGAGACCGCAGCAGAGACACAGAGGGGATGTGATCAGCCCCTTTTCCAAAGCCTAGTATTGTAGGTGCAATATAGGTACAGGAGCTGGATATGGCAGTATTGTGACACAGTGGCCACTGTTCTAGGTGCCACCAGCGCGTCTCGCCGGTCCGCATCTGCCTCCTACATACCCCAAAGAAAAGCGAATGTGTCAGGGGTATTACCCACAAGGGATTTAAAAAGCTGGGACTTTTATGATCATGCAGTTTGTCCACCAGCATGTTTGCCTCAAGCGGACTATGGGCCGGAATGTTCCCGAGGCACGCCACAAAGGGCAACAGGGCATGCCACAACTGTAAATAGCTGAACAATTGAATACGATGTAGGTCGAACTCCGCCTGAAGAGCCGCAAAGAACTTTATATGCACTCCGTCCAACACATCTCTCAAGCGAGAGATTCAGATCAGATCCCAGATCCCAGATCCCAGAAGTAGAACCCTGAGAGAGCAGACACCTGGGGAAGGGCCGATCCCACCCACAAAGGTGTCACTGATGTAAGCCTGCCCCCCCCCAATCCAATCACCTCATAGCATCCCACCATTTGGTAAGGGCAACCTTATTAGCTGGCATCGAACCCCCATTCAACAGGTGGCGCAATGAGGTATGCAGCATCGCCCACTTCTCCAGCACATAAATCGGGTCATGCTCAATGCCGAGCCACCATTTGTTGACCATGACCAGATCGCTCAAAAGTCTTTTGAACACAAGGCAATCCTCACGTTCAATTTTCAATCAAGTAACTTTGAGGTGCATTTCATGATATTTAAGCATAATTTCATGTATGAAAATTACACAATTTTGCAAACCACTAGCATACGTCTATTTACACTTCTCACACTTTACTGGCAGAAAAATCTAAGGTACATGCTCCCACCTGAGATTTGAGATCAGTGCTCGTGTACATCCTCAGAGTGCCCAAAACAAGGACATTTGTATATGATGATCAAGATTTCCGAGTAGCTTCAACAAAACTATAGAATGCGCTCCCACTCCATTAGAAACTAAGCACAAAAATGTCCCTACCTAGACATCAAAAAAAACATTGGCAAAGCCAGGAGATCTGCCAATGAATAAATAACCATAAGTAACTTGCTGTAATAAGAATAGATTACAACACTATCATATCGTGCATGCACAGACTAACAACACTACAGGCAGATCAGAGGGTGCAGAGATCATACACACAAGCAATACATACAGTCGTGCATACAAACATAACACAAACTGGCCCAGAGACACACAGACAGCAACCATTCAGACACCTCACAAGCATCCATGCAAACACAGGCAAGAGCCCGTGCATATTTTGTTTTTTCAAGATAAAAGATTTACTTTAATTTAAAATTAAATTGAAACTGTAAGTACTCAGCCTCTCACTAGAAGATGAGCATTTTCCTTACTTTTGAAGACAATTTCTCAGAATTTTGGTTGAATATATGGTACACTTTTTCATCTGCATTATTTTTTTACGTGTTGTATCAATCTTAGGAAAACTATTTTCTCTCCATAACATTAAGCTTACTATCAACTGACCATTCGTATGACACCAGCAGTAAAGTGACATTGCTACTTTCTGTTTAAAAAAAATAACAATACATGGTTAATAGTTCATTACCCAGAACTATTTTGAGTAATTCATAACTTATAACATTTAAACGACTTTGCCCAATTGTACGTGTTTCACTCTTATTTGTGAAGGACTCTGTTTTTGTGTTGCTTCTGCAAAAATTGAACGTGACATAAAAAAACTGGCTAGACCAAAAGACAAACAAACAAGCATTGGCAATGTCAATAGGCCAGTCGTGAATGTGCTAATGTAGGCAACCAGAGATATGCAAAAATGTGCACAGGCTAACTGTACTCTGTCTGGTTGCAACCTGCCTCTTTCTGTTCCTCCTAAGTCTGCGCCATACTGTTATTACCCAAGATTTGTTGCATACCACCAGCACCAAAAGCTAGGGAAAACAGTATTCAGACCACAATAAAGGTGCACAAATCATCATCTTGCATAAGGGTACTTTGGTAGCCCTCCATCAGAGTAGATGCTGATACAGATTCGGGCTGCCTGCTTGGTCGATTATTTAGAAATGTACCTCCAAGATCATTTTCAATTAACATAGTGAATGCATAATCAGATAATACCAAAAAGGGAAGATTACCCTGAAGAAAGCAACAGAACTAAACACTTGGTTTTCCATCGTATAGGTCACTCAAATAGTTAGAGTAGGGATGCCACCCCTATGGCTGCAGGGATGTAGGTTAGGGGCAGCATGGAAGTGAAAACTTTAGACTTGGCTGTATCAGATAAGCTAAAATCATCTTGGACCAGGAGCATTAAATTACAATCGAGGACAGCTAGAGCTGGATTCCAGACTATTGTATACAGGATTAAATTCTGACATAAATATTCTGCCCTTAATATTGTTTACATAAATATTGTCCCATTGGGTGTGGAATATTTGGGTTCAGATTTTCTATTATCAACACCAATTTGGAGATGCATTTGTAAAAGGTATTTAGGACACAATATTTATGGCAGACGATATTATAACATCAATATTCTGGTACCTCACCTCTGCAAGTGGCTTCTTGGGACTCAGTCCACCAAGAGGGATCTTCTGTTCATGCCACTGATGCCTGCTGAGCATGCTCTCTAATGACAATGCAACAAACACATTTATACTGAGACCAGTGTATGGTGTATAATGTTCACCCTGTTTGTTCGTAAAGAAAGAAGAGGAACTGAATTATTTGTATCATCATTTCCTGGCGACTCGAGGAAATAGTAGTGGGCACAGTCTAAGGGACGACCACCTCTGACATTGAAAGTTTCCCTGTTATCATTTTGGACAGAAAGAGAAATTGTGGTACCAGGGAGGCATCCATTATTGCTACATATGTTAAGTCATGTTATTGATATTTGTATAACGCACACCCTTGAGATACGAGCCACACAATGTTATGTTGTGTAATGGTGATACATTTATAATGAATGTTGTTACCCTTAGTTGTCCTGGCGTTAAGCATTTGAATCAAGGGCAAGCAAAGCACAAGCCTAACAAAGAGTGATGGTTCAATATATGGGGAAGAGCCATGTCTTCCACCCTTTCCTAGAAGCCGATGATTACTTTCTGGTGTAAGAATGATAGGCAGGGATTTCATTCCCTTGGTTCACAAAGTCACAACACCATCCTCATGTTCTAGACTTTTTAAAGCAGGAGTGATAGTCACCTGAGCAACAGACAAGTATAGATATCTAGATGGAGTGTAGTCATAATTGTTTGCTTGGAGATATACATGATCCTTTTGAAACAGAGTACGGCAAACATACTGTAAACTTCCAAATTGGGTTTTTGTTAGTTCACGTCACACAGAGCTGATGAGGATTGGACATGTTGGGGGAGGGACAGCGTGGTCAAAGCAGGAAGGTTTTGTACCACTAAGGACTGCAGTAGTCTAGCAGAGATAGGATGGTAACTTGGACCAGTTTATTTGTAGGAGATGGCTGATTTTAGAGATTCTTTTAATGTAATAGAAATATGTAGATAAGACTTTATTGATGTGTAGTTTAAAAGAAGGCATTTTAGGAGGAGTGGGGGTTCCCGATCTGCAGCTTTACTTCTACGCCTCACAACTCCGCTACCTTGTAGAGTGGAGTCGTTTGGAGTCTGAGAAGCATTGGTTGTTCCAAGACCAAGCGGTAGCGGCAACGACCCTGCAGGGTGTCCCCTTTCTGCATTAGGCGCATAGGCCATCGAATCTCTATGCTTCCTATATCACGGGTACGATCTTGGAGGCGTGGGACCCTACTGCCGTCGCACATGCTCTGACAACCTTTCCCTCCCCCTTAACACCACTCTTTAACAATCCAGAATTCCAACCTGGCATGGCGACTAAGGCCTTTGCACAATTGCGGCCTTCTCCGTGTAGATTCCTCGTTCATCTATTTGACACGGACGGCATTCTTCCCTTCCCACAAATTCGTACAGACTATGGCCTTCCAGAGACCAAGAGGCTCCCATACATACAGCTTAGACACTGGGTCCTGCAACCCCAAGTGAAACCTGGTGCCCAGCGCTCCCTCACTGCTTTTGAGAAATGGCTTATTACTAGATCGTCAGATAAAAAGCTTATCTCTGATCTTTACAAGCACCTCCTGACTACTAACACACACACGTACAATGCGAGCTGGACACGCTGGGAATGCGAGATTGGCAGATCTCTCACTCATAAGGAATGGGATAACATCTACTACAGGGCCCGACATTCAGCACATCACGCAGGCCTTACTGAGACAATGACTAAGGTGGTTACTTACTGGTACTACACACCAGAGCGTCTTCACCGTTTTGACCCCCGCCAGAGTGCTCTCTGTTGGAGGGGTTGTGGAGAGGTGGGCACCTTAGAGCATCTATTGTGGAGTTGTGAGCACATTCAGCCGTACTGGGCCCAAAAATTGGACGAAATAGATACTCATCTGGACACACAGCTCCCGCGCTTCCCTGCCTACATACTTTTGGACCTACCAAATCCGTTGATGTACCCTCTCAAATCCCAACGGGGGCGCCTGATCGCCATAGCCCTGGGAGCGGCCACACAGAACATACTGGCGCTCCCCCTCGCCCCCGCCTTGCTCTGGATGGTTGCACAGACTGTGGATGGTATTGGGGATGGAGAAGCTTACTCTCACTCTGGCAGGCAGAGGGTCTGAATTCCCGGAGCTCTGGCATCCCTTCCTCACACTCCTCAAAACCGAATTCAGGGAACTAACATGCCCCCGCTATCTTAGATTGCTGCGTCTGGTAGATACACAGATTGTCAACGAGAAAGGTACAAAGTTCCTAATATACAGTGAAGAGATCAAGGGAACGTGAATGTGGGGAATTAACCATCCACTAGTTATCAAGGGAAGACCGGGTGAATTCCCTTGGTGGAACTAGAGCTCTCACACACCCAGCAAGCTAGGTGTCATGCTTCATCATATGAGCAATGCCCCTCGTCAAGTCGGCGCTGCAATCCTTGACGGGCTCCCGAAACCGGGCTCTTTATCGGGGACCTTTTGTTCCTGCCGATTGGTGCATGGGGGTGAGGGGCCTAGTGTGTGTAGATGTAACAAGGGGTGAGGTAAAAAGGGTCAGTTAGTCCTAGTCGATATTTTATTCAGAAGGTAAACTACCCTATTAAAAATTGGTGTAGAGTGGCTGTGTACTAGAGATAATGTATCTAGACATGTAGCTCTACTCTAGGAGATCAACATGTTTCATGCCTTGTGTGTCAGAAGGATCAGGGCAATTCATCAGGATCGTAAACACTATCTACACTACGTGGTTTCGTGAAACCTACATACCACGTCCTAGGGTCTGTGACCTGTGGAGGAAATGTAGGATAATTAAAATCATCTCTTCTTACTGTTGACAGAAGTATAGTACTGCTGCGACAAAATGACTTCAACGGTGTGTTGATTTTATCCAAACCACCGTGCCAAAAATAACTCAAAATGGTGAGGTACCTCGTAGGACCATGTACGAATGGAGAATTAGTGGGTGTTTTTAAAAAACAGCTGACTAGCTGGCATTAATACATGGCAAGCGCAAGGCCGGACTCACCTAGTAATGTTACTAAAATTGCTAGCAACAGTTCTGGCGGAAACTAAAAGGACACCGATTGGGTCCTGTAAAACAAAAAATAGTAACAAATTAAAGGAGAAGGTCACATAAGCTAAATGGAAATACTTCTGAAGATAATAAACAGATAGCAATAAGCATACCAACAGGGTGTTAGGAGGTAGCTGCATCAGTTGCAAAACATGACCCACTCCAGAGCGAGAGCCCACCGGTAACCAGTGCCTAGGCAAGAGGTGTATGTCTGCCTTGGCAAGCGGGGAACCGATAAGGTCGGCAAGTGGGGGGGGGGAGGAATGCATAGGAGGCGAGACTCACCAACAGGATCCCGAGTACTGCTTACCGGACTGCAACCGGGCCAGAGGATCCAGGGGAGGTATACTCACCAGCGTGAACTCACGCGAAAGCCGGAAGACCTACCCAAACCGCCAGGAACCGGGGTGGTGAATGTGGGAAGTCATTACGGGAAGATATACTCTCTAGGGTAGTCGATAACGCCGCTACGTGGAGGGCGTATGGTAACATGGTGACGTCTATGGTTGCTACGTTACGTCACGCGATGTAAACAGATGGGCGTGTGGTAATGTGGTAGTCGATAACTTGCGGCCTCCTCAACTGCCGCTCTCTCAAGAAACACAGACTAGAGATTCACGACCTCTTGATTGACAATCAGGTCGATATTATGTTTCTCACTGAAACCTGGCTGGACGACGACGCTTCTCCTGAACTCCTCGAAGCTCTGCCAGTCGGGTATTCTATTAACCACATTGATAGGAACTCTGGTAGGGGTGGCGGCGTGGCTATAATTTTTAAACATGATATTCAATGTACTCTTGAGCCTATTTCCATCACTGACTGTGAGGCCGGTCTATTTACTATCACGACAGATAGCAGGTGTATCATTAAAGGTCTCCTGGCATACAGGCCCCCAGGGTATTCATCCCGGTTTGTCTCAAGTTTGATTGAATACCTCACCCTACCCGCTCTCCGTTATAGCAAGCTCATTGTGCTAGGCGATCTCAATTTACACCTCGAGGATGCCGACTGTACAATGGCACAAACCTTGCGCCAGGACCTAGCGACACTTCAACTCCAACTTAGTGTCACGGGCCCTACCCATCAGAAGGGCCACTTGCTTGACCCTATCTTTACCAACTGGGAGGAGGTGGTAGTCAGCACTCCCCTCCCTATGATCTGGACGGACCACTTTTTAGTCCCTTTCATGCTTCGGACCCCCACTCCGAAGGTGAAAGAACACCTATTGGAGGGGATAACATGTCGGAAGTGGGCTGGCTTTTCCCCAGTCAAGTTCAAGAGTGCCCTCCTAAGAGGGGGCCCGCCCGAGGCTAAGGACGCTGATAGTGCTTGTCTTGAACTGGACGGGATGATAAAGGAAGCCCTTAATATAACTGCTCCATGGACATGTAAAACTCCAACCAGATTAAAAAAAATCTGCCCCTTGGTTCAATAATACTCTTAGAGTTGCCAAAACAGAGTGTAAACGCCTAGAAAGATTATGGAGGATGAACTTCTCTACGCAAGGGAAAAATGTTTATAAAACTACGCTGAAAGCCTATCATAGGCTTATCAGGAAAACTAAGGCTGAATACTACCAAGAAAGTATCAGGTCTGCTGAAAATTCTACAAGAGAATTATTTAGGGTCTATAGAGAGATCTCCTCTTTAGACTCAAGAGCAGTGCCTGTTGTAGGGTCAACCGAACGCTGCAACCAAATAGCGGAATTCTTCTCCGAGAAGGTAACTAATATCTACTCTTCTTTTCCTGATGTGGCTCTGGCTGACCAAGATAGATGGGTTACTTCTCGCCACACTATTGTTGCACAGGAGGAAAAGCTTGAGAACTTCTCAATTCCCTCCCCGGAAACTCTGATAAAAAATCTGCAGGAGCGTTAAATCAGGGTCTCCCAAAGACCAGGCCTCCCCAAGAAAACTCGAGGGATGCTTAGAAACTCTGGAACCCTTTATCAGATACCTCCTGGAGATCTCATTTAATACCAGCACGGTCCCTCGTCGCTGGAAGGAGGCAGTCGTTTTCCCCCTCCCCAAAAAACCGCACCTGGGCCTTGATCGCCTTGAGAACCTACGACCCATTTCTCTGCTCCCCTACTTTGCCAAGATTGCAGAGAAAGTGGTCAACCAGCAGCTCACAACGCACATTGAGAATTCCCACCTCCTCCATCCCACCCAGTCGGGCTTCCGCTCATGCCACTCGACAGAATCCGCCCTTCTTCTGGCCACTGAGACCATCCGGCAATATGTGGACGCAGGCCAAACTGTCGCCCTAATCCTGCTCGACCTCAGTGCGGCCTTTGATACTGTGGCCCACAAGATTCTGGCCGATCGTCTGAAGAAGGGAGGTGTGTCTGGGAAGGCCTTGGACTGGCTCATCTCTTTCTTAAACAACCGTAGCTTCCAGGTGAAGCAGGGGAAATTCTATTCCAAAGTGATGGCACTGCAGCAGGGAGTCCCCCAGGGCTCAATTTTAAGCCCCACCCTCTTTAATCTTTACGTGGCTCCCTTGGCCGAGATTGCTGAAGGTTTTGGGATTGGAGTGGTGTCTTATGCCGATGACACCCAGTTGGTGGTGTCCTTGACTCAAGACCAACAAACAGCAGCGCCCAACTTGGTGGCGTGCCTCCAGGAACTTGCGGCCTGGATGGAAATTAACTGCTTAAAGCTCAATGGCAACAAGACGGAGGTGCTGATAGTGGGGAAAGCCCCCTCTGTCTGGTCATCTGCGTGGTGGCCGCAAGATTTGGGACCCACTCCCATACCTTGTGCCCAAGCTAAAAACCTTGGGGTCTGGATTGACACCCACCTCTCGTTTGATTACCACACTAGGCGGGTGGCTGGCACTTGTTACGGAATACTAAAAAATCTCAGGAAAACCCTTGATATATTGCCCACTGCAGCCAGGAAGACCATGGTCCATGCACTTGTGACTTCCCGCCTTGACTATGGCAACGTCCTCCTTCTGGGGACCACAGAAAGGTGCACTCAGAGACTTCAATGCGTCCAGAACGCAGCGGCCCGTCTAGTCCTGAAGCGTCCCAGGAGAGCTCCCTCTAAACCGACTCTAGCCTCTCTTCATTGGCTCCCTATCCGGGAACGAGCTCGTTTTAAGGCATTATGTGTATGCCACCGCATTTTGCAGGGGACCGCTCCTACCTACCTGCGTAACCTTCTCACTCCCTACAATCCCACCCGCCGCCTCAGATCTGAGGGACTGGGCCTACTATGTGTCCCTATGATAAAAAGAGCCAGAATGGGGGGCCGGTCTTTCCGGCTCTTGGCGGCTCAAGCCTGGAATAAACTACCTGTGTGCCTCCGATTAGAACCAGCGGAAGGTATTTTTAGGAAGAAGCTAAAGACTCTCCTCTTCCCCCACAAATAGACCGAGTTCTGCTTTTGCTGCCCCACCGCAGCGCGGGGACACACTGTTCCTAGTGTAACCAGGCGCTTTACAAGACCCGTTAACATAACATAACATAACATAACGCCGCTACGTGGAGGGCGTATGGTAACGTGGTGACGTCTATAGTTGCTACGTTACGTCACGTGATGTAAACAGATGGGCGTGTGGTAACGTGGTAGCGTCTATGGTTGCTACGTTACGTCACGTAATGTAAACAGATGGACAGCCATCTTAGTGCAGGGTGAAGGTATGTTTCAACGTGACAAGCGGGATTAGAATAACAAGTGAGGAAATATGGACGGATCAACCTTAACATCAATACTCTTATGGAGTCTAGTTACCGGTGGGCTCTCGCTCTGGAGTGGGTCATGTTTTGCAACTGATGCAGCTACCTCCTAACACCCTGTTGGTATGCTTATTGCTATCTGTTTATTTTCTTCAGAAGTATTTCCATTTAGCTTATGTGACCTTCTCCTTTAATTTGTTACTATTTTTTGTTTTACAGGACCCAATCGGTGTCCTTTTAGTTTCCGCCAGAACTGTTGCTAGCAATTTTAGTAACATTACTAGGTGAGTCCGGCCTTGCGCTTGCCATGTATTAATGCCAGCTAGTCAGCTGTTTTTTAAAAACACCCACTAATTCTCCATTCACACATGGTCCTACGAGGTACCTCACCATAATGAGTTATTTTTGGCACGGTGGTTTTGATAAAATCAACACACCATTGAATTCATTTTGTCGCAGCAGTACTATACTTCTGTCAACAGTAAGAAGAGATGATTTTAATTATCCTACATTTCCTCCACAGGTCACAGACCCTAGGACGTGGTATGTAGATTTCACGCCACCACATAGTGTAGATAGTGTTTACGATCCTGATGAATTGCCCTGATCTTTCTGACACACAAGGCATGAAACATGTTGATCTCCTAGAGTAGAGCTACATGTCTAGATACATTATCTCTAGTACACAGCCACTCTACACCAATTTTTAATAGGGTAGTTTACCTTCTGAATAAAATATCGACTAGGACTAACTGACCCTTTTTACCTCACCCCTTGTTACATCTACACACACTAGGCCCCTCACCCCTATGCACCAATCGGCAGGAACAAAAGATCCCCGATAAAGAGCCCCGGTTTCGGGAGCCCGTCAAGGATTGCAGCGCCGACTTGACGAGGGGTATTGCTCATATGATGAAGCATGACACCTAGCTTGCTGGGTGTGTGAGAGCTCTAGTTCCACCAAGGGAATTCCCCCGGTCTTCCCTTGATAACTAGTGGATGGTTAATTCCCCACATTCACGTTCCCTTGATCTCTTCACTGTATATTAGGAACTTTGTACCTTTCTCGTTGACAGTCCTTTTGGGGCATGTACACTGGACCTCTAATAAAATAGCCCCTCTGTCCCACTGTTTGGTATTAGAGTCACTGCGTGGGTAACCCCCACGGGACACTTTAAAGAGGTTACCAGCGGATTAGTAATTTCTATCCAGCCTGGACCGTCTATCCTTCTCCTTTTCCATGGATAATCATGCCTAAGTTTCGGGGATGAAGCAGTCTCCGACATACTTGACAGAACGCCGTCCCTTTTAGGGTATGATGGCAGCTCTGCATCAGGTTCCCAGTCAGATGATTGGAATTCTCTGACAGCATTGGAAAGGGAGTGGCTTAAAATAACTCTCCATGGCGCTCTTATGACTGAATACCTGCGTGCTAACATCGCACCTACAGGATTGATTGTTAATAACTTTCCAAGATTATTCTTAGATGATGCTACCTTTAAAAAGGAATGGTCCCTTGTTGCGTGGAAATGCACCAGGGACCTACTAGTACTCATCATTAACACAGCAAGACGCTTGGCAGATGCTCTTCTGGTTAGAATACAAATTGCAGAAGGAGCACTCAAAACTACTATCCAGATCACAGCATACAAGAGTAAGCTCGCTGAGATCAACGCGGAGATAACTGAGAACAAGGAATATCTAATGAAACAGAAAATAGCTAAACTACAGAAAGACATCCAGAAATTTGACAAAGAGAAAGTATACCCTTATCTCAAGGCAGATTATACATCGGTTAAGAATAGCTATTCTTCTGATGATAACTCCGACAGAAGAAACTCCTCTGACAGTAACTCTAGTACAGGTAGTTGGGGTAGTAGTAATGGTCGGAGAAACCAGTGCCCTAACTATCACTACAATGTTCCCGCCTTCCAATTACCCCCGTTATTTTCTGGCCCCCCACCACCCCCCTATTGGCAATACCCGCCATTCCAACAAGGACCTCCTCAATTCTTTAACAACGGCCCCGCTTTTTTAGACAGAGGTTGGGGCAGAGGAAGAGGTCGCAACAGAAGAGCCTCGCAGAAACAGGTCCATTGGCAGGACCTCCCCACGGGAAGGATGCACACAAGGAGCAAAACCCTGAACAAGAAGAACTAGTAGTAAACTTATCACGACGTGACCTCTCAGACTCCGAAGTATCAGTACTACAGAAGGGGTTAGGTTTCGTGCCCACCCCCAAAGTTGATAAGTTCAGGGACATTTGTGAGGTCCAAAAACTATTCCGTAAGATAAGACTGCGATCATACTTCCGGGATAAACCTCATACCCAAGAGGATGACTCAGGATTAAGTAATCCTTCTACTTTTACACCCCACAACGCTATGATCCCGGTCGAAATCCTAACATTTGAGAAGGCGGTATTGAAGGACCTAGCTATTATACCTACTCCTTCCCCCTTCCACAATCTTTCTAAGACCGAGATTCAAACTGCGAATGCTCTCGCAGGAGACAAATCTATAATTATTAAACAAGCTGACAAAGGTGGGGCTACTGTGATCCAATCCATAGATGACTATGATGAGGAGTGTAAACGTCAACTTAACAACGATAGATACTACGCTCCCATCACAATTGACCCTACCCCTCGCCTCGCCAATACCATCTCCATACTAGTACATGAGGCACTAACCAACGGGTGGATCAATAAAAAAGAAGCAGCCTTCTTAAACGCCACAGAACCTAGGATTCCCTACTTTTATACCTTACCTAAGATACACAAAGGTGTAACTCCGGTTCCTGGGCGCCCCAAAGTTTCGGGTATTGGCTCAATACTTGAGCCCCTTTCAAAATTTGTCGACCATTTCCTGCAACCCTTGGTGAGAAACACACCATCTTTCATAAGAGACACGACTGATATCCTCAGAATAATTGAATCAATAGAGGACTCAAACGATATTAACTTTCTGATCACCCTTGACGTAGAGGCCCTCTACACTAATATTCCCCAGGGAGACACCCTGACAGTTGTAGAAACGGCCTTAAATTCCTTGGAGTGGACCTCTCCTACTCCTATCACGTTTATAATGGAGTGTGCATCCCTAGCTCTAACTGAATTTTTTTTTTAATACAAAGGACAATTATACCATCAATGCCAGGGTACTTCGATGGGGAGCACCTTTGCTCCCAGCCTGGCTTGTTTGTACATGGCAACCTTTGAAAAAGAAATCATCAATAATGACAACAACCCGCACTTCCAACATTTAAAACTGTGGAAACGGTTTATTGATGACATTTTAATTTTCTGGCATGTCCCCATTGATACCTGCAATGCCTTTGTACAATGGATCAATCAGCAAAACATTTTTCTGAAATTCTCTCATACCATTTCAGACACCACAGTCGCATTCCTTGATCTGAACATTAGGCTAATGGAGGGGCAGCTCTCGACATGTTTATACAAAAAACCAACAGATCGCAACAGTGTACTCCTATATCAAAGCTATCACCCCAGAGCCCTAAAAGACAACTTACCCATTGGGCAGTTTCTGCGCATTAGACGCAATTGCACATCTACTGATGACTACAAAGTAGAAGCTGCCACTCTAGCTATGAGCCTCAAGACTAGAGGTTACCTGTCTAAAGTGATCTAGGACTCAATGAAGAGAGCTATAAACAACCCTAGAGAGTCTTTACTAGAAGTACACCGCAAACCACCTGAGGATCTGATCACATGTGTCACCTCTTTTACACCTAATTCTGCCCCTACAAAGAAGATTATTTTAAAACACTGGGGTATTCTAAACACGGGTGACCTACAGATACCAAAACCGAGATTTGCTTACACTAGAACTTGCAGCTTGAGAGATATCCTGATTCACACAAGACCCAAAAAGCATACCAACCCATCACAAACCACGCTTTGGGGCTTACCGCCTGTTAAGGGACATTATCCCTGTGGCACTTGTACTGTTTGTAAATACACAACATCAACTAAGGAAGTTACTTTGCGACCTAATTTCAAATGGAGTATCCAAAAGCATACCAACTGCAATACAAAACAGTGCATCTACTTGATCACCTGCCCATGTGATTTACAATACATAGGCATGACCATGCGACCGGTCAAAACTCGCATAATTGAGCACAGGAGCAACATTCGTTGTCAACGGGCCACTACTAGACTATACAGACACTTCACTGAGGCTCAACACTCCCCCGATTCATTACATTGGATTGTATTGGAGTCCCATGTACAGATTTCCAAACCTTCTCTGTTCAGGATTGAACAGAGATGGGTACATAGACTATCATGCCACACTGAGGGTCTCAATGATGACATCCCCTGGAGTTCTCTCCCCTAGCTTGGGTCTTGAGCCGAATTGCCCGCCCCCTGCTCCCCGCACTCCCCCCCTTGGTCAGTGACATTTAACTCCTACACCTTGTAGAAATACTATTACATAGAGTCTGGAGTGTCTCCCTTTGAGCCCTGATCCCTCGACCAGCTGACTCTATTACCATCATTATACACAATCTCTTATTGGGTCCTTGCTCCTGACGGGATGCTATTCCCCATTACTAGACTCCATAAGAGTATTGATGTTAAGGTTGATCCGTCCATATTTCCTCACTTGTTATTCTAATCCCTCTTGTCACGTTGAAACATACCTTCACCCTGCACTAAGATGGCCGTCCATCTGTTTACATTACGTGACGTAACGTAGCAACCATAGACGCTACCACGTTACCACACGCCAATCTGTTTACCTCGCGTGACGTAACGTAGCAACCATAGACGTCACCACGTTACCATACGCCCTCCACGTTACGGCGTTATCGACTACCACGTTACCACACGCCCATCTGTTTACATTGCGTGACGTAACGTAGCAACCATAGATGTCACCACGTTACCATACGCCCTCCACATAGCGGCGTTATCGACTACCCTAGAGAGTATATCTTCCCGTAATGACTTCCCACATTCACCACCCCGGTTCCTGGCGGTTTGGGTAGGTCTTCCGGCTTTCGCGTGAGTTCACGCTGGTGAGTATATCTCCCCTGGATCCTCTGGCCCGGTTGCAGTCCGGTAAGCAGTACTCGGGATCCTGTTGGTGAGTCTCGCCTCCTATGCATTCCTCCCCCCCCCCTTGCCGACCTTATCGGTTCCCCGCTTGCCATGGCAGACATACACCTCTTGCCTAGGCACCGGTTACCGGTGGGCTCTCGCTCTGGAGTGGGTCATGTTTTGCAACTGATGCAGCTACCTCCTAACACCCTGTTGGTATGCTTATTGCTATCTGTTTATTATCTTCAGAAGTATTTCCATTTAGCTTATGTGACCTTCTCCTTTAATTTTTTACTATTTTTTGTTTTACAGGACCCAATCGGTGTCCTTTTAGTTTCCGCCAGAACTGTTGCTAGCAATTTTAGTAACATTACTAGGTGAGTCCGGCCTTGCGCTTTCCATGTATTAATGCCAGCTAGTCAGCTGTTTTTTAAAAACACCCACTAATTCTCCATTCACACATGGTCCTACGAGGTACCTCACCATATTGAGTTATTGTTGGCACGGTAGTTTTGATAAAATCAACACACCATTGAATTCATTTTGTCGCAGCAGTACTATACTTCTGTCAACAGTAAGAAGAGATGATTTTAATTATCCTACATTTCCTCCACAGGTCCCAGACCCTAGGACGTGGTATGTAGATTTCACGCCACCACGTAGTGTAGATAGTGTTTACGATCCTGATGAATTGCCCTGATCCTTCTGACACACAAGGCATGAAACATGTTGATCTCCTAGAGTAGAGCTACATGTCTAGATACATTATCTCTAGTACACAGCCACTCTACACCAATTTTTAATAGGGTAGTTTACCTTCTGAATAAAATATCGACTAGGACTAACTGACCCTTTTTACCTCACCCCTTGTTACATCTACACACACTAGGCCCCTCACCCCCATGCACCAATCGGCAGGAACAAAAGATCCCCGATAAAGAGCCCCGATTTCGGGAGCCCGTCAAAGATTGCAGCGCCGACTTGACGAGGGGCATTGCTCATATGATGAAGCATGACACCTAGCTTGCTGGGTGTGTGAGAGCTTTCCACCAAGGGAATTCCACCGGTCTTCCCTTGATAACTAGTGGATGGTTAATTCCCCACATTCACGTTCCCTTGATCTCTTCACTGTATATTAGGAACTTTGTACCTTCCTCATTGACAGTCCTTTTGGGGCATGTACACTGGACCTCTAATAAAATAGCCCCTCTGTCCCACTTTTTGGTATTAGAGATACACAGATTGCAGAGAAGGCCCTCCCACGCAGATCCACTAGGCTGAGATGATCCGCTGTGGTCTGAGGTTCTTCTTCCCTATCCCGTGGGTTTATAGTTGATGGACGAGAGGGGAGGGGTGGGGGTGGAGGGTGGACACGTTTGGGAAACTTTCGGGTTTAGGCTTTCGAAGGGTCTCCTTCTATTCCTCTATTCCCTCTTATATTTTGTTTCTTAATTTGTTCTCTTTAGTAACCTCGCTCCATGCTTCTTACCTTGGTAATGCGATTAGTAGCGGCACTTATGTCTGTTATAGATTGTATTCAGGAGCCGGGGTCGGGCTTCTTTTTTCTATGTTTGATACGAAAATTAATAAAAGATTTAAACCATAAAAGAAGGCATTTTGTCCACTAAAACCTCAAGATTTTTAAACAAAGAAATGGATAAAGGTGGACTCCCCATCTATGGGGCGCACCAACTATTAGACCACGCATCCAGGGAAACCCCAGGATCAAAATTTCAGTTTTGTCAGAATCAAACTTAAGTGTACTTTCACATCCATAGAGCCACTCAGGACACATATTATCTGAAATTTTCCTTAGTTGTGCTACTTGAGTCATCAATCCAGATGACCATCTGATTGTCATCGTCATAAGTCATAAAGGAGAAGTCAAAAGATCTAATTAGTCAAGCCAGTGGGGCAACATATATACTAAATAAAGTCAGACTTCATGAATACCCCTGTGGGTGGGTTAGTACAAGGAGGGTCATTTGACTGCTTGAGGTCAGTAAGTTAAGTAGGAAGCTTGCCAAGACAGTACTTTTTCACAGATGCCAGCTTGATGAAGTCTAATGAGCAGAACGTCATGGGAGGTGTTATCGAAGACAAGAGAGAGGAGATCTAGTAAGAGGAAAGCATCTCTGCCACCTTCATTCAACATCCATCCAATCACATCTATAGCAGACAGAAGTGCTGTGTCAGGGCAACGTATGCTGTGAGCTCAGACTGTATCTAAAGTTATGGGGTAACCCAGTAGCCCTCAGAACATGGGCGTGTATAATACAAGTAACAATTGGTTCTGTCTGGTGTTAGAACAATTTCTATGTGATATTCGATATTCAATGGAAACAAAACAATAAAGTAAAAGCAAACATCTTGAACACAATAGAGAATAAACAAAGGTATCTCATTCATAGAGAAGAACGTATTTTACTTCATATTTGTAAATCTTCAAACAAAGTCAAGAATTATCATGGCATGAAGGCTGTCCGATAACTCAATTAAAAAAGCAGCGCAAGTGGGCGTGATTATAGTGACAAGGTGAGTGAAGTGACAAAGTGAAAGGGTTTGTGTATTATACAACAAGGTGAACAAATAGAGTACAAATAATTAAATAAAGAATTATTGAAAAAGCAGGTCCATTACAAATCAAATAATAATGGTCAACCTAGTACGGAACAGCGATTCTGTGACTGTTGCCCACCGTCTTGGCTGACATCAGTTGAGCACCAAGGATTTTTCTGCCTGACCTCCATCAATCAGGTCACTCATCTTCACGCCCAGTTGGACTGAAACCCTGGTTCACTCTCCCCAAGGCCTTGGGGCTGAGTATTGTGTACAATACATGTAACTCAGGAGTACCGGCTGTCCATTGCAGTCCTTTGTCCTGAAGAAGACCCATGTTGACATCTTTAACGTATGCAGTTTGTCTAGGTCAAAACGTCAACGGCTTTTTGGTCCATTTAATAGGCTCCCTAGCACACCATTTTATGTAATTCATAGACCATGCTAGATTGACCATTATCATTTGATTTGTAATTAGACCTGCTTTTTCAATATTTCTTTATTTAATTATTTGTACAGTATTTGTTCACCTTGTTGTATAATACACAAACCCTTTCACTTTGTCACTTCACTCACCTTGTCACTATATTCACGCCCACATGCGCCGCTTTTTTAATTGAGTTATCGGACAGCCTTCATGCCATGATAATTCTTGACTTTGTTTGAAGATTTACAAATATGAAGTCAAATACGTTCTTCTCTATGAATGAGATAAATTTGTTTATACTCTATTGTGTTCAAGTTGTTTGCTTTTACTTAATTATTTAGTTTCCATTGAATATCGAATATCACAAAGAAATTGTTCTTACACCCGACAGAACCAATTGTTACTTGTATCATGAACTCAGACTGAGCCTGCTCCGAAAGATCATTTTTGATGATAAAATCTGAGATTTGATCATTTACACATTTTTCAAGAATCGTTATGGGCACTGAGCGTAGCGATATTGGATGGTAGTTGCTGAAGACAAGCGGATCAGGCCTGTAGGCCAATTGATGACACAAGTGAAGCACTGCACAGGAATGTAGGTATAGGTGACAAACTTTCAAGGGAAATATGCAGTACACGAGTTGGACAAATCTCCCATGGTGTCTCCGATTTAATTGATGAGAGCTAATCTTGAAAATCATCTGTGTTAGAAAGACAAAGTAAGTCAATTTGTTATTTAAAAACTCTTCATGAATATGTGTGTTTATTGGTCGAATAGATGTGGCAATAGAGGCCATAACAGAAAAAGACTTCCAGGTGTTGGATGTGTTATTTAGTAAAAATTTCCCTAAAGCATCACACTATTTTCCTCCAGAAACACAACAGCAACTCCTCCAACATGCAAAAACCAACAAAGGGAAATTAGATACCATTGTCAATGAAAAACTCCAAATACCAGAGGCTTTCCAGAGCAACTTTTCCAGAAATGCAGTTCGCGAAGTAGCACTACACGAAGCTACGCAAAGTGCACTTCGCACTACGCGAGCTACACGTAGCACTTCGCGAACTGCGTAGTACCCTGTTCGCACTGTGCCAGATGTCGTTTTCAATGATTGCACAGTGCGGACAAGCAACCGGCACTGTGCAATCATTGAAAATGGCATCTTGCACAGTGCGAGCTGTAGTTTTCTGCCGCTCGAGTAGATTTTTACTCGAGCAGCAGCTTTCTCAACGCGGACTGGTAGTTTCTCATTGCGAGCGGTCGCGAGCATACGCGACCACTCGCAATGAGAAACCTGACCTCCTCGCGTTGAGAATCTCGCCGGGAGGTTTATTTTCCACGCTCGCGATCGCCAACTTGATGTTGCTGATCGCGAACGAGGAAAAAGTCTCGCCGAGATGTCATTTTGCTTGCTCGCGGTCGCCAACTTGACATTGAGGACCGCGAGCAAGCAAAAAATGACTGCTGCACTACGCAACACTACGCTACGCGTGTTCGCACTGTGCTACGTGCAATTCGCGTAGTGCGAAGAAGCGCAAACTTCGCAAACTACGCAAGCGTAGCGTAGTGCTTTGCCCAGGCTTAAACACTACCTGAATCTGCTATAGATACAAGCTGTGCAGTTTTATAGACCTTACTGAGAAACCCAGGTTCAGACACAAGGCAAAATGACATACTACAGGCTGCTAAACAAGAGCTCCAAACTAGCCACATAGCTGATTACTGTAAAAACCATGGTGACAGGCTTGATAATGCCCTTTGAGCAACAGAACAATGTCTAAAGGGTTGGCTTTAAAAAAAGAGTGTGCTGTGTATTGGTGGGAACATGGGCTGACTTTCAGGTAAATGAGCAATGCTTTTGTAGGGGTTACTGCTTTACTTTTGAAAAAGTTGAGCTAATTGTTTTATTCAGGATGGGGCAGCAGGGACCTCAAGTGTAGGACAGGTTTGTGAGTTTACTCCCCCTCACAGTCATGTCAATAAGCCTGATGTTCCCTCTAATCTCTCCACTCCTAGACCTGCTCTGCAGCAACATACAAGGGAAACAAACACACAGATGTTGTTGGACCTCTTTCTCAGCCCTCTCTGCAGCACTGTGAGGCTCCCCTACCACCAACCTGTGGCTCCTGTTTAATCCCTCTGTTATTGGAAGTGCACGTGCAAAACACATCCAGTTAGTTACAAGCAAACTTGTTAAACAATTCTAGAAGGTTTTCTAAATAACACATCCAACCACATTCAGGTTCTTGAGCAATTCTAGAAGATTCTCTAAAGAACACATCTACTCACCAGCAAGCTTCTTGAACAATTCTAGAAGGTTATAGAAGGTTCTCTAAAGAACACATCCAATTACAAGCAGATGTCTTGAACAATTCTAGAAGGTTTAAGGAGGTTCTTTAAAGAACAAACCCAATGACAAGCAAGCTTCTTGAACAATTCTTGAAGGTAATAGAAGGTTATCTGAAGAACACATCCAATGACAACAAGCTTCTTGAAGAAGTCTAGGTAATAGAAGGATCTTTAAAGAACACATCCAATCACAATCAACCATCTTGAACAATTCAAGAAGGTTCTGTAAAGAACACATCCAATCACAAGCAGACTTCTTGAACAATCCTAGAAGGTTACAGAAGGTTCCCTAAAGAAGACATCTAATCACAAGCAAGCTTCTTGAACCATTCTAGAAGGTTACAGGAGGTTATCTGAAGAAAGCAAACACAAGGATATGATGGACGGAGTGCTGAAACTTTTCTGACACTCACTCCCAGTCACAGATCTGGGTTGAATCCATCATCGTTCTTTAGCTCACTTCGCCACCTCAGACCCAGCTATATGCAAATCAGTCTTGACCCTGTGCCTCATGGGAACAGTCCAGCCCGAAATGCCAAGCCAGGTCTTCCCTGAACAGGAAAAAAGCATTGTGGGACCGGTTTCGGGGTAACATCCCTCATCAGCCAGGCTAGCTTGAATCCAGACACAAAGTGAGCAAGGGACCCTTTTTGCGGTAATCTAAAGAACACATCAAATCACAAGCAAGCTTGTTGAACAATTCTAGAAGGCTGGAAAAGGTTCTCCAAAGAACACATCCAATCACAACAAGCTTCATGAACAATTCTAGAAGGTTACAGATGGTTATCTAAAGCCGTGCGCTTTTCTAAACAATACAGATTCTCCAAGTTTGGAACATCCACTCCTTCCTGGTTCCATAGTTCTGTCTCTGTGACCATGGGTGGTGAGCTGATCAGTCCCAAGGGCCATATGTCATACTCGGTGAAACTCTTGACTGTTACTGTGCTATTCGATTCTTATCCAGGAGACACAGTTGCCTTGCTCTTGTTCACAGTCCAGCAAACACATGAATTCCTTTCACCAGTACTTTTAATGAGAAAGTCAGTAACATATTTAGGGCCCATCCAAGATGGCCGCCGGTAACTAGAGGTGGAAATACCATGCCGAAGTTACTGATTCCGGACGGTGTCTTCATCCCAGTTACTTCTCATGACAAGCTTCCAGGTCTAGAATGGGAACTAACATGTGGGGCCCAGAACTGCAAGGTTCATTGCCGCTGACTATGGGTCTTTTCTGGGCATATTTACCGCCTTCTTTGAGCTGGAGGTGAAGCTGCTTGGTAATGCACCTGGTTTTACCTGTGAAAACTGATAATCGTGTAGGGTGGTATCACTCCTTAAAAGGCAGACCCATATACAGTGGTATGTCCTGGAGAGATGCCACCTCTTAAAACTCAGAGTTGTGCAGGATGGTAGCTCCTGCATAGACACTGCTCCTCACAACTCGAAAGGAAGCCTTTAGTGTAGATCAGTCAACCTTTTCGTCAGACCAGGCCCCTGCAGGTAAGAGCGGTGAGCGGTGGGACCCGGTATGGGGAGGGGGGGGGGATTTCGATGGACGATGACTAGGAAAAACTAATTATTTATTTAATATTCTCCTGTCATCGTACAATGAAATCCCCCCTCACCGGGTCTCACCGCTCTTACCTGCACGGACCGCGGCTGCTTTTCATAAGATATGGAAGTGAAAGACTGGATTTGCAGTCCTTTGGATTGAGACGCCGGGTTGAAATGCTATGATTGTATTCCTTCCTCCTTCTGTGTATGCAGGGCACAAGTCCTCAAAAAAGAAGTGGGGGGACGCTGACGTCACGACAGGAAGTGACGTCGCGAATGGTGGCTTGCACCATCAGACTCATTGCCTCCCCTCGCTCACCCGTTAGATGCGATTGCATCAGAGAAACCAGCGCATGAGCAGCGTTCTGAATGAGCTCAGATCTCGCCCCAGAGAGGCCAAAGAGTGAAAGTGTGGCTCCATTTGCTCCAGTTATCGAGCTCCCGGTAAAATAAGTGGGGGGATGCTGTCCACCCGCATGGTACCCCGACTCGATCACTATGTGTATGGAGAATACGGCACAGCATAAGACATACATGTTTCGTAAAGTTGGATTCTGCTTTAAAAGGCTATATAACTAACACTATGATGTTTACTGTAATTTTTGTATTTTTTATCGAGAAATCATTAATAAATAAAAGTTTTTAAAAATGTGAATGGCTGATCTTTGCCCAAACCCCCCGCCTTTGTCATGTATGTTAGGGTTTCATAAAAGTGAAACTTAAAAAAGAGGGATTACATGTACACTCTTTAGTACACTAACATTTCACTGTTGGAGCCAGAGGCGTAGATGTCAATAGTGCAGAAGGTTCAGTGGCACCGGGTACAGTGGTGGGAGAGGCCAGTGGCACGACAGTTATAGTCGTATTTTACCACCCATCATAGATGTAGGGGGGGGGGGGGTCTTCCACTGGCACCCTTGCCACTCCACCTGGTAGAACCGGAGGGCCTAGAGTGTGGAGAGAGGGAACAGGTACTGAGCTGAGAGGAGGGGTGGGGGAAGGAATCCGCGAGGGCCGGCATACGAAGAGGACCGCGCCGGGTGCTGATTGGCGGGAACATGTGTATCCCCTCGCGCTGCGGTGGCTGTGCACCCGCTCCCTGTCGCCTCACATCGCGTCATCGGGCTTGTCAGCCCCTGTCTGCGTCGGTGACAGCGCCCCTCTCATCTGCCACCCTCTCCCTCCTGCCAGTCACAGGAAGACGGGCGCATCTCAGCTCCGCAGGGCTCTGTGCAGACAAGTGATCGTAGTGATGCAGCCTGGTGGCTGAGCCCCCCCAGCACCGTGACCTCCGACCCCCTGATGAATTAAGGAGAAACCACGAGCTGGCGATGCAGAAATACCCGGGGAGGTCAGATCATCTCATGTCAATGATTCCTCCAAATAATGCGGTACCCCACGCGTTCCTACCACATGGGAATACTATGTGTACTCCTATCTGTAGAGGTATGCCTCGCGCGGCCCTATCTGCACAGGTGTGTCTCGTGTACTCGTTTCTGTACTCGTTCTGTCCACGGTATATCAAATCTATTCCACCCTGCACAGGTGTACAGCAGCATCCCGATCCACACGTCTCATGTGTTATTATTTGCACAGGTGTATGTCATGTACTCCTAGCTGCACAGGTATGTCTCATGTATTCCCACCTGCATAGGTATATCTCATGTTTTGAGATCTGTACAGGTGTACCTCACACATCCCAATCCACACAGGTGTGTCTCGTGTATTCGTATCTGTCCAGGTGTATGTCATGCACTCCTATATGCACAGGCATGTCTCATGTATCCCCATCTGCGTAGGTATATCTCATGTATTCCACTCTGCACACGTGGCTCTCACACATCACAATCCACACAGGTGTGTCTCATGTATTCTTATCTGTACGGTTGTATGTCATGTTCTCCTATATGCACAGGTATGTCTCATGTATCCCCATCTGCGTAGGTATATCTCATGTATTGCTATCTGCACAGGTGTACCTCACGCATTCCGATCCACACAGGTGTGTCTCATGTATTCTTTTCTGCACAGGTGTATGTCATGTCATCTGATCTGCACAGGGATTTCTCAAGTAGTCCATTCTGCACAAGTGGACCTCATGCATCCTGATCCACACAGGTATATCTCATGTATTCTTATCTGCACAGCTGTATGCTTTGTACTCTTATCTGCACAGGTATGTCTCAAGTATTCCCATCTGCGGTGGTATATCGAATGTATTCCTATCTGCATACCTGGACCTCATGCTTCCTGATCCACACAGGTGTGTCTCATGTATTATTATCTGCACAGGTGTATTGTATGTACTCTTATCTGCACAGGTATGTCTCAATTATTCCCATCTGTAGTGGTATATCGAATGTATTCCTATCTGCATACCTGGACCACACGCTTCCTGATCCACAAATGGGGGGGGGCTCATGTATTATTATCTGCACAGGTGTATGTCATGTGCTCCTATGTGCACAGGTTTATCTCATATATTCCTAACTGCACATGTGTACCACTGTCTGCACAGGTATATCTGTTGCATTCCTATCTCACTGCACTCACCTGCAAGGGCATCTCTCTCCCCCAGTGCTTAATTTGAGCCGGTGCTTTCCGGTGCTGAGCACCGGCACTTTTTTGTCAACACCGGCACTAAGACAAACAGCGCCACCATGTGGCATACTTCACTAAATTAGAGAACAGCACAACAGCATTTGTTTGTTGATTCAATATACATTAAAAAGACCAATACCTGTGGCACAAGCCATTCTCATAGCTATGGGGGGCCTAGAATAGTCGTAATGGTCACACTGCTAAGTGTGTTTTGGATGGTAGCTCTACTGATACTGATATTGGCAGCGTGATTAGGAGAAACGAGTGGTGCAAGCTGCAGTGGCCTTCTGACTAGAACCCTGGCACTTATTATTTTACAAATTAACCGCATCGCTGCTCATGACGGAACCACTCCGTCATGAGCCACGGGCGCCGTGTGCTCATGACGGAGTGGTTCCGTCATGCTGCGGCCGTTGCCGGCCGCTCCGCCCACGCGGCGCTGATTCCCCGCCTGTGCGGGCGATTAGCGCGAGTGGGCAGAGTCGTGACGGAACCACTCCGTCATGAGCACAGCGCGCCCGTGGCTCATGACGGAGTGGTTCCGTCACGAGCATGGCGGCGCCGCACTGCCCCCAAACCCCCCCAGAGCCGCGGCAAAATTCGTGCCGCGGCGGAGGGGTTAAGCACTGCTCTCCCCTCTCGAAAGGGCCGGCGGGTTGCCGCCTGCACTGTGAAACACGGATTGGCTTTTGAACAGCTGCTCCGTATTCCACCTCTCTGCTCCGCCCCCAGGGCAGCCCCAGTTCACAGCTGCCCTGGAGGAAGCACATTCTTTGTAATATGGCACACTGGCCCTGCTTGCGCCCAGCGCACCTTTTGAAAGGCTCATCATGGTGCAAACAAGGAAAATGCGCTGTATTCATAATACAGCACCTAGTATTTAAATTTAATTTGTGTAAATAAAAACATCTATTATCTTTAAATATGCTGCTCTGATTCAACATTATGTGTGAATAAATGCTATTATATGTAATTTATGTTAATTGTATAATGTAGATTCAGTTGAGGGGTGTTAAACACATCAAAAACAAGCACAGGCAAAGACAATAAGCCTGGCTGGCATTTTGAGAGCTGGTTATAATATTTTGTTAAAAATCATCCTGCTCTTTTTTTTTAATTATTTTTTTTTTTTAGGCACGTTATTATAAATGCTTTTATACTCTGTAACCTTTTCTATGTAATTATCCTATTATACAGTTACTATTTTTTAGAATGTTTGTATACTTACATTTTGAACACTATTGATTAGTCTTTACCTGTACTCATGTGCTTTCTTATTATCAATAAAAACTATTTAACTAAAAAAATCATCCTGCTGCAGTTAAGAAAACGAAACTACAATGTTTGCTTTCTGTATACATCTATGAGACCAAAAATGTAATGTGTCATGAATTCGTGTACTTTTTTAGATGTGAAATAGTCCCTCGTGCTTTGCAATGCAAGCACCCAGGAAGAGGCGGAATGATACACCAAACAGCACAAATAGAGAAACACGCCTCTGAGAGGGGCCAAAGCCCGCTTTGAGGATATTTTCAGGAACAGATAACAACAAATGATGTAGACAGATGTTGTGTCGAGCAAGAGCTAAAAAATCCTTCAGCTGTGTTGTTAAATCTGGCCTCTGTGTATGTTTGAGGATAAACCTTCAGCGGCTTTTGCACAGACTGCAGTTTGCCTCTCCGCGTTATCTGGGCAGGCTGCCATTAGCAGCTTGGAGTGAGTTTAAGCACCTCAGATTTGGGCACTTGCCAGCTTTAATTCTTGAAGGTGACTGGGCCTGAATTCCTAGAAAGTGAGCGTGGTGCGGATTGGGAAAATAAAGATGGCGGGCGGGACACCCACGCTGTGAGAATAAGAGGGCACTCAGGAGCAGTTCCACTGATTCATCTCTGGCCGCTGACATCTGCAGTCACCCGTTCAAATCCTGTCTCGCGAGACTCAGTCTATCATCCTTCCAAGGCTGGTAAACTGGGATTAAATGGAGTGATTGTAATATGTTATAGTGCTTATAAATGCGATGTAAAGTGCTTTATAGGAATACATGAATTGATTATTAGGTTTGTGTGGTTTATTTTCTTTAAATCTCTTAATAAACGTTTTTATATGAAGTTGAATGTGCTGGGGGTACTTTTCCTGGGTGCCCTTCCCATTCACTGTCATTCAACGCAGGTGTTACAGGGCTTAGGTACACGTACACTATTAACTGGAGAAACATTATCTCCCCTAAGTACACTTGAGTCTTCATAGATAGCTGGATAGAGCAGTGAAATCTTACTGCAGATGGGGGAGAGGGTTTGAAACTCAGATCCCATTAAGAATAGAAACACATTGAACCCTTCACTGATGATGCCCTATAAGGCTGAAACCAGGCTGGGGTTGCTTATGTTGGCGTCTCGAGGGGACCTGGCCTGATAGGACCAAGTCCGATTTACATATTTCAAGTCTCAGTCTAGCGTGGACAGCAGGACAAAATATGGTGGATAGGAATGTAGCCTAGGAAATCACCTGTGGCTGATATTAGTTTAATTATTCCACTCATTTTATTTATAATTTTCTAGATTATTCCTATATGCAAAGGTATATCTCATGCAGTGCTTAATTTGTAAAGGAGTAAGTGCTGTGGCCCAAAGTTTTACTCAGAAACCTGCGGCTGGACATTCGAGTATAGATGTTGCCGAATACCAAGCATGCACAGTCTTGATTCCACCTTGTGCCTCTTCTATCCACCACCAGACACTCCCTGCTTCTATATCTCACTCAGTAGAGAAGTGTGGCTCAATGGTTAGAGCGGCAGACCCTGATGCAGAGGTCTGGCCCGGGACCAGGGTTCAATTCCCCGCCACGGCGGGTCTTGGGCTCAAATATTCCACGCACCCGATAATTCTCGCCTCGGTGCCTATTCCAATCATGGAGTCCCATTCTGCAACTCTGGGCAATAGCTTGCTTAATCTCCACAACGGCCCCCACAACGCTAAAGGATGCCTGGCCTCCACCTTGGGGGTGCCCAGGAGTGGACGCCTCACAGGGAAAGCCAGGATGGGTTCCACAGCGGTATTCGTACAAGCGCCTTGAGACCCTTGCGGGTGCGTATACAAGTATCAATTTACAATTTTGCAGGTTCTTCTTCTTCCCTGCTTTCTCTCTTTGTTCTGCATTTTTGATTTCTATTCCTCCTTCTTTCATCCTTTGCGTTTTTCTCTCTCTTGCTCTGGATCAAAGTCTGATGAGGAAAAGCAAGTGCTAGTCCCCAAAAATGAGTGCCGTTGGGCCCCACCTGCAACCACCGGCTCAAACACAGCACGGATTCCTAGCTGCACTGGTACACCTCAAGTATTCCCACTTAGGAATCGAAATCTCAATTATTCCCTCCACCCCCACTCCGCTCTTATAGGCAATCAGCTTTCACAATCTGAGTTAAAGTTAAGAATGTTTCAGATTCCCATGGTTAGCCACACAATAAAAAGAATGCCGTAACACTGGTGTGGTGTTAGGTTTCAATGCCAATTCCATCCAGATTAGGTCCACTGGAGTAGCTCACAGTAGGCCGCATAGTCTTATCTATACAGGTACATCCCACGCATTCCTAATTCTTCTTATATTTACCCTGTATTCCTATCTTTCCAGCGATATCTCATGCACTTATATCTGTACGGTAAAATTGCATTCATTACTTTCTGTACAGTGATATGTTCCTGTCTTTACAGCAATGACAGATGCGTCCATAGCCGTACTGTAGAATCTTGTGTATATTCTCATCATTACTGTGAAGTCTTGTGTACTCTTCTGTGTACAGTTAAATATTGATGTTCCTCTCTGCAGTCTTGTTTTTTGCATATGTATCTGCGCAGGTGAACTTCATGTATCTTTACCTGCAAAGGTATGTACTCCTTTCTGTGACATCATGTATTCCTATCCACGCCCTACTATTCATATATTCAATCTGTAAACTGATATCTCATGTATTCTTAACCACTCATTATAGAATATGTATTCATATCTGCACAGTAACATCCCATTTATTCTTCTCTTCAGTGATTTCTCATGTGCTCGTATCTGCAGGTAACCATCATGTATCTGTCTTTCTATATGTATATCCGACTATTTCTATCTGTTCCTTATATCATGTACTCATATCTAGATGTATAACTCATGTATACATATCTTAGCAGATATATTTGTGTTCCCAAACTCACACAGTTGAAAAATATTATTATATCCAGTGGCGGCTCCTCCGCTAAGGCAGAGAAGCGTCGTCCCACTGCTTTGCAGCACTGAAATAAAGGAATAATAACTCATGGTTATTGTCATTTTATGTTTTCCTGCTGCTGCAGCTTTGCGGGTGGGGCGGGGATGCTCTAATGACAGAGTAGCAGCAGGAGGAGTGGTTTGCCCAATCCAAGTGTGCATGAATATTTGGCTGGCCGTCTTGGGCCGGCCAAACCATCCTGTGTACTTTGTATGTTCTCCACCCAGGCTGCATTACAGCCTGGATAGAGAACATGCCTAGGCTCCAAGCCCCTGCCTGGGTGTCCCGAACCAAAAAGACACACAGATGATGGACGGAATGCAGAACAAATCAGATATTCATCCGCAGTCAAGAGATTTGGGTTAAATCCATTGTTCTTTGGCTCACCATGCCACCCCAGTTTAGACCCAGCCATATGCAAATCAATATTGACCCTTTGCCTCATGGGACCAGTCCAGCCCGAACTGCCAAGCCAAGTCCTCCCTGGACCGGGAACAAGCATCCTGGGACCAGTTTCGGGGCATCACCCCCCATCAGCCAGGCTAGCTTGAATCCAGTGGCACAGTGAGCCCAGAGCCCACGTCTGGGCATACCCGGTGCACTTAGGGTGAGAAAGCAGAAGACACACAGATGATGGATGCGGTGCAAAACAAATCAAACATTCACCCCCAGTAAAGAGATCTGGGTTAAATTCATCATCTTTTGCTCACCATGCTAACTCAGTTGAGGTTGAAACCTTGCCATATGCAAGTTAGACTTGACCCTGTGCATCATGGGAACAGTCCAGCCCAAACTGCCAAGCCAGGTCCTCCCTGGACCGGAAACAAGCATCCTGGGACCGGTTTCAGGGCATCACCCCTCATCAGCCATGCTAGCTTGAATCCAGTGGCACAGTGAGCCTGGGGCCCACGTCTGGGCATACCCGGCACACTTAGGGTGAGAAAGCAAAAGACACACAGATGATGGACGGAATGCAGAACAAATCAAACATTTACCTCCAGTCAAGAGATCAGGGTTATATCCATCGTTCTTTTGCCCAGCATGCCACCCCAGTTTAGACCAAGCAATATGCAAATCAGTCTTGACCCTGTGCCTGATGGGACCAGTCCAGCCCGATCTGCCAAGCCAGGTCCTCCCTGGACAGGAAACAAGCATCCTGGGACCGGTTTCGTGGCATCACCTCTCATCAGTCAGACTAGCTTGAATCCAGTGGCACAGTGAGCCTGGGACCCACATCTGGGCTTCCCTGGCGCACTTAGGGTGAGAAAGCAAAAGACACACAGATGATGTACAGAATGCAGAGCAAGTCAAACATTCACCCCCAGTCAAGAGATCTGGGTTAAATCTATTGCTCTTTTTCTCACCTTGCTACCCCAGTTTAGACCCAGCCATATGCAAATCAGTCTTTACCCTGTGCCTCATGGGAACAGTCCAGCCCGAACTGCCAAGCCAGGTCCCCCTGAAACGGAAACAAGCATCCTGGAGACGAACCATGGTGCTCAGACCATTCACAATGCTGCATTGCAGCGTTGTGATTGTCTTAGGGGAGCCTGGGTGCTTTCTGTTCTGGCTCGACAGGAGAAACGGCAGCAGAGAGATGAAGGAGAGACGCAGCGAACAGGTACGTTTCTGGGTTTTTTTCTAACACCCTTTACCCCCAACCCCGACCTGTGCTGGCCACCACTGAATATATTGTGTGTATTTGTTTGTCTATATTTATTTAGTGTATTCACATCTAGATTTAACACTCATGTATACTTAACAGTTATATTTGTGTACCCTGGCCCACACAGGCATCTACAGTTATTATATTGTGTGTATTTCTTTGTGTACAGTTAATCTCATCTATTAATATTTAGACAGTTCTGTTTTTTGCAGTTTTATGTAGCACAAACTCAACCCAAAGGTATTGGAGCGATTTACATGAGGACCAGTTACGTTACACAAAGACACATTAATTTATGGTAGGCACAGGGATATTAAGTGATTTGCCCAGAATCACAGGATGTTCAGCTGATGCCGAGACTCAAACCTGACTGGGTCCCCAGCTCTAAAGTAGGTATCTATGGCCGTTACACCACACCCTCTACCCAGTTATATAACTCATGACTATTTACCATAACCCTATAACAGTTATATTTGTGTACACTGACCCACATAGGAATCTACAGCTATTCTATTTAGTGTATTGTTCTGTGCACATTAATCTAATGTATTTCTATCTAGATTTTTAACTTGTGTATACTTATCTCAACAGTTATATTTGTGTACCAATACCTACACAGTTTTCCACATAGTTAATATATCTACTGTATTCCTGTGTGTACATTTATCTCGTGTATTTTTTCTATATTATAACTCGTGTATACTTGACAGCTATATTTGTGTATCCATACCTACACAGCTGCCTACCAAGTTATTATATGTCTTGTATTCCTACTTGATCATTTATCTTGTATATTCTTATTTAGATTCATCACTCATGTATACTCACCTTAACTGTTATATTTTGTGTACACCAACCTACAATTATTATTTCTCGTGTACTCCTTTGTGTACATTTACCTCAAGAATTCTTGTCTCGATTTCATAACTTATGTGTACTCACCATAACAGTTATATTTTGTGTACTCCAACCTACAGAGGTATCTACAGATTCTATAACTCGTGTGTTCCTTTTGTGCATATTTATCTCATGTATTCTTATCTATATTTCTCAATCATGTATACTCACCTTACCAGTTATATTGTGTGTACCTCGACATACTCAGTTATCTACACGGTTATTTCTTATCGATCGTCATCCCCACAGTTCTCCAGCGGCGGCTCCTCTGCTATGGCGGAGGAGTGTTGCCTTCCTACTGATTTGAAGCAGTACAAAGAAGAAGCATAAAATGATTATAACTTGAAGTTTTTATCATTTTATGCTTCGTGACATGTTCTGCTGCTTTGAGGGCAGGCGGGTGGTCGGGGCTGCTCTGCTCACAGAGCAGGGCAGGGGAAGAGTGGTTTGCCCACTCCTAAGTGCGCAGTGACTGTTTGGTTGGCCCTCATGGGCCACCCAAAACTGTCATGCGCACTTTCCCCGTTCTCCATGCAGGCTGCATTACAGCCTGCATGAAGAACAAGACCGCGCTCCCATTCCCTTATTGAGCGTCCAACCAGAACGCTTAACCAATGACACCGCTGAATTGCAGCATTGTGATTGGTCAGGAGAGCCTGGCTGTGCTTCTGCCTGGAGAAGAGCGGCAGCAAAGACGAAGTTGCGGGACCCGAAGCAACGGTAAGTTCATTTTTATTTTATTTTAAAAAAATATGCGCAATCCTCTAAACCCCCACCTTCCCCCCCAGCGCGACCGGCCCGACCCGCCACCTGCGAGCCATGCCGGCTGCGAGTGCAGTTCTCTCCTGTGTATTCTTATATTCACAGGTGTAGCTCTAAACAGTTACATCTTACAAATGGATACCCATAGGTTATCCTATTGGCACTGTTGGGTCGCGGTTGTTTGTGTCTATACATTTATAGGTAATTGAATACTACACATCAGAAACTTTTGTACACAACGGTGTTCCAGGGATTTTTCTATGCCACAGTTCTATTGCAAGGGTTCCAATCTGCAGCTATCTCTCAGAATATGTCACAGTTATTTCTCAACGACTCCTAACCAAGGAGGAAAACAAAGACAGAAAAGTGAAAAAAGGACAAAGCAGGGCAAAAAGAGAAATAGAGAAATAAAGAGACAGGAAGTGTGGGGAAGTGGAAGGAAGAGGCACGAGGTGGAATCAAGACTAGGCAGCCTTGGTATTAGGAAAACCCGGCATTAGGCAGCGCCGGAGGCGAGCTCCTAAGAAAAACTGTGAGCAACTGCATTTATGCAAGAGTCACACAGTATTCATCTCTACAAAGCTTTTTTTCGGGGATTCCTTACTACGCCATATTTTTCAGTGTTCTTTTCCACAGACATCACAGCCCTCGTGCAGATACAGGGTTTTAACCTGACCTTGTGTAGTTTCCTCCCCGCTGCCCAGAAACTGGGCCATGTCACCCTAATTGTGGATAATAATAATAATTTTCTCATATTGACAAGATCAGTGTGCTTTGGGTTGATGCACAGGTCTGGTTAGGCACCACATAAGTGGGGCTGTTTGTTTCATTTCAAACCCTCTATAGCCCAGTCCATGTGTCCTGTAGTGTTGGGCCATCCAGCAATGCAAGCTGCCAGTCTTGGGAGTAAGTGTCATGTTTTCTATCACGCCCTTCTGCTGCTTTTTTCATGTGGATAATTTCATGGTAGACTATGGCACAAGCACGGATTTGACCTAAGAGTTAGCGGATAGGCACTCCCAGAATTTTGAGCAAAATTAATTGGGTTTACACATCAATGGGCCCTTCCACCACCCCAGGTCTTATGAAGCCAACGACAGAGCGACATTGGCCTAACTTCTGTTCTACACCAGAACCACTCCCGTCTGGTTGGCCTTCAGTGACCCGGAGCGATATGTGCCACTTCCGCTTGGTTCAAAGGGTCATGCCCAGGTGGGTGATCTATCTTTGTCCCTATTATAGTGTCTCCAGAAGTTCCATCCCAGAGAGCAGTCGCTTGCTAACTTGTATTTCTCACGCACTCAACAGTGTTTTAGTTCAACACCAGTCTTTAAGTCCAACATTTACCAACACCTTTTGATTTTACTACCATTACATGCACAGTAAACTTGCTCATAAGGGTTTTCACTCTGCCCTCTTGATCCACTGGACTATTATGTCATTCATATTCTACTACCACCCACACACATGCACACCATGTGACAGTGGCCATCCCACTTCAGCCATAGGCTAACTATACTATGATTGACAGCATTCTGGTCTTTCACAGGCACAATATCCACACACAAAATAGTTTCCTTCAGTGGACTATGGCGGCAATGGGAGCATTTTGAGCCCCAAAAAGTTTTTTGCTTTTGGCTACTCTTTTACACTGATGAGCAGCAGCTTCCCCAACAATAGTTTTTTTGCTAAAACCTTGACAAAACAAGTGTTGACATAGACAAAAGACTGGCATCCAATGTCAGACCTTTGGCTTTGACAAAACATCTTTATTTCTGGCATTCATGTCTTATTTTAGTTTCCATTAGTTTGGTTGTATTTTTTGAGCAATTGCTTTCTAGGATAGTGCCTGCATGGAAGGCACTTGTGCTAATGTAATCTCTTAGGGTCTCATTACAAGTGACCTGGAATGGCACCTGGCCACTGCGCACCCCACAGTTACCAATACTGGGCATACCTGTTAACTCTGATGGGGAGGGACAGAGGTACCAGGCACTAGTCCTTGTACTATCAAACATACTATCTTCCCGCATATTGCGCTGTTCTTAATTATTAGATCTCCGCAAAGTATATTCCAAAGCCCCAGAAGGTCTAAACTACATTCATCACCACCTTATTCATTAATCTCTATGGATGCAACACAAATGTGGATGGTTGGCCATTCTCCTTTGTGAAAACCTCTAAAAAAATCATCCTACTTTATGGATCAAGGAGAGGATGTTGTGAATGGTTGTAGGTGTCATGAGAGGTATCAAAAAGCTATTCAATTTGATTTTTGTTAGGATTGTGCCCTCTACTATATGATGTATAGGTTAACATTTTCTGCTTTGGGTCTGATAAATGTTCTGACTTTGGTCTTCTTTGTCGTTCCATTGAGCAGCCCCTTCAATTTACAAGCCAATGAATTGTTGAGACAAGTAGGCCATCTTGTACTTGCTCAGGCAGTAGATACACCTACTCATCTTTATGGACATTTCCAAGATCTCCTTCCTAGGTGAAATAATGCTAGTTATTCTCTAGAGGACTGACCTCTAATCTGACCAGACGGTAAAGACATTCGCTTTCAATGTTCCTGGTTGGCCCATTAGCATCACAAGCCGCCTCCCACTCCTGTGGTACTAAAACGTGAACCAGGGGGTTCTCTAAAGAGAAAATAAGGAATCAAGTATTTCCTAGAGTGATGGACCAATCCTCACACAACTGCAGAGTCTTGATTGTCCCTTTTGCATATAATTACACACAGGTCGCAGAAGAGTTTGTCTCTTTGAAATAAAGTAACCAGATAAAGAAACAGCCAGGTTGAAGCATAGTTAAAAAAAAATTAAAGAAAGGGCAGGAAACTGGAATGAATTGGATAAAAAATATTGGCTGATCAAATCTTTCTGAACCATCGTAATAACATGCTTACTTTGTTTAAAAGAAAATGTAAGTGCAGGGGCCCCCGTTTTTCCTATGAACCCACCGCTGGCGTTGCTGAATGCTAGAGCTGGTAAATACCAAAGCCACCTAGAATTTATTTCATCGTTTGTCTCTTCTTTCCCTTTATCTCACGTTTGCAGGAACCTTTTCATCTCTGCTTTCTCACTTAGTCACTATTGTTCTGTCTTTCACTTCTGGGTGGTAGCTCAGTGGACTACTGCATCCACCAAAGGAATCTGCGTTTTACATGGTTCTAGGTTGTAACTCTGGGGAGGGGGTCCACATGAACTTCACAAATCCACATACACACGTTATGCTCCTTCTTTCTCCCTTTTTATGCCACCTTCTCGCTTGCTCTGGGTCGAAGTCTGATGTTGAAAAATAAGCCAGTCTCTAAAGCAATGAGTGGCAGTGCCCAGCATGTACAACCACTGGCACAAATTAAGTACTACATAATAGGCCATATTACAACACAATCAGAAAACATAAGGAATGAATTTGGCAACAATCACTTTTGGGCACTCATTCTAATGCCAGTGCCCTGGTAGGCGCCATGCACCCGCTTTTATCCGCAGACTCTGTTGCCCGCATTCTACCACCACACCAGACAGAAGTGAAGAAATCCCAAAATATGGTCAGGATAAAATAAACACTGTAACCAAGGGTCTGTAAATGACTCTCCAAGTAAGTTGACTCCACTAATAATATAGGTAACTGTAGTACTACTCCAAAACCCTATGGTTGATTGGGAGGTTACCCAGACTGCCAAGTTTAGGATGTTAACAAACATTATGATGGAAAGTTTGATCTCAAAATGAAGTAAACTAATCTAGGCTATGGCCTTGCCCTGGAATTGGTCCTGCACTACTTTCTTAATTATTATTACTAAATTAGTAAAGAAGGATTAATCTTTTCTCAACCCCTAAATCACTATTTAGCTATGACTCTCTTTAGAAACCCCAATCATGGAGCAACTACTCCAATGAATCATCATCCTATTGTTGGCTTGCCCCTAATTAATAAAATCATAATATATATATCTCATCAAGATACGTAAATGTAGAGTTAAGAATAGTAAATTTATACTTTAATGACTTAGCTTGATGATATAGTATTAGTCAATATTCTGCCGTTGATGTTCTGGTAGGTCGATATTTGTGATCTTGATATTCTGCCTTTCATAGGGCTTAATTTGAGCCAGTGGTTTCTGGTGCTCGGCACCTGCACTTAATTGCCGGCACCGGGACTTAATTGCCAGAACCTGCAGTTATGACACCTGCCACATGGTGGCGCTGTTTGTGTAATTTCAAGATGAGCAGAAAACCAGTTGTTTGTTAATTCAATATGCATTAAAAACAACTAATACTTGCTACCCAAGGCATCCTTAAAGCTTCGGCACACTTGTAGCACTGTGATGGTTAGCAGTTGTGTAAGTACAGTGGCAATATGTGGTGCAAACTGCGATGGTCTCCTGACGAGGGACCCAGCACTTATTTTTTTTTAACAAATTAAGCATTGGCCTTTAATTTCTTATTGTTAGTAGAATTCATTTAAAATTGTGAATCTCCATGTTGAGTGCACCCTGGGAAATACGACACAGTGATATAAGTTGGGCGTGAACTTAGAAATGTAACTGAGGATCCCTTATAACAGGTATTGCACATGTACCTAAGGATGTGATAAGATGCAACGTCACTTGGTGCTTTCCCTTGATAAATTCCAAAATGAAACCACCGTTTACAGAGGCAATAAGGTACATCCCTGGCAACTCATCTTTAACAGTTTATATACCTTAATTCTACCTTATTCACTTTGACCAACTGTTCATCCTGCTGGATCTTGAAATAGAAAAATGTGAATATTTTGGAAGACAATGCTGGGCATTTTCAGCCTTGAACTGCAGTGCATTCTTTCTAAATGAAATGTTATCGTTCCTAAAATTAATGAGGGTACAGTTGTGCACTTCAATGTATGAAATCAACTTTCCAGTTTGGGTGTCAGCGAGGTTATGACCCTGCTCAGGGGTTGAGCCTGTCCCCTTCGCAAAGGTGGAAGGAGACCAGTTTCTCCACCCCAAAGGTTGGACACAAGTCCAAATAAAGATGAGTCACTCAGAAGTATTTTATTTTGTAGTTGTATGCTGCAATATCAACTTCTGAAACTATGTGCTACTAAAATATAGCGAAAAAAGATCGAGGACCAAAATATCAAGAAGGTATGTGTATTAAGGTAAGTGTAGATTTACTATTCTTAACTCCACATCTATGTTCCTTGAAGATATATATATTGTGAAGGGGGTGCATATATTAGGTAAAGCATACCTAGTGCTACAGGGACGGCTCCTCCAGTGGTGGCCGGCACATATCTGGGGTGGCGGGCCGGGTGGCGAGAGGGTAAGGGGGTGTAAAAATAGTAAAATACACTTACCTCCTCACTGCTCGTCTCTCCTCTGTCGGTCGACCAGGAAGCAGCCAGGCTCCCCTGAGTCAATCACAACGCTGCAATGCAGTGTTGTGACTGGCTCCCCTAAGCCAATCACAACGCTGCAATGCAGCCTCGTGATTGGTCTGAGCGCCTAATTCGGTACTCAAACGGGAGCTGGGCATGTTCTCCACCCAGGCTGTAATGCAGCCTGGGTGGAGAACATGCTAAGTGAGCATAACTGTTTGGTCGGCCCGAGATGGCCGGCCAAAGCGTCATGAGCACTTCAGTGTGCCCACCACTCTTCAGCTCTGTGAGCAGGCCCGCCCCGCCCCCCATGCAGCCGCAGCAGGAAGGAACAAATAAAATGATAACATCAAGTTATTATCATTTTACTTTTACTTTCCTTCACTGCTGCAACACAGTGGGGCGATACTCCTCCGCCTTAGTGGAGGAGCTGCCACTGGGATCCTCCGTTTGAGCGGAGGAGCGTTGCCCCACTAAGGAAAGCCCTGGGCCAGAGCTGAAAAATAATACTATGATAAAGTTTATTTACTACTGTTTTATTTTTTAGCAGCCGACCCATTCTGAACTGACAGGATGGGGCGGGCCAGTGCTGCCATGCAGAGTGGCAGCAGCAGGGTGCTGTGCACTTTAAAATGTGCATGTCTGTTTGGATAGCCGTCTTGCGATGGCCAACCAGACACAGGGACGTTTTAAGGATCTGGGGGGCCCTGTGCCAAATGTATTTCGGGGGCCCTGTTTGGAACAGCTTTGATTTTATGACCCAGTTTCAGCTTTTTCATGCCCTTGTTGGTCAAATTCTAAATGTGTGTAGATCTGATATTCAGGGATAGTGATGTGTGTTTACAGTATTGTAACACAGCAGCATCTCACGTATAATAATGCAAATAATCTGTCACAGCTTCCCATTTCTCATATGTGAGGTCCTGTACTGATCTAAAAGAAACCTTTTATGTGGATGTTGCATGAAACATAAACACATTTTGTCTGCAAAATGTCTGTAATAGACTCTCACACATTAAAAATAAATGATAGAAGAATGCTATTTACAACACTATGTTAAAAAAGTATTCAAGATCATCAGGGTAAGAGACACTGCAGAACATAGCTGTCTCTATCAGGGGGGCCCCTGAAAGGCTGGGGCCCTGGGCCAGGACCCACTTTACCCATGCCTTAAAACGTTTCTGGCCAGACATACAAACTTTAAACTTCTCTAACCCATCTGTCTAAGACAGCTGGGTTAGTAAGACAGCTGGGTTAGAGAATGCGCAGGCCTCCAGTGCTCTTAGGAGCACTAAGTGAGGCAGCTCCCTCCAATCCTGGTGCAGCTCTCATGCTGTTGAGAGCAATGCCAGGATTGGTTAGGGGAGTTTGCTGCTGGTTCCCAAGTTGGAGCCTACCAGAAGACCGAAGAAGGACGTCACGTCGCATCGTGGAGGAAGGTAAGTCTGTTTTGCTTTATTTAAACTAATTTATTTTTTTGTCACCCGTTCCCCACCCGCCATACATGGTAGCTGCCACTGAGTCCTACCTATATATAGTTAACTTGTTATTGTTTTGGTCCTGATATTTTACCCACGCTATTCTGGCAGCACAATATTCTGAAGTCGATATTAAGGTAAACTACCAATTTTTCTATTTTTTCATCTCTCATTTCATCCTGCGGCATAATTCCAGTGGCCCTGGTCATAGCCCTTCGCCAGCTTGTGTTGCTGGATTACCATGCCCTCATTACAAGGTGCAAAAGACACACAATTGATGGACGGAATGCAGAACAAATCCCGTGCTCTCCATGCCACTGGAATCAAGCTATCCTGGCTGAAGAGGGGTGAAACCCTGAAACCGGTCCTAGGATGCTTGTTTCCGGTCCAGGGAGGACCTGGCTTGGCAGTTCTGGCTGGACTGTTCCCATGAGGCACAGGGTCAAGACTGATTTGCATATGGCTGGGTTCAAACTGGAACGGCCTGGTGAGCAAAAAAACAATGGATTTAGGCCCATATCTCTGTACTGGGGTGAATGTATGACATTGTTCTGCATTCTGTCCATCAACTGTTGTTTTCTCATTACAAGGTGGTCAGAATAGGTTGAGGTGTTTGCCGCATGTGATAAATACAACTATCCCAAAGTGAGGTATTTACCATCTGTGGTAACTACCTCATATTCCGAGTTTTCAGCTTTTAAATGAGGTATAACAAGCAGAATCATTTTTAATATGTTGAATTCTACATGTATGGTCTGTTTTTTCTTGCCTTTTCCTCCATAAACTATGACAAGTTTGACCTGCTGGAATCTATTAAGGTTAAACTTTGAGATTATGATAATTATCACACAACCCTTAATCATTATCACATAACTCATAATTCTGATCCCTGTCCACAATTCTCTTTTCACAGGAGTTGAATTTTAGTCCGTAACTTGTAGTCGGGGCCTTGGTTAGAACATAATCCCAGTAATTATCGCAGCTCCATGTAATTACTGACTGCAGACTTGCTGTCCTTCCTTGAAACCTTATAAAGTTGGAAAATACACAGATCTGTACACAGGATCCCTAAATCTCTTCTATCTGCCCTGTATCTAACTTTCCTTGCATTCCAGGATCTACTTGGTCAAGGTATCCAGTTTAGGTTCTGGGATCTGTGAGAGATTTTCAGAGTTTCACATTGTCTAAATGTGCATGTAATTAGTTTACATTGAACTCATTCACTTAGTCAGTGGCTATCCTTAAAATGTGGCATGGATACCACCCACCTGTGCATTTATTAGACCTATGTTGGACATCCCAGGATTGGGCGACGAGTCTAAAAGTAGGAAGCGTCTATCTGTAGTGTATGTGTGGGCAGGCTAGTGTGTGGCGTGGTGGTGCAGCACTCTCTCCTGCAAACCTTAGGTGGGGAGGGGCATCAATTCTTCAATCTTATTGGCTCTCCATTCTTTTGACTGTCACCCTCTGTGCCCACTAGGTGTTGGACTCTACCTCTAAAATTACTATCGCTCTCCCCTGCCTCTTATTCCCTTCTCCTGTTTGCTTGCAATGCAAGCAGCCGACATGATCTGACAGGCTCTATAATCCTTTGCATAATTCAAATGCCCTTTCAAAACAGTTTTTAGAAGCAAACACAATTAACTCAACAGTTGATCTTATTTTTTTCTTTTTTGTTGTGCTGTTCTTCGTTTTTTTTCTTTGTTGGTTGAGCCCTCTGAGGTGTCCTAGTAGAAAAATGATGTGTTATGCAAAATTAATTAAATAAATGAAGGTATAAATACTTGAGACAATGCCTATTTTTCTTTTTCTGTAACTACAAATGAATACAATTTAAGTGCAGAGGTAGGTGCCTTTCTTTTGATTTTTTTAATCGAGAAAAATATTTTTTTATTTGGAGCTGTTCGTTAAAGGATTTGTAAGCACTTTTAAATACATTGTCTGCCAGCTAGTCTTGCCATGCACCACGTGGCAGCATTAGGGTCTGGTAGCAGCTAATCCCCCTTGCAGCTTGAATCATACCTGCCAACTTGAACAAAAATCTCAGTGTAAGGTGGGGGCGGGGCCTTGGAGGGGGTGGGGTCTTAATGGACATCAGCAGTTCAAATCCTCAGAAAACAAGCTGGAAATCCACTATTTACATTGGTTTTCAGCTCATTTTTCCTGCCACCGTGTGATATCGGCTCCTCACTGGGTGACCGTGTGATGGGAGCCAATATCGTGTGTCACACGGTGGCACCGAGTGAGATGGCAGGTCTGTTGCCCAGCAGACAGAATGGCGTGCATGCGTACAATCTGAAAGCAGCCCGGCGATCTTTGGAGAGCGAACAGACCGCCGTCCTGGGAAGAAGTTCCAGACTTCATGCGGGCCTGTACCCTGATAAAACCACGTAAGTGAAAGGGGAGTCACTTTTGCTACACCTGCCACGTGCCCTCTGCGCTCCTGCACAAAGAGCACTGAAGAGGACATACCCTGACTTTGCTTTCTCCTGGCTAATGACATTTTCAATGATTTGCAGTGAGTCTCCACCATATCTGTTGCCCACTAGCTCAGTGGCGTAACGAAACTTGAACCCCCTCCCGAAAAGTACATAGAGGGGGGTGGCCTCCTCTACGGTTCACCACCTTCTGCTTTTGCTAGGGATCCTCCTGGAGCTCGTGCCCCCGCACCGCAGGGGCTTTTGTTAAGCCGCTGCACTAGCTGCCCATATAACTTGAGCGTACTGCCAGTGGCAAATGAGCGACCTGATTCCACAGAAGGGGCAATGATGGCAGAGATGGGGGTTGACAACCCCAAGATGGACACCTTAAGAACTGCTCTGATGTCTGCTGCAGAAGCTCTGCCTCAGTTGCCGTTGAATCCTGGAGACAAAACCCAATATTCCCCGATCCACCAGGTGGATGACAATAGGAATCTCCTCCCCACGATTCACTAAGCTGATTGACCCAGGCACAGCAACATTGAGATGTATGGGTGATACGCCTGAACAACTACTTTAAGGCCACAAAGGAGACCAATGGCGGGTTTAAGCACTCCCACGTGTTGAACTACGCGTTGGAGGAGATCTTTAAACTATTCAGAAAACTCCTGAATACTGAAAGTGAGACAGAGTGTGACCAGGCTGTGCCAGAGCTCAAATTGCATTTTGATCGCCCGATGAATCCTGACTTCCTGCGCTTCTAAATCAGGCAAAATCAGCAGCAAATGGACAAGTCTATACACAAGTTCATCACATGCTTCACCCTAACAAGGATATGTGTAGGCCCAACAGATCCAGGGCTGTCACTTGGCCTTCCTATACTTCCTCATCCTATGGGCCAGGCATCTCACTAGATGAGATATTCATGCTCGCCAGATCTGACAAATTATTCAATAACCACACACAGCTGATCGGGATGGCATTGGCGAAGATCAAAACCAAAGAAGTAACAATAAACGCAATAGGGCAGGGAACATCTTAATATGGTCATAGAGTATCCATGAGTCACAGAAACCTATAATACAAACGCTCTACACCAGATGATAAAAAAAGGCCATTAAAGGACCAAGTGGTTCAAATGATCTGTGAGTACCAAAACAACTGATTATCAATATGAAGGTTGATGAGGTCAACTCAGAAGATATGGGGGGGAAATAAATTTGAATTCATCACTGATACTTTTCATATACAATATATAAAGAGTAAAAACAATATTTATTACAAAGGCAAAGTGGATACAAAAACCCCTGTAGACAAAGGAACGTAGAAAAGAATTAATGAAATGATCCCAGAAAGTGAAAAACATGAAATCGAGTCCAAGTAGTGAAGTATAGGTCTTCAAATGAGGACAGAAGAAAGTCAATTGTGACTTCACTTGTCATAAAGCCAAGCCACTATGAACAAAAGAAAGATTGACGCACGTTTCGGAGGGTATCAACTCATCATCCATCCACCTTTATCAGAACTTGGAGACAATGGCATCAGATACTACTAATGAATCCAATTATATTGAGCTATCAGGGGGCTAGGTACCTTGGTTGTAGTCTAGATGAAGCTCTAAGAATAGTTGAGTCATTAGAGGCCAGCATGATGATATTGAAATAAAGAAACCGGGTACAAGATCCGACAAAAGTCAACTTATGCCGTGTAGGAGAACTGGCATAAGAGGACTTATCAGACGATTTTCTGAAAGTTAGAAGACCAGAGTGTCACTGAGTGCATTCTGGAGCACCAAAAAGTGGTTGTGACAAATATCAAAGAGACTTGTTAATAGGGACAGACAGGTACCAATAAATCTTTCATAAATAAAAGGTACAACATCTGCACTCGTCTTGACACAAACAGCAACCAACATACAAATAAAGAAAAAAGATCCTAGAATAACCTGAGGACATGATGATGTCATCAAAAAACGATATGGTGGATGACGTCAGGAAGCAGCAGGTGCTACTGAAAGTGGGCAGGCCATGAGGAAATTGAAAAACGACAAGTGGCACTGTGGCTACTGTGGGTTACCGACCTACCTACCAGTAACCCACCTGGCCAAAGGAAAGACTTGTTCCAGCTGAGGCAGGCACAACCACTTTGCGAAGGTGAGTAGAGCTGGACGTCCCCAAGATCCCTGGATGTTACCATAATCCAGGCTGCAGTTTAATCAAAAAAGGCACCGACAAACAACTGTGCCCAACCTAGCAGGCAGTGGTAGGGTGTGATCATCAATAAAAACGAGGACAACGAAGTGTTTTAAATTTCATTTGCCACCCATACTGTAAGAGGAAGGAGTCAGCCAAGATGCCAGGTGCATGTGCCAAGGCTAATCATCACAGCTCTAATCAACACAGGTGCAAAGGTAGATGTTACGATCCATGGTCAATACAACCATCTCAGACCGTGCCCCAAGCTGCCACCACCTGCACAAATCTTCTACTATAGAGGCCTAGACTCCATCACACTTGCAGGCAAAAATCTGTATCGAGCTCAGTCATGACTGGGTCACTCTGGCACCAAGTTCTTCATGGCAAAGGCAGGATCTGGCACTTTACTCAGCTGTACAAAGGTGAAAGAACTTGAGCTAATTCAGTTTAGCCTCAGTTTCAACTCACAAGGAGTCAACCAGATCTTAAAGGACCATGCTTTTCTGTTCCATGGATTCGGATGTCTGAAAGCATCACCATGCAGACACCACATCAACCCTACATTTAAAGCCATCGTCCTCCATCATCAAAGGATATCGTTTTTCTTGTGACTGCTCATCAAAGCGGAACTGCAAACTCTAGAAAACCTTGGTGTGATTGAGAAAATGTCAGATCCCACCCCTTATGTCTCAATCATGGTTGTAATAATGAACCCAAGGCAACCTTAGGTCATCCGGCTGTGCATTGACATGAGATTTAAAAATCAATCAAGATGGAAAGGCAGATTACGCTTGACAACTTTCTGGCACATGCATCAACAAAGACTTTTGCGATTCCTTAATTGCGATTTTTAAGGAATCGCAATTTAGGAATTGCAAAAGCCTATGCATGTAGGAATCGCTATAAAAATAGCGATTCCTACAAATTCCTTAATTGCGACTCGCAAATTGCGAGTCGCAATTAAGGAATGCCGTCCCATTCATTCCTATGGGCCTCCAGGCCCATAGGAATGAATTGGAGATTGCATGAGCAATTTGCGAGTACCAGTAGGTACTCGCAAATTGCTCATGCAATTTCAAGGGTGCAAGGGTGTCAAAATGACACCCTATTGCACCCCTGAAATTGATCTGTGCACATATGTTGCACACACACATGCTCTAAGGGCATGTGTGTGCGCAACAAGAAACTTTGAAAAATGCACAAAAGTGCATTTTTAAAAGTTTTTGCAAATTACCATGAAGTTCAACTTCATGGTAATTTGCTCCCCCTATTAGCGAAATCACTAATTTTTTTACTTTAATGCATTGCATTTAAGGAATCTGAATGTGGGATTCCTTAAATGCAATCGCAATTTAAGGAATCGCAATTTAGAGATTCCTTAAATTGCGATTTTTGCATTTGGGATGATGCATCCCAAATGCAAAAATACCGGTCGCAAAGGGGCAGATTCTGAGAATCTGCCCGTTTGCGACCGGTTTTTCCTTTGATGCATGTGCCTATAAGTTTCCAACCCACATTAGCTTGAGGTGATACAGTAGGTGAAACTGTGGCATCTCATTGGTGGCACAGGTCTCATAAAATGCCATCAAGGAGACGCCTTGAGGGGGGTCTTAGACTTGAGGGTGTCTTAAGTGTCAGCAATACTTATATATGCCTGTAACATCCTTGAGCACTATAGGCAACTAAAAGCAACCCCACAATGACTAAAAGACGAATGCCTTATCCCGCACCGGAGCAAGAGTGAACTCCTGAAACAAGGAGTACAATTCTGTGGATATATCTTTTCAGGCACTGGTGCCAGGATTGACTCCCAAAAGGAGAATTACATAAAAAAACGCTGCCCCTTCTACCACAACTCCCAGAATAAAGCGGAAATGTAGAGTTTCTCAGGAACGACAACTTACTGCGGCAGGTTCATCCTCAGCCTGGCAATCCTCTCTGAACCTTTGAGAGTGCCGACCAAAATAAAAGTGCTATGGGAGTGGGGAGAAGCATAACAACAAGCATTTCAGTCAATTAAATACTCCCTTTTGCATGATACAACCATGGGGTATTTAAATCCTGCCAAGGACGCCAAACTAATTGTAGATGCCAGCCCAGTCTGATTAGGTAAAGTCTGGATGAATAATCAGGACAAAGATGAATGGAAGCCAATTGATTTTGCATGCTGAGTGCTCTCGGAGGCAGAGCAGGGATACACCCCGATTGAGAAGGAGGCATTAGCGATCAAATGGTTTGCACTTACTTTCGCTTGTAGGTACATGGAAATCGCTTGAAGGTAGCCACGACCACAAACCTCTCCTACTCCTGTTTATGGGACTGCACCTCACCTATCCCTCTGCATTGACAAGTGGACACTTTCACTCTAGAGGTACCAGTTCACACAAGCCTGCAATCCAGAGTGCAGCAAAGCTGCAGACTAGCTCACAAGACAGCTGTTTTGAGTTTCCCATGTGAACGCCAAACATGCCACGGATGTTGATGACTGCGTGAACCACATTTCCAAAAGATTCTGCCACTGAAGGGCATCACGCAGAAGTCCTGGCAAGATGAATGCCTTGAGCAAGTAAAGGAAGCAGGCCTGACAAGCGCATGGATATTATTCCTAGTAGGGTCCAAGAAATGGACAAGTGAAGCTATTCATACTTCCATGCCCTTGGGAGGAACTGTAATGAACGTAGCACACTACCAAAGAGATCTAATTGTGAGAGTCCGCATCCTAATACTTCAGTCCCTTCAGCACCATGTGGTCTTTCTTGAGCAGAGGGCACCACCAAAGCCAGGCTGAGGGAGAGAGTCTAGATTTCCGGCATGGCCATTCTAGTAGACCACACAGTGAATGACTACGATTGGTGCAAAACAGCAGTGTCTTTGGACATCCACCACCCTAAGCATGGAAGAAGGGTGCTCAACACCTTGGAAAGAGATCTGCCCAGACTCTGGATCACTTCGGATGCGAGATATCTGCTGACAGACTCTGGCCCGAAGTTCCCAGTCGAGGAACTAGTACCATCAATGGCTTTCAAGTACATACACCTGAAGCTCAAGAAGGTTCTGGGCACATTTGAACCTAGGGTGACCAACCGTCCGTAAATTTCACGGACAGTCCATAATTTCGGCCGTCTGTCCGTTGTCCGTGAAGGATTCTTTAACGGACGCCATTTGTCCGTAATTTTAACCGGGCACCGATCGCACCACCCTAAAGCCGCCACAGCTTCCACCCACCTCCCTTCTTGACTCCGATGCTGTCGATGTGGGGTGTAACAGACTCCGATGCAGCACCAACGCTCAGATACCCAGCAGCATTGGAGAGGCACAGCAGGATGGCAACCCTCACACCTTCAGCCCTTGATGAGCTGTTAAGAGGTGCTTGAAGGTGACTGAGAGGGAGGGGCTGCAGCTTCAGGTGCAGGGGCATCTATTCAGATGCAAACAGCCCTGAATGCGTCATGTCTCTGCAATTTAGAGGGGCCTCACACATTCCCTTTCTGCCCAGGGCCCCAAAAATCGTAGAACTGGCCCTGATTACCCCGAGGCAGCACGTGGTTCTCTTCACAGAGCTTAATTACTGTCACTAAATTGTAAGCACACCTCAGTTCTTCAAACATGCAGTCTATAATGTAATAAAACAAAGAAATGGCACAATCGCACCCACACTGATTAACAAAGTATGGAGGACAATCAGTTAAATCAGTTCTCTTGGAGTATCTCCTTTAAGTACTGTATATCACAGTGGGGGATGGCAAAACTAACATTTTGGAAAGAGAGCCTGTTGTCTCGTTGTCTTGTCCAGGAGGGGGTGAGAAGCCCTACCCCTCCCTGGAAGAGACCAAGATGATACTAGAATACTGCATGCCCACCCCTGTGCCCACCCTGGTGGATCCTATTCCCCCTCCTGTGATGGCTCCTGCCCCCCCCCCCAGTGATGGCTCCTGACCCCCATGTGGTGGCTCCTGTCCTCCCCCCCCACCACCTGTGATGGCTCCTGTCCCCCTGTGGTGGATCCTGTCTCCGCCCTGGGTGGTTTCTGTCCCAGTCCTGGAATGGCTCCTGCAGCGAGGGTGAAGTTCTTGATGGGCCTCTTCTCAAAAAGGCTCAGCTCAAAATTAATATGAAAAGGTGAGCGAGTGAGTAAGTGAAGGGATGGGTGGATGGCTGGATGAATTAGTGAAAGGGTGAATGGATGAATGAAAGATTGAATAGATGGATAATGAGAGAGGATGGATGGATTGATGAGTGAGTGGAAGGATGGATGAGAGAAAAGGTAAATAGGTGGATGTATGGGTGGAAGGGTAGCTGGATGGGTAAAAGGATGGATGGATGAGTGAAAGGATGGATGAGTGAAAAGGTGGATGATGAGTGAGTGGGTGGATGGATGAGTGAAATGATGGATGGATTGATGAATTGATAAGTGCAAGGGTGAATGGATGGACGGATGAGTGAAAGGGTGGATGTTAGGATGGATGGATGAGTGAGTGAAAGGGAGGGTAGGTGGACAAAAGGATGAATAGATGAGTGAAGGAGTGAAAGGATAAATGGATGAGAGAAAGGGTGGATGAGTGATAGGGTCAATGTATGGATTCATGAGTGGATGAGTAGATGGATGGGTGGGTGAATGGATGGAAGGAAGGACGGCTAAGTGAAAGGGTCGATGGAGAGAGAAAGGGAGGATGGATGGATGACTGAAAGGGTGGATGGGTGGAAGGATGAGTGACTGGGTGGATGGATGAGTAAGTGAAATGATGTCTGGATGGGTGAAAGGGTAAATGGCTGGATGGATGAGTGAATGGATGGATGGGTAGAATAGTGGATGGATGAGTGTACAGATGGATAGGGTGAAAGGGTGGATGGATGGATAATGGATGGATGAGTGAAAGGATGGATGAGTGAAATGATAGATGGAAGGATACATGATGGATAGGTTTGCAAATGGTTGAATATGTTTGGATATGGCTGGGCTTACTTATATACTATTGCGCGACCTCCTCTGCTGTGTCTGTAAAACCTACCTAATGTCCTGAAGTTTTGTCCTGAATTTTGACCTCCTGTCCTGAATTTGTGTCCTGAATTTTGACCCTTTGTCCTGAATTTTTACACTCACCGTCCTGAATTTGCACCAATGCCAGTTGGTCACCCTATTTGAACCACCTGTGACCATTAAAACAGACAAAGGCCTACCTTTTCAGGGGGGAGTATTTCAAGAGTAAGAAATCGGGAAATCACCCTGAAATGGCCCCAGACCATCGGGGGAAGTGGAACCCATGATGGAAATGCTGAACAAAGATATCAGAGTCTGTGTGGAGCTGAACTGTCCATTCACAACTTTATACAAATGTATCACAATATATCACACTGTACTAACAGCTGCACCACCTCCATTTTTAGTTGACTGGCACCATTTCGGTTTCTTTAAATCCGCCCCTGGCACTGTTAGTTCCTTACCGCGACCACCGAAGGAAGATCAGAAACAACAAGTTAGGGGAGCCCAGCGCATGACTAACACCCAGGTAATACCATTCTGATGGCTGGAGGTGGATGAGTGGGAAGAATGGGCAGACCCAGTATCAGTCACAAGCCCTGCGGTCTACACCAACAGCCCAGATGCAACACTAAAACCCCCAAATCAGGTAATTCTGGCCTCAAAGCCACGCCCACCTGTAAGTCAGAGGCCTCTGACTTTACCCTGGTCCTTTCCAAAGGCTCAAAGACTATGCCTGCTGAGCAGGGCACAAATCAGGGGGTACATGCAAGTAGGTGCATCCACCCACTCTTCTCACTGGATAGACACTTCCCACCCTGCCAAAAAGGGCCCGCTGAAATCTGATAAACTCGGTGTAATTTTCAGACACCACGACACATTCAGCCACGCCTGCATGTTGTCTGCTTCATTCCTAGCAGCAAGGTGCTGATGGCAAGGGGGCTTATCATATTGCAGCTGGGCCCATAACAAAGGCTGAGTTTAAGGGGCCATCAGGGCTCCTTTTGTTACAGTATCCTGGCTGGGAGCTATCTGGAGCCTCTCTCCTAAATGCAAATACAATGAAGGGGAAACAAAGGCACACGGCTTGTTATTACTTCTCAAGTACTTAAAAGAGGCACAGTTTGGACTTTGTTCAGTCCCTGTATAAAAGAGATATATATGCACTGTAAGAACATCAAATGTATTGGTTTGTCCCAGTATTTACACAAATAATGTAAATATCATTTTTTTCTTGTATTTGTTTTATAGTGATACTTATCTCAATGCAGGGGGTCAGAGCGCTTTACATCACACGTATACAATTTACATTTCCAATAAATGTTATAAGTGTGGAAATCAATGTACAGAATGTGTTACATATGACAGTGAAGGTTACAAGGTATAGGCGTCACATGTCCTTCTTAGCTCACTGTGCTGTATTAGAAGGATTACAGTTTATGAACTGCAAGTAACAAAATGATCTCTGCGTCACTTACCTATCTACATTAAATAAACATCTGTCATTTGCATGTTACATGGTGTGCTTAGCAGGAGACACATTAACCCTCTATGCTACTTTGATTAAAAACTGGGACTAGACAAAACACAGATCTCTCCAGCAAATGTTTTAACTTCCAGAGTACCCTTATTATTATTTACTGAGATGGATTGGCCACACAAGGTGCCTTAACCCCATAAGATATTTTAAAATGCAGACTTTGCAACCAATTGAGCAGAACAGATTTGTTGCCATGTTTCTCCTTGCTGCCAATTTATCTATAGCAGAGTTTAAAAAAAATAAATGTATAAGTTGAGGGCAAGATTTTGCATCAGGGTTGCGTAACTTTTTTGACACAAACCAGACGCAAAATCTCATTTGTTAAATCTCTTAATGTGCTTAAATATACTCATGATAGACCTGCTAAACATATGTTTGAGATCTTAAGATCTGATGTCACTTCTTGTGATGTAACTTCCTGTGAGATCATGGGTTGCAATGCCACTTCCTGTGATGTCACTTCCTGTGGTGCCACATGCGATAGATGACGGAAGGTAAGTGGGTTTATTTATTTAATTTATTTTCCCTATTCTGTCCTCTGTCGATATCCCCCTACCCCTGTCCCCCGCTCCAACGTTGTTACCTGCACCAGCGGCAACTGGATAGAGGGCAGTAGATTCGTGTTGCAGAAGATACCCCAAAGCAATGAGCTTATTATGTCATTATGGTCCATGAATGTGTGAGATGTTACACGAGTGAATGTATGTCTATTACATTCATGCAACCATCCATTTTGTGTGTCACGCCTTCTGAGAGTCGAACTTTTCACCCTCATATTTGCTGCTGTGTTTGTGGAGCTGCTACATTCTTGTGAAGCGTGCAAGGCACCAGAAGTCTCCGATGGGCTGTGCTCATTCTCCCGACAGCCAGACTTTCGTGACTCTCGTGGTAGGAACTGACATTTCCCAAAGTAAATCCCTATTAATATTTTCTATGGATAACTGCACGAATTGAATTTGCGCCACATACATTCTACTTTGCTCCTTCCAGGCATGACAGCAATTCATTGGAATGCGATTCAAAAATATATGCAAGCGCGCCCTCTGGTGTTATTTTGTAGTCATAGCAAGTCTAAATAATATCAGCACCTATCTGAAGAGGACGACTGACAACGGTTTTGACTTAAACGTTCTTTTATTTAGGTATTTGTTTATTTTGTTTTTTTATATAAAGACATATGTCTGGGCCTTTCACAAATACGCCCACTACCTTTCTTAGAGGCTACTACCTACAGCTGTCTGCTCTGCCTTATTCTAAAACCCTTAATTCACTATTTACTCCTCGTGAAGAAACAGGCAGAATGCCTCAATAATGACGGAGAGCAGCAGTAGGACTGTCTCAAGACGCAAGGCCACATTTTAAGGTGGGTTGTAGCGGGACACTCAACAAACATTGCCATAAATCCCAGCTGTAATCACAGTTTATTGGTTCAGTGCAGACATCGCCAATGCTACCTCAACTATTGTATCTTTGGATATCAATATTATCTTTTTTATATTTAAAAATCTGAGAAGGTAACATTTCATAGTAATTTATTGTGTGGCCATAATTTGATTTGTTTATACTCCTTTTTTTAATGTATTGTTTATAAACTGACATGTACTTCTCAATAAACGGATGTATGTCGTTACAACTCACACGTTTACAACGCATGCACTTACAACGCATTTTTTACAACGCAACATCCACTACAACGCATTCCATTACATAGCATGACACTACAACGCATTTTTAAAAACTACCTTTACAACGCATTCCAGTACATCGCATACTACCTTTACAACGCATACCATTACAACGCATAATATTAAATTGCATTTAAGGTAAGTATTGGATAGTATAGGGGTAAAAATTACTATTCTAACTCCAGGGGGTGCAACAGTAGGGTAAGTGTTGGATAGTATAGGGGTAAAAATTACTATTCTAACTCCAGGGGGTGCAACAGTAGGGTAAGTGTTGGATAGTATAGGGGTAAAAATTACTATTCTAACTCCAGGGGGTGCAACAGTAGGGTAAGTGTTGGATAGTATAGGGGTAAAAATTACTATTCTAACTCCAGGGGGTGCAACAGTAGGGTAAGTGTTGGATAGTATAGGGGTAAAAATTACTATTCTAACTCCAGGGGGTGCAACAGTAGGGTAAGTGTTGGATAGTATAGGGGTAAAAATTACTATTCTAACTCCAGCGGGTGCAACAGTAGGGTAAGTGTTGGATAGTGTAGTGTAATATTATGCGTTGTAATGGTATGCGTTGTAAAGGTAGTATGCGATGTAATGGAATGCGTTGTAAAGGTAGTTTTTAAAAATGCGCTGTAGTGTCATGCTATGTAATGGAATGCGTTGTAGTGGATGTTGCGTTGTAAAAAATGCGTTGTAAGTGTAGTGCGTTGTAAAAGTTGTGTTGTAAAGGTTGTTCCCCCAATAAACATATACCAAAAAAGACATCGCCAATGCTGCTCCGCGTCACCAGACATACAGCTCCTCACTGGCAGAACAGAATATTCTCACTCATGACAAGGCAGTGTGGAAGGTAGAGAATAAATATTACATAATATTTTATAACAATTCTCCGCCCACAGTAATACTTAAGGTGTTATATACATTTAAAAGAGGAAAACATGTGAAAAATGCAGGACACTGTAAAGTCTGTTCAAGAAACATGGGTAACTGCATATAGCCCTGACACCGAACATGGTCTTGAATGGAAATAGCTGGAAGGCAATGAAAGTCAGGCTAGGGAACAAGGGGAAAGAAAAGGGATTAAACATAATATAATAGGTTTCAATTTCAGAATAGAAAACCTGCCTGGTCTGAGAAACGTGGCAGTGGACTGCCTGTCCCGCAAACAAAATTCGAATGTGTCGAAGAAACTTCTGGGGAGACTTTTCTTGTGGGAAATCAGGGTAAAGTTAGCGAGGAATGGATTAGAAAGCAGTAGAGATAATTTCCTCAGAGGTAGCAAGCTAGTTCCACCCGAGCATTTTAGGGGTAAGGTTTTAGGCTTAGCACATGTGGGGTATCGCGAAACAATATATATACCATGGGTACTCGCAAATATTTATTCAAGAGTCACAAAGTTTGGTCTGTGATGTGATGAGGGCCACAACGATGCCAGTAGGGTGGTGATTTGGGGTTGGGGGCAGTAAGGTGTGTATATAAGATCCGAAGCATACACATCTAGTGGCTGAATTGCACAATGTGAAACCAGAATGCCTGAGATTAATCCTAGCCTCCCCACTATACCAAATTGTGTGGAATGTATACACTTTTTTGAAGTTTGAAGAGACGTTATCCTATTTTTATACATTTGCTGCAAGATAGCTGTGAAAATGAAGGTGTTCCTAAAGTTATGCGGTGCAGGACAACCTAGTTACTTACTTTTTAAACATCAATTAACCTTTAAATAAAGGCTTCAACTTCTTTTTAATGTTCATGCTGATTTCAGTGTACAGCAGCCCAGTGCGGATAAGGCGGCCGCATGTCAAGGTCAGGAGGGCCACATGCGGCCCCCGGGCCTTACTTTGAGTATCACTGATATATACTATCACAAATCTATGATTTTCAAAATGCGCAAATCTGGCATGCCCAGCAGCACACTCTTATTAATTGGACAAACCTTTCCAGCAATACCCCTCTAGAAGGAAGGGTCCTGACAGAACGGTTAGCAGCGGGAGCTACATCTTCCACCTACAGAACACTAGTAAACAGTGTGCCTGAGTGTCTGGCTGGCCTTGGGCCCAGTGTGCTGGAGATGTAGATTGTATTGGCGGATATAGACTGGGAGACGGCCTTGATGCACCCCCATGAAGTGGTCACTAACGCCAGTCTGTGGGATTAATCAGCCTAAAATACTTATGGTTCACTTACTGACACTTTTTTAGTTCATTCTGTAAAATATTTCCAAAGATCACATTCTATGATTATGCAGCCGACGTTTAGATATCAACAGAAATCATTGGAGAGCCCTCTACAGTGAGTGCACGACTGTGGGCGGTGGGCTTGACTTTAAAAAATTGGATTTGAGACAACAGGTTAAGTCGTAAGTCAAAGCCACAGCCTGATGGATTTAGAAAAAAAAAAATCTCCACGATAAGCTTTGACAGATTATTCTTGTAACGGAAATCGTGGACCATCCACAGCAACAGGGTGGCAAATCAGGCTGTGGAGAAGGGGAGTAGCTTTTATGCCCTTCTAATTCACCACATTAGATGCCGTTTCGACAAAGCTCATATTAGGCAATTGTCGCAAAGAGAATAAAAGTGTCAAATGTAAAAGACCATGGGTTTTCTAAAAGTCAGTAACTCTAGATTGTACACAGTGGCATGAGGTTTGCTAATAAAGCTCATATTTTCCTGGCACCTAAGAGCAGATGCAATATAAAAGCACCACTCTCATTTAAAAATGCAATTGGTCACACTCCAATGATATTAAGAAAAGGATTACAGCTCAGAAGTATTTTCCTGTTCGGCAATTGCAACCATGAAATGCTTTTTCAGATGTACTAATCCTGTTCCCAACTCCTAAAATGGGATTATAAATGGATCCGAGTCAGTTTCTGGAAGGGACATGTTGCAGACATCCCTCCTAAATACAGAATCAGTAGGCTATGTATGCTGTGTTTCAATGTAGCAGTCAAAATATTGTCGCAAAACATTGGAAAGCTACAAAGACCTCAAAGAAGGTGGTAACACATTCACAAAAGTGAAAAGCCCTCTTTTCCTTTGTGACTTAAAAAGAAGTTTCGGAGGGAATAGGCAGTGGCACACAGGACCACTGTCAACTCCCCCCACCCCCCAAAAATAGCATGCATTTCAAAACAAGTTAGGTTCATTTAAAAGACATCACAGATAAGGTGCTGTGCTGGGCCAGCAGGCTGTCATCACTCTGATGGCCTCCGATCTCAGTGCACCTCAATTTGCAACGGAGGGGCATATTATCAAGACAGGCGATAAAATGATAGCCGCTTCAGCGGCGGAAAACTGCCGCTAAAACGGCGATAATGGGCTTGATAATATGCTCTATGGAATTCCAATTGAAGCCCATGTTAGACGTCCTTCACATCTAACATGGGCTTCAATTGGAATTCCATAGAGCATATTATCAAGCCCATTATCGCCGTTTTAGCGGCAGTTTTCTGCCGCTAAAGCAGCGATAATTTTATTGCCTGTCTTGATAATATGCCTCTTAGCTCTTTAGAATTCATGAGCTAGAGTTGATTGGATCCCACTCCGATTCAAAATTTTAGCACCCGAGTGACTAGCACATAGGCCGGTTCTTAAAGTTCTTTACTTGTCGTAAAATAGAAGTTGCAATTTTCGTAAGTATTTTGAAACCAGTTTTTTGAAAATCTGGCCCTAATTGTTCTGCCTTTTCAAAAGCGTAAAAAGGCAGCTTCCTGCCTTGTGCAGTAACTTAGCACTAGGTGACGACATTACCCTTCCTTATGGAAGAACTAACCCTGTATTTTGATGAAACATGTTTCTAACAAGAAAGCAACCAGACTCCACTCATCTCCTTCATTCAAGCCTGACAGGAAGGAAGGGCCTATAGGAAGAGAAACCTGACAAATCTAGACCAACTGGAACTTACTTTTTCTAGGATAGAGGGGGGAGGGGGATGACTGGCCGCTTGAAATCTGCCAGCATCCTAAGGATTTGTTGACTTCTCGCTATGGGTCTTAACCAAGTATTGCTTAAAACTAGCGTTCCTGGTAAAGTACTGTGATTGCACCTGCAATGGGAATAAGGTATAGTAGGACTAAAAATAAAATGCTCAAAGTATTTCATGGAGTACTCTGCGTGGATAAGCCACACGGGTCTGAGCATTCTTATCATGAGACCGTTAATTAGGATGACCACATGGTGCCATGCCAAGTCCAGGAAAACTATTTACTACTCCAGGCCGTGTATATGCAGGAAAAAATAAACAAGCATTGGCATAGCCAATAGGTCTCGCCTTTGGGACCTTATAAGTGTTTAGCCATGCAACAGTTGCATAACTAAATACTTATAAGGTCCCAAAAGCGAGACCTATTGGCTATGCAAAGCGGCCGCGAAAGTGAAAGTAATCGCGGTAAAGCGCGGCGCGCGTGCCCGCGCACATGCACTGTAGCTCTTGGCTACAGTGGTAGCACTTTTTGGAGCCCTCTCAATAAGTCTCGCCAGACCAGCGCATGCGCTGGGTCAGGCGAGACCTAAAAAGCCACTCTAGAAATACTGTAAAACAGGGTTGAAATGTCGTCACTAGTCGTGATGCATTTTTCACAACTACTGCCCTCACAACACTACTGACGGCAAAGAAAACTTGGAATTCTGAGCTTCGCAGAGCAGAGCATGACATCTTTGGAAAAGGTGTATGGAGGGGAGTCGAATACGTTTCAATAAGAAGCTGAGCTTGGAAAAATAATAATTGCTTGTTTTTCAGTTAGTAGTTGCTAAAGGCAGATTTGGCATTTCACAGTATCATAAATAACAAATGTTGCTATTACCCATTTTATTGGTACTCAATTTATCAACTTTGGAAGAATGAGGACTGAAATGGCTCTGCGGGATTACAGCTTTAGACCTGCAGGTGTCTAAGCATGGGCCTGAAGGATTTTAATTCCCCACTCCCAAAAATCTAGAGGGGAACCAGTGGGCCCATGAGCAGGTGGAGAAGGCTGCAGCCATGGCTGGCATTTAGTAAGTTCAATTTGGGTGACTGCCTGAGAAGCCTTCTATCAGGCTGGCCCAGCTGCACAAACTCAAAACACTGAAAAGCATCAATTACGCTAAAAGCAGCTGTTGTTTGCTCCCTGGAGTCTAATGGCTGCTCTGGGAGGAAGGCGTTTGCCGGAGAAGTGTGAAAAGTGAGGGATGTCAGAGCAGTAAAGGAGTGGAAAAGGGAAACAGAGAAATAAAGAAAGTATGAGCCAGATATACAAAAAAGTCAGTTTGCGATTTCCTAATTGCGATTTTTTGCGATTTTGTATTGAGGAAATCGCAAACACGCATGTAAAATTGTGTCTTGGACCCATTTTGCGACTCCCAGTGGGTCGAGGATAGACCTCGCTCATTAATATTCATGAGTTAGGACTCACTTTGCCACCATTTGGAATGGCCTGCACTCACAGGGATGGTGGCCTGCTGGGGTCAGCTTTTTAAATAAAGCATTTTTTTTTGTAATGCAGCCCCTTTTCCTTAAAGGAAACTGGATGTATTCCAAAAAAAAAATGAAAAGCTACTTTTACATTTCTTTAGAGTAGGCAGTTGTCCGTGGGACCACTTCCTGCTCCTAAAAAATGTTGCCACCCACATTGACAAAGGGGAAAGGGTCCCTAAAGGACCCCTTCCTCTTTGCAAATGGATTACCACCAACTTAAAGTTGGGGGTAACTACAAATGTTTCCAACCTCATTACCGGTTTCAAAACATTCCTACATACAAGTGCGACTCGCCATTAGGAAGGGACACCCTTAGCACGGCCCTTTCTAATAGTGACTCGCAAACCCTATTTTGCGAGTCGGTAATAGGTTATCGACTCGAAAAATAGGGCAGAAGCATGCCAAAAAGCATTTTACCGGTCGGAAACAGCCGGATGGGCCTTTTCTGAACAGTAAAATACTTCATACATCTGGCCCTATATGCAAAGGATGAAGAAACAGAGCGAAGATGGAGAACTGTAAGCAGTAGGAGAAGTAAGAAAAGATGGATGTCAGGTACAAGCAGACGGACAGAGAGGTGACGGAGGGGAAGGAATGGGGAGGGACAGTGACAGAGTGTGGAAGGGCGATGGAGGGAGAGACATGGGGCAGAGAGAGAAGAGATTTGAAATTCTTCCAAGACAGGTATGAATAATGTATCTATCTGTTTATTCAAGTTCTGGAACATGATCTTTTCCTCAGGGTCAGCAGGGATTTACATATAACAATTAAGTTACAATTGAACATCTTTTATAACCAGCTTCCAGTTGCATTCTGGGAGAATCAGTGTAGCTGGGACCTAGCTACAAGGGAGGAGAATACTATGGTAAAAAGAGCCAGCAAAGGTTCCGTTTAAGATGCTTTTCAGCAGGTAAGGATGGCTGGAACGGATGCGATGGATTCTGGGATCGTGTTTCCATAGCCTGGGGGCGAGGCATGAAAAAGTCAGCTTTGTAAACTTGGTTTTCTTCGTTTTCGGGCCTCCGGTGACAGTCTCATGTTTCCTTTTGTTAGTTTCTGTCTGTGTGGCGTTTCTCTTACAGGTAGAATGGGTGCCCCGAGTTTCCCGCCTTTTGTGCTATGTTATGGGGGTGATCCTGAAATTGACAAGTTCCATCAGCAGCAGCCGGCGGAGAGGCTTCAGGATCGGAGTCAGGCCCGGCTCCAGGAATTTTTATTTGGGTGGGCCAAGGGTGCTTTGGGTGGGCCACTGCGGGCTCGATTTGTCGCATATATGTCTGGGCAAGCCTGCTTCAGGGCCCTCCTTTATCTCTCCTTAGTCTTGCAAGGCCCAGTAAAACGCACCCCTTTCCAAATCTCTTTCTGAATATTATCACTCTCAAAAAGTGTTTTTTTTCCATGTAATGTTCCTTTGATGGGAAGAGGAGGTTTCTGAGGTGGTAGGTATCAGGCAAGTGACACTTCTCGGGCTCCCTCTGTGCGAGCCCCAGGGAGAATCCCTCTTCAATACTACCTCCGCCTGATCCCGGACTCTGCAACGCACTCCCTTACAGGCTTGATTATCTACTACTCCTCTCCAGTGCACCTTATCTCACAGCTGACCTTGGGCCCCAACCCCATATCAGGCACCATCGGGCTCCACTTTCATTTTTACCGGTAAAAGACATTAGTAAAATCACCTTCAAACTTAAAACATTGGATATAGCAGTGAATCTAATTAGCACACGCTTTAAAGTATGTTCCACAGTAGCCCTTATGACCCAACTGCTAATTAAATCAACAAAAAACAGAAAGGCCATGACAGGGCCAGCTTTAGCGCTGATGTGAAAGTATTTTTTGGCGCCTCACCAATAACCTCTTTCTCTGTAAATACCTTTATACCACCTTCCAACAGTGCCCCTCATCCCTCCATTGCCCCCCTATTGACCTCCTCCTCGGATTCCCTAACTGCCACACACCACAAGTGCCCCTCATCTCCCCATAGCCCCTCCCCCTCATGACCTCCTCAGATTCCCTCACTGCCACCCTCCACCAGTGCCCCTCATCTCTCTGTAACCCTTCCCCATCATGACCTCCTCTTCAGACTCCCTCACTACCACCCTCCACCAGTACCCCTCATCTCTCCCTAGCTCCCCCTCCACCCCATGACCTCTTCCTCGGATTCCCTCACTGTCGCCCTCCAACAGTGCCCCTCATCGCTCCATAGCCACTCCTACTACCTCCTCCTCGGATTCCCTCACTGCCACCCTCCAACAGTGCCCCTCATCTTTACGTAGCCCCTCTCTCATATGCATTTTATTTGTTGTATAGCGCTACTCATATCATTGCAGTGTGTGTCAGTACTTTACACCACGCACACATTATACAGAGACAATGAGTCATACAAGTATGTAAATCAGTCTACAGGGAATGTCACATAAGCCAATGAGGATTACAAGGTGTATGAATCACATGTCATCCATACTGGTGGGCAGTATATTTTAAGAGGGTTTGGTCTGGGGAAACACAACCTTAGGATTTAAAGAGTATTCCATGGGGGTCAGCTTTACTGATAAAAATGTATATCTGCCCAAACATACTCATTTTAGCAACATTAGAATAGTGAAAGACTGAGGAAGTTCTAACTATATCACAAAACAAAAACAGTGAAGTTCTAACTATACCATTCATGTTTGTATGCAGCTCTTTGATGACAGTTCATTGGTCACTGTCCTATGTCAGGATTGTAACTTCTGAACTGCAAGTAACACAAGGATCTCTGTGGCAAAGACAGTAACCCACTGAGCTATCCACATAAAATACAGTTCATCTGCATTTAAAAACTACTAACAGACAAATGGTTGCTCTCCAGCAGGATCATTAATCACCAGCGTTATTGGTGCATCTTTTATTGTCTTATTGTTGTCCTACATCAGCCATAATAATGATAAAAACTGTTCAAATGGAGCACACACGAAGTATGTGTCCTGCTGGGCCTGTGCAGATTTTAAAAAGAAAATCAAATAGGAACACATTCTCTTACCTACTCCATTAGTCAAACTTTGTGTCACAGCCTGGTGTAATAAGCAGCTGCAGGGGTCAGGAAAGGTGAATAGGAATAAACAAACCGCTGCATAGAAAAAGAATATCCACGCAGCACAGAGGACAGTAGGCAAAGGTTACCGTTGTCAAAGTAAGGATTTGTCGCCTTTCGCCATGTGGAGATGAAGGGGTGAAAAAAATAAACAAAGCCTCGTTAACATGTAAATGGTCTTTTAAAGACCTGTGAAGTACTCGGGTGCGACTGTGATAATCTCTAAAATTGTCTGTGTGTGTGTGCGCCGGGAAGCTGTCTCAGCCCGGGCGCACACACACACAGACAGCCCTTTGAGTGCCTGCCTTCAAGCCCTCACTGCGAGGGCCAAGATTCCTGTTTGGGTGGGCCAGGCTCATGTTTGGGTGGGCCTGGCCCACCCAGCCCACCCGCTAGAACCAGGCCTGATTGGAGTCATGTGATAGGATTTCTTTGTGTTTGCCACCAACCATGCTGCAGCATGCAGTGTGGCTTTCAGTGGAAGGTTGTGGATTTGGCTGGCACTGCCAATCTGGAGGTGCTCCTGTCTATATGGGAAAGCACCAGGGGCTGAGCAGGCGAGCTCACGTTTTCTGACGGGATGGCGTTCTTCATGTTCTTACTTCGCCCATTCCTGTTTTTTTCTTTACATTCTGCTTTATGAAGTTTTTACTGATAAGAAAGAAAAGGCATAGATCACAGGGGCAGCTCTGGCATTCATGCCCTGTGTGATCTTAATAACATAACACAAGTGATCCTTGAGGAATCATTCAACTGAAACTTATTATTTGAGAGTCGTCACAAAAGTGAACAAAGTATTCAGAACTCAGAAAGTTTCTCATCTATAGAAACAGGGTTGGACAGATCATTTTTTGATCAATATGTCCATTGGTCTATCTGGGCCGTTAAAATCAACTAACAGAAGTGGCTTTAAATTTAAGCGCCAATGGGCCCGCCTTCTTAGAGAGCCAACTCGCCCTATTCTACTGCCTAGGGGTTTTCAGGTAGAGGACAGTGTAGATAAGAGCTATACTACACTCTGTCAGCAAATCTCGACATCCCTAGACGAATTGGTTCCTCTGCGGAGGGTGAGGGAGAGACCTAGAGTGACTAATGCCTGGTTTAATGACGATCTGAGACAGCATAAGATCTGCTGCAAACAGGCTGAGCGTACTTGGAGGAAAGGATACAAGGAGTTGGACAGGGTAGCGTACAGAAGCGCTAAGGCAAAGTTCTTAGAAGATACCTTGGATAAGGCCACGAATAAATCGCAAACCCTATTCAAGCTGGTCAACAACTTATCTAATCCGTCCTGTACAGCTCCCGCTATCCCGGCCTCTCAGGATCTGTGTGATTCTTTGGCCGCTGCATTTGAGGAGAAAATAAGAACCATCTTGAATGGACTCTCAGTGCCCGGACAACTGGGGTCACCGTTACCTCCTTCACTGGAATCTCTTCGCTACTCGGTATCGCTCCGGGATAACAACAGGGTAGATACTTTTTGTTTACCTTGCTTTCCCATTCCTACATCGGAGGAATTTGATTCACTGGCCAATGGAGTGTCCTCGGGCTCACCATTGGATCCAATGCCTCATAAGATCTGGAAGGCATTTCAGGATGAGCTGTTCCCTCCACTTTATTCCATCTGCTGTCAGTCACTGATGACGGCGACAGTTCCAGTTAGCTGGAAAGTGGCAATAGTAACCCCACTATTAAAAAAGGCTTCCTTAGATCCATCTTGTCCAGCTAATTATAGGCCCATCTCGCTTTTACCTTTTGTAATAAAGGTCCTTGAGAGATGGGTCACAAAAGCCTTGTCCAACTATCTGGAATTAAACTCCTGCCTGGATACAGCTCAGTATGGCTTTAGGCCGGCACATGGCACTGAGACCGCATTGGTCACCGTGTTAGATGATCTACGAACGCGTGTCGACAGGGGCAGGTCAGTTTTCATGGTACTCCTGGACATGTCGGCCGCGTTTGACACGGTTGACCATGCGGTTCTCCTGGAGCGTCTCCATAGTGCGGGTGTAACCAATCTAGCTTTAGATTGGTTAACGTCCTATCTCAGTGACAGACAGCAAGCGGTGGCTTTACCACCTTTTCGATCAGCCACTCGACAGGTGAATCAGGGAGTTCCTCAAGGGTCGGCGATTAGCCCGATCCTGTTTAATTTATATCTTCGACCCCTTATAGTACTGATTAAGTCATTCGGCATATCAGTCATCAATTATGCCGATGACACTCAACTGATTTTTTCATTTGAGGGTAGTGAGTCGGTTTCGAAAGACACCTTTCATCGCTGCATGTCGGCCACAGCTGAATGGCTGCGAACTAACTCACTCCAGTTCAATGGGTCCAAAACGGAGGTTCTCCATTGCTCTCCTGATCGCCTCCCCCGTGCGCTGCCTGATGATTTTTGGCCACCTTCCATTCCTGGCTCTGTGGCAGGAGCTAATTCGGCCCGTAATTTAGGAGTGGTATTCGAACCGGACCTACAGTTGGATGGTTCAGTTAATAAGACCGCAGCGACTTGCATGGGCCTGCTTCGTGCCTTACGCAAAATCTTGCCAATTCTCCCCCAAGGTTTTAGAGCAGAGGTGGTGCGTAGTATTATACTCAGTAGACTAGACTACTGCAACGCACTGCTTCTAGGAGCTCCTAAAAAACTGATCCTTAAGTTGCAGAGGATCCAGAACATGGCGGCGAAATTGGCTTTAGCGCGCCCACGCTCTGCTTCCTCCGCTGTAGCTCTAGCTGATCTACACTGGCTGCCGATACAACAGAGGATCGCGTTCAAGGCGGCATGTCTTGTATTTAAGGCATTGCATGGACTTGGACCAATTCCACTCCAGGGCCTGTTTTCATGGTACCAAGCTGCCCGGCCTCTGAGATCCTCATCGGCGTTTCTGGTGCGGATCCCAAGGATCACTAGAGTAAGGATAGGTGGCCGCGCTTTTAGCCACACGGCCGCCTCACTATGGAATTCCCTTCCGCTAGTGCTGAGGGGTAAGCAAGATCTGATTTCCTTCAAAAGGGACCTTAAGACCTATCTGTTCCCTAGGGCAATGTAAACATTCTTCCGATGGTTTAAATGGGGTCTCAGCGCCAGGATACCCTTGGGGTGACAGATGCGCTTAATAAGAACCAAATACATACATATATATTAGAGTCAATCACTTTTGTCACAAAAACTTTATCAAAAGAACATAGAAAAACATACATTCATAACATCATGTATGGCAACAGATTAACTAGTGACTCAATTTATATCACATGAACAGTAGTAATAAACACCTTTTGTTATGCAGTATGGACAGTCCATGAAATCAACCATACATTGAAATCAAATCACAGTTTATATTAATTTCATTGTGCATCAACACATAGCAATATAAACAAAAAGGTGTGGTAGCGTCGACGTTTCGGTCTCATATAAGGTCTATCGAATCCACGAGACCATCCTCAGGACGATAATGTTGCACCATGAATCTCGCGTAACAAAAAATCGCAATCAACATATAGAAAAACCAGAGTTCAAAAAGTATTGTCTGCTCATTACTCAAAGAATATAGAGTGCACCATCTCTCTATCCAACCATCATGTGCCAGAACACTCAATCTATAAACCAAAACTATATGAACTCATGCAAAGACCCAAAAGTGTAGTCATGCTGAATTTAACCCAACACCAATGGTGACCAACAAACTCACATCACCACCAGTGTCATAGTCTTGCTTGTTTCAAAACCGGATAACTCTCGGTAACTTCCACCTAAAAACAGTATCAAAACATGAAAACCAAACTCGCCACAACAGAACACCAAAAGTGCAACTATCACCCCCTACTCTTAAAGTAGTCCTCAAATTTAAAACCCAAAATAATTTGGATCATGAGTATATTTGTGTACTTTCAATAACCATTAAAAAGACACCTGTGCATTGGTGACTACAAATAACAATGTACCTACAAAAACAAACGTTGTACTTGCAAACAACCTTTACATATCGTTCTGCAATTTTAACTTACAGAATGGAATAAAATGCAAGTGCCACAGTATGATTCATACCCTGATGACACAAAACTCAAAACCAAATAAACACATACAAAGACTCTGCACAAGCAGTGTACGCTAACTTACTTTATCAGGACTTGAATCAATCCGTCCACCACCCGACAGCGAGACCGAGTGTGGACGCTGTCTCTCACCTGACCTATAACCTTTTCCTCCGGATCACGCTCGAACGTCACAAACGTGTCGGCCATCTTAGGTGTAGTTTTTACAGTGTTTACAAATTGCATCGTGTCATTAATTCTCTCTGTTCACAATATCAAAAAATCAGACAGGCAGTTAAAAAAAGCAACAGGTAATTCCCAAATCCAGAAGCATCCAAATTAATAGTTCAAAGACAAGATGTTGAAATCAATATAGCGCGTTGTCAAATAACCAGTTAGCGTCAGCTATCTATCAATACCCAAAACTTCTGCCATAATGGAAGGAATATTTCAGAATATAAAGTATCTCTTTCTCAAGAATTGTACTCCATATCAAGGACATATATATATCTATCTATATGACCCAGGTTACATACCCCACGGTATCACTATATATATATGTGTAGAGTCTCATTTCTCATACAAGATTTCAACCGATGTGTACTCTACTATAAGGTTGCCAATGTGTGCCATTCAACATAAGAATTTAATCCTTTATCCACAGTTCTAGCTGACCATATCCATCTATTTTCCTTGAGAGTGAGCAGACGATCGACATTCTGCCTTCTCCTTGAATTCTTAACAATCTCGAGCACAAACCATTTCATCTCCGCAGGAGTATGTGATTTGTTCAAGTAATGCTCAACCAGAGGTGCAGTTGTGATTTTACATCTAATGCGAGATTGGTGCTGCATGATACGTTTCTTCACCCCCTGTGTAGTTTTTGCCTATATAAGACAAAGAGCATGAGCATTGTACACAATAAATGACATTCTTAGTCAGACAATTTGAGTGGTGACGTAGAATCCACTCTCTTTCATTCAAAGTACATGATTTTGCCACAGTTGTAGTTGCACAAGCTGTACATTGTCCACAAGGATAGTGTCCCACTATGGGTGTTAATCCCCATATATTTTGCAAGGTTGTAGGCACTGGTTCTCTGTATGCTTTTCCAAGTGATCTCTGAGATTTTTGGCTCTTTTAAAAGCGAATCGAGGTTGTTTTAATTGAGGTTACATTTTTTGTATAACCTCTTCAGTGCCACGCCCTTTCCCCGCCCTGTGCCGGGCGTTGCATTAGCGGGCGGGGTTCATGACGAGATAGTCTCGTCATGGGCACAGCGCAACCGCGCTCCATGACGAGACCATCTCGTCATGGGCACTGAAGCGGATAAGATGCCAGTTCCTTAGCACTATCTTTTTGATTGTATTTGACTCAGTGCCAAAAGTTGTTACACAAGTTATAGAGTCATACTCATTTTCCTGGTGAGTTTTAGCCTGTAATAAAGCCTGTCGATCATAGTACCAAGCCCGTTTCATCGAGCGTTTCACCAATCTATAAGGATAGTTTCCCATTACCAACTTAGAATGTAAAACTTTGGCCTCCTTAAAATAATCCTCCCTCCTTTCGATCATAGTACCAAGCCCGTTTCATCGAGCGTTTCACCAATCTATAAGGATAGTTTCTCATTACCAACTTGGAATGTAAAACTTTGGCCTCCTTAAAATAATCCTCTCTCCTGGTACAATTTCGTTTGAACCTTAAAAATTGCCCAAAAGGGAGATTGTCGTGTAAGTTACGCGGATGATGGCTCGTATACTATAATAGCGTATTCCTCGCAGTGGGTTTGGTGAAAAGGCTTACTGATAATTCACCCTCGTCGTTCCAAATGAGTAAATCAAGAAAGTTTACAGATTGGTTATTGTATTCAATCGTAAACGGAAGATTAGTGTCTTGTTCATTCAGCCATGAATGGAACTCAAGTAACTTAGTGGTAGTGCCTTCCCATATTAAGCATACATCATCTATGTATCATAGATATTTCTTTATATGAGGAAAAAAAGGGTTTTTATTGTGGATCACTCTCTCTTCAAAGGAAGCAACAAACAGGTTCGCTATCTCCGGAGCAAAAATAGCCCCCATAGCGACACCTTTCAATTGGCCCAAAAATTCTCAGTTGAGCATAAAATAATTCTGTTCTAACGCAATTTTTGCACAATTTACAATAAAATCAGTGGGAACCTGATGTGGACAACATCTCTCATCTAGAATGTCTCTGATGACATTGAGAGCTTCAATTTGAGGTATGCTTGTACACAAGCTCTCTATATCCATTGTTACAAGGATATTTGTTTGTGTGTCATATGGCTGGCCCTCCAGTTGTGTAATCGCACTTAAACTGTCCCTAGTATAAGATCTCGTCAGTAAAACAAAAGGTTTAATGAAAAAATCGACATATTCAGCCAATGGTTGTAAAATCGACTGACAACCGGCAACGATAGGCCAACCGGGGGGGGGGGGGGGGGGGGTGTATTATTCTTATTAATTTTCGGTAGCGTGTAAAACGCTGGGATAGAAAAATCTTTTTAACTTAAATAATCTAATTCTTTATGGCTCAACCATAGACCATCACAACCTTGCTTTGTAAGGTTGAGAATTTCCTTCCTGATTCTGTCCGTAGGATCTCTGGATAGTTTAACATAATGTGATGTATTATTCAACTGTCATAGCACTTCTGCATAATAGTCTGTCTTGTCCTGTATGATGATACTGCCTCCCTTTTCAGCCAGTTTGATCATTAGATCATCCCGACTTGCAAGGGATTTAAGAGTCAGATACTGGTCCTTAGAAAAATTGAACTTGATGTATTTTCTTTCCTGAAACATTTGTTCAATTTCTGTTAAAACAACATTTTCAAAGGTAGTCAATTATGTTGGCATGAGATTAGTTGCTGGATAAAATGTAGAAGAGCACCGTAACCCTGTGATGTTGTTTTGTGTGGTTAAAGGAGTCTTATTGAAAAAATATTTCAACCGTTAGGTTCTAAAGAATTTATACATCTCAACCTGGGTCATAAATGGGTCATTTTTGTTAGTTGGAACAAACGATAAACCATGGCTCAAAAGCTCCACCTCTTTTACACTTAGATTATGTGTAGATAAATTAAAAATAAGAACTACTTCCATGGTAGGGTTAGTCTGATTAGTCATAGTTGGTATATTATTATCAGATATTGGCTCTACCATTCATAGTAACTGTTCCTGGTTTGGCGAAACCCAGGGGTATATTGGTTCTTGAACCACCCCCTTCGTGTATTCCGAGTTCGGCCTCTCTGTGGTAATTGGCCTCTTGCTAAAAAAGACGTTAGGGGTATTAACTCAACTATTATTCTCGTCTGAGCTTGAAGAAGCTGTGTCAGAGAAGGTAGTGTGTTTTGGTACCCAATTAGATTGGTTGGGGTTCTGTTGGAAGAAGTCTTTCTTCAAATATGGATAAGTGCGCTCCCTACTATAGTTTTTTATATCCATTGGCAGTTTTTCAGTCTCTTTCAAGATGTTATTCCTTTGCAAATCAGCTATAGTGGTTTCTAATTTCTTAAGAAACTCACGAGCATCTGTTGTTGTAGGATCCTCTAAAATTTGTTTCTCCAATTCTGCAATTTACATTTTTAGTTTCTCTATGTGTTTTAAAGCAGTTTCAATACTAAGGACCATCCAGCTTCGTCAACATTTGTTTGAAACAAAACTGAATCCTACTTTAAAGTCCTCATCATCAACAAAAATAATCTGGATATTGCGCACTTGTAATCCTACTGGAATGATATTGTTGTTCAAGCAGTCGGTCAAAAATTTTGCATGCAATTCAGTTCTTATTAATTTCTTGTGTAGTCTTTCTAAGTTGTTGCGTATTGGATTTTGTTGTGTATTGTGACTTGTATTACCGGTATGGGGACCTAAAAGGGATGGTCCACCTGCTATTTTAGCTATATACTCATCTGTATATGTAAGGGTTTCCTGTTCTGATATTGAAGATGTTAAACAATATATACGATACTGAAAGATTAGTGATACACAGTATCACACCATATGTGCAGACAAATACAAACACAAATAACCACTTTTTTATAAAAGGGCCCTTGCAGACAGTGTCTGCACTTACAATCTAGAACATTAATCGGGCAACCCACTATTCCCCAAGGAACTGGGTATAATCAATAGCATGACACAAGTGATCCTTGAGGAATCATTCAACTGAAACTTATTATTTGAGAGTCGTCACAAAAGTGAACAAAGTATTCAGAACTCAGAAAGTTTCTCATCCATAGAAATGTCTTTTATATATTAGAGTCAATCACTTTTGTCACAAAAACTTTATCAAAAGAACATAGAAAAACATACATTCATAACATCATGTATGGCAACAGATTAACTACTGACTCCATTTATATCACATGAACATGATCTTAGGCACCCTTTCAACAAAAATCGGCGATAGCCTGAAAGGGTTCCTGATTTGGTACACAACTCCTTGTATCAATCCGTGACCTGTCCTCCAGGTGGCATCAATCCGTGGGTTTTCTAAGGGAGAAGCATGCATCATCGATCTAATGTTGACCCTTAGACCAGTAGAACCTCTCTCCTTACAAGCTGCAAAGATCTGGAACTCCCGGACAAACCAAGAAACACCCAAGCTCACTTGGGGGCAGATTTACAAGCCCCTTTCGACACTTTTGTGCCGTCGTTGCGTCACGACAATGCAGACAATTTACAACGTGACGCATATAAGGAGATGAGTCATGTTGTAAAGCCCTGCGTCCCATTATACCTGCGTCAGGTATAATGTATGCAGGGTGCGTGTTCCCACGAAGGAAAGCCTCGTAGAAGTGATGCAGTGAAATATACAAGAATCTACCTCCCTGAATGCTCCTTCCCAGTGCTAGGCTCGCTCCTGCCCTGCCAGGTCCCGATGCTCGTCACGTCCGAGTGCTGTCTACAATACTTGTGACTTCTGTCCTACACTTCTGCCACCCCGTACCCGAGGCTTCTGAGACTGACTTAGCACCGCTATAAGAGCGGTGAGTGTGGACCCAGGTGCCCCACGATCTCCCCACACACATTAGGTTTAAGGTTGGGTTCCCCTGACAGGCCGGGCAGTGTTCCTCTCTGCTGCCACAATTAGGGTGACCAACTGGCATTGGTGCAAATTCAGGACAGTGAGTGTAAAAATTCAGGACAAAGGGTCAAAATTCAGGACACAAAATCAGGACAGGAGATCAAAATTCAGGACAAAACTTAAGGACAATAGGTAAGTTTTACAAACACATCAGAGGAGGTCGCACAATAGTATATAAGTAAGCCCAGCCATATCCAAACATATTCAACCATTTGCAAACCTATCCATCATGTATCCTTCCATCTATTATTTCACTCATCCATCCCTTCATCCACCTTTTCACTCATCCATCTACCCTTTCACCCTATCCATCTGTACACTCATCCATCCACTCTTCCACCCATCCATCTATTCACTCATCCGTCCAGCCATTTACCCTTTCACCCATCCAGCCATCCTTTTACTTACTCATCCATCCACCCAGTCACTCATCCTTCCACCCATCCACCCTTTCAGTCATCCATCCATCCTCCCTTTCTCTCTCCATCGACCCTTTCACTTAGCCTTCCTTCCTTCCATCACCCACCCATCCATCTACTCATCCACTCATGAATCCATCCATTGACCCTATCACTCATCCATCCTTTCTCTCACCCATCTATCCTTTCACTCCTTCACTCATCTATTCATCCTTTTGTCCATCTACCCTCCCTTTCACTCACTCATCCATCCTTACATCCACCCTTTTACTCATCGTCCATCCATTCACCCTTGCACTTATCAATTCATCAATCCATCCATCATTTCACTCATCCATCCACCCACTCACTCATCATCCACCTTTTCACTAATCCATCCTTTCACTCATCCATCCACCCTTTTACCCATCCAGCTACCCTTCCATACATCCAGCTATTTACCTTTTCTCTCATCCATTCATCCACTCACTCATCAATCCATTCATCCTCTCTCATTATCCATCTATTCAATCATTCATTCATCCATTCACCCTTTCACTAATTCATCCAGCCATCCACCCATCCCTTCACTTACTCACTCGTCCACCTTTTCATATTAATTTTGAGCTGAGCCTTTTTGAGAAGAGACCCATCAAGAACTTCACCCTCGCTGCAGGAGCTATTCCAGGGCTGGGACAGAAGCCACCCAGGATGGAGACAGGATCCACCACAGGGGGGGGCAGGAGTCATCACAAGTGGGGGGGGACAGGAGCCACCACATGGGGGACAGAAGCCATCACTGGGGGGGGGGGGGCAGGAGCCATCACAGGAGGGGGAACAGGATCCACCAGGGTGGGCACAGGGGTGGGCATGCAGTATTCTAGTATCACCTTGGTCTCTTCCAGGGTGGGGTGGGGCTCCTCACCCCCTCCTGGACAAGACAATGAGAAGACAGGCTCTCTTTCCAAAATGTTAGTTTTGCCATCCCCCACTGTGATGTACAGTACTTCAAGGAGATACTCCAAGAGAACTGATTTAGCTGATTGTCCTCCATACTTTGTTAATCAGTGTGGGTGCGATTGTGCCATTTCTTTATTTTATTACATTATAGACTGCATGTTTGAAGAACCGAGGTTAGCTTACAATTTAGTGACAGTAATTAAGCTCGGTGAAGAGAACCATGTGCTGCCTCGTGTAATCAGGGCCGGTTCTAGGATGTTTGGGGCCCTGGGCAGAAAGGGAATGTGTGAGGCCCCTCTAAATTGCAGAGACATGAGGCATTCATGGCTGTTTGCATCTGAATAGATGCCCCTGCTCCTGAAGCTGCAGCCCCTCCCTCTCCGTCACCTTCAAGCACCTCTTAACAGCTCATCAAGGGTGGAAGGTGTGAGGGTTGCCATCCCGCTGTGCCTCTCCAATGCTGCTGGGTATCTGAGCTTTGGTACTGCATCGGAGTCTGTTACACCCGACCGCAACCGCATCGGAGTCAAGAAAGGAGGTGGGTGGAAGCTGTGCCGGCTTAGGGTGTTGCGACCGGTGCCCGGTTAAAATTACAGACAAATGGCGTCCGTTAAAGAATCCTTCACGGACAAACTAACGAAATTACGGACTGTCCGTGAAATTTACGGACGGTTGGTCACCCTAGCCACAATGGCCAGAGGCAGTACATGCGATCGCCACGACAATCCAAGGAGGCAGTAAATGTCTCATACACTGAAAATACAAGCACACCAGATCCAACTATCGGAAACAGAAGTGTCTTGGGAAATGGGTGATATATTGCCAGGCGACTGCATCATCAAAGCTTTTAGTATGAGGTATGGCCCTTCAAAGTAGCATAAACCGGCAAAGTATGAGAACATTTTCCTTTACAATCATTTCCTTTGTCATCTTTTCCATATACTAATTGTTAAAAATAACTCTTACAGGAGGATTCACACTGTGAATACAATTATTTCATGGTATATTAGAAAGGCTTCAGTCAGCTTTTAGAAATATCACTGTGAGTGATGTTTTAAGAGCGTTCATGCAGTTTAAGAGAAGTAATTTTAGAGTCATTCTTTCTGACCAAACGTTTTGAAAGCTATTTTAGGATTCACCATTAGTAAGTAGAACTGTGTGTGTGCAAGCGCGCTTGCAAGTCAATCTATGCTGACGTGTGCGCGCTTTCAAGTCAGTCTTTGTGTGTGTGGTGAGTGCGTGTATGAGAAATCTGACTGTATATCTGTGCTTGTTTTTAAGTGACAGTTAAAACAGGTCTATATGAAGATGAGTTTCTTCTAAATTTGAAGGTTCTTTAAAACATTCACACGAGAAGCTTTGCACACTGAACCACCCATCCGCAGACAACCCCAAACTTTTCTTGGCCTCCAATTAAAGAGTTTTGCATCCTTTACTTTCCAGATCATAGCTCACATTGCTTGCAGCAAAGGCCCAAATATTTTCTTAGCAGCCGACCACAGGTGCTACTGAATGCTGTGGTTGCCGACTAGCAAAGCTCTCTGGTACCTAGTCCCTCTCTTTTCTTTTCTTCCACCAGCCTACACGTCCTGTCTTTTGACCTCACGCTTGTGGAATACTTTTTATCCCTGCTTCTCTCTCTGCACTTTTTTCTGCATTGTCTCGTAAACTCACAAAAAGTGCAATCCGCTACTCATCATGCAGTACATCAAAACAGTGTCCATAGAGGCCACACTCTTAATCAATACTCTTACAATCAAGTTAAGTAATAAAATAATTCAATCTCATGTCTTCTTTCTCTCCCTCATCCTCGCTCATTACCCACCAAAGCGCAGCAATCAGTGCCAGGTTAAGAGCACTGCTCTAGCCAAACACTGTCAACACCAAAATACTTCCCACTTAGCCCACAATGTAATGCCCAGACGTGGGTCCAATGCTCACTTTGCCACTAGCTTAAAGCTAGTCTGGATGATGAGGGGTGATACCCCGAAACCGGTCTCAGGATGCTTGTTTCCGGTCCAGGGAGGACATGGTCTGGCAATTTGGGATGGACTGTTCTCACGAGGAGCAGGGTCAAGACTGGTTTGCATATGGCTGGGTCCGAACTAGGGTGGTGTGGCGAGCAAAAAAAACAATGGATTAAACCCTTATCTGTGACTGGGGGTAAATGTTTGATTTGTTCAGCATTCCATCCATAATTAGTTATTTTTGCTTTTGTCGCCCTAAATGGGAAGGGTATATCCAGGCGTAAGTCCCGTGCTCACTGTGCCACTAGATTCAAGCTAGCCTGGCTGGTGCGGTGATAACCTGAAACTGGTCTCAGGATGCTTGTTTCTGGTCCAGGAAAGACCTGTCCTGGTAGTTTGGGCTGGACTGTTCCCATGGGTAGCAGGGTCAAGACTGATAATGCATATGGCTGGGTTCAAATTAGGTAGAGATGTGGTCAAAAAAATGATGGAATAAACCGTGATCTGAGGCTGGAGTTGAATGTTTGATTTGTTCAGCATTCCATCCATCATTTTTTCTTTTTGCTTTTGTCGCCCTGAGTGGAAAGGGTATGCCCAGATGTGGGTCAGTGCTCACTGTGCCACTGGATTCAAGCTAGCTGGACTAATGAGGGGTGATACCCCGAAACCAGTCTCATGATGCTTGTTTCCGGTCCAAGGAGGACCTGGACTGGCAGTTTGGGCTGGACAGTACCCATAGGGAGCAGGGCCGACACTGATTTGTATATTGCTGTGTCCAAACTAGGCTGGTGTGGTGAGCAACAAAATGATGTATTAAACCCAGATCTGTCACTGGGGGGGGGGGGGGGTGTTTGATTTGTTCAGCATTACATCAACTATTTGTTCATTTAACACTTCCAACCAAGTACTCCCACAATGCACATTTGCAAATATACTTCAGTGGCTTGTCAGGGATATGAAGTGATATATAAGCCAAATTAGAATATAAGACAACCCAAGGGAAATGCCTGGTAACTGGCTGGAGGCAGAAACATTGCTTCCTTACCCAAAAGATCATATATTTGTCCAGGTTGGATCAAGATTGGCACCATAAGTGAAAGGCTGTGCAGAGATTGGCCTTGTTTTTCCTAACTCGCTGGAAAACTTAATTCTGTGAATGCAAGGTCTCAGTGGCGTAGCAAGGGTGCATAGGCCCTAGTGCAAGCAAGAGTAATGGATACCCTAGCCACTGATTGACTAGTAAAATAAAGCAAAAGTCAGGATTGTTTGGGCACCCAGGCCTGAAAGTTCTTCTAACTTTCCCAAAAACGTATCCAATAGGTGAGTTATGGTGGTGCAGTACAAGTCTCAATTCAAGAATCAGCAGGTAGGGTATCCGGGTCCTCAGGAAAGGGATTGCTCTTCCCTTCAAGCACTTCAACCCTAATAACTTTGATGCCCGTAGAAGAGTGTTCCAGAGGAAATATGTTCAGCGAGTGGTCTGTCCCAATCAGGGCCAGACTTGGGAACCAAAAGCAGCCCAGCCAAAAATGCTCAAACCAATGGCCCCAGCCCACTGGACAAATGCCCAGTGGAATAAAAGGCCTGTCCTGCTCTGGTTCCAGTCATTGACAGCTGGCTTATTTCTGTCAGAGCCAGTCAGTACCCCACTAGAACCTCAGAAGATCTTCTCTTCTCACTCTGACAGTACGTTTCGTCGTCTTTCTCATTTCGTTATTTTTCTTTTTCCTATTCCATTTTCTCTTTCTTCCTTTCCTTCCTCCCTTTCTCCCTTTCTTTCGCCCGCAACTCTTCCTCCCACTTTCCTTTCTTGCATCATCCTTCCTTTATTTCCTTCACCCCAGCCCTGCTGCTTCTTCCCCCCTCCCACACTGCTTTCCAGGAAGAGTAAAACGCTGAAAAGTTATCATTTAAGCTCGCGGCACTGGATAAAAACTGATCTTCTTTCGCAGCAGGAAAGTTAGCGAACTGAGGTCCATTGATGAGTGGAATAATGGCTGCCATAGTAACCTCACCTTACCAAGCCGGATTTCCAGGCAACTATTGATCCTGAAACAGGAACAGCAAAACAAATCAATGGACCACTCTTGAAGGAACATTGGTAAGCACCAACTCTTCAAAGCATCATTAATCAGGCTGGAAACCAGGAATCAAGGAGAGCGTGATATTCGCTTGGTCAGGCAAATAAGGCGAACGTATGGGCTACAGCTTTTCTTTTTTTTTAGTTATTGATGTGTGTCTCATTTTTAGTCCTGGTTTTGTCAGTGCCGCTGTGAAACATGCCTACTGCTAACAAGCCACATAGATTGGACTTTGGATCTGCCCCTTTCGGCCAGTGACTTTGTTCATCCAGACTTTTTCAAAAATTGACTAAAGACTTTTCTCAATAATGACTTGGGTCAGTCCCGGAAGTATTCATCTCTCACCTAATGGTATTGGCTGTTGACGCGTATCTTTCCTCCTCCACGCGAGTGCTTGACTTGACCTTCATGAGGGACTATTTTACAAAGACAGCCTTCTCTATCACCTCCTACTGGCTCGCTCTTGGGCCACTCTAATGTGGTGGTGCTGCATGCATTAGCACATTAATTCCAGACCTATTGCCTTTGCCAATACTTGATCTTATTTTGACTCAATTAATTTCGCCATTTCTCCATTTGCGATCGAGTCATTAATTGGTTCAGTGTTCCGAGCTGACGGTTGTGCCCCAAATTGGGTATATTATTGCCAACATTGGATGAGCCCTTTCAAAATCAGCTGCAACTTAAAAAGTGAAATTCCAAAATGTGCCTACTACAAACAGTTCTACAAATGAGTCACCAGAAATGTTCTAATCTTTCATCTCATTGGTTCTGCGCTTGTTGACGTTTTCCCACAGCTTGACCCAGGACCAGTCAAATCCTCCATTTGCAAATTTGTAATGAAGGCAATTGAGCAAAGTTTTGCGTTTGCCTGCACCTGCGTAGACTAAAACTGTAAAACTGCTTCTTTTACTTTAACTAATTCACTGTGAAACCAGTGATTATTTTGTTCAGGTGGTGGGAAGCAGGACTCATTTTTGGGGACTGGGACTTTTTTTTCATCATCAAACTATGACCTTGAGACGAGAAATACAGAAAATGAAGTATAAAAAGGGAAAGTGGAGGAAAAGAGAAAGGTAGAAACAGTGATAAAGAGGGATTAAAAATAACTGATTTGCAAAAGTGAGATAAAGAAACAGGAAATGTAGGTTGGTGGAAGATAGAGCCCTGAGGGGGAACAAACGTGAGACAGACTTTGTATTCATCAATCTCCAGCATTTCTCAGTGGTCGCAGCATGCTATAGGAAACACTTTGAGAATCTGTCATTTTGATTTACAAACTAAGGGGCAGATTTACAATAACTGGCGCATCCCTGCATATCAGCAGGGATGCGTCAGTTATTGTGCGTCACGGCTCCTCCACCATGGATGTGCCGCATTTACAATGCAGCGCACCATGGGGCAAAAATGGACAGATGCGTGACGCATCTGCTGCTGTAAAGGCGGCGCATTGCTGGAGTTGCGTCACAAGCGCAACGCAGCTCCAGTAAGGCTCGGGGGTGCCCTATCTTTAAAATGCTGCGTCAATCCTTACGCCTGTAGATTTCACTCAGCCACTTTTAGGAGGCGTTCCTGCGCCGGAACGCCCCCCCCCCACGCCCCCCCCCCCTGCGCCGGAATGCCTACATGTGGTGTAGGGCTTTACAACATGACGCGTCTCCCAGATGCGTCATGTTGTAAGTACCCCGCACCATGGCGCTGGCTTTGCGCCGCCGCTGCGTCACAAAAGTGATGCAATGACGGCGTAAAAGAGGCACAAGGGGCTTGTAAACCTGCCCCTTAGGGCTGTCGACCTTTTTCGTATATCAGTACATCAACAGCTAGTTTTATAGGTTTGCAAACTGTGTCAACTCCTAAAAGACCTTCACCCCAGCAACACCTCCAATCTAGTGCTTACAGAAAGCAGGGTGTGATGGTGCTGTGCCTGTGAGAATTAAAAGCACCTCATCCTCTTCACAGCTCAGAACTGGTAGTGATTAGAGGATCATATGGAGCAGGTGTGGATGGAGATGTTGAAAAGACAACACAGCTGATTTAGAGTTTGGTAGGCGGTCCACCTGTCTGTCATGGTGGCCGAGGACCTTATATCCGGCTCTCTGATAGACTACTGCCTGCCAAAAGCATAGATCACTGCCTGCCAGTGCTTAATTTGAGCCTGTGCTTTCCGCTCCACAGCTAGGGGAACCAGGGGTGTTGAGTAAAACACCCAGATTAATTAGCACTTCTGATCAAAAGGCTCTGCCTAACAGTAAATAGGAAGCTGGTGCTAAAGTTTGGAGCCATGTAAAGTATAGCATGGGGTTGGTACCCCAAGGGTTTAGCATCCATGTTTATTTCTGGCTTCTTGGTCCTCCTGTTCAGAACAGTTCCTAAACATTTGCTAGGGAGTGGGGTCACTCCTACTTTCGTTCAGACTGACAGTCACCTTTTAGGCGTATCAGTGCCATGTTCACTCTGACAACTTGGGCGACTTGTCAATCTAAGTAGTTAATGTCGCTGTGCCCAAGGGGAGCTTGCTTACATCTCAAATGTAAAGGCATCCAGGTCTCATATGCCCCCTGTACAGCAAGAGAAGGCATTATTACTGAAAGGGTTTTTGATCTAGTGAGCCATGTTGTGATGTTGGGTGGATTTCTTTCCCCACTAATTGAGGATGGGAACCCTACACATTTTGCAATGGAAACACCCGGTACAAAGTATTCACCTCAGAAATGCCTGATGCATAGATCCCTCAGAGCCTGGGGCTCTGTGCAGCCATTGGCCTCACCCTATCTCTCAACGCTTCTCTCACCTGACAGAAGGTAAGTCAGCCTCAACACTCTAAGGGGGCTCTGATCAGTAACCCAACCAAATCACAGCCATACATGTCATACCTAGTGCTAGAACACTGACTGCTATCACGGCTTATTGGAAACTAAAGATCTGTGGATGATGCAGTATGATATTCACTCTCAATGTCAGTACCTTCAGTGTAAGGTAACACCATCTAGAGAAATTCAGGGGGATATTTACAAGAAAATGCCGAAGCGCTGTGTTACGAAAAATTCGGCAATGCAGCGCTCTGACATTTTCGACATGCAGAGATGCACCGTATTTACAAAAATAAGGAGCACCCCTGCATTTCCACTAGGGCTCGTGCTAAAAAAGCTGCCTTGCGCCAGTGCAGTCACCCTTGCGCCATGGTGCAAGGGTGTCTGCACTGCAGGGGCGGTTATTTATGTGCAGGAAGGGACACCTTCCTGCACATAAACAATCAATAATGGCGATTTGCTCTTTCTATGTGTGCAGCACACATAGAAAGAGCAAAAACCGAGGTGAAATGAATAATTCCTCCTCGTATCGCCATTCTAAGACCAGGTATTTCCTGGCCTTCGTTTTTAGTGCTGCTCCAGCCTTGTAAATCTGGGGCGGTGTCAAAAAGCAATCGGTGTTGTGGTGGAACGCCCACTGCAACACTCATTGCCCGCCCCTTCTCCGCAGCAGACTGCGGCAGAAAAGGACATATTTACAAGGTGGCACTAAGCCACGTTAAGTGGCTTAGTGCCACCTTGTAAATATAGAGAATGGCGCTACAACAGCGGAGTGTCAGAAAAAGTGCAGCTGCGATGGCGTTCGGGGATTGTAAATATGTCCCTCAGTGCACAACAGTGCCTCAGATACCATCATCCTACCAGAAGACACGTTAGTGCTGTATGCAAACATATACCTCATTCACACATCAAAGGATGCTCAGAAGCAGCGTTCAGAGCATTGCTTCTTGATACGTGTGCATGCGCCAACGAGGTGAATCCACAGTGTTGCACTTATGGGTGTGAAAACAACTGTCTTTGATGGTGGTTTTGCCCTCCGCGGCCTCCCACACTGCCTGAATACATCTCTATGGCACTGTATGCATTTATTGGAATCTGCAAGTTGCAAGTACTTACTGCATGCTGAACAGCGCCTAATTTGTAATGACTGAGTGCCTGTGCCCAAAGCTCCGCTCAGAAGCCAGGGCTATTACACGTCAGCGCACCGAATACCAAGGCTGTAATGTCTTCAGCCCACCTCATTCCTCTTTAATCCACTACCAGGCAATCCCTGCCCCTTTATCTCACGCTTGCTGGCTCCTGCTTTCTCCCTTTGTGAGGTTTTTCTGACTTTGTCTTCCTCCTTCTTCCCCCTCTGTTTGGTTTTCTCTCTCTTGCTCTACAAAAATGTCCATTCAGGAAAAATAAGTTCCTGTCCCTAAAAATGAGTGCTACCCTACCAGCAACCACCGGCTCAAATTAAGCACTGTGACTGGAGTTCCCCTAACAGGAGGTAAGATAGCAGCCACAAAGCTCTGTCACTAGGAGATAACATGTAAATAAGGCTGGGTGAAATAAAACAGCTCTTTCCTTAGACGTCAGAGAAGACATTTTTTGCCTGGAGCGCTGATTATTATTGTACCGTTCCTTTGCTAGCTCCTGACCGGTCAGAATAAAATTGATAGTGGACCTACTGACCAATACTCAGAGTGCTAATTTGTATGGTGCTCGTGTCTATTCCTAAGGACCAGTTGAAATGAGGCATTGAAGCTAAACTACTTTACCCCCATACCATAATTCAATTCAATTCAATTTTTACTTCGATAAAAAAAAAAAACTGTGACCCCCAAGTTAATTTTTTTTTTTTTAAACACCATGAAAGGCAATTCTTTTGTGTGAGAGCAAGCTGCCCTCATGGAAATCCTTCCCCAGGATAGTGGAAACCTTTGTGATCCCTGCGATTTAACGCTCTCCACTCAGAGACGTCATAGATTTCATTTTACGCCTCTTTATCAATCGCAGACAGTTTCAGGAAGTGCATTGCGTGGGTCTGGGCCTGACGGTGCTTTGTCCAGTGAGACTTTATTCATAACATTTGCAAGCTCCAGGTTCTGTTTCACCTGCATCAGGCCACGCCCTTAATTGCATAGGCCACACCATTTCTTAGATACGGTTCTTAGGCCACACCTTTAGTTACATAGGCCGCACCTCTTTTGGAGATTCCTTGGATACGGTTCTTAGGTCACTCTTAGTTACATCAGCAACACCTGTTATGGAGATATGGAGATATCTTAGATACGTTGTTAGGCCACGCCCTTAGTTACACAGTCCATACTTCATGAGGAGATTCCTTAAATACCTTCTTAGGCCACGCCCTATTCCTTCCCACTTGAAGCAATGTTTGGAAAGTGAGAACTATAAAATATTGAAAATGTAGCACTGTACAGAAAGCCTAAATTGAAATAAATAATGCATTAGTTTCCTATTGGAGGGAACCCCCACTTTATGTCTTACTCCGGGGGCGGATTATCCAGAGCCTCGTCGCCTTTCTCTTGCGCCACCGTGGTGAAGCTGGTGCTACACAGGTGGCCTAAGAACGTAAAACAAAAAATAATCAATAGAGTCTCACTAATAATGCATCGGGGTAAAAAGTTTCAAAATCAACTAATAGAATCATTATGTGACATTTTAATTGAAAGGCTCAACAATATGGTCATCTGTGTAGCAAATCGGTTATAATGATTAGCATAATTAAATTTCAGATCATTGTAAAATAAGTTCAACTAAATTTAAAATCCAGACCATTTCTGTGGTCATTACAGAAAACTGCTAAAAACTGTAAACTTGAGATAGATTGGGAACTTATTGACGATTAAACCATTGGCTATCAAACGACGGCAAAGCTTTAAACATATACTTAAAATATATATTTCAATATTTTATTTGTTTCCTGTGTTGGTTTCATGCATTTTAGACATAACTGACTGAAATACAGTACGCCAATTCAACCAGTAGGTGGTAGTATAATCGTGCGAATGATAAAGATGCGGAAATTAAATATGAAGAATGAATTTGAAAGTTTTGCGGTCCTGAACGAAGTTAGGGCCGTATGTACAAACCTTTTTGCCGGTCGCAAACTGGCCGATTCGCAGAATCGGGCCGTTTGCAAACGCATAAAGGGTTTTGACAGTGGCGGCTGGTGAATTTTGAAAGTGGTAGGCGTAAGTCCAAATAATTTCCTTATGCACATTCCTGCAAAGCGAGCAAGCCTGATATTTCTCTGGGGGTTCCTGGGGAGGAGCGTGGAGGGGAAGGGGGGCTGGGTTTGGGGTCTCTCCCCGCGAATTGCTTTTAAAAACTGGTGTACAGTATATAGGTGCTATTGGCAGATCTATTTATGTGACAAATGGGCAATAAATACTCTTCTTATATGCATTTATGAAGAAAAACTTTTTTTTTAACCTTTTGTTTGTGCATGTTACTCTTGCAGGTGTTTATCACGTGCCACAATTGAGAGCTGTGGAGTTGAGGCTTAAGGCAGTGCGCAGAGGGTCATAAAGGTGTTCAGAATGCATGCTCATCCAATCCTTGGCCTCTTTGCAGAGTGCACAGAGTAATGGTGATGCATTCCAGTTTCAATTGTGTTTCTGTGAAAATGCACATCGCGGAAGTATACAGCTGAAAAGTATCAACAAGTTGAGAGTAAAAGTCAATATAGTGCTCAGAGGTGAATGGGTGTGTTGCGTGTTTGAGGAGTGGTGATGTGAAGCACATGCGAGGAAGTGCATTCGTGAGAGAGTAAAAAAAGGATGCTGAAGAGTAAAGAGATCGCATTTAAGACATGTAAATCGACAAGATGTGGCAAGAAAAAGGGAGTCATACAGGGTGAACATATTATTATTTATTATTATTTGTGTGTTTTGTAAAGCGCACAGCTGCCCCAACGGGGCGTCCCGGCGCTAGTAAAACTTGGAGACAGTGAGGGTAGGAAAAAGAGGATAACCATTATGAGGAAAAAAGGTGGGTCTTTAGTGACCTTCGGAATGCCACTTCAGTTTGACATGCGCGTAGAGTAATCGGAAGCTTGTTCCAGCACTGAGTGGCACAGACCTCGAAGGTTTTCCCTCCAGTACGAGAACGTTTGAATCTTGGGGTTTCCAGGAGAAGAAGGGAGTTAGAACGTAATGTCCTGGCCTTGACGTACGGCTTCAGAGTGCTTTTCAAGTGGGCTGAGCCATTACCCTTGGAAGCACGAAAGGCCAGCGTCATGGCCTTGAATACACATCTCTTGGCTATCGGTAGCCAATGTAGTTTTCGGAGGAGGGGAGAGATGTGTTGTCTGGCTGGGATTCTCTCGACCAGCCGGGCGGCAGCATTTTGGACAGTCTGTAATTTGTGGCAAAGGCCTGCTGTGATACCAAGATATAGTGCGTTGGCGTAATCAAGGTGAGATGTTATAAGTGCATGTACCACAGTCTTACGGCAGCCTGCCGGCAGATAGTTGATAAGCCGGTTAATCGTCTTGATCTTTGCGAAACAGGATGCTGCTACTGTTTGGACCTGAGCGTTAAAACTAAGCTGATGGTCCCAGCGCACTCCCAAGTTTCTCACCGAGTCTTTGGGCGTGGGGGCTTGGCTCAGGTCAGCTGGCCACCACAGATTGGAATCCAAAGGGGATGGTGAGTTAAAAAACAGGATCTCTGTCTTTCCAGCATTGAGTCGGAGGGAATTAGAGTCCATCCAACTAGAGATGTCTCTGAGACAGGATTTCAGCGGATCAAAGGCAAAAGCGGAGGGAGTCTCAAAGGTAAAAAGTAACTGAATATCATCAGCATAGGAGGTGGATTTAATCCCAGTTTGCGCAATCAATTTAGCTAGGGGGGTAAAATAGACATTAAACAAAAGCGGGCTCAGGGATGAGCCCTGGGGGACTCCCCATTTGAGTGGTCTGGCTGAGGAGGTGTAAGGAGAGGTATATACCTGCTGTGTGCGGTCACATAGGTAAGAAGCGAGCCACTTAAGAACCGTTCCGCCAATGCCTAGGTCTCCCAGTCTTCTCAGCAGGATCTTATGAGAGACGGTGTCAAATGCCGCTGAAAGATCTAGCAGCACTAACACCGCCCTCGACCCCCGGTCCAGCGACCATCTCACCGAGTCAGCCATTTCAACAAGGGCTGACTCCGTGCTGTGGCCCGACCGAAAGCCGTGCTGAGAGTCATGTAGGAGCCCATTGGTTTCGATGTAATTCGCCAGCTGGGAATGTACCAGTTTTTCTAGGATCTTAGCTGGGGCAGGCAGAAGAGAGATCGGCCTGTAGTTACTGGGGTTGTCAGGGTCCAAATTTGGTTTTTTCAAAATGGGAATCAGGGAGGCATGTTTCCATTTGGCGGGAAAGCAGCCCATTCTTAGGGATTCGTTCCAGATATGGTTCAAGTAGGGATTGAGCAAGGGGGCCAATTTCTTGTATTGTTTGGCTGGCCAAGGGTCATTGGGCGAGCCAGACTTACATTTGAGTAGTTCTGCCATAGAGTCGGCTTCGGAGATGACTGAAAAGTCAATCAGCGAGGGGGACTGGGGCATGTGAGAAGTGGATTCCTCTTTCGGGTCTTCACTGGTGGAAATTGGGAAAGTGGAATAGATGGTCTCTATTTTTTCCTCAAAGAATTGTGAAAGTTTATCGCACAAAGACTGGGAGGCAGGCTGAATCCGAGTCAGCGCGTTGGGGTCCGTAAAGGACCTAACTATGCTGAAGATCTCCCTGGCACCGTTATTAGCGTGTTTAATTCTGGAAGCCAGGTAGTCCCTTTTGTGCTCCACGATCATTCTGCGGTATTCTTTGAGGGCTGTCTTATAGATGGTTTTACTATCCAGGGAATAGTTCTGCCTCCATAAGCGTTCGAAAGATTTGCACGCGGCCTTTTTCTGGCGAAGCTCGTTGGAGTACCATGGTGCAGAAGGTGTAGCCCTGTAGGTTTTAATAGATTTAAGTGGAGCCAGAGCCTCTAGGGCTTGACTAATCCAGGCATCTAGATGGTCAATACCAGAGTCTGGATCAGACGACGGGATAGGTTGGGAATTTTTTAAGTATTCCTGGAGCGTTTCAGAGGTGATACGACTCCAGTTTCTACCTGATGCTTTAGGGGGGATAGTGGGTCTAGTGGAACAAAAAATATCTATCTCAAAAGGGATGAGGAAATGATCCGACCAAACGACCGGGATGGGGGAGGCTGCCCGAATACTTGGAAGGTTGGAACAGATCATGTCTAGTGTATGTCCCGCTTTGTGCGTGGGTAAGGCTATTATTTGCACTAGATTACAGGCCGCCAGCGTAGAGATAAAATTTTGGCTGTGCGAGCAGGAATCCTCATTTGCGTGGAGATTGAAGTCCCCTAGAGCAGTGAAATTGGCATAGCGAGTGCTAAGCTGGATGATATAGTCTGCCAAGGCCGGCAGATGGGAGGTATTAGAATGGGGAGGGCGGTAGACAAGTATTCCCGAGCTGGAAGTGGACGGAGAAATTTGGACACTGAAAGGAAGGCCTTCTATACAATCGAGAGGGTCATATAGAGGGAAGGTAGCCGTCCATTTGGATTTATGGATTAATGCGACGCCACCTCCCTGTTTACCATTAGGTCTATTGGCACAGACAATGCAGTAACCCTCCGGAAGGGCGAGGGTAATGGTGGGATTCGTAGTGTCATTCAGCCAAGTTTCTGTTAAAAAAAGCAGATCCCAATTGTTGTCTCGAAGGGATTGCCAGATGTCGATGGCATGTTTACTCAATGATCTGCAGTTAATCAGCGCAGCTCTGAGAGTGAAAGAAGGGCAGGCTCCGCGAGTAGGGGTGGAAATCAGAGCGCGAGCTGTACTGTATGTCTCATCGAGGGGAGGAAGGGAAAAGTGGCAGACTTTACAAACAAAGGCAGGGCTCCGAGCGTCAGGGATGGACCAGCGGCAGGTCAGACAAGGGGGAGGTCTCAGGGACATCAACTCAGTCCGAGTGTATGTTATGGTGATAGCACTGGTGGATCGGGCAGGGGGACCGGCCCCGGCCGCGTCGTGATCGCGGACGAGCGCAGACGAGCTTGCCTTAAGCGCGCCTTTGGCGCGCAATCGGCGCGCCCGCTGCGCTGGTCCGCTGCGCTTCCGGCACATACACATGTTTAAAGGGCAAGGGGGCGTGGCCTAAAAGGGGGCGTGTCCCTCTGCTCATCGCGGGGAATGGCGGCCGACGAGACTCCAAGGGTTCACCCTCTCCAGCGCTGAACTCCGCTGAGAGGGGATGCCTGCATGCGATGAACAGCGTCAGAGAGCAGGGTAGGTGCTTTTTAAAAAGTAATACACAACAGGTTAAAATCAGAGCAAAGAGACAGTTATCCTACTCCCGGCTGAGCCTCAGGAGGGTCCAAGTTTAACTGGGGCGCTTGTCAGATCAGCGCACTTTGTACGAGTAAAAAGGGGCGTGGCCTAAAAGGGGGCGTGTCCCTCTGCTCGTCGCGGGGAATGGCGGCCGACGAGACTCCAAGGGTTCACCCTCTCCAGCGCTGAACTCCGCTGAGAGGGGATGCCTGCATGCGATGAACAGCGTCAGAGAGCAGGGTAGGTGCTTTTTAAAAAGTAATACACAACAGGTTAAAATCAGAGCAAAGAGACAGTTATCCTACTCCCGGCTGAGCCTCAGGAGGGTCCAAGTTTAACTAGGGCGCTTGTCAGATCAGCGCGCTTTGTACGAGTAAAAAGGGGCGTGGCCTAAAAGGGGGCGTGTCCCTCTGCTCGTCGCGGGGAATGGCGGCCGACGAGACTCCAAGGGTTCACCCTCTCCAGCGCTGAACTTCGCTGAGAGGGGATGCCTGCATGCGATGAACAGCGTCAGAGAGCAGGGTAGGTGCTATTTAAAAAGTAATACACAACAGGTTAAAATCAGAGCAAAGAGACAGTTATCCTACTCCCGGCTGAGCCTCAGGAGGGTCCAAGTTAATAATGGGAGTGATTGAAACATTCTGAAGACCACTACCCACCCCACGGGCCTCAGTAATGTGTAATTCACAGGGTGATCATTTCAGAACATTTTTTCAATTTAAATTATTCAGTACAAATTTGTTGTAACTTATTTATCTCAGACAGTTAACAACCACTGACAAAGCCAATAGTGCTGGCTGATTTTTGGTGTATGTCAGTTGCTCTTTTAATTCTGTTCCGCTAAGCAGTCAAATCTCCCTGCAAACTTGGTAATGCCTTCTGGTGAACGTGCATTATCGTTCGGCACACCAATTTATTTGAACTGACGTGTACCCTTCCTCCACATGTAAATCACTTATTTTAAGAAATATCCCTCAGCTTTCATTTCGCAGTGTACTAATAATTTTCTTTGTATATGCTAAAGGCTGAAGCTCTGTACCGCAGCATCGGGGACTTTTCACCAGCACAAGATCCCTCACAGGCAGCATGTTGTAACCCGCCACCCATTTTCGACTTGTCACTCTGTAACGAGTTAAATAAAGGGTGTTGCTGCCCTGTGTAGTGAGTGACAAGCAGCCCTGGTAAATAGAGGGCTGGTTCCGCACACGCCCGGGGCGGCTTGGAAAATAGGATGCTGCTTCGCGTCATAATTGGGTGGTCTCTTAAGACCCCCGAAAACTGTAGGCCAGGGTTGGCGCTAGGTCACCCCATAGTCCGCAGTGAGTACATTAGTACAATCAATTGGGCACAAATGCAAATGTCTATCCGAAATGGGCCTGGCTACCTGACTCTCCTGTCAGGCAGGACGAGTCACAAGAGGCAGCCAGGGACTGAGGGCGGCACAATCTTGAAATTTTTTATTAAGTGGTAAGTGGATGGAAATTGATGCTAGCAATTACCATCCACATAACCTATGTAATTGGGTGGGTGGGGACACAAAGCTCTATGCCAGGAACCGCTTCAGCATTTTTGTACCAAACCCAAATAGTGATCCGGTAACCTGTTACCGAATCACAATTTGGGTTTGCGATCCGATATTAGGAAGGGGCGTTTTGAGAGCGTACCTACCTAATACCATATCGCAGTAGTATGTATGAATTTTTTGCAACAGAAATGTGGTTGCAAAACATTCACATTTTAAGCCAAAATTCAATTAGGTGGTAACCCATTCGCAAATGGGGAGTCCCCAAGGTACACCTTCCCCTTTGTGAATGTTTATATAAGCATTTTTTAAGAGCAGGCAATGGCCTCTCGGACCACTGCCTACTCTTAAGAAATAAAAATAAAATTTCTCATCTTTGTTTTTGAAACGCATCCCGTTTTACTTTAAGGAAAACAGGCTACATTAAAAAAAAAAGAATGCTTCATATAAAATCAATCACATACATGGTGGTCTGCTGACCCCGGCAAGCCACCATCCATGTGATTTTAGTGATTCTCATTGGGTCACAAACCGAGACCTACCTCGTTATTATTCATGAGGTAGGTCTATTTGCGACCCACTGGGAATCGGACATGAAACTCAAAAGAGTTTCACAAATTGGAAATAGTGATTTCCTAATTGCCATTCGCAGGAAATCACAATTAGGAACTCTCTATTTCAAACTTTTGTAAATGGCCCTTAGTTTCTTTCTCAATTCCTGGTCTCTCAGTCTGAGGTGGGATAGTCTGTTGTATTAATAGTGCAGCACTGCAGACCTCAAAGTGAATTAATCTTGTAACTACAGAGACTGCAAGGAGGCAGAGAACGAGCCAGACTATAATGGGTTTGACCTACACGGATTTTGAATAAATCTGTTGCGCAGTTATCAACGTTGCAGCAGATGCGGCGACACCGGGGCACAGGGGGTGGGAGGAACCCCTGGACCCAAGTATGGATGTGTTTTATAACCAATCTCTAGGTTGTGATGCCCCGTTCCTTGCTTGCGTTGGAATAACTTCTCCTTTTAGGGTACTGTACTGCTCGATTTTCCCGGCCCTATTGTGTTGATGGGTGATTAGGGTGACTTCAGTCTATTACCATTCAAGCCTAAGGGTTAGAGTAGTGAATGAAGTCTATTTAATAGGCACTTCGACATGATCCTGTGTTCTTCCCCATAGATTAGGGCTTGCACACATATCCTAGGGGATAGATTCGTTAGTCTTAGGGATAACTTGCCCTGTAGTGAGGGTATTTCATGGAGCCGTGTTGAATTCAGGCCTGGTAGGCCTCAAACGGGGGAGACTCCATCTTTCTTTCTGCTCCAGCAGCTTGAGATGTTTCTAGGTTACAGGGGATGTTTTAGTTATGAGGTGTTATTCGCTTGGAGAAAACCGGTTCAGACCGGCCCTTATCGAAGGATTGTATTTTTCTTCATGCCGAAGACGCTACATCAGGCCGGCCGGCTGGGAAAGTGTCCTTGGCACGGGGAGGTACAAGAATTTGGTGGGTGGCAGGTTACGGGCTGGAATTTTCCATGAGAAAATGCACCTCTATATTAGTGAAAGCCTGAGGCAGATACGAGCACTTATTCTTTCAATCCATAGGCGGCACCTAGCCGTTAGCAGAAAAGCTACTACTTATTCCAGGGAAGACAGATGACAAACTTGAGGGCGGAGAAAGACCAAGAGACAGTTACTCTTCTAGCAGAATTGCCAGAGAGGAGAGAGTAGCCGATGAGGAAGAGGTCCCAGTGACTCGGAGAAGGGAGCTACGGAGGTGTGATCTCCAGGCGAGCCGAGGCACAGACGAGAAGGGGACCTAGATGACCATTGAGTGCAGGCTACACACGACTAAGGTGATGTCGACCCCTTTCTTATTAGAGTGTACAACCTAATCTTTCACTTTTCTTTACAGGTTATGTGTTACATTATGTGCTTGCGTATATGATATATATATATATATATAATAAAGTCAGTTTGTAGTAAATCAACATGTGCTGCGTGTTCTTGTATAAGAGGGTAGCCTATTCTTCTAGTCAGCTGCAACTCAACATGAACAGATGTTAACCCTGATCCGGTAAGTGGTAACTGAATAAGGGAGAAAGGAGCCCCTCGAACCAGAGAACAGGTTGTGCTCAAACTGGCAGTTCTTGTGTGATCTGATACACTGATTCCCTTGTCGTATGTTATAGTGATCATAGGATGAACTCGTGAAGGCTGCCGTCTGGGTAGGAAGTCCTGGGTCTGTCTGAGACCGCGAGGCTGAGGCTGCCGTCTGGGTAGGAAGTCCTGGGTCTGTTTGAGACCGCGAGGCTAAGGCTGCCGACTGGGTAGGAAGTCCTGGGTCTGTCTGAGACCGCGAGGCTGAGACTGCCGTCTGGGTAGGAAGTCCTGGGTCTGTCTGAGACCGCGAGGCTGAGGCTGCCGTCTGGGTAGGAAGTCCTGGGTCTGTCTGAGACCGCGAGGCTGAGGCTGCCGTCTGGGTAGGAACTCCTGGGTCTGTCTGAGACCGCGAGGCTGAGACTGCCGTCTGGGTAGGAAGTCCTGGGTCTGTCTGAGACCGCGAGGCTGAGGCTGCCGTCTGGGTAGGAAGTCCTGGGTCTGTCTGAGACCGCGAGGCTGAGGCTGCCGTCTGGGCAGGAAGTCCTGGGTCTGTCTGAGACCGCGAGGCTGCTATATATATATATATATATATATATATATATATATATATATATATATATATATATATATATATATATATATATATATATATATCCATATAATAGGAATTCCCTGTCCTTAGGTGGTACATGTATATATATATGTGTTCTTGTAAATAGGCCCTAGGGAGGGGGGGTAACGTTCTGATTTGGGTTAGAGAGGCTCTGTTGAGCGGGTTCTATCTGATCCGACAACCCAAGCAGAACATTTGGCGTCACGAACCGTTTTCGAAACCTGTGTGCGTCGTGTTGTCTCGTGTTTGCTTTCGGCGTGTGCGTGGTTTTGTTTGTATATTATTTGTGGTATAATTGTGTGTATAGTTTTTCTTCTTCTTTCTTTTCTTTTTCTTTCTTTTCTTCTTTCTTTTTCACAATGTTTTCTAGAAAGTCAAAATCTACTTTTAAGTTGCCCATTGATATTCCCGGATGGGATTCAACGCCTTATGAAGCCTTAGCCCGGGAGTGGGCTGATTCTACTGGTTTGAGTGAGAATTGGAATTCTTCTTTGGAGCTGGCGGAGCCGGCTAATGTGATTACTTGTTTACAGAAGGCACCCATCTCGAAGGGTGAGGAGATTCCCATTTTAGGGCGCAGAGGTTGGATTGTTCTATCTGCGTACAGAATTCTGCATGAGAGGTTGTTGAAGCTACAGATCTCTCTTAAGGATGTGGAAGCGCACTTTGTTGAGATTCAGAATTCTCATACTTTGTTGCGGTGTCAAAATAAGTTGCTTACTGACAAACTTGAGACTTATCAGACTATTGCCGAGAGGGCGGCTGTGCGAATTGCCCGTTATAAATACAAACATCGGCGCGGCCGGGTTTCGACGCGAAAGGTGCGCCTGGTCGTGGCGAATGCCGGACTGGATTGGAATCCTGATGAATGGGATGGTAATATCTGGAACTCGAGCGATTCTTGTTCCTCGGGTGAGGAATCTGTTAAATGGGAGTCCTCCCGCTCCTGCCATGATTGTAAGCCTGCTTCTCGCACCCCTGATGGTGCACCCCGTGATTGCGCTCGTCCTTCGAGCGGGGTTGATGCTTCTTCCGCTGATTGTTCCTCTACGTGTACTGGTCGAGCTCCTTGTGATGCTCACCCCGCGGTCTCGGTGCATCCAGTTTTTCGTCGGAAATTGCAGCAGTCTCCTGCTGCTCCGCAAGGTATTTCTTTAGACTCTTTAGAGGACTTTACCCAACAGGAAATTAGTGATATTTTGCAGCGATTTCGGCAGCGAGCTGGTGAGACATTACTCACATGGATGGTGCGCCTTTATGAACTGGGCGCTGCTGGCATTATGTTGGATAATGGTGATTGTTTGAAGTTTTGTTCCTTGAGCTCGGATTCTACTGTACAGGATCATTTTCGTAACTATAATGGTGGTGGTCAAATTTCTTTACTTCAATTGGCGACTGAGGGTTGTAATATAAAGTACCCTACTGAGTCTGATAGGCCTGTGAATGACAAACAGTGGTATACTTTGCGCGACGCTGCACAACGTCTCAAAGAAGAGGTGATGAAAACGGCGATTTTTCTAGGTACTGCTGACAGGTTGCTTGATGGTTCATTGACATCTTCTGTGCGGAATCGTATTATTCGTTCTTCCCCTGTTGCTTATAAGCAGGTCATGATGACTTTATTGATTAATCAAACTGGTAACGTGTTATCTACAGTACTGGAATCGGTACGCCAACTCGGTGAGTTAGGCGAGTGGTTTAAACCTGAACGTCAGTCCCGGCCTGACACTCGTACTCCTGGTGACAATAAGCTTACTAGACGTGATATCTTTTCTGGTCTTCTGGCCGATGGTGTGCGGAGGGAGGACATTGACGGTGAGACAACTGCTCGTTTGTGGGAGTTGTTTCGCAAACGTGGCTTGGATCGGAAGGAGGGTGCCCGGCGTGTTCGGATGTCTGAGTGTGATCGCGGTGGTTCTGACGGTAGCGGTGATGACGACCGCCGTGGGCGCTCTGTTCGTCGTGATGACCGACGTTATGTACGTGATATGTCCCCCCGTCGAGAGAGAGACAGAGAGAGAGAAGAGGAAAGAGAGAGGGGAAAAAATGATTATATTTACAACAGACGTAGAGATGATAGGGATCAATCCCCTGAGTTGAGGAGGAGAGAGGATCGTCATAATCTGGCCGATCGAAACCAGCACTTTACTGCTGATGACACGAATCCATTTCGTACTGGGAATGGATATGAACAGGAGGCACCTGTACCTAAGAAACGTGAGAGTCTTTATCCTGATTTATCCTGGTACACAGAATGCGGTAAACATGACTAGGAAATAGGTCAAGCTCCAGTACACAGATGGGCTCACAGAGATAATAGACCCTATGTAGATATTGAAATTTATTGGAGACATCGTAATATCCAAAGGGCCCGAGCATTGGTAGATACAGGAGCGGAGGCCACTCTTATTCATGGTAAATCAAAGAAGTTTAAAGGTCAGCCTTTTACAATTACCGGATTAGGTGGAAAGGAAACTCCCGCAATTCAAACATTACTTGAAATGAGAATAGGTAGAATCCCTAGAAAAGAATACTCTGTACTAGTGGTGCCTCTCTTGGAATTCATAATTGGAATAGATATTTTGAAAGGAATGACTTTGCATTTAGATGATGGATGTTACCAATTTGGAACTACGCATTATATATCGTCCAGGCCTATACGGGTTGGTCGTTTACGAATGCCCCCCATAACAGTTCCTCAGGCGACAAAAGTGGTTTGTCAGAAGCAGTATCGTATTCCGGGTGGTCATGAGGAGATTAGTACCACTATTCAGGAGTTGGTGGATGCAGGTGTTATAACCCCAGTTACTTCTGCTTGGAATAATCCTGTTTGGCCTGTACGTAAGAGTGATAATTCTTGGCGTATGACTGTTGATTATCGAGAATTGAACAAACACACACCCTCTTTGACTGTTGCAGTACCGGATGTTATTACTCTAATTGAAAGAATCCAAAAACATCCGGGTACATGGTATGCGTCAATTGATATTGCTAATGCTTTCTTTTCAATTCCGATTGCCCCTGAGTGTCAGGAACAGTTCAGTTTTACGTGGAATGGGCGTCAAATGACGTTTAGGAGTCTTCCTCAGGGCTATGTGCATAGCCCTACTATATGTCACCGGCTGGTGGCAGAGCATTTGGCTGAGGTACCAGTTCATCCACAGGTTCAGATGTGTCATTATATTGATGATGTTTTGATCCAAGGCGAAACACAAGAGGAAGTTCAGACCCAATTGGACAGAGTCATTGAGTGCCTGCGTGAGAAAGGTTGGGAAATCAATCCGGATAAACTACAAGGCCCGTCCCAGGCTGTGAAATTTTTGGGTATTAATTGGCATGAAGGGCACCGTGAAGTGATCCCTCAGGTTAAACAGAAGATTCTTGATTTTGCAGTTCCAAGGAATAGGAAGGAAGCCCAAAGCTTCATTGGTTTATTTGGTTTTTGGCGTCAGCATATTCCTCATTTGAGTCAAATATTGGCCCCCTTGTACCGTGTCACCCGTAAAAATAATGCGTTTGATTGGGATACACCACAGCAAGATGCGTTCGACCTAGCAAAAGAGGCAATTCAACATGCTTTGGATTTATGGCCCGTACGTGATGGGGAGGTAGATTTAAATGTGTCTGTACAGGGCCTTTATGCGAATTGGAGCTTGTGGCAGAAGCAAGGCAGAAGTAGAGTGCCGTTAGGTTTCTGGACCAAAAAGTTACCTGATGCTAGTGAGCGTTATACACCCTTTGAGAAACAGTTACTTGCATGTTATTGGGCTCTGGTGGATACCGAGCAATTGACTTTGGGACATGATATAGTTTTGCGACCTGAGATTCCTATTATGCAGTGGGTTATGAGTTCGCCAAAAACTCACCGCATTGGACACGCTCAGGAGGCAAGTGTGATTAAATGGAAATGGTATATACAAGACAGGGCACGTGTGGGACAGAAAGGAGTTGCATCTTTACATGAGCAGGTGGCGCGAGCGCCATCGACTGAGAGTGTATGTTCCGTACCTTTAGTGCAGGAGTCTCCTGTCAAGTGGGGTAGACCCTTTGATGATTTGTCCGTAGAGGACAGGAACCATGTCTGGTTTACGGATGGTTCAGCGAGGTTCATAGGGCCGAAACGGCACTGGAAAGCGGTGTCCTATAATCCGGTCACGCAGAAACTGCTGAGCACAACTGGTGAAGGTAAGAGCAGCCAATTCGCTGAATTGTATGCTGTTTACCAAGTCCTGAAACAAGAATTACCCGGCACATGTCATATTTTCACTGACTCTTGGTCTACTGCCAATGGACTGGCAGTTTGGTTACTGACTTGGCATTCCCATAATTGGGAATTGCATTCCAAACAGTTGTGGGGAAGAGAGTTATGGCAAGAGATTTGGGAGATGCTCCCACAGAGTACTGTTACAATCTTCCATGTGGATGCTCACACCCCTATAGATTCTCTTGACAAATTTTTTCATAACATTGCAGATGAGAAATCTAAAATTGCTGAGGCAGTGGTGGACAGGCAAGATTCTGATATGGCGGGATTGGCGAAATGGGCCCACCAGAAGGCAGGACATTTTGGAGAGAAAGCCACTAGCAGGTGGGCTGCTGATCGAGGAATTTATATTCCCTTAGATTTGATCAAGAATGTTATTTTACATTGTCCCATTTGCCAGCATATCAGACAGCGCAAAGTGCCCCAAATTGTTAAAGGTCATTTACATCGCGGGAAACTGCCCGCTCAAATATGGCAAATTGATTACATTGGTCCACTTCCCATGAGCAGGAATTGTCAATATGTTTGCACAATTGTTGATACATACAGTGGCTTGTTGGTAGCCCTTCCCTGTAAGCAAGCTACCCAATTGAATACCATTAAAACGTTGGAATTGGTTATCATGTATTATGGTGTGCCATTCCAAATTCAGTCTGATAATGCATCCCATTTTCGTGGAAGATTGGTACAGGAATTCTGTGTGGAAAACAATATTGACTGGGTGTTCCATGTCCCGTACTATCCACAGGCCTCAGGTCTTGTGGAGAGAATGAATGGTCTGCTGAAGGGGCAGTTGCGTAAACTAACTGATGACAAATATAAGAATTGGCGAGACTTTTTGTCTCAAGCACTATTAATTTTGAATAATCGTCCTTTTCTAAATGCTGAATCTCCACTTATGCGTTTGTTCCCTCCGAATGTTAATGCTCAGCCAAATGAAATCAGAGAGACTGTGATGTACTGGGAGATTACTCCCGGAGCTTTGGCTCCATGTAGAGCGACCCCAGGGTCGGCAGGTTTAGACTTGCATGCCATGGATGACACCGTTCTAAAAGGTAAAGATCGGGTCATCATCGCGACCGGTGTTGGTGTTCATATACCACCCGGGAATTTTGGATTAATCGCCCCTAGATCGGGGCTGGCCGTAAAAGGCATTCAGGTACTTGGAGGAGTCATTGACAGCGATTATCAGGGAGAGATTAAGGTGCTCCTGCTAAATAGCAGTGAGGCTGATTTGCTGATCCATCGAACTGACCGGGTGGCTCAATTACTGATAATACCTGTCTTCAGTGGTGGGATGGTAAAAGGCACTGCCCCAACTTTGCTAACTGTACGAGGCCAGAAAGGTTTTGGCTCCACAGATAACCCTGGGGCCAGGGTTTGGGTGCAGTCGCCTAAGACTCCCCCTGAACAGGCAGAGGTCATCGCCACCGGTCATGATAATACCATTTTAGTTATGAGACCAGGGAAAGATAGCTGGGAAGCAGTCCCGGCTGACAAATGTTACTTACGAGAATGATTAATGCCTGTATTTGATTCTCTTTCAGATCATTCTTTGGACTGTCGCTGCAGGATGTGTCGTCGCAGGACTATTTTCGGGTTGGTTCGGCGAGGGAGGAGGACTCCCGTCAACCCCGGATGAGCTACGCGCCCGAGTGTCGCGTTCCTTTGCTGCGTGGGATTCGTCATCGAACTTTGGGACACTACTGGCGAAAAGGGTGACCGATGCCCCTCACTTTTGTTTGACGCCGATGAGATCTGTACATGATATCCTAGCGACCTGTCTGGTTGCTGTCCCTGCTTCACTGGAAACCCTAACTAATATTTTCAACATTTCGAAGGCTCGCCCCAATGTTCTTCTGGGCGATTTTGCTACCCACACGTATTGCCCCTTATGTACGGAACTTCCGGACAGGATACCCCCCATCCAATCCCAAATAGTTACCTATAATATCACACAAGGTGATATATGCTTTTTTCTTACATGTAATCCTAGTGCAATCTCTGAATGTCTACAGCTGAAATTGAAAGGTGCTACTTCCTTCACCTTTCATGAGCGAACTTTGTGCTTTCAAAGGACACCGAAAACATGTGCTTCGGTCATGAACAATATGACTTGCAAGAGTTTGGTAGTTACCCCTAGTCATTATCGCAAGATGTTGCTACCTGCCGGATGGCTTTTCTCATGTGGTAATACTTCTTGGCCATATGTCCCCGCGAATATTTCCGGTGGCCCCTGTGCTATTACAAGACTCAGTTTACTAATGTTCTCGTCACATCCGAATGCCAATTCTCGTGTGATTCGAGATACAGTGATGTTACAGGAGGATTGTGACTCATCTTTGCATTTGTATTCCAAGTCTGAATACCTTAGCTTGGCTATTTCAATTATTGGTGTTCCTGCTTTGGCGGTTTATAATGCTAAATCTATTGAGAAAATGGCCTGCTGGATGGTAAAATCTATTAATCATACTTCTACAGTCCTATCTGACATGCTGTTAGACGCCCAGGGTGAACGTAGAGCCATCTTGCAAAATAGAGCGGCCATTGATTATCTTTTGCTTAAACATGGACACGACTGCTCTGACTTTGAGGGTCTTTGTTGTTTTAACTTGTCTGATCATACACAATCTATTCGCGCCCACATTGACAGGTTACATGATTTGACGGAGGAAGTGAGAAAACACATTGATCAGGGCTGGTTTGACTGGCTCTTTAATTGGTTACCTGACCTGTATCTATTACGTCGAATATTAGGAGGTATTCTACTTACCATCGCTGTTTTGATTTCTATTTGTTGTTTTATTCAGTGTATCCCTTCACTACTTCAATTCTGCACACTTGGTGCTAGACATAGGTCAGTTAGTTTTGTTTCATATTATTCCTCTACGGATGTTAGTTCGGTTTAATGAATGTATAATAGACTGAAGTCAAGGGTGAAATGTACTGCTCGATTTTCCCGGCCCTATTGTGTTGATGGGTGATTAGGGTGACTTCAGTCTATTACCATTCAAGCCTAAGGGTTAGAGTAGTGAATGAAGTCTATTTAATAGGCACTTCGACATGATCCTGTGTTCTTCCCCATAGATTAGGGCTTGCACACATATCCTAGGGGATAGATTCGTTAGTCTTAGGGATAACTTGCCCTGTAGTGAGGGTATTTCATGGAGCCGTGTTGAATTCAGGCCTGGTAGGCCTCAAACGGGGGAGACTCCATCTTTCTTTCTGCTCCAGCAGCTTGAGATGTTTCTAGGTTACAGGGGATGTTTTAGTTATGAGGTGTTATTCGCTTGGAGAAAACCGGTTCAGACCGGCCCTTATCGAAGGATTGTATTTTTCTTCATGCCGAAGACGCTACATCAGGCCGGCCGGCTGGGAAAGTGTCCTTGGCACGGGGAGGTACAAGAATTTGGTGGGCGGCAGGTTACGGGCTGGAATTTTCCATGAGAAAATGCACCTCTATATTAGTGAAAGCCTGAGGCAGATACGAGCACTTATTCTTTCAATCCATAGGCGGCACCTAGCCGTTAGCAGAAAAGCTACTACTTATTCCAGGGAAGACAGATGACAAACTTGAGGGCGGAGAAAGACCAAGAGACAGTTACTCTTCTAGCAGAATTGCCAGAGAGGAGAGAGTAGCCGATGAGGAAGAGGTCCCAGTGACTCGGAGAAGGGAGCTACGGAGGTGTGATCTCCAGGCGAGCCGAGGCACAGACGAGAAGGGGACCTAGATGACCAGGCTACACACGACTAAGGTGATGTCGACCCCTTTCTTATTAGAGTGTACAACCTAATCTTTCACTTTTCTTTACAGGTTATGTGTTACATTATGTGCTTGCGTATATGATATATATATATATATAATAAAGTCAGTTTGTAGTAAATCAACATGTGCTGCGTGTTCTTGTATAAGAGGGTAGCCTATTCTTCTAGTCAGCTGCAACTCAACATGAACAGATGTTAACCCTGATCCGGTAAGTGGTAACTGAATAAGGGAGAAAGGAGCCCCTCGAACCAGAGAACAGGTTGTGCTCAAACTGGCAGTTCTTGTGTGATCTGATACACTGATTCCCTTGTCGTATGTTATAGTGATCATAGGATGAACTCGTGAAGGCTGCCGTCTGGGTAGGAAGTCCTGGGTCTGTCTGAGACCGCGAGGCTGAGGCTGCCGTCTGGGTAGGAAGTCCTGGGTCTGTTTGAGACCGCGAGGCTAAGGCTGCCGACTGGGTAGGAAGTCCTGGGTCTGTCTGAGACCGCGAGGCTGAGACTGCCGTCTGGGTAGGAAGTCCTGGGTCTGTCTGAGACCGCGAGGCTGAGGCTGCCGTCTGGGTAGGAAGTCCTGGGTCTGTCTGAGACCGCGAGGCTGAGGCTGCCGTCTGGGTAGGAAGTCCTGGGTCTGTCTGAGACCGCGAGGCTGAGACTGCCGTCTGGGTAGGAAGTCCTGGGTCTGTCTGAGACCGCGAGGCTGAGGCTGCTGTCTGGGTAGGAAGTCCTGGGTCTGTCTGAGACCGCGAGGCTGAGGCTGCCGTCTGGGCAGGAAGTCCTGGGTCTGTCTGAGACCGCGAGGCTGCTATATATATATATATATATATATATATATATATATATATATATATCCATATAATAGGAATTCCCTGTCCTTAGGTGGTACATGTATATATATATGTGTTCTTGTAAATAGGCCCTAGGGAGGGGGGGTAACGTTCTGATTTGGGTTAGAGAGGCTCTGTTGAGCGGGTTCTATCTGATCCGACAACCCAAGCAGAACAGGTACATCTAGTGCTGGTGACTAAGCAGAACTCCCTGTGTGCAGGACCATAATCCGTATGTGAAGTACTGTACACAGGGGCCATATTATGGATCAGTGCACTGTCGCAGTCTGTGAACAAGGCACAGATGTGGACAGTGAGCCGTATCACAGCAACGTGCTGTTTCCCGGTGCAGGCATGAATCCATGCCTGTACTGGTAACAGGGCAGTAGTGAAAAGGGACTGACAGTTTCAGGCCACTAGTTTGCCTTTTACTCTGCAGGTGGCAATCTGGCCTTCATTTCAAAGGAGCAGAGATCGCCTGAAGGTGCCAGCAATGTATAACTGGACTCGGCTCCAGGAGGGTGTCTGCGACCTCCCTAGGATCCACTTTCTTTCTTTTCATGGATCCCATTGGAGGGCACACTGACTGCATCACGTCTATGTGGCACTCAGTGTGCCTCCATATTTATATATATATATATATATGTATATATATATATATATTATTTAAAAAAAAAAAATTTTTACCTACGGGCAGTTCGCTGAACTGAATTACATCAAATTTGGAAGAAAGCTAGATGTTGGTCCACAAAGCGTGTTTTTGTGATTTGGTGTAAATCCATTCAGTAGTTTCAGAGACATTTAAGGTTAAAACTATAGATATCTAGGGATGCAAGTCCTTGCAGTGGACTTGTGGATCCAACTAAAATTTGATTGGCTGCCAACACTTCAGCCAGGAAGTGTTGGTCGCTATCTTGGGACTCGGCTTGAAGATGAGTCCCACAAAACAAGATTAAACAAGGGAAGGTGCAAGGGTATGGGCACCCTGAGCCCCTAGCCGTGGTGCAGTGGTCTCCCAAAGACCCCACCATGGCTAAAAAGCATTTTTGATAAAAGAATCTTGTAGAAATCCACAGTCAGAGCCACAATTTTTTTCTGAGATAAAAATAAAAACGCAGCCTCTCTCTGTTTTACTTTATTTGGCTCCCGAGTGAGCCAGGTCTCGGGGCATTGGGGGCTGGAATAAGAGGGGGTGCATGGGGCTCCCATCCTAAGGCTTACAGTAGCCCCAGGGACCGCCACCTCCCCGTGGCTTGATTTTTGAAAAATGCGGAGGAGGCCTGTACGGCTTCCCTGCTGCCCCAGGGATCACCACCTCCCTGGGGCTTGCTTTTCTTTTAAGATGGGGAGGCCTCTCTGTCCCCCCCCTAGTGTTGTGTAGTTCTTATAAATCTATATAACATCTGCACATTTAGACAACATGCACTGCGGGCTTGGTATCTGGACTGATTCCAGATGCCCCCACCGGTTATGTTGGCCGGTATACCAGCTAGCTCACAGTGCCATTAGAAACTCTTCTTATGAAGGAGAGAATAATTGTTGGTAACTATTGAACATGGCAACCCTGATCCCTCAGAATCGTGGAACAGCACAATACTTTTCGCTCAGTCACTCGTGCTCACTTAGTCTCAGAGATGTACACAGAATAAATGGTATGGACGTTTTCAATAAGCATTTATTGAACATTTGTCATTCTAGTGTAAAATAGGTGTGCTGAAACAATCATTAGACAGTAACAGATATAAATGACTAGAAGCCCTTCAAAAGTGAAAGGATGGTAAATCTCTACCATTTTGTTATCAACGTGAATACAGGCAGGTATATAAAATACATGACAATAAAATGCGTACTTCTACGATGCAATCCTAACTAGATGTACCTAAGTGTACCTAGCATGTATGTAGGTGTCAAAGCCAATAATCCCTCTAGGATAAAGTCCACCCCATTACCTGAAGTGAGATACTGTGGGACCCGTCTTGGTCACGAGTTGGACACCCCCAAGGGATGTTCAGACCACTGCGAGTAGGAGTGGCTGCATGCAGAAATCTCAGCATCTCGCATCAGTGTGTCGGCATGGAAGTTGTGATCTCCTCTGACTATCTCAGCAAGATATGATGTTTATATCCCCGAAGGTATCCCCGGGGGTTCTACCTTGCTGTGCCACTGTCGGACTAAGGATGACGTCAGGCATGAACCTTGTACATGGTTACTATGCAGGAGATGATAGTCCTGCTGATTTTCTGAGAATCCTTAATCGTCATGCATAATGTATGAGCCTATTGTTCAGGGAAAACCCCATGTTCTGTAAGGAGTACTGTAACTAGGTAAAGGGTCAGTCCTAGCAACCGTTATGTATGTAATGCAGGGATGAATATAGGTGAAAGGTTGTGATGTTACCTGGGTCCTTTTGGGGTACCTATATGGAATATAACACTAGCTCCAGGGACCACCATCTCCCCAGGGCTTTATCATAAAATAATGCGGGGCACGCGGACCCCCCCTTTGCAGCCCCGGGGGCTGCTACCTCCGTGGAACTTTAATGAAAAAGTAATGCAGGAGGCCGTGTAGACCCCCCTGCAGCCCGGGGACCACCACCTCTCTCTGGCAAATTAGAAGAAAGGAGGGTGGCAACGTGGCCCCTCAACGGAACCATGCATGGCCATATGATGACCTGGGGGCCGCCACCACAATGGCCGGCTCCTGCAATGTCCCGGCATGCCAACCCCTAGGTCATTGCAGTTTGCTATCGCTTGATGGGAGCAGAGCCATAGCAAACAGTGCTCTGCTTTGAGCAAGCGAGAGCATCACTTGCTCAAAGCAGTGCACAATTTGCTTTTACACACAGTAAGCTACATGTCAGCATCTCCAGATGTGTAAGAGCAATGCCGGCTCCTGCAGGAGGTGGGGAGCCCGCAGGGACCTTCAGGCTCCCCCGCAGTCCTCAACATTGCCAGTGGGTGCCCTGGATTGAGACCAGGGCACCCACGAAACAGGCCATGCCCCAGGGGATGAGGTCCCCGGGGCCAAAATCAGCCCGGGAGGGAAGCCACCTGGCCCCCCTTTCGTTATTTTAAAAAATAAGATAAGACCTGGCCCCATGGAGCAGGGTCCCCGGGGCCGATATCGGCCCAGGAGGGGGTCCGCTTGGCCCTCCTCCCTTTTACTGTAAGAAAAAAGAAAAAACAAGGCTGGGCTCCGAGGGATGGGGTCCCCGGGGCCAAAATCAGGTCATGGGGGGGTGGCACATGGCCCCTCTCCCCCATTAAAAAAAGGCCTGGTCCCAGGGGATGGGTCCACGGGGCCCTAATTGGCCCAGGGAAGGGGAGCCACGGCCCTCCTCCCGTAAAAAAAAATAAATGCAGACCAGCAAGTCACTGGAGGCCCCGCCCCCTTTCTCTACTACTCTGCAAATGCGTCTCCTGGCACAGTGCTGTTTGGGAGATTAAGTCCCCTTGGGTGCTGAGGGTCTTTGGGACCAACAAGTCCTCCTGTTACCTATAGTAAGTTTCACACTGTGGGATTTCTGAGAGGTCTTTGGAGGCACTCCCTCTTTCTCCACCACTCTGCAAACGCACATCCTGGTGCACTGCTGGTTGGGAGATGAAGTCTCCTTGGCTCCAGAGGATCCTGGGGGGCTAACTACCTCTCCTGTTACCTCCAGTAAGTTCCACAGAGTGTGATTAGTGTGAGGACTTTAGAGGCCATGTCACCTTTCTCCACCACTCTGCAAGCGCACCTCCTGGCTCAATACGGGTTGGGGGATGAAGTCCTCTTGGATGCTGAGGGACCAAGAAGCCCTCCTGTTACCTCCAGTAAAGTCACTTACAGCGGGATTCCTGTTAGCTTTTCGGAGGCCCCACCCCCTTTCTCCATCACTCTGCAAATGCGACAACCAGTTAAAAAACCATAGAAATTCACTTTAAAAACAAAGGTTACAGGGACGTTATAGCTAGCTAATAGAATTTAAAAAAACCTTAGAAATTCACTGTAAAAAACAAAGGTTACAGGGACATTATAGTTAGGCTCAAATTTCCCTCATACAAACCCAGTGAAATTTAGAAGTTGTAATTACCTGAGCTAACTATAACTTACACCCCCGCAACGAGCTGCTTATGACTACACATATTACATCACTCATGACATGGTCAGTGACATCACTCATGACATCACTGTTGACATCCCAAATGACATAATTGACAGTGGTTAATTTGTAAAAAAAAAAGATGTGCCGGGCTCTCCTCAGGAGGCAGCTTTGACTAGCTCATTTCTCCTGTTAGCGCAGCCTAACACAGACCCAACAAACCCTATAAGTGGGAATGGGGATGTGACATAATGGCCAGAGTTTGTGACTTCGGAGTTGGGGAACTGGGTTTGAGTCTCGGCGTCAGCTTAATTCCTTAGTCTCCCTGTGCCCACCAAAACTGAGTTTGTACTTAACTGCTGCTCAAGCGTCGGTGTTAATGATTAAGCGCCGGTGCTGAGCATTATAACTCACCTACTCAAATTAAGCACTGGTCATTAATAACATCACTGTTAACATTAACAATAAAGCCACTCACACCCCTATTTAACCGCTTGTATCCCCACTCACATACCCACACAACCACTCACATACCCATTCACAGACCCATACCAGTACTCACACACTTACTCCTCAATAGAGCCACTCACCCACTCACTCACTTGTACACTCACACAACCATTCATTCACCCATACAGTCACTCCTACAAACAGTCACTTACCAGTACATTCAGTCACATAGCCACACACTCACCCATACAGCTACTCATACACCCACCTATTTACTTACACACTCACTCACACACACACTAACTCACCCATGCAGCCTCTCAGCACAGCCGATCACTCACCCACATAAGCACTCACACACCAACTCACTTAACCAAACACCCACTGAAAAAGCCACTCACTCACCCATACAGCCACGCACACACCCAGTCACTCACTCTTACAGCCATAAAGGTTTTTCCCACATCAACAGAAATTATTGCAAATTGTTCCTTTAATGCATGTTCCCACACAATCAAAGCCATGGTTGATTCATACAAGAGGTGGTATTTTTACCTGGTTGAAAGCATGCTTAATGAATGAGACAAGCATGGATATCTCGTTAGACTGATAAGTCGCAAGTACTTTTGAATACACTTTGAGATCTGAATTTAGTAGTGAAATTGGTGAATATGACCAACAATCGATTGGATCTTTGCCCTTTTTAACAAAGACCGAGACAATATCCCCCATCAATGTCTGTGGTACACTCCCTGTAATCATATTCTCCCTGTTTTATCAAAAAAGTTGACTCATAACTTGGAACATTACGTTATATTGTTCTGATGATGCAGATTCTGGTCCCGCATCTTATCACAGGGCAAGATTCATTGTTTCTTTTGCAATTTCCTTGTAATCTAAGTTAGGAATGGGACCATCCAATTGCAGCTCAGAGAGATTAGGTAGAGGATTTTTTATTTAAAAAATACTCGATATTACCCTCATGAACTAGAGGAGATAACTCTTGTTTATAGAGCTCCGTATAGTACTGTATGAGTAAGGCAGCCATGAAATCCGTACTGTTTTTCATTTGTCCTGAATCATCCCGAATAGATGTAATTAAATTTTGACTAGATTACCCCTTTAGCGTGTATACAAATAAGGACCAACATATTGTCTTTCACAAATATGTTTGTCATTTATTTCAGTGTTTGATGGCCAATGTGTGCTAATTCTATGGCCTTTATCTGTCATTTTTCAGCTGTGGTTTGTTCATAGAGTGCCTTGGTCTTATTGTGACTTTTAATTATTCACTGTGCATGCTACATCACTAGAATGGCAAGTTGAGCTCTAAGGCCTTGCTCTTCTGCCTTTTGTTCCTTGTGTAGTTTGCTTGCAAATCCTCAAACTAGGAACCTGATAAATGCTTTCAAAGAGTCCCACATCACCACGTACAGTGTAGATGTTTCATTCTCTTGGATGTATAGTTTAGCAAAGGGCTTAAATTGTTTACCAAATTCTCACTTAAGAGAAGACATCTTGGAAATCCCATCTTCCTCTTTGGTCATGTCTTCTCTCTATTGCCACTTCTGAAGAAATGATTGCGTGAGCTGAATGTATTGTGGGAATTATTCTTGCTTTGCCTTATTTATCATTGAATGTGATGCCAATGCTGAGTCATTATGAGACTAATAATAGCCTTTGGCATGCTGCCCGTATCAGCAGTGTTAGTAGTGTTGAAGATGGTATCCATAATACAGTTAAACTCTTCAATAACTGCATATGGTGAGTATGACTCTTTACAATTCACTAACTTGATTGTGAGCTCGTCAGGTCATCAATATTCAGAACGCATATTGACACAATAGTAAGTTGCCTACCAATGCCTTGTATTTGGGCTATAGCCATTATTGGTATTAGTGCATACAATTTCCCAATCCTTATGAGTAACATTATTGCTGCACCTCTGATGTATGAGAAGTGATGACTGGACTTAGATTCATTTTTGAATTCTTTAGAACAGTGGTTCTTAGTTTGTGGTCCGGGAACACCTGGGTCGGCGAAGCCTATTAAGGGGGTCTGCAACTGCTTAAAAAATTAAATAATGTTAACAGATTAATAAAGTGTAAGTAAATAAAGAAGCAATATGTAAAACGGAAACATTTCAAATGTTAACTAAATGTGAAGAAATTTCCAGTTGAGGGCTAAACATTAAAGTTGATATCCTTAGATTGATTCGTGTGAGCAATACAAATGAAGCAACCCGTTAGGTAGCCTCAGTTGGATTTTAAAATGCCCCAATCTTCTTATTAAAATGAACATTTATATCATTGTATTTGTTTGTAAAAAAAAAATCATTATTTGTGTGTATGTGTATTTGTTTGATGAATGCTTGTTTCTGTTTTTTGTGTGCATTGTTTTGAGGTTCAAATCATCAAAATAGTGCAAGCTAGGATCTCTGTCTTCCAGTAATGCCTCAGTGGGGGTCCCCTGATTCCAATAGTTATTAAATGGGGGTCCACCGAAGTCAAAAGTTTAGGAGAGGCTGCTTTAAAAGACTCAATTCCCTTTAAATATGTTTCTTACAGACACATATCTGTGAAGACTATTTTCATTTCTTGCAATACTTTGTGTTGTTTGCCCTTTGTATTTAAACTTGTATCATTCCATGATAATACCTTCATATACCTTCCATCTCAAATTCTTCCTCATTATACTTGTCAATAAGACTGCAAAACGTCACCTCAAGTGGAGTTGGGTCTCAATGGCCAGTGCTACAACTTTTCTCCCTCCTTTCTTACCCCTGACCTGGCTGTTCCACCCCTCCTGTGAACCACCTTGATTCCCGTCTCACTCTTCCTGCCCCTGTGAGCTCACCCTAACCTTTACCGCCTTGCACCTTCTGAGGTGGACTCCTCTGTGTGCTTCCCGGCTCTTTTGTGCTCTTCCCAAAAGAGCTTTTCCCTTATGGATATCCATGAACCCTGAAAAACGTCTGTGCTCTGGGTTGCAACCTCATCGCCCGCTTAAGCTGTTCATTATTGAATCTTGCTGCTGTGATTACATGGTTGTCTAATTTTCTGTACATCACCCCCTTCTGGCACCTTCTCCTACTTATATTTGTCCAATTCAGTTTCAATTTTCAAATCTTTATTCGGTCTGATGAGGCCATAAAAGTGCATTAAAAATACAATACAAGTTCATGACAGCACTTAGGAGTTAAAACTATTAAGCAGTCGATTAAAATGGTTTAAAAGAAAAATGCTATCAGAAACTCCATGATGCAGCAGATGACAGATTCAACGATGCCGGTCATATTCAGGAAATCGAGATGCCAAAACACTCATATCATATCCAATAGGGCCTGAAAATAGGGGAACAAAATCCTCAAAAAAGGGGCCGTTATGTACGCCACTTTGTCGCAGTAATTGAGAAAGGCACCTCTACTTTACGCCAACTATTAAAAGTCGGTACAGCACATACATCTTCCTGAATATAGACTATAACAAACAGTTAATCTTCTCTAAAGCATAACAGCTCGTGTTTGGTCAATTTAAAACATACAACATGCTTATAACAAGTAAATATGCTCGAGAAGCGTGAAACAGTGCAGTGGCCTCAGGGCAATTATCCTATCCTAGTTTTTCTAGCCCGAATGGCTGCTTTCACGATGGCACAAACATGATAGAAAATTTCAAGCAAATCTTTGTCCAATTCTCATCATCAGTTTTTTGCCACCACATTGCCGTGCAGGATGTCCAGCCTAAGCTCAATATCTCAGAGTAAACGGGGGGCGTGGCTTGCGCGCCGCTACGAGATGGCGGGTTGCGCTTGAGCTCCGTGCCGAGCGAGGGCCGTCGGAGGCTTATTTATTACCTCACATTGCCCCATACATGCTGAAAGGTGGCCTTTTATCCCTGATGTTGCCGTGTGTTGCCTGAGCGGGATTTTCGATCTCTGGAGCTGCCATAACTGTTTTTCTGCCGTTTTGTGGTGGTGCTCGGTGCTTTTACGAGCGGCCGCCATTTTGTTTTTTTTTTCTTATCTGACGGAGATGCTTTTTCTCCACAACACGGTGGCGCTTTTTCTCCGAACTTGCCAGGAATGATGGAAAGCAGGTGCTGGTGATTATCTTTATAGTTCTGGAGGTTTATATTGGACTTCGTTCATTACCCACGCTGCATTACTACCTGTGGTGAGAATATTTGGACTTTCTTTAACTATACTTCTCCTCAGAGTGCCTCAGATGCCTTTATTTGGTGTTTTTCTGCTCTATGACACCCTGCTTCTTGGTCTTTTTGTGTTCGGAAGGCGTTTCTTTTGATACCTGGAGAACATTATATTTTTGTCATGAGACTCCTCTCATTTGCCATGTAAGCCCGCCATTAGTTCTTTCCTGTGTTGGCTGCTGAAAGTGCGCTTTCCACTTTTTGCTCAATTCTTTTTTATATATTATATACTAGTATCCTTTGGCTTTTTCCTTCCCTTCATTTCTCTGAGGTGCTGTATTTTGCGCCTACGGTGGCTGTGTGCTCTATGGCTGCAAATATGGGCTTGTCACCAACTGCTAAAGACGCAAAGGACTCTAAAGCTTCTCTTAAGAGGTCCAAGCAAATATCTCCTACTCCGGACAATCCTCACAAAGACACCACTTCCACGCTTGAGACTATTCTGACGCGCCTTAATGAGGTTCACGACATTGCGCAGTCTACCAAGACTAACACAGATTTGCTGCAAGTGGAGGTGGCAGCCATTAGGAATGATTTCAAGGCTCTCTCCCTTCGTGTATCAGCCACAGAATCTCGCATTAGTGGTGCAGAGGATACTATGCAGAAGCAATCTAGGACTCTTTGCCAGTTAGAACGCTCAATGGCGGCATTGCGGAGAGATCTCACTGAACAAGAAGATCGTAACCGCAGATCCAATCTGCGCATTTTTGGTCTTCCGGAGGGTGTTGAGAAGGATGCCCCTGCTATGATTGAGTTCTTATGTCAGTGGCTTCCTTCTACGCTACAAATTTCTTTTCAAAAAGACTTTGAGCTGGAACGGGCACACCGTGTTCCCACCTTTCGCTCTAAATCTGCCACGCAACCAAGAGCGATAATTTTTAAGCCCCTGCGCCATCAACATACGGAACAAATTCTGGCTCATATGCGGAAGGTTAAAACTGTCTCATGGAATGGCCATCGCATTTCAATTTCTCAGGACTTCGCTAGGGACACAGTAATAAGGAGGAAGGGCTTTCTTAATCTCCGGAAACGTCTCTCTGAGATGAATATTCCCTTTTCTTTTTCTGGCCCTTCAAAATTCCGCATTACCTTCAAAGGTCGTTCCAGAATTTTTGATGAACCTGCTGATTTAGCCTCATTTTTGGATAATCAGATGGAGCTGCAGATGGAACTTCAAGTGGAGGCCTCGCGGGACCCTGGTTCCTCTGGCACCTGACGTGGTTACATATAACTGCAATGAGTTTTCTCTTATCCAGATCTATTAAGTTTGTCTTTTTTAGATCTGCATGGTGGTCTTATAGTCCGCTGTTGTTGGTGTGCTGTGGCTGTTCTTCTCGTGCGTGACGGTGTAAGCTCAGTGTGGCCTGTGTTTTTTCGCCGTTTCTTTGTCAGGTTTACCTCATATCTTTATGGTGAAATGGACCGATATCTTCGATATTTCTTCTTTATGTACTTTCTATTGTTTCGTGATATTGTTTCTTGATAGGTTGGTCTCACTCCTGTTCGCTTTTTTCGTGCATACTATTCTTTTTCCTTTTTGCTTGTTTTTTTATATGGGTCAGGTTCCGGTTCATTCTTGTTCTTCCTTTCTTCCTGGTTTCAATTTCTGATTCTTGCGGTGTTGTATTTTTTCTTTTGTTTTGGTGTTTTCGTCTCTATGGAGTACGTTATTGATTATTATCTGTATTGTTTTATGGTTTAGCTGCATAAATTGCTTCGTAGACACTTATTAATTGCTATATATAGAGATAACTTTATTGTCTGTATAGTTAGTTTTTCTATTTTATTCCACTGCTATTTTACTTATATAGTTATATATTTAAGATACTCTTGTCTCTTTAAATTAAGTATAACAAGTGTTTATGTATTTGCGGATAGTTTACTAGATAACTTTTTTTAGATGTTACATTTTTTACTATGTACTTGCTTTCTTATTTATCTTTCATAGAGCTTTATTGACTGTTATATTGGTCAGTTATTTCATCCTTTACTTTCTTATGCTTCATCTTCTCTCTTCATACTACACCTTATAATCTTCTGTGGAAATCGTTTCTTTTTCTTTATTCTTTCCTGCTCTTCATAAGTTATGTATCGGTTTTGATGCTTTCTCATATTTGAGATGGTTATTAGCTTGTTTTTCACCATTTCCTCATTTGTAACATTGGACATTTTTCCCTCTTCTGCTTTCTCCATTCTTTTATGTTACAATGTATTGGTTACATATTTATTAATTTGGTATATACATGTTCCGATCTAGACTTACATGATGAATAGTTTTTAGAATTCTCTAATGAATTCTAGTTCTAGTTCATGTATCAGATATTTTTCCTTCTAAGTTAAGTATAATCAGTTATGTACTATTTTGGGGCTGGTTATGCTGATTGTTTTATCCCTCGCGATGGTCCCCTTGCTCATCTTCCCATGTCCCCCCTGGTATGAATTTGGTCTTTTTCAGACCTTCCTTGTTGATTCTTCTCTTTCTTCTTCTGCCTACTTTCCTGCTTTCTCTTTCCTCTTCTTTCCTCTTCTCTGTTCGGATTTCCTCCTTGGATTCTTCCTGTTTTGTGTTGGTGGCTAGTGTTTGGTTTCAAGTTTTTTTGGTTGTTGTACATCCTCTATCAAATATAGAATATCATTTTTCCCTATTATTGGTTTTATGTCTGGATTGAATATACTGTCTCTTAATGTGAAAGGTTTAAATCATCCAGTAAAAAGGTCAAAGATATTAGATTACTGCAAATCTCTTTCTTCGGATCTAGTCCTTTTTCAAGAGACGAAGGTCTCTGCTAGGGAGGCGTCATTTTTGAAGAAAGAATGGGTTTCTGATGTTGCTTGTTCAGATGCTTGTGGCAAAAGAAATGGGGTAATTACTTTAGTTTCTAAACATTCTGGTTTGTCTATTGTTTCCTCTGAACAGGATACAGAGGGACGTTGGTTATTATCTAAGTTGTCTGATGGTAATGCTGATCTCTTTGTCATGAACATTTATGCCCCTAACAAGGATGATCCCTCTTTTTGGAAAGTAATCACCAAAAAGCTAAATGACACACCTCATTCTGGTAATCTTATTGTAGGTGGTGACTTTAATTTACCAATGGATCCTATCCTAGATAGGAATTCTGCATTTAATTTTCGTCCCCCTAAATCACATAAACAAATGCTCAATATGTGCTCTCTTATCCATCTTCAGGATGTCTGGCGTCTTCATAATCCCACTGGCAGTGATTTCTCCTTTTTTTCGCCTCCTCATTCGTCCTTTTCACGTATTGACTTTCTTTTGGTTCACTCCTCTCTTGTTCAATCTTCCTCATCTCCGCTTATTCACCCTATCTTGGTTTCGGACCATGCCGCGGTGACGTTCACACTTTTGTCCTTCACCCCTAGGGCGAGTCCTCGATCTTGGAGACTAAACACAGAAATATTACATGATGTTTCCGAGGTTCGAGAGTTTTCCCATGCTATTGAGTTGTTTTTCCGTGAGAATGTGGGTTCAGTTGATTCCCCTGTTGTGCTTTGGGACTCTTTTAAATGCACTTTCCGTGGTCAGGTCATTAAATGTATGTCAAAGAGGAACGCTGCCATCAGAAAGGAACTTACGGACTTAGCAGCGGAAATTAAAACTCAGGAATCTCTTTTTCGGCAATCTAAAGATAAATCTTGCCTTCAATCTATTAAGAATTTAAAATATACATATAATACTATAGTCACTAAGAGAGCTCATATAGGTCTTCAGGCTCAGAAATCTAAGAAGTTGCTGCTAAAAAACCGGGCTGGCAAGATGCTTGCGGCTACATTAAAGTTCCAAGACTCTTCTTATAAATCTTCACAAATCTCTGCTATTAATGATCATCTTGGTAAGAAAAAGTTTCAGACTACTGAAATTCTTGAGGTCTTTCGAGATTTTTATAATAAATTATATACCCCTTCTACTCAATCTTCTTTTGAACAATGCCAAGAGTTTTTAAAGACAGTTCCGGTGAAAACTATATCGGAGGCAGATAATATCTCTTTAAATGGCCCGATTACCTCTGACGAAATTATTTCTGCAATTAAAGCAACTCGCTCTGGTAAAGCTCCTGGTCCTGATGGATATCCTATTTTGTTTTATAAAACCTTTATACCTGAGATTGTGCCGCAGCTTCAATCCGTCTTTGATGCTTTTATTAAAGATGGCTCTGTGTCTGGCTCTGCTGCTGATGCTACTATTGTAGTAATCCCCAAAGAAGGAAAAGATCATTCGGATCCCAAAAATTTTCGTCCTATTTCTCTTCTTAACATGGAAGCTAAGATTTTTGCTAAAATATTAGCTAAACGTCTAGAATCCTTTATTCCTCTATTGGTTCATCCTTCCCAAACAGGTTTTGTGAAGGGTCGTCTTGCACGTGACAATATCCGCACTTTTTGTCACATTCTCGGTTCTGCCAAGCGCTCCAAGCTTCCGGCAGCGGCCTTGGCCCTTGATGCGGAAAAGGCCTTTGATAAGGTCTCTTGGCCTTTTCTACGAGCTGTTCTATGTGTGCACAATCTTGGTGACTCCTTTATCCGTATGGTTATGTCTCTTTATTCCCAACCTAGAGCGAACATAAGAGTGAATGGAGCTACGTCGTCCTTTTTTAACCTTCGCCAAGGTACTAGGCAGGGATGTCCCTTGTCTCCTCTTTTATTTTTGTTATCTATTGATCCTCTTCTTAGAATGATTGACTCACATCCAGGTATTAAGGGGTTCTCTTTTGGGTCTCATCAGATTAAAACAGCTGCGTATGCAGATGATGTTCTCATTTTTTCTGATGATATTGCACTGGCCATCCCTGCTATTTCGGACACGATTTCTCTTTTTTCAAAAGTTTCAGGATACACTCTGAACAAAGATAAGACAGAGATGTTCCCCTTAAATGCTTACTGTTTCTCTTCTCATATGGGTTCGGCGGGATTTAAGTGGCAATCTAAACAGCTAAAATACCTGGGTATCTATTTTTGTTCCACTCTATATGCTACGGCTACTTATAATGAATCCCAAACTATTCTTAAGGTGAGACGTCTTTTAGAAACTTGGTCTCCGAAGCATATTTCTTGGTGGGGCCGACTGCAGACTCTTAAAATGATGATCACACCTATTATTAATTTTGTTTCCTCTATGCTTCCAGTAAGGCTTTCTGATTCCTTCTTTCATGAACTTGACTTACTTACCTCCAAATTTCTATGGAATGACAGAAGGGCTAGGATTGCTTATAAATTTTTACGGAAATCTTATGATATGGGAGGCTGTAATTTTCCTGATTGGGGGAAATATCAAACTGCTTTTCTGGCGTCCCAGGGTGCCCTTTGGTTTTCTTCTCCATCTCTTCATGTTCCAGCATGGTTGACAATAGAACAGGAACTGGCATCCCCACTGCCGACTGCCTCTTTTTTAACCACGAATACCCTTTTTATTCCATTCTCTCGTTCTATTATTTTAGACACTATTGCTGCGGTTCGCAAGGTTGATAAAAGAGTAGCAATTCCACTGCATAAAACTAGATGGTCGTCTATTTGGCGGAATTCTAAAATTAAAATTAATATTGATCCAGAGTTGATGTCTTACTGGGCTGGGAAAGGTGTCTCACTTGTTAAACATCTCTATGATTCCAACAATGACCCTTCCCCTTTCTCATCCCTAGCTCAACAATTCTCTTTATCTAATTTAGACTTTTATACCTTTCTTAAGATAAAGGTAGCACTTGCTAAAAAGCACCTTCATCCTTCTTCCCCTATGATTACACTTTTTCAGTTATGGATCAGGACTGGTCATGTTGCGTCTCGGATTTACAAATTCTTATCGTCCTCTTCACTTCCTTCTCAAACTGTCGCACAGCAAAAATGGCTACATCATTTTGATCATAGAGTTACCGATCATATCTCTTCTGATACCTGGCAAGATATTGGTAAATTTTCTCTTCGTAACAAAATCGCCCCCTCTTTAATGCAGTCTAAGTTTTTCTCTATTAATCTTCTTCACTGGACTCCCATTCGTTTGTATTCGCTAAATCTCAAAGAAGACAATCTGTGCTGGAGTTGTGGGCTTTTACCAGGCGATTTTCAACATATGTTCCTTGATTGCTCCCTTCTCCAACCCTTTTGGGATTTAATTCACAAACACCTCATGCTCATCTTTAATATTAAATTCCAACTTTCTTTTCCATTAATCCTTTTAGGTCCGTTGGCGGCCCCAGTCCCTCTGCCTTTAGATCCCATGGAGTTACAGTTGCTGGATCTCTTATTGACTATTGCAGTCAAAGTAATTCTCATGGAGTGGAAATCCTTTTCATCCGTCTCTTACCATACTTGGTGGGCTTGGGTTTCCTTTCTACGAAGTGCTCATACGTCAGTTGACCATGCTCATCTCTCTCCTTCTATATCTACTGGTGTTTGGAAAGCCTTAGATTCGTACATGGTGTTGGCCTCCGAGGGGTTGGTGGAGCAATATCCCTTTGATTTGTCTCTTTAGTGTTGTCTTGTGTGTCGGGTGAATCCTTTGGAAATCCTCTCCTCTTCCTTTTTTCCTCCCTGTCTCTCTTTTTCTTTCTTCGTCTCTTTCCTACCTTTTCCGTCTTTTCTTTCTTCCTCTCTTTTCTTTCTTCTTATCCCTATTTTGCTATCTGATGGTGATACTTTTGATAATTATCTTTGCCGGATATCAATTTGTTTCGTCTCTCCTTAATTAATTTATTTATCTGATATCTGCGGATTAATGAATGACAATGATTTGATTTCCTATTATTTAATTTTATTCTAACATATTTATTGCCTTTGTCTGATATCAATTGTATCACTTTTGCTTGTATCTCATGTCCGTATTTGCTTCTTTAAAATAATAAAATAGTTTTGAAATAAAAAAAATATCTCAGAGTAAACTGATATGTTAAAAGTTCTCTCTAGTTGGGTACTGCACCAGTCTATCTTCCTGTTTTTTTTTTGTCAAACCATTTTTATTGCAGGACCAAGTACAGCTTACAGCAACCAGGATGCATGTCAATAATGCAGGTTTCCCATCCTCACCTTAATCATTAATCCGTGTAGTATACACAGCCGTACTGCCCACATCCCAGAGGCCGGGCGGCGTCATATAGAAACATGGCACATTAATACGAAACTGTCAGGAGCATACTTCCGGTGAAGAACCCCGCTGCCCGCTTTTGATCGCTGTCCCTCTGCTCCCCTAACTACCTACAGAACTTACAACCTACTTTCAGCAAACCTTAAACTTGGAAACTCCCCCTCCACCCACCCCTCCCTAGTGCCCTCCCGATTGCGCCTGGTCAGGAACATATAGCATGTGTGGCGGGTAACAGGAAAAATGGAGTAATCCCTAATCGTACCAGTCTATCTTACTGTTCTGTCGCATTCCAAGTATTGCAATATTCTCTTCCTGCTCTATTGCTTTTCTCTTCCCTCTGGGAATGGGAGAAAAAAATGCATATTAATTAATTTTGAGTATGATTTTGCCTTCATTCTCCCTCTAGAACACTATTGTGATCATTCTTAATGCTTGCAGGTCAGCTATTGCAATCTGTAAATTTCTTTGTTGGAACCATTCCAAACATAGAAATTCCTGGCCAACAACTATTCAACAAGCAATAAACAATCTAAATTTGGCCAAAGCATGGGATTTAAACATTGATTTTACCACCTTCAAAAAAGCACCAACAAAGTGGTCAAACTTCATTCTTGGACCACTGATAAAGCAGAGATTGCCCGTAAAGGAGCAGGACAGTCCTTCATTCCTATACCACCGGGAGCCCACAACCCTATCTCAGAAACCACATTTGAGAGCCTATTGAACACTCACTCCTTTTATTCCGAATGGGTGCCTTTCCATCAAAAGATCAGGCCCCAGTTTGGAAGCAATCCTGGATGGACTTTCACTGCTGCTTATGCGGCAATTCAGAAGAAAGTGTACTACATTTCTTGTGCATTTGCCCAGCAGTGACTCACTTTAGACAGAAACTGTAATGTCCAGCCCTGAGGGCTCTTCAGATTAGATCCTGCCGCCCACAGTGATGGCGCCCCTAAAAGGGCACATTACCTCTACGTCCCTCGTCCTCGACCCAGTCATCACTAATGAGGTATTCCACAAGACAGGAAACAAAACAGGAAACGCTTTTTAGGCTCCACCCACCCTCCCGTCAGGGGCTATAAGAACCCAGCCAACCAAAAGCACATCCTGTTTTGTTTCCTGTCGGTGGACCTGACGGGGACGCTGGGGTAGGTGCCGGGCACTTACCTGCTTCGTGGTGTCTTGTGGTGTCCTCCTCTGCTGGGCTTTTGGGGGCGCTGCTGGGCCTCCGTGGGACGTCGTTGAGTCGGGCTGCTGGGCTTCCTGGACTCTGCAGGTTCCTGGTTGCTGGTCCTGCTGGGCTGTCCTGGCTTCCTGGGTGCCTGTTCTGCTGGTCACGTGAGTTTTTCCCTTGCCTTTGAGGAGCGCCTGGGGTCTCTGTGTTCCGGTTTTTCTTCCCAGGTTTGGGGCTCTGTCCTCTGCTCTGTTCTGGCAGTCATGGCGGTTGGTTGGGAGTGCCCGGGTTTGTGGGGTCCGGGCGCTCCATTCTCCGCTGCTTCTGGCGCACTCGGGTTGGGGTGCCGAGCGCTTCCTGATTTCTGGGGCAGTTCTGGCACGCCCGGGTGAGCTCCGGTTGCGATGCTCGCCTCGGTCCTGGGAGCGCTCGGGTTGGGGACCGAGTGCTCCATCGTTTTATGGAACTGTCGACAGCGCCCGGGTGAGCTCCGGTTGCGCTGCTCGTCTCCGGCCTGGGAGCGCTCGGGTTGGGGGCCGAGTGCTCCTTCGTTTTTCCACCTGTATGGTCAGCGCCGGGTGGGCTCCGGTTGCGCTGTTTTTTCTTCTTGGCTTTGCAGCGCCCGGGTGGACTCCGGTTGCGCTGCTACAGTTCCTGGTTTCTCTTCCTTCGGCGGCCGCGCGCTGCCTTATTTTCTAAGTTCCGATTTTGGCCACACCCCCTTTTGCCTCGGTTTCGGGTTTCTGCCGGGTTGTTGGGGGCGGGGTTTTTCTGAGGTTCCTCTTCTTGAAAAGGAGGTTGGTCGTCTGTTCTCTAAACTTCGCTGCTCCTGGTCGGTCTTGCTGTTTTGCTCTTGTGATTTCTTTGGCTGCTGCTTTGATGGGGAAGCATCATAGGAAGAGGAGGCATGTGTCTCCTGTGTCTTCTTCCTCTTCTCCTCAGGACAGTGCGGATCCTGTACCCCCTGGGAAGAGTCCCAAGCTGAATGATGTCCATTTGAAGCGTCTTATTTTGGAGACCTTATCTGACCTGAAGTCCTCCAAACAGTCTGCTGGGGGTCGTTCTGGTGGAAACGCGGCCCTTTACTATGACATTTCCTCTTCGGGATCCTCTGATGATGCTTCTTTGAGTGCGGTGGATCTAAAGGGAAAGTATGTCTCCAGGGAACTGTTGCCGGACTTACTTTCTCATGTGCGTGAGAACATGGGGTTCCCTGATGATGCTGTGGCCAGTACTTCTTCGGATGCAGTTCTACCGCAATTTAGGAAGCCTGTTACGTCTTCGCTTCCTGTACATCCATTTGTGATGGATGTACTCTTGAATGAGTGGAAAGACCCTGATCATATTATGTTGCCGCGCTTCATGTCGAAGCTCTACCCTTTGCAGGACATGGAGGAGTCCTTTCCTGAGTCTGTGCGTGTGGACTCCATTGTCGCTAGTTTGGTTGGTCGTCCTTCCATGGCTGATGATAACATTCTTCGCGATGGAGTGGATAAAAAGATTGACACTGCTTTGCGCAAATCCTATGCTGGTTCTCACCTTGCCATCCGTGCAGGTATTTACGGTGCTTATGTGGCGCAATCACTCTTGACTGACTTTAATACTTTGTTCTCAACTATGCAGGAGGGTGGTTGCTGTCCGGATTTACTGGAATCGATGGAACGTCAGGCTGAGTTCCTATCGGATATTGCCTTTGATTCCGTACGTGCTTCTGCTCTGTCTTGTGGTTCCTCTATCGCGGCTCGTAGGAATCTGTTGTTGAAAGGTTGGAATACTGATGCCGCCCAGAGGTCAATGGCCTTACGTTTACCTTTTACTGGCCCTCGTCTTTTTGGGGATACCTTGGAAGACAAACTGCATAAAGTGTTTAAAGAACGTAAACATTCCTTTTCCTTCCGGAGGCAACCTTCCCGTAAAGATTTTTCCTCTTCGCAGGCCAAGTCTTTTCGTCAACCTTCCCGGTTTCAGCAATCCTCCTTTAAAGGTTCTCGTGGAGCTGGTTGTGGTTTCCCTCGGAAGTTCCAGAAGAAGCCTCCTTGTGATGCTGGTCCTGGGCCGCAGCGTTCCTGACTATGCCCCTCCGTTCGTGGATCCCACTGGAGTGACGCCCATGGTTGGTGGGAGATTGAGGTTGTTCCTTCCAGCCTGGCGTCTGTCAACCTCGGATCAGTGGGTGCTGGATGTCCTGGACCGGGGGTATCGGTTCGAGTTTCTGTCCCCTCCGCCTCCCTCGGGTGTAGTGCGGACTCCGACTCCCTTGTGCCACTCCCGTCGCCAATCCTTGAGGGACGGTGTTCAGGCCCTGTTTTTCAAGAACGCTATTGTTCCCGTTCCCTGGTTGGAGTGGGGTCTGGGGACCTATTCGATTGTTTTCCTGGTGCCGAAAGTCACGGGGGGGTTCCGGCTTGTCATCAATCTCCGGAGTCTGAACCTATTTGTGAAGAAGATCCCGTTCAAGATGGAGACCTTGCAGCGAGTGGTCCCGCTGATTCAGGCCGGATGGGTGTTTACTACTCTGGATCTCCAGGACGCCTACCTTCATGTGCCGGTGGCCCGGGAGGATCAGATGTTCCTGCGTTTCTGCCTGGAGGGTCATCATTGGCAGTTCTGTGTCCTTCCGTTTGGTCTCCGGTCCGCTCCCCGAGTGTTCACCAAGGTGGTTGCTCCTTTGGTGGCCCTTCTTCACCTCCGGGGGGTGTCTGTGTTCCCCTACCTGGACGATTGGCTGCTCCAGGCTCCCTCCCCAGAGGTCATGTCTCAGCACCTTTCATTGACCATCCTTACGCTAGAAAGTCATGGTTTTCTGGTGAACTTTCCAAAGTGCCAGCTTCTTCCTGCCACTCGACGGACTTTCATTGGGGCCATCTTCGACTCCGTCCTGGGCAAGGTGTTCCTGCCGGATTCTCGGATTCGGCGTCTTCAGTCCCTGTTGCGGATCTTGTTGTCCCAGGCTACGGCCCCCCTTCTTCAGTGGCTCGAGGTTCAGGGTCATATGGCCGCTACTGTCTTCACGGTGCCCTGGGCCAGGGTTCATCTGCGGCCTCTGCTGTGGCATGTTCAGCGTTGGGTGCCGTTTCCAGTTCAGGACTATGCTCTGTCTGTGCCTGTGTCCTTGGGGGTGGTGTCGGATCTCCAGTGGTGGCTGGATTCCGCGAATCTCTCGAAGGGGATGTGGATTCACCTGCCGCCCCCTTTGGTGTTGACGACGGATGCCAGTGCGGCCGGTTGGGGGGCCACGTTGGGACAGTGGTCTGTTCAGGCTCGCTGGCTCCGGATGGAGTCCCGTCGCTCGTCCAATTGGAGGGAACTGTCTGCTGTGGCCAGGGCTCTTCGTTTCTTCCATTCCCGTCTGCTGGGGTGCAATGTCCTGGTGAGGTCGGACAACACCGTGACTGTGGCTTACATCAACCACCAGGGCAGTACTCGCAGCCCTTCCTTGAATTTGGTGGCTTGTGCGATTGCAGGTTGGGCGGAGCGTCATCTTCTGGCTCTCTCGGCTCAGCATATCCGGGGGGTAGACAATGTGGTGGCGGACGCCTTGAGTCGCAGGTTTCCATCTTCCCTCTCCCTGTGTCTCTCCCCCAGGGTGTTCCGGTTGATCTGTCAGAGGTTCGGGACTCCCCTGCTGGACTTGTTTGCCTCCCGGGCGGATGCTCAACTCCCCCTGTTTTGTTCTCGGGCCCCGGAGTTGGGTGCTTGGGGTGTGGAGGCGTTGTCTCTTCGGTGGCCCCCTTGGTTGCTGTACGCCTTCCCCCCCTTCCCCCTGATTCCTGCCTTCTTGCTGAAGGTCCAGAGGTTGGGTGCCCAGGTGGTAGCGATCTTACCTCACTGGCCGCGGAGGTCCTGGTTCCCTTTGTTGTTGAGCCTGGCGGTGGGCCCTCCTTGGATTCTGCCACGTTATCCGTCTCCCCTGAGGTCCCCCTCCCCTTCCGTCCTGGTCCCTCTCACCTTGGCGGTTTGGAGGTTGAACGGCTGTCGCTTGGGGTCCGGGGTTTGCCTGATCACCTCATCACTGTGATGCAAGGGTCTCGTAGGGGTTCCACTTTGTCCTCCTACTCTAAACATTGGGCTTCTTTCTCCTCTTGGTGTGCGGGGCTTGGTCTCTCTCCTGTCTCTTGTCCTATCGCTTCCATTCTGCAGTTTTTCTTGGATGGGTTTCAGAAGAAATATGCCTTGTCTACTCTGAGGGGCCAGTGGGCTGCTCTTCGGGCTTTCCGGGATCCGGCTTCTCTTCCTCCTGCGGATGGTTTGTTGGTTTCCCGTTTGTTCCGGAGTTTCTCTCTGTCATCTCCTTCTTCACGCTCTCCGGTTCCTCCTTGGGATCTCTCTTTGGTCTTGGGTGCTCTGCAATCTGCTCCTTTTGAGCCCTTGGAGTCGGTGGACCTTAAGTTTCTCTCTTTTAAAGTGGCGTTTTTGGTTGCTGTGACTTCTGCCAGGCGGTTGGGTGAACTCACTGCTTTGCGTTGTTCTCCTCCCTTTTTGCGTTTCTTGGATGACGCGGTGGTCCTTTCTTTGGATCCTGGTTTTGTTCCCAAGATTCGTTCCAGGTTTCATTGCTCTCAGGAGTTGATTCTTCCTTCTTTCTGTCCTTCTCCTTCTTCCCCTGCTGAGTTGTTGCTTCACTCTTTGGATGTGCGGCGTGCTTTATCCCTTTATGTTGCACGGTCTGCGGGGTTCCGTTCCTCGGACTCCCTTTTTGTGACTTTTGGTTTGGCTGGTCAGGGTAAAGCTGCGTCTCGGCTTACTCTTGGTCGCTGGATCAAGTCTGTTATTTCTTTGGGTTATCAGGGATCTGGTTTGCCTTGCCCTTCTGGTGTTCAGGCCCGTTCCACTAGGGGTGTTTCTGCTTCCTGGGCTGCTTTTCATGGGGTTTCCCTTGATGAAATCTGTCGGGCTGGGACTTGGGCCTCTGAGTCTACTTTTGTGAGGCACTATCGCTTGAATTGTGCTCTGTCTGACCGGACCAATTTCGGTAGTGGTGTGTTGCGTGCTGTGGAGGTTGTTCCGCCTCCCTGATTCTGTGTTTTTTTTCATTAAACTGTTTTTTACTGCACGCCTCTTTGTGTTCGGTCTCTGTTTTCTGTGTGGTTTGCCAAAGGCCTGTTGTTGGGGGTGCTTTGGTATGCCTCATTAGTGATGACTGGGTCGAGGACGAGGGACGTAGAGGTAATGCTATGATTACTTACCGGTAATCCCCATTACTCTTAGTCCTACTCGTCCTCGACCCAGTCATACTTCCCGCCCGCCCTCCCTGTCCAGGCCTTTGTTGCTTGGTATGTCAGGATGTGCTTTTGGTTGGCTGGGTTCTTATAGCCCCTGACGGGAGGGTGGGTGGAGCCTAAAAAGCGTTTCCTGTTTTGTTTCCTGTCTTGTGGAATACCTCATTAGTGATGACTGGGTCGAGGACGAGTAGGACTAAGAGTAATGGGGATTACCGGTAAGTAATCATAGCAACATCCAGCTTTCCCGCAGGGCTACAAAGTTTCTGCTGAAAAGTGAAAAGGTTGCCTCAACAACAAACTGCGATCCCCTGCGACACATAATCATCAGGGCCGGACTGGCCGTAGTGGGCACCGGGCAATCCTCTGGTGCCCCGCACGGGTGGGGGCCGGTTTTTGGCCCCTGGGGGCCGTTTTTGTTACAGGGCCGTTTTTGCAGCAAATCGGCCCTGTAACAAAATCGGCCGAAAACCGGACCTGGGAAAGAGCTCGGCAGCACCCCCAAGCCCCCACGGGGGGGACGGAGGGGGGGGAGGCTGCGCACTTTGGCAGGGCCGGTTTTCGTTCCCAGTCCGGCCCTGATGATCATTTGCCCTACATTGCATTTTAGAGACTGTCCCTTGCCGTAATTGTTTCAAATGCAGCTAATCCTAGCACGGGGCTTTTAATAAAATGGCCACGGAGCTCCCAATCTAGCATAACATACGACCCTCTTGAAGGGACTTGAAAAGGCTGTTTCCACAGTAAACTGTGAACCTTCGTGAAACATGACTTTATGCACTACATTACACTTTAGTGATCGGCCATTTCTGTTGCAATTTAGAAGTCTCCCAATTTTAGCACTGGTCTTTTATTCACATAGGTTTCATTTATTATGCTCATTTTAACGAATAGATTGATGTTATTTTTAACCATGTCAATACATAAATCTGATAATAACATAAAGTTTGGTGGAGGGTTCAAGGGATATTTATAGACCTGCCACGGATTGTTTCCCCAATCAATACTATCAATTGATAATACATAAATCTTAACTCTTGTGGCGTACATTTGCAATGACTTTTATTAATCTGCGATAAAGAATTCACTTACTTTGTTGGTAATGCCCAGACTCCACATTGGCACACAGAAGTGGCATCCTACATGCCACAGCTTGTCTCGTCCCGAGCCTGAAGAAATATGATCACATCAACCCCATCTAAGTGTAACTTTATTGGCAGCCCCCCGCCAGTCCCCACCATCTTCAAAACCAGCTGCATCGTTTACAAAGCCATCACAACCAGCACCCCTGTTGTGGACAAGCTCTCTGGTGGTTCTCGGCACACTTTCAGCCAGGACACCATCAGACTACAGACTAAGAAGTGTAGAAAAGGAAAAGCAAGACAACAGGCCTTTTTCATCTATGCACCCAGGGTCTAGAATAACATCCCCGCATCCATCAGGACCACCCCAATTTCGCTCCCAGAGGTGAATACTCTCTTTAAATAACACTACATCACAATGCATTAAACATACACAACTCAGCTTCATCCTAAAGATCCCCTTGGGGATGATTCGTGCACTATATAAATAATATTAATAATAAATAATCTCCTATTACTACTACCTTTAAGCTTGCCTTTGACCTTGTACAGCCCTCCACCACCATCTGGCTAGGTTTGCGCTACAGAAACGCCATATACATACATACATACATACATACATAAATATATACTTTGAATCTTGACAATTCTCGAGAATATGCCTCAAGCGCCATCTTTCATCAATTGTCAAACATGAAAAGTCAGCTCTAAAGAAATTGCACATGGAACACTTTTCACTCTCTCTTGGTCGAGTCAATACATTCAGGCAGAAAGGACACTCTTACCTTACCCTCCAACTTGCTTTTGGCATCTGGGTGTAGCTTAAGGTCAGGACAGCTACATTGCACAGGTCTTATATTTGATAAATGAAATGCCTGCTTGAGCTAGAGTTGAAACTATACATGTAAAAAATGGCTGGGATGAAGATAGCAAAAGTGACAACGCATACTCCTTGACCCGAAAAAAACAGGGGCGGCTCCTCCGCTTTATGAGCAGTGCAGAGGAAAAATAAAATGATAATAACGTAGAGTTATTATCATTTCCTTTTCCTTCCTAGGTGCGAGGAGGGGTGGGGCTGGCCGGAGGAGGGGCGGGGGGGGCGGGGGTGGTGAGCACACTCAAAGTGTGCATGAATGTTTGACCGGCCGTCTTGGGCCGGCCAAACATTCATGCGCACTTTGCATGTGTCTGAGCGCCGAACCAAGGCGCTCAGACCAATCACAATGCTGCAATGCAGCGTTGTGATTAGCTTAGGGGAACCAATCGCAATTTTTTATTTTTTTTATTGATATGCTTGAGTTTTATATAGTGCTGGCTAGACCCGGAGGTATCAGAGCGCTTTACAGGAAGAGAGTTAAATAGGTTACAAGTTACACATTGTTACAGAAGGTATTTCAATTACAAGTTACATCCGTTGGTTCATGGCGTGTAGAAGGGTAAGGGGGTGATGTAAAAGGGCAATGGGGAGGGAGGTTAAGCGGAGCATAGGCACAAGGATGAACAAAGCAGCCAGGGAGGGAGAGATTAAGGGGAGAGAGGGAAGGAATAGGGGAGGCAAGCAAAGAATAAAGGAGAGAAGAGGTGGGGGTAGGAGACACAGCGAGGAGATGAGGAAGTAACTGTGTCAGATGTCCGGCTGGGTGGGGGACGGCTCCGCGTGGTAAAGGGGGCTGCATCGCAGCTGTCATTGGCTTTGGGAGCCCGGGTGTTTCCTGTGAGGAGGAGAGGTGGCAGAGAGGCAGCGGCTGGGACGCGACAGGCAGGTAAGTTTGCTTTATTCTTTATTTTTTTATTTTCTGGGGCCCGCCTTCGCCTGCCACCCCGACGCCTTCCCACTCCCTCCCCGGTCACCCTTCCCTACCAGCCGCCATTAGAAAAAACACTCACGTGAAGTGAGGCGTGTGATCAGTGACACTGTCGACATGCCAGGAAGCGAAAACACTGATTTTACAAACACCTGTAGTTCATTCAAGATTATGTAAAGTGTTTAGGTGTCTGATATGCCAGATGTGGGTCTAAGAAGAACATTTTCTCTGCAGGAGAAGAGTGATGATGATGGTGCGAGTGGTTTACAGAAACAGAAAGTGGGGTGTCATTAGTAATGTGTGGAAATATTTAGGTTAGAGCAAAAATGTACAGCTCCATTTGTACATTACACATATTTTACAGTAAATGTGTTAACACTTATAGGTACAGGGAGTGGAATGTATTTGACCAGGATCATAAGATTTTTGTAAACACACATTTAAAATGTAGATCTCCAAGGTACTGTTAACTTCTCTGACAAATAGTTTTTTTTCTTGAACATTTCCCATATTTGAACGTCCAACACATCGGCTTTGCTGCTTCGTTTAAAGAGTTTGGTGGTGGAGAAGCAACACCATAGACGGCTGAGATAAACATTCACCACTGACATCTTTTGTGTTTAGTGAATCACTTGCTCGAATCCTGGAGAGGAACTCAGCCTCCCTTCATTCTGAGGTCCGTAAATTCACCCCCAATAAATTGAGTAATATTTACAGCTGTCATTTACAGCGCTTAGAATAAAGGCACGAGCTGACTCCCTTTCACTGTGGACGCCACAGTCAGTCCTGGGTTTTACTTTTAGAAATCCTTGCTTACAACTGTCAGTCCAATTAGTTCAGTTGAAATGATTCACGACTACAACTCCCAGCATGCATCTGGTTGCTAATGGAAATAGTGTCCACTGTGACCTGAAGTCAACCGGTAACCTTAGCCGAGAAACAACAAAGTGCTATATAAACACAAGTCATTACAATAATGAATAAATATTACACACATAAGCTCTTATCCACACCCACCCTCCAATTAGCATCCCGGTGTTGTCAGAGTGTATCTGCAGTTGCAGGTGCTGTTTCAGTCCCTGTGGCAGCGCGGCGTATACAAGTCTCGAAAGGTAGGCGCTAGACAGACCCCCCAGGATATTGCGGCATGGTTTGACAAATTTAGCGGCACAAATATGGAAATTTAGCGGCATTTTTGCGGCACTTTATTTTACTCATAATCATTCATTTTCAGCTTGAAATCAATGGAAACTGTTTTAGAAGTATTCCACTTTGCAATAGGCAAGTTTAAAGCGTCTGCAGCTCAACGGAAGAACAGCTGCAGTCCTAACCTCGTAGTAGGGAGCTGTATTTCTCCCTGGGATGTTCTAGCGCCCATGTATGCACCCCTGCCGGGGCACAGCTGCCGTGGCACCAATGCCTCCCGGATCTGTGAGGCAGGAAACGTCTTCCTCTGGCACCCTAGGGTGCAGGATCGTAGTGGCTGATCCAAATAAGTGAGACAGTCTGCATAGGGAGGTAACCTCCTGCTTACTCATTGTTTGGACATGAGTAATCCGATATGGTAGAAAAAGGTGAGGAGTGAAACCATCTGCTATTTGATGAATTGTGTCCAGAGTTTCATGGACCTCCTGTTTTATAAGATTAAATACATCACCTTGAATTATATGGGTGATCAGATCCTCTCTTATGTTTCGAAATCTGGTTTCAGTTCGCCCTTTAAGGTGGAGATGTTATCATTAGCTCATCAAGATTCCATTTGGATGCAGGCAAGAGGAGTGTTGTAATGGGAGTAACTAATGTAAGGAATTCTCAGTAATATCTTATGCAATACCTATCTCAGTAACATGTTACCTAATACCTATTTCAGTAACATCTACCAAATACCCCCCTCAGTAACATCTTGCCCAAAACCTCTCTCTGTAACATATCACCCAATACCTATTTCAGTAACACCACCCCCTAAGTAACACCTTACCTTTTACATTTCTCAGTAATATCTTACCCAATACACCCCTCAGTAACACCTCACCCAATACTGGGAAAGTTTGTAGTGAACGTCAGTGACTCCGGAGGGGGCTCTGTGTCTGGGGGGCTCTGTGTGTCTAGAGGGCTCTGTGTATCTTGAGGGGTCTGTGTGTCTGGAGGGCTCTGTGTGTCTGGAGGGCTCTGTGTATCTTGAGGGCTCTGTGTGTCTGGAGGTCTCTGTATGTCTGGAGGTCTCTGTATGTCTGGAGGTCTCTGTATGTCTGGAGGGCTCTGTGTATCATGAGGGCTCTGTGTGTCTGGAGGGCTCTGTGTGTCTGGAGGGCTCTGTGTGTCTAGAGGTCTCTGTGTATCTTGAGGGGTCTGTGTGTCTGGAGGACTCTGTATCTTGAGGGCTCTGTGTGTCTGGAGGGCTCTGTGTGTCTGGAGGTCTCTGTATGTCTGGAGGTCTCTGTGTATCTTGAGGGCTCTGTGTGTCTAGAGGGCTCTGTGTGTCTGGAGGGCTCTGTGTGTCTGGAGGGCTCTGTGTGTCTAGAGGGCTCTGTGTATCTTGAGGGGTCTGTGTGTCTGGAGAACTCTGTATCTTGAGGGCTCTGTGTGTCTGGAGGTCTCTGTATGTCTGGAGGTCTCTGTATGTCTGGAGGGCTCTGTGTGTCTGGAGGGCTCTGTGTGTCTGGAGGGCTCTGTGTGTCTGGAGGGCTCTGTGTGTCTAGAGATCTCTGTGTATCTTGAGGGGTCTGTGTGTCTGGAGGACTCCGTATCTTAAGGGCTCTGTGTGTCTGGAGGTCTCTGTATGTCTGGAGGTCTCTGTATGTCTGGAGGGCTCTGTGTATCTTGAGGGCTCTGTGTGTCTGGAGGGCTTTGTGTGTCTGGAGGGCGTTGAGCAGAGTTGTTTGAATGCATGGGCAATGTGGGCTTTGGTCCCGGGCCCCAGCCTTTCAGGGGCCCCTGAAAGAGCCAGCTCTGTTCTGCAGTCTTGCTGTGATGACCTGAAATCAATCCTACACTGATAGTTTTAAGCACCGTTTTCCTTTAATTTATTTTTAATGTGAGAATGTGTGAGAGTCTATTTCAGAAAATGCAGTGACATGTTTTGTTTGTTTCATGCAAGAGCCATAAAAACAAATTTCTTTTAGATGTAAACAGGGCCTCGCATATAATAAATGGAATGGGGGGTGATGGGGGGTCACAGAGATTATTGTAAGTGTGCTTTTTGCTTCATTCTTTATTTACAACCACTCTCTGCTTACGCTTTATGTTAACATTGATTTCCTTTGCGCCTACCATAGTGCAAGTGTTCAGTCCAAAAACTCAGAGTGGAAACATAGGGTCCCAGTGACAAAGCGCCATCTGTGTCGTCTAAGCGCATGCACCGGGAATCATCCTCCCCTGAAATAACTTATCCTACTCACCTGGCAGCATGCCTCCCCCCTTCAAACCTCAGACCATGCCTCCTCACAGACCTTCCTTCTGCTTCCCACCTGCTCAGAACCACTCACACTCCACAGACCTGACTCCCCGCCTCACCTCACGTACCTACAGACCACTGTGAACCGACCCATGTGGCATGTATTTGGTGTTTGCTAAACTTTCCCCCCCACACACAGCGGCATGTGATGGTGAAGTGAGAGCACAACCCAAGCACTGTCTTACTCTGTTCTTTTCCGCAGACTTCCTCTTTCCCAGATCTTGTAACCCAGGTCTGTACTCCTCCCATTACCTTCCCACCTGCCACCTCACACTTACACTACATCTCCCTTGCGCTGGGGCTTGGCGTCTGCTGCAGCCCTTCTTTCTGGACATTGTGCACGGACACTGTTGTTTCCCATAATGTCTGCCTCTGAGTTAGAAAATATCTGTTTTCACAGCCCTTTGTGAAAAAAAAAAAAAAGATCACATTTTCGAAATTTCGCGGGCAGTTTTGTAAAAATCGCGGCATTTTTACAAAACTGCCGATTTCGCGATTTTTTTGCAAATCGCGAAATCGCGAAATCCTGGAGGGTCTGGCTAGATGGGCGGATCCGTCTGCTGTGAGGTAGCACCCACGTGAGCCTTTTACTGACAGATTGGAGCGTACCATTCTGCATTCACATCACAGGTGACATTAGCAGCTTTGGTGACAGAATCTATTTTAGTAATGTAGCAAGTGTTACTGTCTGGCCGGAATACAGAGGAAGTGTCATGCTAGGTGTGGAAGAAATAAGGAAATGTCGCGGAATAACGAGCTGGGCCTCGCGCGCTCCACCAGTCACTGAGCACCGAGCCCTGCTTGAGGCGAGGTCACTCGAGCCACGAGCCCCCGGGCCGCGCGCGCGGAGGCCTTTGCACAGCCCACCATTCCCTGAGCATGTCAAGAGAGAGCTGGTGCGTGTGTGTACGCAGATGCCGCAGGGGGCGCTCGCTCCGCGCGCCTGCTGCCGCTGTGAAATGCGACCACCCTTGCCCCCAAAGCCATGACTGTCACTTCCATGCCAGCTACCCGCGGCTGCCAGCTGCAGCAACCATACTCGGCCCTTCTGAGGGAAAGTGAGAGACAGGGGACTGCTGGGGGCTGACGTGCCTGAGACCGTGCGAGAGCAGGAAGCCAGAGACTGAGAAACACATGCCGCAGAGAGAGTGACTCACGTAACTAGGCTGAGAGCCCCTCCATGCACCAGAGTAAAAACCACATGCACTAGAGTGAAACCAACATGGAAGAGAGGCCCACTGTTAAACACAGACCCACTTGCTAATAAATGGGAACCACGTGCAAGAGAGTGATAACCGCATTCGACAAACGGAGAACCTTGTGACAGAGATGGAGACCGGCATGGAAGAGATTGAGACCCACCTGACTGACCGAGGCCTAGATGGTAAAGATTTAGGCCCACGTGCAAGAGAGTGAGAACCACATGCATGAGACCAAGACCCACATGCAAGAGAGTGAGACCAGCATACAAGGGATGGAAATCTCATGTCAGACGCTCTACCTATTGTATAAGAGAGTGACAGAGACTGGGTCTGCATGCAAGTGTGTAACACAGACATATAGGAGACTGAGACCAACTAAACGGAATGAGACTCCCATGCAAGAGTGCCACTCATGCAGGAGAGGGATATCATTAGGGAAGGGAGTTAGACTCACAGGCATACTATTAAGACTCATATGTCAAATACTGAGTCCAATGTATCAGGGACTGAAACTCACATGCCACCGAGACTCAGACAGCAAAGAATGAGGTCCATTTACAAACAATGGATCGTAGAGACTGCAATCCTTGTGCAAGAGAGACAGGAACAGAGATTAGGACCCACATCCAAGACGTGCAAGAGATTGGGACTCAGTTTTATGAGACTGAGACTGGGACTCAGTTTCATGAGACTGAGACACACATGATGGAGACCAGGGCCCACACTGAGCAGCTGAACTAAACAAGGGTATGAAATCCGACTAGTCCAGGTCAAGAGCACACTAACCAAATACATGCTACAGAAACTTGAGAAGAAATACCCAGCACAATGCATACTCACAGCGAAGAACCCTTGAACACATGCAACTAATAGCCAGGTGCAGACCTGGAAAGCGGAACTGGAGGCGGAAACAGTTCGGCACATACAGTACAGAACTGGAAAACTGAGAAAGAACTTGCCTGTCAACAATGTGGCATGGACTAAGCGGATAATAAATCTACTTCCTCACACAATGCTCCACAACTGGGGAAGCACAGAGCAGGTACAATGGAGGTTCTCCGGGAGGATAAGTGAATGCGCACAAAGTGAAAAGCATGTATGCTAGACTCTGCGGGGGACAACCAGAAAAGGGAAAAAAGCTACAGCAAATTGGTGAGCCTGTGCAAGAGAACAGATATTACTAAACACCAGTAGAACAACAGACGCGCAATCAGCTTTGAAGGAAACCACGAAGATAAGCACCAACAAACATACACCACAAAACACTGAAGGGACCCAGTACACGTGGACGGAACTTATACTCGCATACACCACCCCTCCCTCCTGAACCACAGATTTCGCTGGCATCAGTAATTCCAGAAGAGGTGAATGATTACTATCAATTACATGATTTTGAGGAATAGCATGCTAACATGGGAGAATTCAAAATATTTGCACCAATGCCCACGTTTGTCTTCATGTTATAGCTGGACATTTTGCCTATTGTCAGAAGGTGAAAAGTCTTGGCCAAAAACTCCAGACTTGCGAGTTCTGCTGGATCTTGTCATAGCGGCAGGACCAGTATCTCCTGCTGGTCCCATCGGTGCTGACGTGGAACTCTTAACGAGACCCCCAAGGTCAAGATATGAGTGGGCTCCTAATTAGGCCTCAGCAGAATTACAATTACGCCAGAGTAATCTGAGTAATTTCAGTAATTTTGCGTTACTCTTTGATGTAGAATTACCGATAATTATGTGATTGCTCCAGCTCTCGTGATTCAGAATAAGAGAATCCAACTGCAAGAGCACATTTAGCGAGCGTGAGTGACCGCTCGTGCTCACTATTCGTGGTCTGATGCATTTAGCGCTGTTCTTTAGCACAAAAAGTTTCCTCACGTCCTTTTACGATGCAAGGGTGCATTTTACACTAAGAAAATAGTCCTAATGTGGATAGTTAATTGGGATAAATCCGACCCCAAGAGCTCGCTATTCATGCTCTGTTTCTAAGAGCAAAATGAATCCTAGTGAGGAGGCATTTTGGCGCTAAGAAATAGTACTAAATGCACAATTGCTCTTCCTGTGTAATTCAATCGTAATCTTGCAGTATTCTTAGTTAATTTTATGTGATAATGCTACACAAAATTAAATGAGTTATGCCCATCCCAACACCTAATTCCAATTTGGGTAGAAGCAGGAGTTAAAGCTGAAATCAGAATGACTAAATATACAATATCATATATGGTATAGCCTTAAGCAGTGGCGGCTCTGCCACTAAGGCGGAGGAGCGTTGCCCCACTGCTTAAAAGGACAAATAAAATGATAATAACGCAATGTTATTATCATGTTATTTTTCCTATTGGAGTCAGTGCCTCGCGGGGCTGGCCAGACCAGGGAGAGGAGTGGTTTGCACTCCTTAAGTGCGCATTGCTGCTTGGCCAGCACTCTCGTGCCGGCCAAACAGTCCTGCTTACTTTGCATGTTCCCCACCAGGCTGCATTACACAGCCTGGTGAGGAACATGCAAAGCCTCCCCATTCCCCACGGCGCTCAGACAAATCATAACGCTTCATTGCAGCATTGTGATTGGCTCAGGGAAGCCTGAGTGCTTCCTGCTAGCATCCAGGACTGGAAACAGGAAGAAGAAAGAGGACGGAGCAGAGGGGGCGGCCGGCACAGGTAAGTCTTTTTTTTCTTCTTCTTTTTCCTCTCAACCACCCCCCTCAGCCCCCCCACCCCTGATCGGTAGCAGCCACTATTGGCCTTAAGCGGTATGACCAGGGCTCAATGTGTCACTTGTGAAGGTTGATCAGTAGTTCCTCAGGTCCTTCTGATTTATGCATTGGTAGCTGACCAGAGGCTTGCTGTCCCCAGAGAAGCTGATGGCGTGTGAGACTTTGCAAAGACCCTATATACCATATGGTGAAGACACAACAAAAAAGACAAAGTTCCTTCTGGAAATATTTGTAAACATTACTGATCTGTGCACGTTGCATAAACTGAAACAATACAAATATCTTAACATTTACAAATATTTCCGTGGGAAACATTATCTTTAGCAGGGTGTGAAAGACAGCTCAAAACAATTAAGAAATATTTAAGAAACTAATAATCTAATATCAAGCAAATACAATTAAGACCTGTAAAATGTGTTAGTTAACACCTATTAAAAAAGCAGAAACGGATTAAAAGAGGCCTATAAGGCTTAGAACAAGCAAGCTGGTCAACCACAATTAACAAGCATTGGTAACGCTGATAGGTCTGGTGTTGGCTGCCAGTCTTTTGTCTTAGTCAATGCTTGTTTTGCCATGATTTTTGAAAAAAACATATTTTGGGGGAGCACTAGACTTATATCAATAAAAAAAAGGTCTAAAAGTAAAAAAACAAATGGTCTCTGAAAACACAAATTTCCATAGTAGTCCCTGGCACTGAAGGGAACTACTTTGTGTCTAGATGTGTTCCTTTTTTGAAAGGGCAGAATGCCATAGATTTCAGTGATGTTAGCCAAGAGCTAGAGCGTACCTGGATAGTAAATTACCAGCAGCAAGAGCTAAGAGCTCTCAGTGCAGGACAGCCCCCTTTTCCCTGGAGGAGAGTCCTTTATCTGATCCAGTGGAAAGATAGCCAATTGGTGTCCAATGATTAGGTCGCCTGGGATGAGGTGGGCGCCTGTAAATGCAAAAGACTGTTTCTTTTGCAGAGGCTGCTTCGTTTGGATCACATATCTAATGCAAATGTTTTCAGAGCTATTTGAAGCAATGCTTTCAAAGAATTTCTTGTGGTTACAGGGGCGTAGCTTAGTCAGTGAGATTCAGGGGGTGGGGGTGTGAGTCGCAAATTTCCCAACTAAAAAACAGTATGCTGATGGGTGGAGGGAGGACTAAGGTTTGAGATATAATCAACTTGTGGACTCAGGCACTGAGCTCCCCTCAGTCGAAAGCGAGGACAGTCTTAGAGAGTACATGTTCTCTTGTGACAAAGTCTGGGACCGAACTTGGTCATCCGCAAAAACCCAGATCAGCACAAGAGCTGCTCTTTAAATTGACTCAGTCACTACTCAGCAGGAATTGACATAGGGCGCCAGAGAGTTGCTAAAAATAGTTGCATCGTGGTCCTAAGATGGCTCATGCGTTTGGTGTGATACCAGAAAATCACTGTTAGAATTTTGTCGACAAAAAGTATTGTATCCTATATGTTGTCTGCAAAAATATCACAGCCTTGGAGTTAATAATACAACATTAATAATACAAATTCAAAAAACACTTAAAAGCCCTCCTCCTCAACCGCTCCCTCCCGAATGGATAGCCGCCGCTTTTACGCTAACCCTGACTCCGTCACTTTTTGACGTTGTATCACAAAGATCCACCTCAGCTCACTCCAAGACAATTGTGCATAAAATGAGGTTGCCTCAGGACTCACGTACTACCTCATCAATGCATAGAATGACGTTACCTCAGGACTCACGTGCTACCTCAAGAATGCATAGAATGAGGTTACCTCAGGACTCACGTACTACCTCAATAATGCACTGCACTCATGGACTTCCCAACCTTTATGCATAAGACTGCTCTACTATACAACTCCTATGAAATACTGTTGTAAAGCACTCCGATACCCCCGGGTCCGGCCAGCGCTATATAAAACTCCTTAAATAAATAAACATTTACACCTAATTAGACTGTATTTTTGGAAACAAAACTCAGGACAGAATATTTGTGTAATTAGATATTTCTACATATGGTTTTCTGATATAGAAATCATGATCATTACAACAACCAGGTCAGTTAGGTTTTTTGAGTGAATTAGGAGACCACATGGTGGAGGTCTAGACAGCATGCCCCCTAGTTGTGGTGTAGGTGTATGTATATGGGATTTCCATATGGGTAAAGGTCCCATGGAGGGCCGGCTAGTGTAACCCCTTTAAGAGGTTAGGATGGAGGGTCCCTAGAAGAGGCCTGGGTAGTGGACATCCTGGAAAAGGCTAGGAAGGAGGACCACTGATGAAGGCCTGGGTGGTGCATCCTTTGGAAGACGCTAGGATGGTGGAATCCTGGTGGAGGCCTGGGAAGTGTGCCTCCGGAAGCAACCCAGAAGCATTAACTTGTAAAGCGGGTCCTTTCTCACCGGCCTGGTCCAGCAGAGTGTGTATTAGGAACCAAGAAGCAGAGTTCCATACAGAGGACCCTAGATGCGAGTCTGATTTGAAATGCCACTGACTGGAGCATGCGCTGTTGGCAGAACCCTGGTGACAGCCAGACAGAGGATAACGAAAACGAGACAGCAGATGTAGGCTGAGACAGTTGACCTACTGGGGGTGTGGAATGGTACACCATCACATATTGATTCAGGCCTGGATTAGAGACTCTAATCGATGCCTAGATAGGGATCCCCTCATGATTGGCTCAGTGGTGTAACAAAGCTTGAGGGGCTACCCTGCAGAGTACGTGGAGGGGCCCCCTCCGGTTTCAATCTGGAGCTCTCCGGCCGAAGTGCGGTGCTGGAATGTATGATGTTACAATGCATACATTTACAACGCATGCCTTTACATTGCAGTTTTTACATCGCAACATCCTTTACAATGCATACATTTACATCGCATGCCACTACAACAAATTTTTTAAACTACATTTACAACTCATTCCATTACATCGTATTATACCTTTACAACGCATACCATTACAACGCATAGCATTACATTGCATTTAAGGTAAGTCTTGGATAGTGTAGGGGTAAAAATGACTATTCTAACTCCAGGGGGTGCAACAGTAGGGTAAGTGTTGGATAGTGTAGGGGTAAAAATTACTATTCTAACTCCAGGGGGTGCAACAGTAGAGTAAGTGTTGGATAGTGTAGGGGTACTATACATTGTAATGGTATGCCTTGTACTAATATGCGATGTAATGCCTGCGTTGTAGTGACATGCGTTGTCGTGTCATGCATTGTAGTGACATGCAATGTAATGGCTACGTTGTAGTGGCATGCGTTGTTAAGGATGTTGTGATGTAATGACTGCGTTATAAATGTAGAGCGATGTAATGACTGCGTTGTAAAGGTTGTTTCCGGCGGTGCTGAGGGGGCCCCCTGGAGGTTGGGGGGGGCCGCGGGGACCTGTGTTACGCCCCTGGATTGGCTGGATTGGCATCTATGGTGAAGGCTAAAAACAGGATACCCTTTCAGACCTAGATAGGGACCCTTGATGGAGGCCTTGGTAGAGGACGCCAGAGAGAGGTGCCCAGAGGCAAACTCACCTGGGGAAGGAGGCGCCTCTGGTGCCAGAATGATGACTCACACCTAGTGATGCTGAGTGCTGCACACTATTGTAAATTAAATAAGAACCAAGACGCTGGATAGAAAAAAAGAATATCCAGGGTGTATCCAATTGGACGTATAGAAAACATTTCATTTTTAATATTTAACAATACTTATATGGAAGATCAACCCCGCTGTGGTAATCCTCAACAAGTGTTAACACCACAGCGGAAACAGGCAAGGAGCATAGTGTGACCATCAATAATGTGCATAATAAAGGCCACTCGTTCGTAACACTACAGATTCACCCTTGGCCCCAATTGATTCTTGGGTTTTCCTCGTGTGTGTTTACCTGCACACTACTGTAAATGCGCACACGTTGAATGGCCTAGGCACTAGCAGCATGGGTGATCCCGCCCGCTGCAGTGGAGACACCGGTGCTTGGGCCCAGTGCGTAGATCACGCCGGCCCCTCCCTCCGTTGCCGACGCTGACGGCGTCTCTAATGAGAGACGGGATCCTGCAGGGAGTCTCTTGTCAGAGCGACTTGTGGAAAGAAGACTATTTTAAAGCAGCTCGAGGGGGATCCCAAAGGGTCGACGGGAAGAGAACTGAGTGATGACAGGAGACAGCAGAGAGGGTGGGAGGGTGGGGGCAAAGGACCAGGAGATCTAAAGGATGGGTGAAGGTGACCAGAGAGAGTAAGGGAGAGATGGAGCGGAGAGAGGGGGGCAGGGGGGGCTGCGATCGCGAGGAGGGAGGGAGCCTTCTGGATGCAGTGCTGAGAAGATGTCCCATGTTATGTTATGATGTGCTGCGTTGTGTTGTGTTAGTTATGGGGGATTTTTACAGCATACATGACTACCCAGAGGCTTCGTGGCGCTTTAGCTATGTGCTGGCCCTGAGAGGTTGCTACAGTGGCTCAGTGCTGGAAAGCAGGCTAGGGTGAATCAGAGCCCAGCACTAGACAAGTCATGACCTCTCTGCGATGCCTGATGAGACGGGGATGTTTTGAGAGTTGGAGCCAAGAACTGGAAACTCTCTCTCACCAGCAGGTGCCATATGGTATGTAGGTATAATGAGTTCAGGTTCTGCAGTAAAGGAAGAATGTCGATATTTTGTATTATTGTTGGTTTATAGTGAGTAAAGAGTCAGATCCGTGCAAAGAAAATTAAACCCAACCAGCAGCCACTGTGTAGACCACAGGCTTAGAGTTATATGGCAATATTTCCTCCTGTGTGCCACAATATGCAAAGTGCTTTGGATAAAAATCCAGGACTATTTGTGCCACACACACTGACATCAATAAGGGGAGCTAAAGTTGCACCTAGTGTGTCTATTGAACCCGGGCACTATGGTTTCCCTCCCTGGTCTCATAGGTCCTGAAGACAGTGGTATGCCCATAAAGGATATGGGGCTCTAGGAGCCATTGTAACTCCACTCCTTACACTGGCCCTTTAACAGCAAACAGGAGCCATATTATACTAAGTGCCCGGGGGCTCACGCGCCCGCGTTTGGTATTGCTGAAGGCGGCAGATGCTTGTGCGGCTCCTTCTGTAATGCAGATAGCACCAGCACTAAATGTGCATGCTCCTGATATCAAGGGGGGGGGGGGGCATGTATATGATGAAATCCCTTGCCTTTGTGCCAGTGCGTTGGCACAGAGACAAAGAGGCTGTCAGGAGGTGCACTGACTGTACATCTCATAGAGGTGGTACACAGTTAAAGCATCCCCCCTCGGGTGCACCTTGGTAATGTCATCTTAAGGATTTTGGGGTCCCAGGCAAGAAGTATTTTGCAGGCTCCTGTTTGGTACATGTAATGAAATGACAGCTGAGCCCCCTGTAAGCCGTGACACTCAGTGCCCCTCAGGAACGGGTAACAAAGGAGTCAGCGTGCTAGCCCGGCTTCGCTTCCTGCAATTGGAATAAAAGTGGTGACAACGTGGGAGATGAAGGCACAGACCCAGAGCGGAGCTAGAGTGTGGGACGAGCAGTGAAGGAGACTGGCGTGGGGAAGGGGAGACGGTCAACACAATGGAGCTGCAGGATCAGAAGGACCTCTGCGGGACCAGCACATCACTTGGAGGGATTCCCCTTCAGAGGACGGACCTGGTGCATCGAGTGCAGGTGCCGACAAACCAGTCAGAAGTGGAGGCTACTACAACCGACTCAGAGGAGGAGACGGCGTGGTATCCGTCAGGAGACGAGGAGCAGAGATTTTCCCCAGGGAGAGGCGTTCTGGACCAGGCAGCTATGTCTCTAGACCAGAGCATAGTCTCAAGCAAGTGCCAATAAGGGGCACAGAGGGAGGGTCTTGGTGGGTGGTTGCACAAGACTTTTTTGCCAGTTTTTAATCCATTCACTGCCCGCCTTGTTTTCTTGTTATGGATCTGTTCCTTCACCACTACACGCTCTGTTAAGTGCACTGCCATCTTGGCAATACAGTTCAGTCTATCTCACCTATCATAATATATAGCAACACCTTTCAATATTTCCCTATATCACTACTGGGGTAGTAGAACTGAAAAAGAAAGGGAAAAGAAAAAAACTGGGAAAACACAAACAAGGTGTGGTGTCAGGTTTACAAAAGCCTAAGAGTTTGACCACTGAGGGATATTCCTGCATAAGGTCCCAGACATGAGAAGAAGAAGAGAAAGTCAAGACGAACCATAGTTCAGCCATTTCCTGGGGGCCCCTTGGAAGGGGTGGTAGCTTGGGCAACTGCAAACTTTGCACATGCCTTAAAATGTTTCAGCGCCTTGGTAGAAGGGCTTCAAGGTCCTGGGGACCCTTCAGGCATCTCTCTGCAGGTAGGAGAAAGTCCCTCAGTGTACCCACTAGCAGAGGGGTGCGTACTCCCCTTTAAAAGAGAAAGCAGTTGGTACCTGCACACAGGAAGATGGAGTGGTGCCTACAAATAACCATCCTGCCTTTGACTAATGCTCTGTTCCACTGTCCATGATGAGTTCCCAAGTGCACTGGGAAAGTGGGTTTGCCATGCTATGGTGCAATGTCCTGTTCTGCGCCCACCACACACACTTCAGGATGTGCCGCAGCACAGAGTGGGTCAGCGAGCCATATCTACAATCCATCCCCCAGAGGCAGTTCAGGGAGTAGGGATGAGGCAAAGGGAGTAATTGTAGAACAGGGAAAAGGTAGGTTGGGGGGTAGAGAAAGAGTTGGAGGAAAAAAGAGGGGGGATATATCAAATTTGGATCAGAAAAGTGAGTAAAATACATTAAAAATGTGGCAGGCATCAAGAGAGGAAAATACCTGAGCGATATGGGGAAGAAAGGAAATTAGAGCCGTGAAGAGGTTAGAGTAGCTTAATTTTGGTTCCACCTTTATACGTCACATATTTATGCTGATTTGTGCAGATTGGCACTTATTATATTTTATGTGGTCTAACATTCTAATAAACTATGAAGTTTCAATTGTATTACTGAAATGTTCCATGATAGAACCATAATAGAACTATTAGATGCGTGATTCCTAATGTTGAATATTTATTGTAAACATGTAGTTCTCGTTCATAGCTTTATGAATGTTTTAAGATAGAACAAACAGTCATATGTAATCACAATTTTAGTCCACATAATATTCACTATATGTACTAATTGTGATGTGCGTGCACCTATATGCAAATGTCAAGCAGTAGCGACCTGAGGAGGGTGTGCCGCGGGGCAGGGTGGGGGAGAGGCAGGGTGGGGGTAGTAAACTCCGTCTCACGGCCAAACGGAGTAATGTAAACAAATAAATAAATAAAACGAATTTCATTGCGCACGCTGAAACGCCAAATGCGTTTCAGCGCGCAATGAAATTTGTTTTATTTATTTATTTATTTATTTATTTACATTAATTCGGTCAGCCATGAGCCGGAGTTTACTACCCCCACCCTGCCCCGTTCCCCGCCTCACCGCCCTGCGGCACTCCCTCCAAGGGCCGCTACTGATGTCAAGTGCACTTTAACTGCTGTACTAGCTTAGCGTAATTAGAGGCCTTCAGATTCTGAGTTTCACGTGAGAATTATTTTGCTTGCATGTTCTCTCCTCTGGAGCTGCAGATACACTGCTTCATTAGTTAGTGAAGAAGGCAATGTTTATTTGTATCAATAGTAAGGTACGAGAGGAAACATTTGGCAAGAAGGAGACACGCTAACAAAGTTGGAGACGAATTCTGATGGCGAAGAAAGGATGCTCAGGGTCGATCAAATGTACCCAATTGAAGGTGAGGGAGAAGAGCTGAATGTTGCCAGTTTCTACCAAGGAAGATGGCAATGTACTGGAGGTGATGACAGTGGTTACCTTGAATACTTTGTGTGTTAAAAGGTGTTATATTGTTAGTTAGACAACAGAGACCCTTAGGATTTCACGAGGTGCAGACCTCTTTTGCTATTCGTCTCACTGTGTGGCTTCATGCTATGCATTCTATAAACTTGGATTACTTTACCCAAGACTCCATAATGCTGACACCTGTTCCTTGCTTACCCTAGATTAACCAGGATGTTCCTATTTTAGGATAGAGTAGTATAAGTTAGATTTCTTTAGCTCGGCTCTAACCTTGCAGTTTAATCTTCAGATCGTCTTCCTCATTTTCTGTATTGCGGCCACCAAATTTTTGGCGTGCTTTTAATTGTTTAGGCTGAATTTCATTAGGAGATTCTGATTTATTCTTGTTATAGTATATTTTTACAATATGCTTCTGAGCCTCATCTATAGCAGTTTGATTCTGAGTTACTAATAAAACTCTTTAACTTCATCTAGTAGACCTGGCTTTATTGCATGACTACCCTTGTTCATGAGCTATGATAATTGAAGGCAATTCTAACTCCCTCTTATGTCTCTAGCAACTAATAAAAGGTCCACAGACCAAAGAGAAGAGAAATCAATGGCCTCAGAGCTTTCTCAAGGTAAATTGACATCAGAATCACGGTTTTGTTTTATCCTTTCCGTGCCTACTTTCTACCAAAGCTGGGTGAACTGAGGATAAGCATATATGTGTCATACAGGCTTGTATTATATATATATATATTTTTATAGTGTGAACTGGACCCAAAGGTCGTGGATCACTTTACATGAGCATCAGTTACATTACACAAGGACATGTTTTTTATTATTTTTTGCCACAGGGAGATCAAGTGATTTGACCAGAATCACAGGAAGTTGAACTGACGCCCGGACTCAGACCCGGTTCCACAGCTCCAAAGTTGCCAGCTCTGGTTGTTACGCCACATTTCCTCCTGTACTAAAGTGCAATTGAAATATTTGAATGGGAAACAACACTTGTTTTACAACGATCGCCACTGTTTATTTCAATAATGAAAACTGTTTCAAGATGGCGCCGTGAAGTATCCAATCAGAGAGCTGGAGCATGGATCTGCATTCAGGAGTAGGCTAAGTTTGCACTCACGGGCAATGCAGCCCAATGCACTCTTTGGATGTAAAACATTCACTGTCCGACTTCCCTGGCTTGTACTCTTGTGATACAACTACAATAGTCCATGCCCGAGTGTAAAAATGGCGAGGAAAAGGGAGAGTAGAGAGAGGTGCAAAGACGGAGTGAAGATCATAGGGCTAGAAGCATTGGACGGCAATAACTACAGGGAATGGCGAATGTAGGGTGTGGAAGGGGGTTCAATGGGGCAAAGGAGGCGATGGATGGATATGTTCTTATGAAGGCTGGAGACCAGAGAAGGATAGTTCAAGAGTGTGTTTGGACTACAATTTTCCGAGTTAAGTATTTCAGTGAGGATTCCATTCTTAGCTACAGGTCAGCCAACTCAAATATTGCTACCATGTTACACACAGGTTCCTGCTTTATCAAATAAATGTCCACTCAGTGAAGAGGCACAATCATTGCGTGAAAGGGTTCCCAGCATAAGTGTGAACTCTCTGATCAGCTGGGCTCTAATTAAAACCTTCCTGGGACATGTGAGGTGTCACATATGAGTGAATGTCTTGATGCTGGGGGTTGGAGGGGAGCTCTGGCTATTTAGGCAGAGTATAGGATCTGAAGCACTGCACGCCATGTCCCGCCCCTTCCTCAAACCTATGCCTCCTTCTCCATGTACATGTAGATTGTGAAAAATATTCATAAGTTGGCAGGTCTGTACATTGTTCAACCCTTTGGAGATCTTAAAAACGTTGATGAGGAGTGCAGGTATGCACACAAGAAATGATTTAATGGTGAGACAGGCTGTTTTGAATTGTATTGTGCCTTCCAGGGGCAGCAAATGCAGCTTAGGACTTAGGGAAGCAGGTCAAATATTCTAAAGCTAGAGGTCAGGTAGGCATCCATCTGGAGGAAGCTTGTCATCAGTGGACCCAGAGTCAACTGGGGAAAACTATTACTAACAGTATTTTAAAAGTAGGTGCTTGAAAGGACGGGATAGCGGAAAGAAGGACCTACTGATCAAGAAGGTGTTTTATCTTTTTGAGCCTCTGGAGATGAAGTTTTCAGCTTTTGCTGCAAGGTAAAGAGGAGAGAGGATACTAAAAAAAATCTCTTCTGCAAGGGTTACGGCACTTAAGCGAATATCAAAATACCCTCAGTTCATAAGCAAGGAAAACCACAGGAAAAAATACATCTTATCTCCCGCCAGAATATTATTTCCTCAGGATTTGTTTCATGTCCTGTTGTTTGGTGGCTGCCAAAAAATTTATAAATATCATTTTGTGGGGGATACAAGGTTTTTTGATAAATTCAAAGGTAACGTGGATTCAGCTAGGTGTGGACTAGCCTCTGAAGGCTTAAACCAGGTACCGGACTCTGGCTCAACTCAACTCAAGGTCTAGGACCCTGGAACCAGGAACAATGCGAGCTTTAATGTGGCTTCTGCCTGCCACCAATGCTCTCTCCTCGGGCGCTGAGAATTAAAGGCAAAGCAATAAACGTTGATGTGAAGTAAGAGCGAGAAAGAGACACATATCTAGTGGCTGAATTACACAATGTAAAACCAGAAAACCTGTGACCAATTCCGGCTTCCATGCTTGACCAAATTATGTGATGAAAGCTAAATAGCTCTCTTTTGTTTGATTTGCTATAATGTTGCTCCATTTATGTTAAGATTCTAGGAACCTATAGGGTCACATGAAAAGCAATTTGCCTCTTAGTTTACTAATGGCATTCTCTTCAATGTAGGGTGCATGAATGTGTCTAAATTCGTTTAAATGTGTTAATCAAAGCTTCTCAATGCAGTGATATAATTAGATATACTTGGGTGAAAGGTTTCTGCGTGTTTAAGAAATAAATGTGTTTGAATCTCAAAGAGTCTTTGGGTGTATTTACAAGCCCCTATCACCACCACAACGACACTTTTCACACATTATTTAATGTGGTTTAACACTGCCTTGTAAATAAGGCACCCTTTCACGCTATACTTAGGGCCCAATTTCGATCTCGCTAGGAAAGCCCTCCACACGACTCGGATCCTGAGGGCCTTCCAGCGAATTGCGCTCCACGAGTCTGAGCAACCGATTCCGATGCACCCGTATGGTGACGGACTCGGTTCGCTCGGACTCCCATTGATCTCAATGAAGCCTGTGTACCGATCGCATACACAGGTTCCCATTGCAAAAAGGGGGGTGAGAAAAAGCGTGCACCCTGTGGCAGGCACCCCATGGTGCCCACCAAACTGTGCATGCATTGAAAGGGGGTACCCAGCTGTGACCGATTCGGAGGGCCCGGGTGAAAGGGGGCCCCAGAAGTCCGATTCCCACAGCCATTTCGTCCTAGCAAAACTGAGTCGATACGGCTGTCCAAATCATGCATCGTACTCGCTCGTTTGGATGCCGGCTCCATTGCGTGGCACGAATTGGCTGCGAATAAGTCGAACTGACAGGATCAGGTTCGGAAACAATTCAGTCGGCGTGGACGAGATCTTTGCAACGTACTTGGTCGGCCGGAATGGGGGACGATTTGGTCGGAAACATAGGCTTCGAATCCAATTTGCTTGTTCAGGAACACGTCTGGAGGCTTTCCGAACAAGATCGTAATCGGGCCCTTAGTGTGAACGTCTGGAGGCTTTCCGAACAAGATCGTAATCGGGCCCTTAGCGTGAAAGGGGAGGGCAATGGGTGTTGCAGTGGGCGTTCCACCGCAACACCCATTGATTTTGAAGCTGACCCATATTTACAAGGGTGACCTAAATATGGGGCAGCGCCAAATTAAGACCAGGGAAAACCTGGCGCAACGAGGATAAATGTTTAATTTCTCCTAGTTTTTGCTGTTTCCATGTGCTGCATTGTGCAGCACACATGCACAGCAAAACGGCATTGATTGTTCACGTGCAATAAGGTGTCCCTTCCTGCACATAAACAATCATTTAAAATGACATTTTGCAACTTCTATGCATGAAGCAGCACACATAGAATTTACAAAACGGCATTTAAAGATTGTTTAGGTAAGGTGTCCCTTTATGCACATAAACAATCTTCCCCTGCAACGCAGACACCCTGCACTCTGGTGCAAAAGTACTTGCAATGGTGCTAGGCAGCTACATTTGGCACCAGCGCAGGGGGAAACGCAGGGCTGCACCATATTGTCGTAAATATGGTGCAGGCCTGTGTTTCAGAAGTGGCGGACCACGGTGTTAAGCCAAGGAGACTAACGACGCGCTCCGACACTTCTATTGTAAATATGCTCCTTAGTCAGATGTTTACGTTTATTGTGCGAATTACATGCAAAACATTTTTATGGCTCGGCTCATTCACAGCCCCTTAGAGCCAAGCCAGACCCTTGACTTGGCTCGACTTCACCTGTTAATGTATGGGCTCGCGCACCTCTAGTCCCAAAGCCCGAGCTCCTGTCGTGCTCCCTTAGCAAGGCAAACCAAGACATACAATCACGCTCGCCCCACCCAGAGGAAATGCAGCTGTTTGGAGAACATGAATTTTGAGCTGTCTTCCACGAGCATCCCATAATGCTCTCCCCGCGAAGGCAGGAGCAGCTTTTTTTCATTGTATTCAGATTTTGTTTCTGTTTTGTAATACCCAGAAAAAAGTAGTAGTGTCAGACATACCAGGATACTAAACAAACGAAAGTAAAGAGAGTCATAAATACATGAATTACTCAATAAAGTAACAAATAGGATTACAATAAATACACGTGCCAGGTGTAATCAATAACACATAGGCAAAGTATGATAACAAGACTACAATATTAATTAGTAATAAATTGAATAGTATTGTTTGTAAGAGAAGATTGAATTCAAGAACATAGGGTCAGATGTACGACCGTTTTTTGCGGTCGCGGAGGGGTTTCAGACCCCTTTACAACCTCAAACAACGAGTTGGCCATGTACTATTCCTATTTTGTGAGTCGCAATTTATTTGTGACTCGCGAAATAGGAATAGCGAGTCGCTATTAGGAAGGGGCGTACCAAGGGCGTCCCTTCCTAATAGCGAGTCCTACAGGCATGTATGACTCTTTTGCGACCGCAATTGCGGTCGCAAAACAGTCGCAGTTTGCCACCCTTCTCAGAAGGGTGGTAAAGCACTCGCAAACGGAAATGGGTCTCCATGGGACCCCTTCCCCTTTGTGAATGCGGGGGAAAATAGTTTTTTAAGGGCAGGCAGTGGTGCCAGGGACCACTACCTGCTCTTAAAAAATGAAACAAAAACGTTTCATGTTTTCTTTTTTAAATGCATCCCGTTTTCCTTTAAGGAAAAGGGGCTGCATTTTAAAAAAAACTGCTTTATTGAAAAGCAGTCACAGACATGGTGGTCTGCTGACCCCAGCAGGCCACCATCCCTGTGACGCTGGCCATTCCCAATGGGGTCGCAAATTGTGAGTGGCTCATGAATATTGATGAGCCTCGTATTTTGCAACCCCATTGAGAATCGCTAACATTGTCTCTGACACTGTTGTACATTGGATTTAGCGCCTCGCAATTTGCGACTTGCAATTTATCGCAAATTGTGAGGCACTAAATCTAATGGTCGTACATCTGGCCCATAATATATTTTTTGATGGGATCACATAGTTTGACATCTGATTTGGGGATTCGAACCTTCGATGAAAGGGAAGTCACAGCTTTCTGCTAGAGAGTTAAAGCAAAACCCCCGTTAACTTCCAAGATTATATTGGCTCTGGTAATGGATTTAATATAATATAGCCTTATAGCCCGCCGTAGCTGGCTATACCGGCTATTAAAGGCCCGCTGCATCGTTAAAGGCCCGAGCCGATAGCCTGCTATGAAGGGCTATAGGGCTATTAGAACATTCTGCCACTAGAGGGCAGAATGTTCTAACAAATAAAACGAAGCCTTCAAGGAGCGCGAGGGGATTGAAATCCCCTCAGGCTCCCTGAAGCCTTTGTTCACAGCCAGAGCTGTGAACAAAGACACATTGGAATGTTGGAGCTCCGGGCTTATACCAGCCATTATAAGCCCGGAGCGCTCCATTGTTTTCAATGGAGCTCCCAACATTCCAATGTTCTAATAGAAATTATAAAATGTAATAACTTCAATTCATAATGATCGAACTTTACATAGTAAAACTTAAGAATTATTTGTCAAGTGAAGAGATGTTCAGTGGTGGCCCCTGAAGCAGAATCTGTGAAAGTCTTTAATTGTGTGCTCCGCATCGTCCATGTGATTATGGGACGTACCAGGCTCACTGGAATTATGATGTTTGATGGAAAGACTCTGAACCTCCCTTGATTACCACAGAGCTTTCAGTTGTTCAAAACAGCTAAAAAGTCTGGGATAAACTGTGAGAAGAATGACTTCAGTCCCTTCCGGTTTCCAATGTAGAGTCTGGAAGATCACTGAGTAAAGCGCTGTCTAGGGGGAGAGGGACAGTGCTCACACTCATCTAAAATCTGTTTCGGGTAGAAGGGGTTTCACTTTTGTTGCAGGAGGTGCTGCTGGTACCATCTTCTGGTTTTCATAGCGCTGTGATCCTTGATTGAGAGGTCGGTTTTGAGGGTGTATCCGAGAGACATTGCATCTGCTGTTAGATGGGGGGGTGAAGCCCTTAAGGTTCATGTCTCCTATCTAGCCCTGAATTATATCCAGAATGAGAACGGAGGATATTTTCACTTTTGAGGGTATATTTACAAGGAAATGACGGAGAGCAGAGCTGCGGCAAATTTTGTGGCACCACACACCGCGATTTCAAAAACGTAGGGATTCACCATATTTCCAGCAATAGGGCACACCCCTGTGTTTTCCCAAGCACTGACACTAAAAATACCTGCCTAGCGCCAACGCAGACACCATAGTGCAAGGGTGCCTGAGACACCATAGTGCAAGGGTGCCTGAGACACCATAGTGCAAGGGTGCCTGCATTGCAGGGAATGATTGTTTATGTGCAGGAAGGTGTCCCTAACGGCATTATGCTCTTTCTTTGTGAGCTGCAGAATGTAGCAGACATAGAAAAAGCAAAAACGAGGAGAAATAAAAGTATTTCTCCTCGCTTGGTCATTCTAATGCCTGCCATTCCATGGTATCAGTTTTTGGCGCTAATATAGATAAACACCTCCTTGTATATCTGGGGCAGCATCAAAAAGCAATGGGTGTTGTGGTGGAATACCCACAGCAACACCCATTCCACCCCCCTTTCACGCAGATACCTGAGTGAAAGGGTACCATATTTACAAAACGGCGTTAAGTCACAAAAATTGGCTTAACGCCACTTTGTAAATATGGTGCAGGTCATTACGCCTCCGGAACTATAAAAAAACTGGCGTTCCAGTGGTGCAATCACCTTCTAAATATGACCCCTGGTGTCCACTGGTGAATAGCTTGCTGCATTAGACCTGTTAACTAGTATTCACTCACAAGGGCTTTGTTAACTTTTTGTGTGGGTGCTTGAATTATGTCTTATAACCTCCATCACCTCCATTTGGACACACATACATTTCTACATTTTCCATATGCGTGCTATCTTCCAGGTCTTTTTATCCCTGCTCATTTCTGATATAAATGCTGTAAGTCCAATGCCAGTTAATGTTTGCTGAGTATAAATATAGCACTAAAGTCTTGAGAGCTTCTAAGTAGCAATGGAGGGCGCGTGCCGCCTGTGTTCATGTTTTACCTGCAGATCCCTCATTATCTCTTGCACTTTTGCATTCATTGTACAAGGGCCTGCTCGTTACCGGTTTAAAAGCAGCATCCGCACCTTCGCCTATATCTGATACTTGCACTGCTCGCTGAAGGCGCCTGTCTTACACTTTGTTTCTTAATGCATTCGGCAGCTTGGCTACTCGTCCATTAACTGTCACAAAGTGAGGCCATAACTGCAGGCTCAGCTCCGTCTAGTGCCTTATCCTTCCCCTGTACGGCGCCATTTTCAATGTCCACGTCAACTCGCCGAGACGTACAGACATCGTTAAGATGTGGTCTAATCATAATGATCATCCTGTTCCAAGCTGTCATTATCTTCTCAGTGACCGTAACTTCCCCTCCAGGGAACCCTTCCTGTCCCCGATTTCCTGATCTAACGTGGCATCGGTCCACTACTTCATTTCTATGATGACCTATGTCCGTCCTTCATCAACTATCACAAAAACACTTGATTGACAGTGACACAACCAAAGAGGTAAATTCTTGGATCTCAACCAGCATCTGTTAAAAAGTTGATCTTATTGGCACACAATTAGCCCAAAATAAGTTTCTAAACATTTGCTATCTACCAACTGAAAGTCAAAGTGATGCATTCTGTGTTTTTATTACTACGTTACAATCCTTAGGTGATGTCATGTGAAAAAACCTTGCGATAGAATGTTTTGTTATGAGGGATGATGATAGGGAGTTGGATGGGGCTTTGCTCATTGATGGCACCACTGGAGAGTTGTCGTGAATAAGCTCATCACTTCATACACTGCGCCTGGATATCGTCATTTGTAGACGAGATCACAACACACAGCCACTTGGTGGGTCTAACTAAGACCTGGTGATACGGTATTCATCTACTTTGTAGGTCTTTTTCTGTGGGTTTCAAGGTCATAAGTAGAGAAAAAGAAGCAAAGTTTTAATCCTTAGTGCCAAACTCACCTGGCCTGAATTCCCATACATCCGCTTCCCCCTTTTTCGAGTGTGTAGCAGCCGCCGTACCACCACCCCTCATCGCATCTATAGTGCTGATGTGGTCTACTGCACCAAGGCCACAGCTCTTCATACTTGGAGAGATTCCGCGAACTGACCTAACATCTTTTCACAATGGCCAAGAAAATTCTTATTCGGAGTGACTTTTTTTATTTGGACTCACAAACATCAAAACTGGTTTCAGACTTTCTTGAAAACAGGCAAGCCTTGCGCTCCATTCAGACAGCACTTGCCGCTACTCAGGTAGGTCTTGATGTGGATTTAATCCCACACATAATCTTCAGGCCTATGGTGTTGCAGTTGACCTGCAGTTGTGGACTGGTCATTTGCTTATCTCAACCAACTAGTCAACCCTGCTGGACTGCAATCAGTCAAATTCGGGCATTTCAAAGACATTGCCAATAGCAAGTTTGATGTTATCTACAGCTCAACTAAGTCTAGCCTTTCAAATCTCTCTGATGCCAAAATCTTCCCAGAAAAACTGCTCTTATCCGTGATGTGGGAGAGGATGTGGCCTCAAGGCTAGAGCTGCCGACTTTGGAGCTGGGAAACCACGGTTCAAGCCACTGGGTCGACTCCACATCCTGTGGTTCTGGGCATATCACTTAATCTCCCCACAGCTACCAAGAAATGAATGTGTCCTTGTGTAAAAGTAACTGGTGCTTATGTAAAGCGCCCCAATACCTTCGGGTCATGTTCGTGCTATATAAATCTGCAAAAAAATAAATAAAATACTGACATTTATCCCCTCCAAGCCAGAACTAAGGACTAAATTCTAATCTCTATACAAGTATTTTAACACAGCCATAGATGAGCTTAAACACGTCACCTGCAATCTTTAACGCCATTGGATAAAATCAAGGACAAAGACAAGATCCTTTGCAAAAGGCCCAGGAAGAAGTACCACAAAGCTATGAAAAAAATCAAACCAAACGGATGAAGAAAATCAGGGGGACACAAATCAAATTATAAAGATTTTTACATCATCCAAAAGCCTTGATCAACGTCCATATGTGACGTATGAGCATTATGAAGGCCTCCTGCGTTACTTCGATTCCAAAAATACAATAACTTAGACACTAACCCTGTACTGTCACTTAATCCTCCCAAACCCTCACCTCTGGTTCAAGATTCCTTCACCTCTTTCCACCCAATAATCAACCAAAAAGTAGAAGTGATGGACCGATGGATTAAATCCTCAACATACTCACAGACTCTTCCACTGTCCTCAAAGAGCCTTGCAAGGTTAATTGTATAAAACAATTGCTCCCAACTGCTCAGGTAGACCTGAGTGACCCGATCAACTCATGCTTTCTGCACTGTGTGGTAGGAGGCATGCAACTGTCACAGCCCTGCTAAAGAAACCCCACCACCCAGAATGTCCTGACCAACTACTGTCCAATCTCCAACCACTGCGGGCTCCGGAGGAAAGCTTTGGGCACCAGCATGTAATAAGGTATTCATTAACGAATAGGGCACGGCTTATAGCCACCCTATTCCATCATCAGGCTGGGATAAAACAGATTGGAGACTGTAAAATAGGTCCCTGTCACAAAGCCCTACTCCATACTAGGGGGGAACAGTCACCCTGCACATGCTTGACTTTTCCTGATGAGTGGGCACAACCAGGCAGTCCCCTGGGCCATGCTACCCCACTGACAATACACACTTGGGGTGGGGGGGGGATTCAAACCCCCTTTGCCCACTCATCCCTGAAGAGTGGCCCCAGGGTTCCAAAAGGAGCAAGTTCTTGAGGGGTTTGAAGCTTTGAAAGAAGGGGCCATTTCTGTTGTGAAAAGAGAAAACATTACAAACTCTGGGAGTGCTACCAGAGAAAGATCTTCAAAGCATGGACTGTTTCTGAAATGAGGACTGGAGAGACGTCTTCTATCTCTGGGAGGGCGCAAGAGCCTCCAGAGAAGGCGGGTTTCTGAGCGAGATATTTAGAGATTTTGCGGGAGTGGGTTTTGAATGTGAGGCAGACAGTTCTCATAGTGCAGTGTGCTTCAAATGGGAGTCAATGAACGTGGGGACTACTGGGGTTGTGTGTTCTAGGACAACACAAGGTGTACAACGTCCAGGGCACCCAGGGCCGGACTGGGAACCAAAACCAGCCCTGGCAAAGTACTCGGCCGGCCCCCTGGGGCTTGGGGGTGCCGCCGAGCTTATTGCCAGGGCCGGTTTTCGGCCGATGTTGTTACAGGGCCGAAAACGGCCCTGTAACAAAAACGGCACCCAGGGGCCCAAAACCGGCCCCCACCCGTACGGCGCACCGGGGGATTGCCTGGTGCCCACTACGGCCAGTCCGGCCCTTAGGCAGTGCTTAATTTGAGGCGGAGCTTTCCGGTGCTGAGCACCGGCACTTAATTGGTTTCCGGTGCTCGGCACCGGCACCTAATTGACAACACCACACTTAAGGCAGTCTGCCACAAGGTGGCGCTGCTCATGTAATTTAGAGGGGAGAAGTATAAGAGCTGTTTAGGGAAACAAAATACATTAAAAAATTACTAATACCTGCCTCCCCAGCCATTCCTTTAGCTTTGGCGACCTGGAATAATCTGAACTGTCGCATTTGCATGCGAGAGATGGTTAGTAGGTGTTTTGGCAGCGATGACAGGGGCGATGGATGGTGCAAGCTGCAGTGGCCTCCTGGTCAGAGCCCTGGCACTTAATATTTTATAAATTAAGCACTGCCCTGAGGGCACCACACAAACGCACTGAGCCGAAGCCTTAGGGCAACAGCAAACCACCAGTTAAAGGAAACACCCGAGAGCTGAGCCCTTCAACCTCAATGCAACTAAAACCCTCCGGTGAGGGCTGTGGTTGTAGAATATTGGACCAGGGCCCTCTCATCACCCCCTGGACTCCCACGCCCTCTCTGTTTCCTGTATTGCATCTTCTGTTCTGAAGTGACTGGATGAAGACAAGTAGTGTCGCATAAAAAATTCTAAATAAAGTGATCTACCTTCTATTGGTTCCTTTCTGACAAACAGTCTAATTTATTCTCTCGCCACAAAGAAGCCACACAAGGGCTGTATGAGGCACTGGGCGGTGGTAATTTGCACTGAGGGTAAGCGGTTGCTATTTTCAGCAGCAAATATTAGGCGAGTGCGAAATTACAATTCTACTGCAGCACAGGGCAGAAGCTATAATTGTGTAATTTCATGAAATTGAAAAGTTATGATTTTTCTCATACAATAACACCTTTGGCGATTTTCTTCAATCTTAGCTGGAAAAAGTCTGCCTGATGGCTTCAATTTGAAAGTTGTCTTTTTTTAACAGCAGATGTTTCATTTACTTAGCTGAAAAAAAATATATGTGTAAATGTGTGTGTGTGTGTGTGTGTGTACACGCGTGTGTGTGTTTTTTCTCTCCTGGATAACCTATTTGTGTTGCTTTTGCACACAAAAAAATGCGAAATTTGACATCATGATGTCACAAAATCTGAGTAACTGAATTCCTGTAAACTCAAACGCCCCTAGTAAAACTACATGTTCACGTTTTGACTGTGTACAAAGGAACAAACAACACTTTTGCCATCTCAAAACTACATTTGGTAGAACTACAATGATCTCTGATGAAATGAATGGAGCAAAATGTAATGTTATCATTGCAAAATGCTAAATTATTCTAATTAACATGTGGTGCAAGTCAACACCTCTTGTGCGGTTTGTATAATCTGGTCCCTGGTGTTATTTTCTGCTTGGCGTTGACATTAGTTCTGCCCTGAGCAGCTGTCCTTTTACATGGCCCTGTGAAGAACTGTAGTATGGAGTATGTCAAACATGGCAGTAACAGCCCAGGTCACCTACCACTGTCCCTCTTCACAATTTTTCGGGAGTTGTATGTTTAAAATATTGAGTACAAAAATATTGTGGGAGTTAAATATTGAGGCCTAGATTTGTAGGACCAAAATATCGAGAAGGTAAGTGCATATCGGTAAGTACATATTTACTATTCTTAAATCCACATCCATGGACCTTGCACATAAATCTATATATATCGTCAAGGTACATGTATGTAGAGCTTTGAATAGTAAACCTATGCTAACCTTAGGGCTTTAAGTGGGCCGGATCCTGCTGGTGCTCAGCTCCGGCAGTTCTAAAAAGCAGGTACTGAGACGGGTCCCTTCCGGGCTCTCGAATTTTTGCCCTCACACTTAGAGTGAAAAAAATATCTTACCTCTGCAGCAGTCCCACCCCTCACTGCTTTTGATGTAACTTTGAAGAGACTCGTAGGTCTTTCATAGTCTCATCATATCAGAACTGAAGCTTTTTCTATAGTATATACAACGAAGCCAGAAGCGGCTGCTACCGGACCAGGGGGGGGGATAGGAATCTCATTTTTTAAAAAGGACTTACCTTTATCGGCTGGCCGGCTGCAGCATCTCCTCCGTTCTATGTCCTCTTCATCTTCCTGTTGCGGCCCTCAGCAGGAAGCACCCAGGCACAGGCTCCCCTGAGCAGGGCCGGACTGACTACCGGGCGTTTTGGAATTCTGCCGAGCAGGGGGCTGATTTCATTGCGGTGGGGGCTGATTTCGTTCATGGAGGCCTGCGTGTACTTCGAAATAATTACAGCAAAACAAATTTCGTTCAGTACACGCAGGTCCCCATCAACGAAATCAGCCCCCAGCTCAGCAGCATTCCAAAACGCCAGTCCGGCCCTGCCCCTGAGCCAATCACAATGCTGCAGCGTTGTGATTGGTCTGAGCGACGTGTATCGGCGCTCAGATTGGAGCAGAGAGCCTGTGCATGTTCCTCACCAGGATGTGTAATGCAGCCTGGTAGGAACATGCAAAGTGTGCATGAACTGTTTGGTCAGCCCAAGAGGGCCGGCCAAACAGTTCTTGCGCACTGGGGGAGTGCACACCGCTCCACCTCTGCTCTGGCCAGCCCCGCCACACCAATGACTGCAATATGGAAAATAAAATGATAATAACTATGTTATCATTTTCTTTTTTCTTTTAGGCAGTTGGGCGATGCTCCTCTGCCTTCCCGGAGGAGCCGCCAGTGAAAGAGCCATAGTTGCTGCTTATTTATCTTATGCAGCTAACAACTACTGACAAAGACAATAGTCCTGGCTTGTTGTAGGTATAATGTTTCTTGCTGTATTATATATCTGGATGCAATGACAGAAATAGCAAAATACCAGTAGAGCGGCATACTATACTAAGCACAGGTTTTTAGCTCAGATATTTTTAAGCCACGCCCTTAATTACATCAGCCACGCCCTTTGAGAGGACCCCACCAGTTTTTTCATCCCACTTAAAGCCCTGTATACTTACCTTCATAATATTTGCTTCTCGATATTCAGGCCTCATTATATTGGCCTCAAGCTATTTTCTTGTCAATATTCTGGTGGAACACCTTTCTGGTAGCATGAGTATAATACTGCTGGCGCGTCAGGTATGCAACACGGAGATATGTTGGAAACAGAAAAATCGGTGCAACTGGAAAATGCAGTGTGGACACCTGAGCAGGTGGACAAATGACAGTGGGGAGCACTGTCGCTCCTCTGTTGGGAATCCGATGTGCATTTGTTTTTACTTCTTAATTAATGAATATGCCTTTAATTTTTCTTTTTTTTCCAGTCATTCGATTCATTCCACTTTGACGTCGCCCTTTGGACCCATTTACAAATACCTCATATTGGCCTATGGTCTCGGTACAGGAACTTACCCGGTACATTGGGTTTAAGGGTAATGTGGTAAACACGCAGGCCCCGACTCGGGCAGCTCAAAGTCAAAATCTCCAGGTGAAAATCCAGCTAAGAATGAGGAATTAGTGTTAGAATCAGATGTGCTAAATCCAACTCCCGCAGTAATTCCCAATTTTGTTTAGTGGACCATTCCATCGGACCTAAATTGTATTGGTACAGGTTTTCAAACGACTTCTATGGAACTAGTCGGAAACGGTAATTTCGGGTACGCAACTACCAGTCCATTAACAGACCACGTATAATGGGAGGCCCTGTGCTTTTATAATCTACAATTTGAGGAGCAGTTGTAAGAATACCATTCTTTGAACAACTTCGAAACTGGGGCACTACATAATTAGGCTTTTACTATCAATATGAATGATAGTCAATAATCGACTCAGGAAGGATGGAATGCTGTATTTGCCCTGACGTGATACGAACTCGAGACCGCCAACCAGTTGAGCGCGCGCGCACCTCATCGGGCAATCCCGCGCCCGCTTCCGCGTGCGTGCTGGTTTTCTCGTGGCGCGTGACCTCGGAGCTGCCTGATGTTCTTCCATTTCGCGTCGCATTCAGTTTTCCTGTTCTTGCGGGTCACTCTCTTGGTCTGCCTCGTGACTCGAGACAAGATGCGTCATCAGTGCTGAGTGTCCATTATGGATGGATTCCAGGGGCTGTTGCGGAAGACCAGTAGCTGAAGGGCAGCCTCCCATCTAGCCAAATTGAAATGCATGCTCCTGGAGACAGAAGTCTGAACTCTGCGACATTGAGTATGCTGACAATTAACATTCCAACCCCGCAAGACCTCGTGAGAGAACTGACGTAATGCAACACGCCGAGAACTAGGATGAAATACTGAACAAGCATTTACAATGCAATGGTCTCGGCAATATTATAGGTAGAGCTATTGGTATTGCTCATTATTTTTTTATTATTTTTGTATCCCTAAATAAATGGCATTGTCATTTCTATTGGCATTAGCTTTTTTTTTGCATATGTGATACCTATTGCATTAGCAGAGAGAGAGTGAGGTAGTGAGATAGAGAGAGAGTGAGGTATTGAAATTGAGAGTGAGGTAGATAGAGAGTGAGGTAGTGAGATAGAGAGTGAGGTAGATAGAGAGTGAGGTAGTGAGAGAGTGAGGTAGTGAGAGAGTGAGGTAGTGAAAGAGTGAGGTAGTGAGGGAGAGGGATGTTGTGAGGTAGTGATATATAAGCATAGAGTGATGTTGTGATGTAGTGAGATAGAGAGAGAGGTAGTGAAAGAGAGAGTGAAAGTGAGGTAGTGAGATAGAGAGTGATTGAGGTAGTGAGTGAGAGAGAGTGAAGTTGTGAGGTTGTGAGCTAGAGAGTGAGGTAGTGATGTTTTGAGAGAGAGAAGTTGTGAGGTAGTGAGATAGAGTGGAGTAGTGAGGTAGAGAGAGTTATGTAGTGGGAAAGAGTGAGGTAGTGAAACAGTGCTGTAGTCTTACACATAGAACTACACCATACTCTTTTTCAAATATTCATTGGGCTGTTGGCCTTTCCAGCTGTTCTCTGTGAAGTAAGCCAGCCCATGTACAAGTAATAAATAAAACCGACGACTAAAATCTATAGTAGTCTATTTGCACAATATAAGCGTATTTCCTAGTTTTTTTCTTGAGCAAGACTTAGTGTGGACATGGGCATTGGGGTCTATGTAACAGGTTCTTTACATTTTCTGTTTGGTCTTCTACTCGAAGCAGGCTTGAGAAGTCACGATTCCAAGGTTAAACGCTCAGGCATTTAATAAGGGAATCTGCCATCGGAGGTTCTTTCTGAATTCCTGAGAGAGGGAGAGGTAGGAGAGAGAGAGGGGGGAGAGGGAGAGAGAAACTAGAACACAATTTTATATATAAAAAAGTGCTCAAGAGTTAGTAGTTTTTAAGGCATACCAACCAATCAGCCATGCATTTGACTGAAAACCCCACGCTAAAAATCATTTTATAGCTGAAAGGAAAAATGGTGCTCATACAAGAGTGAAAACTGCCTATTGCACTTTAAGAATTGCACACTGCCCCAGTCCATAATGCCCTGCAGAATAAGTCAGTTCGTTTTTACTCTTTCACATAGCTAGGATTCCCAAACTTTCTCAGAAGCTACTTTAAAGTTTATTTTTAGGTTTCAATATTTTCATGGTCAAACACAAATGGCCTGGCAGTCAAATACAAATCAGCTTCCGCAAGCAGTGGCAATCCACCCATCGGGTGCTATGGTGCTGGCTTGCAAATGCTTTGCCTACTTCCCTCTCTATTTAGACTGCTTGACCTTACAGGTTTTACCGGAAAACAAATGTCACGGATAGTTTAGTTATGTGTGGCAGCTGATGGAGCAGAGGGCTCAAACTGCTGGCTTCACTGGCACTGCGCAGGTAAGAAGAGAGTGATTGCTCACAGCCCCGCCTCACACATTCACAATACATAGCTGATAGCTGCAATAGCCACAGGGAGCCACGTATGAGCCATAGCAGAGTTTCAGGACTTGTCAATCAGGCGCCCTTGAGCCCCATGAAAAGCCAGGATTGATAAGGAGGTCCCGCCTCTAAGTGTATCCTGGCTGCTCATTTGTCAGAAGCTTGGGAACCTAATACAAGGAAAAGGTTCCAATCGGTGTAACTTCCGCTTGTTTTTTCTGGAATGCAGAGCAGTTTCCACCAGGTTAGTCGAGGTGCAGCACTGGGAAATTACAATAAATGACATGCTGCATATTAACACTTTTTCTTGTGTGGTCTCGGCAATATTCTAGGTAGAGCTATTGGTATTGATTACTATTTTTTTATGCACTTCGACAGCCACAATTGTAGATATATCAGCCGGCACTAAGACAGGAGAGGCCCCGGCAGCGCTGAACGTCACCTCGCGTCGGGTGCTGAGAGAAAGGCCTGCGAGCTCCGGAGCACATCAAGAAGGTGCGGCCCCACTTATCTCCATCGCGCTCACGCCCGCCGCTCCTCCCGCACAGTCACTGATTCTCCTGCGGCGGCCCCAGAAGAGACGCGGAGGCCAGCGGGTAAGCCGGCACAGCTGGGTGCACTACCAGTGGCTCACATAGCTTACTCGTTGGAAAAGCCTGCATTAGAGTGTGTGTACTCCTCCCTGGGCGATTGGCTAACAACGCCCTCTTCGCCCGTCTCGCCCCTCAATCTCGCCCGGGTGCTGAATGCCTTGTTCGAACTATGCCCGCGGCTGGCGGTGGAGAAAGCTATCTTTGTCGCGGCGACCCTGAAATAAGAGAAATGCAACATTCCAGCTCAGTGCCATGCTCGACTTGTGGCCAGCAGGTGACGCTCGCGCTCCACGTTAGTGATTCCTGGCCCGAAATATTTAGCCAACACAACTGTGGCTACTCTGGTTTCGTAGAGACAAAATCCCCGAAAGAATGCTGCGCCGGTGGCCTTGTTAGCCCGGTTAACGACGAGGTAGGCTCAATCGTTCCTATAGTATCCGGTGCAAATGTCTGAGGCGGCACCGCCCCGACAGGGCCCGCTGTTGCTGAATCTCGTCCCGCGGTGCTTTTCTGTCTCGAGCAGATAGGGGCGTGGGCTCGACGTTCAGGCGAGGGGGCTCCTTTTGTGGTGGGGGCTTGCTGCTTAACATATGGTTCGTGCCCCTCTTTGATAAAGATAAGCCAAACAAGGACTCCAGTGACAAAAAAAACACAGGGGCAGGCAAACGTTCTCACACCGAAGCACTGGCGGAAAGACGGACGTGCACAGAGGCACGTGCGCATGGAGACTAACTGAAAGTCAAGCTTGTACAGTCAGATACACTCAGAGACAGACACCAGCACAACAACACGGCGCCGAACGGATGGATCGTCACGGGCAGACAGACGACAGCAGAAAAATGGCGGATGGGAGCTTCGAAACTTTTTCGGATTCGGGGGCGTGTTCCTGCTGTTGTAAAAGGGCGTGGCTAAAAAGTGGAAAGAACAGCAAGGAACACGCCCCCGAATCTGAAAAAGACGGAGCCTATTTGGAGGGACGGCTCTCTCCTCCAATGGCTGGCCTCCGTTTAGGAAGCCAGCCAATGGAGGAGAAGCTAAAAGAGAGGCGGGCTAAATAGCCACTCTGGAAAACATTAAATCTCCGACTTCCGGTTCTGCCTTCGGCAGACCGGTAGTCCTCGACCTAAAAAGGGACCCGGATTAATGCAACGCCAGTGCTTAATTTGTAAAAGCATGAGTGTCGGTGCCAAAGCTCTGCTCAGAAGCACGCAGCCGGTGCAATTACATGTTAGAGCACGGAATACCAAGGCAGGTAGTCTTAAAGTCACCTCATGCCTCCTAAATCCTCTACCTGACCTTCCCTGCTCCTTTATCCCTCACTTTTAGTCTTCTCTTCTTTTTCCCTTTTTGACGTTTTTTTCTATCTTTCTCTTCCTCCGTCTTTCCTATTAGCGTGTTTTTCCCTCTATTGCGCACATTAAATATCTGATGCTGAAAAATACGTGCCAGTACCCAAAAATACGTGCTGGTGGCCTCCGCCGGCAGCCAACTGCTCAAATTAACCACTGCGCAAAGCAGCGCAACAAGTGAAGTTGCTGCATTTTGTTGCGCGAAAGGGGGAGAGCAGAACTTCGTCATATTTTCAAAGAAATGGCGCAGTTCTGCTCTCTCTCCCTGCGCTGGCACACTTTGAGCTGCCTCGCACCAATGAATAAATGAAAAGTGTACATAAGAGCGAACTGCCACTCCCAAGGGAGCATCCTGGCGCTTAACGGCTATGAATGCGGCTAACAAAACTGCACTTGAACTGAGGGGAGACAAAATCAAAGAATGAGCGAGTAGCACAGCGCACCCAGCAGGCCAAGTCCCGAGCTGCCTCTTGAGGGTAACTTCAGATTCAATAAATCTCAAATGGCGCGGTAGATGGTTCAAAGACTTTGGACCCAAGACTGTAAAAGATTTTCCTCCACGTGATTTAAGTCAAAACCTAGGAGGTATAAGCAGGTCAACCTTGTCGCATAGTGCCTGAATGCCTACATTATGATTAGGGCTCCCGGTTTTGTGGTATATTTTGTTTTTTCATTTCCGTCTGTATTTATCCATATTTCTTTTTTGCCCACTTTGTCTGTATTTATCCATATTTATTTTTTGTTGTGCCAATAAATAAAGTTGTAAAACGGTATATTTCCATATTTATTTAAACTATAGACGTGCACTCGTACTTTGATGTCTGTTTGTTTTAGCTATTTCAGATGCCAAATATTATATAACAAAACATCCACTGGTAAATATTAGCATTATACCACCAATGTATGTCGACACATGGCATTATTTAATGGAATTCCATCCTGTTTTTTTAATTTCCCATGCTGTCCATCTGCTTAGCTGTTGGCCTATAATTCATGAAAGACAGCACAGAGTCACTTAAAAGAAGCCATATTTTCTGTATTTATCCACTTTTAAATATAAATGCAGACAGAAAACACATTATTTTCTGTCTGTATTTATCTGTAAAAATCGGTAAAAACGGAAAACTGGGAGCCTTAATTATGATCACATAGGGGCATATTATCAAGAATGGCGTTAAAATGATCGCCGCTTTAGCGGTAGGAAACTGCCGCTAAAGGGGCGATAATGGGCTTGATAATATGCCCTTGTGAATTCCCATAGAAGCCCAGGTTCTGGTGTGAACATGGGCTTCTATGGGAATTCACAAGGGCATATTATCAAGCCCATTATCGCCGCTTTAGCGGCAGTTTCCTGCCGCTAAAGCGGCGATAATTTTAACACCGTTCTTGATAATGTGCCCCTTAGTTTTTGTGCAGTAAAGTACACCTTCCTGCACATAAACTCTTCTTTAGGCTTTTTCCTCTTTGTATGTGTACTGAAGCATGCAGCACACATACAGTGAGGAAATAAGAAGGAGAAATAAAGATGTTTCTCCTAATTACGCCAGCCTCAGCCAGGTGCACTGTTTTGTTGCAAACCCAAGTCTATACCTCTCTGTAAGTCATATAACATAAAAACATAGGTAGTAGTGTTCCCTTAGAGGGAAATATCTGCACATTCAACAAATATACTATAATTCATCATTTATTTTAGCGTGTAAAGTCCAAATAGCACATTAAGTTATACAAAAGGGTGCTAAGTCCGCCCCAAACACCTACCACCTAAAGGTATTTTTTGCACAAACAAATGTGCAATCACTTATTTAAACAAACTGGGTCTCTGGCAGCACACCATTACGTGTATTATTGATCTATAAACAATTTAAGATCAAATTGATGGGAACATTCAGTATAAATCCCAATTCTAAGAGTGGACAAGACACAACAATATTGATCTGAAGCAAAGATCCAGAAAGGTCATTGTTCATGCAGTTCAGCAGTCTTTATTCATGTTGTCGAAAAAGTTCTTTTTTATAAAACATTCCCAGCACACAATCCGACGGACACACTATTACTTTTTGGTTGCAACGTATTATGGTGGCGTCTCTTGGGTCATGACAAGGGGAACATGTTGAGAGGAGACTGTCGATAAATTCATTGTGCGTAAGGTGACTGTTTGCACGTAGTAGGATCGTAAATGAAGGTCCCCTGACCAGTCGCACATCACATAGAATGCGGACAGTTGGATTTTATTGAAAACGTGTTACCAATACTTAGGAGCACGTCGCTGACCCATCTTAGGGGTCCAATGTTTGTTTACAGGCAGCTTTGGAAATATTCGGGACCTGTCAGACCCTTTGCCGGATATTTAGGATCTTACCTGTGAGGCTTTTAGACATTTTGCTTCGCTGGGTGTACTACCACCTTTACTGTTGTTCCCTTACAGATTTCGTCCAGCTATAATAAACACTAGCTGTTCTCAATCCTGGCGTATAGATTTCGACGTGATTGCCTTGAAAAAGCCTTAGCAAAAGACGAAACACGTGTCGGCTATTGTGTGCTGGGAATGTTTTATAAAAAATAACTTTTTCTACAGCATGAATAAAGACTGTTGAACTGCATGAACAATTACCTTTCTGGATCTTTGGATGGTGTGTTGCCAGAGCCCCAGTTTGCTTAAATAACCTCTTTGTAAGTATTGGTATGGGTCATAATCCATGGGTGAATGTACGGTGATGGGGAGTGGGGTGTCGGAGAAGTATGGAAACAACACAAATTGACATTTGCATTGCTTTGTAAATACCAAAATGGATTGCCCCCAGGGTCTGTGTCAAAAAAGTGACGCAAACCTGACACAAAATCTTTAGAAATCTGGTCCGGGTCTCTGGATCCAGAGTTTTTTTATAATGGGCCTATCCCATCAGGAACCAGTTCTGTGCCCTCATGAGGGAAGGAAGTGCTCCAAAAATAAAATATAGAGAATATAGAGACTAGCCGTTATTCAACAAACACTGACAATGCCAAACAATCTTGCCTTTCATACCTATTGGCTTTTCCAACAAGTTTAACCATGCAGCACAGCATTCCTGATGTCTGCTGTGCAGCATGGCTATACAAGAATCCTGATGTCATGTTAAGAGGGCTCATGGTGGTCCAGTGCACAGTGTCTAGAGAACCAGACACAGTTAACGGAGAGACCAGTTAGGGTGTCAAAATTGTTTCAAAGTCAAAGTAGGTAGGTGAACTACCAGTAGCGGCTGGCTTCTAAGGGGAGAGGGGGAGGCGGGCATGCACGCAAAAAATAAATAAATGAAAAAAACGTACCAGGTGCACTTTAAACATAAGTGCATAGACAGCACACCCTCCCTGCTGCTGTCACTCATCACCCACCCCGCTCCCGTCCTATCGCTTGGCTCGGGATGAGGATAAAAAATAACGTGGTAATAAATGACCTTTTTTTTCATGGGGTTTTGGAGGTATTTTAAATCTGTACCAACAGAGGAGCTGCCTCTGTGTACCACTGGTGCTGGTAAGACTACTCCATTATACAACTCCTGCAAGTTACCCTAACTTTTATGGTCTTCACCTAAAACTGTCTGGTGATGGTGAAAATCTTCATTTGACAAGGGCACCCGTGGTACTGGAGAAGCAACCGGAATTAGGAGTTCGCTAGCTGCGCTTCGGGAGCAGGGGTTGACTCCGGATCCAACAGTGACTTTGAGCAGTGATAATGCTGGGCTAGAAGGAAGGTTCAAGTGCCTTGAAAATCATGGTGAGAGGCTGATGCCAATGAGATGCTGCCTCAAAGCCTGGAGTCATAAGATAAAACAGCTGCTTCCCTGTCAGACTGGAATGGGCAGATCACAGGTTCCCACAAATTCTGGGATTGTACGACGCCGGACAGGGTCAGTGCATCCTCACCGCCACACACACACACCGGCCCCGAAAGCTCTCTGGTCATCCTCAATTCTGTGGTGACAAAAGATGTTCTTCAGAATACTATCTGACATAAATATTGTGTCCTAAATATCGTATACAAAAATATTGCCTTGTTAGGATCATTTAAACTCAACACCCAATGGGTTTAGGGTTAATTGAAATGAAAGCATTTGAAATTGAACATGGTGTGCAGTTTTTCTGCTTCCCCTGAACGAGCAGGATGTACTTTGCACATAAGTTATTGGCAGGCAGCATTGCTCTGCTATCCCGGAGAAGAATCCTCTAACCTACAAGTCAGGGAAATGTGATCATGAAGACACATCCCCAAAATGAGACTGTTTCTTGCTTCTCAATAATTGACAATGATGTTCTCAGCGTTTGTTGTTTTCCCGACAAGTGCGTGTATAAAGTTTCTTCGCATTCATCATTGACTTTTTTCTCCCTTCTGCTCACTCAGGGGCTTATTTGTGAGCCCCTTGCAACACTTTTGCACCGCCGCTCCATCATTTGTCGTGATGCAGTGGTGGCGTAAACAATGCGCCACGTTGCGCCATATTTACAAGGTGACGCTTCTAGGCAGATGCGTCACCTTATAAAGCCCTAAGCCACATTATATCTGCCAGGTATAATGTATGCAGGGTGGGCGTTCCCACGCAACAAAGCCTTTTAGGAGTGGCGCAGTGAAATCTTTCAGATTTTTACTACGTCACTTCTAGGACGCCACTTCATCAAAACCTTACGCCCGCCTCATAGCTGGTCTAAGGGTGGTGCAGTGCTATGTGTATGGGCCTGCCTCATGCATTGCTGGACTCGCATCGTGCTTGTGACACAACTCCAGCAATGAGTGACTTTCGCGCCAACAGATACGTCAGGATGCCTGACGCATGTCACTCCTTGCGACATGGAGCGCCGTACAGTAAATACGGCGCATCCATCATGTCGCAAGAGGGTGCAATGAAAACTGTTGCATCACTGTTTTCACGCAGTGATGCAACAGTTTTCCTAAATAAGCCCCTCACTTTTTATTGGTCGCCCACTCCACCAGTCTTTGAGCTCAATTTCTACACAATCACTCCCCAACTAGCCAATGAATGTAAGATATTGATCATTCTGCAAATACAGCAAAAACAATGTGTCTTCAATAAACGAACTCATCATGAATTCTGTTACACCTGTGAATAATTTGATCTGTACTAGAAGAGGATAGAACGTGTCATTCAATCAATACTGTTAAAGACAATACTGGGAATTAACCCTGTTAGCAAAAACATGACAAGTTGTCTGATAATTAGAGGTAGAGATACTGGGGTCAGAGTTAATGATCCCAGCCGGTACCACCCCTCTCCAATGACTAGGCATTGTGAGATTGTTGCTCATGGAATGGGGAATAACTTGGGGAACCTGGATTTACCAGGTCTAACACCACAAGCAGTTACTAATTCCGGGGTAATTTCTGCACATATTGTTTTCTACTTCCAGCCGTTCTGTTGTGCATCTGGTAAGAGTAGCAATTGGAAGGAGCATATGGGGATACTTTTCTGCTTGACTCATAACAAGAACCAAAGTGTATTTTAACACCGAGTTAAAATATCCTCTAAAGGAAATATCAGGCTTTACCAGATGTGTCAATACCATGCATGCCTTTACCTCTTGTGCCCAGACCTCAGCACAGATGGGGAGGAGGTTGGAAAGATCTTTTGGTGTGAGCGGTGTCGTCTCTGTTTGTGCCACCCAACTGAAAGTGACAAATGTTCTTACTCATCTAGTCAGAGGTAGCACAAGCATTTCTGGAGGTAGTAACATCTGGAAAAGGAGGTATGGACAAAAGATAGCCTCCAATGTGAGGCAGAATATATGTATACATTGGGCAGCATTGAATCCTATTCCTTCCTAGGACAAGACTAGACATTTCAGTGCTCATTTGTGATATAACTATAAGTTCAGTGATGATGGGATGTATGTTTTGCTTGTCTCTTACTTCCTCCATTCCCAAACCCTTCTGACTCACCTCTCCTTTTCTAAGTCCTTTTTCCCTTGCCGTCCCTTCTCTCCTGTGGTTTGATCCATCCATGGTTGTTGAGGATAATTTTGATAATCCGGTATGGCCCAGCTGCAAATTTTCCAGTAAAAATAACTGAAACATAAAATATCCCCTTCAAATGCCCTATTTAAAAAACACACACCAGGACCTACACCAGATGTTCCGGTGTAGACCGTACCAGTGGGGTCTCTCTCCCTGAGTCTTGTATTTCTTCCCCACTTTGCAGAGAACATCTGCTTGTTTTTAACACACATTTCTCTGGCCTGAAGCACTGAGCTCCTTCTCAAAGTATAAATAAAGTAGATCTACTGATTAGGGGTCATCATTTATCTAGTTTTGGATACAGGGCCATAAGAGGCCAAGGGGGGGAGGCAATGATGAATAGCTTAAGAATATCGCTTCGACATAGCGCTAGGCTGATTCAGGAATGAAGCAATCTGAAGTCTTAAATTGCACCATATAAAAATAAATTGATGACAGCTACCATATAATTGATGGTGCCTAAACTAATCTAGTATATACTGGATAAAGTATCCTCTGCTCTACATTATAAGGATATTGCCAATCACCCTGGAGTTGTTCCTTGTCCAAATAGAGGAATGAGGCCAAAGGCCGAGTTCCTTCATAAGGTCATGGAACGTCAGGGTGACTTGCATTAATTACCTTTGTAAGTTACAGCAGAGATTATTCTTTGCCTTATAATACATGGTCACACCATCACCCTTCCCACAAATTGTTTAAATCCTTTGTGTCTTGCTCTTTTTATGAGAGAGCCGTATTGACTATATATGAATCCATCTTAGATTATGGCAAAATATGAAGACTATGGTAGTTAAGGAACAAATTGAGTGATCACAATTCTTTATGTCTTCATATGATGTCACTCAGGGGAAAATGTCCAACGATTATTTGCCATATCAAACAAAAAAGGATGTCTACCTATCCAACAATGAATGTCATCTTAAATGGCAGCAGCTCATAGCACGCCATGATACTATGGGTTCCATTACGATGGCGAGCAGACAAAGTCTGCCCGCCACCGTCACGGACAACGGGACTGACCGCTAGAGGTGCAGCCGTACCGCAATGCCCATTAGGATGCGACCGCCACCTCGGCGGTCACATTCCTGCACAATTAACATTGTGGCGGGCGGTGCACCCGCCACAATGTCAAATGTGCATGTTGTGCATTGGCATGCACAACGTGACAGGCACGGCGCGGTGCCTGCCGCCTTGTGCTTGCCAATATGGTACCCCCAAGTGCAGCCCCCACTCTCCCGGGGGCCCGCAACGGGCCCCACAGTGAATTTCTGCATGCCTTTCCATGGCGGAGTCTCCGCCATGGAAAGGCCCTTCCGCATGCTCATCATAATATGGATGGCAGTGCCTGCAAGGCACCGTCACCATGTTATGTTCCTTTTCTGTCCGGACTGCAATCCGACTGGCAGAAAAGTGGCGGACGGTCTTTCCATCCGCCGCGGAGCCCCTCTCCATACTAATATGGCAGGGGGTGGACCAGAGCCATTTGGCGGGTGGATCGCCACCGCCTGCCTGGCGGTGGCGAACCACCCATTATGCTAATGACCCCCTATGTCTTCAGTTAGCTTTGATTTATGCAAGCGCCACATCTGACTTAGATGCCTTTATGATTAATAAAGATAACATAAATGATTGAGTACGCATTCATGTTTTTTTGACCACATAACTCTATATTTTTTTGTCCTCAATACACATACTAAAAGGAAATCCTGCAATAAGAACACTCATTCAACAAGAAGTGTAGGCAGGTTAGAATGCAGTTGTCACAGGTTCTCAGGAAAAAAAGGTTTAGGGCAAATGAAAGCATCAAGGGATATATATATATAAACCAATCCAACATAAAACAAAAAAGGGACTGGGATGAAAACAGATGGCACGATCTTTTAGAATCATGATCTAACAAAGATAAATGCAAATTCTGGTCCCGGGTGACATGGCGGGGGGGGGGGGGAGTGTAATGGGGCTCCATTACAACCCACAAATTAGGTTTCACCTTTTGATTGGATTAATCCAGTCTCGGCCAGCATGAATCGTGGGTGGGGGGGGTGTCACAAGGGGGGTGGTTCGCGCGTAAAGGGGAATTTAATCCAGATCCCATGGAACAGGAAGCAGGCAGCCTCCCTCCCCTTCCCTAAGCCAATCACAATTCTGCAATGGCAGCATTGCGATTGGTGGGGACGGCGCCCAGCCAGGCGCCTATGGGGAAGCCATTTTCTCCATGTCGGCCTAATGCAGCCTACATGGAGAAAAGGGAGAGTGCACATGACTGGTTGCTCGGCCCCAGAGGGCCGACCAAACAGTCAGGGTCACAGCATTGGGCTAGCCACTCCTCCCCTGCCCTCCAGCATACCTGCCTACCCACCTGCCCGCCCCCAACCAAACCCTTCTGCTTTCTCGCGGAGCGAGAAGCAGAAACATAGAATGGTAGTTTTACCATTTTATGTTTCTGCTTCTCGCACTGCAAGAAAGCAGTGGGGCGAAGCTCCTCCGCCCTAATGGAGGAGCCGCCCCTGGGTTAATCACTTTAATGCTTTATATGCTGATGAAACACAACACCTAGACTATGAGGCCTAATACACGTCTGCAGCTTTGAGCTAGGATGACCTGGCGTTTGACTTAAACAATATAAATACAGCCATAGATGCCATAGTTTATGGAAAGGCCCATGGGCCTGATGGCATTCCGGGAGACATCTTCATCCATGACAAAGAAAACTGGTCTAAATATGTCTTAGTGTTGAGTAATGTCATTGCGAGGGGAGCGTCCACCCCCGACTCCTGGAAAGGAGCCAAGGTTGTACCCATCTATACGAAGGGAGACCGAAAATTGCCTTTAAACTGCAGACCAATATTTTTAATTGATTCTATTCAGAAGGTTTTTTGTCAGGTGGTACTGGAAAAGTGGATTGAGGATCACAAATTACTAATAGATCAGGTCTTTCGATTTTCGCTCCTATATTGGAAAATTGTACCAATCATCATAGGCCATGTATGGGTGGCCTTTGTCGATTTTAAGTCCGCTTCTGACCTGGTACCACGGCAGAATATGTGGCAAGTACTACTGTATATGGGGATGCCCTCAAATATTCTATCAATTGTAGTTATTTCGCACAAGGACAACTTTTCTACAATCAGGTGAGCTGGGCCAGCTTACAAGTCCAACCCCGCAAATAAGGGTGCTTTCCAGGGATGCATGCTTGCCCCTTCCTTGTTCTCTTTGTACCTCAATGAGCCAGTACACTAGTTATTGCTACCTGCCAATGCACCATCTCTGGCCAAGGTTAAAATCCCTACTTTATTCTTTGAAGACACCTTACTAGTATCCTAAACTCCAAGTGGGCTCCAGCATCTTCTGAATCGCTTTGAAGAATTTTGTACTTTGCAAGGTTTAGAAGTAAACATAGCAAAAACCAAGCACATGTCTATTATATAAATTATATAGAGGGAGGATGACTTTGGGTGGAGTAGAACTAGAAAGAGTAGACGCCTTCGATTATTTAGGCATTGAGTTAACAACTAGCATGTCATGGAAAGAGCATGTGTTGATAAAATGACTCTAAAATATAAACAAATTGTGGACGCTCTTCTGAAAGAATATCACACACCCTATAGTAAACCAGTTGCTCCAGCACTGCAACTACATGATTTTAAGACTGTGGGCACTGCTTTATATGAAGCATAACTCTGGGGCTTTCACAATCTAATAGATATGGCAAGATCTGAACATAAGTTCATGAAAAAAATGGATTCCCTCCCTCCAATACTCCTGTATATTCGCTCAAACTTTACATGGGGAGGAAATTGATTTTAGACAGAGCAAGAATTAGACCGATCTTCTTTCGAACGCCACCTTAGAATTAGAGGCCTATGCAAAAGCAATGGAAGAAGTAGTAAAGCAGGATAGATTCCACAAAATAGACTGGTTCAATAACATCAAGAAAATGTTGAATACTCTGGGCCGGCAGCAGCCTGGGATTCCACTGGGATAGAGCCCCTACCCTCAAAGGAGCCAATAAAGAATTCATATTGGCAGTGGATAGCGCAGAATGATGCTCATAGCTCTAACAAGGGTACACTGTCAAATGATTTTGAAGATTTTAAGTCCATCGGTGTATATGAACCTTATTTAGATCATATTACCGGCCCATTACATAGGAAACTATAGATTAATTTCAAGGTAAGCTCTCTTAACTCTTAAGATATTTACAGCAAAATCCAGCCTCATCCAAGCCATCAAGGAAATGTCCAGTATGCAAATTATATAACAAAACTGTAGTTAATGTTTAATTACTTGTACAACTCAGTCAAGCCCGAGAGCAACATGAATTGAGCCAGTTTGTTTACAGTTAGGCATAAGGATCTACAAAGTACCTCTAAGAATTTTAGGATCAGATTCTAGACCTCTCTACGCCTGCTCCGTTGCCAAATTCTTGTGAAGAATGTGGACCTATAGGCAGAAAGCCCTGTTAACTTAGATGTATAGTTAATAGCATAAGCCCCTGTGTGCGCAATGTATGGGGGGACCAATACCAGTCAATTATAAATCTGTCTCTATCTTACAATTCAAATGGCATCTGATGATTGGTCTCTGTGTACTACAATAGATTTTGATCCTGGGGTTTGTACACAGGCTATAGTAGCGGTCAAATCCATTGCTTATGGACAGTGTAAACTGAATGGAAATAGAGTGTTTTTGTATATATTTTGGATTTTAAATATGATCTCTAGCCCCTAACCTTGCTTCTTTTTGAGGAACATTGTTATGTAGAAGATCTGCACCTTTGCATAACAGTAGGCTGCAGTATTTCTTAGAGAACGCTCATTGCTCTTTATGTCACATGCCAGGGATGCATAGTTGTGTTTATTAAACTTGAAATTGGCACTCCGTATCTTTTGATGATCCCCGCAAAAGAGCCGGTCGAATATAGTACCACCCGAGTATGGTGGTTATAGCATGGATAAGATCTAAATAGGCTTAGTATGCTCTGTACCTTACGACGATCCCTCTCTAATTTTGGAATGGAAAATCTGTAACAATTGAATGTCTTTACAAAATTTTAACAGGTATTCAATGGTGTAAATCCTTTTTGTGTCATAGCTTTTAAAACGTGCAATTTTTATCAAGTTTCATTGTACTGTGATTTAACTTTTATGGCATTTGTTGCTGAATTACGTTTAATTGAATTGATATTACAGGCTGTAGACATGAAGAGTAAAAGCACAATCTCTAGTGTGAAATGAAATACACCAAATAGCTGTTAGTATCTTAACTCCCGCACCAATGGCCCTTCGTCTCGCCAGCCTACTGTGCCTAGCCCCCCGCATACCACCCCTATGGCTTCCATCACAGTTCATCCTACCCCCCCCCCCAGCATATCTACTGACCCTGGCCATGGACTCTCCCCTACACCTTTTATCCCCTCCCACCTAGAGCCCCCCAACAAATGGGAGTCTGGTACACTCCCAAAGACCCCGGACTTAGTTCGAACTAGCCCTTCACCGGCCCCAACACTGATCACCCTAACCATTATAGTTTGGTCCCCGGCACCTCCAACAGAGTCGCCCCCAGACCTCTGCTCACCTCCCCTCCAGCCATCTTCCATAACCGCCAGCCTGTTACGCCTCCAAAGACACTAGAGTCGGCTCAAGCCTACCTCTCTCCCCTTCTACCTCTATATGCCACCTACACTTCTCCTGAACCTTCGCCCCCTCCCCTCTAGTACCCCCAGCCTATATTGATCTCGAAACTCTGCACTCCAGAGCGGCTAATCTAACCCAGAGCATCCATAGCTCCATTCTGGACCTTATGAACCTCCTTCACCTTGCCGAACACTCCCTTTCTAACCTCAAGCCACCTCAATCCTCCCCCCACAGATCGCCGAGCCTCCCAAGCACCCACTTCCGCTACCTCTGAGACATCTTCTCCCGTGCAAGCAATCCTGCCACCTTTCAGAGGAGGAATCCCGAGCTCTTGCACTCACTTACAATCCCACCACTGCCACCCCTACTCCACTGGACCTCACGGGAGACGAAATCCTAGCCATTCTCCATGACCACAACTCTGTCCAAGTCATCCCTCGTCCACTAGATACGAGTCCTGAACACCCCATCAGCACGGTCACCATCAACCCCAACAGGCCAGCTACCCTCCAGAACAGAAGAGTGGTTAAAAGCAACCTCGCGCCTGTATTCCTATCCGTCCAGACCCTGACACTCCCCCAGACACCCCCCTATCTGGTCTCTTAATCAATTGCCGATCGGCAGTTAAGCATGCCGCTGATATTGCTGACCTCATCCTGAACAAAAATTTAGACCTAGCTATACTAATCGAATCTTGGCTCAATTAATACTCTTCGCCTTGCCTGGACTTATTAGTCCCTCCTAACTACAACATTGCTAGACTAGACAGGCATTCCAGCAGGAAAGGTGGAGGCATCGCTTGCATCAACCGATCCTCCCTCCTGGTCACGGAACTCGTAGCGGACACCACTGACTCCTGCAAATACCTCGCCTTCTCCTTTTCCAGCAACTCATTACATCTCTGCAACTTGCACATCTTTTACCACCCCCCAGGTTCAAACGACTTTTTCACCGATCACCTCTTGGAAGTCATCACAACTAAGATTTCCTCGAATTCCAAAGAGATTTTCCTTAGTGATTTCAACCTGCATTGGAATGACCCCAAACATCCCTATGCCAACGCCATCAAAGACCTCCTAACTGATCAAGCCCTGACTCAAGCCTGCTCTCTGCCAACTCACTCCAAAGGAGCCACTCTTGACTGGATCATCTCTAAGGAATCCTCAGTCAAGCTTATCTCCATAGACCCATGTGACTGGTCCGACCACCACGCCATCTCCTTCATCTTATCTGGGACCCTCAAGACAAAGACACCGCAATCGGTGATTCCCAAATGCTGGATCAGAGACACTAAAAACCTTGACCTTATGAAACTGGAGGCTCACTGCAAATCTGACCCCCCCCCCGCACATAACTACGGTCAGTGACCTCAATGAACATTACTCGGCGTCTATATCGAACATTCTGGATGACCTTGCCCCTCTAAAACTAAAAAGATCACAAATCAAAGACAGAAACACCTGGTTCTCTGCTTCCCTCAACTCGGAGAGGAGATCCTTACGGCAATCTGAAAGAATCTGGAGACAGCACCCTTCTACTGCGCACCTTAAACTTCTCCGTCAGGCGAGAAACTCCTACAACAAGCACATCCTCAACTGTAAAAAAGAATACTTCAGATCGGAATTGGGGAATGCCACGGATAGACCCCGCAAGCTCTTTGAACTAGTCAAACACCAATCAAATAAACTGGCTAAAACCCCGAAAGAATCCCCTAAGTCTCTAATATCTTCGGAGGAATTCTCCTCTTGCTTCACTGATAAAATCACTTCAATAGGAATCGAACTCAGTACCGCCACTTGCTCTCAACCCCTTCCTGACAGGCCCCCCCTTTCCGCACTACCCTCACTGGCCTCACCTAAAAACCAAGTTCGCTGGACCGACTTCGAATACTATGACGCAGACTCCATCTCTAAAATGCTCTCTACCTTAAACCCAAATAACCACTTCAATGACCCGTTACCATCCAACTGCCTCGCTGCTGCCTCCCAAGCCATTGTTCCTTGCTGGACTGCAATGATCAACGCCTCTCTCCAGCAGGGATCGATTCCGGACCCCTTGAAAGCCGGCCAAGTCCTCCCTATTTTAAAAAAAACATCGCTGGATCCTGCCTCCCCTGACAATTTCAGACCTATCTCCAATATCCCTCTGTTAGCCAAAGTTTTAGAGAAGTGCGTACAACAGCAACTAAGTCAGCACATTAACAACTTCCACCTACTTGATGACTTTCAATCTGGATTCAGACTGGGGCACAGCACGGAAACTACTATGCTGCACATCGTGGACGCCGCCCTCCAAGCCCTTGACCAAGGCAAAACCTGCCTTCTAATCCTCTTAGATCTATCTTCCGCCTTCGATACGGTCAACCATGAAAAATTACTCAAACGCCTTAAACTCAGGATGGGTTTGGATGGCGTTGTCCTAGAATGGTTCAGGTCCTTCCTCCATAACCGATCTCAGAGAGTCCTCATTAACGGCAAACTATCAGCTCCCACCCCGGTCACGGTTGGAATCCTCCAAGGTTCAACCCTGTCACCCACCCTCTTTAATCTTTACTTAGAGCCACTCACTGAAGTTCTTCGTACCGCCAACATCTTCTACCATATGTACGTGGACGACACCCAAATATACATCAATATTGCATCACTCGAGGAGATCCTCGCCCTGAACGAGACCCTGAATCTAACTGTCCAATGGCTAGCCGCTAACCAACTAAAACTCAACACAAAGAAAACTGAATTTCTCCTGATCTCCCCCTCTAAAGTCATCCCGGAGATTCAGATGTGGATAAAGGCCATCACAGCCTTAAACTGCCCGCCGACCATTGTGGACTCTGCCAAATCATTGGGCATATTCCTCGACTGTAACCTGAACATGCGAGACCACATTAACTCAATGGCTAAATCAGCCAGATTCCACCTGAGCTACCTTTGGAAGCTGAAACCCTTCATCAATGCTCCTGACTTAAAAATGGTAGTCCAAGCCATAGTCATTTCTAGACTGGAATATGGTTGCTCCACCCTCACGGGATTACCCAAGATCTCCTTGGCACCTCTAAAAGCCTGCCTCAATCCGGCTGCCAGACTACACACCGGCACTAGGAAATTCGACCACATCTCTCCACATATGAAAGCACTAAACGGGCTCCCTCTAGAGGCCAGAATACAGCTTAAACTGGCATGCATTACACACAAGGCCCTATATGCAAACTCCCCTGCTTACCTGGCACAGAAACTTGTGATATCTGGAGCAAGCAGGAACTCCCGGTCCGCTTGAAATCTCCTGCTCCAACCTGCCCATTTTTAGAAAAAAAGAACCTACAATAGGGCATTCTCCGGGGCAGCACCAAGAATCTGGAACTCTTTCCCACCCGACATCAGAAAAATCCCTTCTCTAGCACGTTTCAAGAAGGTGGCCAAAACCTTCCTCATGGGTTCATTCCTGGTCTAAGGCCTGCTCTCAACCACCACAATGTGCCTGTCGCATCTAAGACTATTGCTTCTTCCTCAGATCACCAACTTACCCCGCCGAGAAAATGTGGGGCTTCTGTTTTTACTGATTCTAACAATAACTGTAACCACACATTTGTGTTCTCTTTTGTCCCTATGCTCCCAGCAACCCTACGCCGCCCCAACCTTTGAATATTTCTGTACTTGAGACTTTTCTGTTTTTCTGCTTGTTTACCTCTGTAAACCGTGTAAAGCGCTCTGATACCCTCACGGGTCAAGTTTGCGCTCTATAAAACATTAAAATAAATAAATAATAGCTGTTAGTAACTTGTTGTAAAAGCATATGAGCCAATTTGATGTAAGTCAGAATAAGAAAATGCAGTAGCTCAAAACATGCAGAAACATTTAGAGAAGTTCAGTTTTTCGTGTATTGACCTGTAGAATGCAAAAGAATATACATTTTGTCATAAATTGTTACTTTCTTCTTATCACAAATTGTTTTAGAAAAACAGATGAGAATAATGAAAAGGCCAGTTATCATATTTGTTGTTTAAATGCACCTGCAATGATGCTCTGTGTCTACCTGTCTTTCGCCTTGGCTGCGGTCTCTTGCAGAATGCATTATGATGTCACAACTTAACTGTAATAACTTATTACTGTTGAGCAGCTACATAATACAGCCTTATAGCCCAATGTAGCTGCCTAAACCAGCCATTAAAGGCCTGATCCGAAGGCGAGGGCCTTTTGACAAGGGAGCAGGCCTTTAATGGCTGGTATACCCCACTACGTAGGGCTATAAGGCTATTAGAACATGCTCAAATTAGTAAAACAAAGGAATCACGGAGCCCGAGCGGGTTGAAATTTCCTTGGGCTCCGTGAAACCTTTGTTTACAGCAACAGCTGTGAAAGGAAAACATTGGAATGTTGATGCTCCGGGCTTCTACCGGCCATTAGAAGTACGAAGCACTCCATTGTCTTCAATGAAGTGCTCAACATTCCTATGTTCTAATTTTCCTTAATACAGATGACTAGAGATGTCACTACTTGACTGTAATTTGGAAATTAGAAACCAGTTCTGTACAGTAATCTCAGACTCCTATAAATTAATATTTCACACAACAAGATTGTAAAGAATGTACTAGATCTCCTCAGCTCTGTTATAATACAAATTTAATTCATTAGGGTGACCACCTCCCTTCAGGTCATTGCACACAACAGGCCGGGACTGGAAACAGCACCCAGCCCTGGCAGATTGCTGCTCGACCGGCCCTGGGAGCGGGGGGCGTGGTGCTAGCAAGAAGCACTGCTCCCGCTTTTGTTACAGGGGGCTGATATAGCAGCACCGCTGCAAAACCGGCCCCCAGTGACAATACCGGCCCCCACAGGCAGAAAACCGGGCCCCACCCCTTTGGCCACCGGAGAAATTCCCGGTGCCCGCTAGGGCCAGTCCAGCCCTGCCAAACAATATTTCCAGTCCTGGGCTTTTGAGTGAAAAATGCACAACTGGAGAAAGTCTCTGTAATGGCCTGGAATGAGGTGGTCGCCGTAAATTTGTTCCTAAAAACACCCTCTAAACTATTAATTAAAAACAAAGAGACTGTGGTGTATGTTATTCCCTGAGAAGTGATTGAGAATATAGTTGCAACAGCAGTGACAGCAGCTATTTTCAATTTTTTTTAAACCTCTGTGGGTTTAAGGAAAACTCAATAAAAAATCTAAAAAATGGAGGTCTATTGAAATGTTTTTGAGAAATTCCAGAAAAAGCTAGGTATCTACAGAGCATGTGCAAGAGCAGGGCAACCTGTGCCATTATATTCACTGGGAATTGATTGGAGCCTTTTCTGCTGTGGCAGACTGCCCCTTTTAAAAAGGACAGTGCAGCAGAAAGAGCACTTCCAGAAACAAACGTAAACTTACTACCCGAATTTCAAAGACTCTAACACTAAATCACATATGTGTCTGAATTTGGACTTTAAAGGTGGGAGCCTGAGTCCCACACTTGGTTCAACAGCACTGTTCATCATGAGAAAGAAGGTTGCCAAGTCTTCGAGCTCCTGCAACCAGGACTAGGGTCCAAGGTGTGCCACTCTCCCTGCTGGGCAAAGGGCCATCACTCAGAAAGCCCAAAACAGTTGCCCTGTGCAAGGAGCACTAGCCTCTCGCTGTCTGCCAAGACAAATGTGCACAGGGAAGCGAACTAGTAAGGCTCATCGGGGTTATTCGCAAGTGAATCCCAGTGAGCACAGTGTGAGGTGCCCGATCCAGTTAAGACTGGTGTTCATAGAGAGCTGTCCGCTCTCCGGCAGACGTCCGTGCCCCCCGTCAAGGCTACCAATAAATTGCGGGCCATCACCAGGTGCTGCAGACAGCATTGTGGTTGTTGCCAGTGTCCAGGACCCCATGTATGCCCGAGGGGGGACACTGGGATTATTGGAGCCATGGCTCGTTGACACTGTAGCTGCTGGGGCCATCCCTGTTGCAAATGGGACTGCCGGGGCTGTCGCCCATGTCTGTGACCCCTGTTTGCCAGAGGGGGGCCACTACGGCTGTTGATGCCATCGCCCAGTGCATCCAACCTTGTTGAGGACTACTTCCACGGACCCTGTAACCAGGAGGTGGGCACTATGAGAATAAACAAAATGAAAATTTAATTTATAAAGCGCGCTACTGCCCATAGGCATCTTGGGAGGGTGGAGAAGAAAAGAACGGAAGCTGACGAGCTTCCAAGAAATAAAGGAAATCAGAACCTAAACCTACTGAATAAAAAGTCACATGTTAGTGCTTTCCTGGAGGGAAGAAGGCCTGTGATTTTTTTAAATGAAGAGGAAGAGTGTTCCAAAGTTTGATTGTGCAAAAAACAAAGCTTCTGCCGCCCCACCGTGACATTCTGAATTTGGGAACGACCACATTGCTAGCTGTGTAGGAGCGCAAAGACCCAGAAGGAATGTACCATTCATATTTGTGTCTGAGGTACTCAGAGCCTGAGTCATGGAGAGCTTTAACCCCTTGAGTGCCCGCCCCTTTCCCCGCCCTGTGCCGGCCGTTGCATTAGCGGGCGGGGTTTATGACGAGCTGGTCTCGTCATGGGCACAGCGCAACCGCGGCCCATGACGAGACCAGCTCGTCATGGGCACTCAAGAGGTTAAAGGCAATACAGAGAGCCTTAGAGTAAATATGTTTCCTTACGGGAAGCCAGTGCAGCTTAATTACGGCCTGAGAAGCTGACTGGTACCTAAGAATCCTGAGCAGCGGACGGGCAGCAGGATTTAGCAGAACTTGCAGTTTGTTTACATTTTTTTGCATGTAGATGTAGAAGGCATTACAATAATCGTGTATAGAGAGCACACACGCAGTCACAACGGTCTCCTGAGACTCCTGAGGAATAAATGGAAGCACTTTCCTGAGAATTTTTAGAGTGCAAAAGGAAGATGAGGTCACTGCATTAATTTGTTTTTCAAAGACAATTTGTCAAAAAAAAGAATTCTGCAGCACACATAGAAAGAGGAAAAAGCCTCTTGTGGTTTCCCTTCCTGCACAAAAAATTCATCCCCGCAATGCAGGCACCCTTGCACCATGGTGCAAAGGTGCCTGCGTTGGGGCGCGGCAGCCCATTCTGTGCCGGCGCAGGGGAAGAGGAAAGAAATGCACCATATCTATTAGATACAGCGCATTCCTGCCCTTTTCTTTTGCCGTAGGGCAGTGCAGCAGCAAGGACTGCTGCCCTACGGCAAAATACCCTTAAATGAGGCCCTGAATCTTTTCAGGAAAGGCAGGATTGGAGCTTTTCTCCAAGCCTTAGGGTGATATCCAAGGCTAAACATTTAATTGAAAAGTTTAGCCCGATGTCTCGCTATGGTCTCGGGAGCCAAATGAATTATTTTTGGGGGGCATGGATCCAGAGGAGAACTGGATGTGGTCGATTTAAGTATGTCCAACACCTGATCTGCCGTGAGTGGAGAAAAGGGAGGACAGTGTTGCTGAACTAATGAGAGATGAAAGATTGCCATGATGGCAAAAAGGAGAAGCCTGGATTTCTGTACTGGGCTCAGGGGATAAGTCCAGGTGAGAGTGAAGGAACTGCTGACTATTTGCAGTAAAGTTGTTGTCGATATCCTCAACCTTCGCATGAAAGAAGGAAGCTAAGGTATTGCACAAAAATCAATTACAGTTAGAGTTATTTTTCTCCAGGATATTAGCAAGTTGTTTTACTGTGGAAAACAGTTCTTTGGTAGAAATTTGAGGTTTTGATCTTGTGGATGAAGTAGGAGGATTTTCCCTTCCGGATCATGGATTTATTTTCACTAATATTTTGTTTGTAGATATCTTTTCGAAATTTATCGTAGTTCTGTCTCAATTTACGCTCCTGTCTTTTTTTCATTGGGATTTGTTTACCTAATTAATGTATTTTTTCTTGAAAACAAACCGTGAGCATAGCCTGAGCCTCCCTTAAATGTTCCCCAAACTGTATGTCTGTATGTTTCTCTAGTAGGATGCAGGCTTATGTCCCACTTTCAGTATCTTCGTTTGTATATATCTTAAAGAATTTTTGACAAAATAAATACTGAGCCTCTGTCCAGCTGGACAAGTTTAACCAATACAGCACTGATTGGGTCTGTATTCACTGTTGTTTGCTTATCCTTAATTTCCTAGGGACCACTGTTGTGTAAAATAGCTGTAACTTTAATATCCGCCCCAAGTTCATTTGAGGGCAATGAGGGGGAACCTTAAGCACTATAAACTATAGTAAACTGAAATCAGCAGTAAAGACAGAAAAAAACACCCCTGGGGCCATATTACACAAAGTGCCCCAGGAGCACAATGGGGTTTGCGCCCGCTTTGAGCGCCGCCGAGCACTTTGGTATCACACAAGGGGCCACAGACACTTGTGTGGCCCTTCTGTAATACTGAAAGTCCTGGCACTCATACAGTACCAGTGATTTGTCAAGAGGGCATGCCCTCATTTGCAGGGGGCGTGGTACTTTATGTAATACGGCCATTGGTCTTTTCCTGTATCCCAGAGAAAGTGAAGACCATAACCCTGGCAAATACCATCACAGTTGTTTTCTAAAATAGAAAAATAGAAAATGCAAAGACTCAGAACACTACAGGAATGTATCAGTTTATTTACACAGTACTTTATTAATTTTTTGCAGTTTGATATAGCGCAAACTCGACCCGAAGGTATTGGAGCGCTTTACATGAGCAGCAGTTACATTACACAAGGACTCATTCATTTGTTTTAATTTTATGCACCAGGAGATTAAGTGATTGGCCCAGAATCACAGGATGTTGAGTGGACGAGACTCTAATCTGGTTCCCCAGTTCCAAAGTAGGCAGCTCTGACACTTACTCTTATATTTATTTGCTTTTTATGTTAATCCACCAGATTTGGTGAGAAAGAGGGAGATCAGACACAGCTTTCCAGGCTGAAAAGCCAACACTTTAGCTTTAAAACCAGATTTGGCCCTTATTTTACAATGTAAATGTTTTAAAGGAGTTGGCAAAATCTTCCTGAAGGTGTTCAATGGAGCCAAAATGCTTCATATTCAATGTAGTCAAAGTGCTCGGTGTTCATTCAAGCCAACATGCTTCTGGCACACTGTAAATAGCCATATCAAAGTCAATAACATCGACCTGTGCGTATTTCGAGAGCGCATTCTCAACCAATACATATCATCAATGTTAGCCTAGAGACGGAAGTATAAATTAATGTTCATGACTCCACATCTACTTACCTTGACAATATGCTGGTTATCCATACTGTGAGTCAATCAAGTGCAGGTTGATAGTAAAAGATCGATATTGTACAGAGGTGTTTTCCTAGACGCACAAGGGGGTTGATCACAGGATCTGGACAGTAACATCAGGGCTTATGCGGACTAAGCATATGCTCGACGGTCGAAGGGCGGGTTGTTTATGCTGTTTATTGACCACAATTAAAGATAATGGGGTAACCCAGTAACCCTCAGAACCTGGGCGTTTTAACGGAACAAAAAACAATGGTTCTGTTGGGAATCACATAAGCTTAGTTAAATGTGTACTCAATACATATAATCAATGTTTCAATAATCGTTCAGTAAGTAACACAAAAGCACACACATAAACCAAAGCAAGAGATTCTGAAATTAAATTCGTTTTTACTCTGTTGTATGTATCAAAATATTCAGCAAAATATATACAGGACTAACCCACAATAAGGCACATAAAACGTGAGACAATTAGTGACTGAATGTGCTTGGTGACATAGAATTGACCACGAATTCACATATAACATATATATACAATAATAGACGCAATTATACAAAGAAAGTCCAAAATCAAGAGCATAAACCACAACAGGATATAATTTTCCTAATTCTAATTGTGGGATTGCGTGGACAAGTTGGACGAGCAACGTCGACGTTTCGACCCTGTGAAGTAGTGCCGGATTATATGCATCTAGAGCGGGTCTTCATCAGGACAGAAAGTAGGAATGGCAGCCTGGTATCAAAGTATTACAGGATTTGAATTCCTGGTATCGCGTTTAAGGAGATGTCAGCCGACACCTTAAGGTGTCGGCTGACATCTCCTTAAACGTATATATTTTGCTGAATATTTTGATACATACAACAGAGTAAAAACGAATTTAATTTCAGAATCTCTTGCTTTGGTTTATGTGTGTGCTTTTGTGTTACTTACTGAATGATTATTGAAACATTGATTATATGTATTGAGTACACATTTAACTAAGCTTATGTGATTCCCAACAGAACCATTGTCTTTTGTTCCGTTAAAACGCCCAGGTTCTGAGGGTTACTGGGTTACCCCATTATCTTTAATTGTGGTCAATAAACAGCATAAACAACCCGCCCTCCGACCGTCGAGCATATGCTTAGTCCGCATAAGCCCTGATGTTACTGGCGTTTTAACGGAACAAAAAACAATGGTTCTGTTGGGAATCACATAAGCTTAGTTAAATGTGTACTCAATACATATAATCAATGTTTCAATAATCATTCAGTAAGTAACACAAAAGCACACACATAAACCAAAGCAAGAGATTCTGAAATTAAATTCGTTTTTACTCTGTTGTATGTATCAAAATATTCAGCAAAATATATACAGGACTAACCAACAATAAGGCACATAAAACGTGAGACAATTAGTGACTGAATGTGCTTGGTGACATAGAATTGACCACGAATTCACATATAACATATATATACAATAATAGACGCAATTATACAAAGAAAGTCCAAAATCAAGAGCATAAACCACAACAGGATATAATTTTCCTAATTCTAATTGTGGGATTGCGTGGACAAGTTGGACGAGCAACGTCGACGTTTCGACCCTGTGAAGTAGTGCCGGATTATATGCATCTAGAGTGGGTCTTCATCAGGAAAGAAAGTAGGAATGGCAGCCTGGTATCAAAGTATTACAGGATTTGAATTCCTGGTATCGCGTTTAAGGAGATGTCAGCCGACACCTTAAGGTGTCGGCTGACATCTCCTTAAACGTATATATTTTGCTGAATATTTTGATACATACAACAGAGTAAAAACGAATTTAATTTCAGAATCTCTTGCTTTGGTTTATGTGTGTGCTTTTGTGTTACTTACTGAATGATTATTGAAACATTGATTATATGTATTGAGTACACATTTAACTAAGCTTATGTGATTCCCAACAGAACCATTGTTTTTTGTTCCGTTTATTGACCACAGACGTCCTATGTATGCAGGATGTCTAATTATTGGATTATCACTGTATCTGCATAATTTGTTCAAAATAAAACTCAATAAAATGTTTTCTGAAACAAACATTGATATTGTGGTTGAATGCCTTCAGGTATACCTTGCCTCACAGTAGAGAAATTCACCTCCAAATTCAAATGACATTCTCCCTTTTAGGAAGAAATTTATATGCAGCAATCAGTATCTTTTAGAGAATGGCTGATATTTGCAAAATAAATTCCAAATGTACTTTTGCCATTGGAAAGTGTGCTTCCTTCTGTGCTCCGCAATGGTATTTTTGATTAAAAGCAGACAGTGGTGCTGCAGAATTTGCAATGTGTGGCATCAGGTACCGGATCGATGTCCAATAAGTTGTTTTTAATACCAGACGCTCCCTTGAGAGGAGATCTGGAAGATGCTGATGAAGAAAGCCTTAAGACAGATACGGGACTGCGATCAGCGAGATATGGGTCAAACGTGCACAGACCTTGCTACGGAAGGGGGTCGTGCCACAGACGAGGACATCAAGGGGTAGTTAATTGAAACTAAGTGGTAGCTGAGCCGGCGACACTCGGCGATGCCCGGCCTCCGGGATGTGGGATAGCCAGTGCTGCTGGGTTACCGATTGCGACATTGTGGCCGGCCCCAGGGTTGTGGGCGCAGAGTTTTGTATGTGAAAGTGCTTTTGTGCAGTCAATAAAGAGATTAAAAAAAAAAAAAAAGAAAAAAAAGAAAGCCTTAAAACTTGCACTGCTCAGCCCTCTCCACAAGAACCTGAGGCCTGGGTATGCTTCCAGCACCCCATCCATCTTGTTTCTTGCTTCCTTTCACCTTTTTGCCTCTCCTTTCTTTCATGTTAGATTACAATAGGAGTGTCCACTGTACAGGCCAAGCAAATTCCACGGCCCGTGACCTTATATAGAAACTTGGCCATCGGCCTCTTCAGCCTCGTTCCTCTCTAGGGCCTCCAAACTGCTCAGTGACTTGCAATATCCTTATAATGTATGCCAGGGGGTACTTTACCCCATATATTTTGTGATATTATTGCATGGTTTTGCTTTGTACCAGTGTTATTACGTTATGTTAGGACATTATTTCATGAAGTTAGCTTGTGACGTCTGTGTTGTGGACCTATATTGTGCCATAACGAAAATGTATAAGGTTTTATTTTGTGACCTGATGCTCTGGAGTTATATCAAGGCGATATGTAACGTGTAAAAAGAGTGTTTTGTATTTATGGTATATTCAGGGCCTCTGGAATTATGCAATTCCGCTGCTGTGGCAGTTCCTCATTATTATGGATTTGCCACATTTGTCACATAATCCATCATCTGCTTCATAATCTGCAGATTTGAACAAAACAAAAATGTGTCCAGCTCAAATGGATCAGAATTTATTAAAAACGCATCGACGTGTGTTCGCACGCAGAGGAAGGCCCTTCGCACAGGTTACCTGATCATCTTTCAGTTGCTTGTTTCTGTATTTGGTTATTAAGCTGGTACTCATAAGGTGAAATCCCTGCCCAGACAGAATTATCAGGTGTAAAAATGTCAAAATAATGAAGTAATGCTTTAAAAAACGTGCCGCGTTATGAAGCATATTTTGCCTTTATTTGACCGATAATTTAGTCAACCCTACCACATGATTTGGTGCCCCATGCCGCATAATTAAAATGGTCCTGGTTATATTTTGAAACTGTGCTGCGACAGTGCCTTGAGGTGTATTTGACATTACGTCATGATGCTCTTACATTATGTTCTGATATCATTTTATGATGTGAGCATGGAGATGAGTCCCAATGCTCTGAAAATGTGTGTGGTGAGTGGCCTCTCATTAAAGCATTAACAGCCAATAAATCTGGAAATTAATGCGCCCCGCTGAGTTTACAACCAAGGCAGTGTTTACTTTGCAAGCAATGACTTTGCTGAGTGAGTCACTATTAGCGTCGTAGTCGTGCGGTCCTCTTCCTCGCGCCCATACAGCACCCCCCCCCCCCCCCCCCTCTTCTCCCATGGTTTGACCCTCGTCCAACCTGACAGCCTTAACTAATGTAGTGTAATCTTAGCAGACCGACACACTCTCTCTTTTCTCTCACCTCGCCCGTAAAGCCCCTCGGAAGGCAGGTATGGGGGAGCACAGGAGCATGTATGGAAGCGGCATACAAGCGGCATACACACATAAAAACCTACACAGACAGACATATAGAGACACATGCAAATAAAAGCAAACGACAGACACATACACACAACACATACACTTAGACATGCAGTTCTGCACAGACACACATACACAGTCATACCCACACACACAAAGTACATACAGACACGCACAACACACACACGTCGACTGAATAAAATCGACCGTTTAGAGGTCACGTGCGACTGCATAATCTAACGGTTGTGGTGAGCAGCTGTTTTTTTTTATACCAGCTCGACCAGGAACGCGCCTCCCGTATTATGACAACATGCCCTAGACTAAGGGTCACGAGGAAGACATTTCTCTTAGAAATATTTATTGAAGAACAAGTCTGTACGGTTTGGGATGCAGAGTATGAGAAGCCCCAGAGTCCCCCATGTCTCACAAACATTCATTGGCCTTGGGCTGAAAGGGCCACCCCTAAACGCACGCGGGACAATTGAAGGGTTGGGCCCAGGCACGGGCAGCACAGGTAAGTGAGGTGAGGCAGAGTCGGGGCAGGGCGGGGTGGGAGAGGAGGGAAGTCGACAGACGACGGTGTGGTTAAAATTAAATACAAATATTAATAAAACCACTTACTTTGCACTCGCCTCATCGCCGACATAGGCGAGGAAAGTGTTTTTCTCAATTTTTTATTTAATTTCAACCATACCGTCGTCTGTCAACCTACCCCCTCCCACCCCACCGCGCTTACCTGTGTCGGCCGTGCCTGGTAGGGCAACCCTGCGCAGCAGGGGCTGCAGGGGTCTGCGTTAAGCCCATAATGGTGTAGTATCTCTTCTCCTGGACTTCAGACCAGTCCTTTTTATGGGCTGGCTTGACAGAGCAGTTGCTGCCCGACAATTGGAACTTTGTCTCCTCCCATATATTGGGAGCCAGGAGTACATGTTTTGATTTTGATTGGGCAGAAATTGTGTGCTTACACAAAAAAGCGCTTTCCCTCTACACAGGTGCGGTCATTTTGTTTATTTATCCAGCTGGCTGAGCTTGAACGGTCAGGGACACAGATGTGGCCCTGTAATGCTATTAAAGTTTCCTGGATAAATAGATCTTTTATAGTGTTTTTCTCTGGCAGCAGCCCAGATGGGAGGCGGGAAGTCATTTACCTCCATGAACGTTTAGGTATGGTTTCACAACTGCCACCTGACCTTTTAACTTTCATCAATTTTATTCTACAGTTCTTTGCTTCCACAAAAATATATGCTATTTACTGATAATGCTTCACATTCCCATCCCACAATCCTTTAAAGACAGACCTATTGGGGGCGTGGGCAAGATGGCGAGCGGGTAGGACGCAGCCCGCTCGTCTCCCGATCCCCGTCTGCCGGCCTGGGCGCTTCCCGGCACCGTTCATGTGCTGCAGACCCCAGGAGGTGTGGAGAACGGCGGCCGGAACACATGGGCAAGCTCTTTCACCAAATTCTGACACCATGCACCCACGAAACAGCGTCTTAGCGCACCAAGCACCCGGCCTCAAGATGGCGAACCCGGTCTAGCTACAGGTCCGAAGAGACGGCCGACGCGTTGCGGGTGCCTTCGGGGGCGCCTGAGGAGTCCGGAGGCCTGCTAGTGCCTTGATTTCCCTGGGGCAGTTCGGCGGACAACCTCCCCCCCCTCCCGTGGCCGGGGGAGTGAAGCGAGACCAGCAGCGGTGGAGCGGATGTGCCGGTGCCCCGGGGGGGGCGGCCTACCCGGTGTCATCTGTGCGAGCCTCGGACTGCACAGCTGCTGATACAGCAAACGGAGGCTGCGGCCGCAGGGCTCGAGGTGAGCGACCTGGTGATTACCGCGTACCTCCCTCGCCAGTGAGAGCCTGTGTCCATTCCAAGCGCATTCACACATCACCGCCCTCAGGGAGAGCCTGGTCTCATCGCCGCTGGACCGTGTGGGGTTGGCCCTGCTCGATTGGCTTGGGACTCCTGGGGGCGCAGCTGGAGGGCTTCTGCACCAATTTTGGCTACACGCAAGAGCGGGAGACACAGTGCTCATCGGAAGGTGCAGGTGTAGGCCAGATCGTGGCCTACCACGAAGTTGACTTTTGCTTGGTGCTCCGCAGAGCAGGGGAGGTATGGCGGTAGCGCCTCAATAGCTGAGGGACCCACGGCGTACCTAACACCGCACCTGAGAGAGAGCACTGCTATTGGCCCCAGCGGAGCCAGCGCACGACCTAGCTTCAGCCTGGCTCGGACTGTCCGGGGTTAGGACCTTGACGCGAAAGAAGCTCACCGGGCGGCGGAGTCTGCCACGTGGGAGGCGCCATTGAAGCTGGATGATTTCTGTGAGTGGGTGAGTTGAGAGCCCATTCCTCAGACCAGGCGCAATAATACCCGGGGCTCCCCGGCTGCCAGCTAACGAGACAAGCATCGCCTCACCCTCTCATAGTGGCGGGGAGCGACGTCCCTGGATTCTCCGCCCTGGTGTAACCCCGCAGCACACCCAACCCAAGAGCGGTGCAGAAGCTGGGAGTTTGATAGACGATCGGCCGCTGATTCCCTCACCGCGAGTGGAGGACGCACGCCTTGGGCCCATTTTGCCCTGTCTAAGAGGAGATCCCTACATATCGACGGCTACTTTGACCCCTCAGCTGCAGCCCAGACATGTCCACCATGCGGGGAAAGAAGGAGAAAGAAAAGGAAAAGGGGAAGGACGATAGGACTGTGAAGACCTGTTCGCTAAAATGTCAGGTGCGACCGGTGGAGGGGGCCGCACCTCTCCAGCTCACTCGGGGGGCAAGAGACGGAGAACGCAGATGAGCCAGTTACAAGGGCCTTCTTGTCCCAGCTATTCTCAGCCCTGAGCGACGATCTCCATGCCCTTAAAAAAGACTTCGCCAATGAGATGAAGGAAGTGCGCAGGGACTTGGATGCAGTGGGCGAAAGGGTGGTGACTATGGAGGATCATGAACAATCTCGCGAAGAGGAAGTTGAACAATTGCAGCAAGAAGTGATTTGCCTGCAGGCACAACAAATCAATCTCCAGGCCCACGCGGAGGACTTGGAAAACCGCTCCCGTAGAAACAACATACGGGTGAGGGGTGTTCCTTCCAACAAAGAAGATAAGGACATCACTGAGTACCTCCATGATCTGTTTCGCCATGTGCTACAAGAATCTCCAGCCTTCGCTATCAAAATTGACAGGGCTAATAGAGTTGGCTTGCAGCGGAGGGCCCCGGCACCTCCTCCTGATATCCTGGCCTTCCTGCCGGATTTCCAGCATAAAGAGCTCCTCTTGCGCAGAGCACGAGACGTGGTCTTCAGGGGGCACACCATAGCCTTATATCAGGACTTGGCGGCCTCCACCCTCCAGAAACGGAGGGACTTTTGGCCGGTCACGAACCATCACTCCTTCTTATTCCTCCGAAACTGAGAAAGAAAACCACACAATACCGATCGTTCTCTGGCAACGCTCCCAGGTTGTGGAACGCTCTCCCTAGAGTCTTCAGATGCAACCCCTCCTTCTCCTGTTTCAAACGGGACCTGAAAATCCATCTCCTTAACAAATACTGTCCTGACCAACGTCAACTAACCTAGACTTCAATATCCGAGCTTACTCCTCTCTCTTGACATTTAAGGATAGTTGGTAACCGGACTGTGTTAACCACCTTATCTTCCATGCTGTATTTTTTTATCCCTGGTTGCTTCCTTACTGCCTGCCTACTATGCAATGCAATTTCCGTTATTTTTTTTCTTTACAGTATGTATGTAAAGCACTCTGATATCTACGGGTCAAGCTAGCGCTATATAAAACTTTTAAAATAAATTAACATCTCCGCAACCAGGGTGTCTCCTACTTGTGGGGGCACCCCTTGCGCATCATTTTCAAATGGGATGGCAAACTACGGCAAATTCGGTCCTTGCAGGAGGCATGCCAGGTCCTGGACATTGAACAGCCCTCATCGGAGGAGACCCCGAGCCAAGACAGGAAATAAGCAGCAGGAGAGGTGGCAAAGAGTAGGTGGCAGGAGGCGATCGGGGACCCCCTCGAAACCGAATCCAGAGACAATGGCGCAGGAGCGTCGAGCTGTGCTGGCCTCTCTGACTGCAGAATCCGGACTTGGGGCTGGCGTCTGAGCTGCTCCGGGGTCAGATAAGTGAACTATAGCAAAGCTGGGGAGCGGGGGCGGGCGGGCGGGCGGGGCACCGTCGGCCACAGATGCGCCCTACAGACTGTTTCACAGAGAGGACGCGGTCGAGTACTACGACTTCTGGACACTTTCTGTGGTTTCTATTGTTAGGTGTGTTGGGGTTAGGGTGGGGGGGAGCAAGGTCCGATATCCATGATCCACAGTTGCGTGGTCCGATGGGGTGCCCTGACGTTACCACGATAGTGTCTCCATACCACCACTGGCAATACCCCTCTATACAATGCCGACCCACTAAACTGGGAGCTATGCCCACACCTGGGGTTCCGCTTAGACTGTACAGTTTCCCTCTACTTTCGCCATGGCGTCTGTGAAAATCCTCACAATTAATGCAAAGGGGCTTAAAAACCTGGTGAAGAGGCGCACAGTCCTGTCATATCTGGAGAACGTGGAGGCGGACGTGTTCTCCTACAAGAGACGCACCTCCTCCCCAAAGATACCCACCACATGCAATCACAGGCCTTTCCTCTCCAATACTTCTCCTCATTGGGGGAGAAAAAGGCCGGGGTAGCCATTCTCATCTCTAGACGCTGTAAGGGGTAGGTGAAGGAGAAAGTGGAAGAACTCAAGGGGAGGTTACTGGCTTATACTCTCCAATTTGGTAACCAACTCCTAGTGGGGGGCTCCATATACGCCCCTAATTCAGGCCAGGAGACTTTCCTCCAAGCTGCCCTGGCAGATGTACTGGCACCGCAGAGGCAAATAACACTGGTGGGGGGGGCCTCAACATAGTTATGGACTCTAAAATGGACAGGTCACACACATCTTATTTTCATGGAGGGGAGCTCTCGAGGGATCGGAAGGAATGGCTGAGGGAGATGGGCCAGATAGATATATTGAGGGCAGCACACCCCACCTCGAAACAATACACATTTTACTCCCATGCCCATAAGTCTTCTGCCCGCTTAGACCACTTTCTGTGGACTGGGAAGGTAAATGTTGTGGTGAGGGATACATGCATTGAACCCATGGCTTTGTCAGATCATGATGCATTAACGGTACAGGTTTCATTGACCCCATGCATCCACCGGTATGGAAGTTGGAGACTTAAAGAACATATGCTCCACAACAAGGAGTTGGAACAGCAACTTCTTCACTGCATTAAGGATTTTTTCACAATAAATGACACTCCGGACACTGCAGTTACAACACTGTGGGAGGCACTGAATGCAGTGATACGGGGGGAGCTAATAGGGATCGCAGCGGCCCATATTAATGAGCGCAAAGAGGTGAGATCCAATTTGTCAGCACAGGTACAGGAGCTTGAACGGGTGCATAGCAGGACCGGGGTCCTGAGGGTCTGGAGGCAATTGAAGGCGGCTAGGGCGCAGCTTGCCACCTTTGATAGAGCGGAATACGCGGTGGTCTACCTAAAGCATTCTTATTATGTCGGGGGGACCGTACAAGCCGGTTCCTAGTGAACCGGCTACGGCCCAGAGACAGCGAACACAGGTTTCCTCATTACAGAGGGAAGGTGGGGGAGAAATTACCTACAATCTGTCACTATGTCCGTCTTGTCCCCAACCCAAGCGGCATCTTTGGACGCCCCCATTCGCAAAGAGGAGGTTATTTCAGCGATCTCCCGCCTAAAACTGCTTAAATCACTGGGCCCAGACGGGTTCCCTTCCCTTTTCTATAAGAAATTCTGCTCCATCCTAGCACCGATCTTAACTAGGCTCTTTAAAACCTTTGGAGGCCCTACCCAGATCCCAGACACCATGCTTGCGGCAGCGATAGTGGTCTTGCCCAAACCAGGGAAGGATAAGCAACAATGCGGCTCGTATCGCCCGATCTCTCTACTAAATGTAGATTTTAAGATCTTTACGGGAATCCTTGCAGCGCGTTTGAGCCCATACATGCCAAATTTGATAGAACCCGCTCACGCGGGGTTTATCCAGTCTTGACAATGCAGCAATAACACAAAGAGAATACTCCATCTCATAGATAAGGCTCACCAAAAGCAAATAGATGCCCTCCTGCTGACAATAGACACTGAAAAAACGTTCGATCAGGTGGACTGGGGGTTCCTGGGACACACAAAGGCGAAATTTGGCTTGGGCGAGAGGTTCCGAGAATGGGTGGGCTGCTGTTATGACAAACCCACGGCTTGCATCAGAGTCAACGGCATCTCCTCCGAACCCTTTGCTATTCAAAGAGGGACCAGACAGGGGTGCCCGCTGTCCCCGTTATTGTTCGCTCTTTACATAGAACCTTTGGCGCAGCGGGTTAGGGATAATCCTAGAATTAGGGAGATCCCATTTGGGGGGGAAACACACCCCATTAGCCTCTACGCCGATGATGTACTAGCGGCTTTGACGGAGCCTAGGCTCTCCCTCCCTGCCTTCTTTGAGGAGTTGGATGCATTTAGCCGGGTATCTGGCTTTCGGGTCAACGTGGGTAAGTCCCCGGCATTGACTCTCGGGCCAGCAGCGCCTTCATCACCGCCTTCACTGACATCCACCGGTGACTGGCTAGCCGGTATAAAGGTTGCAGATACAATTCCTTACCTGGGTCTAGATTTAGCGGCAACGGTTCAAAGCACGGCTCAGTTGAATTTCGCTAGGCTGTCACAACAAGCTGTGAAAGATTTGGGCGCTTGGAGCAAGCACCACTTATCTCTCCTCGGGCGGGTAGCTGTGCTCAAAATGTCCCTACTTCCTAGAGTGCTCTGTTTCAGACCTTGCCATTTCAGCCCCCACTGGAGTGCTTGCCTCGATGCAGCGCAGCATCAATCAGTTTGTATGGGCAGAGAAGTGACCGAGGATGAGCAAGGCTCTAGGATTCATGCGCCCTGAAAATGGGGGCCTTGGAATACCGGATCTCCTTAGCTACTATAAAGCGGCCCAACTGCGTTACTTGGTGGAGTGGGCGAGGCCAGAGTCCGAAAAGCAGTGGCTTTTTCAGGATAGAGCGCTGGCCGGTATCTCGTTATTGAAGGTTCCCTTTCTCTGGAGGTCACAACAGCCGCGGGGCCTGATGGGCTCTCCAGTCCCCAAGTCAGTGATGGCGGTATGGTATGGGGTGGCGACAACCAAGAAACTCACGACTTTTCCCTCTCCGCTGACTCCCCTGTTTGGCAATAGCGAATTCACCCCAGGCATGTCTGACAAATCATTTGGGGAGTGGAGTGACACCTCGTGCCGTTCGGTGGGTCATCTATTTGATCTCTCCAGGGTACTCTTGTTTCTACAGCTGAAGTTAGAGTATGGGATGCCTGAGTCCAAGAGATTGAGGTATTTGCAGCTATGACATTGGGTTCTCCAGCCCGGGATGAGGGAACAGGGGAGTTGCAAACTGACCAAATATGAAAAAATGGCTAATCACCAAGCTCACCGATAAAGGGATGATATCTGAAATGTACGACATGCTCAGAGATGGCCCACGCCCACAAGCAACGCCGAGTCAGAAGCGTTGGGGGATAGAACTGGGAGGTGACCTCTCTGGGAAGGAGTGGGAGGGCATTTATTACAGAGCAAAGCACACTGCCCGAAATGTAGCCAGTATTGAAACTGTTTTGAAAATAGCGACATATTGGTATCTAACACCCGCGCGTCTCCACAGGGGCAATCCGCACATAAGTCCCACCTGCTGGCGGGGCTGTGATAATGAAGGCACTCTGCTTCATATACTGTGGGAGTGTCCGTTGCTATCTTCCTATTAGTCCAAAATCTTAGACAAGATAGATGAACTATTCGACACTGAAATCACACGACTCCCGTTGTATGTGGTCTTGGGCCTTCCCAACCCCATTACATTTCCACTGAAGAGCAGGAGAGGGCGACAGATGAGGTTAGCACTGGGTGCAGCTTTACAGTATCTTGATGCATTGGGGGATGGATACTCCTCCTACATATGTGGGGTGGCTTCATCGAATATGGCACATCATTGGGATGGAATGTATTTCTGCCACACTGAGCGGCTCGGCTGCCTCATTCCAGAAAGTATGGAGTTCATTTTTAAAACTCCTCCTAGCAGAATTCAACAAAATCACTCAGCCTAAATACCTGAGGGTGTTACGACTCTCCGACCTGGGGACAGAGCGCAACCTACTGCAACTGTATGAAGGAAGCCGTCTTTGTGTCAAGACAAGAGTTGGACAGTCAGGGGCCAAGGGATATCGGACGGGGTGGGGAGGGGATGGTTCCGTTTTTTGTTTCACATAAAAAGTGGTATCTTTCGCAATGCAAATGACCTCCTTGCCTTGACAATGACACAAATTTACAATCTTATCTGCGAGCAATATACCTTTTTTACATTGCATAAATGTACGTATGACACATTCTCCTGCATTTCACTGCCAACATTGTTGGAATGTTTTCTGTTTTTGAAAATGCTAATAAAAACATTTAAACATAAAGACAGACCTATTGGCATTGCCAATGCTTGCTAATGTTACTTATCAGCCCTCTATGGCTACGGTCAATAGTGGCCAGATTAAGACATTACAAGTCTTGGGATCCCCAAAAATGTATATTTTTGTGGCTCAACATCTATATAAATGTTGCTATGGTTTATAAAAATTATGTATTTTTATATAGCACATTCTACTTTTAGATTTAGCACTGCAAACACACAGTTTGCCATTATTTCTCTTACTGGTACTCAGTTCATCGATCTTCAAAGGATGAATAGTTAAGAAGATGCACCAAAATTTGTACCTGCAGGTTGTACACAGAACTCAGTCTGCAGCATATTATTTTCCTGTAGTGAGTGGATTCCTTGTTTACAGACCATCGTAAAAGAAATGACCTAATGTGATCTATTTGTGACTGGGTGATACACAATCTGTACTTTTCAAAGTGTATGTGAAGCACTCCAGGAGGCAAATTTCTGTTTAGAGCACTGACAATCCTTCTACTGTTTCTAAAGCAGTGGGGTCTTTCAAGAATCAGGGAATATGTAGAAATCTATGAAAGTCAAAAACTTTATATATAGATTTTTGGGTTGTGTTTTGATTTTTTTAGAGAAGCGCAATTTTAAATAATATCTTTTATTATTAGATTACATTCAATGATATTTTAAAACATATCATATAATAATTATTATATATTTTTTATCAATTTCACTAGTGTTGCTTAGACTGGAGTGGGAATAGTAAACCTGACCTCTCCAAAGTCCAACCCTTACCCTACTGTTGCTTAGTGTCACAATTCCCTGGCCGGTTGTAACGCTAGCTGTAGCAGCGTATTTCCGGCCAGGAACTACATTCCCCAGCATGCTTAGCGGGGCGCGGCGTGCGTAACGCAGAGGAGGAGCCGGAGCCGGAAACAGGAATCAAAGCGGCTGGAGCCCCGGGCGGCGTTGCCGATTATTCCTCCCCGTGGTCTGTTCCCGTGCAGATCGGAACTCAGGCTGCTCCAAAGAGGCGGTAAGAGGGTTCTGGAGTGTAGACTCTTGGAACCGCCATATTTCTGCTTTGTTCCGGTGACGGACGTCCCCGGTTAAGCTATCTCCTCTGTTGGCTGAAACGCGCTTCCATAGCCGTTTCATGCAGAGGAGAGTTGTCGCCCGTAGAGGCGCTTGGGTAACATTCTCCCTGTTGGAAAAAGGCCAGGCTTGTTTTTTTGTGCAGGGAGGGTATAGTGCCCGCGATTTACACACATCCGGATTTACGCCCTTAACCAGTGAGCGTGGGTGTGTGTGCTGTGCCTTTCGTACTTTGGAAAAAGACACGCATTCAGAGTAATGCATTTAGTCAGTGAGCGTGGATGTGTGCTGTGCCTTTCGTACTTTGGAAAAAGACACGCATTCAGAGTCACGCATTTAGTCAGTGAGCGTGGATGTGTGCTGTGCCCTTCGTACCATTGCAAAAAGACACACATCCAGATCGATGCCTTATATCAGTTGAGCGTGAGTGTGTGCTGTGACTCACGAAATTTGGAAACAAAACGCATCAAGATTTATGTATTAAATCAGAGAGAGGGGGCTATGGTTCCTTCAACATCACCTTTGTACGGTTAGAATGGAATGAGTGTGTGAATTATAAACACGCAACTATAATTAAAATGTGGCTTTGAACTCAGAGCACCCTCAGGTACAGAGCGCCAGGTGTGGCAGTATACTCAAACGAGGGTTCTCATATATGTGCTCTACCGTGGAACGCTTTATTTTGCGGTAGTTTTGTTTCCCTATTTTCTGCCTTCACTCAGGAACCAACACTCAAGCATCCCGGAGGAAGAAGAGCTGTAGTGATCCCTGGCTACTGGTCCGGATTACGCCTGGCTTGCCTCCTTAAGTGCCACCTTGGTTTCTCTATGGACATGCTCAGAGCCATCCTTCTTTTTCTTTGCAGGTAGGAAAGGTGAAATAGAGGGGTAAGGTAGAGGGGAAAAGAGAGTTGGAGGGAAGAAAGAGACACAGCAGTTCGGTCTTCATATTGTTTCTTTGTTTCTCCACACAGGTCTCCCTCCCCGCAGTCCCCATCCGTTCCTTCCCCCGCTCAATTGCCCCAAAAGTCTGTGTATTTCTACATGCGCCAGACTTGGGTCGATTCAGAGGTGGGCCTCCATAGAGCATCGACACAGCCCTGAGGACACAGATTTGGAGAGCCTGACAGAATAATCGGCCCACAAATTAGTCTCCTCCCGGTTGTGTTGACGGTCAAGATGGCCACTTTAGAAGACGTAGTGGCCGCTTTAGCATTGGTCCTAGCAGAATTGGTCACCTCGCGGCAGGAATCCGCGACACTGCACGCCCGCATAGACAGGTTACAGAGAAACCCCTTTGATATAGGTGGAACCCCTCACCCACCATCGGTGGTAGTAGAAAGGCCGGCACAAATACCTTTAGCCCCCCCCTGAGAGGTTCTACGGGGATATAAAAAAGGTCCAAGTGTTCCTCACGCAGGTGCTCCTACATTTCTCCTGCAAACCAAAAATGTTTATCACAAACCAAGCTCGGGTGGCGTTTCTAATTTCATACCTGGGGGGCGAGGCAGCCCAGTGGGCGGTCCCCATAGTAAGGAGAGACGACCCGAAACTATATGATTGGGACGATTTCCGCGAGTGTTTTGAAAAAACGTTCGACAGAAGAGCAGAGACGTTTTCGGCGGATAGAAATTTGTTGGGACTACGACAGGGGTCCTCGGAGCTGATTAGTTATTTGAATAACTTTCGACATCTAGTTGCGGAAACCGACTGGCCAGAAGTAAAGCAGTCGGCTGTGTTCTATCAAGGTCTCTCTGACGACCTCAAAGACGTGTTAGCACAAATAGATCCCCAACCTAGGACATGTTCTGCGCTCATAGACCTCACCCTCAGGCTGGATCATAGGTTGCGAGAACGCCGAGGAGACCACAAGAAAAAGGACCGCCATAATCTGAATGGCGACCGTGTCTTCCCCATGGAGAAAACGGCCACAACAGCAGAACCAATGGAAATAGGAACCGTAAGGGCTTCGCTAACAGTAAGCGAGAGAGACTATCGCAGGAAGCAAGGACTATGTCTCTACTGCGGGAAGAAAGGGCATTTCCTGAGGGAATGTCCCGTCAAACCCAAGACCAGTAGGACCCGACAAGGACAGGCGGCAGCCCTTTCCACCGAAAAAAGCGGAGGGAAACTTCAAAGCTTGAGTGCGCACGAAGGGAGGTTCTCAAGCGGTCGGTCCATCCCTTCTGTGGACACCCTAGTCTTTACCAAAACGGACCATTACTTAATTCCGATGACTCTTGAAATAAACCATACGAGCACTCCTGTGTTGGCCATGATCGACTCAGGAGCCACGGGCTGCTTCATGGATAAAGGCGAGGCTCAAAGACTAGGAATTCGCTTGGTGCACATGGCAAAACCAGAAACGGTGTATGCCGTAGATGGAAAGGAACTAGACTCCGGTCCTATCACCCATAACCCTCCGGAGTGCGAATTACTATACGACGGACACCACAGAGAAACCTTGTCATTTGGAGTGATACAAGCCCCACACTATGGGATCATCCTAGGTCTACCATGGCTGCAACAACATGATCCAACTATCCTATGGGCCACCAAGACGCTGAGATTCGACTCAGAATACTGCCGAGTCCATTGTATCCCGAATAGTCCTCAGCCTGCACACATCCTGTCTACTAACCATCATGTCGCGACAGCTGCGGAAAAAGAGGTAACGCTGCCAACCTGCTACGCCGATTTTGTTGATGTGTTTAGTGATATCAAGGCAGAAGAGCTACCACCCCACAGGGAATACGATTGTCGGATAGACCTGATTCCCGGTACGGTCGTCCCTTGTGGAAGGGTTTATGCTCTTACAGTACCCGAAACTACATATCTTCGGACATATCTAGACAAACACCTAGCGCTGGGCTTCATCAGACCATCCCGATCACCGGCAGCGTCCCCCCTGTTTTTTATCCCAAAGGCTAACGGAGATTTATGCTGTTGCATGGATTACAGGGCGCTAAACGAGATTACGGTGAAAAATCAGTATCCGCTTCCCCTGATAACGGTGCTCTTGGAACAAGTACGGACGGCTGGCATATACACCAAATTGGACCTCCGAGGGGCGTACCATTTGGTTCAGATAAAGAAAGGGGACGAATGGAAGACAGCGTTTAAAACACGGAATACCTGGTAATGCCCTTCGGGTTATGTAATGCACCCGCGGCGTTCCAATTCTTTCTCAATGAAGTCTTGTGGGAATATCTGGATCGTTTTGTCGTGGTCTATATCGACGACATCCTGATATATTCCAACACAGAGGAAGAACACGCCGATCATGTTTGCATGGTATTACAATCCCTTCGGGCACATTCCCTATTCTGCAAAATCACGAAATGTGAGTTCCACGTCACCACTGTGGAGTTCCTAGGGATCATGCTCACCCCTCGGGCCAACTCATGGCGGAAAGAAAGGTGAAGGCCATTACGGAATGGCCCCGTCCTCGCACAGTGAAAGAAATCCAGAGCCTCTTAGGGTTTACCAATTTTCACCGTCGCTTCATTCATCGGTTCTCGGACTTGGTAACCCCCCCTGACCCGGTTGACCAGAAAACATGTGCCCTTCGTGGGGACGGAAGATACCCAGGAGGCATTCGACGGGCTCAAAACCGCTTTCCCCACAGCCCCGGTCCTCAGGCACGCCAACCCCTCTTTGCCGTTTGTAGTGGAAGCCGACGCTTCGGAGGTGGCATTGGGCGCGGTACTCTCGCAAAGACACGAAGAGACAGGTTGTTTGCATCCTATCGCATTTATGTCTCGGAAGTTCAATCCCGCGGAGCGGAATCACACAATAGAGAAGGAACTGTTGGCGATCAAGGACGCGTTTCTCGAATGGAGACATTGGCTGATGGGGGCGATTCATCAGATTACTGTATACACGGATCATCGGAACCTACAATTTATGCGGGCGGCTCGACATTTAACCCCTCTTCAACTCCGGTGGATGCTCTTCTTCGCAGAGTATCATTTCATGGTAACCTTTCGACCGGGGGTTCAGAACAAGAAAGCGGATGCCTTGACGAGGCAAGACATCACCCTTCCAGATACACGTCCTAGCGAAAACTCCATAATCGAACCCAGCTGGGTGCTGTGTGCTGTGCACACTGATGATTTTTTGCAAGAGGTACGGCGAGGCATATGCTCATTCGAATGGAAGACCTGGCTCAAGGCCCATCCGTAATGGCGGATGAGGCAAGGGCTCCCCGTAAAATCTCGACAAGTGCTGCTTTCTACACAAGGGTTACGCAAAACCGCATTCACATGGTGTCATGATCTTCCCTGGGCAGGACATCTAGGAGGCACGAAGACCCTGGAAAAAATACTGCGTCAGTTCTGGTGGCCGTCAGTACGCCCCGACGTGCTAGCTTGGGTACGGAATGCCCAATATGTGCCCAGATGAAGGTAGACCACCGGAGAACGCAAGGACAGTTGCAAATCATGCCAACACCAAAAATCCTGTGGGAAAGGATTTCGGTGGATTTCGTGGTTGGATTGCCAGTAGATCAGGGCCACACGGCCATAATAGTAGTGGTCGACTTCTTGACAAAAATGGGTAATTTTATCGCCTGCAGACAGGCGCCCACCGCCAGTCAATTGGCCAAGCTGTTGTTGATCAATATCTTAAGGCTACACGGCCTGCCCAAGGACATTGTGTCGGACCGAGGAGCCCAATTCACCGCCGGTTTCTGGAGGACATGGTGTTCAGAGCTAAGGGTATCCTCTTCCTTATCCACCAGCTTCCATCCACAGACGGACGGCCAAACGGAACGTCTGAACCAGACGCTCAAACAATACCTCAGATGTTATGTTACGGAAAACACCGACGAGTGGGTCGACTGGCTATGGATTGCAGAAATAGCCTACAATGGCGCCGTACATTCCTCCACGAAAGACTCTCCATTCTACAGCACATACGGGTTTCACCCCAGATTCTCTCCCTTGATCCTTCCTAGCACCCAGGTCCGCTTTCCTGACGTTCGCACTAAGCTTTTACACATGCGTAAAACGCTCATGCCATACGAGATAACTTGGTGAAAGCAAAAGAGAGATATAAGACACAAGCGGATAAACACAGAAGGGCTACTCTGATGTACAGGAGTGGGGAGTGGGTGTGGCTGGCCTCCAAACACATTAGGTTTAAAAAACACAGCATCTTTCATCCTAAATATATAGGCCCGTATCAGGTCGTGAAACACATAAACCCTGTGGCAGTAAAGCTCAAGCTCCCATCACATATGCGCGTGCATCCCGTGTTTCACATATCCCTCCTGAAACCCGTGCAGGGCAAGATACAGAGAAGACCAGGTCCAGTGCTAGTGAAGGGGGAACCAGAATATGTAGTACAAGGAATACGGGACGCTAAGAGGGTGCGAGGCAAGCTATGGTACTTAATCGCATGGAAAGGATATGGCCCAGAAGAGAACTCCTGGGAACCCAAAGACGCGGTTCATGCACCCAATTTGATAACCCGGTTTCATCGTCTCCATCCGGGGGCCCCACGTGACATCTAGCGTCCTTGGCAAGGGGAATGTCCTGTCACGATTCCCTGGCCAGTTGTAACTCTAGCTGTAGCAGCGTATTTCCGGCCAGGAACTACATTCCCAAGCATGCTTAGCGGGGCGCGGCGTGCGTAACGCAGAGGCGAAGCCGGAAGCAGGAATCAAAGCGGCTGGAGCCCCGGGCGGCGTTGCTGATTATTCCTCCCCGTGGTCTGTTCCCGTGCAGATCGGAACTCAGGCTACTCCAAAGAGGCGGTAAGAGGGTTCTGGAGTGTAGACTCTTGGAACCGCCATATTTCTGCTTTGTTCTGGTGACGGACGTCCCAGGTTAAGCTATCTCCTCTGTTGGCTGAGACGCGCTTCCATAGCCGTTTCATGCAGAGGAGAGTTGTCGCCCGTAGAGGCGCTTGGGTAACATTCTCCCTGTTGGAAAAAGGCCAGGCTTGTTTTTTTGTGCAGGGAGGGTATAGTGCCCACGATTTACACACATCCGGATTTACGCCCTTAACCAGTGAGCGTGGGTGTGTGTGCTGTGCCTTTCGTACTTTGGAAAAAGACACGCATTCAGAGTCATGCATTTAGTCAGTGAGCGTGGATGTGTGCTGTGCCTTTCGTACTTTGGAAAAAGACACGCATTCAGAGTCACGCATTTAGTCAGTGAGCGTGGATGTGTGCTGTGCCCTTCATACCATTGCAAAAAGACACACATCCAGATTGATGCCTTATATCAGTTGAGCGTGAGTGTGTGCTGTGACTGACGAAATTTGGAAACAAAACGCATCAAGATTTATGTATTAAATCAGAGAGAGGGGGCTATGGTTCCTTCAACATCACCTTTGTACGGTTAGAATGGAATGAGTGTGTGAATTATAAACACGCAACTATAATTAAAATGTGGCTTTGAACTCAGAGCACCCTCAGGTACAGAGCGCCAGGTGTGGCAGTATACTCAAACGAGGGTTCTCATATATGTGCTCTACCGTGGAACGCTTTATTTTGCGGTAGTTTTGTTTCTCTATTTTCTGCCTTCACTCAGGAACCTAATACTACAACCTCTGAGGTGGAAGCCGGAGGCATTATTTGCTCGTTTTTTAAACTTTGTATAAATTGCTGAAACTGTTTTTAATACTTATTGACCTCACCCTGAGCTTTTATTCAGGCTTAGCGCCAAGCAGGCACCCCACAAGCAACGGAGCTAGCGCTGCTTCGTGGGACAGTTGTTTTGACGGCCGCCATCGCTGCACACGCGAGGCCACGCCCACCTGACAGGCCACGCCCACCCCCCGCCTATAAGAAGCGCTGAACGATAGCGCACTCATCTAATACCACAACCTCTGAGGCGGAAGCCGGAGGCATTATTTACTCATTTTTTAAACTTTGTATAAATTGCTGAAACTGTTTATAATACTTATTGACCTCACCCTGAGCTTTTATTCAGGCTTAGCGCCAAGCAGGCACCCCACAAGCAACGGAGCTAGCGCTGCTTCGTGGGACAGTTGTTTTGACGGCCGCCATCGCTGCACACGCGAGGCCACGCCCACCTGACAGGCCACGCCCACCCTCTCCCTAAATGTGCCTCCCACGTAAGCGCAGCGGACGAGCGCAGCGGGAGCGCCGTTTGCGCGCCGAAGGCGCGCCTAAGGCAAGCCCGTCTGCGCCCGTCCGCACCCAGACGCGGCCCAGGGCCCGTCCCCCTGGCCATACCACCTCAGACCGGTGTGGGATGGCAGCCTATACGAGGCAGGCGTTACTACATCTGCGCAAGGTGCTGCCGCCGGAATGCGCACATACGCTGCACGTGGAGCAATGGCCTCTGAAGTGTGAGGGTTGCGGCTATACTATCTTCAGAGACCAAGAAATGAGTAAGGAAGGTAACGAACTTTCTGCCTTTCTACTGAATTGTCGATCATTGAAACGTCATAGCTTGAACATTTATGACATGCTGATAGATGACAACCCTGACTTGGTCTTTTTGACAGAAACATGGTTGGATGAGCAATCCCTCCCTGATATTATAGAGGCCCTTCCCTCCGGCTATAACATTCTCCAAATTAATAGAGGGAGTCAGAGGGGGGGGGGATAGCTATTGTCCATAAAATTGAGCTTCCATGTTCTCTCGAACCGACTGCCATTAATAACTGTGAAACTGGACTATTTTCCATCTCGGTTGGCCCTAATTGCACCATTAAGGGCTACCTTATTTATCGCCCTCCTGGTGTGGCGACCGCGTTCATTGAGAGCCTCCTGGAGGCTCTAACGCAATCTGCTTTACGCCATAATAAGTTCATGATTGTAGGAGACCTCAACGTGCATTTGGATGATGTCAACTGCAGGGAGGCTGTATCCCTTATTAATTCGCTGAGAGCTCTTATGTTTGTGTTGGCCGATAACAGAGCCACCCACCAAGCAGGGCATTTGCTGGATCCAATCTTTGTAAATTGGGAAGATATAAGCGTATCTGCCCCGATTAAGATCCTGTGGTCAGATCATTATTTGATCCCTTTAATACTTAGAAGATTGCCCAACAGGGGGCCTATACAGAAACCCCCCGCTATTAGGCGCAGGGACTGGAGGAAATTCAGTCACAATGTCTTCAGTCAAGCCCTAGGACAGGAACCCCCTAAGCTCAGCGACAACTTGGTTGAGGCGTGCAGGATGTATGATGAATGGGTTGAGAGTGCCTTGAATAAAGTTGCCCCCTGGACTCAGAAAGCCATGGCTCGGAGCACGAAATCCGCTCCGTGGTTTACCGCTGAGCTGCGAGCCGCCAAAACCAAATGTAAGACTCTGGAGCGTAGATGGAGAGTGGAATACGCCCCCTCACTACGTGAAGTCTACAAGAGTGAATTAAAGTCTTATCATAGACAGATTAGGAAATCTAAAAGAGACTACTATAATAAGAGGATTGACTGCTCAGAGAACACATCTAAAGAGCTATTTATGATTTTGAAGGAACTCTCCGCCCCGCTAGCAAGTTCAGGGGAAGTCCCCACCTCGACAGAGTCATGCAATGAGATTGCAGACTTCTTTATAGGGAAGGTAGATAAGACCTATGCATCTTTTCAGATTAACACAGAACCCACATATTCGCCTAACCCTAACTGTGAAAAACAGGTTATGAACAAACTTAGGAAGTTTGTGGTCCCCCAAACAGAGGAGCTAATTAACATCTTATCGGACATTCACTCTGGCTCTCCCTTAGATGCAGTCCCAGCGGGGATTCTTCGCAGTCATCTTCCCCAGGTAGTGGAGCACATAGGTAACATGGCCTCTCTTTCCTTCCATGAATGTCTAGTTCCGGACGTCTGGAAATTGGCCCAAGTTGTCCCGATAAAAAAGAAAGCCCATATTTGCATAACACAACTAGACAACCTTAGACCAATTTCTCTCCTCCCCTACTGTGCGAAGGTAGTAGAGAAATTGGTCAACCGACAGCTGGTGAGCTTTGTGGAGGAAAATAAGCTCCTCCACTCGTCTCAGTCGGGATTCAGAGCCAAACATTGGACGGAGACCGCCCTCCTTTTTTCTATGGAACTGTTGCGGTGTCAGGCGGATGAGGGTCACACGGCCGCACTGGTCCTATTGGACTTAAGTGCGGCGTTTGACACCGTATCACACTCCGTATTACTGGACTGTCTGAGTGAGAAGGGAATAACCGGGCCTGCCCATGAGTGGTTGGTTTCCTTCCTTAAAAACAGGAGATTTCAAGTGCATTGTCCACCATGCAAATCCAGTATAAGATGTCTTAGACGAGGGGTTCCACAGGGCTCGATTTTGAGCCCCATGTTATTCAATCTGTACATGGAACCCCTTGCCAAACTGGTGGAGTCATATGGTGTTGCCATAGTCTCTTATGCAGACGATACACAACTGGTGATCAACCTGTCCCGTGATCCAGTTGTGGATGCTGAGAAATTCTCGGCCTGCTTGGTGGCACTTGATGGGTGGATGAAGCAGAACTATCTCCGCCTCAATGGTAATAAGACGGAAGTTCTTATTGTTGGTCCCTGTCCTTCCATCTGGACATCTGCCTGGTGGCCCATAGAACTGAGCTCTGGCCCTGTCCCGGTGGACACAGTCAAAAACCTCGGCATACTTCTTGATTTTAATCTAGCCTACACTAACCATGTGGGTAATGTTGCCGGTAAATGCTATGGCATTTTGAAGGTCCTAAGGAAAATCCTGGACCTTCTGCCTCCTAGCACCAGAAAAACTATGGTACATGCCTTGGTCACCTCCCATTTAGACTACGGGAATTCCCTCCTATGTGGACTCAGTAAAAAAGGTCTAATGCAGTTGCAACGCGTCCAGAATGCAGCTGCCAGGCTTGTCCTGAACCTCCCTAGGAGGGCCTCTGGGAAACATGCATTGCGTTCCCTGCATTGGCTTCCAATAAAGGAACGAATTAAATTCAAAACGATGTGCATTACCCATCGCGTAGCTCATATAAAAGCTCCTTCATATCTCCAGGATTTGCTTCCTATCTATCGTCCTTCACGCCCTCTTAGGTCGATGGGCAGCATGCTATTAGTAGTTCCACGGATTCACAGAGCAAGGATGGGAGGACGGTCCTTTAGACACCTTGCCAGTAAAGGCTGGAATGACCTACCCATCGAATTGAGGATGGAACCGTCTGAAACTAGGTTCAGACAAAGGTTGAAAACCCATCTTTTCCCCAAGACATAATTCAGTATAGTTTCCCCTGGACCAAGTGCTCCTCCTCCGTGAGCTAAGCTGAAGAGATGTTTAGTGGGATTGTCAGCGCGGGGACGCACTGTTCCTTGTGCAACCATGCGCTTAACAAATGTCATTAATAATAATAAATAATAACCAACACTCAAGCATCCCGGAGGAAGAAGAGCTGTAGTGATCCCTGGCTACTGGTCCGGATTACGCCTGGCTTGCCTCCTTAAGTGCCACCTTGGTTTCTCTATGGATATGCTCAGAGCCATCCTTCTTTTTCTTTGCAGGTAGGAAAGGTGAAATAGAGGGGTAAGGTAGAGGGGAAAAGGGAGTTGGAGGGAGGAAAGAGACACAGCAGTTCGGTCTTCATATTGTTTCTTTGTTTCTCCACACAGGTCTCCCTCCCGCAGTCCCCATCCTTTCCTTCCCCCGCTCAATTGCCCCAAAAGTCTGTGTATTTCTATATGCGCCAGACTTGGGTCGATTCAGAGGTGGGCCCCCATAGAGCATCGACACAGCCCTGAGGACACGGATTTGGAGAGCCTGACACTTAGGTTGGAGTGGGAATAATAAATTTGACACCTCCAAACTCCAATACTTTCAGCAATGTTGCATAGGTTGGAGTGGGAATAGTAAATATCACCATTCCCCCAACATTCAAGGTTTTCCCTACTTTAGTTTAGATTGGAGTTGAAATAGCAAATCTGAACCCTGGCAAAGTTCAAAGCTTTGCCCGAATAATAAATCTCATCCCCCAAAGTCCAATGCCTTCACTACTGTGGCTAAGTTTGGAGAGAGAATTGTAAGTCTTACTACCTCAAAGTTTAATGCCTGCCTTACTGTTCGTTAGGTTGGAGTGGGGGTAGTAAATTTCACATTTGGAAAATCAAATACTTTCCCTGCTGTTGATTAGGAGGGAGTGGGAATTGGAAGTCTGACCTTCCAAATTCCAACACTTTCCCATCTATAGCTCAGACTGGAGAGAGAAAAGTAGATTTTTTCCTTCTACAGTGCAATACTTTCCCTTCTGGTTTTTTTAGGTTGAAGAGTAAGTAGTAAATTCAATTTTTATATATTTTTTTGATTATAGTTATGGTGAATTTCGGAATATTAATATTGTATTATTTATGTTTTTGAGCTAGTTTGTATTGTATTGCAGTTGGATTTTTTAATATGTATTTAATTTGTTTTATTAATTACTATGGTTGTAGCATTTAAAATATTCCTTCCATTTTCATTTAAGGTACATTTATTTTTTATCAGTTGATGTATTATTTATATTTGAATTTGTAATAATGTTTTTAATGTAATCGTTGTTTTGTTATAATGTTTTTAATATACTTTAGTGATTTTATTTACAGTATTTTTATGTAATTACATTTTTTATCTTATTTAAGAATTCTCTCAATTATATCAATTTTAATAAAGTGTTTTACATGTAATTTTAATTACTCAGCAATTATATTTTTCAATTTAAATTGCTTACGCATATATATATATATATATATATATATTTTATCCTTCTTCGAAATAACACGCACTCTCGAAGTTTAATGCTTAGCAGGAAGCCAATTTATTGTTTGCTACGCGTTATGTAAAACTGAGGAAGGACTTCTATACATTCATGCTATGTCCTATCATTGACAAGTGTCGGCCATCTTGTAATAGTAAACACAAACCTATGTGGCATTTGTACTCCGATAAATATCGTGCTAAATGCAGTATATACAAGGGGACAACTTTGATTTTATATTTCTATCTTGCTCTAGTGGCGCAAAACAAAGTGATGTTGAAAAAATATATAAAAAAAGGTTTTTCTATATTTAGAATTATGTAGGGTATATTCCGTTTGGAAATTCATTATACTTGGTAAGAATTACATCAAATCGCACTAGTGGCTTTTTGCTTCAACTTAGTGTTTTAACTGAAATCACTCCATAAAATGCATTTAATAACAGAATAGTTCCCTGTACTACATTTCATTAAACTCACTATATATATAGTTTTTCAAGAGTAGCACCGTGGTGGGAACGTTCTGTGACAATTGGAGTATCCTTAAAACCGATAATATTATGTGACAATTGGAGTATCCTTAAAACCGATAATATTATTGGTACAGAAATAGGTGAAAGACCCAAAATAACTTATAGAAAAGGTAGAAACCTGAGAGATATTCTAGTAAAAAGTGACATTACAGTCATGATATTTATCGGAGTACAAATGCCACATAGGTTTGTGTTTACTATTACAAGATGGCCGACACTTGTCAATGATAGGACATAGCATGAATGTATAGAAGTCCTTCCTCAGTTTTACATATGTATTTAAACACGTCTTTATTTTGTTTATACTTTGTGTGAACAAGACATTTATTTGTCGAAACGCGTAGCAAACAATAAATTGGCTTCCTGCTAAGCATTAAACTTCGAGAGTGCGTGTTATTTCGAAGAAGGATAAAGATTATTTACCGGTGAGAGCATACCGGCAAACGCACCACCTGACCTCGGGCTCAAATCCGGAATGACCCACTCAGAAGATTGTAAATATATATATAGATATATATATATATATATATATATATATATATATATATATATATATATATATATATATATATATATATATACACGCTCCACTGTTGCTTTCACACACAGAAAGGACCCTTAATAAAATAAAATAGAAAAAATAATAATAATAAATATATAAATATAGATATATATATTACCTACTGGCAGTCGCCAGTATGTAGTTATAGTTAGGACCTAGTTTCCATGGGAAAAGCGTTTTTTGATTTGCCAATATCTTTGGCGCCGTTTGATGAATCTTCTGGAAATTTATTAAAAAACAGGGTTGCACCGCTCAGTTTGGGTGTTTAAAGTTTCAGGGTGATTCGCTAAGCGGGGGCCGAGAAAAAATGGGGGGTCCCAAAGCGCGTTTTCTCCATGTTAATTTCCATTGGAACATTATTACAGGCTACAGCCCGAACTGCTGAACGGAATTACACCAAATAAGGCAAAAGGTAGATCTTGGTTTAGACTCCACCCTTTTTGTTAAATGGTGTAAATCCATTCAGTAGTTCCTTAAATATGCATGGGGGACACACGACCCCCCGCTGCCCAGGAACCGCCACCTCCCCAGGGCTTGTGCCTAAAGAAAACAAATACGTGTGGGGGGGCCTCACGGAACCCCCCAAGCCCCTGGGACTGCCCCCACCCCGGGGCTTCCTCAGATGAATACAAATATCTATGGAAATCCAATCCAACAATCCCGATTCTTTATTTCATACCGAAGGTGCATAAAAACAAAACCAGCCCTCCGGGCCGACCTATAATATCTGCACGCAACAGCATCTTTGAAAATACTTCCGTTTATGTTGACTATTTCCTTCAAGAACATGTACAAAATTTAAGATCATACATCAAAGACACTGGTGACTTTCTCTCCAAAATCAAGAACCTTAAATGGATCGATGGATACTTCCTAATTTCTCTTGACGTCACGTCACTTTACACCTCTATCAGACACAATGATGGTCTACGAGCCATGAAATATTACTTGGCTAAGAAGGGTGCACAGTATGAAGAACATAACAAAATGCTTGTTAATATGGTCGAACTGTGTCTTATGAATAACATATTTATGTTTCAGAATACCATATATCAACAACTGAGAGGTGTAGCGATGGGGGCCAGCTTCTCCCCCAGCTATGCATGTCTACACATGGGCTGGTGGGAGGAGCAGGTCCTCATGGTAAAACACTCTGAAACTTTTGAGCGCAATGTCAAATGCTGGCTGAGATTCATTGACGATTTATTTTTGGTTTGGCAAGGTACAGAGGAGGAAGCTTCAGAATTTATTGAATCGCTTAACAATAATGATCTCAATCTCCACTTTACATCCAATACAAGCAAAACAAATATAGTATTTCTGGATGTAGAAGTTTATGTGGAACAAGGCAAAATAGAAACTAGGCTACACAGGAAACCCACGGCGGGAAATGCTATCCTACATGCAAGCAGTGCGCACCCAAGCCATCTTATACAGAGCATCCCTTATGGTGAGCTCTTACGCATCAAGCGCATTTGCAGCCACCAAGAAGCAGCACAACAGGATTGCATTAACAGATTCAGGGCTAGAGGATACAACAAGAAATGCCTAGACAAAGCTCTCACAAAAGTTAACCTCCAAAACACAGATATAATACCAGACAAGAGGATACAGCCTTTGGTCCCTGACATCACTGTTGATGACTTTAGATTCATCCTAGATTACAATCATCACCAAATGTCAGTGAGAAAAATCCTCAACAAACACTGGTACCTTGTCAAACAAGATCCAATCATTGGCACAATGGTACCAAAAAAACCCTCATTGACCTATCGGAAAGGGATTTCCATGAAGGATTCTCTTGTTGACAATGATCCTTGCGGAATTGCAGCCAAGGGATCTTGGCTGGCCCAAAGATTAGGCTTTTTTAAATGTAAGACCTGCAAGGCCTGTCAGCATGGCGTATCCTTGTCCAGCTATCCAACTCCTTTTGGCGGCCCTGACAAAGTCATTACCAAAGCCCTTAACTGTAAGACAGACCATGTGGTGTATGTGTTGGAGTGCCCCTGCAATTTAAGGTACATAGGGAGTACTATACTGCCAGGCCACAAAAGGGTACTCCAACACCTACGAGCTATTAAGAATAAGGACCAGGCATACCCGGTAGCACGGCACTTTCATGAAAAGCATGAGGGCAACCCCAAAGACCTCAAATACTTTTTTATAGATTCTGTCACTAAAAATAAAAGAGGGGGTGACAGGGAAAAGTCCCTTAGATTATTGGAAATGCATTACATTTTAAATTTGGACAGCAAACACCCAAATGGACTCAATAGCTCTGAGGAGCTACATGCAAGTCTATAACCAGGTTGTCCGTTTACAATCTTTCCAATATTTGAGTCGCTTTAGCCTTCTTGCCACGCTATCGAATAACATCTGCCAGGACCATTGAACTACTCAATACATAAATATTCCTTAACAAACCACAATTATGAGATTATTGTGGCAATGACACATTCATTGGTATTTTTTACAATTATAAAACTAAGGGTCCCCATTTGTCGCCACCTGAAACATCTACCTCTCCCTTTCTTTCAACCATATTAGTTTTTATCACGGTGTTTTTAGGTATTTTTTAGCACATAATCAAATATGAATGTTTTTATATGTACCTATATTTTATTTTAAGTACATGTTTTTAGGAAAAAAGAAAAAAATCTTGTTTCACCATGTTGGGCACTAAGTCTTTCACTATTGTTTGTCATCTAACAGGCAGGTACTAACAGAGGTTCATTACACCTATAAATTGGGATAATTGCTCATCACAAAGTGTTGATCCAGTTGATTCTACTCAACTCAAGGTAGATCTCTTAGGCTTAAAAAGACAATCTTTTCCACAAATTGATGAGGCAACGTGTGTACCAACATGGATAACTTGGAGATATGAACAATTGATGGTTTTAGATATTGTGGTATTTAATATTTAATATTTAAGGTTCATTATTTATTGTGTATATTTATGTGTGTTTTATTATATATATATTTATGCACAATTGACTTTTTAACCTTTTAACCACCCTAATTATGAATTGTTGTTATTTAAATATATTTATTCAGGATATTTATTCATATGACTGAATTTTAGAATATGTTGGGCTCTAACACAATAAGAGACATTTTTGAACAGATATACACACACAGATTGTGTTAAAATATATGTATATGTTCATTTATCGTCATTTTTTATATATTTATATATTTCATGATTTTTTGTCTCTTAAACTTTTGAGAAGCCATAAGTAGCACCGGTGATAATTATTTAACCTCATACCATCAGGATCAACATGAATGTTATTTTTCTGCATTTTATTCAATTTTATCATATTTTTATTTGGGATTACCAATAAATTGGGCCCAAATTTTCTGAACCGATATCACTAGTATTTAAGGGTGAGCATTACAGGATTCAGCCAGAGATTTCATGTGAAGGTTCAAATAACAATAGCTCGATATTACTAAAATTGAAAGGTGAGCATAAAAGGATTTATCCTGAAATTTCAAGTGAAGGTTCAAATAATAATGAGCTACCATACACCTATGCTGATTAACCATCAAGCGGAAATGAAATTTATAAAGGAAACCTTTGTTGGAGTACTGCCCAATCAGATGACATGATGTATAAAATGTAAAAAAATGTTTTTCCTTTAAATACCGTATGCCATTGGATAAACTGCGTCATGTGATCAAGTCCCCCAGGAGGGATGAAACGCGTAATGGCTGCCTTGTTTGTTTGAGTCTTGAATAAACGAACAGATATTTGAAAAGAATCTTGTGGTCCGTGCTCCCTTCTGCTCAGCTGGTTGGATACGAGAGAGGAGAGTGCTTTGCCGATATATATATATATATATATATATACACGCTCCACTGTTGCTTTCACACACAGAAAGGACCCTTAATAAAATAAAATAGAAAAAATAATAATAATAAATATATAAATATAGATATATATATTACCTACTGGCAGTCGCCAGTATGTAGTTATAGTTAGGACCTAGTTTCCATGGGAAAAGCGTTTTTTGATTTGCCAATATCTTTGGCGCCGTTTGATGAATCTTCTGGAAATTTATTAAAAAACAGGGTTGCACCGCTCAGTTTGGGTGTTTAAAGTTTCAGGGTGATTCGCTAAGCGGGGGCCGAGAAAAAATGGGGGGTCCCAAAGCGCGTTTTCTCCATGTTAATTTCCATTGGAACATTATTACAGGCTACAGCCCGAACTGCTGAACGGAATTACACCAAATAAGGCAAAAGGTAGATCTTGGTTTAGACTCCACCCTTTTTGTTAAATGGTGTAAATCCATTCAGTAGTTCCTTAAATATGCATGGGGGACACACGACCCCCCGCTGCCCAGGAACCGCCACCTCCCCAGGGCTTGTGCCTAAAGAAAACAAATGCGTGTGGGGGGCCTCACGGAACCCCCCAAGCCCCTGGGACTGCCCCCACCCCGGGGCTTCCTTGAATTATTTGCGGGGGCCCCCACAAGCCACCCCAAGCTCCGGGGACCACCACCTCCTCAGGGCCCTTGATGGCCCTGGGGACCGCCACCCCCAGGGTCGGCTCCTGCAATGTCCCGGGGTGCCCACCAGGTACCTCCAGTAAGTGCCACAGAGCTGGGTTGCAGAGAGGTGGTCCGAGGCCACGACTCTTTTTACACCACTCAGCAAATGCGGCTTCTGGTGCACTGCTGGTGGGACGATGAGGTCCTCTTGTGTCCTGAGGAACTCAGGACACAAGCGGACTTCATCTCCCTGGTGCATTGTAAGTTGGGGGATTAAGTCCCCTTGAATCCTAAGGGTCCCTGGGGGCCAACTAGCCCACGGGGTACCTCCAGCAAGCGCCACAGAGATTCACTTGACAGCATCTCCCTATCGAGACTTTTTCCCAAGGGTGCGAATCTGATCATCGATAGGCACCCGAGCGTGTACGGCAGAGAGAACCTGATATTTACAGGGGGATCAGGAGGATCCGTCTTTTGGTTAATCTTCCACCAAGTGTAGTGCAATATGGAGGAGGAGGAAGAGAGAAGACAGGCTGCACAAGCTATGTTCACTAGAAAACAAGGTCCACCCAACAAAATTGACAATACATCTGTTACAATTCAACCCACCGAAGAAAAACTATGCAAGCTGGAGAAATTGAAATGGACAGAGATCTCGAAGTGGTGGGAAGCCATCTCCCTGCAGAACTATGTGGACCAAGGGATGGCACCACGTGGTCTAAGAATCTTCACCACTCCGACATACGAGACACCCAATCCGAAGATGCTAGAGGAATGGTCTGAGAACTCCTCTCAAAGCTCTAAACTGATGTTGGAGATACTTATAAAATACACGTGGGTGGATCGTGAACTGATCCTCAGTCAGATCAAAGAACTGATGGAAGATTTAACCAACCTAATGGAAATGGATGCGTTGAATAAACATCTAATCATAATGAAAGATAGGCCCAAAAAGCACGAAGAGGATATTAAGGCCCGCAAGCAGAGGAAACTGAATCGTGATTACAGTGATTACGAGAGCAGCAACATTTTGACCTTTAGCCGCAAGTACGATCATCTCTATACCCAACAGGACGCACAAGACGACACCAGTGCCCCAAACAAGACAGCGGCAGTATCAACAGTGGAAGTCTCCACAGCCAGTGAAAGTGAATCAGACATCTCGGCAGAAAATGCCGCAGGAGAGGAGCGGATTACTCGTCCGCTCACTTTTTTAGATGAGTATCGGACCCTGCGACGAGGTCGACAGACCACACAGGACACTCCAACACCAAAAACAAGGGGCCAGAGAGGCCGTGGCTGAGGCAGGGGACAAGGAAACGCAGGAACCGACGGACAAGAATCAGACAACGTTGGGAGAAGAGGCAGAGGACGTGGCGGCATGGGAAACAAGACACGCGCCAGAAAAGTCTACTAATGGATATGACAATGGTTAACAAAACTATTATTAATCTCTTTAAAAGACCTTTGAGTGATTTACAAAAATGTACATTGTGTTTGAGACTTTCCTTCTGCCCTTCTTATCTCTTTAATTATACAGAGGCCAGGATAGATCTTTTTAAATACACAAGGAAGCTTAAGCTCAAGAAGTGGCATAAATTGAAGGGACCATACGCTCGCAAAGTTTCGAACACCAGTACCATTACAGCCAACACTGATTTTAACATATTTGACATAGACACCCTCATTACTATGATTGAGTTAGGGGAAACTGATGAAATTCCAGAACAGGCGATCAACCCCACACAATTACTTGACGAGTTGTCGATAACCACTGATGCCTCCGCATCGACTGGTTTCAGACCTAAATCCGCATTTCTGCCTAATCTCCCCCACGACAGTATCGACACCTTTCAAGACTGTGTGAGCAATGCACTTAATAACCTTAGACACAAACGCAAGGGAACTTATAACAAGAAAGAGGTGAATCTCACACATGCACTTAAGAGTCTCATGGAGGATGAGAGCATTGTCATCCGTCCTGCGGACAAGGGTGGCAATGTTGTCATCCTTGACAGGGAACAATATCTAGCATAGGCATCCAGACAACTTGATGACATCAAGTTCTACACGCCCATTACTTTTGATGACTACAACATCAGCATCACGACCATCTGGGAGAATTTCACCAGGTGGAGAGATAAGGGGTTACTGGAGTGGGCGGAGTACAGTTACCTTAAGAAAGATCATCCCATACTCTCTGTACTGTACCTTCTACCAAAGGTCCATAAGGATCCCATAAGACCTCCTGGGCACCCCATCGTTTCATCTAAGGGTAGTGTAGCTGAACATGTCTCCAAATATGTGGACCATTTCCTCCGTGACCATGTTGTTAGACTTCCCAGTTATATCAGGGACACTAAGGACTTTTTACATAAGATAAAAGACTTACAGTGGGGCGAAGACTACCTGTTCATTATGCTTGACATATATAGCCTCTATACCATCATTGATTAGAAACAGGGACTGGAAGCCTGCAGACAGTTCCTTAACACCAGACCTGTGAGATTCCGTGAAAACAGTCAGATGCTGTTGGACATGACAGAATACTGTCTGACGAACAACATCAGACAAACGACTGGTACAGCAGTGGGATCTTGCTTTGCTCCCAGTATTGCCAACCTGTTCATGGGGCGCTGGGAGGAGAGCATTTTCACCAATCCGGATCTTCATGGTAACCTTGAACATGTGTCAATGTGGCTACGCTACATTGACAACCTGTTCATTGTTTGGAGAGGACTGGAAGAAGAGGCTCATGAATTTATCAGGAAACTCAACGTCAACGAGTGCAACATCGTACTCAGTGGCAATGTTTGCAACAACAAGGCTGAATACCTTGATGTCTGCCTTACTATCAGTGAAAACCAGGTACATATGGCACTTTATAGGAAGTCCACGCCGGGTAACAGTGTCCTTCATGCCCTTAGCAGTCACCCTGAGGCTCTTAAATGGAGCATCCCTTATGGTGAACTGCTGAGGGCCAGAAGAAACTGTAACGCCGAAGAAGCTTACCAGCTTGAGAGTAATGTCATTGTAGACCATTTCAGGGAAAGTGGCTATCCTAACTGGGTACTCACGAAAGCTAGAGAGAGGGCTGAAAGTGTAGACAGAGCCCTGACTATCTCAGACAAACCCATCACACCCACCAACACTGACGAAGATAAGACCAGAATGATCATGACGTACAGCTCTGACTCTAAGGACATCAAACAGATCCTATGCAAGAACTGGGCCATCCTCAAATCTGACAATGTCATAGGGGGCACCATTCCAGACAGGCCCAGTATAGCTTACAGGAGAGGGAGGAATGTCAGAGATATGTTAGTGCAGAGTGATATTACCATATAACCCAGGAGGCACGAACATGGCCTTAAAGGCTTCTTTCCATGCGGCCATTGTAAGGCCTGTAGAAACAGCAAATTTTGCAAACAGATCAATTACAGTGGGGTAAACAAGGACATAACTCAATTCCTGACATGCAGTTCCTCTTTTGTCGTTTACAGCATTGAGTGCCCATGCAAGCTGTGATACATCGGCAGCACGACACTCATGGCTAGGAAACGGATCCTCGAACATAGTAGGGCCATAATCAACAACGACCCTAAATACCCAGTCGCACAACATTTCCGTGAGAATCATTTTTCCAATACTTCTGACATGAGCTTCTTCATCCTTGAACAAATTGACCGACCGCAACCCTAGGGGTGGCAATAGGGTGCTCACACTTAGGCAGAGAGAGTCTAAGTATAGCATAGACTTTAAACCAAGAGTCCAGGAGGATTAAATCAGGATGAGGAGCTCACAATACATCTCAATGGAAAATCATTTTTCTTTGGTAATCAGAGCATTTTGCCAGTTTGTCTTGTTTCCTACACATTCCCTCGTGCTTTTATCCCAATCCCCCCTTTTCCTCCCTCCCTCCCCCTCTCCCCACCCCCTTTTCCTTTAAACTTTCCCCCCCTTGCATTGTAATATGTATGCATCTAGTTTCTAGTGTGCGGCTGCACGAGTGTGCAGTCGCAGCGGTCTTTTCTCTCCTGCACTCCTGCTCACACTAGTATAGCGTGCAACATGCGATAGAGTGTTATGTTCACTTTTATGCAAGTCCTCGGGATTAGAGGTTCATGATTATGATTTCTTTACTGTTCCTACCCTTTTCCCTGTGATCACACCTTCACTGTCTCTTCTACTGGCAGACTATTAGTGATTGTTGGACCCTGTGGAGTATATCTATTTTTTATTCCAGGAATGACATTGTTTCTTTGCAATTGTATATAGGGTGTGATTGGTAGACGGACGATTGGGAGAGGTGTATTATCACACAGAAAATTCACACATTTGCAACATGGGCATTTGCCCCAGATTTTTTTTGTGCATTGCCGGTGATGTGCTACGCCCTCCGACAGTAACATTCTGCTTATTGTCCCACAGTTCCATGCAGGGCACTTGCCTTAGACAGAGCTCTCTGAGCTACACGCGGTGACTGGGTATCTCCTCACATTTGTGGAGACGTCCGATGGATGTGCCCAACAGTCTTTTCTACAGATCCCCACACCACGATCCCCCTTCTCCCCCACTTTTTTCCAGTGATGATCCACTTATGATGACAGTCAGGCACTGGCTGTACTGACACCACACTGGACAATAGGCGCATCATGTCCACGCATTCATTATGTTTTGCACTCCAGGGCACTTGCCCAGGACTGGCACATCACTTATGAGCACGTCATCTTTAGCCTTGGCATGCCGCAGTCTCCCGGTGTACCTCAGCTAGTCTGACTCGCACCCACGCATTCGGCATTCACCCTTAGCCACGGCTTTAGCACTGCAGCAATCATGCGGTTACTTGCAGGTTTACCGTCATAACTAGGCTCATATTCTATGCGTGTCTGTGAATGGGAGGTCAATATAGCTTGCTGATTTTGAAGGCATATATACACACTTCGATTATGGTGAGATCATTGTTATTATTGTTACTATCTGATTGTTTCTGGATCACTGTGATACACTTGCATATGCATCATGCATTGATAACTGCAAATTAATACTCCCCTGGTGAAGTTCTCCTCTCTATAATGTGATTTAACCGTTCCAACATGTCTGCAATGATTTTTAACTGTGTCCTCTGTTTATGTTCACTATGTGTATATTTTCACTGGCTTGTTGCTTGGCACGTTTCACGTGAACAAGGTTTCGGATGAAATCGAAACACGTTATGAAATAAACACTTGGTGATACTTTCATGAAGACGGATCTTCTTTTCCTGAGAGCGCGCTGACTCTGTGGATTGTGTTTTTGAATATATATATATATATATATATATTACCTACTGGCGGTCGCCAGTAGGTAGTTATAGTTAGGACCACGTTTCCATAGGAAAACCTCAACATTCTATTTTGAATAACTTTGGCGCCGGTCGATGAATCCTCGCGAATTTCTCAAAATAGGTGGGGCGCTACGCTCCGCTCCTACCCTGAAAGTCTCGGGGGGATCCGTCAAGCGGGGGCTGAGATAAAAGGGGGGTCCCAAAACGCGTTTTCCCCATGCATTTTTCCATAGGACCTTTAGAACGAGCTACAGCCCGAACGGCTGAACAGAATTACTCAAAATTTGTCAGAGAGGTAGTCCCTAGGTCAAGGAAGTGCCTTTTGTAGGTTTGGTGTAAATCTGTTCAGTAGATTCTGAGAAAATAGCCTTTAAATCAATATATATATCTGAGCCCGCTTACGGTACGCTTACCGTACGCTTACGGTAAGCGTACGGCGGCGTGCGCGAGCGCGATTCTGATTGGCTGTTAGATCTTAGTAAACATTCGAATCGGCCGAAACCAGGAAGCGGCGGCCGCCATTTTGTGTATTTCACTCTGAAAAAAAAGAGTGAAAACAAGGAAAGGGGGCAATGAGGAGAGTTACAGACCCCCTAACATTTGTAAGGGGGTCAAAGAAGGACAGAAAAGTACAAAAAAAACATTTATTGATTTTAAAAAAAATCACGGGGTACGCGTACGGTAAGCTTACGGTAAGCGTACGGTAAAAAAATAAAAATAGATAAATGAAAAGCAGATTTAAGAGTTTAGAAATTAGGGAGCTCTAAAAAGAGCTGTTGTGTTTATGAAGTCATTTTTTTAGTGGTACCTACAAGTAAGTACCGATGCAGAGTCTAAGGTTCAAGAGGAAGACTCTGTTCCCTTCATCATTGAAGTGCACACCATCTCCTCTATAAATGTCTTGCATGTCATAACGCAAGTTGTTGTGGTAAATGGCACCCATACCATAGTCACGGAGGAAAGCAGAAACAGATTTGTTGACGTGCTTTCTTGCTTTGTCAATCTGTGGACAGAAATGATTGGACCAGTTCCATTTTTGCCTTTGGCATATGTTGGAAAACACAAAGGCAGTTTTAGGGAAAAGTGTAAACAGTTGTGCAAAGGTGTCCTTCATAAGCATTTCCAGTCCTACCCCAGTCAAAGTGCCTAGGTCATTGCCACCACAGTGCACTATTATGAGGTCAGGGTGTTGGATTTGAATGAAGGATTTCACCAATGGCATCAATTGGTGCCACTTTAACCCTCTCTGACCAATCCATTTAATGTCTACATTTGGCAAAGCAAGGTCTCTCACCATATCTGTTTTCTCTGCAAACTTTTCACTCCAGAAGACATAGCTGTGCCCTACAATCCACACTGTGAACATCTTCAAAGGAGAACTGGATGCACTCAGGAGGTGTCTTTCAGTAGAATGGCAATATGAAAAGAAAGACAGTTTGGAAATGGAGGCATACATATTTTTTTAAAACAAAAAGAACTGATTGGCTGTTTCATACCATTCTAGAATAAAAACTAGGCTGTATGTGAAAATTAATAGAAGCATGTTTTGTATTGGTACAAAAAAATGTGTAACCAAAGAACAGTACTATGGATTTGCTGTAAGGTTTGAAAAGTCAAGCACTCTTGCACTGTGGAATTGAAACATTGTGTGTCGAACTTCTGACCTAACTGCACACAGCAGTGTTCCATGAGCTGTTGCTATGGTAGCAGGCAGAAGTCAAGTTGGGGGAAGGGTACTAGGCAGAAGTCAAGTTGGGGGCAGGGTACTTTTGGAAAAGGGTTGGTTTTCAACCAATAGAAATGTGTGATTACATTTGAAAAAAAGGGGGAAGCACTGAGATTTGAAACTTACATGTATATGTGTGGAAAAATAGAGGGAAAGTTTGCCATTATCTGGTTCTGCTGAGAGGAGAGAGGTGAACACAACAGAGATCCTGGCTCTGATAATCTGCTGTTTGAGTGTCACATTTCTTTCACAACTAACTAATTTTAAAGGTGAGTTTAGAGTTTGAGAGGGGATGTATGTGGTAACTTAAGAAATGAATAATAGAAATGGGAATTGTTTTTGTTGTAGTTACACATGGTGGTTTCATAATGTGACAGTGTGTAAAAGTGATTTACACTTGCCCCGAAAAAAAAAAGAGCAGTAAGTGTGCTTTCAAATTGGCAAAGAAATTTCGTTTTGGGACTAATGTGAAAACATGACTCTGTGTGCATAGAAGAATTATAGGCAGAGATTTATTGCGTCTTGCTCTGGTGATTTCACAGTTGCATTAGATGGAAAGGGGGAGCGAATTTTTTGGGGAAGAAGCAGAGGCTTAGCACACACCCATGTGCTTGCCATGTATAGTCATGCACAGTATTTAGAAGCCAGTGGGGTTTTCAGGTTTAAGTCTGTAATGCAAATACATTCAGCATCACTAAGGCTGGTTGCCCTTGGTGGAGTGTAGGCAGTCACAGAGAATGCACATGGTGGTGGTCTGAAAAAAAAACAGCTTGGACACGTGCAATTAAATAAATCAAAAATAGTGGTTTTATAATGTGTCAGTCTGTAAAAGTGATTTCAAATTGTAAAAAGAGATTTTCACTTGGCCCGAAAAAAAAAGAGCAGTAAGTGTGCTTTCAAATTGGCAAAGAAATTTCGTTTTGGGACTAATGTGAAAACATGACTCTGTGTGCATAGAAGAATTATAGGCAGAGATTTATTGCGTCTTGCTCTGGTGATTTCACAGTTGCATTAGATGGAAAGGGGGAGCGAATTTTTTGGGGAAGAAGCAGAGGCTTAGCACACACCCATGTGCTTGCCATGTATAGTCATGCACAGTATTTAGAAGCCACTGGGGTTTTCAGGTTTAAGTCTGTAATGCAAATACATTCAGCATCACTAAGGCTGGTTGCCCTTGCTGGAGTGTAGGCAGACACAGAGAATACACATGGTGTTGGTCTGAAAAAAAAACAGCTTGGACACGTGCAATTAAATAAATCAAAAATAGTGGTTTCATAATGTGTCAGTCTGTAAAAGTGATTTCAAATTGTAAAAAGAGATTTTCACTTGGCCCTAAAAAAAAAGAGCAGTAAGTGTGCTTTCAAATTGGCAAAGAAATTTCGTTTTAGGACTAATGTGAAAACATGACTCTGTGTGCATAGAGGAATTATAGGCAGAGATTTATTGCGTCTTGCTCTGGTGATTTCACAGTTGCATTAGATGGAAAGGGGGAGCGAATTTTTTGGGGAAGAAGCAGAGGCTTAGCACACACCCATGTGCTTGCCATGTATAGTCATGCACAGTATTTAGAAGCCAGTGGGGTTTTCAGGTTTAAGTCTGTAATGCAAATACATTCAGCATCACTAAGGCTGGTTGCCCTTGGTGGAGTGTAGGCAGTCACAGAGAATGCACATGGTGGTGGTCTGAAAAAAAAACAGTTTGTACACGTGCAATTAAATAAATCAAAAATAGTGGTTTCATAATGTGTCAGTCTGTAAAAGTGATTTCAAATTGTAAAAAGAGATTTTCACTTGGCCCTAAAAAAAAAGAGCAGTAAGTGTGCTTTCAAATTGGCAAAGAAATTTCGTTTTAGGACTAATGTGAAAACATGACTCTGTGTGCATAGAGGAATTATAGGCAGAGATTTATTGCGTCTTGCTCTGGTGATTTCACAGTTGCATTAGATGGAAAGGGGGAGCGAATTTTTGGGGGAAGAAGCAGAGGCTTAGCACACACCCATGTGCTTGCCATGTATAGTCATGCACAGTATTTAGAAGCCAGTGGGGTTTTCAGGTTTAAGTCTGTAATGCAAATACATTCAGCATCACTAAGGCTGGTTGCCCTTGGTGGAGTGTAGGCAGTCACAGAGAATGCACATGGTGGTGGTCTGAAAAAAAAACAGTTTGTACACGTGCAATTAAATAAATCAAAAATAGTGGTTTCATAATGTGTCAGTCTGTAAAAGTGATTTCAAATTGTAAAAAGAGATTTTCACTTGGCCCTAAAAAAAAAGAGCAGTAAGTGTGCTTTCAAATTGGCAAAGAAATTTCGTTTTAGGACTAATGTGAAAACATGACTCTGTGTGCATAGAGGAATTATAGGCAGAGATTTATTGCGTCTTGCTCTGGTGATTTCACAGTTGCATTAGATGGAAAGGGGGAGCGAATTTTTGGGGGAAGAAGCAGAGGCTTAGCACACACCCATGTGCTTGCCGTGTATAGTCATGCACAGTATTTAGAAGCCAGTGGGGTTTTCAGGTTTAAGTCTGTAATGCAAATACATTCAGCATCACTAAGGCTGGTTGCCCTTGGTGGAGTGTAGGCAGTCACAGAGAATGCACATGGTGGTGGTCTGAAAAAACAGCTTGGACATGTGCATTTAAATAAAAGAAAAAAAAGTGGTTTCATAATGTGTCAGTCTGTAAAAGTGATTTCAAATTGTAAAAAGAGATTTTCACTTGGCCCGAAAAAAAAAGAGCAGTAAGTGTGCTTTCAAATTGGCAAAGAAATTTCGTTTTAGGACTAATGTGAAAACATGACTCTGTGTGCATAGAGGAATTATAGGCAGAGATTTATTGCGTCTTGCTCTGGTGATTTCACAGTTGCATTAGATGGAAAGGGGGAGCGAATTTTTGGGGGAAGAAGCAGAGGCTTAGCACACACCCATGTGCTTGCCGTGTATAGTCATGCACAGTATTTAGAAGCCAGTGGGGTTTTCAGGTTTAAGTCTGTAATGCAAATACATTCAGCATCACTAAGGCTGGTTGCCCTTGCTGGAGTGTAGGCAGACACAGAGAATACACATGGTGGTGGTCTGAAAAAAAAACAGCTTGGACATGTGCAATTAAATAAATTTTTAAAAAAGGTTTCATAATGTGTCAGTCTGTAAAAGTGATTTTCACTCGGCCCGAAAAAAAAAAGAGCAGTAAGTGTGCTTTCAAAATGGCAAAGAAATTTCGTTTTGGGACTAATGTGAAAACATGACTCTGTGTGCATAGAGGAATTATAGGCAGAGATTTATTGCGTCTTGCTCTGGTGATTTCACAGTTGCATTAGATGGAAAGGGGGAGCGAATTTTTTGGGGAAGAAGCAGAGGCTTAGCACACACCCATGTGCTTGCCATGTATAGTCATGCACAGTATTTAGAAGCCAGTGGGGTTTTCAGGTTTAAGTCTGTAATGCAAATACATTCAGCATCACTAAGGCTGGTTGCCCTTGGTGGAGTGTAGGCAGTCACAGAGAATGCACATGGTGGTGGTCTGAAAAAAAAACAGCTTGGACACGTGCAATTAAATAAATCAAAAATAGTGGTTTCATAATGTGTCAGTCTGTAAAAGTGATTTCAAATTGTAAAAAGAGATTTTCACTTGGCCCGAAAAAAAAAGAGCAGTAAGTGTGCTTTCAAATTGGCAAAGAAATTTCGTTTTGGGACTAATGTGAAAACATGACTCTGTGTGCATAGAAGAATTATAGGCAGAGATTTATTGCGTCTTGCTCTGGTGATTTCACAGTTGCATTAGATGGAAAGGGGGAGCGAATTTTTTGGGGAAGAAGCAGAGGCTTAGCACACACCCATGTGCTTGCCATGTATAGTCATGCACAGTATTTAGAAGCCACTGGGGTTTTCAGGTTTAAGTCTGTAATGCAAATACATTCAGCATCACTAAGGCTGGTTGCCCTTGCTGGAGTGTAGGCAGACACAGAGAATAGACATGGTGTTGGTCTGAAAAAAAAACAGCTTGGACACGTGCAATTAAATAAATCAAAAATAGTGGTTTCATAATGTGTCAGTCTGTAAAAGTGATTTCAAATTGTAAAAAGAGATTTTCACTTGGCCCTAAAAAAAAAGAGCAGTAAGTGTGCTTTCAAATTGGCAAAGAAATTTCGTTTTAGGACTAATGTGAAAACATGACTCTGTGTGCATAGAGGAATTATAGGCAGAGATTTATTGCGTCTTGCTCTGGTGATTTCACAGTTGCATTAGATGGAAAGGGGGAGCGAATTTTTGGGGGAAGAAGCAGAGGCTTAGCACACACCCATGTGCTTGCCATGTATAGTCATGCACAGTATTTAGAAGCCAGTGGGGTTTTCAGGTTTAAGTCTGTAATGCAAATACATTCAGCATCACTAAGACTGGTTGCCCTTGCTGGAGTGTAGGCAGACAGAGAGAATACACATGGTGTTGGTCTGAAAAAAAAACAGCTTGGACACGTGCAATTAAATAAATCAAAAATAGTGGTTTCATAATGTGTCAGTCTGTAAAAGTGATTTCAAATTGTAAAAAGAGATTTTCACTTGGCCCTAAAAAAAAAGAGCAGTAAGTGTGCTTTCAAATTGGCAAAGAAATTTCGTTTTAGGACTAATGTGAAAACATGACTCTGTGTGCATAGAGGAATTATAGGCAGAGATTTATTGCGTCTTGCTCTGGTGATTTCACAGTTGCATTAGATGGAAAGGGGGAGCGAATTTTTTGGGGAAGAAGCAGAGGCTTAGCACACACCCATGTGCTTGCCATGTATAGTCATGCACAGTATTTAGAAGCCAGTGGGGTTTTCAGGTTTAAGTCTGTAATGCAAATACATTCAGCATCACTAAGGCTGGTTGCCCTTGGTGGAGTGTAGGCAGTCACAGAGAATGCACATGGTGGTGGTCTGAAAAAAAAACAGTTTGTACACGTGCAATTAAATAAATCAAAAATAGTGGTTTCATAATGTGTCAGTCTGTAAAAGTGATTTTCACTCGGCCCGAAAAAAAAAGAGCAGTAAGTGTGCTTTCAAAATGGCAAAGAAATTTCGTTTTGGGACTAATGTGAAAACATGACTCTGTGTGCATAGAGGAATTATAGGCAGAGATTTATTGCGTCTTGCTCTGGTGATTTCACAGTTGCATTAGATGGAAAGGGGGAGCGAATTTTTGGGGGAAGAAGCAGAGTCTTAGCACACACCCATGTGCTTGCCGTGTATAGTCATGCAAAGTATTTACAAGCGAGTGGGGTTTTCAGGTTTCAGTCTGTAATGCAAATACATTGAGCTTCACTAAGGCTGGTTGCCCTTGCTGGAGTGTAGCACTGTGGACATGGGCTTTTTAAAAAATCTGAAAAGTGGTTTCATAATGTGACAGTTTGTAAAAGAGATTTTCACTTGCCCAAAAAAAAGAGCAGTTTGTGTGCATTCAAATTGGCAAAGAAATTTTGTTTTATGACTATTGTGAAAACAAATGTAGTAATATATTTAAATACAATAAAGGATTTTTTTTTTAGTTTTTTTCAGGTATTGCTGAAGAACAGTGAACAAAATTTAAGATGCCTACAAAATCTCGAGCTCAAAAAACGCTAAAAAAAAAACTATATTTGAAGACAACTGGAGGACCAAAGTTAGTAGAAGATGCTCATGTTGGGAAAAAGAAAAAATCTTCTGGTAAGCAGAAAAAACAATTTCTTAACAAAATATTCAAAACAAAGAAAAATGTACAAAATGTCTGTCCTCGGAAAAATGTAACAAAACATAGAGAACAGCAAAAAATTGAGAATTTAGTTAATGCAAATATACCTTCTGCAATTGAAAAGTTTAACATAAACAGAAAAACAGCGTTTAAAGAGATACGTAGAAAAATGTTTCAGAGAAGAGTTATGTCCAATTTGATAAAGGATGTAAAGAAATATAAGCAAAAGGCAAAATATTACAAGAGAAAAAAAGAAATTGAAGCCATTGCAGCAAAAGCATTAGAATTAAAAAGGAAACTATTCATATTAATTTTGAATAGGATGCGTACATTAGATAAAATGGTTAATGTACTGAAATCACAAAGCAAAAGCAAAAGAGTAGTGAACAGAACAAACTTTTGTAAAGTGTTTTTAGGAAAGTGGATGCATAGTTCAAGTAGTGAACCTTTTTTTAATGAAGAGAGCTATTTTCAAAGTAATAGTTTGCTGCATGCAGTTGACACCAGAGGTCGTTCATACGAAGTAAAAAATGGTTGCATAATGGAGAAGGAGATAATGGTTCCAAGAGATGAGGTACAAGTGATGGCAGATGAGGCAATGGGGAGACGTCCTAAAGCCCCAGTGTACACTTGGAATTGTAGTAGTATTTGCACTGTGCGTCAGGAATCTATTGACAGATTTCGAGAGTTTCTAAGAGAATATAGTAAAAAAAGTGTAAAACAAAAGATTAAGGTGCTTCAAAGTCTGGATCCATGCAGAGTGAGAGAGAATACTGGTTTGCAGGGTCATTCTCTTGCTTGTCTATCTAGAAAAGTGTGCAATAGTGTTTTCCATCATTTTAGGATGCTGGCTGTTCATCATACTGAAATGAGAAAGTTTGTGAGACGGTTGTATTTTGCCAAAAGTCCAGCAATAAAGTTAAATGAATTGAATAGGGCTCTGTTCCGAGGAACGGTATCAGATGTAGAGAAGGTTGTTGATGAAATTCAGTTTTGTTACTTTGGTCCTGAACAAAACAGTGCAGAGAAGGACACAGTAAATGAGGCAGAAGTGGAAGAGAATGTAGAACCCTCTGTAAGTAACACATTTAATGATCACATAACAAAATTTGCAATAGTCTCTAATGAAAGACCAAATGTTACTTGTATTTGTTGCCGCAGAACTCATTATAGAAAACAAACTAGGAATGTTGATCTCTACAGAAAGAGTGAAAATGAAGATAATTATAAGTGGATGGATTTTGCCACATATATATTTCTTGAAAATTGTTTTGAATTGGGTGAAGATCAGCGTATTTGTAAATACTGTTACAACAAGTTAGAGGAAAATAGAATGCCGACCAGAGCTGTACATAATAATTTAGAATTGGATGCTATTCCTGCTGAACTTTCTGAATTAAATACATATGAGTCTATACTCATTCAATGTGTTCATCCGTTCCAGACCATAGTACGTATGGAGCCCAAAACTGGTAAATTACCTCCTTCAGATTTACTGAGAGGTTTAAAAGGTAGAGTGGTGTATTTGCCCTTGGATTTGAAAAAAAATATGGAAACTATTGATGCGGATACTTTGGAAACTGAACCATTAATTATTCTGGTTAATGGTGTACCTACAAAGAATAAGAAGATTTGGCAGGAGCTGGTAGATGTGCGGAAAGTACAAAGAGCAAATTTGTATTTGAAAAAAAATAACAAATGGTATGAATCAATTTATATAGAAGAAGAAGAAGAAGAAGAAGAAGATTTTCAAGAACACACAGAAACACCAACTGGACAAATTGAAAAAGTGGACAAGTCAAAGGAAGAAGAAATTTATGAACATTTTAGCATACATCCTCTCCATTCGAAAGAAGTTATGGGAGACAATATTGATCTCTTTCAGATGAAGAAAGCAAAAGGAAATCCCGTGAGTGTATGGGAGGAGAGCTTGGAAGCTCGATGTTTTCCCCAGCTGTTTCCTAAAGGAAAAGGAGGACGATACGATGAACGTCCAGAACAGATTCCAGCTTCAGAGTATCGGACTACAAGACTATATGCTGAAGATCCCAGATTTCGACAAAGTATTCCTTATTTGTTCCATCTTTTATTTGAAAGCGACTTGTCTGCACTGTCTTATGCAGTAAATCGCATTTTAAAAAGTGGAGTACATTTACAAAATGTGTCTGCTAAGGATTTTATGGAGAAAGTGCAGCACCGAGATGATCATTTGGAAACACAACTGATCAATCTGATGGCTTGTCAGCGTGGGACAAATGAATATTGGTACCGACGCCATGGTGAACTAAAATGCATGTTACGCAATTTAGGAACACCAACATGGTTCCTTACCCTAAGCTGTGCCGAGTACGCTTGGGATGATTTACTGGATTTTCTACGAGAGGCCAATTCAAACATTAAAAACATCGAATACAAGACAGCAGGAGAACTGTGCTCATTGGATCCGGTTAATGTTTGCAGATATTTCAATCATAGATTTGAGGCTATGATGTCCTTCATCTGCAATAAAAAAAATCCACCCCTTGGAGAAGTAGTGGATTTCTTTTGGAGAAAAGAGTACCAGGCAAGAGGTGCTCCTCATATTCATATGCTGCTGTGGATCAAGGATGCCCCAAAGTTTGGAACAGATACTGATGAAGCAGTGTTATCTTACATTGAAGAATATGCAACATGTGGTATACCAAAAAGCAAAGAAGAGAACAAGTTAAAGGAGCAAGTTCTACGTTTCCAAAGTCATCGGTGTGGAAAATACTGTCGACGGAAATACAAGAGCAAAGAAAAATACTACACTAAATGTCGATTTGGATTTCCTAGACCTGTTCTTTCAAATGGAAGAGTCAACAGTTTTATGTCAGCTGTGAGACATACTATCACAAGAAAATCACCTAAGAATACCTACAACCTTAAAAGAAAAGAAGAATCAAAAAATATAAATGACTACAACCCAGTCATTTTATCCATGTGGAACGCTAACATGGATATACAGTATGTAGCTGACAATTCCATTGCTGTTGCACGATATGTAACGTCTTACATTACGAAATCAGAAAAAACAGAATTGAAGGAAATGTGGGAAGAGATTTCTCACGAGAAGACTGTCAGTAAGAAGCTGTACAGTTTCAGTTTGAAGATGTTATCGCATCGAGAAATTGGATCCTACGAATGTTCAGATAGGTTATCTTCTGCAAGTCTCTACTCGAAGTCAAGAAGAATAATTTGGGCAAGTTTAGGCCTTGCAGCAATGAGAAATCGGGTACTGAAATCTGTTGGAGAAATTGAATATTTGGCCGAGAATGACCCAGAAAGTACAGATATATTGAAAACAAACATGTTGGACACATATTATCCCAAGAGAAGTCATCATCTGGAGAACATGTGTCTCTATGAAGTGCTGCAGAACTACATTTATTCACGGAAAGCTGCAGAAGACATCAACAGTGGAAAATATAAAGTTGTTGGTGAAGAAGGATGTTTGGTGAAGCAAACCAAAGGAAGTTTGATAAATCACCGGAAGCTGAGTTGCGACACAACCGACAAGAAAGAATTTTACTACTTGGCTCTTTTACAGTTGTTTAAACCATGGCGTACAGAGGATGAACTACTGGGAGAATTCCAGAGCTATGAAGATTCTTTTAATGCTTGCAAAGACAGCATACAATGCAGTACATTATCAACTTATCTGCAAATGTTAAATGAAGAAATTGAACAGGAAACTACAATTGCAGCAGAAATAGCTAGAGACAGTTCTCAGGACAGCCAAAGTTCAGGAACATACAGTCAAGATCCCCTAGGACAACCAATCGTTGAAAATGAAGCATCAATAGCCATGAATGAAGTGGAAACGGCTATGAATCAAGCTCAAGAAGAATTTATAGACTTACAAAATTTGGAAAGACAACTGAATCAAGAGCAGCAACACATTTATGAAGAGATCAAAAACAAAATTGATCACGGATTTCTACATATAAAAAAAGAGTGCTCATGCACATCATTTCATCCAATCAGGATGTATGTAAGCGGACAAGCTGGCACTGGAAAAAGTTTCCTAATTAAAGTCATCAGAAGCTACCTAAAGCAAAAAACGGATTCTACTTTGTCTTGTGTGGTTACTGCTCCAACTGGGTTAGCAGCATATAACATAAAAGGAATCACCTTACATCGTTTGCTAATGTTACCAGTGGAGCATGAGAACAAAATACAATTCAACAAGCTAACTGGAGAAGCATCCTTGGAAGTTTCAAGAGTATTGAAGAAGATGCAAGTTCTCATTATTGATGAGGTGAGCATGGTATCAAACTTAATGCTTGCCTTTGTGCATTTAAGAATGCAGCAAATTTTGAAGACAGACTATGACGTGTTATTTGGTGGAAAACACGTCATAGTTTTTGGGGATCTTTTGCAACTTACTCCAGTTAAAGGACAACCAGTGTTTAATACTGTGACACATGAAGACACGAAGAAGTCATTGGGAAGCATTGGAAATACAAATATTTGGTCCTTCTTTGAGTACAAGGAACTTACAACTAATATGAGGCAAGCAAACGATGAAGAATATGGAAGTATTCTGAAAGATATCAGAATTGGACTACTCACAGAAGTTGGGAAAAAAGCATTACAGAGTCGGCTGCTACATAATTTATTTCCAAAGGAAGAAATAGTTGCAGAGAAAATATACAAGAATATTGCAGAAAACAAAAGTGTCATCTGCTTAATGCCAACTCTACGTGAATGCTCAATATTTAATGAGGAGCTTTTGAAATTGGAAAAGGAAGAGATCAGGAAATTGGAAGCAGTGGACAAAATTGAGGATGGAAGAATTACTGTCACAGTAACAGGCAAACTGAAAAATAAATTGGACTCACTAGAGAAGAACATCTCCAAAACAGCAGGATTAGAAAAAAATCTATATGTTTGCATGAACTGTAGAGTATTTTTAAGGAGAAATTTGGATGTTGAGAAAGGCTTAGTGAATGGAGCGATGGGAAGAGTTGTGGGTTTTATTAATTATCAGAAAAAAGAAGGAATTGAATGTTTACAGATAAAATTTGATCAGATAGATGAAGTTAAAGATATTTGTCGTTGTACAGTTCGTTTTATGCTTGTGAAAGACTTATATGTACGTAGGAAGCAGTTTCCGTTTTCTCTAGCATATGCTGTAACTATCCACAAGTCTCAAGGATTGACTGTAGATTGTGCATTTGTGAACATTGGTTCAACTGTGTTCAAAGAAGGTATGGCATATGTAGCTTTGTCACGAGTCAAAACATTATCAGGTTTATTCATGATAGACTTTGATGACTCAAAAGTTAGTGCTGATACAAACTGTGTAAAGGAGTATAATAGATTAAGAAGAAGCTATGCTCCTCATTTAGGTCAGTATCCTGTGTTGGAGAAACGTGTAGTTTCTCGTAAAAGGAGAAATGAGAATATCTGTAATGAAGATATAGAGAAGAGGAAAAAAAAGAGGAGTGATGTAATTGCAAGCAAAAAGAAAAAGGACAATGAAGAACAGGTTGTAGGATGTCATTTTGAAAATAGCTCTGGTGTCAACTGCTACGCTAATGTAGTGCTGAATGTTGCATTTTATCTGGAAAGTTTGCAAGAGCAGATAATAGTAAATCAGGGAAAAAGATTCTGTTCAGAGCTGAGTCTCCTTTTTCAAAAGCTGAGTAAAGATAAAACTCAAATAGAAAGTGCTACTGATATTAGAAAACTTTTAGATGTATGTTCAGGACGAACACAGTTTTCTCAAAATGAACAGCAAGATGCACACGAATTTTTGATGTATTTTCTTCAGGTAGTGGAAGAAGAAGGAGTTCCCATTGACATTTTTTTTGGTCTCTCTTATAAATGGGAACATAGTTGTGATAATTGTTATAATATATGTGGCTCTATTGTTGATAATGAAAGGTTTATTTATTTGACATTGCCAGAGAGTAAAACAGTCACTTTTGCAAAATTAGTTAAAGATGCTAATCATAGCATGAAATGTGGTGAGTGTAATTCTGACATGTTTTCAACATTAATTTTAAGGGAATACGGACAGTATGTAATTTTAATGATGCAACGATGTAGAGCTGATGGTTCAAAATTGGATACTTTAATAAAGAAGTTTACAGGACAGCAATTATCAATTTCAGGAAAAACTTTTGTAACTGTTGCAATAATTTTCCATGATGGACCTACTGTTACTTCTGGACATTACACAGTTTATCTAAAATGTGAAAAAGGCTGGACACTGTGTAATGATTCCCAATTGATTTTCAAACAACGTTTGCCTTTTGATTTAGCAAATTCCTATCTAATCTTCCTGAAACCTAAATTTTAGAGAGACTTGGCAAGATCTGGACAAAATAATTTTACCATTTTACTGGATTACCATTGCAATTTTGTAGAAAAAATATTTTTAAAATTATCATTTGGCCTAAAGGAAAGATAACCAATTGTAATGTGGACTTTTTTAATTTTTAATGCAATTTTGAAAAACCAATAATTTATAGATAATCGGTAACTTCTGCACATTTTAAATTTTGGAATGCTATTGGACTGCCATTGGAAATTTTTTCAAAAATGATTTAAAAAATTACTATTTGGCCATGTGGAAAAGTAAGCAATTCTATTGTGGACTAAATAAATTATTCAAAAAATTTTCGTGAACCAAAATGTTACAGAGAATCGGTGAGATCTGGACAGATTAAACTTTAGAATTTTAATGGATTTCCCTTGGAAATTTATTCCAAAAAAAAAAAAAAAAATACTATTTGGCCTAAAGGAAATGAAATCAGATGTATTTTGGAGTTATTTGAGATATAATATTGTGATTATACTTCTGAAACAAACATATCAGACGGTATTTTAAAGAAATAAGTATTGTTTTTAGATGATATTTTTTTAGAATAATATGCATTTCTGTAATGATAAGTTTAAGTGAGAAGAGATTCTGGGCTTTTTTAATACAATCTTTGAGATTGTTATTTTTTTTTGCCCGCTGTAAAATGATGAATGCAATTGCTTTCACAATTTATAGTGAAATGCAATATATTCTGAAAACAGCAAAAATAAGGCAAAAATATTTTTTTGAAAAAAATGTAAATATGTATACTGTATTATAAATTGTTAAAAAAATATTAATACTTTTTTCTTTTTTTTCAGATCGATATAGAAAATTTTCGAAAACTACAACCATTTTTAAAACTATTTTTTAAAAAAACAAATGAATAAATATTTTTTGGAGTGAGTATGGTAAGTCAATAATAATAATTGTAGTCTCTCAAGGACCTTGTAATGTGATAATTGATTTTTAGTGTTTTTTTTAAAAAATAAAAAAAAGGTTTTAAAAAACATATGTAAAAAAAAGATGAAAGATAAGGTTGGCTCTTAAAAGAACCGTTGTGTTCATGCAGGGACAGAGGAAAGGAAGCATGGGAAAATCATTCAAAGCTACAAATGTGCTGATCTATTTTGTTGTTCACTAGGGAAACACTGGTCTCCCTATGACAAATTAGACCTTTACAAAATGTGCAATGAATATCAACCTTCCGAAATCGAAGGTTCATTTCCAGAGGGCCAGCAAAAGGAGATTCTCCCCCCACAGATGAAGGGCTCACCTGACCTGCAGAAGAAGGAGTAAGCCCTGCAGGTGATGGTCCAGGCTGAGCTGCTGTGGATGTACTGGCTCGTCTTTCTGAAGAGTTACCTCCAAAAAGATGACCATGTGTCCTTCTGTGTACATCCTGGAGGTGTCTCTTCATGGTGTGATTCCCAAAGGAATACTTCCTGTTAGGATTACCTCTAGAAAGTACACGCTGACACAGCTTGCAAGTAACTAAGGGTGCATTCACCTTTTGCTGGCCTTCTGGAAAAGTAAAATAATCCCAAACATAAGAAGGCTTTTGTTTCCTCGATCTCTGCCTCAAGACAGTGCTGCTAGTGCTAGCCTCACTCTCAGAAGAGCTCTGCTGTTCTGCCATCGTATCCCAAAGACAAACCAGCTCCTTCTCCCAAGGGATCACAAGCAGAAATGAGGGGAATGGGTGTGGTGTAGGAGAGTTCTAGAACTGAAAGTAGTTTCAACCAATCAAAAGTTGTGTTTCAAGATCACATGACCTACCGTACGCTTACGGTACGTTTACGGTACGCTTACGGCAAAAAGTACGCGTGCGCGTAAAAAAGACACGCGCTTGCGCGCATGCGCATAACAGTCACTCCCCGGCACTTCCGCGTAACGTGCGCGTGTGGCGTAAGCGCGCACGCGTCCCACGCGCAGTACGCGCGGCTACGCAAAGTGCGTAACTATACGCAAGCAGCGTAGATAGATTACGGACGTTGCGTAAACCGTACGCTTACCGTGAGCTTACGGTACGCGTACTATAAAAAAAAAAAATAAAAAAAAAATAAAAAATCTGGTAATAAATTTTACATGTTTATTTTAAAAAATATATTAAAAAAAAATATTTAAGGATTTTAAAAATTTAAGCATAGTCTTTATAAAATGAAAGAAAATTAAATTAAAAATATGTTTGAAAAAAATGAAGAATAAAAAAAAAAATTAGCATTTAAAAAACCTTGCAAATTCACTGAAAAAACCATGGGTTACACACACGTTATAGTTAGGAATTAGCATTTAAAAAACCTTGCAAATTCACTGAAAAAACCATGGGTTTCACACACGTTATAGTTAGGAATTAGCATTTAAAAAACCTTAGAAATTCACTGAAAAAACCATAGGTTTCACACACGTTATAGTTAGGAATTAGCATTTAAAAAACCTTAGAAATTCAGTGAAAAAACCATAGGTTTCACACATGTTATAGTTAGCTGGACATTTTACTCGTAAAAAACCAATGAAATTGCCCCGTTATAGTTAGTTCAGCTAACTATAACTCACGCGCCCGCAATGCACTGCTGATGACGTCACATATTACATCACTCATGACATGGTCAGTGACATCACTCATGACATCACTGATGACATCTCAAATGACATCACTGATGACATCACTGATGACATCATCCTTGTGATAGAGTGGCAGACCTCCTCTCACCTTAATATAAGCTTTGATACACACATTCAAAAATAGAGACTAAAATTTTCAAAACAATGGACATACCAATACCAGTTACAACAACCTCTTCAGTAATTCTAAGATCCACATACACATCCACTCATTCACCAACAGTCCTATACAGTCACTCATACATGTACTCACTCATCATATGTACTCATACACCTATACATCCTGTTACATAATGCCACTCATCCATAGAGTTACTCACACACATAGTCACTCATGCTAATAAAGAATCAAACATACATTCACCTGCATATACAGTTATACACACACCACCACACTTACTTCTACGGAAACTTACACATACTTAGTCTTTTAAACAATCACTTATAGAAACACATACTTATTCATACAGGAACTCTTTCAATCTCTCCCTCTCACATATACTCACATATATACACCAATAGTCACATATACTAGTTTAAAACATATGTAGTTACTCCTGAAGACACTATTGGGACAGTCATTCACTCACTAACACACCCATACACACACTCATCCACCCATACAGTCCTGCACACATGCTGTCTTCAACACATACAAACAGTGAGTCACTCATTCATGCACCTATGCACTACGTAATACCCCCCACCGAACCATACAGACACTCAGACTGATACTCAAAAAAACAACTACTAACCTATATAGACACCCATGTAGCTACTCACCAACCCATGCAGCCACTTATACACAAAGTGAGAGATACACTTAATCAGTCAGTTACACAATCAATTTTTTAAAAACAAATCATCCATTTAGACACTTATATACCCATTTATTCTTCCATCGACCTTGAGATATACATATATAAAACATATTTAATTTTCAGAAAAACACACATTCACTGGATGATGTCATCAGTGAGGTCATCAGTGATGTCATTTGAGATGTCATCAGTGATGTCATGAGTGATGTCACTGACCATGTCATGAGTGATGTAATATGTGACGTCATCAGCAGTGCATTGCGGGCGCGTGAGTTATAGTTAGCTGAACTAACTATAACGGGGCAATTTCATTGGTTTTTTACGAGTAAAATGTCCAGCTAACTATAACATGTGTGAAACCTATGGTTTTTTCACTGAATTTCTAAGGTTTTTTAAATGCTAATTCCTAACTATAACGTGTGTGAAACCTATGGTTTTTTCAGTGAATATATATATATATACACTTAAAATAAAAGTAAAATAATAATAAATATATAAATATATATATATATTACCTACTGGCGGTTGCCAGTAGTTAGTTATAGTTAGGACCTAGTTTTCATAGGAAAAGCGTTTTTTGATTTGCCAATATCTTTTTATTAAAAAAAGGGTTGGACCACTCAGTTTGGGTGTTGAAAGTTTTGGGGTGATTCGTCAAGCGGGGGACGAGAAAAAAGGGGGGTCCCAAAGTGCATTTTCTCCATGTTAATTTCCATTGCAACTTTATTACAGGCTACAACCCGAACTACTGAACAGAATTACACCAAATTTGGCAAAAAGGTAGGTCTTGGTTTAGACTGTGCCCTTTTTGTTAAATGGTGTAAATCCGTTCAGTAGTTCCTTAAATATGCACGGGGGACACATGGCCCCCCGCTGCCCCGGGGACCGCCACCTCCCCAGGGCTTGTGCCTAAAGAAAAAAAATTGTGTGGGGGGGCCTCACAGACCCCCCCAAGCCCCGGGGACCACCACCTCCCCAGAGCTTTCTTGAATTATTTGCAGGGCCCCTCACGGCCCACCCCAAGCCCCGGGGACAACAACCTGCCCGGGGCTGTGCATATGATGGGAGGGGGTCATGCGGCCCCCATTCTAGAGCCCTTGATGGCCCTGGGGACCACCACCCCCCAGGGCCGGCTCCTGCAATGTCCCGGGCTGCCCACCAGGTACCACCAGTATGCGCCACAGAGCTGTGTTGCAGAGAGGTGGTCCGAGGCCACGCCCCTTTTTACACCACTCTGCAAATGCGGCTTCTGGTGCACTGCTGGTGGGACGAGTTGGCCCCCAGAGACCCTAAGGATTGAAGTGGACTTAATCCCCCAATTTACAACGCACCAGGGGGCATGTTTGCACACTTGTTATCTCAGGCCCCACCCCCTCCCTGCATCACTGTGCAAACACGCCCCCTGGTGCATTGTAAGTTGGGGGATTAAGTCCCTTTGAATCCTAAGGGTCCCTGGGGGCCAACTAGCCCACCAGGTACCTCCAGTAAGTGCCACAGAGCTGCATTGCAGAGTGGTGTAAAAAGGGGCGTGGCCTCGGACCACTTCTCTGCAACGCAGCTCCGTGGCGCAAACTGGAGGAACCTGGTGGGCTAGTTGGCCCACAAGGACCCTCAGGATTCAAGGGGACTTAATCCCCCAAGTTACAACGCGCCAGAGGGCGCGTTTACACAGTGGTGCAGGGAGGCAGCGAGCCTGATATAACAAGTGTACAAACCGCCCCTTGGAGCGTTGTAAATTGGGGGATTAAGTCCCCTTCAATCCTGAGGGTCCCTGGGGGCCAACTAGCCCACTAATTACCTCCTGTAAGCGCCACAGAGCTGTGTTGCAGAGAGGTGGTCCGAGGCCACACCCCTTTCTACACCACTCTGCAAATGCAGCTTCTGGTGCACTGCTGGTGAAGTGATGAGGTCCTCTTGTGTCCTGAGGACCTCAGGACACAAGTGGACTTCATCCTCCGAGGAGCAGTGCGCCAGAGGCCACATTTGCAGCGTGGTGTAAAAAGGGGCGTGGCGTCGGAACACCTCTCTGCAACGCAGCTCTGTGGCGCTTACTGGAGGAACCTGGTGGGCTAGTTGGCCCCCAGGGACCCTCAGGATTCAAGGGGACTTAATAGGGACGTTGTAGTTGGAAATTAGCATTTAAGAAACCTTTGAAATTCACTGAAAAAACCATAGGTTTCAGGGACGTTATAGTTAGAAATTAGCATTAAAAAAAACTTTGAAATTCACTGAAAAAAACATAGGTTTCAGGCACGTTATAATTACAAATTAGCATTTAAAAAACCTTAGAAATTCACTGAAAAAACTACAGGTTTCAGGGACGTTATAGTTAGTTGGACATTTCACTCATACAAAACCAGTGAAAAACAGTGAAAGTGATGACGTCACATATTACATCACTCATGACATGGTCAGTGACATCACTGATGACATCTCAAATGACAGGTGCCTGATGTTATATGAAATTTTATCGTTCAACTATATTATTTCAGTGATCTTTCTTCAAGGATCAACTCATAAAGAAGTATAAATTAAAATGGAAACACTAACATAATTTCTCACTCTTCTGCATTCCAAAAATTTCTTAAACTCAGAGCTGTGCCTAATTGAGATTGAATTCTGAAGCCAGCTAGATAATTAAACCCCTGACTTGCTGCACAAGTACATTACCTGCTGATTTAAAGATCCCTGCACAAATCTATTATTTGGGGCTCACTGGACAGGTGCACTGGCCGAAGAAGGAAAGCTCTCTGTAGAAGTTACACCATCTCACTAGAAAGTTTACATCATCTGCTGACCTTAGGCTTACTGCAGAACTACGATGCAAGTAGATTTGTAAATCACTACAGAAGCACATCAGCTGGGGATCACGGCACAAGTTCATCACCTGAAGTGTACATCTTGCTGCACAGGGTTCATTGCCCACAGATCTGAAGTTTATTGCACAAGTACAACACCTGTAGGTTTGGAGATCGCTATACAAGCATGCACTTGAGGATCACTGCAGAAGTGCAACTCCTGCAGGAGGAAGTCTCCCTGCAAAGGTTTCATCACTTACAGATCCGCAGCCAGCTGCACAGTACAACACCTGCAGATCTAAAGGTTGATGTCAAAGAACATCAGTTGAAGATCTGGGGCCCAGTACACAGGTGCACCACATGCAGTTCTTATACTCAGTGCACGTGTTGATCACACGCTGACCTTATACTCAGTAAAGAAGGGCATCCCAAACAGATCTTATACTCAGTACACGTCTCGATCACATGGTGACATCAGTACAGAAGTGCATCACATGCAGATCTGATACTCAGTGCACGTGTTGATCACACGCTGACCTTATACTCAGTAAAGAAGGGCAGCACATACAGATCTTATACTCAGTGCACGTGTTTATCACACGCTGACCTTATACTCAGTAAAGAAGGGCATCACATACAGATCTTATACTCAGTGCATGTGTTGATCACACGCTGACCTTATACTCAGTAAAGAAGGGCATCACATACAGATATTATACTCAGTGCACATGTTGATCACACACTGACCTTATACTCAGTAAAGAAGGGCATCACATGCAGATCTTATACTCAGTACACGTCTCGATCACATGGTGAGATCACTACAGAAGGACAACACATGCAAATCTTATACTCAGTACAGAAGTGCATCACATGCAGATCTGATACTCAGTACAGAAGGGCAACACTTGCAGATCTGATACTCAGTACAGAAGTGCATCACATGCAGATCTGATACTCAGTACAGAAGGGCAACACATGCAGATCTTATACTCAGTACAGAAGTGCATCACATGCAGATCTGATACTCAGTACGGAAGGACAACACATGCAGATCTGATACTCAGTACAGAAGGGCAACACACGCAGATCTTATACTCAGTACAGAAGGGCATCACATGCAGATCTGATACACAGTACATGTCTCGATCACATGGTGACCTCAGTACAGAAGGGCCTCACAAGCAGATCTGATACTCAGTACACGTCTCGATCACATGGTGACCTCAGTACAAAAGGGCCTCATATGCAGATCTGATACTCAGTACACGTCTTGATCACACGGTGACCTCAGTACAGAAGGGCCTCACAAGCAGATATGATACTCAGTGCGCAACTACATCACATGCAGATCTTATACTCAGTACAGAAGTACATCACATGCAGATCTGATATTTGATGCTCAAGTGCATAACATGCAGCTCTGATATTAAGTATAAAAACATGCAGCTTTCTGATTTCGAATTCACTGTACAAGTCCATAGTATGCAGCTCTTATAATCAGTATACATATACATCCCATGCCCATTGATATTCAATCCCCAACCACATCACATGCAGATCTGATACTCTGTCTACAAGTAAAGCAATTGTATACCTGACATTTAGTACACAGGTACATTACCTGCTGTTGTTTTAAGAGCATTGCATTAATGCACTGCCTGCCTCTTTATGTGGTGGTCACCTATAGATGTGCCACTGGGGTACTAAGTCTCACACAACAGATAGCTTGGAAACTACTAGTCCTGGTGTTAAAATCCTGTTTAAGCGAGACTGGTGTGTTCTAGAAGAGAAAAATAGCCAGGTTCGGTAGCTTGCAAAATTTTAGAACTTTGCATCTGATTGTAGCATTAAAAACATTCAACAACATTGGATACAGTGGGACCATACCTGACTACCTGTTAGGCTTCGGTGTCCTGTCATTGTATGTTTTGAGATACCTAGTACTACCTTGGGGTTAACAACCTGGGGTTAGGGCATGCCAACAGGTTCAAAGGAGTGGTGTAAAGGGGATCAGAACCAGTGTTTACTGCAAGCACACTATGCACTACAATATTGGATAAACAAAGATGAACAAAAAAGAAGAGGTTCACCTTTCTTTGGTCCTGATGAATGCCTGATTAATTATCACACATAGGAAGAAACATGTTGACCACACACTAGTGGATATACCTGAACAATTTATTCAGTTGTATATCCCACATCTCGTTTTTATCTATGTCGGATTGGCCAATTAATTAAATTTGCTTTTTTGACACAATCTTGACATTTTTTAATCCACTTTCACTTATCACAAATCACACAATACCAGCTCTGCAGTAATTCTGGCATTGCAGCACACCAGGGTGGCATTCGGCCTCTCCTGGTGGGGCCAAATGATGAAGCATGTCACCAACTAGGTTGGTGAGTGAGGGCTTTCTAAAGAACCTAGTTGGATTCCACATACATGCTCTTCTTTCTAATAAGGCACACTCTTTCGTTGTTATGAATAAAGATGAACAAAGGCACCTCACAGCCCAAGGCACAAGATCAGGATCCAGCTTGGGCTGGGGAGAGCTGGTTGATGTATTAATGCAGACCCTATAAGGATCAAGAGACACCCAGGTGTACCATTGGGACACTCTCCCATCAATCAGACCAAAGGCTGATGATTGGCTTGTGCTCCTGTCATGGCAGATGAAGCTTAGTGGGTGTTGCAGAGCTACAGGAGTCCCACGTCCCCAAGGGTGCAATTGTTGGTGAAATTCTTACCTGACAGCACCACCCCAACTCTGGTAGCCTATATGTACTTGGAATATTTTGGTTGTCGCTCACCCACAGATTCATTATGATTGACATCTGGAGGACTTTTGGGTGCTTTTGGGCGAAGTCTTCTGATCTCAGCTGGCTGACTGGGGAGGAGTCTCCTCACATGAAGCACTGCAAAGCAGCTGTTAGGACAGACCAGTAAGGGCCTCCAACATTCTTTACATGAGCTTTGCAGAATGAACTGCATGGTGATCCAAGCATCCAAGAAGTACCGTACAGGTCCATGTAGGACTTGTCTTTAACTTAAGTGAGTGAAACTTCAATGTTCGTTCTCCGTCAGTGGTACTTGGGCCGCCAATCACTACTTCTCAAGTTTAAGGTGCAGTTCAAAGTATGATCTCCAGCCAAGAGGCGGAGGGCATCTTTGCAGGCTTTGTCACTCACGAGCCAGATGTGGTTTCTGGAGTGTGAACGGATTGACTAGGTGTGAGGCCCCTTGTTGCCAGTGGCTGCTGGAAAGTCCACCGATTAGAGAGGTGGGGAAAAGATTTAATACATTTTTAAAAGTACATACATACACTTAAATACATAAAAGAAAAATAAATTTACTTACCATTTTCCAAAGACACCTCCACCTCGCTCAGTCCCCGTCTTCTCCTGACGTCACCGACGTCATGTCCAGCTGGGCCTAACCAATCCTGGCTTTGCATGAGAGCAGTGTCAACATTGGGGGGAGCGGCATCTCTAGCCGCTCCCGAGGACAGTAGAGGCATGTGAGGGCTCTCAAAATCGCTGTCTGAGACAGCCGGGTTGAGAGGAGTATAATCCGCATGTGAGGCTGGCCATCGCAAGACGGCCGGCCAAAGGGACCTGAGCATTTTAAACCAGTGCACAGTCAGGCAGCCCACCACTGCTGTCACTCAACAGGCCCAGCCACGTCCTGACACTCGGGTTTACGGACACATAAAATAGTAATGAATTAACTTTATTACCATTACCATTTAATTTTTCGTCTCTGTGGCAATTAAGTGGTGCCATGCTCCAAGCTCAACCGGAGGAGCCGCCCCTGCGGGCAGAGCAGGCCTGCCCTGTTTTTAACATGCTTTGTAGTTGCTGCAGATGTGTTTAGTTGGTCAGGTTTCCTTCAGGGGGAACAACCTTTACAACGCAACTTTTACAACGCACTTCCATTACAACGAAACTGTTACAACGCAAATGCATTGACAACGCATGCCATTACAACGCAAGTCTTTACATCGACTTGCACTAGATGGCGTGCTAACATTAAAAATAGTGTAGTTTACTATCCAAACACCTTCCCTACTGTTACGTGGACTGGAGTTAGAATAGTAAATTACACTTTTTTAATGTTAGCACGCCATCTAGTGCAAGTCGATGTAAAGACTTGCGTTGTAAAGACTTGCGTTGTCACTGCATTTGCGTTGTAAAAATTTCGTTGTAACAGCATGCGTTGTAAAAGCATGCGTTGTAACATCATACATCCTTCCTTCAGGGAAGCTGCTCCGGAGGGATATGTTATAGATGTAATCAAGACTACAGATTCAGGGAGAAGATGTAGAGAAAGGGCTGACTCTATTGCCTCTGTGGGAGCCGTCCGCCACTTTATAAACACCCAGGCCAGGAACTCAAGGCACAGTAACACAGTGCTTAATTTGCGACAGCATGGGCGTGTACCAGCACTTACTTTTAGGAACAATAACTTAATTTTACATCATTAGACTTGACCCAGATCAAGAGATAGAAAGGTAGAAAATGGAAGAAGGAGGAGGGAGCGGAAGATAGCAAAACAGTAGCAATGGGAGAAAACAGGGTTGAAAAAGAAGCCGCAATACAGAAACAGTGATCGCTGGGCAAACGATGAAAGCACCATGTGCTTGAAGCTTTAATCAAGATTAAGCAGCCTTGGTATTTGGCAACCACAGCAACGAGCAACCAAGAAAGACTTGGAGCCCCTGCACTTATGATTTTTTTTTCTATTAATCACTGCAGTCTAACACTCACAGGGATCTCACACACACTGGGCCCAATTTACAATGGTAAACTTTAGACCAAAAGTCTCACTTTAGACCAGAAGCCTCACTTTAGACCTTTAGTCTCACTTTAGACCTGACGTCTTAGGGAACAATTCACAAAGGTAAACTTAGACCTGAAGTTTGAATTTACCTTTGTGAATTGGGCCTTAGACTTCAGGTGTAGACTTAGACTTAAGTCTAAGTTGACCTTTGTGATTCGACCCACTGGTTGGAGGGGAAGGGGGCATGTTTTGGGGTTCACCAAGCACTACTCAAACCTGAGAAGCAGCCACTCTGCACCCATAAACAATATTGACTATAGTCATCATAAGAGAATAGTCTCTCAAGTACAAATATCAAATTGTCCATTTGGTGTGCCCCAGCCCAGCAGCAGCAAAGCTCTCTGCTGAGGAACAGTGGAGCTGGTGTAAGGCTACCCCCTCTCGTTGGGCGCCAGTGGACCTCTTGTAAGGCTGCCCCCTCCCGTTGGGCGTCAGTGGACCTCTTGTAAGGCTGCCCCCTCCCGTTGGGTGTCAGTGGACCTCTTGTAAGGCTGCCCCCTCCCGTTGGGCATCAGTGGACCTCTTGTAAGGCGGACCCCTCCAGTTGGGCGTCAGTGGACCTCTTGTAAGGCTGCCCCCTCCTGTTGGGCATCAGTGGACCTCTTGTAAGGCTGCCCCCTCCCGTTGGGCGTCAGTGGACCTCTTGTAAGGCTGCCCCCTCCCGTTGGGCGTCAGTGGACCTCTTGTAAGGCTGCCCCCTCCCGTTGGGCATCAGTGGACCTCTTGTAAGGCTGCCCCCTCCCATTGGGCGTCAGTGGACCTCTTGTAAGGCTGCCCCCTCCCGTTGGGCATCAGTGGACCTCTTGTAAGGCTGCCCCCTCCCGTTGGGCGTCAGTGGACCTCTTGTAAGGCTGCCCCCTCCCGTTGGGTGTCATGTAAGGCTGCCCCCTCCTGTTGGGCGTCAGTGGACCTCTTGTAAGGCTGCCCCCTCCCGTTGGGCGTCAGTGGACCTCTTGTAAGGCTGACCCCTCCCGTTGGGCGCCACTCGACCTCTTGTAAGGCTGCCCCCTCCCGTTGGGCGTCAGTCGACCTCTTGTAAGGCTGCCCCCTCCCGTTGGGTGTCAGTCGACCTCTTGTAAGGCTGACCCCTCCCGTTGGGCGCCAGTCGACCTCTTGTAAGGCTGCCCCCTCCCGTTGGGCGCCAGTCGACCTCTTGTAAGGCTGCCCCCTCCCGTTGGGCGTCAGTCGACCTCTTGTAAGGCTGCCCCCTCCCGTTGGGCGTCAGTCGACCTCTTGTAAGGCTGACCCCTCCCGTTGGGCGTCAGTCGACCTCTTGTAAGGCTGCCCCCTCCCGTTGGGCGTTAGTGGACCTCTTGTAAGGCTGCCCCCTCCTGTTGGGCGTCAGTGGACCTCTTGTAAGGCTGCCCCCTCCCGTTGGGCGTCAGTGGACACCTCTTGTAAGGCTGCCCCCTCCCCTTAGGCGTCAGTGGACCTCTTGTAAGGCTGCCCCCTCCCGTTGGGCGTCAGTGGACCTCTTGTAAGGCTGCCCCCTCCCGTTGGGCGTCAGTGGACCTCTTGTAAGGCTGCCCCCTTCCGTTGGGCATCAGTGGACCTCTTGTAAGGCTGCCCCCTCTCCATTCTACAGCACATACGGGTTTCACCCCAGATTCTCTCCCTTGATCCTTCCTAGCACCCAGGTCCGCTTTCCTGACGTTCGCACTAAGCTTTTACACATGCGTAAAACGCTCATGCCATACGAGATAACTTGGTGAAAGCAAAAGAGAGATATAAGACACAAGCGGATAAACACAGAAGGGCTACTCTGATGTACAGGAGTGGGGAGTGGGTGTGGCTGGCCTCCAAACACATTAGGTTTAAAAAACACAGCATCTTTCATCCTAAATATATAGGCCCGTATCAGGTCGTGAAACACATAAACCCTGTGGCAGTAAAGCTCAAGCTCCCATCACATATGCGCGTGCATCCCGTGTTTCACATATCCCTCCTGAAACCCGTGCAGGGCAAGATACAGAGAAGACCAGGTCCAGTGCTAGTGAAGGGGGAACCAGAATATGTAGTACAAGGAATACGGGACGCTAAGAGGGTGCGAGGCAAGCTATGGTACTTAATCGCATGGAAAGGATATGGCCCAGAAGAGAACTCCTGGGAACCCAAAGACGCGGTTCATGCACCCAATTTGATAACCCGGTTTCATCGTCTCCATCCGGGGGCCCCACGTGACATCTAGCGTCCTTGGCAAGGGGAATGTCCTGTCACGATTCCCTGGCCAGTTGTAACTCTAGCTGTAGCAGCGTATTTCCGGCCAGGAACTACATTCCCAAGCATGCTTAGCGGGGCGCGGCGTGCGTAACGCAGAGGCGAAGCCGGAAGCAGGAATCAAAGCGGCTGGAGCCCCGGGCGGCGTTGCTGATTATTCCTCCCCGTGGTCTGTTCCCGTGCAGATCGGAACTCAGGCTACTCCAAAGAGGCGGTAAGAGGGTTCTGGAGTGTAGACTCTTGGAACCGCCATATTTCTGCTTTGTTCTGGTGACGGACGTCCCAGGTTAAGCTATCTCCTCTGTTGGCTGAGACGCGCTTCCATAGCCGTTTCATGCAGAGGAGAGTTGTCGCCCGTAGAGGCGCTTGGGTAACATTCTCCCTGTTGGAAAAAGGCCAGGCTTGTTTTTTTGTGCAGGGAGGGTATAGTGCCCACGATTTACACACATCCGGATTTACGCCCTTAACCAGTGAGCGTGGGTGTGTGTGCTGTGCCTTTCGTACTTTGGAAAAAGACACGCATTCAGAGTCATGCATTTAGTCAGTGAGCGTGGATGTGTGCTGTGCCTTTCGTACTTTGGAAAAAGACACGCATTCAGAGTCACGCATTTAGTCAGTGAGCGTGGATGTGTGCTGTGCCCTTCATACCATTGCAAAAAGACACACATCCAGATTGATGCCTTATATCAGTTGAGCGTGAGTGTGTGCTGTGACTGACGAAATTTGGAAACAAAACGCATCAAGATTTATGTATTAAATCAGAGAGAGGGGGCTATGGTTCCTTCAACATCACCTTTGTACGGTTAGAATGGAATGAGTGTGTGAATTATAAACACGCAACTATAATTAAAATGTGGCTTTGAACTCAGAGCACCCTCAGGTACAGAGCGCCAGGTGTGGCAGTATACTCAAACGAGGGTTCTCATATATGTGCTCTACCGTGGAACGCTTTATTTTGCGGTAGTTTTGTTTCTCTATTTTCTGCCTTCACTCAGGAACCTAATACTACAACCTCTGAGGTGGAAGCCGGAGGCATTATTTGCTCGTTTTTTAAACTTTGTATAAATTGCTGAAACTGTTTTTAATACTTATTGACCTCACCCTGAGCTTTTATTCAGGCTTAGCGCCAAGCAGGCACCCCACAAGCAACGGAGCTAGCGCTGCTTCGTGGGACAGTTGTTTTGACGGCCGCCATCGCTGCACACGCGAGGCCACGCCCACCTGACAGGCCACGCCCACCCCCCGCCTATAAGAAGCGCTGAACGATAGCGCACTCATCTAATACCACAACCTCTGAGGCGGAAGCCGGAGGCATTATTTGCTCATTTTTTAAACTTTGTATAAATTGCTGAAACTGTTTATAATACTTATTGACCTCACCCTGAGCTTTTATTCAGGCTTAGCGCCAAGCAGGCACCCCACAAGCAACGGAGCTAGCGCTGCTTCGTGGGACAGTTGTTTTGACGGCCGCCATCGCTGCACACGCGAGGCCACGCCCACCTGACAGGCCACGCCCACCCTCTCCCTAAATGTGCCTCCTACGTAAGCGCAGCGGACGAGCGCAGCGGGAGCGCCGTTTGCACGCCGAAGGCGCGCCTAAGGCAAGCCCGTCTGCGCCCGTCCGCACCCAGACGCGGCCCAGGGCCCGTCCCCCTGGCCATACCACCTCAGACCGGTGTGGGATGGCAGCCTATACGAGGCAGGCGTTACTACATCTGCGCAAGGTGCTGCCGCCGGAATGCGCACATACGCTGCACGTGGAGCAATGGCCTCTGAAGTGTGAGGGTTGCGGCTATACTATCTTCAGAGACCAAGAAATGAGTAAGGAAGGTAACGAACTTTCTGCCTTTCTACTGAATTGTCGATCATTGAAACGTCATAGCTTGAACATTTATGACATGCTGATAGATGACAACCCTGACTTGGTCTTTTTGACAGAAACATGGTTGGATGAGCAATCCCTCCCTGATATTATAGAGGCCCTTCCCTCCGGCTATAACATTCTCCAAATTAATAGAGGGAGTCAGAGGGGGGGGGGGATAGCTATTGTCCATAAAATTGAGCTTCCATGTTCTCTCGAACCGACTGCCATTAATAACTGTGAAACTGGACTATTTTCCATCTCGGTTGGCCCTAATTGCACCATTAAGGGCTACCTTATTTATCGCCCTCCTGGTGTGGCGACCGCGTTCATTGAGAGCCTCCTGGAGGCTCTAACGCAATCTGCTTTACGCCATAATAAGTTCATGATTGTAGGAGACCTCAACGTGCATTTGGATGATGTCAACTGCAGGGAGGCTGTATCCCTTATTAATTCGCTGAGAGCTCTTATGTTTGTGTTGGCCGATAACAGAGCCACCCACCAAGCAGGGCATTTGCTGGATCCAATCTTTGTAAATTGGGAAGATATAAGCGTATCTGCCCCGATTAAGATCCGGTGGTCAGATCATTATTTGATCCCTTTAATACTTAGAAGATTGCCCAACAGGGGGCCTATACAGAAACCCCCCGCTATTAGGCGCAGGGACTGGAGGAAATTCAGTCACAATGTCTTCAGTCAAGCCCTAGGACAGGAACCCCCTAAGCTCAGCGACAACTTGGTTGAGGCGTGCAGGATGTATGATGAATGGGTTGAGAGTGCCTTGAATAAAGTTGCCCCCTGGACTCAGAAAGCCATGGCTCGGAGCACGAAATCCGCTCCGTGGTTTACCGCTGAGCTGCGAGCCGCCAAAACCAAATGTAAGACTCTGGAGCGTAGATGGAGAGTGGAATACGCCCCCTCACTACGTGAAGTCTACAAGAGTGAATTAAAGTCTTATCATAGACAGATTAGGAAATCTAAAAGAGACTACTATAATAAGAGGATTGACTGCTCAGAGAACACATCTAAAGAGCTATTTATGATTTTGAAGGAACTCTCCGCCCCGCTAGCAAGTTCAGGGGAAGTCCCCACCTCGACAGAGTCATGCAATGAGATTGCAGACTTCTTTATAGGGAAGGTAGATAAGACCTATGCATCTTTTCAGATTAACACAGAACCCACATATTCGCCTAACCCTAACTGTGAAAAACAGGTTATGAACAAACTTAGGAAGTTTGTGGTCCCCCAAACAGAGGAGCTAATTAACATCTTATCGGACATTCACTCTGGCTCTCCCTTAGATGCAGTCCCAGCGGGGATTCTTCGCAGTCATCTTCCCCAGGTAGTGGAGCACATAGGTAACATGGCCTCTCTTTCCTTCCATGAATGTCTAGTTCCGGACGTCTGGAAATTGGCCCAAGTTGTCCCGATAAAAAAGAAAGCCCATATTTGCATAACACAACTAGACAACCTTAGACCAATTTCTCTCCTCCCCTACTGTGCGAAGGTAGTAGAGAAATTGGTCAACCGACAGCTGGTGAGCTTTGTGGAGGAAAATAAGCTCCTCCACTCGTCTCAGTCGGGATTCAGAGCCAAACATTGGACGGAGACCGCCCTCCTTTTTTCTACGGAACTGTTGCGGTGTCAGGCGGATGAGGGTCACACGGCCGCACTGGTCCTATTGGACTTAAGTGCGGCGTTTGACACCGTATCACACTCCGTATTACTGGACTGTCTGAGTGAGAAGGGAATAACCGGGCCTGCCCATGAGTGGTTGGTTTCCTTCCTTAAAAACAGGAGATTTCAAGTGCATTGTCCACCATGCAAATCCAGTATAAGATGTCTTAGACGAGGGGTTCCACAGGGCTCGATTTTGAGCCCCATGTTATTCAATCTGTACATGGAACCCCTTGCCAAACTGGTGGAGTCATATGGTGTTGCCATAGTCTCTTATGCAGACGATACACAACTGGTGATCAACCTGTCCCGTGATCCAGTTGTGGATGCTGAGAAATTCTCGGCCTGCTTGGTGGCACTTGATGGGTGGATGAAGCAGAACTATCTCCGCCTCAATGGTAATAAGACGGAAGTTCTTATTGTTGGTCCCTGTCCTTCCATCTGGACATCTGCCTGGTGGCCCATAGAACTGAGCTCTGGCCCTGTCCCGGTGGACACAGTCAAAAACCTCGGCATACTTCTTGATTTTAATCTAGCCTACACTAACCATGTGGGTAATGTTGCCGGTAAATGCTATGGCATTTTGAAGGTCCTAAGGAAAATCCTGGACCTTCTGCCTCCTAGCACCAGAAAAACTATGGTACATGCCTTGGTCACCTCCCATTTAGACTACGGGAATTCCCTCCTATGTGGACTCAGTAAAAAAGGTCTAATGCAGTTGCAACGCGTCCAGAATGCAGCTGCCAGGCTTGTCCTGAACCTCCCTAGGAGGGCCTCTGGGAAACATGCATTGCGTTCCCTGCATTGGCTTCCAATAAAGGAACGAATTAAATTCAAAACGATGTGCATTACCCATCGCGTAGCTCATATAAAAGCTCCTTCATATCTCCAGGATTTGCTTCCTATCTATCGTCCTTCACGCCCTCTTAGGTCGATGGGCAGCATGCTATTAGTAGTTCCACGGATTCACAGAGCAAGGATGGGAGGACGGTCCTTTAGACACCTTGCCAGTAAAGGCTGGAATGACCTACCCATCGAATTGAGGATGGAACCGTCTGAAACTAGGTTCAGACAAAGGTTGAAAACCCATCTTTTCCCCAAGACATAATTCAGTATAGTTTCCCCTGGACCAAGTGCTCCTCCTCCGTGAGCTAAGCTGAAGAGATGTTTAGTGGGATTGTCAGCGCGGGGACGCACTGTTCCTTGTGCAACCATGCGCTTAACAAATGTCATTAATAATAATAAATAATAACCAACACTCAAGCATCCCGGAGGAAGAAGAGCTGTAGTGATCCCTGGCTACTGGTCCGGATTACGCCTGGCTTGCCTCCTTAAGTGCCACCTTGGTTTCTCTATGGATATGCTCAGAGCCATCCTTCTTTTTCTTTGCAGGTAGGAAAGGTGAAATAGAGGGGTAAGGTAGAGGGGAAAAGGGAGTTGGAGGGAGGAAAGAGACACAGCAGTTCGGTCTTCATATTGTTTCTTTGTTTCTCCACACAGGTCTCCCTCCCCGCAGTCCCCATCCTTTCCTTCCCCCGCTCAATTGCCCCAAAAGTCTGTGTATTTCTATATGCGCCAGACTTGGGTCGATTCAGAGGTGGGCCCCCATAGAGCATCGACACAGCCCTGAGGACACGGATTTGGAGAGCCTGACACTTAGGTTGGAGTGGGAATAATAAATTTGACACCTCCAAACTCCAATACTTTCAGCAATGTTGCATAGGTTGGAGTGGGAATAGTAAATATCACCATTCCCCCAACATTCAAGGTTTTCCCTACTTTAGTTTAGATTGGAGTTGAAATAGCAAATCTGAACCCTGGCAAAGTTCAAAGCTTTGCCCGAATAATAAATCTCATCCCCCAAAGTCCAATGCCTTCACTACTGTGGCTAAGTTTGGAGAGAGAATTGTAAGTCTTACTACCTCAAAGTTTAATGCCTGCCTTACTGTTCGTTAGGTTGGAGTGGGGGTAGTAAATTTCACATTTGGAAAATCAAATACTTTCCCTGCTGTTGATTAGGAGGGAGTGGGAATTGGAAGTCTGACCTTCCAAATTCCAACACTTTCCCATCTATAGCTCAGACTGGAGAGAGAAAAGTAGATTTTTTCCTTCTACAGTGCAATACTTTCCCTTCTGGTTTTTTTAGGTTGAAGAGTAAGTAGTAAATTCAATTTTTATATATTTTTTTGATTATAGTTATGGTGAATTTCGGAATATTAATATTGTATTATTTATGTTTTTGAGCTAGTTTGTATTGTATTGCAGTTGGATTTTTTAATATGTATTTAATTTGTTTTATTAATTACTATGGTTGTAGCATTTAAAATATTCCTTCCATTTTCATTTAAGGTACATTTATTTTTTATCAGTTGATGTATTATTTATATTTGAATTTGTAATAATGTTTTTAATGTAATCGTTGTTTTGTTATAATGTTTTTAATATACTTTAGTGATTTTATTTACAGTATTTTTATGTAATTACATTTTTTATCTTATTTAAGAATTCTCTCAATTATATCAATTTTAATAAAGTGTTTTACATGTAATTTTAATTACTCAGCAATTATATTTTTCAATTTAAATTGCTTACGCATATATATATATATATATTTTTTTTTTATCCTTCTTCGAAATAACACGCACTCTCGAAGTTTAATGCTTAGCAGGAAGCCAATTTATTGTTTGCTACGCGTTATGTAAAACTGAGGAAGGACTTCTATACATTCATGCTATGTCCTATCATTGACAAGTGTCGGCCATCTTGTAATAGTAAACACAAACCTATGTGGCATTTGTACTCCGATAAATATCGTGCTAAATGCAGTATATACAAGGGGACAACTTTGATTTTATATTTCTATCTTGCTCTAGTGGCGCAAAACAAAGTGATGTTGAAAAAATATATAAAAAAAGGTTTTTCTATATTTAGAATTATGTAGGGTATATTCCGTTTGGAAATTCATTGTACTTGGTAAGAATTACATCAAATCGCACTAGTGGCTTTTTGCTTCAACTTAGTGTTTTAACTGAAATCACTCCATAAAATGCATTTAATAACAGAATAGTTCCCTGTACTACATTTCATTAAACTCACTATATATATAGTTTTTCAAGAGTAGCACCGTGGTGGGAACGTTCTGTGACAATTGGAGTATCCTTAAAACCGATAATATTATGTGACAATTGGAGTATCCTTAAAACCGATAATATTATTGGTACAGAAATAGGTGAAAGACCCAAAATAACTTATAGAAAAGGTAGAAACCTGAGAGATATTCTAGTAAAAAGTGACATTACAGTCATGATATTTATCGGAGTACAAATGCCACATAGGTTTGTGTTTACTATTACAAGATGGCCGACACTTGTCAATGATAGGACATAGCATGAATGTATAGAAGTCCTTCCTCAGTTTTACATATGTATTTAAACACGTCTTTATTTTGTTTATACTTTGTGTGAACAAGACATTTATTTGTCGAAACGCGTAGCAAACAATAAATTGGCTTCCTGCTAAGCATTAAACTTCGAGAGTGCGTGTTATTTCGAAGAAGGATAAAGATTATTTACCGGTGAGAGCATACCGGCAAACGCACCACCTGACCTCGGGCTCAAATCCGGAATGACCCACTCAGAAGATTGTAAATATATATATAGATATATATATATATATATATATATATATATATATATATATATATATATATACACGCTCCACTGTTGCTTTCACACACAGAAAGGACCCTTAATAAAATAAAATAGAAAAAATAATAATAATAAATATATAAATATAGATATATATATTACCTACTGGCAGTCGCCAGTATGTAGTTATAGTTAGGACCTAGTTTCCATGGGAAAAGCGTTTTTTGATTTGCCAATATCTTTGGCGCCGTTTGATGAATCTTCTGGAAATTTATTAAAAAACAGGGTTGCACCGCTCAGTTTGGGTGTTTAAAGTTTCAGGGTGATTCGCTAAGCGGGGGCCGAGAAAAAATGGGGGGTCCCAAAGCGCGTTTTCTCCATGTTAATTTCCATTGGAACATTATTACAGGCTACAGCCCGAACTGCTGAACGGAATTACACCAAATAAGGCAAAAGGTAGATCTTGGTTTAGACTCCACCCTTTTTGTTAAATGGTGTAAATCCATTCAGTAGTTCCTTAAATATGCATGGGGGACACACGACCCCCCGCTGCCCAGGAACCGCCACCTCCCCAGGGCTTGTGCCTAAAGAAAACAAATGCGTGTGGGGGGGCCTCACGGAACCCCCCAAGCCCCTGGGACTGCCCCCACCCCGGGGCTTCCTTGAATTATTTGCGGGGGCCCCCACAAGCCACCCCAAGCTCCGGGGATCACCACCTCCTCAGGGCCCTTGATGGCCCTGGGGACCGCCACCCCCAGGGTCGGCTCCTGCAATGTCCCGGGGTGCCCACCAGGTACCTCCAGTAAGTGCCACAGAGCTGGGTTGCAGAGAGGTGGTCCGAGGCCACGACTCTTTTTACACCACTCAGCAAATGCGGCTTCTGGTGCACTGCTGGTGGGACGATGAGGTCCTCTTGTGTCCTGAGGAACTCAGGACACAAGCGGACTTCATCTCCCTGGTGCATTGTAAGTTGGGGGATTAAGTCCCCTTGAATCCTAAGGGTCCCTGGGGGCCAACTAGCCCACGGGGTACCTCCAGCAAGCACCACAGAGATTCACTTGACAGCATCTCCCTATCGAGACTTTTTCCCAAGGGTGCGAATCTGATCATCGATAGGCACCCGAGCGTGTACGGCAGAGAGAACCTGATATTTACAGGGGGATCAGGAGGATCCGTCTTTTGGTTAATCTTCCACCAAGTGTAGTGCAATATGGAGGAGGAGGAAGAGAGAAGACAGGCTGCACAAGCTATGTTCACTAGAAAACAAGGTCCACCCAACAAAATTGACAATACATCTGTTACAATTCAACCCACCGAAGAAAAACTATGCAAGCTGGAGAAATTGAAACGGACAGAGATCTCGAAGTGGTGGGAAGCCATCTCCCTGCAGAACTATGTGCACCAAGGGATGGCACCACGTGGTCTAAGAATCTTCACCACTCCGACATACGAGACACCCAATCCGAAGATGCTAGAGGAATGGTCTGAGAACTCCTCTCAAAGCTCTAAACTGATGTTGGAGATACTTATAAAATACACGTGGGTGGATCGTGAACTGATCCTCAGTCAGATCAAAGAACTGATGGAAGATTTAACCAACCTAATGGAAATGGATGCGTTGAATAAACATCTAATCATAATGAAAGATAGGCCCAAAAAGCACGAAGAGGATATTAAGGCCCGCAAGCAGAGGAAACTGAATCGTGATTACAGTGATTACGAGAGCAGCAACATTTTGACCTTTAGCCGCAAGTACGATCATCTCTATACCCAACAGGACGCACAAGACGACACCAGTGCCCCAAACAAGACAGCGGCAGTATCAACAGTGGAAGTCTCCACAGCCAGTGAAAGTGAATCAGACATCTCGGCAGAAAATGCCGCAGGAGAGGAGCGGATTACTCGTCCGCTCACTTTTTTAGATGAGTATCGGACCCTGCGACGAGGTCGACAGACCACACAGGACACTCCAACACCAAAAACAAGGGGCCAGAGAGGCCGTGGCTGAGGCAGGGGACAAGGAAACGCAGGAACCGACGGACAAGAATCAGACAACGTTGGGAGAAGAGGCAGAGGACGTGGCGGCATGGGAAACAAGACACGCGCCAGAAAAGTCTACTAATGGATATGACAATGGTTAACAAAACTATTATTAATCTCTTTAAAAGACCTTTGAGTGATTTACAAAAATGTACATTGTGTTTGAGACTTTCCTTCTGCCCTTCTTATCTCTTTAATTATACAGAGGCCAGGATAGATCTTTTTAAATACACAAGGAAGCTTAAGCTCAAGAAGTGGCATAAATTGAAGGGACCATACGCTCGCAAAGTTTCGAACACCAGTACCATTACAGCCAACACTGATTTTAACATATTTGACATAGACACCCTCATTACTATGATTGAGTTAGGGGAAACTGATGAAATTCCAGAACAGGCGATCAACCCCACACAATTACTTGACGAGTTGTCGATAACCACTGATGCCTCCGCATCGACTGGTTTCAGACCTAAATCCGCATTTCTGCCTAATCTCCCCCACGACAGTATCGACACCTTTCAAGACTGTGTGAGCAATGCACTTAATAACCTTAGACACAAACGCAAGGGAACTTATAACAAGAAAGAGGTGAATCTCACACATGCACTTAAGAGTCTCATGGAGGATGAGAGCATTGTCATCCGTCCTGCGGACAAGGGTGGCAATGTTGTCATCCTTGACAGGGAACAATATCTAGCATAGGCATCCAGACAACTTGATGACATCAAGTTCTACACGCCCATTACTTTTGATGACTACAACATCAGCATCACGACCATCTGGGAGAATTTCACCAGGTGGAGAGATAAGGGGTTACTGGAGTGGGCGGAGTACAGTTACCTTAAGAAAGATCATCCCATACTCTCTGTACTGTACCTTCTACCAAAGGTCCATAAGGATCCCATAAGACCTCCTGGGCACCCCATTGTTTCATCTAAGGGTAGTGTAGCTGAACATGTCTCCAAATATGTGGACCATTTCCTCCGTGACCATGTTGTTAGACTTCCCAGTTATATCAGGGACACTAAGGACTTTTTACATAAGATAAAAGACTTACAGTGGGGCGAAGACTACCTGTTCATTATGCTTGACATACATAGCCTCTATACCATCATTGATTAGAAACAGGGACTGGAAGCCTGCAGACAGTTCCTTAACACCAGACCTGTGAGATTCCGTGAAAACAGTCAGATGCTGTTGGACATGACAGAATACTGTCTGACGAACAACATCAGACAAACGACTGGTACAGCAATGGGATCTTGCTTTGCTCCCAGTATTGCCAACCTGTTCATGGGGCGCTGGGAGGAGAGCATTTTCACCAATCCGGATCTTCATGGTAACCTTGAACATGTGTCAATGTGGCTACGCTACATTGACAACCTGTTCATTGTTTGGAGAGGACTGGAAGAAGAGGCTCATGAATTTATCAGGAAACTCAACGTCAACGAGTGCAACATCGTACTCAGTGGCAATGTTTGCAACAACAAGGCTGAATACCTTGATGTCTGCCTTACTATCAGTGAAAACCAGGTACATATGGCACTTTATAGGAAGTCCACGCCGGGTAACAGTGTCCTTCATGCCCTTAGCAGTCACCCTGAGGCTCTTAAATGGAGCATCCCTTATGGTGAACTGCTGAGGGCCAGAAGAAACTGTAACGCCGAAGAAGCTTACCAGCTTGAGAGTAATGTCATTGTAGACCATTTCAGGGAAAGTGGCTATCCTAACTGGGTACTCACGAAAGCTAGAGAGAGGGCTGAAAGTGTAGAAAGAGCCCTGACTATCTCAGACAAACCCATCACACCCACCAACACTGACGAAGATAAGACCAGAATGATCATGACGTACAGCTCTGACTCTAAGGACATCAAACAGATCCTATGCAAGAACTGGGCCATCCTCAAATCTGACAATGTCATAGGGGGCACCATTCCAGACAGGCCCAGTATAGCTTACAGGAGAGGGAGGAATGTCAGAGATATGTTAGTGCAGAGTGATATTACCATATAACCCAGGAGGCACGAACATGGCCTTAAAGGCTTCTTTCCATGCGGCCATTGTAAGGCCTGTAGAAACAGCAAATTTTGCAAACAGATCAATTACAATGGGGTAAACAAGGACATAACTCAATTCCTGACATGCAGTTCCTCTTTTGTCGTTTACAGCATTGAGTGCCCATGCAAGCTGTGATACATCGGCAGCACGACACTCATGGCTAGGAAACGGATCCTCGAACATAGTAGGGCCATAATCAACAACGACCCTAAATACCCAGTCGCACAACATTTCCGTGAGAATCATTTTTCCAATACTTCTGACATGAGCTTCTTCATCCTTGAACAAATTGACCGACCGCAACCCTAGGGGTGGCAATAGGGTGCTCACACTTAGGCAGAGAGAGTCTAAGTATAGCATAGACTTTAAACCAAGAGTCCAGGAGGATTAAATCAGGATGAGGAGCTCACAATACATCTCAATGGAAAATCATTTTTCTTTGGTAATCAGAGCATTTTGCCAGTTTGTCTTGTTTCCTACACATTCCCTCGTGCTTTTATCCCAATCCCCCCTTTTCCTCCCTCCCTCCCCCTCTCCCCACCCCCTTTTCCTTTAAACTTTCCCCCCCTTGCATTGTAATATGTATGCATCTAGTTTCTAGTGTGCGGCTGCACGAGTGTGCAGTCGCAGCGGTCTTTTCTCTCCTGCACTCCTGCTCACACTAGTATAGCGTGCAACATGCGATAGAGTGTTATGTTCACTTTTATGCAAGTCCTCGGGATTAGAGGTTCATGATTATGATTTCTTTACTGTTCCTACCCTTTTCCCTGTGATCACACCTTCACTGTCTCTTCTACTGGCAGACTATTAGTGATTGTTGGACTCTGTGGAGTATATCTATTTTTTATTCCAGGAATGACATTGTTTCTTTGCAATTGTATATAGGGTGTGATTGGTAGACGGACGATTGGGAGAGGTGTATTATCACACAGAAAATTCACACATTTGCAACATGGGCATTTGCCCCAGATTTTTTTTGTGCATTGCCGGTGATGTGCTACGCCCTCCGACAGTAACATTCTGCTTATTGTCCCACAGTTCCATGCAGGGCACTTGCCTTAGACAGAGCTCTCTGAGCTACACGCGGTGACTGGGTATCTCCTCACATTTGTGGAGACGTCCGATGGATGTGCCCAACAGTCTTTTCTACAGATCCCCACACCACGATCCCCCTTCTCCCCCGCTTTTTTCCAGTGATGATCCACTTATGATGACAGTCAGGCACTGGCTGTACTGACACCACACTGGACAATAGGCGCATCATGTCCACGCATTCATTATGTTTTGCACTCCAGGGCACTTGCCCAGGACTGGCACATCACTTATGAGCACGTCATCTTTAGCCTTGGCATGCCGCAGTCTCCCGGTGTACCTCAGCTAGTCTGACTCGCACCCACGCATTCGGCATTCACCCTTAGCCACGGCTTTAGCACTGCAGCAATCATGCGGTTACTTGCAGGTTTACCGTCATAACTAGGCTCATATTCTATGCGTGTCTGTGAATGGGAGGTCAATATAGCTTGCTGATTTTGAAGGCATATATACACACTTCGATTATGGTGAGATCATTGTTATTATTGTTACTATCTGATTGTTTCTGGATCACTGTGATACACTTGCATATGCATCATGCATTGATAACTGCAAATTAATACTCCCCTGGTGAAGTTCTCCTCTCTATAATGTGATTTAACCGTTCCAACATGTCTGCAATGATTTTTAACTGTGTCCTCTGTTTATGTTCACTATGTGTATATTTTCACTGGCTTGTTGCTTGGCACGTTTCACGTGAACAAGGTTTCGGATGAAATCGAAACACGTTATGAAATAAACACTTGGTGATACTTTCATGAAGACGGATCTTCTTTTCCTGAGAGCGCGCTGACTCTGTTGATTGTGTTTTTGAATATATATATATATATATATATATATATATATATATACACTTAAAATAAAAGTAAAATAATAATAAATATATAAATATATATATATATTACCTACTGGCGGTTGCCAGTAGTTAGTTATAGTTAGGACCTAGTTTTCATAGGAAAAGCGTTTTTTGATTTGCCAATATCTTTTTATTAAAAAAAGGGTTGGACCACTCAGTTTGGGTGTTGAAAGTTTTGGGGTGATTCGTCAAGCGGGGGACGAGAAAAAAGGGGGGTCCCAAAGTGCGTTTTCTCCATGTTAATTTCCATTGCAACTTTATTACAGGCTACAACCCGAACTACTGAACAGAATTACACCAAATTTGGCAAAAAGGTAGGTCTTGGTTTAGACTGTGCCCTTTTTGTTAAATGGTGTAAATCCGTTCAGTAGTTCCTTAAATATGCACGGGGGACACATGGCCCCCCGCTGCCCCGGGGACCGCCACCTCCCCAGGGCTTGTGCCTAAAGAAAAAAAATTGTGTGGGGGGGCCTCACAGACCCCCCCAAGCCCCGGGGACCACCACCTCCCCAGAGCTTTCTTGAATTATTTGCAGGGCCCCTCACGGCCCACCCCAAGCCCCGGGGACAACAACCTGCCCGGGGCTGTGCATATGATGGGAGGGGGTCATGCGGCCCCCATTCTAGAGCCCTTGATGGCCCTGGGGACCACCACCCCCCAGGGCCGGCTCCTGCAATGTCCCGGGCTGCCCACCAGGTACCACCAGTATGCGCCACAGAGCTGTGTTGCAGAGAGGTGGCCTCGGACCACTTCTCTGCAACGCAGCTCCGTGGCGCAAACTGGAGGAACCTGGTGGGCTAGTTGGCCCACAAGGACCCTCAGGATTCAAGGGGACTTAATCCCCCAAGTTACAACGCGCCAGAGGGCGCGTTTACACAGTGGTGCAGGGAGGCAGCGAGCCTGATATAACAAGTGTACAAACCGCCCCTTGGAGCGTTGTAAATTGGGGGATTAAGTCCCCTTCAATCCTGAGGGTCCCTGGGGGCCAACTAGCCCACTAATTACCTCCTGTAAGCGCCACAGAGCTGTGTTGCAGAGAGGTGGTCCGAGGCCACACCCCTTTCTACACCACTCTGCAAATGCAGCTTCTGGTGCACTGCTGGTGAAGTGATGAGGTCCTCTTGTGTCCTGAGGACCTCAGGACACAAGTGGACTTCATCCTCCGAGGAGCAGTGCGCCAGAGGCCACATTTGCAGCGTGGTGTAAAAAGGGGCGTGGCGTCGGAACACCTCTCTGCAACGCAGCTCTGTGGCGCTTACTGGAGGAACCTGGTGGGCTAGTTGGCCCCCAGGGACCCTCAGGATTCAAGGGGACTTAATAGGGACGTTGTAGTTGGAAATTAGCATTTAAGAAACCTTTGAAATTCACTGAAAAAACCATAGGTTTCAGGGACGTTATAGTTAGAAATTAGCATTAAAAAAAACTTTGAAATTCACTGAAAAAAACATAGGTTTCAGGCACGTTATAATTACAAATTAGCATTTAAAAAACCTTAGAAATTCACTGAAAAAACTACAGGTTTCAGGGACTTTTTAGTTAGTTGGACATTTCACTCATACAAAACCAGTGAAAAACAGTGAAAGTGATGACGTCACATATTACATCACTCATGACATGGTCAGTGACATCACTGATGACATCTCAAATGACAGGTGCCTGATGTTATATGAAATTTTATCGTTCAACTATATTATTTCAGTGATCTTTCTTCAAGGATCAACTCATAAAGAAGTATAAATTAAAATGGAAACACTAACATAATTTCTCACTCTTCTGCATTCCAAAAATTTCTTAAACTCAGAGCTGTGCCTAATTGAGATTGAATTCTGAAGCCAGCTAGATAATTAAACCCCTGACTTGCTGCACAAGTACATTACCTGCTGATTTAAAGATCCCTGCACAAATCTATTATTTGGGGCTCACTGGACAGGTGCACTGGCCGAAGAAGGAAAGCTCTCTGTAGAAGTTACACCATCTCACTAGAAAGTTTACATCATCTGCTGACCTTAGGCTTACTGCAGAACTACGATGCAAGTAGATTTGTAAATCACTACAGAAGCACATCAGCTGGGGATCACGGCACAAGTTCATCACCTGAAGTGTACATCTTGCTGCACAGGGTTCATTGCCCACAGATCTGAAGTTTATTGCACAAGTACAACACCTGTAGGTTTGGAGATCGCTATACAAGCATGCACTTGAGGATCACTGCAGAAGTGCAACTCCTGCAGGAGGAAGTCTCCCTGCAAAGGTTTCATCACTTACAGATCCGCAGCCAGCTGCACAGTACAACACCTGCAGATCTAAAGGTTGATGTCAAAGAACATCAGTTGAAGATCTGGGGCCCAGTACACAGGTGCACCACATGCAGTTCTTATACTCAGTGCACGTGTTGATCACACGCTGACCTTATACTCAGTAAAGAAGGGCATCCCAAACAGATCTTATACTCAGTACACGTCTCGATCACATGGTGACATCAGTACAGAAGTGCATCACATGCAGATCTGATACTCAGTGCACGTGTTGATCACACGCTGACCTTATACTCAGTAAAGAAGGGCAGCACATACAGATCTTATACTCAGTGCACGTGTTTATCACACGCTGACCTTATACTCAGTAAAGAAGGGCATCACATACAGATCTTATACTCAGTGCATGTGTTGATCACACGCTGACCTTATACTCAGTAAAGAAGGGCATCACATACAGATATTATACTCAGTGCACATGTTGATCACACACTGACCTTATACTCAGTAAAGAAGGGCATCACATGCAGATCTTATACTCAGTACACGTCTCGATCACATGGTGAGATCACTACAGAAGGACAACACATGCAAATCTTATACTCAGTACAGAAGTGCATCACATGCAGATCTGATACTCAGTACAGAAGGGCAACACTTGCAGATCTGATACTCAGTACAGAAGTGCATCACATGCAGATCTGATACTCAGTACAGAAGGGCAACACATGCAGATCTTATACTCAGTACAGAAGGGCAACACATGCAGATCTTATACTCAGTACAGAAGGGCATCACATGCAGATCTGATACTCAGTACAGAAGTGCATCACATGCAGATCTGATACTCAGTACGGAAGGACAACACATGCAGATCTGATACTCAGTACAGAAGGGCAACACATGCAGATCTTATACTCAGTACAGAAGGGCCTCACAAGCAGATCTGATACTCAGTACACGTCTCGATCACATGGTGACCTCAGTACAAAAGGGCCTCATATGCAGATCTGATACTCAGTACACGTCTTGATCACACGGTGACCTCAGTACAGAAGGGCCTCACAAGCAGATATGATACTCAGTGCGCAACTACATCACATGCAGATCTTATACTCAGTACAGAAGTACATCACATGCAGATCTGATATTTGATGCTCAAGTGCATAACATGCAGCTCTGATATTAAGTATAAAAACATGCAGCTTTCTGATTTCGAATTCACTGTACAAGTCCATAGTATGCAGCTCTTATAATCAGTATACATATACATCCCATGCCCATTGATATTCAATCCCCAACCACATCACATGCAGATCTGATACTCTGTCTACAAGTAAAGCAATTGTATACCTGACATTTAGTACACAGGTACATTACCTGCTGTTGTTTTAAGAGCATTGCATTAATGCACTGCCTGCCTCTTTATGTGGTGGTCACCTATAGATGTGCCACTGGGGTACTAAGTCTCACACAACAGATAGCTTGGAAACTACTAGTCCTGGTGTTAAAATCCTGTTTAAGCGAGACTGGTGTGTTCTAGAAGAGAAAAATAGCCAGGTTCGGTAGCTTGCAAAATTTTAGAACTTTGCATCTGATTGTAGCATTAAAAACATTCAACAACATTGGATACAGTGGGACCATACCTGACTACCTGTTAGGCTTCGGTGTCCTGTCATTGTATGTTTTGAGATACCTAGTACTACCTTGGGGTTAACAACCTGGGGTTAGGGCATGCCAACAGGTTCAAAGGAGTGGTGTAAAGGGGATCAGAACCAGTGTTTACTGCAAGCACACTATGCACTACAATATTGGATAAACAAAGATGAACAAAAAAGAAGAGGTTCACCTTTCTTTGGTCCTGATGAATGCCTGATTAATTATCACACATAGGAAGAAACATGTTGACCACACACTAGTGGATATACCTGAACAATTTATTCAGTTGTATATCCCACATCTCGTTTTTATCTATGTCGGATTGGCCAATTAATTACATTTGCTTTTTTGACACAATCTTGACATTTTTTAATCCACTTTCACTTATCACAAATCACACAATACCAGCTCTGCAGTAATTCTGGCATTGCAGCACACCAGGGTGGCATTCGGCCTCTCCTGGTGGGGCCCAATGATGAAGCATGTCACCAACTAGGTTGGTGAGTGAGGGCTTTCTAAAGAACCTAGTTGGATTCCACATACATGCTCTTCTTTCTAATAAGGCACACTCTTTCGTTGTTATGAATAAAGATGAACAAAGACACCTCACAGCCCAAGGCACAAGATCAGGATCCAGCTTGGGCTGGGGAGAGCTGGTTGATGTATTAATGCAGACCCTATAAGGATCAAGAGACACCCAGGTGTACCATTGGGACACTCTCCCATCAATCAGACCAAAGGCTGATGATTGGCTTGTGCTCCTGTCATGGCAGATGAAGCTTAGTGGGTGTTGCAGAGCTACAGGAGTCCCACGTCCCCAAGGGTGCAATTGTTGGTGAAATTCTTACCTGACAGCACCACCCCAACTCTGGTAGCCTATATGTACTTGGAATATTTTGGTTGTCGCTCACCCACAGATTCATTATGATTGACATCTGGAGGACTTTTGGGTGCTTTTGGGCGAAGTCTTCTGATCTCAGCTGGCTGACTGGGGAGGAGTCTCCTCACATGAAGCACTGCAAAGCAGCTGTTAGGACAGACCAGTAAGGGCCTCCAACATTCTTTACATGAGCTTTGCAGAATGAACTGCATGGTGATCCAAGCATCCAAGAAGTACCGTACAGGTCCATGTAGGACTTGTCTTTAACTTAAGTGAGTGAAACTTCAATGTTCGTTCTCCGTCAGTGGTACTTGGGCCGCCAATCACTACTTCTCAAGTTTAAGGTGCAGTTCAAAGTATGATCTCCAGCCAAGAGGCGGAGGGCATCTTTGCAGGCTTTGTCACTCACGAGCCAGATGTGGTTTCTGGAGTGTGAACGGATTGACTAGGTGTGAGGCCCCTTGTTGCCAGTGGCTGCTGGAAAGTCCACCGATTAGAGAGGTGGGGAAAAGATTTAATACATTTTTAAAAGTACATACATACACTTAAATACATAAAAGAAAAATAAATTTACTTACCATTTTCCAAAGACACCTCCACCTCGCTCAGTCCCCGTCTTCTCCTGACGTCACCGACGTCATGTCCAGCTGGGCCTAACCAATCCTGGCTTTGCATGAGAGCAGTGTCAACATTGGGGGGAGCGGCATCTCTAGCCGCTCCCGAGGACAGTAGAGGCATGTGAGGGCTCTCAAAATCGCTGTCTGAGACAGCCGGGTTGAGAGGAGTATAATCTGCATGTGAGGCTGGCCATCGCAAGACAGCCGGCCAAAGGGACCTGAGCATTTTAAACCAGTGCACAGTCAGGCAGCCCACCACTGCTGTCACTCAACAGGCCCAGCCACGTCCTGACACTCGGGTTGACGGACACATAAAATAGTAATGAATTAACTTTATTACCATTACCATTTAATTTTTCGTCTCTGTGGCAATTAAGTGGTGCCATGCTCCAAGCTCAACCGGAGGAGCCGCCCCTGCGGGCAGAGCAGGCCTGCCCTGTTTTTAACATGCTTTGTAGTTGCTGCAGATGTGTTTAGTTGGTCAGGTTTCCTTCAGGGGGAACAACCTTTACAACGCAACTTTTACAACGCACTACCATTACAACGAAACTGTTACAACGCAAATGCATTGACAACGCATGCCATTACAACGCAAGTCTTTACATCGACTTGCACTAGATGGCGTGCTAACATTAAAAATAGTGTAGTTTACTATCCAAACACCTTCCCTACTGTTACGTGGACTGGAGTTAGAATAGTAAATTACACTTTTTTAATGTTAGCACGCCATCTAGTGCAAGTCGATGTAAAGACTTGCGTTGTAAAGACTTGCGTTGTCACTGCATTTGCGTTGTAAAAATTTCGTTGTAACAGCATGCGTTGTAAAAGCATGCGTTGTAACATCATACATCCTTCCTTCAGGGAAGCTGCTCCGGAGGGATATGTTATAGATGTAATCAAGACTACAGATTCAGGGAGAAGATGTAGAGAAAGGGCTGACTCTATTGCCTCTGTGGGAGCCGTCCGCCACTTTATAAACACCCAGGCCAGGAACTCAAGGCACAGTAACACAGTGCTTAATTTGCGACAGCATGGGCGTGTACCAGCACTTACTTTTAGGAACAATAACTTAATTTTACATCATTAGACTTGACCCAGATCAAGAGATAGAAAGGTAGAAAATGGAAGAAGGAGGAGGGAGCGGAAGATAGCAAAACAGTAGCAATGGGAGAAAACAGGGTTGAAAAAGAAGCCGCAATACAGAAACAGTGATCGCTGGGCAAACGATGAAAGCACCATGTGCTTGAAGCTTTAATCAAGATTAAGCAGCCTTGGTATTTGGCAACCACAGCAACGAGCAACCAAGAAAGACTTGGAGCCCCTGCACTTATGATTTTTTTTCTATTAATCACTGCAGTCTAACACTCACAGGGATCTCACACACACTGGGCCCAATTTACAATGGTAAACTTTAGACCAAAAGTCTCACTTTAGACCAGAAGCCTCACTTTAGACCTTTAGTCTCACTTTAGACCTGACGTCTTAGGGAACAATTCACAAAGGTAAACTTAGACCTGAAGTTTGAATTTACCTTTGTGAATTGGGCCTTAGACTTCAGGTGTAGACTTAGACTTAAGTCTAAGTTGACCTTTGTGATTCGACCCACTGGTTGGAGGGGAAGGGGGCATGTTTTGGGGTTCACCAAGCACTACTCAAACCTGAGAAGCAGCCACTCTGCACCCATAAACAATATTGACTATAGTCATCATAAGAGAATAGTCTCTCAAGTACAAATATCAAATTGTCCATTTGGTGTGCCCCAGCCCAGCAGCAGCAAAGCTCTCTGCTGAGGAACAGTGGAGCTGGTGTAAGGCTACCCCCTCTCGTTGGGCGTCAGTGGACCTCTTGTAAGGCTGCCCCCTCCCGTTGGGCGTCAGTGGACCTCTTGTAAGGCTGCCCCCTCCCGTTGGGCGTCAGTGGACCTCTTGTAAGGCTGCCCCCTCCCGTTGGGCATCAGTGGACCTCTTGTAAGGCGGACCCCTCCCGTTGGGCGTCAGTGGACCTCTTGTAAGGCTGCCCCCTCCTGTTGGGCATCAGTGGACCTCTTGTAAGGCTGCCCCCTCCCGTTGGGCGTCAGTGGACCTCTTGTAAGGCTGCCCCCTCCCGTTGGGCGTCAGTGGACCTCTTGTAAGGCTGCCCCCTCCCGTTGGGTGTCATGTAAGGCTGCCCCCTCCTGTTGGGCGTCAGTGGACCTCTTGTAAGGCTGCCCCCTCCCGTTGGGCGTCAGTGGACCTCTTGTAAGGCTGACCCCTCCCGTTGGGCGCCAGTCGACCTCTTGTAAGGCTGCCCCCTCCCGTTGGGCGTCAGTCGACCTCTTGTAAGGCTGCCCCCTCCCGTTGGGTGTCAGTCGACCTCTTGTAAGGCTGACCCCTCCCGTTGGGCGCCAGTCGACCTCTTGTAAGGCTGCCCCCTCCCGTTGGGCGCCAGTCGACCTCTTGTAAGGCTGCCCCCTCCCGTTGGGCGTCAGTCGACCTCTTGTAAGGCTGCCCCCTCCCGTTGGGCGTCAGTCGACCTCTTGTAAGGCTGACCCCTCCCGTTGGGCGTCAGTCGACCTCTTGTAAGGCTGCCCCCTCCCGTTGGGCGTTAGTGGACCTCTTGTAAGGCTGCCCCCTCCTGTTGGGCGTCAGTGGACCTCTTGTAAGGCTGCCCCCTCCCGTTGGGCGTCAGTGGACACCTCTTGTAAGGCTGCCCCCTCCCCTTAGGCGTCAGTGGACCTCTTGTAAGGCTGCCCCCTCCCGTTGGGCGTCAGTGGACCTCTTGTAAAGCTGCCCCCTCCCGTTGGGCGTCAGTGGACCTCTTGTAAGGCTGCCCCCTTCCGTTGGGCATCAGTGGACCTCTTGTAAGGCTGCCCCCTTCCGTTGGGAATCAGTGGACCTCTTGTAAGGCTGTCCCTTCCCGTTGGGCGTCAGTGGACCTCTTTAAGACTGTCCCCTCCCATTGGGCATCAGTGGACCTCTTGTAAGGCTGCCCCCTTTTGTTGGGCATCAGTGGACCTCTTGTAAGGCTGACCCCTCCCGTTGGACGTCAGTCGACCTCTTGTAAGGCTGACCCCTCCCGTTGGGCGTTAGTGGACCTCTTGTAAGGCTGCCCCCTCCTGTTGGGCGTCAGTGGACCTCTTGTAAGGCTGCCCCCTCCCGTTGGGCGTCAGTGGACCTCTTGTAAGGCTGCCCCCTCCCCTTGGGCGTCAGTGGACCTCTTGTAAGGCTGCCCCCTCCCGTTGGGCGTCAGTGGACCTCTTGTAAGGCTGCCCCCTCCCGTTGGGCGTCAGTGGACCTCTTGTAAGGCTGCCCCCTTCCGTTGGGCATCAGTGGACCTCTTGTAAGGCTGCCCCCTTCCGTTGGGAATCAGTGGACCTCTTGTAAGGCTGTCCCTTCCCGTTGGGCGTCAGTGGACCTCTTTAAGACTGTCCCCTCCCATTGGGCATCAGTGGACCTCTTGTAAGGCTGCCCCCTTTTGTTGGGCATCAGTGGACCTCTTGTAAGGCTGCCCCCTCCCGTTGGGCGTCAGTGGACCTCTTGTAAGGCTGACCCCTCCCGTTGGGAATCACTGGACCTCTTGTAAGGCTGCCCCCTTTTGTTGGGCATCAGTGGACCTCTTGTAAGGCTGCCCCCTCCCGTTGGGCATCAGTGGACCTCTTGTAAGGCTGCCCCTCCCGTTGGGCATCAGTGGACCTCTTGTAAGGCTGACCCCTCCCGTTGGGCATCAGTGGACCTCTTGTAAGGCTGCCCCCTCCTGTTGGGCATCAGTGGACCTCTTGTAAGGCTGCCCCCTTCTGTTGGGCATCAGTGGACCTCTTGTAAGGCTGCCCCCTCCCGTTGGGCGTCACTGGACCTCTTGTGAGGCTGACCCCTCCCGTTGGGCATCAGTGGACCTCTTGTAAGGCTGCCCCCTCCCGTTGTGCATCAGTGGACCTCTTGTATGGCTGCCCCCTCCCGTTGGGCATCAGTGGACCTCTTGTAAGGCTGCCCCTCCCATTAGATATCACACAGAAATTCCAAATAAAAACATAGGAGAACTTTGGGGAAGGGGGAAATGATACCGTGGGCGCGTCTTGTTCGCACGGCTGTGGGTAGAGACGTCATGAACCCTCCACTTTAGCAGCTTTAGCGGGGTGTGGATGCCAATAGGTTGTTCTGTGTAACATGAAACATTAAAAAGGCTGTTTATGGCTCCTTTGAATGTAATCAGAGATGCCTTCGGGATGCTCACAAATACGACCTCATGCAGTTGAAGTAAGGGAGGGATGGGTGTGGAGAAAGAGGCATGGAGAGATTGGTGGAGAGAGGGTGGATGGATGATCGCAGAGTCGAATGAAAGGAGACAAGAACGGACAGAAGGATGGATTGTGAGATGAATGGAGAGAGATTCGATGGATGGAAGGAAAGGGGGTTGGAAGACTGGTGAGCAAGATGGGTAGAGGGAAGAATCTGTGATGGTTTGCAGAGAGAAGGCTGGATGGAGAGAAAAGATAGAGTAAAGGATCGAAAGAAAGACGTACGGTAAGATGAATTGATAGGTGAGTGGGTGGAAAGAAGGGAGGACTGACAGAAGAATGGATCGATGGAAAAAATGAAGGACGGTTGATGGATGACGAAAAAGTAAAAAGACGAAGGCTGAGAAAGGTAACATGATAAAAAGAAAGATGGAGAGAAGAATGGATGGATGTAAAACATATGGATGGATCGATTGATGGGATGATTGGATGGATAAAAGTACAGAAAAGATTAAAAAGGGAGGAAAGCAAGGTGGAAAATGAGAGAAAAAATGATATAGGGAAGAAATTACAAAAGACTGAAAGAAGGACGGAGAAAAGGAAGGAAGGAAATTTAAGGATTTTATAATTCCACCAGGGGGAGCAATCTCCTGCCTGCCTCACCCGCCCCCTCAGAGGTATGGACGTGGTACAAAGTGGGGGTATTTTTTTCTGCCTTCTCCCTCGGCTCTAGGCGTTCGCATCCCTATAAGGTGTTTCTCTCATGCGTTAGTGTCTTTTCATGAACTTGTCATGGGAGCTAAGAGCTTGTGTCTTTATGTTGTTTCTGAGAGCTCCAGCGTGGCCTGCCGGGTGTGGGTGGCTGGTGGGCGCGTGACAAGAGCCAGCTGTAACCCCCGCTGGTTTAGGGATGTGTCGCCTCTCCCATCAGTCGGTCTAAGCTAGGGCTGAATCATTTACGCATTCATTAATGCTTGTGCTGCAAGAACAAAGATCGGGCGGGGATTCGCTGAGCCATGGAGAGACGAATATTTATATGAGGGAGAGAGAGAGGGCGGAAAGGAGCAGGTCCCGGGGACCCCTTCAGTGACAGGCCTTGTGAAGACTGAGTGACATCCACCAGGCCTCTTCTCACTTGGTAATTCGTCATCAGAAGGTGCCCGTGTACTAATGCACCACTGCCACCGAGTTCATATTTCAAATGGTCAAATATGTTGATGAAAATATATGCTTTTAATTCCGCTTTAGCCATCATCTGACTTTAAACGTCTTTACTCACTCTTTTCTTCCATAACTCATCATTAAAAAAAATATTTAATATACCGTATGCATTAGTCAACAAAGGGTGCTATCAGACATATTTCATTAATTATTCTGTATTTCTTCCTTCGTGGGCGCCGCTTAATGTATGTTTATGGATACCGTGTGGCCACATGATCCTCCGTCTGCTGCATAACTTGCAGAATTCACAAAAAAAGCTGTTCCTAGTTCAAACAGACTAAAAAATTGATCCCTAGTAATGGACTACTCCACAATACTTCAACAAAAGATTTACAAGAAAGTGACGCATCTCTAGAGATGCGTCACTTTTCCTCCGCCACCCTGAGATGCGCCGTATCTACAATATGGCGCACCATGGCGCAAGGATTGACAGATGCGTCAGAAATTGTCACGCATCTGTTGGGGCAAAAGTCACGCATTGCTGGAGTCGTGTCACAAGCACGACGCAACTCCAGCAATGCATTTTGAGGCCTATTCCCACTACACTGCGTCACTCCTTACACCTGCTTTAAACAGGTGTAATGTTTTGACGCAGTGGCGTCCTAGATGTGATGCAGTGAAATCTTATAGATTTCATTGCGTCACTTTTATGAGGCTTTCCTCAGTGGGAACGCCCACCTTACATGCATTATACCTGACGCAGGTATAATGTGACGCAGGGCTTTACAACGTGCCGCATCTCCCTAGATGTGTCACGTTGTAAATTGGCCGCATTTTTTACGCCGCCGCCACGCCACGTTGACGCAATGGCGGCGCAAAAGCGGCGCAAGGAGCTTGTAAATCTGCCCCTCTGTTTGGCCTGTCACAGCCGTCCAACATTACAACCACTACTTTGGCCGATACTACCTTTTCAACGTAACTGACTTCTTTTGTTTTTTCTTTCTTTAAATGGCCAGTACTGAGGTACTGGTAGACATCCACTACCACTCTTGAGCCAGACGTCACAAACTGGCAGATCATACTAGCCTTTTTGCCAAAGAACCAACAACAAATTTGCCACAAATAGCCTTGATGAAGTCCGATTGGACGAAACACATGTTTTCTGATTTGGAAGTGATTGTCAATTCCGAAGGGACTGTTAATGGATTTATGGCAATCAAGAATTATTGAAAGTTTCCAAGATTCAATAAGAATTTGGGAGACAAATTAGTTTTGGTTACTCGTGGTCTTTTCACGAATGGGCTGTCTTATTTCATCTAATGCTTAACACCACAAGGTAGCAGAGAGCCAATTTGGTGAGCACCACCATGATAATTTGAGTGTATTTCTGTTTTTTAGAACGGACATCATACTTTCAGCCATTTAGTTGGGATGTGCAACCCGCCCGTCACCTGCTACCATTTTAATAGTTGAAAGCTAAACAATTATTTAATAAAAGCTCCATGTGTGGAGCCGCGTAGCACCAGACCCTTTGGAAAGATCAGCCAGTAAACTTGTAGTTATTCATCCTGCATTCAGGATCAACTTTTGCCGGGCCAGTATTAATAAGTATTAAAATACCTAAACAAAAAACTATTTCAAAAGAATATGCAACATAGACCACATAAATTTCCTTTTCTTGGTGCATAATTTAGTCAACGCTGTCTCATCATTTTGGCCTCCTTTGAAGCAAAGTAGAGGTCCTGACAAGGGCCCTCCTTGCCCTCTGATCTTTATGCGACCTCTGCCCCCATCCTGACCCTAATAGACATGCTAACCACACCTTCACCTTCAAAAGACGACTGCCCCATTCCAACGTCAATTAATTTCTCCTCCTTCTTGACCTTTAAACTGACTTCTAACCTTCTAACTGCCCGCGACTCAAGCTGTCATTTAAGCAGAGGCTGTGTCCACCTTGACATCAACGATTCCAGCCAACAAAATGGGACCTTCTAACTCAGGTTGGACAGAAGCAGCTTACCTTTTGTGTTTACATCCACAATGGGGTGACCACATGCTACCTGTTACCAGGACACCCCATTTCCAGTCCGGGCCTTACATTCAACTTAATGATGCATTCTGAGAGGTGTCTGTCTCAGTTTCAAATATTTGGATAAAAAAACCTGATTAGACTTGTGAAATAAAAGCCAACTACTGCAAGTGTCTGTAGAGAAATAGGGTTATATGGCCAGACCACAATAACACTGCTGTTGAGTCTCATCTGGAAAAATCTTCAATTTTTAAGATCCGGCTAATGCAGCTCGGTAATATAAAGGCATCACCTGGCAACCCGACTGGTCTGAGGGGAGAAACTCCTCTCTATGTACTGTGAGGTTGGAGCACTCTCTCGCAGATCTTATAAATAATGCAGTATGCTTATGGGTCTTTATCTTGAGTAAGCGAGGAGACATAATTTTATAGTTCTTAGAAAGCAATCAACTTGTTTCGTGTACAATCCCTTGGGCTTTTTCAAGGCAACGTATTACCACTTTATTAGCGAATGAAGGTAAAGAGTTTTGTCCTCTGATCTAGGTACTGTTTCTATCCACTGTGGTCTGGTTTCATCATAGTGTATCCATTAGGTTTGCCTGGGCATCGGTGGGCTTCGACTGAAGAAGTTGTTTGTCAGAATACTGTTAGCAGAAATATAGTCTGCCAAAAATATCTTGTCCTAAATATTGTTTACAAAAATAACACTCCATTACGTCTACATTTTCTGGTATTCCCTCCTGCTAGCTGCTATTATTCCAAAGAATACTGATGCCATGATCTTTATGTCAGATTATATTTTTTTGCGATATGCTAGTTCCATGCCGCTGAAGGCCTGACCTGTGACGACTACCCCGCTGCTCGTAATCACCGGGTTGCTGGTGAATCATTCAATTTCTCTATAGTCCAGTGTGCCTCTACCTCTATTAGTTCTACTCTTACCATTCAGGGCCGGGTAAGGTGCTCCGATGAGGGTCTCATTTTGAATGAGGTGTGGTCTACAGACGCAGTCGTCATTTGTGCAACCAAGAGGTGATCTGAGCTCTAGCATCCAATTGGTCAAAGAGTGAGTTCCAGAGAACACTGTGTCACCCACCTGTGACTCAGTTTCCTTATATCTGAGAATTGCTGATTAATTGAAGGATCAGAGTAAGCAATGGACCTGCACATGTATGTCCAGTTCAACATATTCTAAGTGGGCTGGTGAATTCTGACCCCTCTGCAAGCCCCTATTTACACATGGATTAGGAATTCGAACTACTGTAGGAACCTTGCAAATGTTCCTTTTTACATTTTGGTAAATCAAATCTGTTGGATTTTGCAAGGGAAAACGTTGGTGCAGAATACACTAATTCCACATGGAATTCCTCATTTTTTAGAGGCAAATTTGGAATCTTGAAAAATACTGCACTCACAATTTTTGGTGTTGACTGATTGCAGTAAAACAAAACCTCTGTCCATCAGTAATCAGGGCCTTTGTCTGTTTTTACTTCATCCCAAAGGAGACAGGTGAGAAAAAATTCAGTGATTTGCACAGGATCCCTAATTTTGGGTCAAGTATGTACGCCAGAATTAGGTTTCAGGTCGCTTTGCCCCACAATCAAATAAGTCAGCATCGAGATGTTTCGACTTTCTTTACGTCCATTGCCCTCAGTGGTCAAGTCAGCTCCTAGTGAGATCATCATAGCCCCAGCCAATGAATTCGCTATGTCTTGCCCTACCTCGTAAAGTGCAGCGACAGGGCCTTGGAGGGTACTCCACTGAGTTCCCAAGTCAATGATGACCATGGTTTTCAGTTGTTTTTTCAATTAGCCGCTGAAGGCTGGAGCCGGGCTGAAGCCAGGTACCTGGCTCTAGCTTGGCCCAAGGTCTTCTCGTGACCTCGAGTCAAAACAGGGCTGGGTCGAGCTGGGAGTGAGTGGCGTGAGTCAGAAAGGGCCAGAAGAAAGAGACTGAAGAGGGAGAAAAAGTGCAGGGGAAAGGACCATAGACAGTGGTTATAAAGAGGCAGCGCAGAGAAGGAGAGACAGATGACAGCCCGGTGAGGGATACCTGAGAAAGGAGAGGAAATTTGGGAGGGGGAGCGGTGAGAAACGGGAAAGGAGAAAAAGAGCAGGAGGAGGAAAGATGGGTGAGACTGCGATAGGCTCTTGTGAAAAAAAGGTAGGGGCTTGAGTAGAGTCAGTAGAGTGACATGTGGCTGACAGAGACTTCCTGCACTACCAGACTATCACTCTGCCCCCTCACCCATCCACTGCACCTCCTCCCAACCCTCCAAGCATGTTACAGAAGCCAATGATGTTGCTGGCTTAATTTGTGCTCAGACCTTTATTTCCGCTCTGGCTCCGTTCTCCCCTTAAATTTTCTGTATTACCACCTCTAAAACAAAGTGATAAAGAATTCAGTGCGTGTTACATCGAAGCAACCATAGCACAGAGACATGCATTAGGATTTATTTTAAATGTGATTCTATTATACAGGATAAAGTACCCCCCAATGCACGTTTTAAAGATTGCCAGTCACTGAGAAGCATCCTAATCATATACAGAAACGAGGTGTAGGGTCAAGTTTCATTATGGGGCAATAGTTTAGTTTCATATGTAAAGCACAAACAGATGCAAGGACATAAGTGAGCAGCAATACATACAAACAATACAAATACCTATATAATTACCACTAAAATGCAACATCCTTATGGTATCTACAAATGCATACATAGACATCGATAAACTACCCCAGCAATACATACAATATTATGCAGGAAGAAACAACACTGTGCATGGGATGCATCAGCCGTCGCCATCTTGTTTCAGCCTATGTACGTTCAAAGTCCTGCTTAACAAAGTCAACGAGTGAATGGGGCGAATGACCCTAGGCTGTTGATTCCACAAAGTGGCTCTTACCACCATGAGGCGCTTCCCGCCCAGCATCTTTGGCCACCACCCAGGGATGCGTTCTTGTAGATACAACGATGGTCAAAGCGACCATGCAAGTTTAGCGAATCGCCTTCTCTGGTGCTCAGGAGTCTGACCATGAAACACTTCCATATCACGCAGCCCAGCTCACATTCCTACTGATGTTTAGACACGAAGGGCCTGACTTAGATCTTGGCGGAGGGGAAAATGTCGTCACAAACGTGACGGATATCCCGTCCGCCGTATTACAATCTCCATAGGATATAATGGGATCATAATACGCTGGGCTAGTTATCCCCTCCGCCAAGATCTAAACCAGGCCATAGTAATTTATATGTCTGATGGCCAAAGATTACTTGAACGCCCTGATTTGAACCACATGTATCTTGCCCCACACGTTGCAGGACTCCATGGTGACTTGCAATCAGTGCTTTAAATGGAAATATAAAAGTGCAGGTACTGCCTATTTAGAGTACTCTCCCATTAAATGTAAGCAGCAGTGATGAGAAGTGCAGGCACTCTCTCTTTCAAATGAAAGAAGTGCAGGTACTCAGTACCGGACAGTACCTGCCCATTTATAGCACTGCTCGTCATATTCTTTCAACCAATGATAGCCCGATCACTGCTACATAAACTCTCTTTTGACCCTTGCTTTAGCTTATAATATGTAAAATACATGCAAAATCTATTGGCTTTGACAACAAGCACAGTTATGTTACCACTGAGCCCCAGCAAACATTTTATTACACAGGTGAAATCTTGCAAATTTTACATTATGCATATTCCACAATTTTTTGCCGCTTGCCAAACCAGTTAGTTAGGGGAATTTTTGCCATTGGAAGACTGGTTTGAACAGAAAATGCCCCACAGAAGCTCTAATGTCACAGCCAAAAGCCATTTTCTGCTCAAAGCAGTTTCCTGATTCTGTGATTATTGTACGCCATATATGCCCTCGTATTCAAATTTCATAAAAGATACTGTCAAATATATTTTTCAGAATCTGCACAATTGTGTGTCGTTTTCATGAGAATTGTGCTTATTTCGAAAGTAAAAATGTGCACAATTTCGCTCAAACTAGTTACAACTAAACTGTAATTACTTATTTCAGTAGAGTAGTGAAGTATGTATGTATGTTTCTTGCTACAGGTAAACACTTAGGCAAATTCTAGACGGCAGTAAACAAATTAGATGTTTCTTTTGTACATTTATTGCAATATGCATGTTCTATATACAGTAGAAATACTCCACCAGAAGCAATATGGACTCCTTGGTCATCCCTCAACTTCAAAAAAACACACTTTATAAAGGGGTCAAAAAGGGACAATTAGTTTAAGCACTGTTACACCTCCAATCCCTTCAGAATACTACAAAAAACTATCAGAAGGTGCAAAGTCCATTTGAGAAAGGAATAGTAAACCAATAACTGCTGTGAAAAAGTGCAAGGGATCCCCCGGGTGGTCGGGACAACACCCAACAGGAGTTAAGAGTCCATCAGCCCACCCTTACTGGCGGAGCATCGTCATCTGGAACTCTGGGGGATCACATTCTGAGCCCACAATCGCGGCCCAAAAGAGGCTCTGCTAAGTGCACAGGCCGGTGATTCCCGAAAGAAAATACTCCTGCCAGGGTTTGTACCCAAGACCTGGGGACTCACGTGATGTGCAGTGCTCCGGTGTAAATGTGAGATTAAAAATGAATACTTGGGCAAAAAATATATTTATTGAAAATTAACCAAGTTTCATATCTAAAAAGCCTATAGTCTTTAACAAAATAGACTAATTCCTGGCTCAATTATGGTGTGGTCAGATCCCTCAACTTCCTCATACACACACGCCCAAAAAACATCAACTACAGCACAATTTATAATAATGCTGCAGAGAGACCCATAGACACCAGCAGAGCACATTCACAGCATGTGGAAGATAGCAATATCCCATACCATCTTTGATAAGGAAGTAAAGCGGCACTAAAAACATGCAACTAGAACCACGAGGCAGGTATCCCAGCATGTAAAGCCAAAGGTGGAAGGTGTACTCCTTGTGTCCGGACACATTAAATCAAATAGTCCAAACAGTATAAGATCTCTCTTCTTTTAATTCTTGAGATTTTTTCACGATCATTCAGACACGAACAAAGTACAGCCAACGCGTTTCGTTCCGTACAGGAACTTCATCAGGGCTCTTTCAAAAAGAGTAGAATATAGATATGGTAAGATACTCCTAGGGCAGTGTGTGCTCCTGTGTGGCTCGTTACGTCGCAGACAGAATTAAAAGGGAATATGAAAATTATTTCATTCCTTGTGTTTAGTCATCCCATGTATAAATTAATACAATTGGACCCTCATGCGGATTCAATGATGGGACGCATTCGGAATAGTGGGATTCCTTGTCTCCAGCATTCCGAACAAGCAGGGTAGCTGTCGAGTATCCCAGCATGCAACAATAATAGGGCACCTCAACACACTTGTCGGATCAGTGCAACAGACAAGCAGGTTTGCAACTGCGCTCAAGCACATAGTGCAAAACCGAAAACAACCAAGGCAGGAAAAGACTGCAACGTCTAATGCCACACATGGAATACTCTCTCTTCTATGGATCATGAAAGCTGCAGTTGCATTATATAGCGCTTACTTCCCCTGACGAGCTGTCAAAGCGCTTTTCGGCTAATGTTTGCATTTAAAAAATATTCAGGTTTGGCGAGGCGGCCACCTGGACACTGCAAGCTGAAATAAGAAGGTGGTGTGTTTTTTGTGGTCTGGCTTGTAAGCGCAGCTGTTGCCAGAGAATAATGTGATCGTCACCAGGGGAGTCATTTCGGCCCCACCCACATGTTAAAAGCCAGGAGTACATGTTTTGATTGGGCAGAAGTTGTGTGCTTCCAATAAAAGCGCTCGCTATCCACCCAGCTGTGATAAATGTGTTTATTTATCCACATGCCTGAGCTTGAATGTACACACACATGCCACTGTCATGCTATGAAAGTGTCTTGGACATCTAGGTAATTTATGGCGTTTTTCTCTAGCAGCAGCAAAAATGGGAGGAAAAGCAGTCGTTAAAGTACATGGATTTTTAGGTCTGGCTTGGTATTGTCGTAAACCAGACCTATTGGCATTGCCGATGCTTATTTCTGTTGGTATCACAGAGCTTCTGTCGAGCCTTCGTTTGCATCGGGTCATGTGTGCAGGCACACACTTCCTCAGCCAGGAGGCAGAGGCCGTGGAAAGCACTGCAGAAGTCACCGGCCTAGAGAGTGCGGACCCATGTACAGCACAAACAGCACTGAACCGTGCACAGCAGGGACTGAATGTAAACTCAAATATTCAAGTGGTGGAAACAGATCCTAAACGACGCACACTATGAACAGCACAAACTCCACGGCACAGCACCCACGTGCAGCACTGTTTGCACCGGGAGCAGCGCTCATCAAGGTGACAGTGACCCCAAAACGACCCTGTGCGGCATTAAGCACAGGGCACAGGGCTCCGTAGTGCAGTGATCACACATAAAAAAGCCTATCCAACTTGGACCCACTGAAATCGAAAAAGACCAATAAACCCACTGCTTTCTTTTTGCCATATAAGGATATTTCTTTGTATATCAGGAATTATTTCTGAAGCTATTCATTATCATTTTCACCGAGCTTGTTGTTTCGTTGGATTATGGAATATGTATTAACTTTTGCACCCTTTCCTATGAAAAAATAGAAAGGACATTGAAAAACGCTGTGTACGGTAGTGACAACACTATACAGGCAGGGCCTCTGGAATTATGCGGCAGGGTTGACTATGTTATAGGGGGGAAAAGTCAAATTAAGTGGCATAATGTGGCACATTTTGAGAAAATATAAGGTAACTTCATTATCTTGTTTTTACTCATGTTAACAATGTATGGGCAAATGTTTTCTCCTCATCAGTACCAGATTTACACCCAAATACGTCAATAAGGTACTAAAAGGGATCAGCCAATCTCTGACAGGCCTTCCAAAACAACACGTGCTGCAGCGTTTTTAGTAACTCTTGATCCATTTGAGCTACAAACAATTTTGTTTTGTTAAAATCTTCAGATTACGCAACAGATGATTGATGATGCGGCAAATGCGGAAATCAATAATTATGTAAACATAAATGGTGCAGAAGCAGAATCACATCATTCTAGTGGCCGTCTATATAAGGTAGGCCCCGGCACTGCACTAACTACACTGCACCACAACTACTGTATGTGGCACAGAAATGCAGCTATAGGTTCTTTTACTACTAACTAGGGGCTCCAACTCGCCCCACCCGCCGGTGAACGTCCCACTGACACTCACCTGTTGGCCCTCAGGGGCTCCATCTCCTCTCGTGGGAAGCAGACGAAGCAGAACGTGTCCATCACCTCAGTCCCACGATGCATTGGGGCGGTGCCTGTCTGTCAGTCATGAAACCCCATGAGCTGTCGCTGGACTCATACCCCTTCCTCTGCCCGGGTCAGGGGTTCCCGCCATCTTGCCAGCTGCTGTGAGGGCCCATGAGGCCTCATGGCCTACCCTCTGTTGACCCCAGGATGGACTTCCGGGTCTTGATGGTGACTCCTCCAAACAAAGGCAGTGATTTAAAGTTGATTGTGGACCACGTGCGGAGATGAGAATCCTTCAGAACCGATGCCTGGGAACCTGGAGCAATCACGGAAGTGAATTCCCTCACCCTAGACTTCCGGTTCAATTCTGAGCCTTCTTGTGTGTCAAAGAAAACTTCACTTCTTTCTGTGTTTGGGATGAGGCTGCAAAATAAAATAACAATGAGTTTCGGTGACCACAAAAGCTACCCTTAAAAGCTTCCGTTTGTGCACTCTGTTCAAATGGTCACTGATATTTTCAGACAGCCTACTGGTCATCCCAGGTCACTGAGACAGAATGCCTGGCACCAGCTGGAACTTGCTAGTCTTTCTGCCAGTAAGTGGCTTTTGTGGCCTCGGACAGGTCCTCTGAGGCGACCAATGAAGGTCAATCAATACTCCTGGGGCCAAGTGCGAAGGTGACTTCTCGGGTACGTCCTCTGGTCCGTATCACCTCATTTACAGCTTTCTGCAGCTGATATTGGGATAGTTCCTGCAAATCCTAAATTGTGCGAGCTCCTGTCAGTGCCACCTCCTCTCAGGAAGCTCTTCCACCTCCACATCCCAGAAGCTAGTCATGTCTGGGTCTTCAGTCAGCACCCAACACATCTGGCTCTTTAGGCAGCACCCAACTCCTCAGCTCTCAGTCAGCACACAACATCTCCAGTTCTTCGGTCAGTACTCAACACATCTGGCTCTTGAGGCTGCACCCAACTCCTCAGCTCTTCAGTCAGCACAAAGCATCTCCAGTTCTTCAGTCAGCACCCAACATCTCCAGTTCTTCAGTCAGCACCCAACATTTCCAGTTCTTCGGTCAATACTCAACACATCTGGCTCTTTAGGCAGCACCCAACTCCTCAGCTCTCAGTCAGCACACAACATCTCCAGTTCTTCAGTCAGCACCCAACATCTCCAGTTCTTCAGTCAGCACCCAACATCTCCAGTTCTTCGGTCAGCACCCAACATCTCCAGTTCTTCAGTCAGCACCCAACATCTCCAGTTCTTCAGTCAGCACCCAACATCTCCAGTTCTTCAGTCAATACCCAATACCTCTGGCTCTTCAGTCAGCACACAACACCTCAAGCACTTCAGTCAACATCTAAAATCTCTGGCTCTTCAGTCAGCACCCAACATCTACATCTCTTGTAGTAAATACCCAACACATGCTGCACTTAATTCAGCAACCAATGTCTCCGGCTCTTAAGCTAGCACCCAACACCCCTGAGCATTCTCAGTCAAAACCCAACACCAACAGCACTTCTAGTCAATACACACTTTTCTAGCTCTTGTGAGGACACCCAACATCTCTGTCTCTTCCAGTGAGTGCCAAACGCATCTCTTTTTCTCTCTTTAGTCAGCACCCAACACCTACAGATCTTCAATCAGCACCCAACTCCTCAGTTCTTCAGTCAGCACCCAACTCTTCCAGTTCTTCAATCAGTATTCAACTTCTCTAGGTTCTTCAGTCAGCACCCAAGTCTTCCTACACTTAAGTCAGCACCCAACTCCTCAGCTCTCCAGTCAGCGCCCAACTCCTTGGCTCTTGAGTCAGCAACCAACTCCTCGGCTCTTCAGTCCGCACACAACTCCTCCAGCACTTCATTCAGCACTCAACTCTTCCGGTGCTTCAATCAGCACCCAACTCCTCTGAAATTCATTCAGCACCCAACTCCTCTGGCTCTTCAGTCAGCACCCAAGTCTTCCTACTCTTCTGTCAGCACCCAACTTCTCAGCGCTTCAGTCAGCACCCAAGTCTTCTTACTCTTCAGTCAGCACCCAGCTCCTCTGCTCTTCAGTCAGCACCCAAGTCTTCTTACTCTTCAGTCAGCACCCAACTCCTCGGCTCTCCAGTCAGCACCCAACTCCTCTGCTCTTCAGTCAGCACCCAACTCCTCAGCTCTTCAGTCAGCACACAACTCTTCAGCTCTACAGTCAGCACCCAACTCCTCTGCTCTTCAGTCAGCACCCAACTCCTTGGCTCTTCAGTCAGCACCCAACTCCTCGGCTCTTCAGCCAGCACCCAACTCTTTCCGCGCTTCAATTAATATCCACCTTCTCCTACTCTTGAGTCATCACTCAACGCTTTCTGCTCTTCAGTCAGCACCCAAATCCTCGGCTCTTCAGTCAGCACCCAGCTCCTCTGCTCTTCAGTCAGCACCCAAGTCTTCTTACTCTTCAGTCAGCACCCAGCTCCTCTGCTCTTCAGTCAGCACCCAAGTCTTCTTACTCTTCAGTCAGCACCCAGCTCCTCTGCTCTTCAGTCAGCACCCAAGTCTTCTTACTCTTCAGTCAGCACCCAGCTCCTCTGCTCTTCAGTCAGCACCCAAGTCTTCTTACTCTTCGGTCAGCACCCAGCTCCTCTGCTCTTCAGTCAGCACCCAAGTCTTCTTACTCTTCAGTCAGCACCCAGCTCCTCTGCTCTTCAGTCAGCACCCAACTCTTCCGGTGCTTCAATCAGAATCCAACTTCTTCGGTTCTTCAGTCAGCACCCAACTTATCCTACTCTTGAGTCAGCCCCCAACGTTTCGGGCTCTTCAATCAGCACCCAACTCCTCAGCTGTTCAGTCAGCACCCCAGCACATCTGGCTCTTCCTGTCAGTTTTCAGTCACTTCAAGTGCCTGCCTTCACTTTCCTAACATTGTTTGGAGTCTGGACACCCTGGCATTGCCTTCTTCTCTAGTGCCCAGGGGCACAGGTTGTCCCTCTCTACGGCTCTCCTGCGGCCTCAGCAGTGGCAGGTGGTGGGCACCAGGGTGTGCCAGAGCCGCTCCTCCAGCACATGGCTCAGGGTGCGTCTCTACTGGCAGATGGCAGTGCACTTGGCACCGGGCGAGCCCGCGGAAGCGCCCTGGCACCCAGGAGCACACACATCACGAGCAGCCGGCTTGTTCTGTCAGATAGACCAGTGCGCGGGGTATTAATAGCCGCTGAATCTCGCGCAGCATCTGGGAGGTTAACCCTTGCGCTGCCGGACTAGCCCGCTCCTTGGGAGGCCCGGACTGGCAGGCAGCCCATGTCTTCCGCGAGACTCTCCGTGCAGCTGGGCTGGCTGGGCATCAAAGGGGGCGCACGTGGGCAGCAGCCCTGGTCTCAGGAGTGCAAGGGCATTAGCCAGTTCTGAACCAGGGCTCGGCGCAGGGGAGTGCAGCTGTAAAGTCTAAGCAACGGCGGGCAGTACAGGTGGCGGGGTCACCGGGAGACATGTGTGATGACCTTGTGAAGGCGTGGGTGTGCGCCCTTGCGGAACTGCGTGTGAAGAGTGAGCACGGGCAGAGAGGACGAGGCTCGCTACATGCGGAGCGCTTCATATCTGTGATGCGCCGGTGCAGATATCGAGGGTCGCTGAGAACGGGGACATGACGGACATCCGTGAAGCACAACTGAAGTGCCCCTCAGTGATGCGCATGGGCTCGGCAGCAGGTGACATCAGTGAAGCACATGTGGGCGTGGAGGGTCCTTGCATGTGAAAAGTGTACCTCATTGATGAACAGGTGCAAGGCGTGGTCAGTAGGTGACGACACTGGTGCACATTTGTGAGCGTGGCTGGTTCCATTGCACGAGGAAAGTGTGCCTCAAACAGGGCTTTAAGTGGGCCGGGTCTCAATGGTGCTGAGCACCGGCAGCTCTTTTAAGGTGGCCTCCAAACGGGTCTCTATCGGGCTTTGTTTTTTTTTTTTCCGGACTGCAGTTTCAGCAGGCACATCGATGTGCGCGTGCTCACACTGCTCACTAAGTTCTCACTAGTGAAGTTACGGCATGACGTCATGCTAGGTGAGCGTTGTAAAGGAAGGGAAATCCTTCAAAGAGAGTCATTTTCTCTCTGAGTTTCCCTTCTCTTCTTGGAACTCAGGAGCAGCAACATTGTTGTGGCGTCACCAGTGTTTTAAGGGGAAGTATTTTTCAATATTCTATACAAGCCATAGTTGCTGCCTATTTATCTTATGCAACTCACAACCACTGACAACGTTAATAGTCCTGACTTGTTTTAGGTATGATGTTACTTGTTGTATCATATATCTGGATGCAGCAATAAATGAAAAAGAAAAATACGGCACACTGTGCTAAGTACAGATTTTTAGCTTAGGTGTTTTTAAGCCCTAGTTACAGTGGCCACGCCCCTTCGAGAGACCCCCCAGTTTTTTAATGCCACTTAAAGTTGTGGCCTCAATGATGCACAAGTGTTGGAGGGTGGTCGGTAGGTGACATCAGTGCTGCACAGTCCAAGTACAGAGCATTCTGAAGGAGCCTCCGTCCTTTGTTTAGAGGGTGTATGGCCAGGATGCAGAGGGGTTGCATGCCCATCGTGCACGCAGATGGTATCTGTGCACAGGTGCAGTCGATGCTTGCATGTAAAATCAATGATGCCCGAACTCCAGGAGGGGTGTGACACGCCCGTGCCTCCTGGAGGGGTGTGACACGCCCGTGCCTCCTGGAGGAGTGTCACGCCCGTGCCTCCTGGAGGAGTGTCGCGCCCGTGCCTCCTGGAGGGGTGTCACGCCCGTGCCTCCTGGAGCGGTGTCGCGCCCGTGAATCCTGGAGGGGTGTTGCGCCCGTGCCTCCTGGAGGAGTGTCACGCCCGTGCCTCCTGGAGGAGTGTCACGCCCGTGCCTCCTGGAGGGGTGTCACGCCCGTGCCTCCTGGAGGAGTGTCACGCTCTTAACGATGCCTCTGAAGCGCATTCCCCATTGCGTGTGCCGCTCTGGCACTGAAGAGTGCGCACTCGGTGCGCTCAACAGACACCAAAGGTAAGGTGAGCGGGAGCCCCGGAACCGCGTGCAGAGTCACGCGGACCCGGAGTGCAGCCGGTGGCTTTAAAGTTTTTTTTTCCACTTTCCCAGTCGCAACAAGCTGGTCCTAGGCTATTTGGCTGCCCCAGGGATCAGGAGAGGGCTGAAATGTACGTCCTCTGTAAAACGCGTCCTGCGCGCGGGAAGGTTCACGACCGAGCAGCTGATTTCCAAATCCAACTGGTCAAGTTCAGCGAGGCACCGGTCTGTGCAGCTTGCGCGAATGCGTAAGGATAAGCCCAAAGCGAGGTGTTCTGGGGCTCTAGATGCTAGAAATAGCATCTCCCGCACTTCACACGTGCGCAGCACACACCCAGACGTCAGCATACACCCAGACGTCGCAAACTGTTGGAACACGCAAGTACACTGTGGGGCTTATTTACAAGCCCCTTGCGCTGCCGGTGCGTCACTTTTAATATGGGAAAAAGTGATGTACTGGCGGCCTAAGGAGCTTGTAAATAAGCCCCTATGTATCTCTGAATCTAACATAGCTACAGGCACCTCAGATATAACATACATAGCCCAGATATCGTACAATGACAGTACAAGTCAAAAACAGCAGGCACATCACGTGTGCACGTGTTTACACATATACACACAATGCATAATTCTTGAACACACTGGTCTTTAACCGTACACATATATTTGAATATCGTCGGCAACCATACGCATTCTGAGCAGACAGAAACACATTATACATATGTTCAGTTCATAAACTGTATTCGGGTAGCTAGGTACCCATAAAAGCACAGCATCATAGGAAATTAAATGGCAAGCGGAGAGTTAGAAATACATGGTAATAAGAAAATACAATGATGTAACCATAACATTTTAGTAAATTGGGTAACAAGTTAAAAAGAACTTCATTGGTAATAAATAAATAAATTATTGTTATGTAAAACATTATATCATCCTGCATTTCTACATAAATGATCAATCATAATAATTTCTCAGGGATCAGGCATGCTCTTACGTGCTCTGGTGGCGATTCTCCAAAATGTACTTAAACAAAAAATCAACTCTTCGTCAGTCAAGGACACTAGACACGAGTAAGCATTATCCAGACTAATGGGTCTTTTCTTTTTAGAAAATGGATATAAGAGCCACTTTATATATTTTATATAATATTTACAGAAAAATAAAAAATGTAAAATTGATTGGCCACTCACCCCATCACAAGGACATGGTACGTGATCAAGGTTGGGGTGGTAACCAAGAGGGAAACACAGTGCAAATCTAACAGTTCCCCCTCTTAAGCGGAATGGTAGGCTCCTTTCCCTATGACTCATGGATAGGGTCAGATATGTAGGTAGGGGATGGTGATATTGTTCAATGGACATGTAACTGAGAACAGAAGATTTCTTCGATTCCAAACCAATCCTTTCTGTGTTATATAAAGAATAGAGGGCATCTCTAAGCTCCTTTTTGGGCACAGTTTCAGCTGTACTTGGGTTTAAAAAGATACATTCCTTGTTGACACTGTGCAAGCTTTGGTGCACTCCAATCAACCAGGGAATATCCTTCCCTTTCTCACACTTAACACAGTCGTTAATAATCTCTCTAGTGAGGGAGGCTGCCTGGTTCGTCCAAACTGATAACCAAAAAAGAGCAGGTCGGGCACGTATAAAATCCGATATAAAGTTAAGATTAAGTTCTCTGTGACAAATATATTGTGGGGTGGAGATTGGAATGCCCAGCAGTTTCCTGCAGAACCTATTTTCATCCTGCTGAATACAGGAACTGTTTGCAATACCCCAAATCTCCACCTCATATGTGACCACAGGAACGCACTGTAATTTAAAACATTTTTGAATAGCTAAAATAGCACTAGTGGCCTTTGGGCGAGGAAGACTAAGTATTGAATGGATGGCTTTTGAGAACTTGCTCCTGGAGTGAGCAAGATGCTCAGTCCAGCAGCCGTTCGCAGCAAAGACCAACCCAAGATAAAGGAATGTGCGGGTGCTTGTCAATTTCTGACTACCCACAACAATGGAGCTTAGCTGACGCTTCCCAGGACCACAGGACATTAAAAATGATTTTTTTAAATTAACACATAGATCCAAACTATCCATATGCTTGACAAAAGTCTGTACTAAAATGCGCAGGGAATTCGGGGTGCGGCCTATAAGGACCGCATCGTCTGCGTATAGTAACACTGGAAGAGTTTTCCCATTGATTATGGGGACATCGAGAGTCGAGGTTTTTAGAGAATTGTTCAGCCCATTGATGTAAATAATAAAAAGGAGGGGGGCCAAGACACAGCCCTGTCTGACCCCCTTCCAACCTTAATGGCTCCCGAGACCTCTCCACCCATGCCAATCCTCACCTGCGCCTGGAGGTCTTTGTGACGGTATGCTAGAAAATGTACCAAAGGCTCATCCAGCCCATATGCCAAAAGGATAGTCCACAGCTATGACCTATTAACAAGGTCAAATGCCGAGGACAAATCCATAAAGGCCAAATAGATCGGGGACTTCCGCGCAATGGTATATTTCCCAATGACCAGATTGAGATTGAGACATTGTTCATTTGTACCCATCTTACTACGGAAGCCTAACTGACAGGGCTCTAAAATGCCATTTTCCTCTGACCAGCCTAAGATCTTATTATATAAGACTCTTCCCAGTATTTTTAGAGTGTTGTCAATTAGTGAGATCGGCCTATAATTACTAAGCTGGGACCGATCCCCCTTTTTAAAAATTGGCACTATGATACTCTTAGCCCACGTATCTGGTAGCGTAGCGTGGGTTAGGCTATTAAAAACATTCAAAGGTAACGGGGCCCAGAAATCTGGTTTACATTTTATTAAATCAATTGGCAGCCCATCAGGGTGGTTTGAGGCGGCGCATATCTGGGGCCCATCTGGAGCGGTTTGGCAGAACTGTATTATGTACTTTGGCCGGTACATTGACGATTGCCTCCTCATTTGGACTGGAAATGTGAGTGAACTACATGAGTTCTTTGACTATCTGAATACCAATATGTACAACATGAAGTTCACAATGTCCTACTGTGTTGAAAAAATTGTCTTTTTGGATGTGGAACTGTTTATCGAAAATGATAGCATTAATTGCAGAATGTACAGAAAAGAGACAGCTTGTAATTCTGTTTTATAAGCAGCTAGTTCCCACCCTAGGACTCAGATTAACTCAATCCCCTATGGGGAATTCCATAGAGCACGTAGGAACTGCAGCAAAGATACAGACTTTTATCAAAGTACCTTGGATATAGAACGAAGGTTCACTGATCGGGGACATGATGCAAAAGTGATTGATAAAGCCAAGAGAAGAGTACATTTACTTACTAGAAATGAGACACTCAAACCTTGCACTCTTAATACTTTGGGTACATCAGAACCAGTGAGAATGATCACTTATTACCACCCTGGGTCGCATAAAGTTTTTAACATTCTTAAACACCACTGGAACCTATTAACAACAGACCCCGACCTGAATAAACACTTAACCAAATATCCCAGTTTGACATACCATAAAGGAGTAACTATTCGTAATATTTTTTAGCCCTAGTTACCCCAAGAAAGATAAAGGCAACTTTACACAGCTTCACAAATGTAACTTGGGTTTCCATAAATGTGGAGATTGTAGCATGTGCAAATATGCTCTGTCAGGAACCAGAGATTTCCAATTTAATGGGTCCAAGAAATTTTACATCAATCAATATATAAACTGTAACACCAAGTTTGTGATTTATGTTATCATATGTAAATGCAAAATGATTTATGTAGGAAGTACGATCAGAAATTTGAAAGCACGTATTGCTGAACATTTTAGAGCTTTAAAAAACTTGGATGAGAGATATCCAATTGTGCATCATGCACTGGAATGCTCTGAACAAAGTAAGCATTTGTCTTTCAAATTCCATGCCCTTGAGACTGTTCCTATTAATGCCAGGGGTGGCAACCGAGAAGTGAGATTGCGGCAGGCAGAAGCACACTGGATTCTCAAACTTCATGCGGTAGACAAGGGAATTAATATTGATAACAAACTACAATATTTCTTGGACATTTGATGATCTTTTCCCTTGAGTTTGTCTTCCTGTTTACCCTTGTTACTTATGATACGGACTATTGCTACAGTTACAAATATATGCACAGGGTAGCATGCTTATAGCTAATGTTTTTCTTTACTGTAATTAATAATCACAAATGGACTTTAGGAATAGACAGTCGTGATTTGTCTTGCAAATTTAAACATTTCTGGCTGTTTTTCCTTAATTCTAGTGTATGTACATATTCTCCATATATTTGTTTTATACCTATTTCTTCATTGATGTTTATTTTTGTTTTTGTCTTCTTTCTCATGCCTTGTCTGTTTTATCTCACTAGGTTTATAATTTAATAACTGGCTACTTGAGGGGAGATGGGCTTAATTCGTTCTGATTTAATTAGGGAAAATTTTAGTTTTCTTCCCATTCCTCTCTTTACTGGGCTGTTTCTTCCCTCGTATTAAAAATCATTTAGTTATAGAAATAATGGCGATTAACCAAGTGTGAAGCGCATAGGAGAGGTGGCTCTTTGGATACTTTAAATATAATGCTACTTTCCAAATACTTTGGTCGCTCGGTTTTATATTCTTCATGCTAGTACTACATGAGAGGCTCGGATTAGTTTAGATATTACTTTGTAACTCTTGCTAGGTATTCTATATGTACATTTATTACTTTTAGTTCTCTCGTTTTTCATTATTACTGTTAGTATTTCAAGTCGGTTGTGATGACTGACCTAATATGGCGCTCGAGTTTCTGGCACATCGTGGTTTTTATTATAGAGTCCGCTTTTGTCTTTTTTACGTAGTCCGTCATCTATTACAGTTATTTTGGATATTTGATCCCACTCCAAGATGGCGTGCGTTGTACACGCCGACTCTCATGCACGAGGTTCTGAGGGCGGACCTCTACTAGTCAGTTTCAGGTAAGCGCAGGAGCTATGATGTTTGGATTATGTTTCAGTTTTTCTAGTAGAAAAGATTATTTCAACCATGGATACTATTTGATTGTAAGATAGTTGATTTCTTGCTTTTTCTTCCTCGGATTTCTTAATTGGGCTTACAACTTCGGTTTCTGACTTTAGCCGTAGACAACTATACCTGTGGCATTAGGCGCATATTGTGCCAGTATGTACTCTTATTTTTGTTCGGATTAGCTTCTCTATTCAAGTGAACCACTAGTAATGACAACTATAAAACAGTACGAATAGTGTTTTCACTTTAGTTATTTAGGTTAACGCGGCCGTTATGCTGTTTTTTCTTATCTTCTTAACAGCACTTATTTGGCCACTTATAGTTTTCTGCATATTAATTCTGCTCTTCCATCTACTCAAGTTCCAGAAACCTCTTGTTTGTTACCCTCTATAGACATAGACTAGAAGATAATTGGATCTCTGTGACCTCCAGTACCTATACATATATATATTCACTGAAAAAACCATAGGTTTCACACACGTTATAGTTAGGAATTAGCATTTTAAAAACCTTGCAAATTCAGTGAAAAAACCATAGGTTTCACACATGTTATAGTTAGCTGGAAATTTTACTGATAAAAAACCAATGAAATTCCCCCGTTATAGTTAGTGCAGGCAACTATAACTCACGCGACCGCAATCCTCTGCTGATGACATATGTGTCTTTATGAAAAAAAAATATTTGTAATATATGTATAGCTAAAATTTAATGGAAGAAGACATGGGCAAATAAGTGTCTAAATACAATATTAGCATCAGCAGAAGATTGCGGTCGCGTGAGTTATAGTTGCCTGCACTAACTATAACGGGGGAATTTCATTGGTTTTTTATCAGTAAAATTTCCAGCTAACTATAACATGTGTGAAACCTATGGTTTTTTCACTGAATTTGCAAGGTTTTTAAAATGCTAATTCCTAACTATAACGTGTGTGAAACCTATGGTTTTTTCAGTGAATTTGTACGTTTTTTTAAATGCTAAGTTACTTTACGCCATTCGTGGCGTGCGCGCTAACGCAGTTCGTTCCGTGCGCGCACGGTGCGCTTCGCGCACCGCGCGCCCACTTTACGCAGTTAGTGCCAAGCACGCACGGTGGGCACGCGGTGCGCTACGCGCACCGCGTGTCCACGTTACGCTAGATGGGCCATGTACGCACGATGCGCTTCGCGCACCGTGCGCACATGGAGGACATATGATGCGCTTCGTTGTGAAAGGTAATATTTTAATTTTGCACAGATGTATTATCCCATGCTCAAATGGTGCCCTTCGGGCACCATTTGCACATGGGGTGGGGAGAGTATGGATACTTTTTTTTTTTAGTAATTTTTACCGTACGCGTACGGTAAGCGTAATCGGCGAAATTATCGAAAAATTTAACATTCCGTTTTTTACCTTGGGGGATCTTTGAGGACTCCCTCAACATGGTTAGGTGCTTAGGAGCTGTCTAAACAGCCCCTTTACATGTTTTTGGCCTTTGTTTTTTAACCCCCTCTCAGAGTGCGAGAGAGAAAATGGCGGCCGCCACTTCCTGGTTTCGACCGATTCGAATGTTTACTAAGATCTAACAGCCAATCAGAATCGCTCTCGCGCACGTCACCGTACGCGTACGGTAAGCACACCGTAAGCGCACCGTAAGCTGGCTCAGATATATATATTGATTTAAAGGCTATTTTCTCAGAATCTACTGAACAGATTTACACCAAACCTACAAAAGGCACTTCCTTGACCTGTAGACTACCTCTCTGCCAAATTTCAAGGAACTCTGTTCAGCCGTTCGGGCTGTAGCTGTGTCTAAAGGTCCTATGGAAAAATGCATGGGAAAAACGCGTTTTGGGACCCCCCTTTTATCTCAGCCCCCGCTTGACGAATCCCCCCGAGACTTTCAGGGTAGGAGCGGAGCGTAGCGCCCCATTAGTTTTGAAAATTTCGCGAGGATTCGTCGACCGGCGCCAAAGTTATTCAAAATAGAATGTTGCGGTTTTCCTATGGAAACAGGGTCCTAACTATAACTACTTACTGGCGACCGCCAGTAGGTAATATTTACCTTTCGCTCTTCTTCTTTCGAGTTTAGGATATGTGGCTGACATTGATGAATTGATACTTGAAACATTGCTATATGGATATTTGATCTCACCGAATAAAAGGAGGACATTTGAACTGTTACTCCAGGTATGCATTATGGCCTTTTAGTTACACCAGTAATCTTGTTTATGCTACAATTTATTTCAGAATTTGTTATGAAATTTTCTCTTGAGTATGTACCAGTATGAGGCCCTTCTCTGCACCTCAAATTATGGTGCAAGTACACCTGTTTGATATCTATATCATATTAGACTTAAGGTTAGGCATGTCATGCTCACATTATTTTGTATAAACGACCTAAGGATGGTTGTATCAGTATGAGGTATTTAGAGTGTCCCCGATAATATATTTATTAATAATATCGATTGATTTATTTTAGTATACCGGCGTAGCCCTTTATTAAGGACTGTTTTTACCACTCAGGTCTATGTGCTTGCAGAAGTAGTTATATCTCCTGTTTTGAGACTAAGCTTGGTGTAACTTAATCTTGTAGGATCACAGACCAAAAATATTCCTTTGAATTCTATCTCGATTATGATCTTGAAGTATTGAAGTAGGATTTATCTTTAGTTAGGTGCATGGGTATGCTAGTGTATTTATCACTAATCACTTTATGATCATACTTGGGATAAGTGAATGGTCATTGTTCTGCTTCTTTTACACAAGATTGGTGTACTGCTTAGCCATTTATTATTTTTTCTTTTACTCTAAGCACTTCGTTGGATTTTAATTCTACTTTTTTTAAATTTCTTCCGTCTTCTAAATTTGTGGTGAAGGACAATACTTTGTGTTCTTCTGAGGGACACATATTACTATACAATGTTGCCCTATCTCCTTTTCTTTTCTTTTTTTCTCTTTTTCTTTTAGATAACATGGTATCTTAATCTTTATTAAAATGCCATGAGTGGCATTAGAATTGGTTAATTTAACTATGTAATTTCATCTTGTCTTTAGCCCTGAGGAAGTCCATGACTAACTGTCTGTTGGACGAAACACGTGTTGGCAAGTTCTGTGGCTTGAAGACACTTGTTTGAAATGCAGGAATAATACTGGATAAGACCTGACAACCTTGAAATAAATTAAGAAGAACATATTCAAGATTGACATCTGGACTCTAATTATTGCTCATATTTATATGCCTTTGCTCGGACTACCTATTATCTATTTTTGCATCAGGCCAAGGTGCTTTGTTCCCAATGCTCTGATGGATAGCCTCTTCTACTTCAGAGATAGTTAACTCTATGTTGGTCAGTGGGCCAAAATCATACTGATCTGTCTCTAATGAGGGGGTAGCATACATTTTAGAGAAATGGTTTTCCCAAGACTCACTAGAGATATTACAACTGATGGGGGTTAGTAGTTGACCCATCAATCGGAGGTCCCTTACTGCGGACCAGAAAATATTACCCTTTTTTATATTGGCGGCCTGTGATAGGACTTCCCAGCGTTCGTTTCAGAGAGCTTCTTTCCTGTTTGAAATCGCTGTGTTATATTCCCGCCTTGCCAATTGCACATCTATGGCACACCTTGGGTTAGATGACAATGCCCTGCAGAGGTTCCTATTAGCCATTGAGCACTCACGGTCGAACCATCTAGGGTTATTTCCTGCCGGAAGGGCAGGTTTTGACAGGAGAGTTTTGGTGGCCAGACAGAATTTAGAGAAATCCTGTACTACCTCTGTGTGTGCGGTTTGTAATGACATGCAGGAATTGAGAAGATGCATGTTGCCCTTAACTAGTGTTTTAAACAGTTTGCCACTATCAACGCCCTTCCATATTAGCCTTAAGTTGTCGTTGAGGGCATGAGGTTTTTGGCCCCACATTCAGAAGGAAACACGGGCTGGGGTGCCGATCTCAATACTATTTTAATAGGGTTGTGATCCCCTTGATCCATAGCAATGACCTCTGCGGCTATTAGTTGATCTTCAAGAGAGGGGGAAATAAAAATATAATCAATAATTGAACAGCATCCTCTTCCCCTGAATGTTGGTAATTTGTGGTTGGTGACATTGGCACCACCCACCAGATCCATAACATTGGCCAAATTATATGATCTTAAGAACATTGCTAGCTCTGCACCCCTACGGAAAGGGGGACCAAAGTTGCTTATCCCCACGTCATGCTCCATATCAGTGAGTTTAGCATTAAAGTCTCCCCCCAAGAGGATCCCAATAGGCCTCTCAGTGCTTTGCTGGCTATGTAAATTAGAAATAAAATCAAAGAGCCCAATAAAGTTCCTATTAGGGACAGAGTGGAAATCATTGTTATAAAAATTTACCAGATAGAAACAAACTCTTCTTTTAAAAAACACAACTTGATAGTTTTTACTATTAGTTGGTAGAGCCTTAAAACTGCCTCCAGCAGCCACATTGATCCCAATAAATAGGCCACCTGATGGTCTGCCCGATTTGGGCCTTGAGGCTACAACACTAAAACAGTGAAACCCTTCGATATATAAGTCATCAGTAGCCCAGGTCTCCTGTAACATGACTACGTCTTGTTCCTTTAATATTCGCAGCCAGTCCTGATCGCCAAGCCTGGATTGTAACCCCGCTACATTCCAACCTAGGATGCTCAGGTCAGTTCCCCTATTAGCCCTAATTAGAGCTGGCTTGTCATTTCGAGATGGGAGTATGGTACCTAGATGATCCTCCTCATAATCCTGTGTATTAGTCATCAAAAGTGGTTGTCAGTCCTGGGCATCTAGGCTAGATAGTGCATGAAACCTATTGGCTGCCCGAGGTAGTGCGTAAACATCCCTAAATGGTATGGATGGTGGTTTATAAAAGTAGCCTAAAGGGAGTGCACAAATGCCAGTGCTTTGTGTGAAAGATTGCTCTCGAACACTCAATAAACGAAGTCCCATTTGCGGTCTCCGGAAATTGAGGACGATACAATCACCGTTAATGTTCTTATCCAATTGGCCAACCCACCCTACTCTCCTGGCCATGATGATTTCATTCATAGAGGAAGGGTGAAAACCTTTGTGTTTACATAACCAATCTACAGACTTGTTGCGGAGATCTGCCCAAGACTCCCTCTGGCCCCCAGCAAGATTAGGAACACCGGCCAGAACTAGCACATAAGGACTGGAGGCCGGGGGTAAGCTCAGGACATCAGTGTTTGGGCTCAGAACAATCCGTAACATCTCTACTTGGGTCAGCCGCAATAACACCATGCTGTGACTGGTTATAATTAACGCTCCCTAGGGCCAAATTTAGGTTATTTGCATTATGCACTCGTGGCATATCTTGGCTTTCCCTCTGCGCAGGAGTGGGGTTCGACGCAGGAAATTCATTTGGGTTACAACAAGGTACACAAGGATTGGCAGGGGGAATATCCAGAGGAGAGACAGTACCCATTAATTGCGAATCAGGCCCATATTTGTTAACCACAGATGTTATAGGGTTCCCCCCACATCATTGACAACATGGTTCAACTTTCTACCGCTTAGATTTTCTATAACAGAGTCCAGATGCTTTAATTTCCCCCTAAGCAGATCAAAATTTTGTCGATCAGATCCTTAATGTTAACCAGCGTAGTTACAAGTACTTTCTTTGCAGGCCCTGCAAATGTGGCTTCCCCGACGGCGCCTATGTTAACCTCATTACACAATAATTCTAGAGTGATGCCTTTCTGGGTAGCTACTGAGTTTGTAGTAACAGCCACATGATCATTTGAGCTGCTAATTAAGTGTTAATAGAGGACACACCTGGGGCAGACGTGTTAGGTGAGTCCAAGAGTAACAGGGGTGAATTAGGGGAAACAGAGTCGGTCCTCGCTATTGATATGTTTTCTATGTTTGGACATGTTACGTTAGCTGAGACTAGCCCCCTAGCGATGAACGGGACTGTAGTGTGACAGGGTCCAGAGACAGCCGTCTTTCGGTCAGTTCAATTTCATGCGTTAGGAGAGACTCGGCCCTCACGATGAATGCGTCTAGGGTCCCGACTACTCCTCTTGATTTGCTCATTTTGTATCAATGATTGCCAAATGGCCCAATTGCAAACCCGCAGGACAATACAGTGGGGGCAGTAACTAACAAACAGCTTCACATTACCTTATGGCTGGATGTTCCCAGAACAGGGGTCAGAACAGCATGAGTGGCTTCTGCCAGAGCCAAATAACGTGGCCCAGCCCAGCCTCCTTCGGCCTCTGACGGCCTCAGACGGGCCCACCCTTGGTCTGGGCTTCGTCCCACGCGCGTCCCGCGTCACAGAGGGAGAGGCTGCGCTATGAGGGCGTTGGCCCCACATCTCCCTCACTCGCGGCATCTGCGGGGTACAGCGGTGCACTCTGGGGGTTGCAGTCCACCCCAGAGTGTGAAGACCATCGCGGATGGCGCGGAAGTGGCGGCGTTGCCCCTGGGACCCTCGTCCCACCAAGGGTCTTTACTGAGGCAGATGCGGGCGGGAAGAAAACACCACGGGCAAACAGGAGAACTCCCATTATACATATATTATCTCTCTTGCGTGTGTGCACACGCCTAACGCGCACACCTTGGATAAACACGCACACACATCAACCTTCTTATGAGTGCTTGAAATGGAAAAAAAAGAAGTGCGGGTTTCCGAGAAGGGCCGGTACTGTCCAATTAAAAGTATTGCCTTTCTCTTAAGAGGTGCCGGTAGTCTCCCTTTCGAAATAAAAGAAGGGCTGGTACTACGTACCTGACAGAACCGGCATTTAAAACACTGCTTCTTCTATACATACTGTCACAGACATAAAACATACGTCACAACACGCGCCTCTCTAAAAAAAAAGACGTCTCCCGCACATCACTCTCACGCACGCACACTTTCCGCTGCGACGACGGCCGCCTGTTGACATGCCGTGAAAGGGGGTGCCTTGAGGCTCATGGTGCTAATAAAGCAGAAGTACCCGGCAATTAAAGTCAGAAAAAAATCATAGTTAATCAAAGGAGTGCAGCGAAGATAGACCGATAAGGCCAGGGAGCATGGAAGCAGTGGCGGCTGGTGAAATTCCAAAGTGGGAAGGCATAAGCACATGCCTGAAACTAAACCGAGCAAAGCCCAACTCTAGCAAGGCCGGAACCGGGGGTGAGGTTGGAGGGCGGGCATGAAAATTGGTGCGGTTTATGGCACAATTTACCAAACAAACGGACTGAAAGGCTACATTTTTAAAAGGCAATTGTTATGGGGTACTTACTAAATAAACATTTATAGAGGACAGAAGACTCGCCAGAGCTATAAATGTTTTCCTTTCAGGTGCCTGGTTATTTGTGCGTCCAAGCATCACGTTCTGGGCATCTTTTGTCAACGACTATCCAGTGGCCCCTTCGCCATCCATGTCACGCAGCGTACTTCCTTTTACGATATTTCGCGTGGGACAAACAATGGTTAAAATCGGAGCAATAGCCACATGCGTAATTGTTTGCATGACCAAGAAAGATGAGCAACTTTATGTTTTTTTTAACTAAATTACACAATGTCGTGGCAATTTTCTTAGACAAACAAATAGGAACTTTGGAAAGTAATTTAGGGGCATATGTGCAAGGAGTCAATGCTGCCTTAGCGGCACTTTTCAGACGGTTTTGTGGTGAGATTTTTATCACCTTATGTACAAGCTGTCGATAACCTCTGTTAGTGGCAGTTTTCATGCGAAAGCGTCCATTCTAAAGATTGCCACTTCTGTTAGCAATAATGTTATGCAAGGGAGGGGTTCCCGTGCGAAAACGGCAGCTAACCCCACTTTGCGATATTTACAAAGGGATTCCTGAAGTTTGGAGGACGAAAAAAACTGCTGCTATCTGCAGTTAGAGGCAGTTTTTTAAGACCAGAAAATAGCTGGTCTTAAAAATGGAGATAACACTTGGAACCTCTTTTCTGCAGGTTTTGGTGCTGGACAGCGCTGCAAGCAATGTTGTTGCACTGCCCTGCGACAAAACTACAGGGCAGGAATGGGCACCATCAATAAGATAGTGCAAATTTTTGGGCCTCAGTCATGAGAAGTGATGCAGCCCTGCGACAAGACAGCGTTGCAACACTTTTTACTACGCCCTTCTTGCGACACCACAGATGCACTGTGTTCACTGGACAGCGCTCCATGACGCAAGTAATGACAAATACATCTGGAATCCTGACGTATCTGTCTGCGCCAAAGTCACGCATTGCTGCAGTCTTGTCACAAGCATGATGCAACTCCAGCAATGCATGGGGCCAGCCTATCCCTGTGGCACTGCGTCAACCTTACACCTGCCATCAGGCAGGCGTAAGGTACTGACGCAGTGCCCTCCTACAATTGTCTCAGTGACATCTGAAGGATCTCACTGTGCTACTCATATGAGGCCTTGTCGCATGGGAACGCACACCCTGCATACATCATATCTGATGCAGGTATGATGTGGCACAGGGCTTCACAATGTCATGCATATGCCTACATGTGTCACATTGCAAATACGGCGCAATGGGTGCTAGTTTTGCCTGGTCCATTCTTGGGGGTGCCATGGTGTCGGCGCAGTTGGAGATCCATTGGTGGCGGTTCCGTGCTGCGGTGTCATCGTCTGTAAGCGTTGGCGGAGCGGTGGTGCTGAGGGAGTTGACAAGACATTATTCTGTGGCCTTGATCCAGCTGCGAGGGGGGCGATGATGGCGGTGATGCACGTTGGGCATGGTGAAGATGTGATGTATACAATGATGGTCGGTCCAGGAGAGTCCGGTGGTGTGGCTGTAGTTGAAGTTCCCGCTGGGAGAGGAGACGTGCTCGACTGTGGTCCTCCCATGTGGCTTGCTGCGGTGACTAGCTGCTTGAGTTTGATGTTGGGGAGCTTCCTCAGGAGGGAGTGGTGTTCTGGTTACTGGGTTTGTCCAGGTGGAACTTGAGTTCACTGAGTAAGATGTCATCGGTGGATGAGAGAGCCTGGGGTGCAATGAGGTCTACAACGGTATCAGAGAATGGGGGGGCCATGGCCCGGGGGGCCTGCAGATGAGGGTTGGTCCGGATCTGGGAGTTGAGGTGGTCCATGGTCACAGATGGTTCATTATAGTACGTGGTCAGTCCGAGTGTGCTTCTGTAGGTGATGGCAATGCCTCCTCCTGGACAGTCGGGGTGGTCCTTGTGGGTGATTCAGTAGCCGTCAGTGATGGCGATGTCCGGTCTGGAGTAGAAGTTGGTCCTGGCAGGCGATGTGGCGTGGGTACAGCAGTCACCGCCAAGTCCGCTGGTGAAACTCCCGATGCAGTTGATGCAGCAGGGCCCCCTTAGGCGTGAAGTTGCAGCACTCCCGCCATACACGTTTGGCGCAGCTCAGGGGCCTCACTCTCCACAGCGTCCGGCCAGCCCAGCATCATCCAGCCTGTGATGCAGAGAGGCACCACCCACCATTGGTAATCCCCTCCATGCACCGCAATGTAGTGGTGGATCGCAGTATGCAATGCAGACCTCCCTAAGTTGGTGCGCAGGTGCGCCTCTACCATTCACTGCTCCAAGGGGTGCAAGGCGGTCTTCTCACGCAGATCAGCAACGTGTCTTCATGCGACCTGCCAGACTTAACCACGAGGTACGGGCGGGCGTTGCATCTCATTGTCTACCGCCACTGCTCATCGACTCCACAGCTCCTCTACATCTCACTCCAGGCTCCATACGCAGGTCCAGCGAGGCATCCCGGCTCCAGGCGCAGGTCCTGTGAGGCATCCAGGCTCTCATCCTGGTCATCTGGATGTTGGGTGGCTTGAGGGGGTTGTTGATGTGTGCTGCACTTGGCCCTGGCTGCTCCATTCTGCAGTTCATTGGTTTTTTTTGCCTATTTTCTATTGGAGGTCGACTGATAGGCTATTTTTTCCAACAGAGCCAAAAAAAACTCACGTTGGGCTGACTAATGTGTGTTTTTTGCCGCTAATGGGCCTTTCATTGGTTTTCGCCCGCTGACTCCGGAATTCCTATTGCCATCACGCTAATGTTAGCGGCAGTGTGCGCCGCCGATCCCTGAAGCTATCGCCATGTAGCAATGGCTTGTACATACGCCGCTATTATGGCGATAATTTTCAGCGGTACACGGCGGTAAGAAAACTGCCGCTAAATAATGTTAGCGATAGTTTTCACCAGTCCTTGTACATATGGCCCTTAGATTCAAGTTTTGTCGAAGTCCCCCAGCCGGGGACTAAATGTTCTTGAGGGATGTGCTCTGCACAAGTATTAAAGCATTACTGTTTGAATATATCTGGTGCACCGCCCCATGAACAAGAATCCAAACACATCCAAGCAGGTGCACATTTGCGGAATCCTTCCGAGTTGTAAACACAACGCCTTGATTTTTTTTTTTTTGGCAGAGATTTATATAGCGCGAACTTGACCCGAATCGGGTATCAGAGCGCTTTACATAGCACCAGTTACGTTACATGAGAACATACAGTGCTTTCAAATGGAAATATGAAAGTGTGAATACTCACTATCCTCGGGTATATCCTTCCTCCTGAGAAGCGCCAGTACAATTAAAAGTACCACACCCATGCTTAGAAGTGCTGGTACTCTTACTTTTAAATTTAAGAAGTGACTGTACTCAGTACTTTACAGTACCAGTCCTTTTAAAGCACAGACATTGGCAAAAGGCAATTTCCATGAGTGCTGTCTGTTTAACACAGTGCCCCAGTGCTCTTCGCTGTAGTCTGTGATAGGTAGCAGAAGTTTGTGATCCACAAAATGGTGGATTGACATAAATCAAATTAAACAGCATACAAATAAACATTTGCATTTAAAAATGAAAAAAAAAAGTTTCCCTTACCTTCTTAGCCTGCAGCATGTCCTCAGTGTTCTCGGCTGGCTCCAGACCCCTCCATCTCAAGGTTTCGCAGTTCCTTATCCAATCCAGAAACTGCTCTCATGCTGCATTAGAGAAGTGTCTGGATTGGCTAGAGTAGGCTGCTTCGGTGCTCTAAAGAGCACTGAAGGCCTGTATCTGCTCTCCAACCCAGCTTGAATTGCGCATGTCAGTTTAGCTGTAGCAAGATAGCCGGCCATACCGACATGCGCAATTCATACTGAAGGAGGCCCTGGCCTGGCCTCTCCATTCAGTAGAAAGCTGGAAAAATAAAATGGTAATAAAATCCTTTAATCACAATTTTCTTTTTCCAGCTTTCTGCAGCTGTTAGGGGAGAGGGGGTGGAGCTCTTTCCTCTCCCATGGAGGAACCACCGCGGGTGATGAAGAACTAAAGAATCCTCCTAAAAAATATAAAGTTCAAAGTTCTCACAGGTTCTGAAGTGACCGATCAGCTTAATTCCACTTACAGATATAGTACACACACAAGAGTGTGCCCAATGTATCCCAATGTATCCAAATTAGTAGGGTCCCTGTCACTGGACTCTAAGAAAATGTTCCTTTACGGAGGGAAGAGGATTGTACCAGAATATTGGCAGCAAATTATCGTCTTACAGAATTATTGTGTCCTAAATATCATTTACAAAAACATTCCTTCATTGGAGTTAATATTAGAAAATCTACACCCAATGGAACGATATTTTTTACAAACAATATCTGGTACAATATTTTATTCGACAATATTTTTGTTAACAATATCCTGATATAAACACTTAGCGACACCCTTGTTTCCTTATAATTCTCTAAACTATATTGACTTACCCATAGTGCCTTGCACAAAAGAGCAACATTTCCAGAGGCAAACACAAGGTCTGGAAGAAAGAGATCCTATGAATAGCAGCCAATATTCCTCAAACAAAAGGTATTCAGGTTTTATCTGCCCCTCATATCCAAAATTGCACCCATCCTAAGCTCCGCTAAGATCTATTCCTTCAACTTAAAAAAAAACGTAAAAAATTCAGACGATTCTGAGCCCTTCATTTAAAGTAAGTCACCATCTGCAGCCCCTGGGACATATCACTAAATATAAATAGTGACCCATTGTCATGTATATATGTTTTTAACATCTCCAAACGACTTTCCCACTTTGGACCTCTTTTCCAGGGTCGGACTGACCTTTAGGGCAGTGTGGCAGCGCCAGAAGGGCTGCTTTGACAGGGGGCCGTTTTTTGGCTCTGTGTGGGATTGTTGTATGGTCTGGTGGTTCAGTCTTTATAGTTGATTTCCCTGACATTACCACAAACATTGCCTGCAGCAAGCACAAATGAATGCAGTGTCCAACACCTTGTAAGGCATCATGTATTTATAACTTTAAACCTCCCCTGATTTGCAAGTGCCGATCACTTTTTTAGCTTTCTGATGCATTAATGGCATCTGCTTACTTTGGTGCCCAGGGCTATCGTCCTAGTCAGACCCTGCTCATGATGAGGTATCTTTTAATTCAAGTGGAGCCTGTGGCAGCACTTATCACCCCCTGGCATAATGAGCTATGTGGGAATACCACAGAGCTGTTTTGCTTCACTGAGAGACCCCCCCTCCACATCTGGAGGTGCCCCAGTACCAGTACTGATAGTTTCTGGTTCCAAAGACTCATAACAAAGCACTTAAAGTATTTATTCATACTTATCTATATGTTTATAATTTGTAATGGCTCATCTTGCTAATTTCTAACTAGCGTACAGTTTCTAAATGCTGCTCTCCATATACACACTCTGACATCAAAAGGGGCCTGGGTCGAGATGTAAAAAGAGATTTTGTGATCACAAACCCTGAGATTCGCAAAATCACTAGTTGTGCTATCACAAAATGCCTTTCCTAATGTACAAAAGCCATTTTACGAATCAGAAAAGTTATTCCAATTTATGAAATGGGTTTTGCGACCCATGTCAAATGGCAATTTCAAAGGGTCGTAAAAGGGCATTCCTTCCAAATTGTGATTCAGTATGCAATGCATCAATGGTTTGCAACCACAGTTCTGGTTGGGGACCATTACACAGTTACCAACACCTCAAAAAAGGGGATAATTCTCAATGGGGAAGGGGCACATGTGGGACCCATTCCCTCACGGGAGTGTTGTTGCCAGCCTCTGGGGACTAGACAGTGGTCTACAGGGTCCTTTAATGAACGGGGGCTGCTTGAAAAGAAAAGGCTTTCCTGCTTGGAAATGTAAAATCAGGAATGGTGCTCTGCACTCCCTTGCAGGCAACCATGCCAGTATTTATAGTCCATCACTAGGGATCCCAGATTGCAACCATATAATAGTATTAATTAAAATAAATCGCAAATCCAGTATTTTTAAAGCGTGAACGAATCACCCCTAAAAGGTCTCAAGGTGTTGGGAGCCGTCAGGAAGATTTGGGGCCATATGTAGGTAGAACGTGTTTTGCGATTCTCTAATTGCAATTTTTAGGGAATCGCAATTAGATAATTGCAAAACGGAATGTAGGTAGGATTAGCAAATAATTTTGCGAATCCTACATATTCCTTAATTGCGAATTGCAAATTGCAATTCGCAATTAAGGAATACCTCCCCATTCATTCCTATGGGCCTAGAGGCCATATGGCCCTAAGTGAGCTACTGCCCAGAGTCACACGGTGCTGAGCTGAGCTGCGAACGGCGGTCGAATTGTGAGCCCCGTGCTCCGGAGTCAGCCACTCTAGCCGCTGCGCCACACCTCTCCCTCTAACCGCTGCACCACACCTCTCCCTCATTCATTAGACATGTTATTCTGCGACCCCTTAGACTAGTGATTTCACAACGTGACCTATTAATACATACGTCACTTTGTAAAATCAGAGACTGTTTGCAAAAAGTTTGTGCGAAACTTGCATCCATTTTGTGCACACGGACTCTCAGTGCATCTTGAAAAGACAAACTGAGGTTGTGAAAAAAATGTTATTATTTATTGGATCTTCTTCGGGGAAGTCATAAAAGAATGTTTACCTATCTTGCGGAACGTGCAAACGCACATCAGTAGCCAACACGTGTTTCGCAACCTTTTTGTTTTGTATGAATAAATCCGAAACACTGAGTTGCAAGGCAGCAAAAATATTATAACAATTCTCCAAGTACCATTTATAATATTGTGTAAAAAGATAGAAAATAAGAACAAAACAAAGAATAGAGAACAAATACAAAAAAAATGAGAAAACAAACATTAGTCGCACACATTTCCTTTACCTATATGTGTAGTCAAACAAATACATGATATGGCTGTACAATTGCATGCAAATTAATATGTTAAATTGGGTTTATGCAGATTCTGCAGGATAACGTTTAAACATCCCCACCAGCAGTTTGTAAAGCAATTCATAGTCATGTCTTATTTTACACTTTGTGCATATTTCAGATTGTACGTTTTTGGGAAATACCTAATTGAATTACCAGTGTTGATAATTAGCTAAAAGCCATGAGCTATTGATAAGGCAATTGCTCGTTTTATTTTTAATTATATGCTAAACACAATCCAGTGATTGGGTACTCGTAAACAGTTGCCGAGGGGCTACAACGTATGGTCTGTGGTGTGACCGAGGGCTGCACTGTGGCGGTAGGGGGTCCCGGATGGGTCAGGGACTGTGCAAGGAGGTCTAAAAAAATGTTAAACGGGCAAGCATTTATTTGCAGCTTAATTAAAGTTAAGTGGTGCAGGACACCACAGTAGTCACTCTATTTGACCTGCAAATTACTCGCCTGTTTATTTAAAAAAAATCTGAATATTAGTGCTCAGCAGGTAAACAGGAGCTTGTGCTACTGTTCACCAGGGGGGCCACATGTAAAGGTCAAGCGGCTCCTGAGCCATACATTGACTATCACTGTTCCAGTGCATCATTTTCTAAAAACACCAGTTTATATCTATCTTATGGAAAACTATGTTTTCTTGGGGAAAGGAAGGGCCCCTAAAATGCTCATGCTGCTTTATTTCACTTTTTAACCAGCTGTGTTATATCCCAAATTAAACTCAGCAAGTGGTATTTAAAAGATAGAGGTCCTATTAAATGGTCAAAGTGCTCTATTAAAAAAGTGTCTTTTTTCAAATTTCGAATACAGAAGATATTATAAATAGCTTCATGCCGCTAGATTAAAGATCACTGTTGTTGAATGTTCTGATTTCGAAGGATATTGTATATTTTGTAAACTTCATTTAAGCCCGCACTGGTGGTTTTTAATTCGAATATCTGACTTGCTTCGCCTTTCAACAAAGTGTTTTCTTTGTTGCTGTCCCTAGGGGTTTGATGTATAGTTTCCAAGATACTCCTCTTGTGTTGCTTTTCAGTCTTCCCATGTTGCATCAAGTGTTGTACCATGGGAAGTTGTCAAAATTGTGCATCAAATCCTTTATTAATGTTTGCTACAGTATTTTTTTCACCACCTCAATTTGTCTTTTCTTGCTATTTTATAAGCTGAACTAAGTTTGAAGACCAGTAGCATGAGGTCATTATTGTAGATTCAAGCTTAGGGACTTGTCTCTCCATAGCAAACAAAATTCTGTTAGTAGGGGTTGTCTCTAGTTTGCACTTTATAAAACCACACATACATAAAAATATATACATTGATCTGTAGGACATTAGTTCTGATTCACAAGGTCCCTTTTAGATCTGTCACCTGATCTCCATTAACATTATAGAGATGGGCTTGGACCTGACAGTCTTTTTTCCTATCCAAAATCTTTCTGGTTTCTGCAATATGCAGCTTCTCCAGACACATGAATTCAATTAGTTTATTATGACATTTGCAGTCTTTAAACATATGCAACCATACTGAAGTGTGTACCACGCATAACAGATTAAAACTTTCTAATCAGTCTTAAAAATAATTTACTGTGCAAATCGAGCCAATAAAGCACACACTTTTTAAGTTTGATAAAATTATTATCTATGTTCTGAATCAGACAGTTCAAGACAAAATGTTCAGTTTTGGTCACAGGACCTTTAGCTCTACACAGTCGACATGCAACTCATAGATACAAGATAAAGAAATCTCACATGCAGTGTCCCTTTCCCTTCTGCATAGGAGTTTATACTTTCAAAAACTGATGAACCGAAAAAGTGATAGATAACAGTGTTCAGTGTCAGGAGAATTAAGAAAGCTGGGCTTCAAGCTCTGTGCATCATGATCAGTAAATGATGAACATATAATTTCCTGGGAGCCCTATAATGGTTCTAAAATACATGCATATTTGGGCAAATATGTCATCACAGGGACAACAAATAGTACATTGTACCGGGCCATGACTTTGTGAAAACTGTGTAAACCTAATACAAGGTGAATCGTGAATGTTATGTTATGAGTATTTGTAAAGCTCACTATCACTTGAGATGGTGTCCTGGTGCTGAGCAAGTGTGTGTGTCTGCTATGCCTATGGTACGTTGGTTAGTGTTCAGCTTCTTGCAGAATTCAAGAAGAGATGGGGAGGCTCTTATGTGGAGAGCGAGCTAGGTCATCTCTTTAGGAGTGATGTAAGGGTGAAAGGGGTGTGTGTGAGTAGGAGTACAGTGGAGCGGAGGTGTCAGGGTCATTGATGGAAGGAGATGCGACTGTTCATGTAGGTGGGGCCTGAGTTGTGTACTGCTTTGAATGTGTGTGTGGGGAGTTTGAATTGCGTGTCTTTTTGTATTCGGAGCCAATGTCGTTCCCTGGGGTGTGGTGTGATGTGGGTTCTGTGCGGGAGGTTGAGGATGAGTCTGGCGGCCAAGTTCTGGATGGGTTTTAGTTTCCTAGTGAGTTACTTCATGATCCTGGCCTAAAAGGTGCTCCATAGCTCAACTTGCTGGTGAGTAGATCATGAGTGACAGTTTTTCTAGAATTGCTTGGGAGCCATTTGAAAATCTTCCTCAGCATCTTCAGGGTCTTTAAGCATGCTGCAGTGATGGCGCTCACTTCTATGGTCATGTCTAGTTTGCTCTTAATAATCATTCAGGTGAATGAATGAATGAATGAATGAATTTGCATTTCTTAAAGCGCATGGCTACCAGAAGGCCTCCCAGCGCTAGGAACAGAGTCATCACAGAACTACAGCTAGGCATCAAGGAAACAGAAAGGTTTTCAGGAGTTTTCGAAAAGATCAATAATTATCCTCAAGACGGATATGATTAGTTAGCTGGTTCCAACATTTCGCCGCGTTGTAAGAAAACAGGCGTCCGCCACTCCGAGATCTGTTTATCCTGGGAACAGCTGCCAGATGTTTATTCCCAGAACGCAAGGACCTATTGGGACAGTAGGAAGAGATGATAGACCGGATAATCGGTGGACCCTTGGACGAGAAAGTCTTATGGACGATACACAGAGCTTTAAACTGAACTCTTTCCGCGACCGGAAGCCAATGGAGGGAGGCGATAGACAGTCTTGCGGATTCCCAATTAGGGACCTGCATGAGGAGGCGTGCTGCACAATTTTGTACAGTCTATAGTATTTTTTTTTGTTGAGCACGGAGATCCTAAATAAAGCGCGTTGGCGTAGTCCAATCCCGAAAGAATCAAAGCTTGAACCAACAATCTCCTAGCATTGAAAGGCAGAAGGGGAAGAATTTTCCTTGTCATCTTCATGATCCCATAACAGGTACCTGCCACCTTCTTTCCTTAAAGTTTAGATTATGATCCAGCCAAACACTAAGGCGTTTGATCTGATCTTTGGGAGGAGGCATGACGCCCAAGCACCTAGGCCAGAGTGAGCTGGTATTCAGGGGAAGGCTTTGCCCCAGAACATCAGCTCAGTTTTAGCCCCATTAAGTTTTAAATACGAGCCTTCCATCCATGCGGACACCCTTTTCAGACAGTCGGACAGATTAGTTTCCGCATTATCAGATTGGTTGAGGGAGACAATCAGCGGAGTGTCGTCAGCATAGGTAACAATCTGAATGCCAAAGGGCTTGACAACCTCGGCCAGGGGGCTCATATAAGTATTAAAAAGCATGGGGCTCAGGGAAGAACCCTGAGGGACCCCGCATCTCAGTGGCATAATTTCAGAGATAAAGTTATCCTCAAATACTTGAAATGATCTGTCATCCAGAAAGGACTCTAGTCACTTAAGTGCCGTACCAGTCACTCCTACCTCTCTAAGTCTTGAAATAAGTAGCTGATGATTAACCGTGTCGAAGGCCGCGCTATGGTCAAGCAGGACAATTGCCGCGGAGCCGCCGACACCCAGAATTTTTCTAGCTTCTTCAACTACTACCAGCAGGGCAGTCTCCGTGCCCTGTTGGGGTCTGAAACCGGTTTGTGAGGGATGAAAGCATTTATTCTTCTCCAAAAAGTGGAGAGAATAGAGTTAACATACTTCTCAGCAAGTTTTGCAATCCCTGGCAGAAGCGAAATCGGTCAGTAATTCGCAAATACGTCTGGATGCAAACTCGGTTTTTTGATTTGAGAAGGGCTTTGACCATGGCCCATTTCCAGAAAGAGGGAACGAGCCCAGAGGAGAGTGAGATATTGATGAGGTCCAATATAGTTGTGAAACTATGCCAGAGGCCAGATTTAGAATAGTGGGGGGGGGGGGGGGGCCACGCCGCTAGGGGAACCAGATTTCAGTTGGTTAAGATAATTTTTTACGGATTTCATATCCATGGGAGGAATTACTGCTATGGAGAAATCAGGCGTTCGTGACTGGTTCTCCAAAAGGGAGGTGTTTAGAAATGCTGGAGTAGGGGAAAATGCAAAATAAATATCTTGAATTTAAAATAGAAGAACTCTGCCAGATTGTTGCAGCGCCCTAAAATAGCATCAGAGGGCAAGGATGGAGAGGGGGGGTTAAGAAGAGATTTTGCAATCTGAAAAATTCCGCGAGGAGAGTTGGAGGCTGAGATGATCCTTTTTTCGTAGTACAGGGATTGAGCACTTCTAATTTCTGCCTTGTATGCTTTAGTAGCCTCTCTGTATTTAATTTTCTTAACGGTAAAGAAATCTTTCCTCCAACTTCTCTCCAAGCGTTTACATTTTTGCTTCGACTCTCTAAGCTTGGGGGTGTACCATGCTATTCTATTGGAATCTTTCTTCTTAATCATCCATTTTTTTGGGACCACCAAGTCTAAAGAGGAATCAAGCCAGTTATTAAACTTATCGTTGGCGGGTTCTGGGTCATTCCTCGAGCATGGGTCTGGTGTTATTAAGAATTAGTGCCCAGGACTCAGTGGGGAGTTTAGTCCAATTGCCACTCAATTTTTTAACCGTTTCCACTGGCGGACTGCTAACCAGAGGGGTCCATGAAAAAGAAATCATATGATGATCCGACCAAGGTATAGGGATTGGCTTTTCAACAACAAGGTTGTTAATGTTGGAAAAGATAGGTCAAGTAGATGGCCTTTTTGATGAGTGGGGCCAGTCACTTTCAAATTGAGTAAAAGAGCACCGAAACTGTCAGTCACTTCCTCTGCAACAGGTGAAGAAGTATCATCAAAATGGATATTAAAATCACCTAGTACGGAGAAATTGGGAAGAGAGCTGACTGACTTAGCTATTGTCTCAGGTAGGTCTCTACTGAAATGGCCAATAGCTCCTGGGGGCCGATATATTAAGACCCCAGAAAAGGTACAAGTATGGGAAAAACCAAGTGCAAAAGAGAAACTTTCACAATCAGGAATCAAACTTGCCGATATGCGACAATTGATTTTATCTTTATAAATAATAGCCAGGCCACCTCCTCTATTTAATTCACAATCTTGCCTCTGGATCAAATATCCAGGGGAAAGTGCTTGGCCCACCACCGGATCTGATATGTTGGTGAGCCATGTTTTGGTGAGAAACAAGGTATCTGGGTCTTCTTCTTCCAGCAGTAGCCAGAGTTTGATTGCGTGCTTAGGCATCGAACGGCAGTTCAATAAGCACATTTTAAAAGTAGTCTGATGTGATGGGGTCTTAACAACTGAAGGTATGGCCAGGGAGCCTAGTTCAAATAAACAGTGAGGACATTTACTCCTGGTGTTCATCGGCGCGATTATATGACCACATTTATGATCTGCGGAATAAGAAAGCTTTCCTCTCGTGGAAGAACCAGGGGTTCTGGCCCCTGGGCCCGGTCAGTCCCTGTGTTCGCTTTGGGTGTGGGACCGAGTTTGACTGGTCATAGTTAGGTGTTCTGTGTCGAAGATCACTATTTCTGCCTTGTTGATGTTGAGCTTGAGTGTTGGTTTTCATTCACTTTCCAACTTTGGTCTTGCAAGTGGTTAGCTTGCTTCTTGTGATGAGGGGCCTATCAGGGAGAGAGAAATTAGTTGTGTGTCTCTGTAGAAGAGGATATTGATTACTTGTATGTGGATAATGCTGACCGAGGGATCATGTAAGCGTGAAGAGTGTAGGGCAGAGCAACACGCCTTGTGGCACTCCACAGATGAGTTTATGGGCTTACAAGGAGTAGGGTACCAGGCTGACAGCTTGTGTTCTATCCATTAAAAGGAACAGATCCAGTGGAGAGCGGGTCATTGGACCCAATCTTGTGCAGGTGCCTGATGAGGATGGTGTGTGGGACTATCAGATGGTACAGAGAGGTCCAGGAGAATGAGGGCAGCCGCGTCTCCTCTGTCAAGGATTATTCAGTTGTCGTCTGTGGCGTTGAGGATCTGGTGGTTGTTGACGTGGTCCGTGAGGTGTCAGTTGATTAGTTTCACTAAGACCTTTTCTGGGTGTGGGAGAAGGGAGTTGGGTCTGTAGTTGGAGAGCGTGGCTGGGTCCGCTGATGGTTTATTGAGTGGGGACATAATGGTGGCATGTTTCCCAGTGTCCAGGAATGTGGTTGAGTCGATGGAGGCATTGAGGATGGGGGTTAGTGCTTCGCTGATCGTTAAGAGTCATTTGGTGAAGGCGTGGTGGGGGCATGGGTCAGATGGAGACCCTGAGGGAATAGTCTTTCGATAGTGGAGATGGTAGGCCACAAGGTCAGGGTTCATTCATCGATCATGTTAGGAAGTTGAGTTGCGATGGTGATGGGGTCCATTGAGGTTCAAATTTGATATATATGCAGGTGATTTTATTACAGAAGAAGTTTGAGGGTTTGTTGTTATACATATATTGTTGTTATATATTAGTACTCGGAAATAGAGCACAGGGCCGCATTGTGTGCTCTAATTAATCAGAACCCTCATCAATGTTAAATCATTACTTTTCATGCTGTAGTAACAAGGATTGTGGTGAGCCCAAATTCAAAATAAACCCAATTGTATTTACAATGTGCATTTTTCTGCACGTTTCAAAGACAGACGATACAAAACTGTGAAATCTACGGGGTATTTTATTTCTAAGCATTGTCTGGAGGATGGTCTCGCATGTTAATTATACAAGAGATTGAAACAGCAGCGTCTGTCCACTACTTGCTTCTTTGAACCAGTTTGGCATTTGTCAACAAACAAATAATCTTGCTATCAATGGATTGTGTCCCGGCTGAACTATCTTCTTGTAGGGGTGGACCAACTGTACTTCTGGTCCTATCTATGGGCATGATGTGACAATTTTGGGTCATTAGTCTGTTGGAATTTGCGTAAACCCTCATTACGGTTTAGTGTCTTTTATTTGAACCTTTAAGTAAAAAACTTTATTTTCTTGTATTCACTAGAGTGTTGAATTATTTTCATGTATTATTTTGTCGCTCAGTACTAAGATCTCTCTCTCGATATATATATATATATATATATATTACCTACTGGCGGTCGCCAGTAGGTAGTTATAGTTAGGACCACGTTTCCATAGGAAATCCGCAACATTCTATTTTGAATAACTTTTGCGCCGGTCGACGAATCCTCGCGAATTTTTCAAAATAGGTGGGGCGCTACGCTCCGCTCCTACCCTGAAAGTCTCGGGGGGATTCGTCAAGCGGGGGCTGAGATAAAAGGGGGGTCCCAAAACGCGTTTTTCCCATGCATTTTTCCATAGGACCTTTAGACACAGCTACAGCCCGAACGGCTTAACAGAATTACTTGAAATTTGGCAGAGAGGTAGTCCTCAGGTCAAGGAAGTGCCTTTTGTAGGTTTGGTGTAAATCTGTTCAGTAGATTCTGAGAAAATAGCCTTTAAATCAATATACATATCTGAGCCAGCTTACGGTGCGCTTACGGTGCGCTTACCGTACGCGTACGGTGATGTGCGCGAGCGCGATTCTGATTGGCTCTTAGATCTTAGTAAACATTCGATTCGGCCGAAACCAGGAAGCGGCGGCCGCCATTTTCTCTCTCGCACTCTGAGTGGGGCAGCCTAAATGAAGCCCAAAAATGTGTAAAGGGACAGTTTATTGAGATAATATTCACCCAGCAGTGATATACGGGCCCCCAAACAACCCCCAAGGCCAAAAAAAAATTTTTTTTTGTTTTCGAAAAATCGCCGATTACGCTTACCGTACGTGTACGGTAAAAATTGGTTTAAAAAAAAAAAATTATCCACACTCTCCCCACCCCAAGTGCAAATGGTGCCCTAAGGGCACCATTTGTGCATGGCATATCAAACAAATGAAAATAATAAACAAAACATTTCACAACGATGCGCATAATATGTCCCCCATGTGCGCACGGTGCGCGAAGCGCGTCGTGCGTACATGGCCCATCCCGCATAATGTGGGCACGCGGTGCACGCAGCGCACCGCGTGACCACCGTGCGTGCATGGCACTAACTGCGTAAAGTGGGCGCGCGGTGCGCAAAGCGCACCGCGTGCTCACTGTGCGCGCACGGTGCGCGAAGCGCACGGAACGAACTGCGTTAACTGGGCGCGCACGCCACGAATGGCGTAAAGTAAGTTAGCATTTAAAAAACCGTACAAATTCACTGAAAAAACCATAGGTTTCACACACGTTATAGTTAGGAATTAGCATTTAAAAAACCTTGCAAATTCACTGAAAAAACCATAGGTTTCACACATGTTATAGTTAGCTGTACATTTTACTGATAAAAAACCAATGAAATTCCCCCGTTATAGTTACTGTAGGCAACTATAACTCACGCGACCGTAATCCTCTGCTGATGACATATGTGTCTTTATGAAAAAAAAATATTTGTAATATATGTATAGCTAAAATTTAATGGAAGAAGACATGGGCAAATAAGTGTCTAAATACAGTATTGGCATCAGCAGAGGATTACGGTCGCGTGAGTTATAGTTGCCTACAGTAACTATAACGGGGGAATTTCATTGGTTTTTTATCAGTAAAATGTACAGCTAACTATAACATGTGTGAAACCTATGGTTTTTTCAGTGAATTTGCAAGGTTTTTTAAATGCTAATTCCTAACTATAACGTGTGTGAAACCTATGGTTTTTTCAGTGAATATATATATATATATATATATATATATATATATATATATATATATATATATATATATATATATATATATATATTATCTACTGGCGGTCACCAGTAGATAGTTATAGTCAGAACCGTGTTTCCATAGGAAATCTGAAAATTCTATTTTGAATAACTTTGGCGCCGGTTGACGGATCTCCGCGAAATTTTCAAAACTAATGGGGCGCTCTGCTCAGCTCCTACCCTCGAAGTCTCGGGGTGATTCGTCAAGCGGGGGCTGAGGAAAAAGGGGGGTCCCAAAACGCGTTTTCCCCCATGCATTTTCCCATAGGACCTTTAGTCGAAGGTACAGCCCGAACGGCTGAACAGAATGACTTGAAATTTGGCAAAGAGGTAGTCCTCAGGTCAGGGATGTGCCTTTTGCATATATGGTGTCAATCTGTTCAGTAGTTCATGAGAAAATTGCAGTTAAAAGTACATAAATATCTATATGCGTGCATCGTGCGCGCACGGTGCCGTGCGCGAGTGTAATTCTGATTGGTGGTTACATGTCAGTCAACATTCGAATCGGTCGAAATCAGGAAGTGTTGTCCGCCATTTTGTGTGTGACAGTGAAAAAGAAAGGTGGAGAACGTGAAAAGGGGGCAGGGTACAGAGTTCCTGACCCCCTAGCTTTTGTCAGGGGGTCCCTGAAGGACCGTGAAGGGTGAAAAAAACATATTTTTTTTTTTTTTTTAAATAGCGGGGTGCGCGCACGGTACGCGCACCATGCGCGCACGGCGGAAAAAAAATCATTAAAAAAATAGAATTAAAAATCTAATTTAAGTGTTTAGATGTTAGGTGGCTCTAAAAAGAGCCGTTGTGTTAATTGAGAAACAGAGGAACAAAACAATGACAAAAATTATAGGGTGCCGCATGTGTGCTGCTGTATCTTGCTCTCTATTAGGGGAATGCTGGTGTCCCCATAAGAGAGAAGAGCATTGCACGCATTGCACCGTATATGCACCCTCTTAAACAGAGGGTGTATATCCAGAGGAACAGAAGCAGGTGAAGTTGCCACCGCAGATGAAGTGCTCGGCTGAGCTGCCGATGATGTGCTCGGCTGAGCTGTTGCGGATGTGCTCGGCTGAGCTGCTGGAGGGTTTTCTCTAGCAGCTCGAGCATAAGCCACAGGATGTACATCTCTAACGTGCCTGATCATAGTGAAGATACTAAAAGAGTATTTCTTTTTAGGATCTCCCCTTGATAAGACACTACCACAAATAGTGCAGGTGACTTTTGGAGCATACACCTTCTTCTGCCCCTCTAGAAAAGTGAAAAATTGCCATATAAAAGAGTTTTTCTGTTTCCTCTGTCTCTGTGGCACAAGGGTCTCCTGCTCACTCCCAGAAGATGACTGCTGTTCTGCCATTCTCAAGTACTGGAGTACTGGAAAAGCTGCTCAGCTCCTTCTCCCAGGGAATCAGAAGTAATAATGAGGGGAGTGGGTGTAGTGTTGGAAGTTTCTGGAACTGAAACTACTATAAACCAATGAAAAGTGTTGTTTTTAAATCACATGACTTGCCGTACGCGCACCGTGCGTGCACGGTGCGCGCACGGAGCAGGCACGCATGCGCGTACGGAGCATGCGCATGCGCACGGAGCACGCACGCATGCGCGTACGGAGCACGCGCATGAGCGTACGGAGCACGCGCATGCGCACGGAGCACGCACGCATGCGCGTACGGAGCAGGCGCGCATGCGCGTACGGAGCACGCGCATATGGAGCACGCACGACGTACGCATGCGCATGTGGATCACGTACGCATGCGCACACGGAGCACGTACGCATGCGTGCACCGTGCGCGCACCGTGCGTGCACGGTCAAAAACCCTCCAAAAAATGTTTTTTTTAAAGTGCTTATAAGTTTATAGAAGATATTAACTATGCTGTTCAACTGTATCCAAATTTAAAAAAAAAAAAAAACGGAGCCATTCAATATTACAGGATAAAGTTAATCTATAACTATATATATATATATATATATATATATTCACTGAAAAAACCATAGGTTTCACACATGTTATAGTTAGCTGGACATTTTACTGATAAAAAACCAATGAAATTCCCCTGTTATAGTTAGTGCGGGCAACTATAACTCACGTGACCGCAATCCTCTGCTGATGACATATGTGACTTTATGAAAAAAAAATATTTGTAATATATGTATAGCTAAAATTTAATGGAAGAAGACATGGGCAAATAAGTGTCTAAATACAGTATTAGCACCGCGCGCCCACTTTACGCAGTTAGTGCCGTGCACGCAGGGTGGGCACGCGGTGCGCTACGCGCACCCCGTGCCCACGTTACGCCGGATGGGCCATGTACGCACGATGCGCTTCGCGCACCGTGCGCACATGGAGGACATGTTATGCGCTTCGTTGTGAAAGATAATGTTTGATTTTTTGAAGTGCAGGTCAATTTCCATATGCCATGCACAAATGGGAACCATTTGCACACGGGGTGTGGAGAATGTGGATAATTTTCGGCGATTTTTCGAAAAAAATTAAAATTGCATTTTTGGCCTTGGGGGTTCTTTGAGAACACCTTCATCAAGGCTAGGTGGTATATGTTTTTTGTCTTTGTTTGTCTTCCACCCCCTCAGAGTGCGAGATAGAAAATGGCGGACACCGCTTCCTGGTTTCGACCGATTCGAATGTTTACTAATATCTAACAGCCAATCAGAATCGCGCTCGATCACGTCACCGTACGCGTACGGTAAGCGCACGGTAAGCGCACCGTAAGCTGGCTCAGATATATATATATTGATTTAAAGGCTATTTTCTCAGAATCTACTGAACAGATTTACACCAAACCTACAAAAGGCACTTCCTTGACCTGTAGACTACCTCTCTGCCAAATTTCAAGGAACTCTGTTCTGCCGTTCGGGCTGTAGCTGTGTCTAAAGGTCCTATGGAAAAATGCATGGGAAAAACGCGTTTTGGGACCCCCCTTTTATCTCAGCCCCCGCTTGACGAATCCCCCCGAGACTTTCAGGGTAGGAGCGGAGCGTAGCGCCCCATTAGTTTTGAAAATTTCGCGAGGATTCGTCGACCGGCGCCAAAGTTATTCAAAATAGAATGTTGCGGTTTTCCTATGGAAACAGGGTCCTAACTATAACTACCTACTGGCGACCGCCAGTAGGTAATATATATATATATATATATATATATATATATATATAGGTAGCTTATTGTAAAATAAACATTTAAAAAATATAATAATACATTCATAAATTAGCATTTAAAAAACCTTGCAAATTCACTTAAAAAACCATAGGTTTCACACACGTTATAGTTAGGAATTAGCATTTAAAAAACCTTGCAAATTCACTGAAAAAACCATAGGTTTCACACATGTTATAGTTAGCTGGACATTTCACTCGTAAAAAACCAATGAAATTCCCCCATTATAGTTAGTTCAGCTAACTATAACTCGCGCGCCCGCAATCCACTGCTGATGACTTCACATATTACATCACTCATGACATGGTCAGTGACATCACTCATGACATCACTGATGACATCTCAAATGACATCACTGATGACATCACTGATGACGTCATCCATGTGATAAATTACCACATCTTCTCACACCCTAATATAACCTTTGATACACCGACTCAAAATTTAAGAGTTCCATTCTCAAAACCATACATACTGCAATACCAATAACTACATACCCACTTATTAACTCGTAGGTCTACATATACCTCCACTCATTCACCTGTACAGTCACTCATACTTACAGTCACTCCATACAAAACTATCATATGCATGTATACACCTATATAGACACTCACACACTACCAATCATCCATTGAGGTACTCTCACACCTACTCAGTCATGCAAATAATCACACTCCCATTTACTCACCTATGCGGTTATACACACTCAAGTTCACTTACTCATAAAAATAGTATTACATGTGGGTAGGCTGTGTGTGACTGTGCATAGATGTGTGAGTGGGTGATTCTATGGGTGCATGGTTTTAAGAGTGCATCTGTGATGAACTGTATGATTGAGTGAGTGTATGTATGGGTGTGTTAGGGATTGAATGTATATCTCAGTGGTACATTTGTGACTAACTACATATGTGAAAGGCAGTATATATGTGTGTAAGAGTATATAAGTGGATATATGTGAGAGTGTGTGATTGTGAGAGTGGCTGTATGGATTGAGTGTGTGATTGTATCAATGATTGTATAAGAGCGTAAGAATGTGGTACTATTTTTATGAGTAAGTGAACTTGAGTGTGTATAACTGCATAGGTGAGTAAATGGGAGTGTGATTAATCATTTGCATGACTGACTAGGTGTGACAGTACCTCTATGGATGATTGGTGGTGTGTGAGTGGCTATGTAGGTGTATAAATGCATATGATAGTCTTGTACGGAGTGACTGTAAGTATGAGTGACTGTACATGTGAATGAGTGGAGGTGTATGTAGACCTAAGAGTTAATGAGTGGGTATGTAGTTATTGGTATTGGAGTATCTATGGTTTTGAGAATGGTCGTCTGAAATTTTGAGTTTGTGTATCAACGGTTAAATTAGGGTGTGAGAAGATGCAGTAATTTATCACATGGATGATGTCATCAGTGATGTCATCAGTGATGTCATTTGAGATGTCATCAGTGATGTCATGAGTGATGTCACTGACCATGTCATGAGTGATGTAATATGTGACGTCATCAGCAGTGCATTGCGGGGGCGCGAGTTATAGTTAGCTGAACTAACTATAACAGGGGAATTTTAATGGTTTTGTACGAGGGAAATGTCCAGCTAACTATAACACCCCTGAAACCTATGGTTTTTTCAGTGAATTTCTAAGGTTTTTTAAATGCCAATTCCTAACTATAACACCCCTGAAACCTTTGGTTTTTTCAGTGAATTTCAAAGGTTTTTTAAATGCCAATTCCTAACTATAACATGCATGAAACCTATGGTTTTTTCAGTGAATATATATATATATATATATATATATATACATATATATATATATATATATATATATATATATACATATAGTTGATCAAATCTATTTATATTTTATGATTAAGGTTTAAATGATCGCCTTGTCAGCCTTTTGTTATTTGATTTATGTTTACCCAAGATCTTAAGGGGTTAATTGGTTGCCCTTGTTTACTGCATGCTCCTCTAAATGAGACGTTAAGTCCTTGCAGTTCACAAAATTCTCTTCCTGATAAAATATTGAAAAAAATATAAAAGTGCAGTAACACTAATTGCAATGACTGCTTATGCAATTGTATCTCATATTACATTACTTATTCTAGGGCTGGTGCCATTATGTCCCATTAGTGTGATCATAATAACAACAAGAATGCATATAACTATTAGTGCGGGCATTGAAATCAAGCCACAATGTTATTTTTCATTGCAGACTTTTTATGTCTCTCGCAGGAAGCTTTTGTTATCTAGCTTCTAGTTTGTTTGTGGACTCTGGCAATTTTTTTTGTTTCTTATCTATAGAACCCTAACACTACAATTACTATCCATATGTTATATGCATATTTGCTGTTGGCTAACATGTGCTTTAAACCTTAATAAAGATATTAAAACAAGAAATACAGCCACACAGAAAAATGTAAGTGCACAGAAGCTTTCATTGGCATGTGCAATTGTCATTGACTTACAGCCACAGTGATACACCAAACATCAACGCTGCACCAATGACAGGCGAGGAAAACAATTTAGATGTTATTTGGCATCTAATCATAATGTAGATGAATCCTCACAACTGCATTGTAGCACAGGTAAATAACTGTGGAAAAGCAAAAAAATATGAGGAACTGCTTTTCACCTAAAGTCACGAATCAGAAAAAGCTGAACTTACGAAAATTAAACAAGCTTCAGCAAAGCCAAATGTTCTTACCTAGTTGGCTATTGGTTTCTCCAATGGTATTTGCCAATGCTGTGCAACATCAGGAAAAAGCAAAATGCATTTGCTGATGCTGTGCAGCTTTGTGGAAAAATCGAAATTAAATAAATAACGCCGGCAATTACGTGGCTTCTGCCCCGGTCATGTCATAATGCTGTCTTGATAACATATGTGCTCATGCATCAGCATGTATGCACTCGTCATTGTAATGAGGCTGATGCCTTTTTCTTAGATTTTTTTATTTACTGATCCAAGATAGCAGACACCAAATTGATTAGGAAAGAAAAAAATGAAGATTTTTTTAGGATATAAAAAGCCCTTAATTCACTGCAGAGTGGGCCTGCAGCAAATAGCAGGTTTAGGGACCTCCACAAATTAAAGAAATGTGATAGGTTAACGAACAGTTCGGGTCAGCATGGAGAAGGGGGAAGAAAAAGGGAATGGGTGGAAGGGGGGATAATAAATAGAAGTCAAGGCATATGGGAAGAGGTGAGAAGAAACATTCAAAGAAGGTTAGCAACATGAAGGGCAGGGGAAAAGGCACATACAGGGGTGGTGTGTCCATTAGGGCGCTTGGGCGTTGCCCACTAATTAATTTGAGGCATGAGTGGAGAGTTGGCTGAGTAACAAGCGTGCGTGCCGTTGCCGTCACTCTCTCACTCACATTGGCAAATTCAGGCTGCCAGAGGCAGTCGGCACAGAAGGGGGCAGGGCAGCAGGAGTTCAGTGCAAGTGCATGTGCATCGAACCATCCACGATAATATCTATCAGGTGCCGCGGAGTGCACAGCAAGAGTGCGCATGTTCTGTTTAGTGCTTAAACATTTTGCGACCCGCCCTGAACATGCGCACACTAGGCTGCTCATTAGAAGAGCGAGGGTTGTTCCATGCCGCTCTTCTAATGAGCAGCCTAGTGCTAAATAGAACATGCGCACTACTGCTCAAGCCAATCCTGGCACTGCTGCTGGAGCAGTGTCTGGATTGGCTGAGACGTAGGCGGCACAGGAGCGCTAGCAAGCGTGACGTCAGAGCCTCCTCGTCGAGGCAGACACACCTCGTGTTCCCCACTACTACCATGTTTGATGCGGGAACCGGCTGAGCCTGCAGCAGCGGCCAGGCGGGCACCAGCGGACCCAGGTCTGATTGGTAATGTTATTTGTTTAATTTTATCCCCTCCGCGCTTCCACCCCCCCTCCCGTGAGCATGCCGCTGGCCGGGGCTGCTTGTGATATAGCCAAATTAGTGACATCTGGAATGATGTACCTCGAGAAGGCAGAAGCTGCTCTACTATTGCTAGTGTCCGATAGGAGAGGCCTTTATAGTGAGAAATATATTGTATAATTTTTGTATATAGTTTGTGGATTTCCAGCTGCAAAGAAAACATGCATCATAGCAAGAGAGTATCTTTTTTAAACACAGAAAATGCTCACTGAAAGAATGGAAAGTATGATTGATTGCCTAAAGAAATAACTTTACAATCAACTTTCAAATGCAGAGAGTAAAATATTCCCTCCACAAAACCTTACTTCAAGCGCTGGGTAGATGCTTGAGGACTAAGCTCCTCTTTACAAGTTGCTTATTATTTGGTGCCGGAATACCAGAGGCCAGATTCGCTGATTCCAGCCAGTATTCCCACCACACCAAATCTTTACTGGTCCTGTTTATTCCACCAAGAATGGAGAATCCCTAAACACCAGGTCCTTTTCCGCATGAAATTCCCCCTTTGAGGCTGAATAACAGACAGCGGGTCAGCCGGGGGTGGGGGGTGGCTGATTGCCACGCGTCAGGGGCAGTCACAGATTGGTACCATAATGCTATGGGGAGTGCTGTATGTTCCCCCGGTGGAGCTGCAGAGATTGTGTAGGGTGGGGCAAGGTAGTAACATACTGTAGCCAAAGCAATAAAATACTTAAACTAAAGCACCAGGCCTAATTCTGACCAACAATAATATTGCTAAATTATTGTTGTTATTTGCAATCCTCTTTTTTATGCTTTTAACTTATTAGGGACCGTGTTGATTACCTGAGACCTGCTCGCATTATGAGGATGAATGGGCAAGGTCAAGTGGGAGATGGGAAATTTGACCTGTTAATAAGGTTGACCAAGTGATCCCCGGGTGACTGTGATAAGCTGTTATGCATGCTGCACTTTATAATGTTGTCCCTGAGCAAAACGAGTTGCATGCTACTGGTTAATTTGGCACCTTTTGTCTTATTAATGTGAACTTAATATATCTGGGATTTTGGGTTGATGACTATTCATTGTGTTTTAGTGTCTGAAATTCTAAGTGTTTACATTGTTATTAGCCAAAGTCATGAGTTGGTTAAATTGATCTAAATGTGTGCTGTGCACTACTAATTTCATGGCATTCATGATTGTTTACTAAGGAATCGGGTAATGCACAATATTTCTGTAAGGATTCATTTCTTGGAAAAAAAGTATTGTTGAATTGATTTGACTCAGAGCCTCCTACATTTGTGCAGCACATATTAATAGGATGAGTACTGGGGGTAATGACATATTCCTGCATGGCATTAACTGGGGTGAATACGTATGTAAGATCAGGTCGTTTCCAGATTCAGAAAACTGTTCTCCTCCACAGGCGCAAGATGTGGAGGTTAGATGCAGAGGTTGAAGAGGAGTTGCCAATAATAGACCCACTGTCTGCTAATCCTATTGTGGATGACAACACTGCAAGTCACTGCTGTTGGACAACAATTCAGTTGGGTGAGGTTACAAACCATCCTTATGTCAGTCAGACTTACTAGCTTGCTACTTAAAACTAAGCCCTATGTTACGACTCACCACTTTGAAATGTCACCAGCCGCCCCTGAGCACATAAGGGATAGATGAAACGGGGCAACAGGAGAAGCACACATTGGAGAGAAATACAAAGCCCAGTAGTGGTGGGGAGAAGCACACAGGCAAGACAGTGCAACTCTGGGGGGAGGAAGAAACACGAGGGCTACAGCTGGAAAACACATGCACTTTCATGGAGTGCTTAACCAAAAAGAAAAAAACAGCTCTTCAAAAGTGAACAGTGGAAGGACAATAGACAGTCTATCAAGAGGATGGTAAAGAGGCTATGCTTCAGGGGATGGACAAACACGAGATTGACTAGGGAAGCCATTGACCAAGAAGCAGGGAAATGGGAGTGGCAATTAAGCTGATTGTAAGTTCTTGGGAAGTCCACAATAGGTCTCTTCCAAAAAGACAACTTGCACTGTCTGGTAGGGGAAAACTGAAAAACCGTTAACCAGCACGTCTCTGTGTACATTTAACCCAGCCCCAATGCCTCCACCACTTTAGTGATAGACATGATTGTGATCTATAAGTATTCAAAATGAATATCAAATAATTTCATCCCTAAAAGTTAGGGTTGGTGAAATTTATGACCCCCAAAACATGTCTGAAGTATGCTAGGTGCAAATGTTACAACTCATGGATGTTTTGTACAATAAAGGTATGCGTTGTGACAGTTACAAGTTGTAAAAGGAATTAGCTGTTAAAGTTAAGAGTATTTTTTTTTTTTTATAATTAAAGGTATTTGTCTAGCTCTGACCTTAACACAGGGTGAATGGAGTGGTTTACAATGAATCAAAACTTATACTAGATCATTGTTAGTGAATGTAGTTTACATTAGGTAGGGGTGAGAAGTTAGGGCATCTCTTAAAAGTTGGGTGGGTGTCTTACAAGCTCACTGGTACCGTGGAGGCCGCACCTCTGACTCCCGCAACGAGACCACTCACTAAGTTTAGAGATCTACTCAAGCTCGGCAGAGATTTGTTTGGCAAAAGTGCCCAGAAAGACCCTGTAAGATTACTTTCATGGAAAATGAAATGCTGGTGGAAGCTCATGTCATGTCGGACCCCTCAGCAATTGCTTTAAGTCTTCAGAAAGACTCACACCCCACCCACAGTTGTGGTTTCAGCATAGTTGCGAAAATAACGAAGAAAGAAAAATATGTGGTGTATATGGTTAGACTTAGTGCTAGAAAGTGGATTCCTTTTGAAGGATGAATGCATCAAGGAGCCTTCCGTCAGCTGTTGTGCAATTTGGGAGCAGAGACTAATTGTATAAAGTAAGATTCTCGTTTTTTCAAGATTTTTTTAATTCAAAAAGTTCTTCATCCATTAAAAAAATATTTTAATATCTGTGAAAAAAAATTACAATGCTTGGTCATACTGTTAGGCGCAATGTAACATCCATTTCTCAAAGGTCTTTTCCTAGTTTACATACTTGGACTTTATCTCCATAGGTCTTCTTGACAAGATTGAACTTCCAGCCACAAGTTCTACAGCTGTCTTTTATTAACAAATTAATTCAAATTAAATCATTTGTTTATTAAGTATTCAAATTTTGGGAATCATTTTTACAAATTCAAATAAACTAGTAATTGATGTCTAAAAATAAGTTAAACTAGTACATTGGTAAGAATCACAAATAAATTGCAGAATATGCAGCAATGTGTTGTATATAGGAAATTCCCTAGTCTAAATAAAGGAAGGTTGTGCATAAATGGCATTTTATTTTAAGCAAAGTAGGATAAGGTGTCAGCTTCAGAAAACCATATGAAGGTGTCCGATGAGAGAATAAGAATGCATAGGAGCGAAGCCTCAGCACATAAGCAGTTGAGATTAACAGAGGCTGGAAGGGTCTTCTCCGTCAGCAAGCATCTCTAAGATCTGCCCCAAGGTAAATCAGCAGCAGCTGCCTCACTCTAGTCTAAAGAACACGCACTGATATTATTCAACAAAACATTAGTTGCTACATTGCATCCAACCCCTTCTTTTAGGAACCAATCATTCTCCTCCAAAGGCTGGGAGTAGGGACACTCCCCAGTTTCTCACTTCCTCACAAAGGATCATATGCAACTATGTATTTGGTTTGTTACTTTGAACAGAATCTTGTGGTTTAGACAGCTCTTCCCATGAGTCACACTTCCTGCAATCTCCTCTCCTCCCGGTAAGAACCTAACTTTCAGTTGTCTAATAGATAATAAAGGCCTATTGCAGTGGGAACAAAGAGAAAAACATTTTGTGCAAAACAGCTGATTAAGTGCATAAACAGGCCTCTTATCCTTAAATGTGAAAGTTAGCATTCAAAATGACATCAGCATTTAAGATAGCTTAATTCATCACAATAGGTTAATTCAAGTGATTGCTTATAATGTTTAAGTTTGATTACCTATTACAATTTCCGTATTAAATGTATGTATATTATTCAGTCGCTATCATTAGTGCAGCAGGTAAAATGGCACTGAATCCAAGGTCTTTGAGGGGCCCGCTGCATCCGAATCATGACTGTCTTACTCTCCAAAAGAGGCACAGGCCTTGCTAGCATTAGAGCTGAGGAAACCCTTGCTGCAAAGTGGGGACAACATGTGTGGGCTCCTTTTTTCTGAAAGGGACAGAGAGCCTGTTTAAGGGCTGGAGTGACGGCCAGGCAGAGAGGGAAAGACAGATGCAGAAAGGGAGCCTGCTTCTCATGGCTGCAGCTAGCCTGTCATTAATGCAGAAGGTACAGTTGCATTGGCTCCCAGGAGTGTGAGGGACTCACAACACCCTAATTTAGTAGGGTAGAGTTTTTTTTGTCATTTTTTATGTGTATGACATATTTGCCATTTTATACTGCTCACATTTAGTGCAGAATTTGAGCTACAGAAAAGCATCCCTGAAATGATCTCGTACTCCGAGCCGCCTGTGCTCAGCCTTCCCACTCACACTCCCCCAAGTCCTGTCATTACATTTTGGAGGGGGGCTTGACTTCAAAACATTTTCCTTGGCGGGCTCAGGGCAAAAAGGATTGAACACCTCTGTTCTAGTTCGTTTCATCAAAAGAGTCTGTAAGTAGTGGGCACAGCCAACTGGGATTAGCTGCTGCAATACCCCCACCAATAGCCCCCAAGGAAAAAGAGTCACTTTCCGTAGATAGTTCAAGAATTAAAGGGCATGATTCAAAAGAGCCTTCACAGCAATGGCAGAGGCTTCTCACTTGTGGCAGAATCTCCGCACAGCAGTTCCTCATTGCGGAGATTCTGCCATGACTACGGAGCCTCCACCACAACTGCGGAGCCCCCACCACGACTGCGGAGCCTCTGTCACGACTGTGGTGCCTCTGCCATGGCTGCGGAGCTTCTGCCTCGACTCCCGAGCTTCCACCACAACTGCAGAGCCTCTGGCACGACTGTAGAGCCTCTGCCATGACTGCAGAGCCTCTGCCACGACTGCGGAGCCTCCACCACGACTGTAGAGCCTCCACCATAACTGCAGAGCTTTCGCCATGGCGGCAGAGCCTCTGCCACGACTGCGGAGCCTGCGCCATGACTACAGAGCCTCTGGCATGACTGCAGAGCCTCTGCCATGACTGCAGAGCCTCTGCCACGACTGCGGAGCCTCCACCATGACTGCAGAGCCTCCACCATGACTGCAGAGCCTCTGCCGTGACTGCAGAGCCTCTGCCATGACTTTGGAACCTCTGCCACGATAGCAGAGCCTCTGCCACGACTTTGGAGCCTCTGCCACGATAGCAGAGCCTCTGCCACGACTGCGGAGCCTTCGCCACGACGGCAGAGCCTCTGCCACAACTGCGGAGCCTCCAACACAACTACTGCAAAGCCTTCGCCATGACTGCGGAGCCTCCAACACAACTACTGCGAAGCCTCCAAAACAACTACTGCGAAGCCTTCGCCACGACTGCGGAGCCTCTGCCTCAACTGCAGAGCCTCCACCATGACTGTGGAGCCTCTGCTATGACTGCGGACCCTCCAACTCGACTGCTGAGGTTCTGTGTGAATCGGCCCAAAGTGTTTGCATACTATGAATTTAAGTATAAGGCATTGTGCTTCCTTGGTCAGTAATGCTTTAAAGTATACACAAACACAACTCTTGCCCAGTGTCTACAGTTTAACGCAATTTTAGTGACATTGGTAAACATACAGTCTATTTGTGTGGAATCGAGGCTCTTTTGTGCTCCAGGAGTGACTTTTTAAATGTGCAAGGTTTCTATAGCAGACAGGAAGATGTGCGTTACAATAGTGTGAATGTATATGTTGTCATGTTAGGCGAATGCATCAGTTGGGGATTATTCTTGGTATTTGATGAGGAAAAGCTAACGCCTAGTAGCGAATCACTTATGCATCTTCTAGAACGGTTGGATCACCCATCGCCCATCAATAGTGTACTTGCGCCTTTTTGTCATTTTCCAGCTCCAACTTGGCATAGCTGAAGTAGCAATTAGAAATAAATAAAGGAGTGATCCCGCAGATATAAAATATCTACGAGATGAAGAGGTACCTATAGAAACAAGCATTTGCAATGCAATAGGTCTCGCAGTTACGAGAGTTTCAGCTATCGGCATTGTAAATAACAATGCCGTATATTTATGTTTTAAAAACAAAAACTAAAATAAAAGGCATTATTATTTGCAATTTCAATAGCTCAAACTCGCATAAATGCGAGACCTATTGCATTGCAAATGCTTGTGTAATACTGCTGGCAGAGAGGACCGACAAAATGTGCCCTGTGTTCATGGCAGGGTCGTAATGCAAGCCCCTGCGGAGTAAGGGGGGGCAAACAATAAAATTAAAATAAACTGACAACTCTTCCTCTAGTGAACTAGGACCACAGCCCCCTACAGGGCGCCCAGATGCTGAAGGCGCTATGCAATCAGACACTTGGTAGTAAGTGCTGTATAGAAGCAGTTTTTTTTTAACCAGAATATTGTATACAGAAACATTGCATGACATGCATATTGTGTCCTAGATAACATACACAAAAATATTGTCCCAGTCAGTGTAGATTTTCTATTTTTAAATAAATAATTTAGGACACAATATTGAACTCAGACAATATCCTGGACCATTCCACTAACCCCGGTCATTTACAGCGCCTAGAAATGAAAGCGAGCTGTGAACGTGTAGTCCTGTATAAGAATCAAGTTATTGTCATGTAGAATCCGGTGGGGCAAAAGATCTAACCCCAAACCAGACCCCACCGCTGTGCCCGGCCCCTCCCTCACTACACCCACAAACTCCGAAAGTGCTGAAGGGCAGCTGGAAACGGCGCGGGCACTATATAAACACACCTCGTGAAATTAACAGTATGTGATCACCTGTGGTGCCGGCAGGTGTGTGAAGTGTCAGCTCCCTGCTGCCGACTGGTGGGTCATCCGCCGTGGTGGTGGTGGGGGCAACCTGTGCTGACATGGAAGAAATACAAGTTTAAAGTAACAGAAAACACGGCCATTTTGTTTCCAGTTAGTGGAACCCAGAAAGTGTGAGGCACTGCAGGGGGAGCGCCCCCCCTCACCCCTAGCCACCAATTCCCCAAGACAGAGATCCCTGTCACAGAGGATAACTGGACAAGGTTTAGCAAAACAGTTTAACAAAGCGCTATTTGGGCGAATTCCGCCTTTCTTCTGGTTCACCCGAGGAGCGAAATTGGACTAAAAATTCACTTTAGTGGTGACGGCGGGAAAGAAGCAGAGACCGAACTACCAGGACAAGATAGAATGGAAGAAAAGCAGTAAACAGTAAAAACAAGCTGTCGCCGTGAGAGTGAAAGCGCGCCATGCGCGTTCTGCTCCAACGGCGCGAGCGTGGACAGGAGATGTGCATACGCGTGCACAACTCCTGTCCTCTGCACGCGAGCACATGTCCTGTCCCCCTTCAGCAACGAAGTCGACAACAATAGATCTCGCCAAGGCGTGCGGCGCATGCGCTGCATCGCTAGGCGAGACTTAAAAAGGAAAGACTTCCTTTTCTAAAAGGACCCCTCACTCACCAACCTAGTTGGTGACATGCTTCATCATTGGGGTCCCACCCGAGTAGCCGAATGCCACTCGGGTGTGCTTCAACACCTGATTGCAGTGGAGCAGGATTATTTACAACAATGCTGTGAGTGAAAAGGTGAGGTTAAACATTGTCTTTATTTAACTCCCTAAAAGTTTAATATGGAGCAATAAGACAAAGCTTAAAAACAAATGGGTGACACCAACTCAGGTTAGATTGACCTGTGGTGTCTATACCTAAAAAAGTGATTGTGGCAGTCTACATGTTTCAACCTGTGTGTGATACTACCAGGATTTCATCAGGACCTAGTGCTGTGGCCCGAGCGGTATGCACACGCTAAGGTGCACCCTACTCTGGGTCAAATGCGAACCGCACTGTGTACTTACAGTGTGGCAACCTTCCAGCCTTCTGTGAAAGGGATAATCTGAAAGGAAGGGAACAAACACACATAATCACAGTTAATTGTGTGTCTAAGTCTTAGATGACCTCTCATTCGTGGCTCTATTGTGAGCAATTCAGTGTGGTACATAACATGCTCCATACATACCATGCATGATGTCTTTTAGGTGTGAATTCACATTTCTATGGCGGTCGTACGCCTTTCAAAACAGGGTGGGAACCCACTCCTTTAGCTTTGTGGTTCAAAATATCAACCTACATTGTGCTCATTAGCGTTTGTAGGTGTCTAAATGCTCATTAAAAAATGAGCAAGGTTATTCTTAGTAGCTACGCAGAAAAGAACTGGGCATGCGGTTTTGAATTAGGCATGCATTGTCAACGTTATAAAATGGTAATACTACTGAGACATGTGTGAGAGAGAAACGGGCTTACTAGAAATTAGCTTTAGTCGTGCCTCAAGGGACACCGTAGGGGAGGGTGCTGGCTCTAGTCACACTCTGGGGATGTAAAATGCATAGTCAAAACAACAAAACATCAGCCCCAACCTTCGTCATTTTTGGTCTCGAGCTGAGTGGAGGTTATCCGCCTTAAAACTATACTTACTACGCCAAACCATGCCACCCGCAATCACATCCGGATGAGCATCCTACACGGAGTCCCGAGGATCTCTGTGTTGGAATTCTCATGGTCTTTAAACCCGGAAGCAGGACCAAGCGCTTCCTCGATCGTGACCCGACACACGGTCATGTGATTTGCTGGATGACGTCCAAGGGCGGTACCAGACCTCCCAATGTGTTACGAACAGGTCAATTCCTGGGCACCCTGGGCTTTTCTCCTAAAGGGTGTGAGTTCAAAAGGGATTTATAATGTTGTTGGGTGAAGAAACATCAAAGTATTAAGTGCACACCTTGGTGATGTTAAGAGTTGTACTGAACTTGAACGACTGGCAATGTCGGTATAGGTTATCAGGATCGTCTGGTCACGTGACCACGTGATTAACAGGACGACGTCAGAGGGCGGTGTCAGGTCTCTCAATGTGTTCAGAGGAGGTCAAATCCTGTGCAAGCTATGCTTTTCTCCTAAATAGAGTGTAGTCAAAAGAATTTACAATTATGCTGGGTGAGTTCACGTCAATGTGTTCAGCGCACATATAGGTGATGTTAAGAGTTGCACTACACTCAAATGTCTGGGAATGTCGGTGAATGATTAGCAGGATTGTCAGGATTGGTAATACTATCTATATACTTTTATTTTAGAGGGGATTAATTGGAAAAAATATATATTTGTGAGCAAGTGGGAATCCTTGCCATCCACGCAATACTAGGTTGTGACTCTGTTCTCATATAGTTAAAATATCCAGGATGTGCCCACTCAGGGAATCTTTGAGTCAATGGACAGAGAGAAGATATAACCTGTTGTAAAAAAGGGTTTAATTACACGGTTATAACAGTGGAGGGTTTATGAATTTTTGGGGATTTACTTCTGTAATACTGAGTTCCAGGGGATATTGTCAGTTTAATCCATTCAAGTGAGTAGATAGCCTGTACACCCAAAAAGGCGCTGCTGGGTATTTTCACGAGTTTGCACTTGCTCAATTATTGTCCATCTCATGTCATCGGGGGTGTGATTCACCTGCAGGAAGTGTTCAGTGAGTCCTGTTGTGGCTTTCTTACAGCAGATGGTGCTGCGGTGTTCGCATAAACGCTGCTTGATCTTCCTTCCGGTCATACCAACTTATTGTAGGCCACATGGGCACGTTATGAGGTAGACCACGTTGGTGCTATTGCAATTGGTGTGTGCCCTTTGTGTCCAGGTTCTTCCAGGTTCTAGAGACAGTGTTTTTGTCACGGTTGTCAAGTGACACACACTGCAATTGCCGCATAGAAAATGACCCACAATCTTGGGTAAACACCAAGCGTTTAGACCAGTACGTGTGTTGTCTTGCTCCGTACACCTTGGGTGGTTGTTTACAAGTGTGTCCTTTAAACTCCTTGCTTTTTGAAGGAGAATAAAGGCTTATCCCAGTGTAGGTTGCCCATTTGTAGGATCTTCCAATGTTTATTGATGGAACGCGTCACCTGGTTCGAGACAGTACTATAGGTGGTGACACATGTCAATGGTATGTCCTCTGTTGTGGTCACTTTGTCTTCAAGAAGGGCATCCCTGGGTTGGTTCCGAGCACGTTTTTGACACTTGTTAAGTATCTTATCCGGGCAACCTCTCTCGGATAGTTTTTCGGTGAGGTCCGTTGCTTGAATGCGATAATCAGCGATTTTACTGCAATTGCATCGTAATCTGAGGTACTGGCCATAGGGCAGATTTTCCCTTAGGGCCCTAGGGTTGAAGCTCTCAAATCTGAGCAAGTTGTTCTTTGCAGTTGTTTTTTGATATGTTCTTGTCTCCAGTCTTCCATTCTCTTTTGTAATTGTGACATCCAGGAATATCATGTTAGTAGGGTCCAGTGTATGTGTGAATCTCAGATTCCTGTCACAGGTATTGATCCACCGGATAAAATCCATAAGTGTGCCTCTAGGTCCTTGCCAAATGGCAAGGACATAATCGATGTAGCATTTCCAAAACACAATATTCGAGGAAAAAGGGTTGGTATCACCTAGGATGTACTTCTTCTCAAAATCTAAGACATATAGTCCTGCCACACTTCGAGCGAAGGTACTACCCATGGAAGTACCACCAGTTTGTAGGTATAGGGCCCCCTCGCACTCAAAATAATTTCTTTTGAGAGCCAATGTCGCACATTCAAGGAACATCACCTATATGTTCGCTGAACACATTGACGTGATTTCACCCAGCATAATTGTAAATTCTTTTGACTACACTCTATTTAGGAGAAAAGCATAGCTTGCACAGGATTTGTACTCCTCTGAACACATTGAGAGACCTGACACCGCCCTCTGACGTCGTCCTTTTAATCACGTGGTCACGTGACCAGACGATCCTGATAACCTATACCGACATTGCCAGTCGTTCAAGTTCAGTACAACTCTTAACATCACCAAGGTGTGCACTTAATACTTTGATGTTTCTTCACCCAACAACATTATAAATCCCTTTTGAACTCACACCGTTTAGGAGAAAAGCCCAGGGTGCCCAGAAATTGACCTGTTCGTAACACATTGGGAGGTCTGGTACCGCCCTCGGACGTCATCCAGCAAATCACATGACCGTGTGTCGCGTCACGATCGAGGAAGCGCTTGGTCCTGCTTCCGGGTTTAAAGACCATGAGAATTCCAACACAGAGATCCTCGGGACTCCGTGTAGGATGCTCATCCAGGTGTGATTGCGGGTGGCATGGTTTGGCGTAGTAAGTATAGTTTTAAGACGGATAACCTCCACTCAGCTCGAGACCAAAAAAAACAAAGGTATGTGCTGATATTTTGTTGCTTTGACTATGCATTTTACTTCCCCAGAGTGTGACTAGAGCCAGCACCCTCCCTTACGGTGTCCATGAGGGACGACTAAAGCTAATTTCTAGTAAGCCCGTTTCTCTCTTACACATGTCTCAGTAGTATTACCATTTTATAACGTTGACAATGCAAAACCGCATGCCCAGTTCTTTTCTGCGTAGCTACTAGGAATAACCTTGCTCATTTTTTAATGAGCATTTAGACACCTACAAACGCTAATGAGCACAATGTAGGTTGATATTTTGAACCACAAAGATAAAGGGGTGGGTTTCCCACCCTGTTTTGAAAGGCGTACGACCGCCATAGAAATGTGAATTCACACCTAAAAGAAATCATGCATGGTATGTATGGAGAATGTTATGTACCACGCTGAATTGCTCACAATAGAGCCACGAATGAGAGGTCATCTAAGACTTAGACACACAATTAACCATGATTATGTGTGTTTGTTCCCTTCCTTTCAGATTATCCCTTTCACAGAAGGCTGAAAGGTTGCCACACTGTAAGTACACGGTGTGGTTCGCATTTGACCCAGAGTAGCGTGTACCTTAGCGTGTGCATACCACTCGGGTCACAACACTAGGTCCTGATGAAAACCTGGTAGTATCACGCACAGGTTGAATCATGTAAACCGCCACCATCACTTTTTTAGGTATAGACACCACAGGTCAATCTTACCTCATTTGGTGTCACCCATTTGTTTTTAAGCTTTGTCTGATTGCTCCATAATAAACTTTTAGGGAGTTAAATAAAGACAATTTTTAACCTCACCTTTTCACTCACTTACACCACTATTGTGAATAATCCAGCTCCACTGTAATCAGGTGTTGAAGCACACCCGAGTGGCATTCGGCTACTCGGGTGGGACCCCAATGATGAAGCATGTCACCATCTAGGTTGGTGAGTGAGGGGTCTTTTTAGAAAAGGAAGTCTTTCTTTTTTTCTATAGGTACCTCTTCATCTCGTAGATATTTTATATCTGCGGGATTACTCCTTTATTTGTTTTTATATTCATATCCCAGGGGGACTGAGAGTAACCCTTGTAAAACCCTCACTCTCTATTTTGTTTAACAATAGCTGAAGTAGCTGCAGCCATTTTCTCGGTAATGCTAGCCATGATATCAAATGATGCCGCCTCTGACGTGTAAAGCCGCATTCTCATGTCTGGCATCGTCAACAAGAAAGTTTAACTTATTGTATCATTTTGAAGGTTGACTGAGCAGTACACTACATTCAGTTTCTGCACCTACAAAACCCCCATTATTCCAGTTTCACCAACATGTGAGCAGTGGCATAGCGTGGGAGGGGCAACAGGGGTGGTTGCCCGGGGCGCAAAATTCTTGGGGGAGAGCAACATTTTAATAGAAAAAATAAATCGTACTACAATTTTTTTTTCTTTGAACATTTTGCACCAGGAAGTGCTAAGGGTCCACGGGTTAGGGGGTGCAATATGTGCTCTATTGGAGACCTGTATTTGAAAACATATACATTTGCCATCTGTAATGGTGTGCTTTTAGCTTTACACTCACTGGGTGCGGTGGATCCTCTTGTTTCCAATTTTAGTGATTCACAGACTATTTTATTTTTATTCTTGAACATATTGAGACTTCAACTAGGCTTGTGAGCTCATTTCTTCGACAGGCAAGGCAATTATCACTAAAGATGGATTCTGTGATGGCCAACTAAAGGCATGTTTGATGGGACCTCATTGTAAAGTGTTCAGGATATTCCAGACATCCTGTGCATTTCTCTGTTTCTATGTTCCCTCCAATGTGTCCCATGTTGATCTCCTTTGAAAAGGAGGAGAAGGGAGATTGGGCACTGTGAAGCAGGATGAAGGGGACAGATAAAGAGGTGGGCATCTCAGCAGGTGGGAGCAGGGGACAGACTGAACTAGGGTTTGGGAATGGAGCACAGCTTAGCACTGGAAATGGCAAGAAAGGAACTAAATATGGGGAAGAGGAGTAGAGGGGGGATTCTCTTTGCACAAAGAGTGACGCAGAGATGGAAAAGGAAAGAGGCTGAGGACCAAGGAGATGAGAAGAACACACTTTAATTGAAAAGGTGGGAAACAGAGGCACAGTTGACAATTCATGGCGTATGGACTTAAAACTCCCAGAATGCAAAGTCTCGCTGGCTAAAAAGCCAGGACTTGATGAATGTGTGACACATAACCTGTAGCCCCCTGGTTGTTATGTATTCATAATAAGAAGGGACTAGGGAAGTACATTCATCTGAAAGGCAGTGGGAGAAGAAAGAATAAGAAATAAAGGAAAGGGATAGAGAGGATAGAGTAGTATATTGGGGAGGAAAGAGAAAGCGAGAATAAGAGGAGAGCTAGAAGACACCACAAGGATGAGAGAAAAGATGTGCACTGTGGCTGAACAAGGAAACATTCCACACTGAGGGCCAGAGACTGTGGAGGGAGCAAGAGGGAGGTGAGTACAAGTACACAGATATCTAGAGGAAGAGAGGCACAGCAGTGAAGAGGAAGGTGGGGCTCTGAGGAGGGAAAGGGGAGCAAAAAAGTTAAATAAAGGTAAAACGGCTGATCTGGGATAGAATGGAACCTGGAAGGGAAGGGCTGTAATCAGAAGAAGGAGAAAGGAGGTCTACCAATGGGGAGGAAAAGCACGGGACAGAGAGAGAAAAGCAAATCAAGGGAATGGGATCAGAAGCTAGAAAGAGAGAAGAAACACAACATTGTCTGTAGAGAAAACCTGACAGAATAGTAGAGGGTAAGTTAAAGGGGACCTGGATGTGTAAGTGATCAGGAAAAACTTTACAATGCAATTTTAGGTCTGTATTCCAGGTGTAGGGATGATCCATTTACCTGAGGCATCCATGGACCGAATCTCTCCCTAAGCGATTGTCCTTTAGGTTTGCCAGAGAGGCAGGAGCTGCTGCTCCTTCTATGGACCAATGATTCCTTCCCCGAAGCAGTAGCGGCTACTGCCAATAACACTAGGTTGGGCGGGAGAGGTGATGATAAAAAAAACATAAAAGAACTTACCTGCCGCTGCTGCTAAACGATGCCTCAGTGCTCCTCAGCTCCCCCCACCTCAATCCTTCTCTGCTCCCCTCCCCACCCAATCATGATGCTGCTCTCACATGAGAGCAGCGTTGTGAATGGCCTGAGCAGCCTGAAACGCCGCTCAGTTAGGTGCGGGGAGCCTGCGCTGGTTCTCTACCTGGCTGTGCAACACAGCCAGGTGGAGGAATGCTAAGTGCGCATGTCTGTTTGCCGGCCTAAGACGTCCGGCCAAACAGACATGCACACTTAAAGTGCGCCTACCACTCCTCCTCCCTAGCTTATGATGCTGGGATAGAGTGGATGAACCCGTCCCACACTCGACTCAGCGGACTGGGGAGAAAGTTAAAAATAAAATGATAATAAAATAGTTTTATCATCATTTTATTTTTAATCTGCTGCCTTTCGGCAGTGGGGCAACGCTCCTCCACTGTACCAGAGCAGCCGCCTCTGTCCCAAAGCCAAGGTAGTACTTAGAGAGGCAGAGGAGTCTTCTCAGTCTCAAAGAAGGATCTATGCACTCCAGTGCTGGTACAGTCCCAGTCCTCAGTCACAGAAGCAAGCCCAATAGTAATACATGCAGGATCACAGGTTTGAATGCTCTCAAATTATAAGAACTTGAATCCAGCCCAATTAAAAGAAAACAGGCAATATTTTGAAGGAAGAGATGAAGATTCTGGCAAAATTATAGCTTTTATAAAACAAACAATAAAGAACAGGAAGAAACATTGTAGAAATATATTATTGCCTTGAATTTGTCTGAATAGCATAGAAATTGAATAAAGAGATGAAAAACAGGTTACATTTCATCCAAAACAACAAACATCTAGAGCTCATGGGAGTGTTATACACCTAGTGGAACTCACTTTTTTAACAAATATATATTTTACTCCGATGAAAAAACTGGGGCACATCAAGAATTTTTGTGACTATATCTATTTATTGGGCTCCTGAAACCAACAAACTAAGTACAGCTGTATGTCTGAATATTGTTGGCAAAAATATTGTTCGACAGAATAATTGTGTCATAAATATTGTTTACAAAAATATTGCCCCAAGGGATGGAGATATTCCATTAATTACAATGAGCAATGTTTTTGCAAACAATATTTAGTGCATGATGTTGTTGAGCTCAGATAATATTTTAGTAACAATATTCTAGCAAAATACCCATAGCATCTTCATTCCTCTCATCATCTTCATCGTCTTTTGTTGTTGAGTAACATTAAAGAACTAGAGAGAAGAAGAAAAAGCTTTTACTAGTAGAAATTCACATTATACTTGTGAACATCAGGAAACAATTGAATCTAGAAAGACGGGAAGGAGCATATATGGCAACAGAATTTCAGGTGAGACCTAGTCGCATATACCCACAAAACGAGGGTCAAATTTAAAAGCATAGGCATGTATTCAAAAAGCAATATCTTTCCTTCTGGCATCTAGGAGTACTGAATCAACACATTTCCTCTGTTTTATATAAACACAGAAATTGATTGCAGCAGAAATAAAAAATAAATCATTATCTTTTCTAAAAAATGAAAGAAATATTAATCTGGGAATCCATCTAGATGGTAAAAAAAACTACTATGAAAGAAAGGAGAATGAATTAGAGCATGCATCCTTTTTACAATATACCTGAAAAGGGAAATTAAATATTAGAATCTTTTGGGAGAATTGATGATTTGATTACTTGAAACTTCAACCTCTACTATCTTCAAGAAAGTGGTTTCAAGATTAAATGATGCTGTCTTTAGCAATGTTTTTCGCAAAACATTAATGTACTGGCTCTTGATAGACTTAAAAAACCTGCTGTCAAATGAAGCACAAGTAATGCCATGGAAATTAGCAGAGATTACAAACTTAAAATAGTGATATGTTTATTGTAATTGAACCCATTGGCAAAGTGGGAATTCTGTTGATAACAAATTTTAACAACATAAAGAGTCTATAATCATTAGACAGTGAGAGGACTAAGAATCAATAGTAACATAATGAAATGTTAATAGACTTAATTCTGCTCATAACAATTTTCTGTATAATGGACATTATTACTTGCAATTGTAGGGGACAGCCAGGGGTACTCCATGTGCGCTATCCTATGATAAACCCTTTAATGTGGTTGTGGCAGAAGAAGGTGGCAAGTGCTCCATGACTTGTAAAATACCATGTATATGTAATCAAATGGCTCCAGTTTATTGATAACTTTTTTATTATCTGGCCAGTGAGTGTGGAATTATCTGCTTTTGAAATGTGTTCAGACTTTCAGTAGAGAACTGGTGATTTAGTTAAATTTCAACAAAAAAAGGGAAGGAAATGAGCATGACTAAATACAAGGATATTGAAACTAATGTTGCTGAATAAGTTACTTGGATTTTTTGTTTGACAAAAACGTATTATCAGTAAGTATGGCAGAGGGAGCCAAATATAATTCAGAATTCTTTCAATATCCTAAATATGGATAAGCCATCTTCTTTAACAACCCATTTTATCCACTTCCACAAGGTATTCAACAAACCCAAATGAGAAATCCAAAATATGTGTCGGTTAAATACGTTTAAATAGAAGCATTCACGAGTGGAAACAGGAACAAAACAAGCACTGAAAATGCAATAGGTCTCGCCTTTGATTAAGTTAAAGCCATTTGCTTTGCTACTGGTATTGTATAGCAAAGCAAATGGCTTTAACTTAATGAAAGGCAAGACCTATTGCATTTTTAATGCTTGTTTACATTACTGCTGGCAACCCTGCATTGAAGTGATCACTGCTGCTAATCTTTCATATGTTGAACACTAATTTATTCTTGTCTGAGGTAGACACTATTAACAACACTAATAATAATAGTAGCTCAGAATGATTTCCACTGAACATAAGTAGCTCTCATTACTTAAAAGGTTGGAAACCCCTGTTAAAAAGCATGAACAGAACCGTAAATATGCGAAGCCGGCGTCCCCTAGAGAAACCTTATGTGGGCACACTGAAGCCTACCTCTTCACTAAGGATTGTATGAGACTGTAGGAATGGGATAGTTGAGGAAAGATTCCACTGTCCACATAAATAAACAAATCAAAAGCCGTAAACACCCAATGCCTCGAGTCTTCTCTCTCATCAAAATTAAACCACTGTGTCAACCTCATTCCCCCGCTACTGTATCAAAAGATACCCGCCAGTAACTACCACCCCGACCTACCCAACCAAGCAAATAGACCTGGGCCACCAAGTGCAGCTAATACACGTCAGATTCCTGGGCTAGTGCTGGCCTGGCTGTCAAAAGCACGGGCGGGGTCGGCCTAGCAGTGTGCCGAGACTGACCCGCCCCCACACTCAGGTGAGACGCTGCTTTACCTGCGGCAGGAGTAGGGGCTGCGGACCTGAATTCGCAGACTCTGGTCAGTCAACGCGAATTCATTTCGGGCGGGGGCGGGAGGGAGGCGGCGACGGCTGCAGTGAACACCGATCAACAGGGAAGCTTCCAAGAAATTAGAAAACACATGCGCCTGCTGTGAGTAATGCCAGAGTCAAGCATGCGCTTTGAGCTAAAATGTGCGCATGCGTAGACTCTTTCCCGACTACCTTGTGAGATGCTCCTGAACTGGAAAGAGTGATACATCTTCAGTGTGTCAGGCGCTGATCAAAAGCGCCTGCCGGGGATACAGCCGGACCCGGACTACATCACCCAGAAATCCCGGCTGCAAGAAGGCGTGGCCGCTGCCGGTAAATACGCGGAACAGGAACCAATCGGTGCGCGTAATACTGACTATTGTAGCTGGTGCTGCGGAAGACGCCACAAGAAGAACTACGAGACACTAGTGCAAGCGTCACCGAGACTGCTGTGAGCGCTTACACCGTCGTCGCATGAAGCCGCCGTGAAGTGCACAGCTTTTGGATACGTCGGTTCCGTGTCTAGGGAACTCCACCTCGGGACGCTGATGTAAGCGTGGCCGCGTCCTACGTTCGTAGAACTTTCAGGAGCAGAGGAGCGCCCATCGACTCGCGGACTGAGAGGCAGTGTATTGGAGCAAAAGAATTCAAACTAAAGTGAATGTTAGTTCTTGCATGGACAAGGGCCCTTGGTATTACAATCATGAGTAAGTGCCCGTCTTAAAAAAAAAAAAAAAACACGCCCACAAGTGGTGCGCGCGTGCCACATGTGCTTTCAATTATCGCGCCCGTGTCTGGGCACGATAATTGAAACCACATGAGCTTTTGTGTGCGTAACAGACACCAATAGGCAGTGGGCGGAGCAATGCGCCCGCCTTTGGCCTATTGCGTGCTCTGTCGAAACAAAACACGCACTCAAAGCCCAATTACAGAACACAAAACAAAAAACACACGCACGAGCGAGTACAATTCCAGGGTCCATTTCTGAACCCCGGGCAAACGGACTCTCGCTGTGCAAGCACTGCTGCGCAGTGCAACGCAGAGCGCGAGCCCTAAAAACAAATATAAGGCGAAGACAAATTAATTATTGAGTTAGACAGCAAATATACTCGAAAACACCACCAGGGGGATGGCATGCCTTTAGTGGTTCATAGGGTAGAAGCAAAGGATTGATCCAAATATCTGACAATCAGCAAGACATGATCTGTAAGAGAGCTGCTGGCCACCACATATGTTTTATTTTATACAACTTTTCTGAAGAATCAATTACATAGCACACGATTTGTTTAAAAACTGATATGGATTCATGAATTATGCGATGTGCAAAAGTGAGGTCTGGTGATGCTTAAAACACTGCCATGTAATCTAATTATTGAAAGAGAAAAAATATGTAATCAATTATGAAATTAAGCAATCATGTGATCCATAGGTTTGTAATATTGAAAGCAAGCAACGTTTTAATGCCAGAGCATGGTTTAAATTGAATTAAGAAAATTAAGAAAAGCTGAACAGTGACACCCTTTTGGGACAGAGGGATCGGCATTTGCCACGGCAAGGTTTCACTGATACATTCAGACTGTGCAAGAGAATTCTCAACTCATTTTCTCAGTGCCTGAATCTGTGACCCTGAAAATCATTCCTGGAGGGTCCTGGAAATGCAAGCCTTTTGCTCTTGTATCCAGAATTTGTATGTCTCTTTTCGGTCTTCAACAACTTCCTTCTACCTCATCTCCTACTTTTCAGACCCTTTGATATCCTCTGTTACCAAAATCCTTCTCTCATTTCTTTGATGCGACATGCTTGGCCCACTATCTGAACTCTCTTTGACTGTGCATTGTTGCTAGGTAGCTCTCTCTTCATACTCCTCACTGCCTTCCACGGCCTCAACCACTGCTTGTAAAGCCAGACAACACAGCCTACCTCAGATACGGCTCAAGCCTCAAGAATACTGCAGTTCCCTACAAGGGTCCCAGCTCTGCTTATCAAGATACATGAATACCACTAAAGTAGTGCTGTCCTGAAACAGGAACCTAGGGGCTCATTATGATGGCGGAAGGTCCGCCACCGCCGGGCCAGCGGTGAGTTTCGCCGGCCCTGCGGACCGCGATTCTCCCACCTCCATATTACGATGGCGGTGGGATTCAGACCGCGACCGCAGCAGAGGCAAAGCCCGTCCGCCACGGAACCGCCACAGGCAATCGTTACGATTGCCTGCCGGAGCGGTCTGCATCCACAAAATCGTGGCGGTGCCTAGCAAGCACCGTCCGCCAAATTATGATGTGGTCTCCAGCCAGCCTTTCCGCGGCGGTGCAACCACAGTTGAAAGGCAGGCAGAGTTTGCTTTTAGGGGCCCATTGCGGGCCCCCCTTGTGTTGGGGGTAGGTGAGGGTGCACTGGGGGGGGTACCCATGGTACCCCCCAACATTTCACTGTACCAAGTGGCAGGCTCAGTGTAGTGCCTGCCACGTAGTGCAGTGAAATGCACGACATGCTCTATTTGACATCACAGCGGTGCTACTTTCAGCAGCCACCGCCGCAATGTTAAGGGTGCGGAACAAGTCCGTCCACCATCGTAATGAGCCCCCAAGTACTTGGGACCCTGTGGCGAGATTGTATGTACCCTATGCTTCACTACGGGTAAGACAATATATTCTTTTCATCTGTTTAATACATGCTTCCTCCATTTTGTGTGTCCTGTACCTTGTTCTGTTAGCACTCTCCTCAGGTGTGTAGTTTGCCAGACACCAACTTCCTTTTCAGGTGTGAGCTGATTGAGTTAGCCACAGTTAGTCCATCTCCCTGTAACAAAGTTGTCTTCAGTGCTGTGTTATATTCATCTCGCACACGCAAAGCTCTGCACATACTCCTTTTGAATAATAATAATCCACATTTGTAAAGCACGAACAATTACCCCTAAGGGTCTCTAGGCGCTGGGGGCCGTCGGGAAGATTAAGCAAGCTATTGTCCAGAGTCACATGGTGCTGGGCTGACCTGCAGCCGGCGATCGAACCGTGATCCCCAGATTCCGGAGTCAGTCGCCCTGGCCTCGGCGCCACACCTCTTCCCTCCTCGGCGCCACACCTCTTCCCTGAATGATGAATCTTTTTCCTCAATTCCATGACACACGAGGTAAAGCAAGACATACAATAAAAAAAATGCTACATTTTCCATAGTGTCCAAGCAAGCATCTCCAAGGTGTACCCACTTTGGTGCAGTAGCAAAAGTTAACAAATGAAATGTAACTCACCACTCATCCTCTTCTGGTCCTCGGGGTAGACTGACATCCGGCTGTAAAGCCCCTGCCCGCACACCTTTTGATGGTCTCAAGATCTTGTATTTTTCAACTAAAATAAGTTTGAGGGTCAATACTTCAAGCACCCTGACTCACTGCCCTGCTGAGCACCATGGTTTCCCCTGGGTCTCCAACTTCTAACTACTGATTTGAATGCTACCTGCAGCTTCTGCCAGCTCAGCTACACACTTTCCAAGTCTGCATCTTGCATTATACTTAACACTTGACCCCAACCTCACCACCTGGCATTATAGATTGCAACTGCTTCCTGGAACTGCATTTAGATGGACCGACCCCTGATCCAATCCCAATACACAGATGCAGACAGGAGATGCCTTCTGAAGGCACTTTGGCCTAATTCCTAAACTCTTGGCCCTAATTTGCATTTTAGCGTGTACCACCAAGAATCGCTCCCTTCCAGACACCTCTTTTACACCAGACATGAGTACAGTTCATGCGTGGTGCAAAATGTGTGAAATGTGGCAGAATGCTCCCAGAGACACAGAATGTACTTAGTCGTGTATATTATAAACGACGAGTACAAATGATGCAGGTAGTAGGCAGCTTTATGCATTTACAGTTTTTCCAGGATCAAAACTAATTTCTGTTATTTTGTTTTAAGTGCTTTCTCTCTCTTGCCTTCATGTCCCTTTCTCTGTTTCATAAACAGAGGCATAACGACGTGGATAGATAAACAAGAAAGGGCTGTATTAAATGACAGGTTAGAAGGTGATGGAAGGAATGCTTGAATTAATCCCAGACCCTAGTGATCACTTGAGGCCGCATTCCAGTCCATCATTTTTCACTCAATATGCCGCTCTAGACAAAAACAAGCAAATCATTCCTGGTCCAATCCAAACATAGAGGCCAGATCTTCCCCAGACAGGAACAACAAACGACCCCAAACTGTGTTCCAACCACTTAATTCTCATCAGTGAGGTATAGTTGAGCTCTGTGGTGCAGTGAGCACGGGACCCACATCTGTGCAGAGCCGCCACACTTAGTGGACCCTGAAACAAACAACAGAGTGATGGGAGGAATGATTCAATGAATGTCAACCACTGGTAATCGCTCAGGGCAGCATTTCAGACCTTTTTTTTGCTCAGTATGTCACAGTAGACAAAGACCAGCCATATGCAAATCCATCCTGGACCTGTCGCAATAGGAATAATGCGAAAGAGGGAGGGGGAGAGCGGAAGAGTGACAGAGAGACTGAGACGTGTTGTGACAACTGATCACTAGGAGCCTTTGGTTCAGCATCACTCAGGACTGAGGGTCAATGGTGCCCTGATGCTTCTGTGGTGCATGTGGTGGACACAAGATTTGCTGGAGCCTGGTGCATGAAATCAGAGTTTGGCTCAAGAAGAGAGGACAAACAATGTATGGGAGTAGGTTTGCTTCACGCATCAGATTCCTTTGTGTCATTGCTGTTTTGACACAGAAGCTGCCCTACGATGGGCAGAAGGCAGGGGCATTGCTGGGCAGTAAACATCTTTGTGGGTTTTCATTGGCCGATGTTGGATCACAAGGTACTGAGAATTTGAGCCAGATGTATGATCCTGTCACCCAACGCAGCGCATCACTCAAATTTGCTGCGCTGCGTTGCGTGACAAGAAGGGAGTATTAGAGTGCAAGATCTACAGAGATATGGCACTCTCCTGCTGTCTCCCTAGCGCCAGTGCACAATCATGCTTTGAGCGCCACGCACACACCTTTGCAACATAGTGCAAGGGTATGTCTGAGAGTCCAGCATAGGTTTTGTACCGGAAGGATAACCTTCCAGTTCAAAATACTATGCTTAGACAAACTGTAAAACGTTTTTTACTTTGTATGTGTGTTGTGCAGTGCAGAACACAAGCAAAGCAGGGAAAGAAAGAAGAAATACAAGTATTTTTCCGTTTAACACCTGCTTCGAAGTGGTGTTATGTTTTTTAAGCAAAACCCTGTCTCCCATTTTTATTAGTAGATAGTTTTGCATCAAAAGGCATGTGTGGTTACATGGGAACCATGGCGTCAGTTCACCAAAATGGCAGGGGTAGTAGAAGTGACTTCATATGCCCCTTGACCTTCCATTTCACTCACACTTAGATATGCTTATACATACACACGCACTGACTGATACACACAAATTCTTCCTACACATGCACACACATTCACACATACACACACTCTCTCTTACATAAACCCACTCAAAACTGCAAGTGTGCACACAACATACATATATTTAAAAGCATTTTTTTAAACTTAACTCAGCTGCCAGGGAAAGTCATATTCCAGTTATCTGTACTCCATTTTTTATTAAACTAATAGGGAATAATGGAATATTATTTACTATTAGTATAATAAATAATTGACAAAAAATGAGGTGAGTGAAGCCCCCAATGACGACCAAAAGGATGAGCTGCTTCTGTTCCTGCCACTGATGTTGCCACTGCTGACACAAAGGCAGTGCCAGGGGTCACAAGGAGCATGCCAAATGATGTCCATGATGGGAACGCTCCTGTACCACCCATGTAGCACTCCGCTGATGCAAAATAACGCACAGCAGTGCTTTGCCCTGATTTGTATTCATTTTATGCAGCTTTACAACAAATTAAACACAACAAAACACGTTTGTGTGCAGGCTTGCATCACTTTTGTGACACAAACCCAGAGTAAAAGGTGTGTAATCTGCCCCTTGATGTTATCTAACATGATGGAGGAAGAGAAAAACGAAAGCAATGGAGCTTTCTGGGACTTGTGTGAATCTGGTACTGCACAGCCACCCTTGTTTGACCCATGTAGTGAAACAACACTCAATGAACTTTAATCTGAGTTTGCCCCCACAAAAGCCATCTCTATAAGCAGAGCCATTAAATAATGATGCAATGAAAGACTGAATTACGCAGCAGGGTTTCCTAAATTATGCATCAAAAAGGGTCAAATTATGTGGCATGTGGTGCCACTTTAGTATTATGTCGCCATTTTGTCATTTAGGACATATTTATACTGTCTCTACAAAGGCTGCATCTCTTCCAAATACAGCGTTAGTCAACTGAAAGGTGGCCATATCACTGTTTCAAATGGTCTGCCACCGCGTGGTACCATGTGTAACCCTCATAAAACTTTGATCCATTTGAGGTAGACCGTAGTCAAAAAGAAAGATCTCCCTTGGATCTATGAATATCAACCGTCATTCAAACATACAGATTTCACACTAACAGGATGAGATATGGCATCAACGAAGCAAACCAATTACTTAATAGCAAATTTATTTCAAATTAATCAAAAATTGTCACATCAAGTCAAATGTTTGTACATATACATAAAAAGGTAAACAATTTACCAAATGTTAAAACAGGAGTTAAAACTTACATGAAACTCATACGCAAGAAATGAAATGAATCACCATCATTATACATATAAAACAGAAAATTGGGAAAAAGAGAACAGGACAAATAATCCTACTCAGACAAAGGAAATCGTTAACTCACAGATAAATCGGTTCTAACCACAATACAGTTCAACCACAATATACATGGCATAAAACCATTATCATTACAAATTTTAACCGATTTCCTTATATTAGCGCATCAACGCGTTTCGGTAGGCCACAGTATACAGCCAACACCTTCCTCAGGATTAGTTGCAGATCCCAATTTTAATAAATTTAAAATCTGAAAAAAATGTACAACAGAATAGTATAAGTGACTCCCCAGGTACTTTACCACAAACAGTATTTGATATACTTCGATGACCCTAGCTCATCCCTTATTCTTAGACATATAAAACACACACACTCTCTCATACCATCATCTGTAAATACTAATGCCATTTATCCGAGTAAGATTTGAAAAAATTCTCACAATATCCTAAAGATGCCCAAATAGAGAAGTTAATTTATATTGTTATTGAGATAAGGACACTCTGACAAGCTATCCTCACTTCACTGGTGATTTAGGGCAATTGCTATTTACTAGACCGTATTTATTTTGGTTATCAAACTCACAGTTATAAAAATATCAATGAATCACGATCCCTCTTGTCCAGACTGAGTCCACTACTCAGCGCTTAAGTTTCATCACGGATCTGTTTAAGTGAAAAAATGGAAAGCTAGTATCTTCAAGCAGTTGTAACATTAAATCCTTATTTTATGGGCATATTAGGAATTTTACCTTATGTCTTCTTTAAGTTAGGTTATCGTAGTCATTCACATGTATATTGTTCCATAGGTATCCTCATAGGAATAGAAATTGTACAAGTACATTACCTAACTTGAATTACAAAAATATGTTATTCATACTGCCTCACGTAAGACTAGAAATCCTAATGGATTAGTCAGAATGCAGAGAACTTTATAATTACCAAAATAATTGTGTTTAACACATGCGGATCCTTTATCTTTTTTCCGCAGTGTGTACCTCAGTTCAGAGAGTTACCATTTATTCTCCCAGATGATCTCTGAAACAAAGCAATTGCTTGTGTAAACAATATTAACCCAAGCTAATTTGATCTTCTATGTTCAACTTCTCGTATCGTTGATATCAAGACACATAGCATACATTCTTAAACATATTGCCCTACAAACGCTATTTAATCTATATTCATAAGTATCCCACACTGCATTTTAGCCAGACTGTCTAGACATGTGTGTGCACCGATATTCACTCAATAAGGAATGCACTCAGATAGAGGCGCAACTTACAGAATATCTGCAGAAACTGTGCTAACTCACAGTAACGCACAAGAACCCATATGGTATTACTCACAGAGGTTCTTACACAAACTAACTAATCTCCTCACCCGATGTCTTACAGAAATCTAGAAGAGTCACCGTTTACCGTTTACCTTAGACAAGGTTCCTTTGTGTAGCTAGAGGTCGGTAGGGGTAAAATCGTCCCAAATTTGGGATCTCGTAACTCCCTGCAAAAAAGAGATCGCAAACATCAATATGATGGCGCATCTCGTTTAAATCGGCCAATGGATTCCTAAATGGGCTACCGATTCACATACCTTGCTCGGGTCCGGGCAACTCCGCAAAGTGGATTCCTACGATTCTGATGAACAGGGAACCCACAAATCCCGTCGATTTAAATACCGGCCAGCGTCATCAAAACCGAAAGTAAAACAGTACTTCCGGGTTAGAGAGTTAACCCTAGGTACGGTTACATAGATATAACGAACGAATAATCCGCCATCTTGGCGACGTTTTTAAAGAAGTTTGGAGCGCACACCAAACCTCTTATTTATCTATGATATCTTGGTGTCGAACCTCAACACCCTTTCGTATATAGTCGAAAATATACCCATTGAAATATAATATAATAACATAGCGAATCATACGGTGTGTCAATCCTTCCGGATCTCAAAATGGGCAAAGAATCCGTCTTCGTAGACACAACATATAGATAACTCATCAACATAGCGATGTTTCAATGTTGATTAACCGAAACACGCTATACTACTAAAATATCTAATCCTCAACACTTCTTTCTATGTAGCCGCGAGAAATATGTTAATTTTCAATGTCAGGCTGTGTTGACACAAGCAAATCAGTTGGTCAGACACCTATTAATAAGTGGTATCTGATTACCAAAAGATCCCTTACTATAGGTTGTTACTATACTGTATCACACTAACCGATAACCTAGACTGCCATTATGACGGTAGCATCAAACCTTTGAAAGACAATTCTTTAATAAAGGAATAGGTCACACAAATCCTTTATAATTAATATTTCAGCATTCTTCATAGAACAGCATTGATTTACCCCAAAATAATGGCGCGCATTAAAACTAGCGCTAGGGTCACCATATTCCACATAACAAAAGCAGGAGACACTGGACTGATCACAAAGCTAGACACCGGCTAGCCTACATGGACAGTCCGTCTTTTAAAACAAACAGAGGAAACATATTTTATGAGATATATACTGCAGTCAGACAACCAGAAAACGTTCCCATTCTTCTAGTGAATTGAGGCCTTTCCGTATTGAGTTCAAATGAGAGATGTACCATTGTTCACGTGCCTTGCGTTTACTGGTAATATTACCACCTCTCTTGTCAAGTTTAACTTTTTCCAAAATGAACCAGGCGAAATCATTTTCACCATGCCCAAATTCAAGATAGTGGGGTACCAGCGGTGATGTCAATTTTTTTGTTTTGATGGCCGATCTATGTTCTTGAAGTCTGACTTGAATCTCTCTCCCTGTTTCTCAGCGTTCTGGAACGTATAGTGCAACCATTATAGGTGATTTCTTTGGTTTGTATGCACTCGGGACACACATTGCATGTGCCACATCTAACATTGCCCAATGCAGGGCTATTGGTGATCGTCCTTTGTGTCAGGTTATTATCCTCATAGTACGTATGCACCAACATGTCCCTCAAATTGCTGTTCTTTTTAAATGCATACAAAGGTCTTTCCAGTTTCACCTCTTCATCATAGTTGATAATATGCCAGTTCTTATTCACAATGTTTTTTATCTGGTTGCTTAGGTTGGAGAATTTGCTGACAAATACTACTTTGTTAGGGAATTCTTTTTTAACTGCAGGTTTATTAACTAATGCATTGCGGTCATAGAACCTAGCACGTTTTAGAGAGTGTGTCAGAAGTTTTTTAGGATAGCCTCTATCCCTAAATTTACGTTTCAAGTCCTCTGCATGTCTGTAAAAATCCTGCAAATCAGAACAGTTCCTTCGAAGACGAAGGAATTGGCTGAAGGGAATACTTTCCCGTTGGGATTTGGGATGAAAGCTAGAAAAATGAAGGAGAGTGTTTTTGGCCATGGGTTTTGTAAACAACTCCACCTCCAAACAGCTATTAGAATTTTTGATGGGAATATCTAGGAAGTCTACCTTAGTTTTGCTATAATGGGATGTAAACCTCAAATTTGGATCACCCAGATTTAGCCAGACAAGGAATTCTTTAAGTTTATCAGTGTCACCCTCCCAAATGAAAAAAATGTCATCAATGTAGCGGTACCAGCCCGCTACATTTTCAAAGAAAGGGGCCACTTCGTTGTAAATGTGCTTGGTTTCAAACTGGCCTACATACAAGCAGGCCAGACTAGGAGCACAGGTAGCCCCCATGCTGGTACCTTTCAGCTGTTTGAAATATTCATCCTTAAACAGAAATACATTGTTCTTCAAAATGAGGCTAACACAGCTGACAATGAAGTCAGCATTGGCTCCAGCGAGATCCTGATCCCTTAGCAGCTCTCGAATAACCTCTACCGTATCATTTTGAGGGATGTTCGTGTAAAGAGACTCAATGTCCAGAGTAACTAGACACTGAGTCTCTCCACAGAACGGTCTACCTTCCACAAGAGAAATTATATGGGCCGAATCTCTCACATATGATCGTAGGTTGGAGACAATTGGACGTAAGAAATGGTCCACATATTTGCTAACCGGTTCCAAGAGGGAGTTGATACTACTCACTATTGGTCTCATAGGTGGATCAGTAGCATTTTTGTGGATCTTTGGTAGGCCATATATAGCAGGGGTTCTGGGCTCCAAGTTGTTAAGAAATTTAAACTCATCGTCGCAGATCCAGGAATTCTCTTTTGCTTCTCTCAAAAGATCGAGACACTCTCTGGCCACAGCTTCTAAGCTGTGCACATTCGTTCGCTTATAGTGTTCCTCGACATTAAGCAGTTTATACATTCTACACTCATAGTCTCTAGTGTTAAAAACAACAACACCACCTCCCTTGTCTGCAGGCTTTATCGTTATACTCCTGTCTGTTTTAAGGGAATTTAAAGCCTGTCTCTCATTTCTATTAATGTTCTGTCCAAGATCCATTCTATTCTGTCTACTGAGAATGTTGGCAATATCACTCTCAACTGCTTTCTCAAAAACTTCATTTGAGGTAGAGACAATTTGTTTTTGGAATCTGTAAATTGAGGGGGGCGTGGCTTGCCGTGCTGCGGAATAGCCGCTCTGTGAGCGAGCTCCGTCGGCCGAGACATCATCCTTCCTTGATTCGCACATTTAAAGGCGACGAAATCCTGCATTCCTCACTTCTTCGGAAGCGGTAAATCTGCAGCAACAAGCGGTGTGATTTCTCACCGCCTGTGCTGCTTGATCGTCAAGTTATGAGCCCCGGAGCGCTGTGAGCAGTGGAGAGGAAGGAGCCGGCGGAGGCAGGACGCGGCGGCCTTGACAAATCGAGACCGAGGCTCCGCTGAAGGCCATTGTGGTGGTGACTGCAGTCCCTGGGGCGCCGTAGTGCGGCTCGGCGGGGGAGCGGGAGCGGACCTTGACACCACTAAATCAACATCATGAGTAAAAATAAAGACACCGGCCAGGACTCGGAGTGTGGGACAAGGTTCCCCCTGCTGGAAGACACCATTTTGGGAGCGGAGGCAGAGAGTCCATCCAGACCGCCGCAATGGTGTTGGGTGCTGATCCTGGTTGCACAGACGAGCTGGTGTGGCGGGTGCGAGACGCTATGCGGTTTGTGGGGCACGCGACGGATTTGGTGACCTTTTGGAGCCCTTTGGGAGGTGAGCACACCATTGAAGGTGGGTGCTGTTCCATTCACCTTGACCTGCGCTTTTCCTTCAGAGGACCAGCCGGTGGACTGAGGCTCGTCACGAATCATAGGCCCTTGCTGCATTGTAATGCTTTGAACTGCGGAGGCCGACAGACTTGTTCCCAGAATATACGTTTGAGCACATGGCGTGTTTGACCTACTGGTATACAGGCAGTGGACAGAGAGTAATGGTGGCTACAGCCGTGAGGTGAGGCGTGCTGTGGAGGCGATTTATGCTAGATCTGCTTGCTACCTGCCTTGAGACGCTGCTTTCTATAACTCCTCCAGTAATGTGCTGCGCGAGCTGATTCCCCATCCCCCGCCAAAGCACGAGAAAAGGGACGAGGAGGGTGCTGGTGGTAAATAGGAGACGGCCATATATAGGTTGCATGCGATCAGTCAGCAAACGACCGTGCCCTGTGTGAGGGGAACGAATCACCATAGGCAAGGAAGACGTCACCGGACCCCTAGGTCGCTGTTGAGGCACACTCGCTGCAGGTTAAGCATGGGCAAGCAAGATGCCAAACAGCCCAAAATTAGTTTTGATCAAAGACGAGCGACTAGGCAGATGGAATCGGATTCAGAATCAGCCACAGGAGGGTCTACTGAGGGACTGTTAGGTGATCAGGGAGAGGACATCTGCACGCTTATGCTTGAAATGCGATCCAGCCTTCGCACCATCGACGCCAAATTGGACACGTTAACGGCCCAAATGGAATCTGTGAAAACCCATGTCGGGGTCCATGAACATAGATTGGACGTGCTTGAAAATAAACTGTCCGACTTTCATGAGTGTCAGGTGGAGACGAAAGATCAGATGTCGCAAATGGATAAGCTCTTGAGCGTGATCCGTGCCAAAAATGAGGATTTGGAGGCGAGATCACGCCGCAACAATCTACGCATCACGAGAGTTCCGGAGACGATGGCGATCACCAAAATGGAGGTGTATGTGGCGGATTTGCTGCGAGACCTGTTTGCTACGCACCTTTCACCGGTCTTTACGGTGGAAAGAGCCCATCGCGCTTTAGGACCCAGACCTCCGGTTGAAGCTCCTCCGCTGCCCATATTGGCAAGAATATTGAACTATCAAGACCAGGATGTGGTACTGCGCCAGGCACGTACAATGGGGAAAATAACACATCAAGGGAACCAGGTCGCCTTTTATCCAGACTTCACCCCAGCGGTGCAGGCGGCCAGGCGTGAATTCCTGCCGGCAAAGCGGATCCTGTTGCAGGCGCAGATCCTATACTCATTGCTCTATCCCGCTAAACTCAAAGTTTCTCATGACGGTTCTGCCCACTTCTTTACGGACGCCAAATCCGCTCTGAAATTTGCGAAACACATGGGTGGCAAGCGGTCCAAGAACAGTCCTAGAACAGACGACGCAACTGAACACCAGCAAAGTGATAATGACTGAGCAGCGAGCTACTGTAACATTTTGTTATTCCTATGCATAACGTACATAACACCTCTTGAATAACAATTTGGGTTTGGGTGGGAGAGTATATTTGTGGTTCTGTGAAGACTCAACATTCTATTCCTTTGTATTGACAACCTTGGTCGATCGTTGATTGGGATTGTAACCAGGGTCAATCCCTATATGTAGATACGTACTGGTGGTGTACGGGGATATATTTTGCCTTGGGGAAATATTACCTCATTTTTCTTAAATAGATATCTTGGTTGCTGTGGCTGTGGGAGTGGGGTATGTGCTTGTAACCGTAGGATGTGAGATGGAGACATGTATCGTTGACCAGAAGCCGCACATTTATTGTTTTGTCATGTTGCAGATTTGTCTCCTTGCAGTTTCTTGGCCACCCATGCTAAGGTAGGGTAATAGGCCGGTATTCATTCATCCCCATGGGAGTTTTCCTGACACTATGCTGTTTCATGTTTTATTGGGTAGGGGTTTTCTTCAACCTGATTGGGGGTTGGTGTGGGTGTGGGGAAGCGGGCGGGGAATGTTATTCATTGTTTTGTTGGTGTATATGCCAATCCGTTGGAGGACGCACACAGGGAGGCCTGAGATTACCATATGTCGAACGAGACACAGCGATGACATACAATTGACTTTCAAATACAACACGAGACCAGAGTAAACTTCTTGACATGGAACATAAGGGGACTAAATGACAGTAGGAAATCCCGGTTGGTACATGCATACTTAACAAGACACAATATTGATTTATGCATGCTACAGGAAACTCACTTACATACCCAGACATCTTCGAAAATTAAACATAAGAGATGGGGATCCACATACACGTCGGTATATTCCAACTACTCCTGTGGGGTGGCAGTGCAGGTTAGACGTGGCCTTGACTGGAGAGAGAGAGAGGTGCACACAGATCCTGACGGACAATACATTATTTTGCTGGGCTCTCTGGGAGGTATTTTATTAACCTTGGTAGCAGTGTATGGACCTGACACAGACTCCCCTAGTTTCTTCCAGGATGCATGGGCCAAAGTTAAAGTGACTGGATGCACCACAATTTTATGGGGAGGGGACTTTAACGCCATTCTAAATGACGACTTGGATAGACAGGGCACGGCGAGGACACACCACCCCGCAGCCAGTAATGTCCTGAATGCTTTATTGGAGGATGGAGGCATGGTTGACGTTTAGTGCCTACGCAACCCGCTGACTAGGGAAGGTACTTGCTTCTCTGAACATCATAGAGCCTGGTCTCAGCTGGATTATTGGCTGACGACGAGAGACGTGGCCAGGTGGGTAGTGGGGGTGAAGCACCTACCGAGAACGCTTTCGGATCACTCCCCATGCCTCTTGACAATTTCCCTTCCTGACACCACACAGAGGGCGTTTTCCTGGAGGCTGCCCCCACACACGCTATTAGATGAGGCATTTAAGAAGGAAATCCGTACTGATAAAACTGACTATTTTACACTTAATACGGGGTCCGTCGACACTGAGGACTCGTTATGGGAGGCGTTCAAAGTGGTAATCAGGGGAGAGTGTATTTCTAGACAAGCGGGTGTCCTTTAGGCCATTAGACTCACCTTACGTAATATCGAGGCTCAAATAAAAGACCTGGAGACGCTAATATATTCTGATGGCGAGCCTGCTGTCTTGGCTGAGTTGAAGACCAAATTCTTAGAATATGATGATGAGGTGCAAAGGGAGGTGAAGTTTCTTGGAAAGTATGCGGAAGCGCGCAGATATGGAGAGGGTGACAGACCGGGATGGACGCTTGCGGGCATGCTTCGGGCCCTGCGGTCCACTGCTTACATTCCCGAACTAATTGACAAGGGGGGTAGCAATGTCAGGGGTGCATTGGCTATACTTAATGAGTTCTCGTCTTTCTATGCCCACTTATATACAGCTACACAAACCGAATATCCGGAGGGCATGCAGGGTTTTCTAGATTCCATGGCATTGGTTTGGTTTAATGACCACTACCATTCACGGTGCTCAAGTTATCAAAAGCTTGCCATTAGATAAGGCCCTGGTCAGATGGTCTGACGACCGCCTTCTATAAAACCTATGTGGAGGAGCTTGTGCCCAATCTTTTGGCGGTATATGAAGAAGCCCACGAAACAGGTATATTACCACAAACTATGCGGGACAGGTATATTACCACAAACTATGCGGGAAGCTATCATTATAACCTTGTTAAAACTGTGAATATCGGAAACTGACTTAGACTCATACAGACCACTGTCACTTATTAATGTAGATGTTAAAATATTGGCAAAATTAATAGCGAATTGGTTGCACCCATGCTCCCACTCATAGCCCTACCAGATCAATTAGGCTTCATACCTGGGAGGTCTACCGCTCATAATCTCAGAACAGTCTTTTTGGTCCTACATTATTTACATCCTGATGTACAGACGGAGGCGGTATTTTTAGATGCGACAAAGGCCTTTGACTCGCTTGAATCGCCCTATCTGTTCAGGATTTTGGAACAGATGGGTTTTGGCCCCCTTTTTATTAGATGGATCAGACTGTTATATACTGAACCGATGGCTAGGGTACTAGTGAATGGCCTTGTATCTGACCCATTTCAGATTATGCGGGGCACGCGGCAGGGATGCCCGCTGTCCCCCCTGTTGTTTGCCATCGCGATGGAGCCGTTGGCTGCATGTATTAGACAACACCACACGGACAAGGGTATAGGCTTTAGTGCTCGGAGTCTTTTGATGTCACTCTATGCAGATGATGTCACCTGTCTGAACCCTGCGCGAAATCTGGACACAGTATTAAGAGAATTCATCAAATTTGGTTGTTTATCAGGTATATCTATAATTGGGCTAAATCGGTGGTGTTCCACCTAACGGATAACACTAAGGCGGTGGTTTCGGAATTCCCGTTACCATGGGAAGATGAGAAAGTGAAGTATTTGGGAATCTGGATAAGCCGGGATTTACAAGAAGTGTGGAACCTCAATTACGGTAAAGCCATTGATTGGTTGGAGGAAAAGGTGGCTATATGGGCTAAACTCCCGCTGTCACTAGCAGGAAAAATTGCATTTGCAAAAATGATTGTTCTGCCTACATTTCTATATCTCTTTGTGAATCTGTCAATCATACTTACCCAATCTTTTTCAGAACATTGCGCTCACTGTTAATATCTTTGGTATGGGCCGGAGACCAGGCCCGGGTGTCGTGGGAGCTGTTGTCTTTGCCACTCAAGCAGGGTTGTTTGGACGCACCCGATAAGAAGTTGTATGCATTCTGCGCACAGGTACAATTCCTGCATTACTGGGTGCACGCAACGCCCTTTCAGCCACACGTGGCTGTGGAGACAGATGCGGTGGCACCTGTTCCTCTTCGGGTGGCGGTGTACCAGACCTATAAATGTCCTACAGATGGCATTGACACCTCTGAAATTCTAAGATGGGCTTGGGATGGGTTACGAAGGCGGGCGGGTGCACAGATATTATATGCTCCTTTCATTCCCCCTAGCACAGAACCCCATGTTACCTAACATCAGGGATGAGATAAACAAAAAGGTAGCGCAGATGATGTCACTCCATACATTTGCAGATCTCTACCCAGGGGGGATGTTTAGAGAACCTCCGATGGCGGAGGAGGGTCAGAGGGTATCTTTCGGAGAGACATTCCTATATTATAAAATTCGGGCTGCCTGTCGTAAATTGCACGCCGAATTCCCGTCCCAACCATCCCCTTTGAATGCTTTGGAAAATCTATTGCGTACACCTTCGCCACGTAGACTTATCACAAGACTTTACACACATATGCAGGCTGACACCCCCGTGACGACACCCAGTGCTTGGCATAAGTGGAACACAGAGCTATCGCCCCCCCTGACTGAAGACTAGTGGATGTACTGTTGCGCTCAAATGACTGAGCTATCTCCTAATTACAAGCTTCGCCTGATCCACTTCAAATTCTTGAATAGATATTACAGAACACCCATTAGCTTACATCGCATGGGGCTCAGAGACGATGACTGTTGCTGGCGCTGCGGTACGGCCGCTGCCTCTTTTCTCCATATTGCATGGGAATGTCCGGCCATTGCTGATTACTGGTCCCAAATTTTTGCGTCTATAAATTAGATCCTGGGCCTGACGTTGGCCCCATCCCCATTAATGGGACTGTTAGGATATGTTAGAGACACGCACGTTAAAAAAAAGCAAATTGCATGCGCTATAGCTATTATTTGCCAAACGCCAAATAGCTATTCACTGGGGGAGAAGGAGGAAACCCAAGATCATGGAATGGATCAGGGAGGTTACTTATGGCCAAGTTCAGCTGGCCACGTTCTGGGAACTAATGCCACCCACTTCCAGACCCCTAGAGATATGGGAACCATTTATTACCTGGGTTCAGGAGAGGACGAGTGGACCCGGAGATGAGGTGGTAAATGCAGCTAGCACTGGAACTGTGTGATTCAAAAACTGTGGAGATATGACGTGAGATTCGATTGAGCACTACGGGAGAATTGATGTGAGATTCGATTGGGCACTACGGGAGGGCCATTGTATACCACAGTCAGATTTAGCACTATTAGATCTAAATGTTTACTTTTAAATAAATTCTGTCTCTGTGTTTGTGGGGAACATCGCTATGTTCGATACATGATGATATAGGCGGCCGTTATGTCTTATGGAATGTCGTCCATTTGGAAACTATACACCAAGTTGGTTTGTTGTTGTATATGATATGTACTGTATTGATTTTGAAAAACCAATAAATATATATATTATTTTTTAAATAAATCTGTAAATAATGCAGCAGGTGGTGCATTATGTGGCAAGTGAAGTACGTTCACAATTATGCGGATAATGCAGCTGCAGAACCACATGATCCCAATGATGTTGCCAATGGGACATGTGCAACTGAAGGCGCCATAGGAATGTTAGCATTCCATTCATGTAGGAGCACTTGTGTATCTGCCATTGAGTCTGGCTGGTGCTCCTTTGCAATAACACCAGGCAGGAAGTTTAAAACCAGGTCCCAAAGTTTGCTCTTTGCTTATTATAGTTTTTTGGGCCTGTGTCGATTCTTAAGCACAGCCAGGAGGGCCAATAGAGGTCTGCTAATGTAATATCTTTATTGTTGAAGGGTCGAACAGAGGCATTTAACAACCACAGGCAAAGGCAGGTGCTGCTGCAGGCAAGCAGGATGAGAGGCCTCACCACAAATGAGGTGTCAAATTCATATAATAGATTTCCATTATCGTCTCCTAGGGGAACGACGAGCCCAAAAATATTTCTTCATACCTGCCAACTCACACGATGTCGAGTGGTGTCACACGATTTCGGCTCCCTTCACACGGTCACCCAGTGAGGAGCCGAAATCACACGGTGGCAGGAAAAACGAGCTGAAAACCACTGTAAACAGTGGATATCCAGCTAGTGTTCAGAGGCTATAAGCAGCTGATGTCCATTAAAAGGAGTGAAAACATCCCCCCCCCCGCCCCCCGACATCAACGACAGCCTCGATGACCCCTTGTTCTATGTTTTTTGGGGAGGGGTGGGGGCTTGGTGAGGTTAGATAGCTCTCTGTACCAGGCCCGCCTCTTCCAAGGCCCGCCCCTTCCTCACATGGTGAAGTGGATTTGTAAGTTAGCAGGTATGTTTCTTGCTCAAAAAGATTTTTTAAAAGCACCAAAAAAGAGCCACACACGTGAATGTGCCATCCAGTGGTAGACACTTAAGTCACTTTTTACTTGTTGAAGGCTGCATTCAGGTGTTATGTGTGTGAACTTTTGCAGAGGCAGCATAAATATGTTTTAAAATGACAAAGTAGTGAGGTAATCAATGTGAACACATTCAGCATAAGGGCTATGCATGGGACAGCCTCAGAAGCATTTACTGCAGCTGGCCCACTGGGCATTTGGCCTAGAAATGCTAATGGCCAGTCCCATGTTTAGCACCAAGCATTGCAGGCGCGGCATAACAGCTGAAGTGCCCAGAAGTCCTGTGCAAGTGTGGGGCGCAGAGAATCCTGGGGCAGCTGTGCTGCAATATTATCCATCACAGTGAAATAGTCCAGCTCCACTGGTCGAAGTGCGTTAAAAAAATATGAGAACTGATGCTGTTCACAAAGGAGGCGGGGTGAGTGAATGGAGAGGCGGGGTCAAAGGCGTGGCTAAAAAGACTATTCTGTAACTTTTTCAATCTTTCACCTTCAGGTAACTGCATATAAAAAAAGACTCAGAGGAACTAAAATAATTTCAATTATTTACTTTCTTCTCTTCAGTCTATGCCACATTTTCTGCTTCGTAATCAAAGAAATAACGATGTCTAGATGGACAATAGAGGTCTTGATTAAATAATTGGTTACAAACAACAAGGAGATGGAATGAATGCTTGAATTAACCCACACCCTGGTGATTTCTTGGGTTGGATTCCCAGTTCATAATGTTTTGTCAAATATGGCACTCAAGACCAGTGACAGCTGATGCCAATAAAACTTGGTGGGCCAGCACGACTGGGGGAATAATTTAAAAAAAATAACTTACCTGCCGCTCACGGATGCCGCCTCAGTGCGCCTCTCTTCCAGCTGCCTCAGTGCTCTTCTGCTCCCCTCCCCACCCAGTCTAGACGCTGCTCTCATGCTATTGCCCAGTATGAGAGAAGAGCCGGGATTGGTCTGAGCGGGCCGAATTGCAGCTCGGTTAGAGACAGAGAGCCTGTGTCCCCTTCTCCCATTCGACTGTGCAAGACAGATGGGTTGGAGAAATATAAGTGCACTTGTCGGTTTTGCCGGTCCATAAAATGATAATAAAAAACTGTATTCAAACTTGTTTTCACTTGCTGCCTTTCAGCAGTGGGGCAATGCTCCTTCGCCATAATGGACGCGCCGCCCCTGCTCAAAACAGAAACCAGCCATATCCAAATCAGTTCTGTTCAAATCCAAACTGACAGGACAGCTAAGTATCTCACATATTAAATCACTCATTACATGTTCTGTACCATTACTGATAACATCACTGCAACATTTGACATGGCATCATTGACATGGCGGGGGAGCAAATTATAGTTACCTTAGGGTGCAAGTTATAGTCACTTGAGATAGCTAGAACTGGTAAATTTCAGTGGTTCTGCTCATTTAGAAAGGTATGTTTTACTGAAAGTTTGCCTAACTATGACATTCCTTTAACGTTTGTTTTCTTCAATGAATTTCTAAGGTTGTTTTATAATGTAAAGTAAGATAATATTACAGTTCCCGACTAAAATGTCACTTTACCCTTTGAGCTTTTTAGTACATTTCTATGTTTTTTTAACGTAAAGTAAGATGCTCATCGCTGTGCGTGATGTGGGGTTGCATTCTAGTTCATAATTTTTCATCAAATATGGCACTCAAGACAAGTGATGGCTGATGCCACTAAAACTTGGTAGGTCAGCACGGCGGGGGGAATAATAAAAAAAAGACCTTATTTGCCGCTCACGGATGCCGCCTCAGTGCTCCTCTGCTCCAGCCACCTCAGTGCTATTCTGCTCCCGTCCCCAATCTAAACGCTGCTCTCATGATATTGCCCAGTATGAGAGAAGCCCCGGGATTGGTCTGAGCGGGCTGAATTGCCCCTTGGTTAGGAACAGGGAGCCTGTGCCCCCTTCTCCCATCCGGCTGTGCGTGGCAGCTGGGTTGGAGAAATGTAAGTGCACTTGTCGGTTTGGCTGGGCCTAAGATGGCCGCCAAACAAACATGCACACTTAAAGGGGTAATGGTTTTGGTGGTTGCTTTAGGGTTGCCAAATTCTCTGACAATGTTGGAGATCTCTTTTCTGGAGTTAGAGCAGGATTCCAGTCTCAGTATGAGGGCTGATTTCCTGGCTTCTTTGATCTGGGTGTGATACCTTGTGAATGCGGATTTCTCTGTGTCTTTTGAGGTGCTGTCTCAGGCTGGTTCTACATCTTCTCTCTAGTTGCATACAGTAACGTTTGGAGTTTCTTAGATCTTCTGTGTACCAGCAGGCTTGAGTGTTTGTTCTTGCTTGCTTAATTTTCCACAGGAGAGCTAGTGTTGGTCAGTCTGAAATCCAGTTATTAAATATGGTTAAGTCATCCTGTAGGTCACTTGTGAGGATAGGCTTGTTTGATCTGAGGATGTGGGTCCAGTTCGCCTCTGTTATTTTGTTTCCAATTGCATCTGAAGTTGTTGACTGGCTTTGGCTTGCTGCAGTGGGGTGCGTTGATGTGGAAGTGCACAACTGAGTGGTCCGTCAATGTGAGTGGGGTGAGGTACCTGAAGGTGATCTTGTTGCTGGCTGACAAAAAGGGGCCATGGGTGTGGACTGCGTTGTGAGTCAGTTCTCGGACGAGCTGTGTAAGTCCGATTTTGTCAAGGCTTTCGGTGGAATTGTGGTCCGTTGGGCCACTGAGATGAAGGTTGAGATCGCAGAGCAGTAAGAAGTTGTTGAATCTGTGTGATGGGAGTGATGAAGTCGGTATGGAGGTTGCTGAAGTGGCGGTTGGTGGTCAGTAAGCAAGCAAGGGTGCAGCGATGGTCGTACTGTTGCTAACTTGAAGTTGGAAATGCATGAGTTCCATGAACGGAGTGGGTTCGTCCCTGGAGGTGGCACAGGTGATGGTCTCTCTGTGGATGATTGCTAGACCTCCTCTGGGGTTTGTGGTGTCTGTCTCGGCAGGTGATCTTGTATCCAGGAGAGATGGCCTCTGCGATGGCAGGAGTGGATGATGGGTTAAGCCAGGTCTCAGTAGAAAAAAGGATGCCCGGGGTGTGCATGTCGATGAGGTCCCAAACCTTGGTGCAGGGGCGTAACAAAGGCCCCCGCAGCCCCCACGTTGCGGGGGGGCGCCGAGATCAAGGGGCCCCCTCGGCACACAGTAGTCGCTGCAGATTTTTAGGCAGTGTGCGTGGTCACCCAGGTGCGCGCTGGTCCGGGCAGGCTTTGGGTCTGGGCTGTTTCTCGCACAGTAGCTGCTACTAATTTAAACACTATTGAATTTTCACCAACGCTGACCTCGCGCGCAGCATTTCAAGTGACGTCATCAGGAGTCAGTGACTGCCCGGCCAATGAATGAGCTTGAGTTTCAGTTATCTGAGCGTGCGCACTGCGGCAGCTGCAGTTAATAACTTTTGGCTACTGGCGCGGGTAATCTAAATCTCAGCAGCGCACGGTGCAGCTGGAGCCCCCAGAGCTTAGCACACATGACCAGCCGCCCAGAACCACGATTACCCGGGAGTTTCCATTGGTTGCCATGTGCTGGCATCCGAATTGCCCTGCTCGCTGCAAAAAAGTAAGTGTCTGGGGAGTTTCAATGACTTTAGTTGCTGCTTATGCTAGTAATTAATTTGCTCGTGACACTAAAGTTCTGCAGAGTCGCCCCAGCTCAGCTCTGTGAATGAGTGGATCCTGGGGGCACCGTGCGTGCGGCTTATGTGATCTGGTGCAGCTTTCTCTAAGGCTATGTGATAGTCTGACTACCTGCGCTGTGCAGCCATGAGTAAACAACTTTGTAGTGTTCTTTTTATTTTTTATAATACAGCCAGCCTGAGGCCGCCTGGCTGTGACCTATGTGAAGGACCTGTGCCTCAGTCTGCCTCAGCCTCGTCTACACCGATTCACCGACTTCTCTAGACTTAACCCCTTTAGCACGTCTTAGAATCTGCCGCGGTGCGGACGTTTCGGTGCAAGGGCGGGGCCGCGTCGTCCAACGGACGTGCGCAGCACTACAGAGGTAGTGCTCGCGACGGCCGTTGGCCGACGCACGCAATGAACGGGTTAATGTCAGGTATCGTTGGCTCGAGTGAGTCCACTGACTCAATCTAACAGTGTCTTTATATAATTATTAGGCAGCTGATGATCACATCCGACCATGTTTGGGGCCTCTCACATCCTAATGGAGACTCGAGTGTCTGCCTGGCCCTGGCCCTGCCCAGGTCCCAAGTGGGACAGCGAGCGGCCTGGAGCCCAAAGTGCTGTAATGCATGATCATGCTATTATTATGATTGGAAATGCCAGGGTAGGAGCCGGGGGGGGCCCAGTCGGCATACGCTGGCTAAATGGCATCATGATCTAATTGTTTTTCTGCCAGCCCAGCAACACACGTCCATCTAGTGCATGGGCTTGATGTTCAATTTCCTTCCTCAGCCTGTCCGGTACAGTGAGCACCAGCATTGATGCCTAAGTTAAATGACAGCAGTCGAGTCTAATATATGCCAGAACTCTCTGCAGCACTGAGCCCCAGTAAAGATAGGCTCTGCCTCAGCCTACCACTCCAGCACCAGCAGCATTCAGCTAAATTATCAGAGAAAACAGCACTAGAAGCGCGACTCCAGTACAGCAAGCATTTTAATATCCTGGCAGACACAAAAGGTATTTTACCCATACCTGTACATACTTTAAACAGTGCATATGATAAGAAAACATTATAAAATGTGTTCCCAAGTCAGGCTGTCCTGAGTTCCTCCGACTGATAACGTAAACAAAGACAGAAAGTGCATTTCAAAAACGAATACGGACAATTTCATATAAAGTTCTCTTAAAAATCAAGTCCAGGCCTTAACAAACTGTTAAAACCTGGAATGGTGGCCGGTATTTTTTCTGCAAAAAGTGGCAATCCTAAGTGAGCCTCCAGTATTGAGGCCAGAGTTAGCGGAGTGCAATGTATGCCAACTCTCTCTATCATCATTGAGCCCATGACAGATGACAGTACGATCATCTTAGAAAGAGGCAGTAGGTTAGTGAACTTCCTTTTCAGGTATTCTATAGTAGTGTCAATATCTTTTTTAAACTTCTCATTACTTGAAAGTGTGTAATTTCGGATATTTATTTCTGTCACTGCACTTCATTACTTGATTTGCGAAAGTGTCACTCTAAGTGTTACACATGTTGCCATTGAATGTCACTCATATATACAGTGAAATCATGAAAATGTGACACATAAGAAGTCAGAAAACTTGCCAGCTATGAGTACGTGCTTGAGACCGAGAGACAGTAGAATCTCCTAACTGCACTTGCTATGCTTTAAAATGTGCTTTTTAGGCTATCGCGTGGTCATGAATGATCAGATTAATAAGATCATCTTCTGAGCAGCTGCAGTGTCTGCCCTCTATTACTGAGAACTGCAGTCGCCCCTTCCATTTCTCTTGCTTTGCAGCAGTTTTAAGATCTTCTCAGAGTTTCTTGTTGCTCAAATGGGTGTAATTTCTGATATTTATAGGTTTCCCTCGTCTTCATTGCTTGATTTTGCTCGCGAGAAAGTGTCACACATAGTCATCGAGATGTCACTCACAATTACACTGAAATTATGAAAATGTCACACATAGCATTCAGAAACCTTGGCAGCTATGAATTCAGTTAATAAAGGTGCACTAGCAGCGCTGCCGCTTTCACAAAGGCGGCGCTATAATGCGTGACTTCGTATTTCAGTGCGGTGATGCGAACCACCACACTGAAATGTGTTAGTCTCACGACCGATGCGTGATACTTCGCAAGGCTGTTGGTTAGACTGTACTCCTACAAAGCAATTGTTTAATAAAACAACGTTTTTTTAAACTGAAACTCTAATCATGCAGTAGATTGCACCACCAGAAGTCATTGAGAGCAGGGTCCGCGCACCGCGCTGGGACGTCTATGTAGTTTAAATGTTACGCCGCTGCACGCTCCAGTCCAATCAAATACATCAAATGCTGCGCGCCGCGCAGCTTCGTAGTCTTCAGCCTCTGGGTGGGGCAGAGCTGGTCTGTAATGTTCGTGCAGTGTAAACTGCTCTCGAGGCAAAGCTGGCGTGCCGGGGGCTCTGAGACGGTGAGTGAGGCCATTAATGGTTAATTAACATTGTCAAACAGGGGTGTCTGTTCACGCCTTGCCCTCAAATCCCATCACTGTCTCGGTGCCGACCCCAGGACGCCCCCGCACTCCTTGAAGCGCGCTGTTGGGGGCCCTGTAGGGGTTTACCACCTCCCGTCAACGTCTCACGACGGGATTCTCGGTCGGGGATTCGTGGACACCCCATTTCCGCATCTGGCATATGGATACCCTGTCATCGCCTCTAGCCTATGACCCCTGCACGGAATTTGAGGAAACTCCATTCTTCAGTCGGGCGTTCTGCGGTGGAGTCCAGGACACACAGGTAGGTGCCCTTCCCGTCTTCTGCTGCCATCAGTATCTGTGAGCACTGGAATGGACACCAGGGCACTCTGGAGCAGTCCTGGATGCACACAATGGTTTGGCCAATGGCTTTGAGGGCGTATGCCTGAGAGAATAGAGCCCTGCACGTGCATCACCCATCACACACAGGGTGAAGCTCACGCACCACCCCAGTATCCCTAGCGAGCAGACCACCCGGTGACCTGGGGCTTAGCAGGGTCGGACTGGCCTATAGGCCAATCTGGCAGTGCCAGGAGGGTGGTCTGGCTGGTCAGTGTGTGAGCTGGTGTTTTCTGTTTGTAGGCCTGTTTTAAAGTCTGGAGGGCCGGATATGCCATTGATTGCTCTGATATGTCTACAAACATTGCCTGCAGCAAGCACAAATTCATGCAGTCTTACATACATTCCAAAACACTTATACCACGTGTCTTTACAAGTTTAGAACTGCCCTGATCTGCATATGTGAGCCACTTCTTTAGTTATCTAATTCACCAATAGGTGGCACTTTTATTTTGGGACTGGGCTTATTTTCTGACCCATCCCGATCTTGGGGCTAAGGGGCCCTTCAAAAGGGTTGGGTGGGGCGAGTGATGAGAGTGTGTGTGTGTGTGTGTGATGGGGTGGGGGATAGGTGGCCAAAGAATCTAATGATACCCTCAGTTACTGCAGAGGTATTTGCGATCAAATCGAGCTACAAATCACCCCGGACTGTACACCAAACTTGACTTCGCGAATGCTCTTTTTTTTTTGATTGAGTGGAGTGGGGCTCCCACAGCAGGATCCTGTCTCAGAGAGCACAGTGACGGGCAGAGGAGAAGGGGTGGCTGGTAGCACTGAACATGCCTCTAAAATCAACCAACGCCCTTTCCACATATTTTCTCACCATAGCAATTATGGGTCTGAAGGCTGTTATTTGGCTCCCGGATGCCAGAACTATGACAGCTAAAATGTGCAATTCTACCTTGTTAACCTCCTGCTATTATCGAGAGGGACACTGCTTAGCGATCTCGCGCTGTACCTTAATTTAAGAGGGGTCTCTCAGGGGATTGAGGCATCCCCTGCAAGCTACAGTGTGTAACCATTTGTTCACAAGTTTGAATGTTGGTGAATCCGTTCAGACTTTCATCCTTCCGAGATAGATAAATCATCAGCGTTGGACTGGGAAACAGAAAGCATCCACTGAATGTTATGCTCTATTATCCATGGGCTCGGCCTGTGGGAGACACGCCGGTGTGACAACAGCATACACCAAGGTACCAGTCAGGTCACTCTAGACACATGCAGCAGCACGTGACAGGCACTCTTCACAGCAGTGCCACGAGCTGTAGCACAGGTCTGCAAGGGGCCAAGCCTCCATGTGGTGCTGCAGCACAGGCCTGCGAGGGGCCCACCCTCCACGTGGCGATGCAGCACAGGTCTGCAAGGGGCCCAGCCTCCACGTGGCGCTGCAGCACAGGCCTGCGAGGGGCCCACCCTCCACGTGGTGCTGCAGCACAGGTCTGCCAGGGGCTCACCCTCCACGTGGCGCTGCAGCACAGGCCTGCGAGGGGCCCACCCTCCACGTGGCACTGCAGCACAGGTCTGCGAGGGGCTCACCCTCCACGTGGTGCTCTCACTCTCCACGTGGCGCTGCAGCACTGGTCTGCGAGGGGCTCACCCTCCACGTGGCGCTGCAGCACAGGTCTGCGAGGGGCTCACCCTCCACGTGGCGCTCTCACCCTCCACGTGGTGCTGCAGCACAGGTCTGTGAGGGGCCCACCCTCCACGTGGCGCTGCAGCACAGGTCTGCGAGGGGCTCACCCTCCACGTGGCGCTGCAGCACAGGGGTGCGAGGGGCGCACCCTCCATGGGGAGCTGCAGCACAGGTCTGCGAGGGGCTCACCCTCCCCGTGGCGCTGCAGCACAGGTCTGCGAGGAGCGCACCCTCCCCGTGGCGCTGCAGCACAGGTCTGCGAGGGGCTCACCCTCGTTGTCACAAGCATCATAGTAATGGTTCTCACACGAGACACGCACTCTGGAGAGGGCCACAGCCTCACTGCAACGAGAGGACAACCCCCGCTCTTCTGGTATAATCCAGCTGCCATTCGCCACCTAGGGGGGAGCTGGGGGGGAGCATGTGAGCAGAAAGCGCAAGGAGCTTGGTGCTCACGTTTAGCACACCTGGAAGTATACCGCACTGAGCAGAATATGAGGAGCTGGGCGCATGGACAGAGCCTGGGGTGGCAAGTGTAAAGAGGTGCCTGGAGCACAAGGGGATTGTGTGCGAGAGATGGATAGCTAGGCTGCTGTGCCGGGTCACGTAGACAGACAGTGGGGATCACTTGAGCTAGGGACACCTGGGCAGAAACCGCGAGGACCCACTAGCGCATGGAAATACTTTGTGAATAGCACGGGAATCTTAGACGGCATAAGGAGCTTGGAGTGCACAGTATGAGGTCCCCGGGGGCAAATAGAGAGGGGGGAGCTTAGGGTACATTGACAGTGCAGGGTCATGGCGGGCACATGAACAGTGAGGAGTACGGAGCACTTGGACAGAGTGATGGGCGCTTGGGCACAGCACAGCTTGGAGAACACGGACACACAATGCGACGACCTGAGCCACATCGACAGACAGAGAGAGAAGCTTGAGGTACATTGACAGTGCGAGCGGCCTGAGGTACGTGGACAGATAGTGTGAGAAGTGTGGTGTACATGGACAGGCAGTATGAGTGAGGAGTGTGAGCAGTGGCATGGTGCGGGGGTGCCCCCAAGATCAAGGGGGGCCCTCAGCACAAAACTCTGGGCGGAGAGCTACCGATTAAACCCGGAGGGGGCCCCTCACCATACATTGCAGGGGGCCCCCTCAAGTTTCGTTACGCCACTGCCTTGGTGGCGTGCATGCAAAGAGATCTGGTGTTGAGCAGCATACGAGATACAGGGTGAGGCATGAGTGGCAGGTGATGTGGGGGTGGTGCTGCCCGGGAAGCGGAAATGAGCGCCCCAGAACGGTCCTTCCATGGAGTGAGGTAGTGGCAGAGTGTGGTGTTGAGTGCTTGCAAGACGGAGGAAGTACTGCCTCTATCACAGAGGAGTGAATGATGACTAGTGATGGCTTTGTAACTTCCTTCAAGCTGGTATGTGTGAAGTGCCCAGACATTGCTCTGTAATATGCCATGGGATGATTGTGTAATGGCCTTGTGATGTTGTCTTAGTTGCAAACCAACACGGCCTGGTGTGGGTGAGTATAGTGTCTTAGAACACAGTAGTGGGTTTTTATGTTTCTGGAGATTAGTGCCAATATCGGCAACTGTCGTCACATAACACACATAATACATCAATAAACTACACGACACTTTTGTAAGTGGAGAAATATTGCTGCAGGTTTATTAGCATAACCAATATGCAAACATGGTGGGTTATCTTACGGGCGATCCCAGGGCAGGCCAACACCTATGCCGCCTGCCCGTCTGATAAGCCTCAATTACACCGTGGCAGTCGCCAATTGGTGTATACCAAATATTGGGAGGGGCCACCCCTCCCATCCGTGGACCACCAGTCCACTGGCTCACTCACGCCCCCCGAAAGAGGTGGGCGGAGCGTTCATGTCAGCCCCCGGTTGCTCAGACCCACAACCGGCCGTAGGACTAACGGGGCACCGTAGTTCTTCCAGGGGACAACGCTAAGACATCCCTGGGTATCCTGGCTTAGCACCACGCTGTTCTGCTGCATGAAGTACCCCTTAGTATCTGCAGACTCTGGATCGCCCTGTAACTCCTCCTGCAACACAAAATAACATGTTAGAAACACCTAACCCCCCTCACCCTAGTACCTCCGGCTGCCGGGTAAGCGGAAGGGCGGGCAAGGCGAGACGTCGAGGGACAAGAGGGTGAAGGATGGGCGGGGACAGCATAAATACCCCTGACCCCGCCCCCCCGGAAGTGGGGGACTAGACCGGCGACTCCAGTGCCTTCCTGTGGCACTAAGGCGGCCGCCCTTTTAAGGGGGGCAGCTGCGCAACCCCCCCGGGCAGCCTTGCATAGTGCCAATATCGGCAACTGTCGTCACATAACACACATAATACATCAATAAACCACACAACACTTTTGTAAGTGGAGAAATATTGCTGCAGGTTTATTAGCATAACCAATATGCAAACATGGTGCTTTATCTTACCAGTCCACTGGCTTACTCACGCCCCCCCGAAAGAGGTGGGCGGAGCGTTCATGGCAGCCCCCGGTTGCTCAGACCCACATCCGCCCGTAGGACTAACGGGGCGCCGTAGTTCTTCCAGGGGACAACGCTAAGACATCCCTGGGTATCCTGGCTTAGCACCACGCTGTGCTGCTGCATGAAGTACCCCTTGGTATCTGCAGACTCTGGATCGCCCTGTAACTCCTCCACAGCCTTGGGAGTGGCCACCGTCACAACCAGGGCCCCACACCCAGGCACCCTTTCTTACTTACAACCTGCTGCTGCCGCCAAGGCTTCCCCTAGGTCCAGAAGAAATAAATCCATGCCTAGACTTGAGAGGTGCAACCCATCCCCCTCCAGGCACCCTGTCGACTTGGCGTGTAGTAGACCATGCCTAATGAAGCCAAAACCTCTTTGCTCCGTGAAACTGCGCATGGCGCAGTTGACTTTCCTCCGTGAAACCTCAATGGCGTCTCCCGAGCGTACTCCTCTCCAGACAGCCCGTGGTGTCATTTCTGACCACCATAGTTCGCATGACCCCAGGGTATTGCTCAACTGGCAAAGAGTGTCCCTCATGTCCAGGAGCAAAGTTCTCCTCCCTAGCGTGGTCAGGTCATTTCCTCCCAGGTGAATTACCAACAGATTCGGCGGAGGATACCCCCCCCCCGAATTTCTGCTTCAGTTTCCTTGTCAATTCACTACAGCGCATGCCCGGGTAGCCCAACCACGTGATGTCCATGGCGAGGAAGCCACTCCGCCATTCTCTGACCTCCGCCCACCGAGACAGTCTCGAGATGCTTGAATGGGCAATTACCCACACTTTGGTTCCTAATACATAAAGAAATGATGGTTTGAACGTATTTATTGTATCGGTTAACACACAGCACGTCACATCTAAAATACACATCTAAATTATACATTATGCACACGGCAACGTAGGAGTGGCCTAGGCCCCACTCAATATTCCAAATTGTACAAATCCTGTGAAGGTGCCCCGGGCCCCCGCCCTGCACTCCATGCCTAGGGCCGGATGTACCGTTTGTAGCACTGAGACTCCCAGCGCCCTACTTTCTTGATACTCTCCGTTGACATTCCCTCTAGGAAGGCCGTTGTCGCCGCCCCTATTCTAAAGGAGTGGCTGCTGAACTTTTTGGTCCCGTCTGCCTGCCCAGACAACCGAAGGCAAGCCTGCAAGATGTGGTCGACCCGAAACCTAGTGACCGGGAGCCCATCCCTATGCACAAGCAGGTATCCTGCCCCCAACGGGCGAAGGGCCAGGTACGCTCTGACCCAGACTATAGGACAGTATCTTGCATCACCCAGGCTTTGTAACACGATCAACCTACCCCGCCCAAGTTGGTCTGTTTTGGACTGCCTAACTAATATTTTGAGACCGCCAGAGTCTAATTCTATGTCTTTGACGTTCAAGGCCACCCCTGAGGTGTCTGTCCTAGAACGCGCCACCAGTTCCCCGATCCTGAAGGCCCCAAAGAAGGCCAGAGCGAAGCAGGCAGAGAATAGGGTAGCTTCGTACCCCGAGTGGGTGGCCGTGTTCATGCAGTCGAGCATCCCTTGGAGGATCGGGTACCCAATAGGAGACCTGGTGTCAGGTGAGCGCGGGGTAGTCCTAGCCCACCCTTGCAGCGCCTCTTTAATCACAAAGGCTTTGGTGGGGTCGAACTGCCCCCTTAACTTGGCGTGGTGGCTAATGGCGGACAGGTGACCCACAATCCATGGGTGTGATTTTCCCCCATCCTTGGCCCACAAAAGGAATTGTTGCACTCTAAGTTCCATAACATCCCGGTCCACCTCCCAAGCCCCGGTGATCGCACAGAATTTTGCCACACAGCTCTTGTAATGTTTCGCCGTCCTCGGGGCTAAGGACTGCTCCCCCAGCCCCCTCATCCGAAGTCCCACTTCAGCAGCAGCCACAAGTGTGGCGGGAAAGGGGTCCTCTCTTCTCTCGCTCTCGGCCAGGCCTCCCGGAAGCGGTGCCACTGAAATCGAGAGAGAGCATCAGCGGCTATATTCAAAACCCCTTGGATGTGCCTAGCCCTGCATTCCACATTGTTTCTTAGACATGCCCTCACCAGCTCTCGCAGCAGACACAAAACCAGGGGACAACTAGCTGACTGTGTGTTGATGGCCTGTACCACTGCTAGGTTATCTGACCAAAACAAGACGAGTTTGCCCCCTCACATCTTGTGTGAGGGGGCAAACTCGCGCTCTAGTCCTTTGAGCCTGCTGGGCATAAAACTCCGATGTTAGCGCAAGCGCGCAGCGGACGCGCGCAGCGGGCGCGCCGGCAGCGCGCCGAAGGCGCGCTAAAGGCAAGCCCGTCTGCGCCCGTCCGCGACCGACCGGGGCAGGGGCCAGGACCCGCTGTTCAGCATTTTAAATACTCCTCAAGCGAATTATGCACTTTCCGCTACCCTTGGCCCATTAAGCCACGACTAAAGCAGGAGCTTCTCTCTTGTGGAATCCTGTCCTCCGGCTCCCTCTTACCTCTTCCATTGCCTAGCACAGACCCTTCTGTTCCCCTCCCTACCACCCCCAACCCCCCCCACCCTAACAAACAGTTGTTGAATTTTTATTACCTAAACACGCGATCCCTCCCTAAACACCAATCAGAAATTTTCTATTTGCTTGACACTCTAAAACCCGACGTACTCCTTCTTTCCGAAACATGGCTTACGGATGATTCTCTCCCAGATATCTTGGCAGCCATCCCCACAGGTTACTACATATTGCAGACCAACAGACCTGCCGGGCGCCACGGCGGTGGTGTGGCTGCAATCATCCACCATCAGCTACAGTTTACCACCTTAAATATCACTGCTATTCCTTCCGTTGAGGCACTCATTATTAAACTTGATTCCTCCTCAGCTTCTTTGACCTGTGCCTTATTCTATCGGCCTCCCCTTTCCATGCCCTCTTTTCCTCAGTTAGCTGGAGATCTCATTTCTCACCTCATAATAAATAATCCCAATCTTCTGATAATAGGCGACTTTAACTACTGGCCCTCTGACCCTAATGAGACCTCTTTCTCCCGAGAATTCACTGACCTCCTCGGGAACCTCAACTGTACCCAGCACATCCACACTGCTACTCACATCAAAGGACACCGCCTCGACCAGTTATGGACAGTCAATATATCCATTTTTTCCCTAGCTATCTCCCCCTGTCCCTGGTCGGACCATTATTCCATCCAATTCTCCTTAGATTTGCCTAGTTTAGCAAAATCCTCCACCCCGGATAAAATTTTAACCAGGAACTGGAGTCGCGTCAACAAAGAGAAGTTCTGTTCCTTACTTTCTACCTCCCTGCCTAAGGTGACGGACTGTCTCAAGGACCAAGAAACTGCTATTCATAACTGGCTTTGCGCTGCCAGCAATATCGTCGCCCCCTGCAAGTTCTCCATAGTTAAGCGTCCTCATGACGCTCAGCGGTGGTTTACAGAAGATCTTAAAACTAAGAAACTCTCTCTCAGACAGGCAGAACGCAGGTGGAGACGTAACTATTCTTCTACCACCAAAGATACTTTCACTAAGCTGCTAGCTGACTATAAAAAAGCCATCTTCGCAGCTAAATCTGCCTACTTCTCAAATAAAATCACTAATTCATCAACTAAAACCAAAGACATCTTCTCCATTGTCAACGAACTATCCTTACCTGACAGGGTGACCCTTAAACCAGCACCTACCCAGGCCCTTTGCGATGCCCTTAATAATTTCTTTACCCAGAAAATTATCACTATTAAGCAAAGCATTCCTCTGACCCCCGTTCGTTCGGCCTTGGGGATCTCACCCAAAAACACTCAGTTTCTCAATCTAATCCCTCCGATTTCCAAGGAAAATTTCTTCTCACTGTTAAAAAAGGTCAGCTCGGGCTCCCCTCTGGACCCCTGTCCCCCCTCATTTCTCCGAGAAGCGTTTCTCTCATGCCCTGACCTTCCGCTTGCATTTCTCAATAACTCTTTAGAAACTGGGGTTGTCCCTGCCTCTTTTAAAGTAGCAGAGGTCTTACCCATTCTGAAGAAGCCTCAGGCAGATCCTACCAACCTAAGTAATTATCGCCCCATTTCTCTCCTCCCTTACCTGAGTAAGATTTTGGAGGCTCATGTCACACAATGCCTCAGTTCTTTCATTGAACGCTCATTCTTTCTCGATCCCCATCAGGCCGGATTCAGGCCTGCACATTCCACCGAGCAGGTCATACTTGCCGTGATGAACGAGCTCCGTAGGGGTGCGGACCACAATCTCTCCCAAGCCCTTGTTCTTTTAGATCTATCGGCCGCCTTTGACACGGTCGATCATAACCTTCTGATCGACCGTGTCCGTGATGCTGGCATTCAGGGCACGGCCTTAAAATGGATTTCTTCCTTTTTAGGAGACCGTTCGCAGGCTGTTCGTTTGGCCACCTTTTCTGCCATGAAGACCCCTTTAACCTGTGGTGTTCCACAGGGTTCGTCTCTCGCCCTTACTTTTTAACCTATACATGGTCCCTCTTATCCACTCGCTCCGCAACTTCGAAGTGGTTTGCTTCAATTATGCAGACGACCTTCAACTGGTCTTCAATATTAACTCCTCTACTGCGTCCATTTCCAGCTTTCAAGCTACTCTATGCTTTATCAGGGATTGGATGAATATCAGCCAACTCAAGCTCAACCCTGATAAGACCGAGCTTGTTTTGACCGGCCCCTCAAATCCCTGGAACAATAATTTCTGGCACCCCACGCTAGGAAATCCTCCTTTACCTTCTAAATCGGTCAAAAGCCTTGGAGTGATCATCAGTAGCGATCTGTCCATGAAGCCCCAGATTGGAGCAGTTACATCTTCATGCTTCTTTCACTTACGCAGAATTCGTAAGATTGCCAGATTTCTTACCTCTGAGGCCCTTACTGTAGTTCTCTTGGCCCTGGTCATTTCACGGATAGACTATGCCAACTCCCTTTATGTTGGCATCCCCCTCTATCAACTTCACCGACTCCAGTTGGTCCAGAATCAGGCTGCCCGCCTCATCACTCACCAATCACGTACCCAACACGTCCGTCCTCTGCTGAAACTTCTTCATTGGCTCCCGGTTGACAAACGTTGTCTGTTTAAACTGGGCTGCACTATCTTCAAAACCCTTACCTGTAATGCGCCTGCTTTCATTTCTTCTCTAATTTCTTGCTACTCCCCCACCCGTGCACTCCGATCGTCACACTCCAACTTTCTCACCCCCTCTCGTTTCAAGCGGAAAAAACACGGCGGACTTTCTTTTTCTTTTCTGGCACCGCAGATGTGGAACTCCCTTCCTTTGGACCTCAGACTTGAAACCTCCCTGCCGCATCTCAGATCTCTTCTCAAGACCTTTCTTTTTGTCCAAGCTTACCAGTAACCTCCTGACCTAGTACACCTTTGCCATAGCGCCATGAAACCTCTGGGTGTACGTGCGCTTTAGAAATAATTTTTAACATAACATAACATAACAAGACCCGTTTCGCTGCCAAAGCCCTGGGCCATAGATGGAAGGCGATCACTATGGGGAAGAGTTCTAAGACCGTGATCTTGGACGTGATCTTTTTCTTGTGCCACGCATTCGGCCACTTCTCTGCACACCACTCCTTGTCCATGATCACGCCGAACCCTTCCCGACCTGACGCGTCTGAGAAAAGCGCTAGTTCAGAGTTGCTGGCCCAGGGGTCGCGCCAGATGGCCGACCCATTGAAGATGTCCAGGAAGTCCGCCCACATCAGTAAGTCTTCCCGCATGCCCCTGCTCAGCTTGACCATGTGGTGCTTCTTTTTTACAGGGGCTGTGGCTCTAGCTATCCTGCGCACAAATACCCTACCTGCGGGATAACTCTGGCAGCAAAATTAAGTTTCCCCAGGAGGCTCTGGAGGAAACCCAGGGGGACCTTATCCTTCCCTACTGTTAGCCTAATCTGCTGTCCCAGGTCATGCACTTTGTCTACTGGCAGCCTGGCTTCGCCTGCAACAGTGTCCAGTTCTATGCCTAGGAAGGTGAGGACCTGCGCTGGACCTTCTGTTTTCTTGGGGGCTAAGGGAACGCCGAGCTGCTGCGCCAGCGTCTGAAATTGCGGGAGGGCTGCCCTGCATTCCTGGGTGCCATCCCTTCCAATGAATAGAAAGCCGTCTAAGTAGTGAGAGACCCCTGTCACCCCATAGGAATGCTGTAGTGCCCACTGCAGAAAAGAGCTGAAGGCTTCAAAGAAGGCACAGGAGACCGCGCACCCCATGAACATGCACTTGTCAAAGAAGTACAGTCCGTCCATCTTGAAACCCAGCAGATGTTGACTGCTCGGGTGCACTGGTAACAAACGGAAAGCCGACTCAATGTCCGCCTTTGCTAACCAGGCTCCTTTGCCGGCCCTCCTGACAAGGTCCAGAGCCACATCCAGCGTACAATATGACACAGAGCAAGCGCCCTCTTGGAGCCCATGGTTCACAGAGTCCCCCTCCGGGTACGATAAGTGATGGATCAGTCTGAAGGTCCCTGGCTCTTTCTTGGGTACCAACCCCAGCGGGGAAACCACAAAGTTCTCTAGTGGAGGCTCCCTGAACGGACCCGCCACTCTCCCCAGTCCTAGTTCTTTCTGGACTTTCTCATGCAGGACCTGGGGGAGGTCTCTGGCGGATTTGAGGTTGTCCGCTTCCTTGCAGGACAGCGGGCCTACGAATGGGATAGTGAAGCCTTCGGAGAAACCCTTCAGCAAGAGCGTGCTGTCAGTTTTGTTGGGATACTTCCTAAGAAGTTGTAGCATGTGGCCGAGATTAACAGGGGATGGCCCCTTGCAGGCGGAGTATGCGGACGAGCTGGAGGGTACCGGGAGCAGGAGACCCTTGTGGCCGGAAAGAGATGGGGGCGAGCTGCTAGGCGGCGCGACCGGGCTGAGTATGGGGGGGGGCGACTGGGGGTGGCTGAGCTGCCTCAACTGGCCTGTTTAAAAGAATCAGCTGGTTTCTTGTCCTGCTTGGACTGGCACGTGGTCACAGCGTGGTGGCCCCCGCATTTGCTGCACGCGTGTTGGAACCTGCACTTGCCCCCCCACGAGCATGCGCCTGCCTTGAAAAGGTTGCACGTCCCTGGCGAGACTCTCTTGCCTCCCCCCCTGCCACCTCCCCTGCGCGCCCCCTGACAGGGCTGGCTAAAGGGTGTGGGGTTGGACTGGCTGTTCCTGGCTGAGCGCCCCCTCCCCCCGTGACCTTAGACTGGGCGACTGTGCTCTGTGCTCCCCGGGAACCCATGTGGTCGATCCACAACTGGACTTCTTTCTGGTCCCATTCCATTTCTGGGCATATGGCCATCTTTTTCCTGAATTCCCAGTCGTAATTGAGCCACCCTTCTCCCCCCCACTTCTGTGCCTCGGTGTGAATTAACCTTTGGTACAAGACCAGCGCCTGCCCTTGCTCGGGGAATTTTTCCAGGATGACGGAGTGAAGGATGGAGAAGGCGGTCAGCCAGGTGTCTATGGATTTCTCTGGCCACTGCTGAAACCTGATCTTCTTGTCCTCCTCTTTCCCCCCAAGCCTACGAGCATCTTGGCCGTGCTGGCCCAACAAAAGTAAGGAAAATATATCAAGAAATTCGCGCCTCCAAATGAATTCTTTCACTGCCATGGGCACTTTCCATGACAACGAGCTGTGCCCTGACAGTAAAGGGGCGTGAGTGACAGCCTTCTTAGATGTTGCCGGCTGGACTGAGACAGCCGTTGCTGTAAACCCGAGCTGCGTGATGGGGGAGGAAACGCCTGCAGAGGGGGTGGTGACCGGCAGAGGAGTGATGGCCTAATGTGCCCCCGGCGGCTCTCCTCCAACTGACTGCTGTCGCTCTCCCCCTACCGGTATGTGACCTGGCCCGGTGGGCCCCGCAGGCGCAGCCTGCAACCTTGAAGCCACCTCTGATCCTGCTGCTACCACCTCTGCGCTCATGCCTGTGTTGCTGCGGGGGGAACTCGCTACAAAGGTCAACTCAGAGGCCTGCCTGCCTTTTCCTTGTAGCGCCCAAACATTGGCTGCCGAGGTCACGTCCCCCCCCCCACACAGTCTGCAGGTGAAGATCCCCCGGGTGTTCCCGCCTTCGAGAAGCCAGCTCTGACCTCTTCCATAAAGCTCTTCAGAGTGTCATTGAGCTTACCCAAGTCTTCCGTGGTGGCAAAGTTAGTTTGTGATGGGCCGACTCTCGTGGGCGGTACAGTTCCTACAGACACAGACTGTGGTGTGGGCCCGATTGCACCTCTGGGGGTAAGCGCCGGATGACTCCTGGGTGGCAGCGCGTCAGCCGGGAAGTCTTTCACAGTGGCCCTGCGGATCCGCTTGGACCGGGACGGCCCAGCCTCTTCAATCGACTCCTACCCCGTGGAAGGGCCACCGGAAATGACCCCTGAATCATCGGGGTTGCTGGCCTTCAAGAGGTCCGCAGCCCATGCCAGGCCCTTAGACTTGGCGAGTTCAATGATGGCCGCTAGCTGTGCGTCCTGGGAGGTGCCCTGCTGAGTTTCCTCTACTTGGGACGTCATCGTGAAGAGCGACGGGGTACCCTGGCTATCCATCCCTCGAGATTGGGTCGCCTAGTCTGAAAGAGAAAACCATTGTGAGCTGCAGCCTACAACAGCGTGAACAGGCACACCACACCCTCAGGTGTCCCTTCTGCGACGCCCAAACCCGCTCTTACTTACTATCTTGGTATAGCTAGCGCGACTGTCTGGTCCGGACCTGCGAAATTCCCAATATCTGAATCGAAATGAAGAAATTATTAGCTTAACAGCCCTTAGGAGTACTTCCTCCTGTGCCTAATAACCTTTGGCTTGCTCTCCGTGCCCCCCACTGTTCCCACTGGCCCCACTTACACTCCTGGTCCCTAGCGAGTGGATCCAGCAACTCTGTGGTTCAACGGCGAGATCTAAGGGGAAAATAGAGAGGGTTAGTATGAAGACAACCCCCACCCCCCAGTCTGCTGCTCTTCCGCCCTTTGTCGGTGAAACAACCTCCCTGGTCGGCGGGACATGCAGGAGGGCCATACAGGCACGAACCTGCGTGCTGCGCTCTAAGATAAATTTCCACTGCCCCTCTCTGTGCCTGACCTACCTCTGATCTCAAATGGGCCCCCAGATCCCCTGCAGGTATCACCGAGAGTGGCCGCTGGCGCGCGTGAGGGTCACTTCTGTCCCACAGGAGTTGGAGGGCCCTTTACCGGGGGGCCCGCCGCCCCACCCCCCACCCCTCGCCTGCCCCCCACGGCCAAGGGCAAGCGCGGCACTCACAGTCCCGTATATACAATACACATACATGAACAGGGAAGAGGTAACTCTCTGCAGCCTTCACTGCTTTCGATGCAACAGCGAAACTCACAAGGGCATAATCATGTTATGCATCACCTGGTATTTAGCCGGCAGGAAGCTCGAACCTGCTTTCTCTAAGGTGTGTCAGGGTTGGTGCGGCTCCATGGCCCGAACGCCTGCCGTACCAGCCCGAGAGAGGTTCAGTGCAAGCCCCACGCATCGGAGGAGGGGGGCGCGCCACGCGGCTCGAACTCTGTTTCCTAACCCCTCAAGGCGCCCGCGCTGCGCATCACGCGTGCGAGGGGGGGCGATGGTGGCCACGGCCTCATGCTACCGAGCCCCCCTCCGCGCGCCACGGCAAATGGACCAAGGCCACTCCCGAGCCTTTCCCCCTTCGTACCTGCAGTCTGAATGGAATAGCCCAGCGCCCCGGATGTTGCGCGTCATTGCCAGGCCCGAACCAGGTTGCACATATGCCACCTCCCCTACACCCCTTGCATCCAGTGCTCCTGTGGAGTAAAGTGTGTAGAGTCGTGGCCAGTACGCGGGCCCGGTTCCGCGGAATCCCGGTCGACCGCCGTTGCCCTTAGACCAACCCCTTTCCAAGGATGCGTCCCTCCACCCGTGGCGCATGCTGCGCTTCGAACGAGGGAGGGGGGGTGGGAGGCAGCCGGCGGCTGTGCAGGTATTGCCAGGCGCGGCTCCCGGGCGGACTCCGGGAAACAACAGACCTCTCCAACGTGTGTGTCATTAACACTCGTTTGAACCCCATTCACTTTCCCCTGGTGCATCATTTCCAACTGACTTCCTCTCATCCCTCCGCACTCTCTAGTTTTATATAGTGCAAACTTGAGCCGCAGGTATCTGAGTGCGTTACGCGAGCACCAATTGCGTTGCAGACGGACACAGAACACGGTTTCCCAGATGTGAGGTAGACCGCCCTAGCCCTTAGGCCACATCCTCTCCCCTCAAGGACTCGTGGTGTTGCGAGAGCGATCGGAACGGGATCTTCCCACACATCCACCCGTCACCCCCACCGTTAAGCTACCCTTCTGTTCTGAGTGAGGAGGAGGGAGGAGGGGGGGTCCTCCGGTTACCCGTGCGCTGGTCACAGCCCGTTCAGGGGGATATGTGTGAGCCAAGCACTACCGTCTTCTACCAGCTCAGACTGCAGGAGCCTGCCATGTTTTCTGCCCTGTCTCCAAGCCTCCCGATCCGCCACCTTTGCTCTCCACCACATGCTACTGAGACCCTGCAAGCGCTCACTTTCTTAAGAGAACAACGTCTATACCGTTTACTTCTGCCAGTATACGCCCGCTGAGCGCATGCCTCCGCAAGGTCACCCCTTTCCCAGGTCTAACGGAGTGGCCGAAATCCGGGGCTCACGCTGCGCAAGCGAAAGGACAAAGGGGGGGGGGGCGGGTTGGGAGCCGGCCGGCGGCTAACAAAGTATTGGAATGCTTTACGTGAGAATCAGATACATTACTCAAAGAAACATTCTGCTTTTTTCAGACACGGGTAGATTGAAGTTATTTGCCCAGAATCACAGAAAGTTGAGCACACGCCGAGACTCGAACTGGGTTCCCACGTTCCAAATTCCTCCGCTCAGGTCGTGACGCCACACCATCTCCCAAAGACCCACGCTCTGAAGACTGACTGCGGCCCCGAGCTTTCCGCCTCCCTGCGCCCATGCACCGCGACTCGCCGTAATTAATTATCCCTAGCGCCGTGGTGACAACAAAAAAAACGCCAGAACGCCGGGCCTAACGCTCGTTCAGTGCTCGCCCCCCCCCCCCTGCCTGTGGTAATCCGTACCACAGGGCCCCGTCGACCTGGTGCTGCCTAGGGACAGGGCCGGGGCGAGGAAAGCTTGCGAGCAAACTCACCGATCAGAGACGAGGCCAGAGACTGTGACCAGCGGCGAGCGGCGAGCGACCAGCGCGGCGAGACGTCGAGGGACAAGAGGGTGAAGGATGGGCGGGGACAGCATAAATACCCCTGATCCCGCCCCCCTCCCCAGAAGTGGGTCGGCCGGACGTCTTCCCTGGCCGTGGCCCTGGGACTAGACCGGCAACTCCAGTGCCTTCCTGTGGAACTAAGGCGGCCGCCCTTTTAAGGGGGGCTGCTGCGCAACCCCCCCGGGCAGCCTTGTAGAGTGCGCATCAAATGGCCAGAGAAAAGGGCCCTGGCGTGGATGTGTGACGTTACCCGAGATGTTTCTGGAATGGCTCTGACCTAGATTTTGTGAGATGATCAGACATGACTCAGGAAGGGCATTGACACGAATTTGTAAGGTGGCCAGAATGGAGGTGGATGGCACAGATGTGTAAGGTGGCCACAGATGGTTCTGGAAGGGAGCCAGCATGTACAAGATGCTCAGAATTCAATCTGTATGTTTCTGGACAGGCCCCGCCCAGCAAGCATGTGCAGGATAGTAAAGGATGGATGTGTAAGGTCGCCGACAGATCTGTGTTCCGCTTCTACCACTGCCCCGTGAGGGATGCGCGAGGGGCGGTGGTCTGTGTGTTGCAGGCAGGTCTGCGCACTGGGCCGCCTCACATCCATCTCGTTAGCGCCTACCCGCTGATGCTCGCGCTCTGGGCGCCAGGCTCGAAGAAGTTTAACTGCGCCCCCGGGAGGCTCCAAAGAGGCCCCACCGATCTCTGCTACAGTTAATAAAGCTAATTTCACTGACAGCGGCGCAGCAGAGAGAGTCCCGCGTGCGCCGAGGGGAAATTATCCTGCACTTTCCATGAGTTAAAGACAGTAACCAGCCAGCTCTGGTCTTGCTAACGGTACAGCGACTCACAGAGGACGGATACAAGTTCCAGCATCTTTACGCTCTGCCCCCTGCTCAGAGTAACACTCCGTGTACACGCCAGAACCACCTCCCCGAGAGGCCTCTACCGACCCCTAGAGGACACCCTAGGTATTAAGATTACTTGTAAGAAAAGCAGGTTATATAAATTGTTTTTAAGAACTGCATAAAAACTGCATCCGTGTACTTAACATGAAGTAACAGGGGGGAAAGTCAGTAGTTAATAGGATATCGGTTTAAAAATTTAAAAAAAACAGGTCTAAGAACACAAATGAACCTTAAAAATAAAAGCACGATATGCAAATATCTTATGCATGCACAATAACATTTAATGAAAAATATTGTTTCTCAATACGTTTGTGTTAAACATTGGAAGTTCCTTTAGTTCATCACCCATTGTCAATATCTTTAGAATAAAATAAAATACAAAATGAAAAAAAACCTTGTTGAATTCGTCAAATTGAATCTCTTCTTATTATTGAATCAACCCTGCCTATGGTTCGTCTTAAAATAACATGACATGAGAGAACACAACTTAGAATAACATCAGACAACATAGCATAATATAGAACACTAAATCCATTATTTCAGCCCATGAAACCATTCAAAACTCATGTACAGCAGTGTTGACGGAGTCAACTGCGATATATTCATGAGCCGATTGCAAGCTGGTCAGAGCGGTATTCCCGGCAGAGGGGTAGCTTTGGGGGGGATGTTTGGGGTGTTACACCCCCCCTAATAAATGTATTTTCTTTTTTTAACAACAGATTTTTATTTGTCATTTGCGCATTATAAGCAGGGCTCTGTACCCCAGAAGCCACTGCACCATAGAGTTACATAGTAAGACCCCGCAAAGGACATTTTCCATTTTTAAGAAACATAACCACAAAGAAAAACAAAGTAAACACATTCTTTGATCTAAAGTGTAATCTCGGATTTCCACCCCCCCTCCCACCGCCCCCCCCCCCCCCCGAGTTGCGCTCTGTTCCCTGAAAACCGCTCGCCCACCCGCACCAGGAACCACTGAAAGGAATAGGAATGACGGCCTATCCGCTCTAGTAGAGGCCCATCTCACCCGAAACGCCCCTGCACCCCCCGTGACCCTCCTCTCCCAGATAATAAATGTATTTTCTAGCAAATAGTTGGGCACAGGTGCTTTCAGTTGGGTATGATGAGTTGGCTGTCGGATTACACCTAGGATTTTCACATGCACACACAGGCAAAAGCATACACTCCCACACTCTCTCTCCTCTGTTTTGAAGTTCTTTAACCCCTTCAGCGCGGCGCGGATTTCCGCGCCGCGCTGAAGATTCCGTGCGCGGGCGGGGCCATGACGGAACGGTTCCGTCATGCGCACAGCGCAACCGACGTGCATGACGGAACCGTTCCGTCATGCGCGTCGAAGGGGTTAAACTGTTTGCTGGTTATTTTACTGCATATTGTCTTTTAAGTAACCTTAACAATCCACACTGCTATACCATCCCACTGCCTCGTAGGCCCTCTCATGTTCTGCTTCTCAAATAATTTATTTTACCATGATATGCCAGAGTGACTATTGGGAAATCTGAAGCTCAAAGAACCCTCCCCCCCCCCACACTTTTCTGACCTATTGTATGTGACATATGGACAGTGAGCACTAATACACGCTGCAATATAATTACATAGAATTCATCTGCTCCCACTGACTTGACTGCAGTTTGTAATATCTTTCTGTGGTTTCATGTGTGATGTAGCGGGTCCAACCAATAGGAAGGGTCATGTCATTGTTTTTATTTGGCATTTGTGTAGCTCACTGCCTGCCATTGTGGCATTGTGTGATTGCTTGCAAAGGAGAGAACGCATTTGATTGTGCTGTGCACTTTAATCCCTAGAGCCCAGAACAAAATGTAGATCTGGATATTTCTGCTTCATTTCTGCATGCTTGTATAAAAGACACACCTAACCATGAATTGGCAGTAAAATGCAGGTTCAAATAGTGCACCCCTTAATTTGCTTGAAGCGCATGGGGGGGGGGGGTCATCAGGTGCGCAATCTGTGCTCAGTTCCAAACGTGACAAGAAAACACCTATGGGTAATGGCTCAAACGTGACACCTCAGAATGGGGAATAACGTGCCAGTCATGCATGTTATTCCTTATTCCTAGGTATACAACCAACAAGTCTGCGCTATTTGCTCCCACGATTTGCAAAACTCTTCTTCACTTAGGCAAGGCAGGGGAGAACAAACACAGTCCCTGTCCTCGAGCAAGGTGATTGGGGAAGGAGAACAAATATCCCCTCACTACTGAGCAATGCTGGGGGCAAACAAAAGGCCCGCCCCTGAACACGCATGCAAATATTTTTTTAATCTCTTCCAAGGTTTATGAACACCAGGAGAGATTAACCATATTGTGTTGCACAATAAATTACCAACAACGATACTTGTGCTGTTTGGCACGTACTGCGCAATACAGATTTGTATCCGTTCTCTCAATATTTGCAAACAGAGATAAATAAAATCTGGGGCCCAGCTTTTACCCCACCGTCCTTCTTCGCTCTTCTCTGTAACACCCCTAAACATACTCAAGAGGTGGTTAGTATTTCATACACTCCATGTTGCCCAAGTTCGGGGTTTTGGTAGCTCCATCTGTATCATGCCCATGGGAGAGTATATCTTGCCAACAGATAAATAAACAACCAAATTCTAATAAATGATGGGTAGCTGACGGCTACCACGAGCCGCCTTGTCCTGCAAAATGGTTGAGGCCATGGAGGACAAAGGCAGCTCAGAGACATCCTGGTTGACATTGCACACAGGGTGCGAGGCAGACGGTGGCTGCATCAGGCCTACTTTGCCCTTAAAAATGTAGGGCGACTGCAAACAGGTGCCCCAGTGCCCTTTTCACAACAGCTAACTGAGCAAGAGTGTACGTTTAAGCTAAACATCAGGCCGACATGCTTATTGCGACCGGCAGCTGCACCCTCTAATATATACCATTCTATGCAACAGGTGAAAGATAGTTCAAAAGTAAACACAAGAGATGCGAGGGGCACAAAAACGTTATTGTGTTTTGATTCATTGTCCAATCATCGTTGCGGCCAGCACGTTTCGCGATTACTAGCACTTCACCAGGGCCACATAAGCTGCACTTGTTAGGTCGCACTTTTTTCTGGCCCAAAGATGCCCAGAAGAAGTTGACAGAGGGCCCAGGGCCAGATGTACAAACATTTCATTTTGCGAGTCTCTTATTGCGATTTGTTTGTGACTCGCAATTAGAGACTTGCAAAATGAAATGTACTGTGTCTCAGACACATTAGCGATTCTCAAGTGGGTCGAAAGGAACCTGCCTCATCAATATTCATGAGGCAGGTCGCAATTTGCGACCTATTGGGAATGGGCAATAATACAGGGATAGTGGCCTGCTGGGGACAGCAGACCCCCATGTCTGTGTTTTCTCTTTAATAAAGCAACTTTTCTTTTTTTGAAATGGAGCCCGTTTCCTTAAAGGAAAAGGGGATGCATTGCTTTTTTTGAGTTTAGAAAGCTTTATTGAATATAATAAACCAAGTAAAACATCAGTACAAGATAACATCATTAGGCAGTGAAACAAGACAATAAAAGCAATTATATTCTGACAAAGCATAGGAAATGCCTAACGGAGATAAAGGATATACTAAGGGAAAAAGCTTTTATCTTTTATTTTTGAAAGGAAAAATGTTATAAGCGCAGGGAGGAAAAAAGGAAAACCGGGGAGGAAAGGGAAAGGAAAGGAGGGGATAAATTAATCAGTTATAGGGTAAAATATCTTGTAAGACAACCTAAAGAAAAGTTCTATATGAATGAATTTTTTTTAAAAAAAAGCTAAATAACACCTAAGTAAAAAAAAAGAAAAAAAGGATACAACAGCAAGATAATCATGGGGCAAATCGAGAAAGAAAATTAGTTAAAGGCAACCATAACAAATCTTTTTTAATCAAAAGAGGTACATTAGTAGCAAAAGCACGATCAAGTCTATGGTGATGACACAGTAAATTCCACCAGGCATTATACGAAATCTTTGAAGTGTCTTTCCAGTTCGTGGTAATTATCTGCAGAGAGATAGCAATATACAGATCTATAAACTTACGTGCATTACCATGAACATTCCAAGTAGGTGAGGCACCACCCAGAAAGATATGGACAATCTCAAAAGGGTGGTCAGTAGCTAATATTTCATTCAATTTTAACCAGATGCGCGACCAAAGAGATTTAACTAGCGGGCAGTGAAAGAACATGTGAAAAAAGTCACTAGTGGTGTGGGGACAGGACCAACATTTTTTGGAATCAGACAATTTGAAATTATGTAAGTCTGATGGAGTGAAAAAAAGTCTATTATAAAAAAAGTACAAAGTCTGTGTAGTACTAGCCGAACGGGAGACCGTGTGAATTTTAGACCATACAGCATTCGAAACCTGAAGGGGAAACTCTTGAACTAGATCTTTTTCCCAAGAAAGTTCAAGTTTGGATTTGTTTCCTTCAACAAGGGGGCTAGAGAGTAACTTATAAATAGCAGCAGCTCTAAGAGTAATAGAGAAATCTGGCATTGACATAGAAGGGCTTGTGTCAGTAAGAGAAAGAGAAGCGACTTGAGAAATAATGAGGTTTAAGGAGTTTTTGAGCGGAATGTATTGAGAAGAGTGTGAATTGGAAAGATGAAAGGAGGCGCGGAGAGCCGCAAAATCTTGCAAGGAGTTGTTGACCAGAAGGTGCTTAGAGGTAATAATACCTTTATCAATCCATTCTTTCCAAAAGAGTGCTCTGTTATTGATCTTTAAGGACTTGTTGTACCAGATTGGAGTTGAGGAAAGAAACTCTGACTGCGAAAGAAGGGAGCGAAACAGTGAGAGAACAAGAGCTCTAGAATGCCTAAAGACAGGGGTAAGAAAACGCTGCGGTGGCTGAGACAAGCGAGTAGCCGTTCTGAAGGAAAAAGGCGAGAGTTGCGCAAGCTCTATAGAGCTCCAGGCTGTCAAAGGAGGATCAGATGAGTCAGATAAAAAGGGCCAGATTTGTTTTAAAGTAAAGGCAGAGTGAAAACGAGTAAGATTGGGAAAATTGACTCCACCAAAATCTTTGGGTTGTTGAAGACGGGAAATAGAGATCCTAGCTTTACGATTATTCCACAAAAATGAGGAAAAGATACGATTTATAGTTTTAAAAAAATAGAGTGGTAGGGAAATCGGAAGCATAGAAAGAAAAAAATTTACACTGGGGAGGAGCATCATCTTAATAGTGGCAAGCCTCCCCCACCAAGACAAAAAAAGCGGAGACCAATTATTGATAAGGGAGGAAAGCTTCTTAACAATATCTTTCTGATTAAGCTTAATGGTTTCTCTAATGGTATTAGCGTAAAGAATACCAAGGCGTTTAATACTACCGGAGTTCCATTCAAAACCAGAGCCATGAAACATGTAGGGAAGGCAAAATGTGTTAAGTGGCAAAACCTCTGACTTGTCTATGTTAAGTTTATAACCAAAAACCAGAGAGTACTCATTCAATAGAGAAAAGAGTGAAGGTAAAGAGGTAGTTGGATTGGAGATATAAAGTAAAATATCGTCAGCGTACGCAGTAAACTTAATATCAATGTTCTGAAATTTGAAGCCAGTATATGAAGGTGAACGCCAAATTTTTTCCAAAAAGGGTTCTAACGCAAGAATGAAAAGAAGAGGAGAAAGAGGACAACCCTGTCTGGTGCCTCTATGAAGAGAGAAATATGGAGATTGAGAACCGTTAACCCAAACAGAAGTGGAGGGGTCAGAATATAGTAATTGAATGTATCGGATAATGGTAGGACTAAAACCATGCCACCTCAATGCACCAAACATGAAGTCCCAACACACTCTATCAAATGCTTTTTCAGCGTCTAGTGTAATAGCAGCGACTGGGGAGTCCATCTTTGAGGCGAGGTGAATGATATTGAGGAAGGTTCTCGAGTTATCAGTAATGGATCTACCCTTGACAAAGCCTGATTGATAAATGTTGGTAAGGTTAGGGATGATTAAGTTAATACGAGAAGCTAGAACTTTAGCATAAATTTTACAATCAGTATTAATTAAAGAAATAGGTCGGTAATTTTTACAAAGGGAAGGATCTTTGTCTTTTTTGGGGATCAAGCACAACATTGCCTGTGTAAAGGAGCCTTTGGATTCTCCTTGGGCAAGAAAGTAGGCAAACAAGGAAAGTAGACGCAGTAAAAGGATATCCTTAAAATGCAAATAAAAACTAACTGTGAACCCATCAGGGCCAGGTGTTTTATCTTTAGGTAGAAGAGTAATAGCATTGAGTACTTCTTTTTCTGAGAGGGGGACATCAAGGGAAGAAAGATCAGGTAAGCTGTCTGAGGATCTAGGTAGAGACTGAAAAAAAACATCAATTTGATCTTGAGAAGGGACGGATTCAGGGGTGTAAAGTGTAGAGTAGTATTGGACAAAACAATCGAGGATTTTATCATCAGTGTAATGGTGGTTTCCGAGTGAGTCAACAATGGATATTATTTTGGATTTTTGTTTCTTGATTTTGAGATAATTAGCGAGAGATTTGCCAGCTTTATTGCGACCCCCATAAATCTTGGCATGAAAATTAAGGAGGTTATTACAAGCGGAATCCAAGGAGTGTTTGTTATATTGCATTTTAGCCTTAATAAGAGAAGCAAGTGCTTCCGAGGAGTTTGTGGTAAAATAAAGATGCTCCAGATCTTTAATTTGTTTAAGAGTTTGAACCGAGGCAGATAGAGCTTTTTTCTTGTTTTGGGATACAAAATCAATAATGAATCCTCTGGAAGTGGCCTTAAAAGCATCCCAAATAAAATGAAATTGGGAAGTAGAGTGAAGATTATTTGTGAAGAAATCCGCTGCAAAGAGCTTAAATTGTTCAGTAAACTGTGAGTCAAGGAGGAGTGAGTTATTGAAGCGCCAACGCCTAGAAGTGCGAGTAGGCGAAGGAAAGTCCATATCAACTATGACAGGAGCGTGGTCCGATATTAGAATGGAACCTATTTCTGAATTAGTCATGAATTGAAGGATGTGTTGAGTAAGAAAAATATAATCAATACGGGAATGTGAAGCATGGACTGGAGAGAAAAAGGAAAATTCGAAAGTGTCAGGGTGAGAAAGTCTCCATGAATCAATAAGACCTCTGGATGAGATGGCCCTAAAAAAATGATTTTTGCATCTTGTTAGGTATATATCTGGTGAGTGATTTACGATCCAGAAAAGGGTCCATAAGTTGGTTACAATCACCCCCACAATCAAATCTTCAGTCGCATGAGAAGAAAGAAACATGGAGAAGTCATTCCAAAAGGTTAAATCAACACCATTAAGGCCATAAACATTACAAAAAGAAAGTTTCGTATTATTAACAGTAACATCTACAGACAACCATCTACCACAGTTATCATGAAACTCATTCAGCAACTGAAAAGCCAACGATTTATGAAATAGAATAATTACACCATTTTTGCTATTTACTGCCTGAGAGCAGAAGGCCTCCCCAACCCATTGCCTACGTAAGGAAGACAAATCTTGTGAGTTAAGATGAGTTTCTTGTAACAACGCAACATGACATTTTAGACGTGCTAAGTGAGATAAAACACGCTGCTTTTTAACAGGATTACGAATACCTTTAACATTCCAAGAAATGATACGAAGACCATTCATTTTTGGATGTAAAATAGATATAGGCAGAAGGGAGTAGAGAAATTAAAGCAGAATGAAAAAGGAGAAAAAAAAGGGAAGAGAAAATGTTGAGAAGATATAAATGTCAGAGAAAAATCAAAGCCGAGGAGAACAAAACATGTGCCCACTACGGGAAAGGAGGCATAAATCGAGGAAGAGAACAATGGAATACCATAAACAGCAGTAAGAAAGAAGAGAATAAGGGATAGAATAACTATTGTACAGGTTGCCAAAAAGGTAGAGAAGAAAAGGATAAAAAGGAAGGGGGAGGAGGGGTAGAGGATAAGCAAAAGAAAAAGAAGGGGAAAAGGAGAGGGAGAAAAGAGAAAAGAGAATAAGGGGGAATCAAGACCCCCAGAGAGAAGCAGAGAAAAGATGGCAAAAAGCCAAGGGGCTTTAGCCATAAAACACAACCCAACAAAAAACATTAATGTGGGAGTGGGGCAGCGAAGAGCAAGATAGAGAACTTGAAGGAGACAACAATAAAGAGCAAGCTAACATACGAAAAAAAAACAGAAGACAAACTATGCAATGGAAAACAAAACATAAGGCGACCGAATAAAACAAACAAAGGAACTTACCAAACAGCTAGGGAGAAGAAAACAGCGTCAGGGTAAAACGCACATCATAAACAACAAGGCAACAAGAATGGTGGTCCTGACAACAACACTGAGAGGGGAAGACCTGCAAGACAAAAAAAAAAGAAAAAAGATGGAATAAACAAGAAAAAAAAAAGAATACAGGAGCTAATCTATACATATTAAAGTAGGATAAAACAGGAGACAATACTGCAGACATAAACAAAATAGAACAATTAGGGTTTGCTCAATTCCATGAGTTCTCCTTTGTGTGTATGAATGAACTTCTTCAGGTCTGCAGGGTCTTCAAAACTGTAGGTTCTGTTCTTGTAGGTTACCTTGAAAAAACAGGGATGAATCAGACCATAACGTGCGTTCATGGATCTCAGCGCAGGGCGAAGGTCCAAAAATTCCTTCCGACGAGAAGCAGTAGGTTTGGAGACATCCTGAGTAAAAAAGACTTTGTGGCCAGACCAAATTATTTGCTTGCGCTGCTTGGCAGCTTGGAGAATCATCATGAGGTCTGAATAAAGGATGAAGTAGGCGATGATTCCTCAGGGTTTAGATGTAGAGGAGGTATTCCTTGGCCCCAGATGATGAGCGCGTTGTATGTTGAAGTCTGAAGATTTCGGAAGGCCAACAATTTGAAGAACTTGAGTTTTCAAAAAATGGATCATGTCTGTCCCCTCAGAACCCTCCGGAATACCATAAATGCGGAGATTATTGCGCCTGTTGCGATTTTCTAAGTCTTCTGTGACTCTCTTGAGCTGGGATATTTCCTTAGTGAGTGTGTCAACTCTTGCGACCACATCCTGAGCATCACTAATCCTCTGCTCTGCATCAGAAAGTCTCGTATCTAGACTAGACCATTTGTCATCCAGCCTCTGAAGAGTAGTAACAGTATCCGTCATAAAAGGGCGGATGAGGCGCAATTCCTCCATGATGTCCTCAAGAGTAAGAGGTAACGGAGACTTATTTGGGGAAGGCGGATCTTTCTTGGTCCGCTTAACTGATGAAGAGTTAGAATCTTTACGACCCCCCCAAGGAACCTGCATGAGATTTACTTGAATGCGCAACCTCCATGGTAACGGTGTCGTAGCAGAGGATGGCAGACGACAACAGCAGGCAGCACAGCAACAAAGGTGAAGCCACAATAGTGAGAGTGAGTATGGCGCAGGAAAATAATAAGCCTCAGCAAAGCACAACGCTGGATAACGCAAAACCTCCTCAAAACGAGCAGGAACAACTGAGTGAGGCTCCTCACAAGATAACAGCTCCGTCACGCTGCGTCGCACACACACCATACAGAGGGGCCAAGACAAATTTTTCTACTGGGCAGTGCAACACACTTTCAAAGCCATTTAGTCATCACTAATATTCAAGGAAGTGTCATAATAAGTGCACATCTCGTCAGAAAAAACAAAAAGCCAAATGGAGAAGGACGTCGTTCCAGATACTGTTCAGCATAGATGTTGTAGGAAAACACAGCATGTAGACACATGAAAATCTCCTCAGGAATATCGGCATTTCATACAGTCATTAATACAAAAAAATAATCCTCTCCATAACCACTGCTCAAATATCGGCTGCAGGTATTACCTTTCTTGTGTGAGGCGCCATAACCAGGAGAAAAAATAATGCTTCAGACACATTCAGGCAAGATGTTCCGTTCGTCCTCGCATCCTGCACTTGCTAGGAAGGTAGTGTCCGCTCATCGCACCCGTGTGCCTCACGCCGCCGCCATCTTAGAGCGACGCGCCTGAGGAGAACACGAATGCAGCTCGAAAATGGCAAAAAAGGCACTCTGTGAGCGCCGCGATGACTCCTCCGTGATCTCAGTGCATTCCACCACCGAAATCCGACAAGGGAGCCGGCTCACGAAGACTCCGAGCTCCGAAATCCGGACATCGTCACGGAAGCGCGCCGGAGCTCAGAAATAGGCGGCCATCTTGGCTGCGCGCAAGCCACGCCCCAAGGGGGATGCATTTCAAAAAGAAAAATTAAGCGTTTCTGTTTCTTTTTTCAAGGGTAGGAGGTGGTCTGTGGGACCACTGCTTGCTCTTGAAAAACGTCTTTGCTACCATTCACAAAGAGGAAGGGGCCCCCTGGGGACCCCTTCCTGTTTGAGACTGACTTACCACCTACTTGAAGTAGGTGGTAAACTGCGATTGTTTTGCGACCACATTTGGTACATCTGGACCCCAGTGTCTTAGCACAACCAAACAATAGTATAATACACATTCTATATTTCATGTCCTCCATTGCTTTTAACACACAAAAGGTGATGGGAGGAATGCTTGTAATAAAGGTAGCAACTGGCAATCACTCGGGGTAGCATTAAAAACTATTGTGTTTTTGCCCACTATGTCACCTCTAATTAGACCTAGCCATATGCAAATTAGTCTTCGTCCTACTCCAATAGGAGCAGTCCAGCCCAGACTGCCAAGCTAGGTCCCCTCCAGACTGGAACACAAGAAACCCAAGACTGGTTTCAGCCTGATTGGGCCTCTTCAGTCGGGTGTAGCTTGGTTCCAGTGGCACAGTGAGCAAGGCACCCACATCTGGGCAAACCCTTGGCCACTTAGGGCGTTACATCAACAAGACAAAAGGTGAAGGGAGGAAAACTTGCAATAAATATCACCAATGGCAATGGCTCAGGGTAGCATGCCAATCCATCTTTTTTTTTGTGCCCACTATGCCACCACAGATTAGACCCAGCCAAGTGCAAACCATTCTTTGTTGTGCTCCAATAGGAACATTCCAGCCCGAACTGCTAAGCCAGGTCCTTCCTGCGTCAGAATACAAGCGACCAAAGATGGGAGCCAGCCTGATGGGGACTCTTCGGTTGGGTGTAGCTTGGTTCCAGTGGCACAGTGAGCAAGGGATCCATGTCTGGGCTTCACCCAGACCAAAATGCCTTTTATATATTTGCTTATATAGCTTCTACTAGCATCCTTTCTTTCTCGTTTTTCTTCTTTCTTTATTCCTTGGGGCTACAAATTGAAAGCGCAGCTGTTTAGAGCCCAGAGTCGCATACTTCAGGATTGGGATGTGTAATCACTTTGTTCCTGCGGCTCTCACCTCTGACCTTGTTGGTTTCCCTCCTCTTCAGATGTTGAATTATTTATTGCGTTTGTTCTAAGGTTAAGAATATCAACAACGATTCCGGGCTCTAAGTGGAGAAAAAAATCAATGCCCAGGATTTTCCATGCCAGGGTGCACAGCTTGAGGCCACGGCTGTGGCATATCCGCCCATCTTGGCGCGCTCCCAGGCGGGGCGACTCCTGCTCGTCTTGATGTTCACTGTCTGAGCTTCCTTCGTAGCCGGCACAGGTGAGTGTTGCTTCCTGGCTGGACTGGTGGAAAATCTTTAGCTCTTGAACTAGAAGCACTCCAAAGACAGAACCCAAACTCTACCACGCTGTAAATATTGATATCGATTCACCAAAAGGGTGATCATATTTTTTTTTTAATTAACAAAAAAAATGGAATATTCCACAAATATAGAAGTGTGAGGATGAATTCCTGACTGAATATGAAGGGACCATATAGGACAGACAGTGTTTCAATGGGATTGCAGAGAACTCTATGATCATGACCAATGTAGCTTGATGCTGAGATAGTTGGTCTGTGATCACGTGGTATTAGGCCAGGTGAACAAAGACTCTTTGGGCTGGATATGTCTACTTGCGGATCCCTCAGTGTTTGAATGTCCCCTGGCTCCAGACTGGATCTGGAAAAGTTGAAACAGCTCTTGTTTGGCCGGAAGCTGGTGCTCGACTCCAACTCAACATCGGGCACAACCGTGGCGTGACATCACTGGAGCCATATAAGTGCCACCCCATGGCAGTGACGTCATTTACTTTTTTTCTGCACCCTTCAACATGGATCTGGCATGCTCTCCTTGGAACACATTTTTCTTTACAAATTTGTTTTCTGCAGAGCTGGCAGGATGTCACCAACAAGAAAATCAGTGCTTAAGCATTGTCAATCCTGCCACGAGGAAATGTCCTCATGAGGAATGCCTGTAGTATCTGGGTCCGAAGCACGATTACAAAGAGTGGGAAAAGTGTGGCCTGATCAAAGACTAGGAGGCCAAGATGTTCACAGTGTGGGCCAGTGATGAATGCCGGGCCCAAGATCAGGGCAGGTCCAGGTACTGCACCAGATACGACCACTTGCCATTGACTGGTCAATCGTCCAAGATGTCCAAAGACAGATCAAAAAAAGAAGCGAAGAAGCAAAGGCGGAGGGATTCCTCAGCATTGAGACATTGCAACCTCTCAGTGGATAGATCTCTGAAACAACCACACAAATACCCACCACAGGTTTCGTCTTGAGAGCTGAAATTAGTTGACTTCTTTGGCACTAAGGTCAGCTCTAGCAACAGCCCTAGGTCACTGTGACCCTTCAGGCCTACCCAAAGTTTCCAGCCACTGGAGCTTACCCGTCAACTTGTGGCATTCACAGGCAATAATGGCCTTATTCTGCCAAGCTCCCACTAGTGCATCCTCGAAACCCATTGAACGTCTGACTCTCATGACAGGACTTCTGCTAGCTGGTTATACCCTGGGCACCAAATGGTCCCGCTCAGTATTTCCCCAGCACGGCTCTGGCTGATGCTGGTCCTCTGCTGAAGGCCTCGCTATTGGTACCCTTACAAGCGCCAGAACCAGCACTGTCTCTAGAGGCACCAACACTATCTTCAGAGCTGCTGCACTTGGCAGTGAATTATCCTAAGACCAAGGCCATCCTGATGAGATGTAAGGACCAGCAGGTGGTGGAGTCGTCTCAGTAAAAATCACTATTACAGGATGAATACTTTGACAAGTTCCACAAATTATTTGGAGAAGGCTCAGATCAGATCTGTATGCCTGCCATTTTTGGACATGACTATGACAGCAGTGAAGTGTGCAATATTTACCCTCCTGCAAACACTGAAACTACTAAAGGCAGGTGGCCTAGATATCTCTCCAGAAGCTGACATGGAATGCCCACCAGGGCCACCTTCTGAGAAAGTGGTGGCATTTACAGCTGCCCTGAGAAATGCAGCCAAGATTCCAAAACTACCCTTCACCACGCAAAACCACAATGCCTTCACTCTCAGGTGGGGTGCGCATCTGGAGGGGTTGGGAAACAAATGCCTTGTGTTCCAGCAGAGCAGAGATGTGATATCAAATTGCTCATACCTTAGGTGATCCATCTAGTACTGATGGTGTCCTTACCATCCACCTGCTGCTGATTGGTTCAGGGCCTCACGGACAACATGACCACAATGTGGTATGCCAACACGCAGGGTGATGTAAGTTCCCATCCTCTGTTTGGGAGGCACTGAGGCTTTGGTCTTGGACTGGATGGTTGTCAGCCATCTGGTGGGTTCCTTGAAAACGAGGCCAACAACCTCAGCTGGCACCATCTTCCCAACCACAAGTGGTAACTTCACCTCAGGCCTCTTAAGAGCACCTTCTTGCAATTTGCGCTTTCTTTAGTCTGGCATGGTTTTCCAGTGTGCACAGCTAAGAGTTACATTTCAGCTCTTTGTTCCTTCTTTTGTTTGCTTGACCAACCATCGTTGGCTAAGTCTTCCATTGTCGGGAGGTTCCTTAAGGGGTTGCCGTACATGTTTCCTACTTTGCCTTTCGCAGTGCCTCAATGGGACATTAATTTGGTTCTTGACTTTTTGTTGGGTCCACCATTCGCGCTCATGCATAACTGCACACTGCAGTTCTTGATGCTCAGACATTTTTTCCTGATTGCCATTACCTCGGCTCAATGAGTTACCAAGGCATAGTCTTTATGTGTCCCTCCTCCGTTCACATCCTTATTTCCCAAAAAGTTGGATGTGAGAACAAAGGCTTTGTTCCTTCCAAAATTAGAGCTCCTGTTCCACATTGGTCAGTGCATCACCCTGCCTGCCTTCTATCTGCTTTCATATCCCACCAAGGAGGAGGAAACGCTCCATCATTTGGATTTTTCCAAAGTTATGAGATTCTAAGTGGATAGGACCGAAGAAAATAAGATGGATGGAAGAGTATAATATAGGATGGAAGTATTCATTAGATATGTGGAGGCTACAAAGGACATGGATATCATGGTCATTCCGAAAAGAACACTTTACAAGTGAACTGCGTTGTGCATTACGTTCTGCTCTTCGCTTGTCAAGAAGGAGCCTCCCAAGGGCATGGTGCCATTTCACGAGGACAAAAGCTGCTGCTTCTGCAATGTCCAGGGGTGTACGTATCTCAACGTGCATTACTTCCCTCATTCTGAAATATAAGGGGAAAGCTACTTTGAGAGGTATGATCTGCAGGCCTTCTTGGTTTGACCATTTCCTCAGAACCTACCACCATGGAGGTACTTTTGTGGTAAAGATTCAAGAGGTTAGGAATCGGCAGGCAGAAGCATCCATCAGAAGAACAAGATATTTATCTTTGGTAACAATCTTTATGGCGGATGCTCTAGCTACCTGAAGATTCCTCATCGATCGCCCTGCCTCCCAGTTCTGAAGAATGGTCTTAGGTCCATCAATAAGGTCCCACTTTAGCTTTGGTTCACTGTATGTATTGTTTTACAAAACGTAATCTCTGCCTCTTTGGGCATGGGGAAAAAAGGGACAAGGAACTAACATCAGTGTGCAAAAGTTGGGACTTATATGGTACAGTGATATCATGTCTGGGATGGTGCCAGGGGTTGAGATGGAGTTGAACATCACCTTCCTGCACAGGAGAGCTGTTTCAATTCTTCTGGATCCAGTCTGGTGCCTGGGGAAATTCAAGAGATGAGGAATCTGCAGGTAAATAGAGTATTCACTAGAAAGCGTATTACCAAAGGTCAGTAACTTGTTTTCCAGAGACAACCCTACATCAAAGAAATACTTAGCAAACACTGAGCATGCCACCAGAAATGATATGCCACCATATCCCTAGAAGTATCCAATTTTCCCGCATTACCACGTGAGAGTGGCAACCACTTCACTAACTGTGACAAAAATCCTTGCGCAGCCATGGCCATTTCCACCAGTCAGACCCCGGCTTCAGTTAGCAAAGGAAGATCTCTGCTTTCAAGAGGCTAAATATGCAGGGGAGAGGGGACCATGGTGGGCCAACTACTGAGGTTTTTTTTTAAAAACATTGGTTTATCTAGAGCACAGAAAATAAAGGGCCTGATTTGTATTACATTGGTAGAATTAATTTCCACCTTTGTGGGGGCTGGACCTTCTCCATCACAGGGGGAGAGGACCATCAGACTTAAGCAAAATTATCTGCAGGGCAACAGTTGTTTCCATGTCAAAAAGGTATAGTCACCATGGAGGACCCACTTTGTGAAGTAATCCTTTGGTTGGAAATTCGCTAATGCCTGTGTTGGATGCTATCATTTAATCCACCAAACATTAACAATGGCAATATACCCCCAAAGTCTGGACAGACCACTTCTCTCCATAAACTTTCATCTCCTTACTGGAGAATTGTTAGGCCAAAAGACAGTCGCACCTAAAATGATGAGACCATGGAGGAAGGTATCACTTCCATCTTTCACGTCATGCTATTCCTCCCCTCCCTCCACATTGCACTCAGATATCAATCTCATGCTGGAAGAATTCCAGAGCTCCTTCAATCGGGCTTTAATACCATTGCTCCTGCCAAATGTAGTCGCACAAAACCTAATAAAGCCCTCTCTCCTTGGTATTCGGTGTCTCTCAAACCAGAAAAAGCAGTCTGCAGAAAGCTCAAATTAAAATGGAGAACCACAAAATGGCCTGTAAAGCAGCATAAGGCACCTATCACAAAAACATTCGAGAAGTCAGAAAGATCCACATAGTAGACAGAATTAACAACGCAGGAAACTCAAATAATTATATAAGATTCTAAATTAATTCACTAAACCCACTGTTTGCGCCTCTCACATCCCAGCATCTCAATCTCTATGTTGACCATTTAGGGGAAACAATTTCTAAAAATTTACCCTACTCTCTCAAACAGCCACACTCGGGTAGAATATTCCTGACTAGCCACTTTAGTCAATAACCACCAGACCTGCTTAGATAATTGTGATCCTTTCACCTCCGAGCAAGTCTTCACCTTGATTAATGAGATCAAATCAGGCTCACCATAGGACCTCTCCCCTCCCCACATCATGGCGACCCTTGCCCCAGCACTTTTCCCCACAATTGCTGGCTTGTATAACCAGACCCTGAGTACCAAAACTCTTCCTGCTAAGTAGAAAGCATCCCAGGTCAGATCCAGCCTAAAGAAACCTACGACGGGCCCTTTAGAGCTAGCTCACTATAGGCCGATATTGTTGCTCCCTTTTCTCAGGAAAATAATAGAGACACTGCTTAACAAGCAGCTCATATCTATCCTGGAAAGCCACTCTCTGCTGGACCACTTCCAGTCAGGTTTTTGTGCCTCATACAGCACAGAATCGGCACTGGTGGTAGTACTAGACAGCATCCAACTCTCCCTGGATGAAGGCCACCCAGCTAGGCTGGTATTACTTGATCTATCCGCTGCAATTGGCACCATCTCACACTATACCATGATCCAAAGACTTGTTGAGATTAGTGTCGGCGGAAAAGCCCTTGGTTGGCTGAAAAACGTCCTGAGTGACCAGACTCAAACCCTGGAGCTGGAGTCCTTCAACTCCTGTACCATGGCCATTGACAAGGGGGTGCCGCAAGGCTCATCTTTGAGACCCACTATTTTTAATATCTACGTGGCCCCCTTGCTGAAGTGGTAAGATCCTGCGGGTTTGAAGTTATATCCTATGCGGACGTCATGCAATTAATTATTTTTCTGGGACCAAATCCTGAATCTCCCAAAATCAGATTTAATGAATGCATGGAAAACATTTCTCTCTGGATATTGTGAAACTGCTTACAACTAAACAGTGGAAAGACAGAAATCCTGCTTTTTGGTAAGCATACCATATGTTCAGAGGACTGGTCTCCCCCAGAAATTGGGATGACTCCAATCCCTAAAAACGGTAGTAGGAAACCTGGGTTTCCTGATAGATGACAACCTTTCTTTGAAAGAGGAGGTTAACGCCACCTATGGTACCCGTTTCAGAATCATGTGCCTACTTAAAAAGGCTTTTCAATGGCTGCCCCTCCAGACAAGAAAATCCCTCACTCAAGCACTCATTGTAAGTCGCCTAGATTATGGCAATGCTCTCATCCTAGCAGCAAATGAAGCTCTCCTAGCTAAATTCCAGGTGGTGCAGAATACTGCCACTCAGCTGGTATGCAACCTTCCATCTGCACCACCTCTGAGCTTACACTCAAATCTCTGCATTGGCTGCCAATTAAAGAGTGTTCCCTCTTCAAATCCTCGGCCTAGTGCACAAGTCGCTATCTGGAAATATCCCCCTCTACCTACAATACAAGCTGCAGCCTTATCTACCCGCGGCCAGCATAAGGTCCATGGGCAATCCCAGCTACGCCCTCGCTGCATACGTACGTCCAAATACGGGGGAAGATCATTCTCATACCTAGCTCCCCACCACTGGAACACACTACCCGTATATATACGGTCCTGCCCTGGCTTAACCATTTTAAAAAAAACTACTTAAAATCTGGCTCTTTTGATTCATCCGTATCCCTCCTGGGAAACAGTTGGAACACCGCAGCCTCAGCCACGCGTGTTCCAACATCTCAAGCGTAACCACGCTTGCCTTAAACGTGCATATGCGTGGTTAAGGCAAATGCATGGTCTAGTTGCGGCCTGCAGCTCAGTGGAAGAAAAAAAGACTGGCACAAGGCGGTGAGGTAAGTGGGGTTTGGGGGTGGGGGATAGTCTGTAGGGTTGGGATGTAGTTTTCAGGGCTTGGAGGGGGTCAGGAGTTTTAGGGCTCAGGCAGGGGACCGGGTGGGGGATTTGTTTGTTTGGGTTGAGGGTAATTTTGGGGGCTGGGGGTCAGAGTAGTTTTTAGGGTTGGGGAGGTCGGATGTTTTAGGTCTCAGGGCAGGGACAGGAAAGGGCAGTTTACAGGCTAATATGGCCGTTGGGCTTGAGCAGAGGTAGGGGGGTAGATATTAGGGGGTGGGTCCTGGTTTTAGTGCTCAGGGAGGGGTGCTGGGGTCGGAGTTGTTTTTAGGGGCTTAGTTTTAGGGCTCAGGGCAGGGGACAGGAAAGGGGCAGTTTTTAGGTCGAGGGAGCTGTTGGGCTGAGGCAGGGGAGAAGTGGGAGTAGGTTTTAGGGGGTAGGGCCTTATTTTAGCGCTCAGGGAGGGGGTCTGTGGTCGGAGTACTTTTTAAGGGCTGGGGCAAATATTAAACTTCAGTATAGGGGGTCGGGAAGTTTATAGGGCTGGGGCAGCTAGAATAGACCACAGGTGGGGCGAATTTTAAGGCTCTGGGCAGAAGCGTGATCTTTATCACACATGACCCTTTACCAATCATGTATTTACCACTAAATTGCATGGTAAAGGCATGCTTGGTAAAGGCATGTGAGGTAAAGACACGGTTGTGGTTAAGACCGCGTGGTTAAGGCATGCGTTGTTGAGGCATGCGTTGTTCCATGACACAACCATCCCTCCTTCCTGTCAATGCGCTATTGCCCGAGAGGCCCTCTCATGGTTGATTCGTTTTGTGCTATATATAAAAATAAAGTACTATTAACTGCAGTTCCCACAGACATAGTCTCCTTTACACTGTTGGGGTGTTTCCCAGCATTTTAGGACACCGTACTTACCATGTTATTTCACATTTTAAAGTTTTTTTAAAACATAGTTACGCCAGATTTCGACTGCAGTACTTTTAGGGGCAGATCTACAAGAAACTAACGCAGTGCGGTGCCGCAATTCATTTTGCTGCGCCGCGTTGGGTTAGTTTCGAAGCACAGGGATGCAACATATTTCCAACAATATGTCGCATCTCTGTGCTTCCCCCAGCGCTGGCGCGCAATCTGCTGCCATGCGCCGGCGCAGGCACCCTTGCACCATGGTGCAAGGATGCCTGCATTGTGGGGAGATTGTTTTTGTGCAGGAAGGGCCACCTTCCTGCACAAAAACAATCAATTGAGGTGATTTCCTCTTCCAATGTGTGCTGTAGAATGCAGAACGCATTGAAAGAGGAAAAAAACGAGGAGAAATGAAAACATTTCTACTCGTTGCACCTCGCTACGCCACCCCTATGGTGGCGTAGCATTCTGACGCATTTCCAGAGTTACGATTTCTCGGAAATTTGGAAATGCATCAGTGGACATGGGTGTTGCGTGGGAACACCCACAACAACACCCATGTCATGCCCCTAACACGCAAAGTGTTGCGTGAACAGGGGCGATATTCACAAGCACAGGTGAAGTCACGCAGGGTGACTTTACCTATTCTTGTAAATATCACTTAGCAGGCTGCGCCACCGCTGCATCACGCAATGTGATGCACTGGCGGCGCAAGGGGCTTGTAAATCTGCCCCTCACTTTTTAGGTCTCGCCTGGCGTAGGCTGCGCGCATGCGCAGTCTCGCGGGCGAGATTTAATGAGATGGGGTATTTTCTGTAAGGGGCATTAAGCTCCGCCCCTCTTTTCCATTGGCTGGCGTCACCGTTTATGCTAAACGGTGGCCAGCCATTGGAAAAGAGCTCTTTCTGACGTATTCGCTCGGCTTTTTCCGCCGACCCATTTGGACGGCCTCGCCTGCTTTGCGTTCGTCGCAAAAGGTTTCTTATCATTTTGGGGCCAAACACATGGCCCCATAAAGATAAGAAACAGGCGAGGCCGTCCAAGTGCGATGGCAGAAAAAGGCAAACAAACTTTGATGGTTAGTGCAATGCATAAATATACATACACATGCACGTTTAAAAACTGCCGTGCAGAATTGGTAATTGCGTTTAAATGTGTTGAAGTTGGTAATTTTATCCCTAGGGATGCGATGGGCGGCGAGGGCACAGCTAGGCACACTGCCGCTACGGCACCCGACCACCCGCCCAGCCCGAGCTGCAGAGCTCGGCATGTGCCGGAAAAGGAGCCAGGCACCCAGGCTGTAGCGTGGAGTCCGGCCGGGGCACGGGGAGCGCCCGGAGCGGGTCAGGCGGGAACATGCCGGGCTGGAAGAAGCGCCGGAGCTCCGAGGCCGCATGCAAAATGCGGCTAGAGTGCCCCTTGCTGCACGGGGACTCTGTTAAAATATCTCTAGCTGGGTGTAGGCTCAGTTAGAATGTCTGTAGTCAGATGGGACCGAAGTCCGGACCCTGGCCTAGTCAGGCTGTGTTCGAATATCACCAGGCTAGAAGGTTCCTGAAGCCAATCAGAGAGACCTGATTAAGGATTTCCGGCAGAAGCCTTTTTGTTTTGCAGTTTTATATAGCTCGTGCTCAACCCGATGCGCATTATATGAACGCCAGTTACAAGGAAACCTTAATTTTTTGTGTAGGCACAGGGAAATTAAGTGGTTTGGCCAGAATCACACATGTGGAGCCAGTGCAGCGATTCAAACTCGGTTCCCAAGTAGGCAGCTCTGGTCAGTACGCCGTATCCTGTCCCCATTTGCCATTTAAAGAGGGTGCAGCTAGAATGCCCTTATGCAGGTGAGATCCTTGTCGCTAGTCTAGTGGAAGATCTGTTAGAATTCTCCTAGCCCATGGGGGGGCCTCTGTCGAAATTATGCTGTCGCTAGTCAGGTGAGGGTCCAGTAGGAACACCCCTTGCCACCTGAGCGTCCACCGAGGGCATCCTTTGAGGTGGAGGGCCCGGCTAGAGCGCCCCTTGCTGCACGGGGACTCCATTAAAATATCTCTAGCCAGGTGGCGGCTCAGTTAGAATGTCTGTAGTCAGATGGGACCGAAGTCCGGACCCTGGCCTAGTCAGGCTGTGTTCGAATATCACCAGGCTAGAAAGTTCCTGACGCCAATCAGAGAGACCTGATTAAGGATTTCCGCATGCAGGTGAGAGCTCAGTTAGGCAGCCCCGGAGGGTGGCCGTACCAGTGCTGGTGCGGGACGGCAAGCCCTGCCTCTGAGGCTCTCAGAGCTACAGCACGGCCTACATGCACACCGTGGGCAGCATCCCCTACTCCTACAACACCTACCCGGCCTACAGCTACATCAACAGCCCCCAGTACAACAGCAACTACAGCTGCAACTACTCAAGCCTCCCAGCCGCACAGGGCAGCGTGGGGGGCAGCCCCTTCATGAGCATGGGCAACCTGAGCCAGCTGAACACAGCAGCGCAGCCGCAGGGGCACCAAGGGACCTCTGCGCCGCCCTGCCCGGGGACTCTGCAGGGCATCAGGGCCTGGTAGGACACCCGCAGCCTAGGCCCCTCCTGGGCGTACCTTCATTGAGCCTGCCCCGGCCCCATGCGGGGAGTGACAGCCCCCACACTGCGGACAGAGAGAGAGGTGCAGTGGCCACCCAGCGCTCCCCACTCCCCAGCCTCAAGGAAGGAAAGAGGACCAGTCAAGAGACTGCTCGAGGTGGGTAAGAGTGAGGGGAGGACGAGCGAGACAACAGCGCACCCGGGCGTAACTGCCTCGAGCGCAGACACTGCTGCATATCTATATTTCATATGCAGCCGAATTATTTATATATATATATATATATATATAGAGAGAGAGAGAGAGAGTATATATAAATAAATATAAGGAACATTCTGCATGAAGACAAATAAAAACGCATTTTGGTATTGTGAAACCAAAAAAACGAAAGGTGTCGGCAAAACATGCCAAGGTCGCACGATGCGTGTGCCATCAAGCAGCGCCGGAGGTGTGCACACGGAATGGGAAGCTGTACAGCACATCTTGGCTGGCCTTGGGTTTGTGGGAGTTGGAAACGACGCACTAAACGATTTCTGTGTCCTCCAGCAATTTAGGAAGTTTCACAACCGTAAAACAACGGTCCCACACTGTCAATAGAGTGTAATGTTTTACCTAAATAACCGCACGCTGTATTTACCAGATGTATTAACAGTAAAAGCGAAACAAGTAAGTACGTGTTTCACGAACGACTGAAAATAAAGTATATCAAGGAAAGGCCTGGTTTCCATGTCATATTGAGGCATAGATAGATTTTATAAGGGGATTGGTGACAGGAGAACGCTTCAGCACCAGGTGATGCCACGTGTAAAGGCGCACCATAGGAGAAGCGTCACCTTACGGTGGTAGGGTGGTGTGTTTGTGGGGGGCAGGGGGCTGTGCATTCAGGTAAATATCATTTATCAGCAGTAAAGTCTCCAGTTCCCGGCTTCTCTCCCCCGCCTTCCCCTCTCAAAATGACAGGGGCAGAAAGAGCTTGCTTGCTGCTTCTGTGAGCTGTGCTATAGACCTCAGTCGCTCACCTGAGACTTCTCCCCCTACCTACCCCTTTCCGGAGCAATTTTGTTTTACCTTGCACACTCCAGCACCCTCCCCTCTCGTGACCAGCTCCCCCTGTCCCTGCACACGATGCATTGCTCTTTACTGACCCCTGAATCGCTAGGCCTCGGCCCTAATGTTATTGTCTCAAAATTCCGCAACTACAGAAATAAGTCCTATATTTACATTATTGTGAACGCACCGTTCACAGCACGTGGAGGTATTGCTTCAGTACGGTAAATAGAACGGTTCCGAATAATGATACGAAAGTTAGGTATATTATGTTAAAGGGAAATGTTGAAATAGTCATCATCAATAAATAAATACGGTGGCGCAATAGATTCATGTATTCTACGTGATTGTGAATCTCCGTGCGCCGGAAATTATAGTTACAGCCATATTTTAATGCACAATCTGCATCATGCAGGTGAAAGTTGGTGGGCGAGTCTGTAAGAAACAGCCCCATGGGCATAGAGGGCGAGAGAGCCTTTGCTGTAGTGTGGTTTATAAATCTTCTTTGGTGAATGAGCATGTAGACTTCAGTACCCAAGCACGGCGGCAGGAAGTTGTGTGTCTGGTTCTGGTCACAGTGCGCCTCTTGAGGGGAATATTGTGCCTATGCACACTTCGGTGTTTTACGGTTTGTTACTTTCAACCGCATATACTTTTTTCCGCACACATGGGTACAAAATGTGGAGTGTCCCAAAAGCATACTGCCCTAAATGTATTTCTGGTTGCCGTAGAATTTGTAGGGTTTCGACTGTGAGTGGGTTTCACTTCAGATGCAAATACCCGCAAGGGACGCCGGGCCAGTTCTGCAGAGAGTGACTGAGTGAATGCAGCTGCAGGGAGCGCGTGCTCCCCTCTCCTCTTGCTGGAAGTTGTTTTTGAGGGGCTCTTTCTCCCCCACATGCTGGTCCCACTTGTGTCCGAGAGCTCTCCCGGCAGCCATGCTTTGTGGCTCTCCTGTCACTTAGTAAGCCGTAGCTGGGCGGTGTGCAGAGGGCAGCCGTGCCACAGGCTGCGCGATTGTTGCGGTGCCAAGGCATGTGAATGAGAAGGCCCGGCGAGGTGGCATTGTAGGAGGCCGGCCGGCGCTGAAAAGATCGAGCGAAGGTAGGAAGAATAGCTTTTTATAGGAGACCCGGACAAAAGGTGTGCGCTGGGGAGGCCAGATCGGGCTGCGGCCACAGAACAAACACTGGGCGCCCGGATTGACGTTCCCTCGGGTCCCCCACGGAGCCCCAAGTCCGTATTATTATTGGGGAGGTTGCTGAACAGAGGAGCGGGCCCAAGTGTTCACTTTTGTTCCACTTTCTATGACTGCAGAGAGCAGCTGGGAGGGGAGAGGGCTACCGGCTACGGGGGCTTATTATCGAGGGAGGGGGCATTTAGCGGGGGCTGGCAGGATGAATGCAGGATCATTCTTGTTACATGTCTAGCAATTTCACTAATACTGCGGATTCAGGGAGGGGGTGCAAGGGTTTGCATGGAAAACACAATCACCTCAGAACCGGGAGGAGGGGGCAGCTCTATTTACGTGTCAAAGTATTCGGAAACCATGCACTTTTGTTGCCACTTGGGGTTGAAGGGGACTGTCTGTACTAAGGCTTAAGTGGAAGTGTAAAACAATCTCATAAATGTTTACTTAAATGCCTTTAAATATTGCAAGTGGAACCTTCAGGAGTTCATCAGCTTCTAGGCTTTCTGATGACAACCATCATACATCAATCCTCCAGGGTCCTCTCTTACGCACACACCGTGTTTGACTTTTTTCAGGTTGTTTTACATATCCATTTTTAAAAGGACTCTTGAGTATACATATCTGCGGATTGGAGCTCACGTGGACTCCACATCAGGCGTGCGTGCCCCTTGGGTCCCCTACTTGCCCTTGAGGGTAGATGAATATGTGCGTCATTCTGTGGCCCTGACAGTTGTTAGAGAGACTCTCAAAATACTGTGATAGTTCTCATTTCGGATTTAAGAGTTTAAAAAGAAGCGCACGCACCCGGGAAACAATTTACGGAAACATTTTAACTGACTGAGCTAAGCAGTGACTGCCTGATTAACAAGCATTGAAAATGCAATAGGTCTCGCCTTTTATTAAGTTAAAGCCATTCGCTTTGCTATACAATATCATTAGCGAAGCAAATGGCTTTAACTTAATCAAAGGTGAGACATATTGCATTGTTATTACTTGTAAACGTTAATGCCTATGGCATATGTTTACAAAAATGAATAAATTAAAAATTGTAGGTTTGCCTACAAGGTCAGACCTATTGACTACACCGCCGTTTATGAAACAATGCCTATTTTTTAAAGTTTATTCCTACGCTCACATGAAAGTGCATACTCTGTACCTGTAGGATAATTTGATGGCCATTAAGATATTCAGAACGAAGTTCAATGGGGTGGGGGTAAACGTCCACCGCCTAGAAATGAAGATATGAAATATGCACTAAGCTGTGCTGTCGGACAGGTCAAAAGTCCACATTGTAGAGCAAAAACAAGAGCACACACAGACAACAAGAGAACACATTAGATAGCCCCAGAGCCATACCTACAAGCACATGTGTATTTACTCATAGAGCAATTTAGCTTTCGAGGTTTGAGACATGACATCATTGAGACCTGTTCCTTTTTCTTACTCTTGAAATAATAGTCTAGCTCTCACTTCTCGAAGATCAGACGAAGTGCAACCTTTGATAGCAAGAAAAACAAGAGGGAGGTACCCTTCAGTATTCACTAAGGGATAGGGTCAATTTGTACAAGAAACTCAAAACATCCCAAGAACACGAATACAATTTAAAACGTATATGTAGTTCCAATATTAAGGGGGAGGTACACAAGAGATTATTACTAGACAGTCAAACAAAGTCAATAAGTCAGTATCACATAGAAAGAACTAATTACACAAGATATTAAAACATGTAGACAATTTTATTAAGCATTTGTACATATAGCAAAATTAAAAAACAATTTTTTTTTTTTTACAGAGACAGAAAGGTCGACGCAGCGTTTCGGTGGTTGAGTGATCTTTCACCTTCTTCAGGACAATTCTCTAAACAACAGAAACAATCTTCATTTATTATTGTTTTCATGTGATACTGACACCAGATATATACAAAAATCTATTAATACTAACGGGATTAGCATTGGTTTAAAATCTTTTCTAAATAAACCGCGATATAAAAACAATGATTATTTAAAACATTATTATAAAAAAACATACCAAATACAGAATGCAGCCCCCAGCACATACGTAATGCAACACTTGAGCATTTATATACATATCATGCATGTATGTTACTAACAATGACTGATCAAAACATATAAGCAAAACACGTACCTAATAAACTTTTTGGATGTAGCTAGTTTTTGTGCATCACTCAACTTTCACTTGAAGTAATTTTCTTTTTTTGCTATACGGGATTTGAGGATGTCCCGCTTATAAAAACCTTTATTCATGGAAGAAAAGACATATATGAAGAAGGAGTTTATGCTATAATGGTCACTTCCAAAAACACATCGTTTTATGTGTATAAATAAATATTTGTTATGATTACCTTAAAATAAAAGCCAACATATGTTGGTTTTGTTTGTTCGTGCCACCGTACTGATATGGAGACTAGAGTTTCTGTAATTATAATAATAAAAGACATTACTCTTTTCATATATGACCATGTTATTGAAGGTCAATTTACACCAAGTAGGGATTAGTTTACCATTACTCTAGGTTGAAATTCGTAGATTATTTATAATCCAGGGTACTTAGACGTGATTAAATCTATTCTCAGTAACAAGGTATAACCCGTGCGTTTAATCTGGGGGTAACCTAACAAATGGTTTAAACAGAGAGGATTAATAAAAATTAGCTCCAACACTTATTATTGTGGCCAAAACTATTTTAATCAAGAGTAAGTGAAGGAAGATCATCATACCTCCTATTCTTTGTCGCACTGCGCATACTTCATGGTATAATATGTTAAAACCTGATAATCAAAAGAACGCAGTATTATAACTCAATTACTACCATCTATTTCACCCTGTAGAAAAAGGTTTTTTTTATGTTTCGAGCTTTTTAATCTCATTGCTATCTGATTATTCCTATATATTTCAAGGTTTGTGTTTATTATTAAAAAATAGTCTGAGCCTATCTGTTTTACACCTCAAAGAATATCTTAGTACTGTTTGTATTGGGCATGTATTAAGAAATGTATAACACACCCACAGCCCTATTATCATGCATATTGGCTAGGAATGAGAGGAGCAATTGCGTGTCACAGGGCGTTTAGCCTCATATGTAGCATTCTCTGTTTGTGGCATTAGGAATAAGAAACAACTGGCCGTATATGTCATGTAACTACTTGTATATGTGTTATTGGGTAAAATGTTAAGACGCTACTTTAAACTACTCAGACATATGTTATAACCACTTAAATAGTACCGTTTGTTGTTTGATTATGAATACGGTCAATAGTCCTAATCAAAATGAGAAACAAACAGCAAAGTTTCTCATTATAAAGGGTTCGTGCGGCCCTGGACAGATTGGTGCAAAGTTACATTTTAGTGTGTTTTAACGGCTAGAACGAGTTTCGTCTCATAACTATTCTGTAACATAGTTTCATTAACTAATCTTTGCGGCGGAAAAATACCTCCGGGTTACAGGGTTGCCGAGTTTACTAACAGCTTACCTGATAAAATGCAGGCGGCCTCCTTGCACGAAAACGAACGTCTTCAGGGTCAGGATACACGGAAGTACGTTGTATGCCCAATTCTTTTATACGTGTGGTCCGGTAAGACCACATGACCTTTTCCCTGCCGGTCGAGTATTAAACGTCATTTAAAACGATCATAAGACTCAGTTTATATTAAAGCAAACCTTTTATTGTGATGATATTTTGAGAGAAGCTGCAAATTAATTTCTAACAGAACTATAAAGATCTGGCAAAACTATTCGCAATGCTCAGGATGTGAATGGAGTAGCCATCTTAGAATGGTAACGATGAACTCCAGGGTACAGTTTATCAGTCTCAACCCTATTATTATGGAGATGTTTAGTAAGGGCAGCTACATATTAGTGTCTAACTGACATTTAGGGAACATAATTTAATATAAGCCACAGAATAATCTACTGTATATTGACAACTGAACAGGATGTAAATGGGGTGGCCATCTTGAAATGGTAAAGATGGGTCCCAAATGATATGTATTATACATCCAGTAATGAAGAGGTTATTCGTAACATATCCATGGGGCATATAAATGGGTCATTGAATAAGTCTTTCCCAGTCTTCTTTGCTATTTAACCCCTTCCTGAAGGTGTTAAAACGGGACATATAGAATTGTTCCCGTTTTTTTCTCTTTAGGGTTAAGTCTCCTCCTCTAGTATTCATGTAGATCATTTCTAAACCGCACCATTTTAAATCATCAATGTTATGATGTTTCTCATGCCAATGGGCTACCAAACGAGATGTTTTTTTGTTAGTGCGTATCGCTGATTTATGTTCATTGATTCTCACTCTGATCTCTCTTGATGTCTCGCCCACATAGCCGAATTGGCACGGGCATTTGATAAAATATACCAAATGTTTTGTATGGCAGTTCATAAATTTATTGGATTTGTGAGTAACATTATTGTGGGTGATGGACTCTCCTTTCAAGATATTATTGCAATTGTTACAGCCGCTGCATGCAAAGGTACCCACGGGTAAAGGAGCATTAAATAGATGAGTTTGTTTATTAAATTCAATATCCTTATAGGTATGCACCAGACAATTCCTTATGGTGCGATTTCGTCTAAAGGAAAACATAGGTTTAGAAAGCGTCTCTTTCTTTTTGTTGGTGATTAAGGGCCAGTTTCTGTTTACAATGTTTTTGATCTTATTGCTGACACTGCTGTAATTGGTCACAAAGATCAAAGGTAAATTATCACTAGTCGTCTTTTTGGGCTTATTATTAAAGAAAAACTCTCTATTAAAATACTTAGCTCTCTTATATGCATGTTTAACCAGCTTCTTAGGGTAACCTCTATTAAGGAATTTCTGGGACATGTTCATGGCATGTTTATCATAATCCTTGAGATTGGTACAATTACGCCTAAGGCGTAAAAATTGTCCAAAAGGGATGTTGTCCTTTTGACATCTAGGATGGTAGCTCTTATAATGAAGAGTGGTATTGCGATCGGTGGGTTTGGTGAAAAGTTCTACATTAAGGGATCCATTTATATGTTTGATTTTTATATCTAAAAATTTGCATGCTTCTTTATTCACATTAGAAGTGAATTTTAGATCAATATCACCAAGATTGATCCATTGAATAAATTCTGTTAGTGTTTCTTCTGTGCCTGTCCAAATGAAGAAAACATCGTCAATGTAACGTGACCAATGAGAAATGTTCTCAAAAAAGGGTGCCGTTATATTGAAGATGTGTTTCTCCTCGAACATAGCCACATACAGACAGGCCAGACTGGGAGCACAGGTTGCTCCCATGCTGGTACCTTTAACCTGTCTGTAAAAGTCTTTTTCACATAGAAATATGTTATTCTTCAATATAATGGTGATACACTCAACAATAAATGTTGAGTGTGGGGATAGGTCTTCATCTTCTATACCTAAAAGATTTTCAATCATATGTATGGTCTTGTCTTGGGGGATGTTAGTATACAGTGCCTCGATATCTAACGTAACGAGGCACTGTGTATCTGGGTTGAAATCCAGATTTTCAATCTTATGGATCATTGTAGTGGTATCTTTAACATACGCTTTTTGTTGTATTACTAGTGGCGGTAGGAAAATATCCACGTATTTACTCAAAGGCACAGTTAAAGAGTTAATACTCGAAAGAATGGGTCTCATGGGGGGATCTTCTATATTTTTGTGTACCTTAGGAAGGTCTAAACTTGATCTAAAGTAGTGATCTTTAATGTTGAGAAGCATCTACATTCTTCTATTGTAATCTTCTGTTTCCGTGACAACGATACTACCACCTTTATCGGCTGGTTTAATAGTAAGGTTATTGCATTGTTCTAGATTCTTAAGGGCAGTACGTTCATCGGTTTTTAGATTATTCTCCGTCCATATTTTCTTATTGAGTAGGTCATCTCTACTTTTCTCTACCGTGCGTTCAAAGATCTCTATGTCTTTATTTATCTACAGGAGCAACAATGTAGATATATATAATCTGGAGAGAGATTTACAAAGTTTTGTTAGAAAAATTAGATTGAAGGCATATTTTGAGGGTAAGGAAATATAATCAACTGTCAATAAATCAGGCTTAAAACCGAAATCAGTATGGACACCCCACATAAACCTTGTTAATAAAGACATAGAGATCTTTGAACGCACGGTAGTTGTGCAGTGCTTTAGAAGCGATGCAGAGGGCTTTGAAGGCGATTCTTTGATAAACGGGTAACCAGTGCAGTTTCCTGATGGATTTTTAGGCAGAGAGAAATTTAGGAATCCTCAACAGCAATCGTGCCACAGCGTTTTGCAAGATTTGCAATTTGTTCATTAAATGTTTTTGCATATTAAGGTACAGACCATTGCAGTAGTTTATTTTCAAGAGCACAAGAAAGGTGACTAGTGTTTTCTGTAGGTCTGGCGGGTATATAACGAAGAATCTTTTTTATGGTCCTTAACGTGAAGAAGGGGAAGGAAATGACAGAATTAATTTGATCTGTGTATGTGAACTTGTCATCAATTAGTACTCACAAATTCCGTGCTTTCCTAACCAGTGTAGGGAGTGCACCCAATGCATGCGGCCACCAAGACGGGGTTCAGAAAGAAACCTGAGTGCCGAATAACAAAACCTCCGTCTTCCCGAAGTTCGGTTTCAGGCAGTTTTTGTTCATCCATCCACTGACCACCGGCATTGCAGTGATGAAACCTAGTCCCTGTGCCAGTGTCAATAGTGGCCAGGGAGACAACAATTTGTGTGTCGTCTCCGTAGGAAGTGAGAGAAAATACAAAGGATTTTATTAGATCAGCTAAAGTAGTGACATAGACATTAAATAAGGTTGGACTAAGCGAGGACACCTGGGGGACTCCGCTCGGTAGGAAGAAAGGTTGAGAGACAAATTCACCAAGTGCTACTGACTGTTCTCGTATCAATTAAACACGCAGTTGACCACAGTGATTGCTTTTGTGCACGCAAATATGTGCTTTAGTGTATTTTACTGTACCTAGCAGTAAACTGGGACCAGAAAGACCAACCCCTTAATCCATGTGCAGTCCATAACGAAATATGTAACCATAGCAGCACTGTTCCCCAAACATTTCTGTTCTGCCAATAACATTGCCCATCTGCCTGTCTGTTGGTGCCTGTAGATCCATGAATATGGGCACCACTCTCACAGGCAATGTGTGACAAAAAAGACACTTATATTCCCAGTTTCTGTTTTCCCCACTCATCACCGTTGGCTACCACCAGTACCTCTTGCTGACTGTCCATTATATTCATCAGTACCTCCACCATCCCCATGCACTTCCTGCCCTCTCTTTCTCCCAGGGCCCCATCATTTTGGGTTACGCCACTGCTTCTTCCAGTCATCAGCAGTGGGTGGTTGGTGATCTTTTAGGGTAATGGGGCATAATACTTGAACTAAATTTCCTCACAAGAATGAGGGAAGCAAGTAAGTTCAAATTCTTCTAGCAGGTCGCAGGAGGGATCTTCACTCTTCCACAAAGCAAATTTCAGAAAAATGGGGTTCCATATTGCATTTTAAATCCCAGTTTTCACATGCATTTGCCAAATAGCAGTAGGCTCTGAATGGGCACTTGTTAAATATTCAAGTTCATGGGCAGGTGGCTTCGGCGCCTAAGAAGATGGCCGCCGCTCCTTGAGGCTCCGTGGCGGTGCGGCAAATGGAGGCATTTGTTGGACGTCGCCGCTAGATGTTTCACTGCCACAGTGACAGCAAGTTGAAATGAAGCTGTCCTGCGTCCATTCCGGCGTTCCTGCTTATCGGGGGTGAGCGTTTTGTCTTTTTTTCCTCGCAGACTTCGTTTCAGTCAGCTAGCTCGCGGTAAGCCATTTTGAGCGCTGTTATCGTTCGACTTTTGGTTCTGTGCCTGGCGGTTGTACCAATCCTGACAAATGTGCGCTCCCCCTGCTTCATGGCTAGCTACTTCTCCTCCTTGCTGTTTTTTCTTATTTTTGGTTGTTTTTTGACTGGTTTTGGCATTTTTGATGCATTACTATGTTTCTGGAGTCCTGGAAAATATTAACTTTAACCTCATGTGCTTTAATATAAAACTGGTCAGTTCTACTGACACTACTGGACTTCATGATCTTTTCTCTTGAGGAAGAACGCCCTTAATCTTCAGTCCAATACTTCCCTACATGGCAGCTTTAGGATGTTATATTGTTGACTGTTTATGAAATTGCTCCATCTTACTTAACTGAGACTCTCTTGTTGAATGCTGTTTCTCTACTCAACGCTTGTGTAATGTATGAAGCTAGTCTGCCTAGTTTTGATGTCTTGGGATTTTCGTTGGTTTGTTTAACTTTTTTCCAAAAGTTACCTCTCCCTTTTTGGCACCATCCAACTCTTTTCCCAGAATCTCAAAGTTATAAATCAACATTTTGCTATATTTACGAGGGTGTGAGCATTATTGGTGTACGGTTTTATGGCGAAAGCACGAGCTACCCGTGGTGCATCCTCTTCTCTCGATCCTGCTACTTTGGTTGACTATAATCCTTTCAATTCTACAAGAAAACATGGAAGAGATTGATTCCAACTCCATTTCCTCTGCCACAAGTTGAGCTACTCCTGCTACTACACGAATTGCGCCTAAACCAGTCTCTAAGCTACCCTCTGCATCATCATCAGCAACAGGAAAAGGTGTCAAGAAAGATCCCCCTTCCCCTTCCAGCTCTCCAACATGGAACTACTTCTTGATGAAATTCGTGCTCTCAAACCTTATATGACGGAAACAAATGCTCGTCTCCAAAGTCTTGAAGATAATTGGTCTCATACCAATCAAAAAGTTATTAATTTGGAATACAGAGAAGATTCTGTTGAAGTGATTGTCAACCAAGTGCCTTCCATGCATCAGGAAATCTCCCGCCTTAAGCAACAAGTGGAAAATAGAAACAGGCATAAAAACCTACGCATTTATGGCTTTGTAGAGGGTCTTGAGGGTTCTGACCCTCTTGTCTTCTTCCAATCTTTTATTCCAAAGCTTTT